>NC_086233.1:30130202-31567702 GCF_036321145.2 Pelmatolapia mariae
CCATTACTCCTACACATTATGTAGTCAAAGAGTGAAATCACTCTTTAAGGTTGTACACACAGGCCCAGAAATCTATATTCAGACCCTGACTTTGTCTTGTTTCCCTCCTGAGTGTTGTTCTGTCGAGTCAAATCACTTGGCGAAGATGCAAGCTGCACACGATCCATTTCCAGCTCTGTAATCTCTTATTTTTACTCTTTGGTTATGATCATTTTATAGCCTGCATTCACACACCCACACAGGGCAGCTGTAACTCATGCAGCTCTTTGATCCTTTCTGCTTGAATGATTAACTGTCCTGTGCTAAAGCTCGCACACAAAGTTAAAGATGCATTATGCTGCATAAGTCCTAATCTGCTCAATTGTTTACAGTCACAGATTGTGCTACAGAGAGCAAGAAAAGGCAAGACGTATGGACACAAATGCAAAGCATATAAGCCACAATAATATGAGGGGAAATAATCAAAATCTTTCATTTGGGCAGGGGTCATACATGCAGGAAGCATGAACACATGATGAGATCTACTGTACTGTGAACAATGGAGACACTAGAAGCTGGTGGAAAACAGATGATCTGGCAACTGACAGACTGAAACATCAGGGAGTATAAACTGGGGAGGCTGACTGGATAAATGATCATAGATGAATTTAACTAATGAGAGTGCAAAGGAAGGAAAACTGACGGCTGACAGGAAGTGAAACAGACAGGAGTGCAAGTTGATGTGTAAAGTGCAGGCTTTTTACAGTGGATTTATACTTATGTGTTGTAAATGCAGACCTGGCAATGGCAACTTAAGCGGGCTACACCGCAAACTCAGATTCACAGCAGAAGCATAATTTAGGCATAAATTACAATGTACCTATGATGTAGATTTAACACAAAATACATTGTCTCTCCCAACTTGCTGCAAATTGAAAGGGGTTTGTCTATAACCTTAAAAACACTATATTTTAGATGTATATGTATTAAATAACAGTAAAAAGGTTGATGATTTTAAGGAATTTAGACAGTTTTAATAAAGTCTATGACTTCTTGCAATGTTTTTTAGTGAGTTAAATGTGGACCTTTAATGAATTGTTTTATAGATGCTGATAGTCCAGCTACAAAAAAAATCACTAGACCTGAGAAGTAGAGGGTATAAAGTATTGTTGCTACCAAACTAAACTAATTTATCCCTTATCAAATTACTTTTGACTACTTTCTGTCAAGTTAACTGTTTTAGCTCAAATTTAACTTATAAAGTATTTATGTTGAAACCTGCAATGTAACATCCGTGGAAGAGAAAATCAATGTAGCACACAATAAACACAATTCAGTCTTTCCTTTTTGGTGTCCCACCCACAAAATGTAAGGAATTTACTAACTATTCTATTCTAGTTGATTCTAGCTTGGTGTTCTTGTCTCAAATATGTAACTCTGAGGGACTAATTTTGGCCTTTAATTTAGTTTTGGTGAGGAAAGACTTTGTTTTCACGGCAGTCACATTAAGCTTAAGCTAAAATGGTTTCTGTCTCGTCTGGTTTTACAGCTGAGGCAAATGTGTGATTGTGAAATGCTGATATGGCGAACTCTACAAGCTGAAACTGCAGTGGAATGATCTGAACTGAAACACAGATAAAAACTGCTCTCATACTGCCACTGTGAGGCAAAAGACAAATATTCTTGGAGCGTTATGTAACACAACACAGGGCATTTCACTGGGCTTGTTGCAATAAGTATATTTTGCTATAGCCAGACTGCCAGCTGGACCTCATGTGTCCCCATTTGCCTCTTTTGCACTTGCAGATTTTCTGGTCTGGTAATCTATTGATAGTTAGTCAAGGTGATGAAAAGATGGAACATTATTGATCCGCTGAGCAATGGAGGTCACTGTAGATTCACTGGGAAAATTAGGGAAAATGGTCCTAGCGAGTGCACAAATAGAAATGTGAGATTGTGCACACGTACGCGCTCTACATGTTTAAATAAAGACTGTGCTGGCCTACCTTTGAATTCAAAACCTGCATTCTTTTAGTGAAGCTATTTTCTGATTTCTAAAAAAAGATAAAACCATATTTCTCCATGTCTTGAATATGTAGGAGGACAAGCTGTACATAAAAAACAAAACAAAACCACACGTTTCCCCAACAGTGACAGCGACATCCGCACAACGCTGTCTGTGCAACATGAAACAAGCAATGATCCAAAAGCAGCACAGTGTGGGTACAGCTCGGGTCACAGTGCTGTATTCCTCTCTGTGTTTACTTAGCCTGTCCATGTAATGATAGGGATATCTGTAAAACTACCACTGCTGCCTCCACTCTCTCTCATTCTGTGTCCTTGTGTCTGTGTGTTCTCCAGGCTCCAAAGTTAACGTCTTGTCCTTCCTCCTGTCTGTGCTGTCCAAGTACTGTATGTGGATGAAATGGCCTGCACAAAGATACCACTGCCCCCCCCCCCCCCCCCCCCCCCCCCCCCCCCCCCCCCCCTTAGTGATGTGTTTACATTAGGTTTGTCTGTTCCTTTGGACTATCCAATAACACTTATTGTATTGCATTTAATGCTCAGCAAGCAGCACAGCTGTTCCTCTTCTTTCTATATTTCTTTTTTCTTTACGTGTTCTCCGGTGCATGAAATGAGACAAGCATCTCTGAAAGAGCAACTGCTGTGTCTTTGTCTCGTTCGGTCTTTAAAGTGTCCACTGAAGCTTGTGTTAAAAGCAGGAAGTCCTCCAATATCTCCCACCTTCACACCATGACATCACACTTTTTTCCTACTGTTGATGTTTAATTTTATACGCCGTCTCCTTTACTGCTAAAGTGTTTATTGAATCACTGAGTCATCTGCTTTTCTGATTGGATAATGTGATAATTGATTAGCTCTTGCGTGTGTGTGTCTGTGTGTGTGTATAAAAGAGAATGCTAATATGGTATCAATCTACCTAATCTAGGACGGGCAGACTGAAACGTTATAATTTAATAAATATTTCAGCAGTAAGCACGACTGTGTGGGAGTTCCATTTGATTATACTTATGAAGTAATTTCCTCTGATGCATCATCTGCCTCTCATTCAGGTGGCCATACACTTATTTTTTCATGTTTATTTGTGTACAATGTTTTCATTACCGGGTTTCAGGTTTAGGATTTGTGTGACTATAAAGACACTCCTCAAACACCCACACACAAGCACTGTGGCTTTATTTTACCCACTGGAAAAGCTTGTTTTCTGAAAGCCTTGAGACTTTAATGCCAAACAGCTGAGCTCCTCTTAAAGCACTTTTCAGCAGCCATCTGAGACCCTGATTCACATCTATCTATCTATCTATCTATCTATCTATCTATCTGTCTGTCTGTCTGTCTGTCTGTCTGTCTGTCTGTCTGTCTGTCTGTCTATCTATCTATCTATCTATCTATCTGTCTGTCTGTCTGTCTGTCTGTCTGTCTGTCTGTCTGTCTGTCTGTGTATCATTCTATCTATTGTCTGTCTCTCTCCGTCTACCTTGTGAAACAAAGGATTAGTATGCAAGACAACAAGGCATTGACCAACTTCTACATTTACTCCAAAACTTTCTGGGAATCAAGAAAAGTATGGCCTTCAGAACTTTCTGGCCCACTGTTGCTGTTATTGGAGCTAACTGCGGTTGTTCTAACTCAGTGTGTATTTTTAGGATTTGAGAATGCAGAATTCAAAAAATCTCCAATGCCACACAGTTGTCTAGAGAGTTTGACTGTCACTTGTGATTGCTGTGCAACACTTTGTTTTCATGTTGCAGAGATAAATAAAGCTGGAGTTGATTTAGCTCAAAAGGCTGGACTGTAGGAGAGTGAAACCAGACTGCAGACAATAATCTTTACAGTTTAATTGCTTTTGTAACTAATTAAAACCACAACTGCAATATTAAAAAAAAAATAATAATCAGACAGCAACTCTATTCAGCTGCAGCTGAATGAAGTGATTCACGTGAGGCAGCTTCACCATCACAACTGTACTCTGGCCTACAAAGCTGTCTCTGTGACCATTCACGGCTGTTCTGTTTATAGAAGAGCAAATGTTATCCTGGAGTTCGTGACAACGCTTCATGTTGATGTTATTTCGGCAGCAGTGATAACCTACGGTAGCTAACAGAGTCTCTTTCATACAGAGATTTGATAAATGAGGTGGTGGAGTAAGCCTCACTCACTGATGCCAAATGCACCCAGAGCCTTTGCTCAAGCCTGATTTTCAGAGCGTGCTCTGATCTCACTCACCCATATACACGAGCTACGAGACAATGACTCTCCACTGCATTTTAACTGATTTGTTTTTACAGGCCATTATCCTGCTATGCTGCTAAGCTTTACTCTTTATGAATCCATGCTAGTTTTTGTTGGCAGAATATTTTGTGAATATTTTTTCCTCTTCTTTTTCTTTTTTCCCATATACAACATTAACAGTTTCCACTGCTTCATGCTTCTTCCTGTGTCTCTTCCCTAATAAAAGAGGAGAACCCCCTATTTTCTTCTCACTAAGAATTCTGTACCATTGAGCATGCATACATTATTATAATTGGGCTAATCTTTTCAGGTCCTGCCAAATATGGGGATATCAACATTATATTAAGGTCATCTCATGTGGACATATTTTTTTACATTTTTAATTTGTATCCAGAATGAAAAGACCTCACTCGTTTATTTTGTGCAGTTTCATTTTATTGCACACCAGCTTCTACATCATTACTATTAAGCAGTACTAGAAATCAGACAAAGCCTCTGCCTTCTGCTGCTTTCTGTCTGTCTCAGGAAAGAAAAGCTGCAGCCCAACCCCAATCTCACACCCAGAATCACAATAGCAAGAACTGGCTGGCACTTTATTCATGATCTCATGCCCCCAACTTCACTGGGGAATAAGTGACTATCTCACAGCAATACTTGATGGGAATCAGGAAGCTCCTCCCAGAGACACAGAGACAGGAAGCACAAAAAGAGTCACATCACTCTATTTTGATTCTTTAAATGTATCTCACTCTCTTCCTCTTCTGTCCCTTTTTTTTGCATGTCCAGTGTGTTCTTTGTGAATTAGATGTAAAAAAAAGTCCTTATTTGATGACTACATATAAGACTAGAAGCAAAAGGGAGAATAAAACTGATATTCTTGGAAATATGTCAAATTGGCCAAGGCTGCAGGGTGCCAACAAGAAAAACAGAAGCTCAGTATTAAAAAAACAGATGTGACAACTTTTGTTATTATTAATCTAATCCGCTGCTTACATCTGTTTAATATCAGCTCTGCCTTTTGTTTAATCCCACTCAAATGTATTATGTCCTGCACTGTACTCTAACCACAACAGAAGACAATCAGCAGCACTGCCAAAATGTCCATGAAGAGCAAACTGAACCCAAGCCTCGTTACTGCATGTGTTGTACCTGTGTATCATGTCTTCCAGCCTCTTCCCTTGCTCTTCATCTTGTTCCAGCTGTTTCCGCCGTGCCTCCTCTTCTTCCACTCCCATGCCCTGGAGCAGCCACCGCTCACGCATAGCTTTGGACTGAGGACACAAAGACATGCTGGTTTCAGTTCACGCAATGGCTCAGTCACTCTAGAGTACAAATAGAATGGGAACCTTCTTGTGACTAGAAACAAATCAGTGGTTGACTGGTAATTGTATTGAATTTTGTTTTGCTGTCTGCAACTAATTGCAAGTGGCTGTCCACAAGGCTGAGCATATGATACTCTCAACCTCTGGATGACCACTGGTGGAAGGAGACCCAGCAATGACCCACCAGGGTGCAATCACTCTCAGACTTAAGGTTTGCAGATAATCCCCATCTAATTTATAAGAACAGACAGGCTGCCAATACGTAACAATCAATCTGAGTTGTTCTGTCATAAGTTCACACAAGTTTAACCACTGCTTTTGGAATAGATTAACCTATTTTCCTGTTTGATCAGAAGATCACGATGCCATGACTCCACAGCTGGTTGGCTTAGCATATAAACTGAGGTTGGTGGGAAATAGAGATGCAAAGGTTTAAAAACTAGAAGCACAGATTTTTTTCACTAGACTCTAGAACTGACAAGAAAGAAATGTAATAAATAAAATGTAATGAAGCATGCCAGAGTGCTTTATTTGACCAGGCAATGAATCAATTAATAATTGACAAAAAGGTTGTGATTATTTGTCTGTCAAATCAATCCAGTGAGTAACTGTTAGCTCTAATAAATGGCAGCCACATTGGAAGCCTGTTAACTGATAACACCTTTATGGTACACTCCTACTTTACTATTTGGATACAGCTGGTCTAATGGTGCATAGAGTCTTCTCAAATGACCAAATGAGAATGTTTAGAGCAGAAAAGGTTGTCGACCTGTTCAGCAGACTACATCAAACACTACATCAGCATCTTTGTGATAGTGTGTTTTTGTTAAACATGCTGTTAACTGCCACTGGAGCACCGTTACGGGGGCTAGATTCCTCTAATCACTGCCGAGCACAGCTAGAACAAATAACCAAACATGTAGGAGTTTTTATGTAACACAGAAACTCTGAACTCAGCTGCTACTCATAGGAAACTACTCTTTGTTAAAGGCGAATCCCACAAGCCCGAGAGAGCTACAGCAACCATTCTCCTTGATGTAAACAACGTTATTTTGTTAGGAACATGCGTTATAAAAGCGCTTTGTCGGCTAAATATCATCATGTACAGTCAAGGTTGTTTTCTTCAACTAAGAGTGTTTTTTTCTGTGAACTATAACAAATTTATTTTTTCTCAAATTCCAAAAAAGGAAAGAAATTTAAGTACATTCACTGTGAGCATGATGCTTTTCTATTAAGTTTTACTAAACAAGCAGTTTAGTGAAAATTTGTCCTTTGATCATTTTACTGCTGTGTGAAGAGACAGATGGTATTTTGGTGCACAAATATTTCTCAAATTAGACTAAACAGGGATAAAATATGAAGCAGATTTTCTACTGTCTCTCTGTTTCTGTTTAAATGATTTGTAAGATAATAATAAGCTAAAGAAACAATTCTTGTTTCGCTATGCCTTATAATAACAAAACCAACAACATTGTTTTGTGTTTTATGGTATTTTATTGCGTCTCGATTTCTGTCTCCAGATTTGTCCCAGAGACATATCTGGGCACACAAAAATTCCATATACTGCATGTGGTCCCTGTAGCCCTGTGTTTACGTTTCATGGATAAACAATATAGATTAGGCCCCACATTAAACCCCAGGTTTGTTTGTCTGATTCTTGCGGTATTAAACACAGAAAATCAACCAGGGTGCCAATCTTCTCATCACACAGGCGGCTCTGGATTTCTTTAATGTTTTATAGATAATGCCAGAGCTCTGTTTACGCCATTAATGTCTCCGTTTCTGTCTGGAGCTTTGCTTTGTTACCACAACAGAGTGGAGCGGGAACACTCTGATTCACCTTTTAGCTGTTTACTGTCAAACTGTTGCTTGGCTGGAGGTCATAGAGCTGAAAATTACCCGTGTGACTCCCCCCACCGTGCGCGCGCACACACACACACACACACACACACACACACACACACACACACACACACACACACACACACACACACACACACACACACACACACACACACACACACACACACCACTTGTGTACAAGTAGTTGAATGCTGCACGGCCACTAAATCGAGCTGATCTCACATATACACTGATTAAGTCCTAATTAAATATTTAGAAACTCACATGGTGGCAAGTCAGTGCATGTAAGCATGTATAATCATGGTCACAATGACCTGCAGCGTTTCAAACTGAGCATCAGAATGGGGAAAAAGGTGATTTAAGTGACTTTGAAAGTGACATGTTTGTTGGAGCCATACAGGCTGGCCTGAGTATTTCAGAAAGTGCTGATCTGCTGGAATTTGCCCGCACAAAGATCTCTGGGTTTATAGAACATGGTCCAATAAAGAAAAAAAAGCCTCGTCGATGGCAAATGTCAAATGATAATGGCCAAATTGTATATGCAGAGCATCTCTGAAAGCACAACATGCAGAACTTTGAAGGGGATGGACAGCAGAAGGCTGCACCGTGTGCACTGTCTTTCAGCTCAGAACAGGCTACAATTTCACGGGCTCACTAAAATTGAACAACAGACGATTGGAAAAATGTTGCCTGGTCTCATGATCTTGGCTGCAACATTCAGGTGGTGAGGTCATGAAATCATGGATCCATCCTGCCTAGTATCAACAATTCAGTCTGCTGTGTGGAGGTGTTTTTATTAGCATACTTTTGGCTCTAAGTGCCTTGAATCAGCCTTTGTTGTTATTTGGCGCTATATAAAACAACTAAATTTAACTTGAATACCAACTGAGCATCTTTTAAACACCATAGCATACCTGAGTGTTGCTGCTGACTTCATCCATCCCTTTATGACAAAAGTGTATAGCATGCTGCAAAGCTCAAATCATCTAAAACAGGTTTCTTGAACATGACAATGAGTTCACTGTACTCAAATAGCCTCCACGGTCACCAGATCTCAATCTCAGTGTTTCCAGCACCTTGTTAAATGTGTGCAATAAAGAGTTCTGAAAGAAAAAAAGTGGTTCATGAGGTGCTAGCGAGTTGCATTGTGTCTGGTGAGTGTATGACAGAAATATTTTGAAAGGCAGTTGCACAACCTGGTTATCAGTTAAACCAAACAATTTAAAAACTATGTTCTGCTAAATTTTCCCGTCCATGTTTGATTTTCTTGCGCTGCAGTTTTCCATCACAAACAGCTAGTTTCAAGTTCATTAAGCAAATTCCACATTCCACATCGAGATCACAGCGGTATTCTCTATATGATTTAGAAACCATCACTTATTCAGAGGAGCATGGTTGGCTATATTTGTGCCTGACCTCTTACCAACACTGTGGAGGTTTATCAATACCATAATATATATATAACAGCTTTCTGTAGCATTTCGGCTATCAAAAAGCATTGGTGAATAACTTGTTTCCCCTGAGAACCAGACGGCTCTTTGCTTCTCTCTCATGCTGTTTAACAGACTTTCCATTTCCTGTTGAGCTGTGACACACAACCACTCTGAACTCGGCTATTAAAGGGAGGGTTTCAGGCTGTTATGAATGTCTGTGCTTGTCATCAGAAAGTGAAATAACCAATTTATCAAAATATGTAACGCCCAGATGGAGACACTGCTTCAAAAAGAGAATTCATGGCCAAGGTTAAACTTTGCTCTGAAGTCATGCCGATGTTTACAAAGTTCCAGACTCATATCATCGCCTCCATTGAGAAGCTTGAATCATGCAGCCCAGAGGTCCTTATCAAATCTCTGGGCTCTAGTTCCCGTTTCCTCTCCCAAGCCACTGGGTCTCCAGAGAGCGCTCAACAAAGCCTGCTTCATGCTGCCTGGCAGCGTGGCACTTAGCGGTAATGGCCATTAAATGGAACTGTGTGACCAGATACTGATTACATCTGGAGTTCAAGCCTACTGGTGTTGTATGAAAGAAAAGTCCACAGATCATTAGAGATCAGTGGGGGCTTGATTCTGCAGATAGAGCAAACATATTCAGATTAAGATCCATTCTGACCTCTCTTGGTTTTTCATTTATCTTTAGGGAGCATAAGAAGGATAGTTGAGTTGTGATGACTTTTGAATGAATCCAAACTTATCACAGCCATTTAAGGCTGGCTCCAAATGTGAGTTCATCTATAAGACTTGTAAGGTAAAATGCGCAATCAAGCCATTGACTTGAAGTTATGCTTATTGTATTAGTGTCTTTTGGAGCATTTACAATGACACTAATTAACCGATTTATGCATCACATCTGTTCTTGTTAAACAAATAATATAGCTTTTTGCATAACATGGCAATGGCCATCCATCCATGCATTATCAATTGCTTATTAGGCGCAGCAGTCTAAGCAGAGGAGGCCAAGGTGTTTCCAAGCCAGACGAGACACTTCACCTAGGTGGCACTGAAGGGACAGATGCCTGAACCACCTCAGATGAAGGAGCTTCTCCCCTAATCTCTAAGGGAGAGCCCAGGTGTCCTTTGGAGGAAGCTCATTTCTGCTGCCTGTAACCAAAATCTAATTTCTATGGTCAATACCCACAGGTCATGAAGATTGGTAATGGTGGAAAAATAGATTGACCAAGAAATTGACAAATTCACTTTCCTGCTCAGCTCTCTCTTCACCTTAACAAACTTGTCTACATCACTGCAGATGCCACATCAATCGCCCTGTCAGTGTCCCACTACACTGACCACTCACCTGTGAACGCGTTTAAGACACTTAAATGCACTTAAATAAGACACTTTAAGCCACTTTGGATGGAAACCTGAGTGGGCAATTTACCTTTTCTTGGCTGAGAACTTCAGACTTGGAGGTAGCAATTTTAATCCAAGTAGCTCCACTTTTGGCTGCAAACTACTCCAATATAAGCTGGAGGTCATTGCTCGATAACGCCAACAAAATCACATCATCAGCAAAAAGCAGAGTCGAGCTCCCGAGACCACCTGAGAACACCCTTCAACACTTAGCTGTGCCTAGAAATTCTGTCTATACAAATTATAAACAGAATTAGGGACAAAAGACCCTTTGGTGGAGTCCAACTCCATCCGTGATTAAGTTTGACTGTTAGAAATGTAAACCAAGCTTTCACCGCAGCTGAACAGGGATTTCTTTCCTTATTTTTCAGAGTTCACAAAACAAGGATGGATGCCAGAATCTGAGTCTTCAAAGCAGAAGTGCAGAAACCAGTAGGTGGCATCAACATGGATGTTTTCAAAGTTAAGTTTTGTCATTTGCAAGAAGACTAATTCAAACTTAGCTGAAGTGCCACTGAAAAGTTGGTAAGTGTAGCACTGTAGCACATCAGTGCAGCACTGATAAAACAACAGTGGCTGTTAGTCTAAATAGCAGTCATTGCAGTAGTCTGAAATGTCAGCAGTTTGTGTCATGTGTAATTTGTTATGATTATTACTTTCAGTGAAGAATAACCCAGATCGGGTCAAATAAGAAAACAGATATTAGAAAGGAGCACTGATTCATCAGCACTTTCAAAGCAAACACACACACTAAAAAATGTTACGTATAAAATATGCATATGCTTAGAATGATAAACACCCTTTGCAGATGAGCCCTAACTGGAAAACTCGACTCTTCAGAGGGCTCAAAACCAAATATACGAGTTACTGTAAACCCCAATTAATGGCTGAACTGCACTGCATGCTTTAATGAAAGTGCACATGTCTTGAATCAATGTTTTTGTTTTGCCCATGTTCCCATAAGTGGGTGTTAAATGGTGGAAAACACTAGTATGTGGAATCAGACGTATTTGATAAAGGATTCATTCATGCCAAGTGTGTTTAATGGCTCTAGTTAGCGAATGGAATGCATTTTTATTGCAAATATTAAAACTGGTTCCCATAGATATTTATGTAGTTTAATGAGTACCCACAGCTATTCTTTTAACCACCCTGCAACTCTGCAGCAGCTACGGCTGTGGGATTTTCCTAATATTGTCTTTTGAAGTTAAACCAATTATACATCACAAGAGCAGCACCATATTTGACTTGTGTTGCTCATGCACACATTTTATAAACACAGTGACGACACTTAAATAAAAGTCCAGTGACATATAGTTTAAACAGCGTCACATCGTGTGTCAAAGCTCGAAAATTATGGGATGCCTCAGTCTGTTGTGTGACAGTGGTTTGGTTGGGTGAGTTTTGTGTACAAGGTCAAATAATTCATTAGTAGTTGAAAGAAGAAGTCCGCATAAATTACAGATGCCTGGAAGCTGCTCATTTTATAAACTCATAATGTGTCAGCAGCTTGTATCCTCTGTCCTACGTTTTATTTGGACATCAAATCTGTGTTTACTTGAAACTAAAATCTTGGCTTACCGGTAGTGGCTGGCATTAACTATGAGGGGATATATTTGTGTGTTTGGATTTGAGTGTTTTTCCTGTAAAGAAGAAAACAGCCAGGCCAGGGCCTACTTAGCCAAGGGAAACTCTTGTTCTAATAGGCCTGCACACCAGGAGATACTGAGGTGGAATCACTAACATCTCAGCCAAAAACTGACAAACACACTCACACATGCTCATGAGTAATTAAACACACTTGCATGCAGCATGCTGAAATGAGACAAAACAGTTAAGGAAGCTGTCAAATCGATCTATCTCTCAAGGGTCGAAGCTATATCTAGATAAAGAAAGAGGACAGAGCAATAACTCATAAGAGCATCATGACTCACGTCATTCCCCTGTGAACTACTAACCCTAATCTGCACTCTCCACCTTCCCTTCACCTTTACGCTGACCTAATTTTAATCAACCAGTACCTCAGTCAAAAATGTATCTCTCACATGCAGAAGCTCACACTGTTTTAGCTCAGCTGTACGCAGTGCATTCAAGTAATGAATAGCTCTGTGTAACACGAGTAAGCAGAAAAGTCTGTAAGTACATCACAATCCAGGACTTTTGTCAGACATCCAAGTTCAACTGAGTGAATGTTGGTATTTCTCTGTCTGTTGTCTTTAAAAATGTTAATAAATATATAATTTTCAAATTTAGCCCTTACAGTGGTACCATAAGTGTTATAGCTGAATTATGCAAAGATGGATAAACAGCTCCTGAGCATGTCCAGGATGATATTTCTTTGCACATGTGCACATAGACAGGCGATGATGTTTTATTGCTCTAATATAAAAACAACAGGGCATTTAATCCTTACTTGAACTGTAAATAATACTTATACATATGTATCATATGTACCCAACATATGTATCATAAATACATGACATACCTTTACATGTTGCAGTTGCAGCAGCAGGTCATCAAGCTGGCTTCTTTTGTCATCAATTTCAGTTTGCCGCTTCCGTTTCTCCTGTAAGACAAAGAAATGTAAGAGTTAAAAATCAAAGAGCCTGTCATTTGAAATCTGGTGTGTTACTGTTGTAAAGTTGAGTCTTGAGTTTGTAGCATTTAATATTGCCTGAAAAGAATAAAAGTAATGATGTCACAGTAGAACTGATGCTTGACTTCCTCTTCCTCTTTCAGCTGCTTTTCCACAGTAGATCATCTTCCTACATCTCCTATCTCTAACCTCTTTCTATGCCACACCAACCCTCTGCTTGTCCTCATTCACTACATCTTCTTTGTGGTCTTCCTCTTTTACTCCTGCCCGGCAACTCCATATTCAAAATCCTTTGACCAGTATATCCATTCTCTCTCCTTGTCACATGTCCAAACCATCTCTGCCTTACCTCTCTAACTTTGCCTCTAGACTGCTCAACCTGAGCTGTCCCACTGATATACTCATTTCTGATCCTGTCCTTTTTTACATTTTACAGAAATCTATACATTTAATTGTCTGCCTCTATGTGTTAGTTCTGAAATAAACTGGCAACCTGTCCTTAAACCCTATAACGGCTGACAGACTCCATCCCCCTCATGACCCTGAATTGGATAAGTGATCAAAAAGATGGATGAATTGTGTCTGAATTTTTGACTTATGTCCTAAAACATCTATTGTGAAATTTTGAGCTTTTGGCCACAAAATTCAAAATTCATCTTGGACTTCCAGGCAATGTTTGTGCCAAGTTTCCAAAATTCCCACAAGTAGTCTGTGAGATGTGAGATCTGAGGGATAAATGGATGAACAACTGGAAAACATAATGCCTTCAGAGACAGCTTTCAGCAGCGCCTAAGCATAAGAATACAATTGTTTTATTGATTGAATGTGTTTACATTTTAATGGTGCATTGCAATCTGCAAGACAAAGATCCCTTTGGGACAAGTTTAATGGAGAGATTAAGGTTTAAACAAATTCAGTTTAGAAGTGTGCAGAGACTGAAATGCGATATACTGTCGATCTCAATTTAATAATGATAAGGTGTGGTAGAGTTTACTGGTTGAGTACTGTCACGGATGCTCCAGTAAAGCCAGATTTTATTCATAATAATTGTTTTTTCTGAGAAAAAAAAAATCCACTACACTGTACGCTGTCCGCATGCTGTACATATGTGCAATTAAATGTCTCCTTATGAAGACCTGGGTAGAAATATGGTCCAGGGGGCATACACAGGAAGGAAGGAAAGTATTAGAGAGGTTGGAGGTGAAAGCTTATTGAGGTTTGAGAAGGGTTAGTGCTCACAAGCTATATAAAGAGCAGAGATTTGACCTTGATTACTCCACGTGGCACTGTCATTGAACTTGGGGTGGGAAGAACATTCCTTTATGTGGAGATAAAGGATAAATAATGGGTGGGAGAGGAGGTGGGTGCATGGTGAGTGGAAGGTTTTAAGCTGAAAACAAAGAAAATACACACAAAAAACTAGAATGATTAAAGCATGCACATAAATGCATGGAAATGTACAAACAAAGCAGGTCCCAGTATAAGCCTGCTTGGGGATGACGAGCATGAGACAATGTGGATGTGTATGTGGCTTCATCTCTCCCACTCACTACTCTGTGGGAGTAGACTGAGGATTTCTGGGACGTTTCCTGTTGACTAAATATAGCCATAAGGGGAAACCCCCCAAATATGAATGAACCTTGGACCATTTCTCAGACAAAGTAAGTGAAGACTGATGCAGAATAGAAAAAAGAGGAGAAGGGAATACGGAGCTGAATACAATGGAATAAAAATAGAGCAGAGGAGAATTCAATAGATGTTATCAGGAAACAGGTGAAAACAGAAATAAAAGAGTCAATATAGAAACAAGATAGGTAAATGAAAAGGTTGGGGGACTTGCTGCTGTTGCTTGTGATGTTTCAGCACGTAAAAAAATACAATTCTGTTACTTTAAAGACCCTGTGACTGCTCTGCATCAAAATCAGCACCTCTCCAGCATTTTCTCTGCCTAAGAGTTTCTAACGTGGGTGGAAATGAGATCCCGGGCTTTATTTTTCCTGTACAGGGCACACAAACACTTTGGGCACAAACACAAATTTTCCAAACATAAATACTCAAATAAAATTGTCCTGGTAAATCATGCCAGGGAGTAATGTAAAACTGTTACTGGCAGATTCTACATGCACCTCCTTGTTGCACACAACGTGTTACTGAGGGCTGCCTAAACATAAAGCTTAAGCGCAGAGACCTCCCTGCCAGGTATTGACCAGCTGACAGCTGACTGGCCTTTTTGCAGATCTGATAAAGTTTCTAATCATCGATCATGGATCTCCAGCATGTTGCCAGGTGTACTTATGAACACCTTTACACTCGAACATGGTGTTTGTTACTGTAATCAGCACAGAAATCTAGTAACAAAACTCCACTGCGACCAGGCATGCTGTTCCCGAGAGGGCCACCGTAAAGCACACCACCAGAGACTCAAAGAAGATCTTCTGGACTCCGTCAGTGCAAATGACAGCCAGAAAACATTCCCCAACAGCAAGATTACCTTCTAGGCCTTATAAGCACTTTAACAAACACCAAAGTCCCTTTAGTGGCCTATCCAATCCAATCATATGTGTCTCATTTGGGCTGAGTCCCACGAATGAAGACCTGGCCACCTGAGTCAGCTAAGAGATTTGACCCTTGTATCCATTTTTCCCTAGAAGTCCCTTGCCTTGTGAGACCCTACCAGGTGCCAGTTGCCTCTGACAACATAGTTACACTCATGGGTAGACTAAAGCACACAAACCACCTTGATCCTTGTAGCGGTATCACCAAGTCTTCTACATAATTTATCAGACATCTGTTTTTGAGATGTTATCAAGGAATGTTTTCAGTGTGCCCCCCCCCCCCCCCCCCCCCCCCAAAAAAAAGAAAAAAAGAAGAAGAAGAAGTCTGCTCTAGATATAAGCACACAAACCTTTGACTTTTTATTTTCATTTGCTTTTTGGTGTAGTCAACCACACTGGTTAGAATTAGGAAAAGTTCATACTTTGTGCAACAATATGTAATTTTTGCAAAATGACAGGTAGCTCAATTTTCTTAAATTACTTGGTTGCTCCATCTGAGCATGCTCATACTGGTGCAAATTTTAAATGCAATTATTCACGGGTTAATTTATGCTATAAAACATAATTAGAGGCTATAATAACAGCTTGAACTAATGACATGTGGGATTGTTTTTGGGAGGAGAGCGCATCTGAAGGATGCTCACTTATCAAACACAACATTTATAGCAACATTTAACTGAACTCAATGGTATTATATAACAAATTTTCCTTGGTAATATTTAGCAGATGAAAATAATGTCTAAGAAATGGAAAGTAGACCACACTTGAGTGAGTCTGGATGTCTCTGTGTATGTGCCTGCCAACTAAAGCTATTAAAACCCGGCGTCTGTGTTTGTGATAGGATAAGAGGTAGTTTGAGCAGGAGCAAATGCAATTTTGTGCCAAAGTGTGCACCAAAATTACCCTGCACTGTCTATTCAGCAAACCCACAACCTCAGGTGTGCCTCTTTTCCAACTGTGGTGCGAACATGTTCATTTGGTGCCAGGAAATTACCAAATGGACCCAAGATGGAGCGCATAAAAGCTGCATTTGGACCTGCTCTTTTTAGAAACAAAGAAAAACAAGAAACCCCTGAAAAGAAAGGTGCAAAACTGCTATATGACTATAGCAGACTATCAGAACATATTATTAAACTGCACACAGGCTGTGAAAATATATACACCAAATCTGAAGTCATTTCTCTCCCTCTGTTGCACACACAGACACACACATACAGGAGCAGCCTACACAGCGGCATGGTTCCCATGGTTGGCGAAGTACAGTCAGAGAGCGTAAGCAGAGGTATGGTCACCAGATGTCAGGGACTGTCGAGGACATGTGGTCAGGGAATGGGCAAAACACGCACGCACGCAAATACACGCCCACATGAAAGACACAAAAGCAAATAGACTCACGGGCTTGAATACGTAGACAGAGAAAAGCCCACACTAATATACTCTCTAAATAAACAGCACTCAGCCAGTGTGTGTGCTTTGTACGTCTGACAATCATTTACTATATAGGAATGCATAAGCACATATGATGGTTGACATCGCCAGATCAAAGATGGTTTGGGTGCCATTTAGTTTTCATCATCATATCCCAGAAATAAAATGTATAGGGCATCCCTTTCCACAGAAAAGCTCTGCTGTCATGTAAACTGTAGTACTGGCTACTGAATACTGAATACTGAATAATACTTTAAAGTAGTGGTTGGTTGCTAAATAGAGAACATTTTTGAGAGACCTGCAGAGTTTTCTTGACAATGAAGTAATTGCTTTTGTGTAATGTTAAAAATGGCACTCGAATTACCAAATTTGGTGGAAAAACTTTTAGTAATTTTGAATAGATAAGTCTGCATGAGTCTGAACTGTAACAGTAAAAGAATGTCTTCAATAGAATATGAGGGCTTAATAAAAAGTGAAATAAGTTTTTTTCCCTTGTGGAGTTGAACAGGCAGGAATAATGACCCCGAGCCCCGCTCTGTTCACTGTACTCTCTCCGAGTGGTCACATCCTCCTCTTCAGAAAAATATGTTGACATTCTTGGTGACACACTCACGACTTCCCACACTCTGACTCACAGTGTTTGGCCCTATTTGGCTTACAGAGCAGCTTGTATGCAGAGCGTATCATTTTTGTCACAGTCTAAAGGGTGAAGACATTTGTGTTCAATAACTTAAATGATTAATCTCCAGTGTACAGTTTACTCTAATTTGTCACAGTTTTGCTGGTGTGTTTAACCTCACAAGACAACCAAGTGCTCTTGATCGAATTTTCATCCTAAAGGGCTAAAATTTCGGCAGTGAAGATGAAGTCAAATGTCAGTTGTCTGGTTACATTTCCTGTAAATTTAAGCTCAGCTCAGTGAACTCTTACTCTTTTTTCCTGTTCAGTTGATACGAGAAAAAAAAGAACTTAATAGGCATAGAAGTCGACATCCTACCAAACTTAATGTTTGATAGGAGTTTCCTGTGATGGACAGGAAGTAATTGACAAATTACACAATCCTTACACACAGATGAACAGCAATCACACCAATCACAATCTGCGATCACACCAGAATTTAACTTACTAGATTTTAAATGAATATTCATGTACTCATAGACTTTACTACCCAAGTAGCATGAGTGCATGAGCATGAATGGCACATTTTATACCACTATTTAAAATGCACACATTTTGTCTTAACTGATTCAGGGGTGGGGCTAGAGCCTATAGCAGCGGGCCCCAACCCCCGGGCCACGGACTGGTACTGGTCCGTGAGTTGTTTGGTACTGAGCCGCGAGAGTTGAGGCTCGGGTGTGAAATGTATTGTTTTCAGAGTTTTTATCATTAACTCGGTTTTCTGTGTTGTAGTTGTGTGTCTTATTTTGAAAGAAATGTTTATGCTTTACCATAGCGACCAGAGAGCATTAAGGGTCAGAGAGGAGGATGTTACTCTCAATGTTGTTGGCGCATTTCATGAGGACGCTGGTAACAAAGTTACACAATTACAGAGTGAATTCACATTTATTATTATATTTACAAAATACCACAGTTTTTGTCTTGGTCATATCATTTTATTTTGTTGTATTTATCTGCGACACCTTAAAGGCAGGTCCATGAAAATATTGTCTGACATTAAACCGGTCCGTGGCGCAAAAAAGGTTGGAGACCGCTGGCTTATAGGAACTAGAAGTGATATGGGGCAGACTCATTTCCAGGCTACTTCATTAACGGGAATAACCTTCAGTACTAACATGTGACTATAGGTGTACCTACATTTTCTGTCTTTTCTCCACAAAGCCCAAATTTTTCAATTACTATATGCAGCACACTGTTTTCACTCTGAGTCCAATGTTTAAATAAAAGGTGGAATACATTAAATTATTAAAAGGTTTTGTGTGTCATCAATAACAGAAGTCTGGATTTCAGTGGGGAGAAGGACACACAAAATCAATATAAAATTAAATATGACATGATAACTTAACAAAAAATGAATGTGATTGATTGCTGATTGAAAGACTAGGTACACTGGCCAGGTTAACATTCTTTATAACCGTTCAATACATCTATGCTGGTAAAATAGGAGCTTCAGTGACCTCTCTAAATTCCTCATAGAGGGTATTTCAATGTTGTGAAGGTCAACCACTGTTCAGCTGCTAGTGAGGGGAGGGGCTGTGTGCCTCCCTGTAGCTGCTGTGTGAAACTGTGTGTCAACTGGAAGAGTTGGTATGAGACTTTTGAGAATCATCAATCACAACTCTGCCATGTACCATAACAAACTATAATTCAAAACAAAAAAAGCTGTGCTGTATGTTGACCCAGTTTACTTATCTATTCTGTTGGACAGCTTGATTAACAATTCCCAAGACAGGCGTGGGCGTGAAAGCAAATTGCTTGGTTTATAAACAACATTCTACACTAGTGGTGCACATCTCACACATCGATGATTAGGTCAGGAGGGTATAATTATAACGTGATTAAACAGTGATGCAACTCCAAGTATTAAAGTTCTGCTGATGTTGACTTAGTGAACTGAAGTGGGCTACAGATCAGATAGGTCACATTCTGTACATGCCAACACACCCAGCACAGAAATCTCACTGTGAAGATCATCTTCCATTCTGCATGCAGGCATACCTGACAGCTTAGAGAACAGAGACTGAAATGGACCTGTGGTTCAAATGTCATGGGTTTGATTCTGCACTGATACCGGCTAAAAAGATCTCTGCACAATTCTATAAGCCATCAGCTAAAACCTAAAGTGTGCATGCATAAATTTAGCATTGAAACAATTTATTGATTAGTTAAGAAACAAAATCAGTCACAGTTAATCAAAGACTATTTTGGTAAGAGCTGTCGTGGGTCAGGGTTAGCAAGCGTTGCAGAAAATAGTTGAAAGTCTATAGTTTGAAAGTATCCCTTTCACTAATCAAGGTGGTGGCTATATGAATTGAATAACTAATTCAAACATTTTAATTTGTTATTATGCCTAGAGTTAACATAATGCTCACTTGGTAAGGCCTTAGCTAGTGCTTGTGCACAAAAAATGCTAATTTAGCACATTGCTTAAACATCCTGCATGCCGTTGTCATGCGATGGCAGCAGGTGTTGACTTTATTCATCATGTCCTCCTCTGAGGTGATCCAAGTATCCCTACCTTTAAAATCACATGATGTAAATATACATAAACACAGCAGAGTTTCAGTTTTTTAAATTTCTCCAGACAGCTTTTACATGAGTATCAAGCAATGCTGCTGCTTATAGTAAACCACAATGCATTTATTATGAGACCTATGAAACTGTCATTAGGTATAGTTGCTAAAATGACTTTTGCTGCGTGTCAGGCTGACTGTTCTTATATGGAGGACCGAAAGTGGCACATTAACTGATGAACGAACCAAATAAATCCCTAAAATATTATTAAAAGTGAAAGTTATTTTTTTTTTTTAATTTTTACATATATTTACATTTGTGTTTTAATTAACTGAGAAATGCAAAAAGAAAATGCTGAAATAAATGAATTTGGGGAAATTAACAGGGAAATATTCACAGTAGCATATAATACACTACAAAGCACAAAGGTACAAAGTAAAAAAACAAAAGAAAAACATAAAAAATTAATACATTTATAAAAACTGTATAGCAAAGTGAGCTCCCTTCTATAGAGATCACTAAATTGGAGCATGTTGCTCTAATAGGATGCCACAATTACAAGAAGTTTGTGAAATTTCTTCCCTCCGTCATCGACTGTGAAATGCTGAGGTTGCTATGCGCTGAGGTGCATACTGCATAAAAGTCACCCATACTCCGCTACCACACATAAAGAGTTCTTTTCCTCCTTCGGTATTAATATCAACACAAAAACTGTGTCGGGGACTTCATGGCATGGATTTCCATGGCCGAGGAGCTCCTGTAGGTGCGATACATCTGCAATACAGTTATGATTTTGACATCTTTGGTCCTCCATACTTCTGCAGTATTTCTCTGCCCCGTCACTCTAGATTGTTTACTATTCAACTAAGCCCAAATGCAATGTGGATTATTTCAAACCCGGCAGAGCTCACTGCAGCTGAATCCCAGCCTCTCATGTCTCAAGTCTCTGTGAACTCCAACCCCGCTCATTGAAACAGACACACACACACACACACACACGTAGATAGAGGCATACCAAAATGTCCTGTTGGCCCAAGGCAGCTGCTGCTAATTTTAGACGGCATGTAACGCCTGCCGTGCCCCAGACCTCCTGCCGCTCAACAAACCACGCCTCCTCTTCCTTTCCAATATGAATTCCCCCCAGGAACACCCCCCACCCCCATAAGTTATCAAAGTTCGCAATCCAGACCTACTCTAACCACCTATCAGTTCTCCAGGATCCAGTTGGCTCATTGGAGACCTTTGACATAAATTCAGGGAAAATATTGGGCAATTTTATGTGGGAAAACAGACTTAAAATATATGATATATTATTAATTAGTTTGACCATTTTTTGTCTCTTCCATGTCAGCAAAACTAAAGATATGCCTCTAAAATGGTACTTAAGCCTGTGAACACCACTGAAGGGACATGTGTGGTTTAGTAAGAAATGTCTTTTGGTGTTAGCAAATTATTGACGCAGGAACAAACAGTTTCCACTGAGGTAATAATAGTTTTCATAAATATTGTGAAAAAAGAAGACAAAAGAAAGTCACAAATGAAAGCTAAGCCTAAAGTTAAATAGAAAAAAACATGTTTCAGTGAGAATATGCCAGTTTGGAGGTAAGTGAAATGCACAAACTGAAACAACAAATGCCTGCAGGCGGCCCAGCCCCCCACTTAACTCAACCCATTACCCCAGCCCTCCACTGCAAGCCGTAGTCACAAATCTTAATGCCAAGCTCTAGCTATAGCATCCCCTTCAACTTCACCCTACCCCAGGCATACTTTTCTCTTTTAGAGATAACTAAGAGAAAATCAGCCACTTTACAGATCTTGGACAAGATCATTTTCTGGTTGAACCCACAAAGTATTATAGATCATAATGGAACATCAGGCTTGCAGTGCTGTGAACCATACTAAAGAGGCAGCAAAAGATCTAAAGGTTATCTTTTTAAATGAAAAATCCAAAATGCTTGTCCTCTAGCTATCTCTGTGTTGCTTCTGGTTCAAGCTGATGTCAATGCTTTGCTTGCTGTCTTTACCGAAAACACACATCCCCATCATCTCAATCCTCGTGTACCACTTCTTAATTTCCCTCTGACTTGGCCCCGAAAGATTTGTGGGCTTGTGTGCATTTGAGTTTGTGTGTGTGCGTTGGAAGGGGGGGGGGCAGCTAAGAGTCCAAAGGGCTGAGGTCATCTATGTAAACATATCACAGACACTACAGAGAAGTCCGTGAATGAGCGCAGGCAAAGACTCATAGACTTTTACATATGCTTTGCCATTCCATGCTTGTGGCTTGTACGCCACATGGGCAACAGTTAATTAGAATGATGAAGCACCCGGCATTCACTGGCTGATCTGGAAACCACATGCAAGCCTTTGGTAAAAGCACATGAGTTTACCAAGACACACAAACACACATGCACACACACTCACATCAGCTTTTTGGGGAACCCTGACCAGGCTGAGCTCCATCTGACTACTATAATTACATAGTAATAATACACCGAGGCCTGGATTTAACAACATGACATCACAACTGTTTCCTAATCTAACCAATTAGTAGCCATGGAAACCACTTGCCACTGGCAGCTGACAGACCCTAATCACTATCAGACTGTGGGAATCGTTGTTCGCATGTGGGATGGACAAATGAGCCACTTAGCTAATTAACTGTTAGATTAAATGCTGGTAATTTTGCTGTTTCTTTGTTTTACTGATCAATTAATGCTCAAAGTAATATTATTATCTGAAGAACAAACCAATCAGTGTTTATTTTCTCTTTAGAAGTCACTAATTTGGATGTCAGCACATAATAGACAACAGTTGTTGGTGTTAAGTGTCATTAATTCTTTGTCTAAACAGGAAATAAAGTGACTATTTACATGCCAAGAAGACCAAAGTGTTCCTAGAATACCTAAAGGAAGACGTAAATCATCAATTCAGACATCTTTCACATCCATTAGCGCCATGCGTTATTAATGAATCTCTACAGTAAATTAATTCTTTAATGACAGATGTCTGCTACCTGATTGTGAATTTTTTATGCAGTTTAAATGGATGGTAGTGGCCTCAAACTTGAAGTCAGTGCCATGTGATAAAGCAATGAAAATGACATTGTGCACGGCTCATACACAGAAAAGACTGTTCCGATTTTCTGAGGAAGCCTTCCATTTGTCTTAAGATCTGCTAAAGTATTGATGAGGACGGACGCTGATGGTGATGACAATGAGTATCAATTATTGATGAAATCATTAGCATGTCAGCTGCAGACCGCAGACGACGAGTGTGTATATATGTGTGCACGACATAGCGCTCTACAAGGGTTTATTCATGCTTATCCAGAGAGCCAGTCAGACAGAAATCACCTCTCTACATCTTTGCGGAAGACAAACAATGCTTGCTAAAATTGCTACCACATGACTAAACACTTGCACTCGAATGAGTCAGAAGAGGTTTTTATAAAATTCTTCGTTATCCCTAGGAGATCTTCTGGGAAACTTTGTCCAGCTTCTGTATTTACTCTTAACCTCTGCTGCTTGGCTAAGTCTTCGGCTTACAGAGCGCTTAGTACTATTAGTGTAATAGTAACCCTTCTCTATTTAAGTGGCTGGTTGGGGCTGAAAGCTATTAGCACTATTATTGTCTTTGATATAGTGTATACACACTTAGCTGAAACAAGACAAATGTTCATTTAGATGAGACAAAGAGGCCCAAGTGGTTTAATTGTATTCAGTGACTGCCCATTACTATATGTCAAAGCTCTTGGCATTTACAGTGGGATCTCCAGTGCTACCTGTTAAACTACAGTATCAGCAAGAGTCAGAATATTCTGCAGTTTTTCATGGCCTCATTCAAGAAACCAAAACTCATTTGTGCGATTCATTAACTGATTTTTCAGCACTTTAGTTTTAAATGTTCAAGGATTATGCAAGAAACAGAGTCTTTTGCTTCTGCTTGTTTGAGCCGTGAGAACTTTCCATTCTCTTTCTAAAAGTCCTGCATTGGTGTAAGTGCATGCTGCCTGGTACGGCTGCCATGTTTAAACATGGCCAAAATAGTTTCTCCATCTGCTGCTGCTGCTGTGCCCCCACCCCAACCACCGCACATACACTTGTGTGTAAATGCGTGTGTGTGTTCCTGTGCCTCTGAGCGTCTTAAGTGTGCGTGGTATGCTGTGGTTCCTAGCTGGCGCCAAATTTAGTCCCAGGCAGTGAGCCTCGGTGTAACTGTTGCTCTAAAGTCCCATCAGCCCCGAGCCAAACGCTTCCACAGATGCCTTTCTGATGGTAAAACACAACGGCAACTATCGAAACTTATTCTAGACTACCGAACAGCTGAGCTCCTTCTAAACTGGGAAGCTAGTATACCTCAAAACCTGACTAAAAAGCTGATTCTCCTCCAAGTTGTGGAGATATGGATGTCAATGACAGCTGACAGGAACCACAAGACAAACAAAGCAGTGTTGTAAGGCAGACAGCTAGTAGGGGAATACTGCACATTACAACTAGTGCAACAAAAATCGCTTTGTTTTATTTGATTAAAATGGGTGTAGGAGGCTGTGATGTCATGCAGCAGGGCTTCCAACATGTTAAGCATATTCATATGTATCTCCTTGTTGCAAGATTTCTATCAGAAAAGATTACTAGCAGTGCCCAATTTATTTTTTCTTCATTAAAACTTCACTATAAGGAAACAGCAATGACTACATATTGGAATATGTAGGCAAACGATTATCTACACAGACATGTACAGATTCAGTTTGATCATGAAGCCAACTTCTTTTAAATTTGACTCTTATGACATTAATTTGCCTAAACATTAGATAAGATAACCTCTAGTCCATGTTTGGGTTTCATCCTTGGATCACTGTGACTTTCCGTCTTTGGTTTTATGTCATTTAACTTTATAAGTCAAAGTTCAGTACACTTTGGCTGGAAGCAATGAGAGACATAAAAGTGGATACCAGTTCTTGCCCCGTGTATGTGTTTCAGTGACACTAAAAAGTAAATGGCAATGGTACACTTAGGGGGCATGGCAGGCTATAAGAGCAGAAAGGACTGGAAAACTTTTCTGGAAGCCGGAGGTGTGAGACAGCCATGTGAAATTTTATACTGTGAATGAAAGAAAGCGATAACGTTGAGGTGAAACATTATTTCTGACGGACACCGCAGACCTCAAAGACAGAAGGTCAAAGACACATAGAGAGAGAGAGAGAGAGAGAGAGAGAGAGAGAGAGAGAGAGAGAGAGAGAGAGAGAGAGAAGAGCCGAGCAAAGAAAAAAAACCTGTTTAAACAGAGTGACTTACCGCCAAGGCCTGCAGCCTCTCTTTGTGGAGTTGAGCCTCCTCACACGACATCCTGAGGGGGAAGCAGGGGAAAGGGGGGTGAGAGGAGAACAAGAGGTGAGATCTGGGAAGAAGAAGAGCTGCAGTCCCTCAGTGAGAGGTAGGAAGAGAGGAGGAAAGTAGAGGAGAGAGAGGGAGACAGGGAGAGGAGGAGGAGTATCCAGACGAAGTCTTTCCTCGGCAATAATCCAACCAGAGAGAGGAGACAACGGGAGAAGGAGCTTGCGCTGAGAGGAAGCAAAGATCTCTCACTCACTGGCCATGTGCCCTCACACTCAGCCCACTGCTTGCATTTGCTGTCTCTCGCTCTCTGTCTATCACCCACTCTTTCTTTTGCGCTCTCTGTCTCTCCTCCCATTTGTCCCCTCCCTCCCTCTCTCCCTCCCTCTCTCCCTCCCTCTCTTCTTTAGGCATGAGCCATGTGTGATTAAACAGCTGGGAGGAGCAGCTGAGAGAAGGATGGTGAAGGAAAGGGAGAGAGAACTAGCAGTATGGAGGTCGAGCTGTGTGAGAAAAAAGGGGGGAGAAAAAGGAACGAGGTAGAGAAAAAAACAGTGAAATCAAAATTGCAGAAGTAAGGAAAACAGAAGGAAAAGAGTAATTTGTCAAATTTGAAAGATGAACTCCCCGAAGTTGCTCAAGAATAGACAAGACAAGAAAAAAAAAGAAAGCTATAGGACTATTTTTTCCCCCTTTTTTCAGCAGTTTTCCTTTCTCCTTATCCTAAAGGTGACTTGGATGTAAGCCGTCTTATTACTGAGATCAGTCAACAAAGTGATACCTCCTGCCATAATCACTGATCACTTCTTAGAAGCAGGAGATAAACATACAGATAAGGAAATCACTGTTTAGGGGAATTAAAGCATTAAAACCTAGCCTTTTATTTCAGATTGCCTGTAAATTATTTTACTTATTACTTTTGACTTTTTGACCAATCTAATTCTATCAAAAACATCTGCACAATGGTGCCATAGAAGCTAATCAGTTTAGTTATTGTGGTTTTTCATTTCCTTTGACTCACGACTTGAGTCAAAGCTTCCTTGGAACACTTGCAGGATGCTCTGGTTACGTCTAAACACACAGAAAACTGTGTGTTAATCCATTGATAAGTAACAATCCTTACTCATATCCTCAGTCCTTTTCTTTGTCCACTTCTAAGCTCAGGTTCTCTTCCACTTCTCTTAACTTATGGTGTGCCACAAGGTTCTTTATTAGGGCCTATATTGGTTCGGATATTTCTGTTATATATGTTTAAAACCTCAGTTTTTTTCTTGCTTTTATCACTTAAGAAATATGGTCAAGTTGAGTTCCATAGTGTCAAGATCTGAATTGGAATTTTTTAATCATTGTTTTAACCTTTGTTTCATCACTTCTGGATTATTGTAATTCATTGTTCATTTGTCCCAACAAAGCTTCCTTGGAACATTTGCTGAGGAACACTGACTAAGCCTTGTATGTACTCACTCACTGTTACTAATTCAGTTGCAGTGAAGAGTGCCCATGAACTTCAGAGTCCATTTAAAGATTCTGGTTTTGACTTTTAGACCTCTGCATGGATAAACTAATGCATACATGAGTGAATTTATGCATCCATACATTGCCAACAGGTCCCTGGTGTCATGTGATCAGAACCTGCTCAGCATACAAGGCTGAAAACTAAAGAAGACATCTGTGGATGTGTTATTACTTGAAATAGTGTTGTCTTGTAATAGTGGAGTAGGAGATAAAAGTGATCTTGTTGTCCCCCTTACGGACAGCACCCAGGGGATCAAAATATCCCCTGGGTGCACAGTTCAA
This sequence comes from Pelmatolapia mariae, assembly GCF_036321145.2. NCBI lineage: Eukaryota > Metazoa > Chordata > Actinopteri > Cichliformes > Cichlidae > Pelmatolapia > Pelmatolapia mariae. The sequence goes on from NC_086233.1 coordinate 30,157,371, forward strand.
CAGCAAAAACTGTCCAGCGATGGCCAGAGCAGACATTGTTTCCATTTGCTATGGAAATATTGATCTTATTATTGAACTGAAAAAGTAAAATTCATGTGTATTTGTGTCTTTCAGAGTAAGCAATTTAACCTCCTGACACTCAAGCTATTGTTTGGGATCCATTTTTACTTTGTACTATCTATTTGTGATTAGTTTGACCTGGTTAGTAAATGATCTAAACTTCCTCTTTGAACAGGAAATCGTTACTGTTTTAGAAATTAGTTTAATGTGTCTCTTTAAAAAAGTATGCTCTCATATGGAGATAGGTGCTTTATTTTATACCACAACAAAATAAGGTCAGTGTTGCTTCACAAAATATTACACTGCAAAATCTCCAGTGTTAAATTGACACTAGAAAGTGTCTATATGTGTCCACTCTTTTGAGTGTTAAATTAACACTTTTGACAGTGTTATATTTCTAACAGTAAGCTAGTCAGTGTTAAAGATTAATAATGACTAACATTAGCAGTGTTTTTTTTCTAACACTGAAATATTACTAGCATTTTTAGTTATTTTCCAGTGATAGAAAATCAGCACTGCTCAGTGTTAGTCATTGTTAATCTTTAACACTGACTAGCTTACTGTTAGAAATATAACACTGTCAAAAGTGTTAATTTAACACTCAAAAGAATGGACACATATAGACACTTTCTAGTGTCAGTTTAACACTGGAGATTTTGCAGTGTATAGTCTGCCTGACATACCAATGACGACAGATATTTTCAGCTGATGTTAGCCATCTGCCAATCTATCAGTACTGGTATTTATAATGGCCAATAAATGAAAATGAAAATAGTGAAGAAAAGATAGGAGAAGCATCATTCAACAATGTTATGAATGTTAAAATCTCTTTGTCTTTGTTTGTCTACAAGAGGGCACAACTTCCCTGCTGGCAACATATGTGTTTGGAAAATCACAAAAGGAACAGTCATCTCTCTGAGTAGAGTCAAGTAGAGCCTAAAGGAGTCAATGAATAACTACACATAAGAATTGTTAAGTAATCTTGCCTTTCATGGGTCTTTTGGTCACATATTCTTTTGGGCCAAATATTGGCAATATTTATATATAAAAAGCCACCAAATCACCAAATATCTGTATTAGTCATAAAGATAATATATCATTCAGGCTCTATAAAGTATAAAACACTATTGAGAAGACTGAGGCAAAATGTGCTGAAAAGACAACATGTAATGTCTCCATATGAGGACACAGAGTCTCAGGAGGTCAAACCTTCAACCTAAATGTTGCTAATGCAGCAGCTTTTTAGCTCAGCAGATTAAAATGTTTTCTTTTGTTCTAAGTGACATATTGATAATAAATAAGTTCTGGCAGAGAAGCTCAACTTTGCTAGAAAGAGGTCCAGGTGATGGCATCTTTCATTTCAAAACAATTTTTCCACCATGTTGCGATGTCTTAAATAGATGTTTAAACAGTGGTGAGTCAGCGTCAAACTGTTCACAGGGAATGGCAAATTGATGCAATTCCTTTGAAATTACAAGTCACCCATGTTCACAAACTTGCTGCTGCGAACAGGTGTTGCAATACTTCCCTGCTATTGCTGTTGCTATCGCTGGACTCTGATGTGATGGTTACGTGAAAACACGTGTTGTATGACGTGAGTTTTGGAAGAGAAATAAAAAAGCCCAAACCTGCACAGTTCTAAATTTTAGACTACACATGGTTATCACGCTATCATCGAAGAAGCTGACTTGGCAGGTTCCATTTTCTGGCCTCTCTGGTGATCCATTTATTTTAGTGCAAATCAAAGCAACATCAACAGAAGCTGCCTACATTAGAGGATCAGACGCAGGGTGAAAAAAAAGGATCAAAAAAGGAAGATAATTGTGTCGCTCCATGAGCTGGGTGTGGAGATGAACATCAGTGGAACATCTTTGTTAAGATAAACTGCAAAAACACATCATTGAAAGACACACACATACAGATAAGGCAGTGATTTTTTTAAATGGGTCACTGTTACCTGTGGCCCAGTTCTCGCTTCTCCTCATCCTCAACTCACTAAGTTCACCTGAGTTTCACATATTCTTCTTTTCACACCCCTGAGACCTTTTTAATCTTCCCGTCTTACCTTTTCTGCTCATTCTTTCTTTCCTTTGCTGCATTCCTGCTCTCTTTCTCTTTTTTGTTCTTACTCATTTTTTCTTACATTTTTTCAACTTCTTTGCTTCCTTCCGATTCCTTTAATACCCTCTCTTCATCTTATCCTCCCTACCTTTATCACTTTTCCCCCCAGTGCTCTCATTCCTACTCGTATCCCACCTGTCCTTCCTTCCATCTGTTCACTTGTTCACTTTCTCTTTCTTCTCCCTCAAATGTGCCCTTCTTCTTCATTCTCCTTTTTTCTTCATCCCTCCTTCCACAAGCAGACATCCTTATAAGGAGAAACAGCAGCAGCAGTCCGGGATAACTCTTTAGGGAATACAGAAGCATGTAACACACACACACACGCACACACACAAGCTTGCATTCAGACACACAAGGACACAACAGCAACTGCATTACTCAAAGACAAGAATGTGGATGAGAAAAAAAACTGCAGCTGTCCCTTGAGTGAGTGTGTATAGTTTTAATATTTACACACTGAAGATACTCTGGGAAAATCAACCAGAAATGATAAATGTGTTATTACAGTGTTATTGCATAAAAAAGCACACAGTCAACTCTGGTGCAGATACTGTAGGCTAGTGGGATTCAGGACCGCTGACGCATTCATTTAGCTTTGCATGTCTTTTGTCACAGAGATAAAATGTTTTAGTATTTAGTTATGCTTCAGGTTTTACTTATTCAGTCTTACTGAAATATCCATAGTAACTAATGTTCAATCATCTTTATGTACATCATCTGGTAAGAATTAACAAAAAAATACAAAAATCACCTCACTGAATGTCTCAGAGGACAACTATGAAGCAAATACATTGTTGGAAAGTGTCTCTTTTACGCAGTAAAAAATTTTTTAAAATCAGATTTGTCCTGTACCTGATGCTACCTAATGATTAACTTTTGTAACTCTTTTGGTCACATATTCTTTTGGGCCAAATCCTTAATATATCATTCTGCTACACCTTGAAAGTCATCTTCATTAGAACGCATTGCCACATCCTTAACATAAATCATATCCCATATAACCTTGAACTATTTGGGATCTTGAAAATAAACGATTTATGACTGTAGTCAGAGCTCAAGTCTGGCATGTCTGAGTGCTTTAGTTTAACCTGGATTTATACCAGTTACCTCATATTGGCTGCTTGCACTGTCATTACAAATCATTCTTCCTTACTAATAATACATTGTACTTTTCTTTCTTTTCTTGTTTTTCGCCTACTGTACTTTTAACTCTCTCCTTGTCCACCTTCCCTTCTCCTCCAGCCCCTTCATTCTGGCGTCAGACACGCTGGTTTGTCGTTGACGGAGACAACAGCATCATTGTTCTTCTGCATCGCAACGAGGACGCGATGACCTCACTGCACAGCTAGCCCAGCCCCGCCTACCCCCCCAATTCCAGCCCAGACGTAATGGCCTCCAGATGTGGAACCAGAAGCAGTGAGCCCCACACACACACAGACACACACACACGCGCACAAATGTAACAACATGCAAAGTAAGAGTAGGTGGAAAAGGGAATGAGCAAATATGGACAAGGAAAGTAAGACAGAAAATTGCATCTGTGTGTGCAATGTTAATGGGACTTTTGCCTGCCTCTCCTGAGCTCAGTACTCCCACACTTCAGTTTTCCCCCAAATAACTAAAGGCACACATCAGCTACAGACTACAAACTATTACTTATTGTATGTGAGTTTGAGAGATTGGAAGAGAAAGAGGATGTGGAGGGAGTAAAAGCAACCCAAACAGACATATTTCTAGCTACGGTACTGCCAGACCTTGATCTCATTCATATTTTATACATCACTTAGAGAAGCCAAGCTCGGTTTGTGTGTCACACAGTCTGTCTGCCTGTCTGCATTTAAAATGCACAAATTTATGGGGTTTTCTCTCAAACTCATTTTCACCTTTTCCCCATTCATTTTAAAATTCTGCAGTTTCAGTTATAAAGTCCTTTTTAAATGTAATGATCAGCATTTATGAAGGGCCGTTTAGGGTAGAAAAGCCTCTGAAGCATGCACTTTCGTAAGACATTGGCTTTCAGTATTTCATCACACATATTTACTTTACTACTTGCTCATCTCAACAACCAGCTGTCTGTATTTAGTCTGCCACAGTCTCATGTGAATCAGCTTCTTCAGGTTTTCTTTACCGTTGCCGTTAATTGTTAACAGCTACTTTCCACACTTAGAATAAGATTTTATTTCAAGTATGTCAAAAAACCACACAAAACATAAAACCAGATCAGGGTACCTATACACCGTTTAAGGAAGCATAACCTTGTGTATTACCCACAAGCATATTAGAATAACTCACCTAGATCACACTGAGTTCAAAGCTGAATAGTGTATATAACATATAATCTAAAACGTTTCTAGTCAACTGCAAAGTGAGATTATAGTGAAGCAAACTTCTTATTTCTATCTGAATTTACTGACAATTTACATTGAGAGAGGGGAGTGCACATGGATGTCAGTGCATGCTATTTTAGGCACTGCATGCATCCATAAAAGCTGCTATATAGTTGAGATGCAGATGGGAAGCCAGAGGTCTTGGCCTTGAGAAACTCACAACCTCAGCATGTTCTTTTGGCTCCTTCTTTTTCCGAATGTCTAGCTGTAATCTGCACGTCTCATCCTCGGGCACTTTTTATTTTTAAGAGCAAATCTGTGAGTAAAACGAAAGCATGTTAATTGTAAAAACAACTGTTTTTTGTTCTGGCTTTAGGTGATTTTTGATGCACTGGAAGGAAAAGGCAGGATCTTTTACATTTTTAAGGGCAAGTAAAGTACACATTTGGTGCAATATAGTGAAAATATATTACTGTATATATTAAGTTAGGAGGTAAATTTATTTATATAGTGCCTCTACAGACAAGGTACTGAAACCACTTGAGACCAGACATAAACAAAGTAAAATGCAACACAAATGATAATTTAAAAGATGAGTCTTTGGTGGCTCACAGATCATAGACTCGAGGGCAAATTATAGATCGAAGGGGCACAACTGAGGTTTTAGTCTGGATTTTGGGATAGATAACAGGCCCTGATCAGAAAACCTGAGAGTCCTGCTGAGGGCATATGGCTGTAAAAGGTCACTAATATACTGTAGGTAGGTGATTCACCATACAGAACCCTGAAGGGAGGAAAACCAGAACTTTAAATTCAATTCTGAATTGAATATTGAGCCAGCACAGAGAGATCAACAGGAGTGTAATGTGGGAGAGCTTGGAGGATCTAGTCAAGAGCCTTGCAGCAGAGTTTTATACAATCTGCAGATGATCCATGGAGGTTTTATTGATTCGGGTCAAGATTCAGTTACAACAATCGTGCCGAGAAGAAATAAAAGCGTGAATAAAAATCTCAGATTTTGATGTAATAGGAGCAATTTACTGATGTTTCTCAACTGATAAAAACAGGATCCAACCAGAGTTCTGACCTGCAAATCCAAGTGACAGTTTCCCTATTCTAACTGCTGATTTAATGTAGGGAGAGACTGGACCCAGATTTCAAATGATCTGAGGGACCAAGGTGGCTGGGGCAGAAACAAGAATCTCAGCTAGCCAACATCCAGGACTTTACGCAGGCCAGACGATATTTTTAGAATGAAAAACTTTAGTTTAGGTTTAATTCTGGTTTTAAAAGTGATGTAAAGGACAATGTCATAAAATGAACCATTAAATAAAAGCATTTAACAAATCTGATGTAAAGAAGCAGTTACAAGAGAAATGAAACAGGTCACAGAAAGTAGCTCTCCAGAGCTACAGTGTGAGAGGGGGACTAATGATGACTGCACAAGATATACCCACCCAGTGCCTCAGCCTCATGATTAACACATGCTGATCAATAGTGTCAAAGGATAAAGTCAGACCACTAGATTTGCTTGTATCCCTGCACATCAACAAGACATTTGAGACTCCGAGGAGAGCAGATTCAGTAGAGTGGGCTCAACTGAATGAATGGGCTTTAAAAATGTTTTCCTTTCACCTTTTATTTCACTTGTGAAACTATTGTTTTCAATTTCTTCATTTTTTTATATAACTCATTATCTTTAAATTATTCACACAGACCTTTTGGCAGAAACTCATTAGTATCTCATCTGCTGATTATTTCTAATGATCTGATTGTTTCATTTCATTATACAGTCTGCATCAATAAACTGTCCAAATATAAACGTGCTTCCAATGCATTTTAAGTGGCAATCAAAACACTGAACAGTAGGACAAATGACTGTTAAAATATTAGTGTTTCTTTATCTTGATGTGCTTCCAGTAAATTTAAATCAGTTTATACGATCCATATTTATACGCCTTCCCTTTAAGACTTGCCTGTATATGCAATAAAAAGCAGCAGAGAGTGGGCCATCTGCCACTGTGGCGTCTGCAATGTACATGACCACAACTACTACCTCGTCTTTCTGCTGAATCAGTGGACAACCCAGGGAGCGCACAGGGTACATGGTGATTAAACTGAGCCCACAGCGCAGAGGAAAGCACAGATAGGGTGTGATAAACTGGCTGAATCACAACAGCACTGCCTCATTTTTCCAATTATAACATTAACTATTGATGCACGCACCAGCAAAGCATGCCTGCTTAATGCCTCGCTGCACCTTCTTGGCCTTTCCTGATCATGGGTGTGGCTATGAAGGAGGAAAGGAAAAAAAAGACACTGGAACCTGTCAGTCAAAGTGTCTGACGATTGCAGATTGAGGCTCTAAGCCTGTAGTTAGCTGCAGTAAGTCAAGTTGGATGCCACTCAAACCAAATCACTGATCACTCATTTGCTTTTCTGATAGTTCTGGAGGGTTTTTTTCCAACATAGAAAACAAATCCTGCACACGGACACATCATAGCCAGAATAAAAGACGCCAAAATGGATATTGAAAAGGCAATCTGATGAACTGATGAACTCACATCTTCTAACATCTATCATTACTAACAGAAACAAAACCACATTTGAGATCACATTACATGTGAGACCACAGACTGACCGCTAACCACACTGATATATTGTAATTTAATATCAACTGACCATCCATTATATCACAGGTTTTTCTTTTTTTTTTACATTTTTAGTATGATGAGCACCTTAAGCTTCTCATAGTTCAAGGCGAAGGTTCACAGAGTGAATGAATTATAAAAAAATATACCATCTTCAGAGTTGTTAAATTGCTGTTTAAATGATGGTATTGACGTATCAATCACAAAGGAGGCCCGCCCTAAAGCACCTGCCTTATCCTCCTTTCTGACCTTAATGGGGACCATGACTTACAAAATATTACATTTAGTAGGAAAGTATTTGAGGTCACAGAGTAAGGGAACTGAGGGCCATTCTCCCATGGACCTCTACACAATTGCACATCAGTTTTCCTTTACCTAGAAGCTATGCCCATCTATGCCAAGGATTTGAGAACTCTATGCCTGGGGAAATTGGTTTGAGAGGCCACAGCTACAGTAGAAGTATATTACAATGGTAGACTATTGTGTGAGCTAGCTTAGGTATATAAGCCTTTCTTTGTCCGATGTTCCAGTCAAGAATCTGGACAGTTTGCTGACTATATTCATGATTTCATGATTGCAAACTACTGTCTTTCCTCCTAATTTTTATTCCCTGAATTGTAATATAGACATCCACCAACACCAAATCTGCAAACACACTGCAAACCACCCATGATATTATTTTCTCTTAAAGCAACAGGCTCCCTTTACAAAACACATTACAAAACTGTAGCTGTCTTCTCAACTCATATAAGATAATTTCCTGATATAAAGGGTTTTGTTTGGAACAGCATTCTTTGTTACAAAAGACTCTTTTATCTTTAAATATGTAAGAATAATCTAAATGTTCCTTAGAACGAGCAAAGCATTGTGCAACAGAGATCGTTTTTAATCCCAAACACAATTCTCAACACATATTTCCTAATTTTTCTTGGCTGTGTGGTTTCATGACTACTTGCTTCATTTTAGGCTGACTTTCATGCTGTGTCTATAAAATAACTGGCAGTTAAATTTCACCAAGTGGCTTTTTAAAATTTCATTCTCTTTCTGCTTTTGCACTGATTTATTTCTCATGAGTAAAAAAAAAAAAAAAGCTATACAAATGAACACACGCACACACAGACGCACAAAAATTACACACAGGAAGCAGGGGTCTGCAGCATGGCGGACTGTGCTGACACAGAAAAGCTGGACCAAGCCTGCAGCCTCCACATTGACAATGCTACAACTTAACACACTGCACACACACACACTCTATCTATCTATCTATCTATCTATCTATCTATCTATCTATCTATCTATCTATCTATCTATCTATATATATATATATATATATATAAATAATGCACCACAGACCAGGAAGGGGATGGAGGAAAATGAGCAAAAAGGAGTGCAAAGCTGATTTTCTACAGAGACAGGCTGAAGACACAAAGAAAAGACAGCAACACAGAGAGGAAAACAGAGCGTAGCATTAAATGGCTGATGTGCTTTAAGGTGAGATATCTGTGGTGGGAGTGCGAGGGCAAGTGAAGAAAAGAGAGGCAGAGTGAGATGAAGAGAGGGAGGAGTGTACACGGTGTGCCGCGTGTCTCCTCTCCAGTCATGACTGAGCAGCAGCCTCACCATGACGGAGCTCCCGTTCCCATGACAACCCCGGCTGTCAGATGGAGGGAAGAGCAGAGGAGGGATGCGGGCAAGGAGAGGAGCGATGGAGGGAGATAGAAACATAAAGATGAACGTGGTTTACTTACGGGGCGTTTGCCGTGCCGTTCCGCTGCAAAGGTGTGTCTGACATGGCTGCAACACCTGCTTCTTGCGCTCCCTTTTCCCCTCTCTCCTTCCTCGTCCTCTTCTCCCACTCCTGTCCTCTAGTATCCTTTTGACAGAGTTATGTCCTCCTCCTCCTCACCTCCTCGTCCTCCTCCCTCTTTGCCTCTGTATCTTCTCCACCTCCTCCTCTCCTCTCCTCCTCCTCTTCCTCCTCCTTCTTTCCTTCTGCCTTTTCGGTGTGTGTTCTCTATACGCCAGGATGTGTCAGAGCAGCTGCTGCCGCCGCTCCTGCATCACCCCGCTCTGCTAGCAGGAGGCAATGGGTGCAAGCATGTGCGTGTATGCGTGTGAGTGAGAGAGTGAGAAGGACATATAGACAGAAAGAGCGAGAAAGACAATTTAGTCAAAAGATATGGTATAGGAGGGAGTGATGAAAGAAAGCAAGGAGTGTTGTATAGAGATATAGCCAGGGATAGGGAGGAGAGGGTGGCAAAGAGGCAGCAGAGAGAAAGAGAGAGAAACAATGGCTTTAGGGAGTTGAAGGATAATGAAAGGAGTGGCCAACCTGTTTTCACTAACTACCTCTTGCAAACAACCTTTCCCCTCTGAGGATGACGAGGGGTTTCTTTAAAGAGACAGGTAGGATAGTAAAAGACACTGTTTGGTCATTTTAAAAAAAGATTTCAGAAATGGAAGATATCTGAAGGGATAAGAGTGACAGGACTGCGCTGTGTTATAACACTGATTTGAACATGACAGCTGTTTTTTTTTTTTAGGATCATATGGAGTTTAGAGTGAGAGCCTGGGAACACACTGTCTTACACTGACTGGCCATTTCATTAGTTACACTTAGCTAGTACTGGTTTGCTTTCAGAGCTGCCTTAATTCTTCATGGCGCTGATTTAACAGGGTGATGGAATCATTCGTCAGAGATTTTGGTCCATATTAATGTGACAGCATCACACAGTTGCTGCAGATTTGTACATCCATGATGTGAATCTCCTGTTCCATCACATTCACGGTGCTCTGTTTGATGGAGGTTTGGTGACTGTGGACAGTGAACACATTGTCATGTTCAAGAAATGAATTTGAGATAGTTTGAGCTTTTTGACATGAAATGGATATGGTCAGAAGCAATACTCAACTAGGCTGTGGCATTTAAAGGATGCTCAGTTGGTACTAAGGGCCTCAAAGTGTGGCAAGAAAATATCCCCCACACCATCTCACCACTGATATGAGCCAGGATGGGTCCAGGGTGTCATGTTCTGATCCTGCCATTAGAGTGTTCATCAGACCACACAACGTTTTTCCAATCTTCTATTGCATACTTTTTGTGAGTCTGTGCAAACGGTACCCTCAGTTTCCTGTTCTGAGCTGACAGGGATGTCACCCAATATGGTCTTCTGCTGCTGTAACCCATCTGCTTCAAGGGTTGGCATGCTCTTCTGCAATACTTTGGCTGCTATCAGCCCAAGCAGTCTGACCACACTCCTCTGAAATCTAACATTACTAAGGGATTTTCTTCCAGAGAACTGCTGCTCACTGGATATTTTCTCTTTTTCGGAGCATTTTCCTAAACCTTAGCAAGGATTGAAAATCCCAGTAGATCATCAGTTTCTGAAATATTCAGACTAGTCTGGCAGCAGCAAACATGCCATGTTCAGAGTCAATTTAAATCACCTTTCTTCAATATTCTGATGCTCATTTTGAACTTCAGCAGGCCGTCATAAACATCTCTAAAATTCTAAATGTACAGAGGTGCTGTTATCAGAGTGGTTCAATATTTACATTAACAAGCGGCTGAACAGGTATACCCAGTATGGTGGTGGTTGACTATCCAACATGCCTGAGTTTTACAGCGAGAATGCATCCAAAACTAAAACACAACAGAAACTGAAACTGCATCCTTACCCCAGCAGCTCTCGTATCTCTAACAAGAGCCCCTCACACCAGACAATCACGTGTTAAATTATTTGTGTCATATGTGTTGAAAAATTAAACCAAAAGTCCACAGAGATGTTTGGTTTTAGATTGGATATGAAGCCTGTTTTTCTGAGTGAAAGTCCTCTAAGCTCTTCAGCCACGTACATCTATCTATGTAGACTATTTTGCTCTTACCCAGCAAGACCTGTGATTGGTTGAAATCTCCCGCCACAGGCTATATTTTATTGAGAAAAAAACCTGTGTAAATTACAATATGCTGAAAGGTTAGTTTAGAATTTTTGCTTGGACATGTAATGACTACATTTGGGAGATTGCAGTTAGTTCCTTCAGATTTCAGCTTGAGAAATGACATATCTAATACGTCAAGGAGAAGTGCAGCACACTGAAAGATAAATGTCCATTGTTCTCTCTATAACTCTGAAAATATCTAACAAAACTGTAACGTGTTCTTTAATTTGTCTTTCACTGTAACAGTTTATAAATATACACAGCTGGCAGCAGTTTCACGTGTCTAATTACAGATCTCTCAGATAAGTACCACAAACAAACTGAAAACACAAAGAGGATTGTGTATCAGGTATTGAATTAAACAACATATTACAGATATTCCCAATATAAAAGTGGTTTGTGGCTTTTTGGATCTCATCAGATATTTTAAACTGACTACTGGTTGCTACTGTAAGTGCAGGGTAGTGAGTGCTGTTTAGTCTATGGGAACTTTTCTCAGAAAGCCGAACAATGAGCTCAGATGTCTTTTTATGGGCTCTATAACCTGCTGGATGCACACTTAGCAGCAATGAAAGGGGGCCAGGGAAAAGCATAACCTAATCTTTCTGGTTTCTCTTATTTCCTTCTTTTAATATTTGACCAAGTCCATGAGAACGTACCTCACTCTGGCATCTTTCCTTTTTTCCTGCTGTTATTAACCAATCTTTTTTCCCCCACTGACAGAAAGAAGGACATGAAAACATTTACAATGCAATACAAAAGATTACAGCTGAAGTAAAATAAAACAAAAACTCAAATCCCTTAGGGTTAAGGTGCTACTCATCTACCACTGTCATCCATCTGTCTGTCATCTATCCCAGAATCTCACTAGCTAAGTGGAGCACACTTTTAAACCAATCAATATTCCCCCACTGGCCACTTTATTAGTACACCTCTTCAACTGCCGGCTGATGCAAATATATAATCAGCCAATCACTTGGCAGCAACTCAACAAATTTAGACTCAGAATGTAGACATCATCAAGACGACCTGCTGAAGTTCAACCTGAGCGTCATAATGGGGAAGACAGGTATTTTTGCACAACATATGGTCTGTAGTTGTGTGTGCCAGATATTCACAGTTGTTTTTGTATTTCATAATATTCCAGACTGTTGGGAGGGTGGTGCAGATAAAAAAAAGACAAATTATAAGACTTAGGAGGTTAAATAAGTCGTAAAGCTATTTTGTATTATAGCTCAATACTGCCATAAATGTTCTTGGTCTTGAGTTTTTCGCTGTGCAGGTCATTTACCCAGCTCAAGGACAAAGTGAATATCACATTTCTTAAAGCACTGACATGTTTCACATTCCTGGTTGTCACACTTTTGTCATCACTTGTATGGTTTCTTCTCAACTCATCTGCTTCCTCACTGCTGCGCCCTCTTTCTCCCTCTGTGTCCCTTCCCATCAGTTTGTGTTGAGTCCATGGTTATCGTGTTGCTTGGTATGTCAGCTATTTAGAGGCTGCTCTTTAGGTTTAGGTAGTGACCTTAAATGGGCATCACTCTTGCACCCTCCACCCTCTTTTACACACACCAACACTCAATCCCACCCTGGAGGTTGTGTGTTACTAGCGTGTGTTTGGTTATTCACGTTGCTGACCATAGGCAGTATATTATAATGGTAATATATAGATTTTAACATATACAGTTAATGAATTATCCCCATGGGCTTAGTTCTTCTTAAGTCTTTTTCTAATATAGAAGAAATAGTGATGCTCAGAAGTGACTCAATTATAAACTCATAACTTTGAGAAATTAAAAGTTTTAATATTATAGGTTATTTACTGAACTCAATTTGTTTATGAGCACATTTAAGAAAAAGTCAAAGTTGAGACATATGAGACTCAGAAAATTGGATCAGTTAAATTCAAAGCACAGAAAACATAAATGGATGTGCATTAACACAACAGCATTGTGCAGAGGATTTCACAGAAGAGAACCATATTTTCATGACAAGGCATGAAAAGGCAACAGAAAATAAAAGGGTTGTTAGATATTCTACTGATAAAACTTTTGAGCTCTTTATTTCAGCTAGTAGTTGTGGAGTTTGCTGGAGGGCTATGATCACCAGCTTCAGTTAAAACAAGGTTTTGTGTGCAGGAGAAGTTTTATATATATATATATATATATATATATATATATATATATATATATATATATATATATATATATATATGAAACACCCAGCTCACCCCTGCGGGCGGTTTATCCTTCAAGCTCGGGTCCTCTACCAGAGGCCTGGGAGCTTGAGGGTCCTGCGCAGTATCTTAGCTGTTCCCAGGACTGTGCTCTTCTGGACAGAGATCTCCGATGTTGTTCCCGGGATCTGCTGGAGCCACTCGCCTAGCTTGGGAGTCACCGCACCTAGGGTTGCCAACCGTCCCTTAAAAAACGGAATCGTCCCGTATTTAGAAACAAAAGTACACGTCCCGTATTGAGCTAATAAGGGACGCACTTTGTCCCGTAATACAGTGAGAATCAAAAGTAGTCTATAAATGTTAATGGAATTAACGCTTTGTTTGAAAACATAATTCCCAGCCCCTCTCCTGCTTTGTGACCAATGAGCTGACAGCACACTTATGACAATTCGAGTATGACAATTCAGATTACCGCTTATCTCATTGGTCGAGGAAAGGTCGCTTACGGAGAAAATACCGGAAGACAACAGATGACCACAACAAGAAGCATGGCCAACAGGGAAACAAACGCCGACACTGCGGTGCAAGTCTCGGACGACAGTACACCTAAAGCTGGGCAGACACTGTGCGATTTTCAAACTGCACGATTGACTCGCAGGGGTTATAAGTTGGTAGGTCACGATGCAGGGTCTCACACTATACCGCCCGATGCTCTGATGCGACCTGAGTGCTCACACTGTGTCTCCATAAAATGAAGGTTATAACAGAAATTCTGTCACTCGCTCTCCCTCTCTGTCTTTCACTCACACAGACACGCACACCACCACCATCAACTTTGCTAAATTGCTAATGAAAAACATTGATCAGGCAGCTGTGATTGAGCAGCAATGTAAATCCAACTATTTTCATGGTTGTTGTGGTCGTGATAATTTTGTGATGCCACATCGAAAAGGCTCGGATGAGCTTTCCAAAGTTCTACAAGTTGTGCCTCCATCACTTGTGTCCAGATCACACGCTGCACAGCCGTGCTGCTCCGTCTTTTTCACCGACGTTTACGTGTTTGCGCGTGAGCAGTGTGAGCGGCTGCTGAGACACCCTCATGAGCGATTGATGATCGGGAGCTGGTCGTGAGGTGTTAATCGCTTCTCGTTACCAGTGTTGGTCAAGTTACTTGAAAAAAGTAATCAGTAACTAATTACTGATTACTTCCCCAAAAAAGTAATCCCGTTACTTTGCTGATTACTTATTTTCAAAAGTAATTAATTACTTAGTTACTTAATTACTTTTTAAAAACATGATTTACAACCTGAATAGGTGATAAAGCAATAGATCTTTCAGCCCAATTCTACTTTTTCTGCATAATCTATCATACAAAATGTAATCAAATGGAAAAGTCTATTTTTAAAACTTGTTTTATTAGTTTTAATCTTTATGCATCAAGCAAAAATTTAATTATATGCAACATTCTCTGACTGGAAGAAATTTGTTTAACATTTAAACCTATTTTCTGCACATTCCAGCATATAAAATAAAATATTTTTTTGTGTTTACACTCACTCTTTCAAATAGATGCAAGTAAAACACAGCAGAAAATAAATAAAATCAAAGACTAGCGGTTCTGTTGCTCTATTTTCACCTGTAAAGCAGGAGTGGGGTAGGCAGAGGTTTACCCTGGTGCAGGTGTGCCGCAGCGGTCAGTTGAAGAATCCACGAGTTTCTGTGTGAATTTCCCATTACGTCGTAGCGCACTCCCGGTGCTTGCTTGGAAGTTTAGGGGTTTTCTTTCGCTGTAAAAAGAAGTTTTCTTCCACGCACAACGGACGCTAATGTTTTTGTCACTTTTTATGGAATCAAACTCAAAGTAAGGTCAGTACTTCCACGCTTTAAACGCTGCATGCTCATACTCTCTCCCGCGCTCGATATATTATCCATTGTTGATCTGCACACAGCTGTTGTCACGAACGTCGCACTCGCTTACGTCACTGTCATGAGACATTCTCGCAAAAAAATCACGGTTTTAGTAACACAGTAACGCAGCGTTCCTACGGGAAAGTAACGGTAATTTAATTACCGTTTTTGCAATAGTAATCCCTTACTTTACTCGTTACTTGAAAAAGTAATCGGATTACAGTAACGCGTTACAAGTAACGTTACAAGTAACGTTACAAGTAACGCGTTACTGCCCATCTCTGCTCGTTACCCCACGTATACTACACGATGAAGGCCAAAATGGGGCCGATCACCAAATCGGTCGCACGACTCAAAAATCGGCTCAAAATGGGCCAAAAATCGCACAGTGTAAGCCCAGCATTAGACCAGCAATGTTTGTTCCCCTCAGAGAAAGAAAAAAAAGGCTGCAAAAGTACAGGGAGGAATGGGAAAAGGAAAACACCTGGCTGGAAAAGTGCACGATAACACCTATAAAGCACACTGCACTGTGTGCCGGTGCACTTTTTCCATAGGCATGCTTCTAATGGTGGGCACATGAAGAACATGAGGGGTGTGAAAGCTCGGGGAACCCTTAACCAATTTTTTGTCCACCAGGCCATGGCAGAAGCAGATATGGTATGTAAACACTGGTTTGTTTTTTTTAAACCCTCTGGTTAAGGTTAATATGGGCATGTGCAGTGAATATCAGCGCTATGTGGCCAGAAGTGTGATAATATGATTTATTTTGTGTAATAAACAACTGCAAGGATAGATGATTACAACAAATAGATGACTAATACGTAAAAGTAATACATGGATGAATAATGATGATGAGTTATGATGCGTAATCATGGGAACAAGCGGGTTTACAAACGGCAGCAGCTGATTAGCATTAGAAAAGCTGAAATAATACCTCAACTGAAGCCAATTGTACTAAAAGCACTATATGTGCACTGTTACAAGAATGTTTTTCGTTCTATTGTTTTATATTAATTTATATAATTTTAAGTTAAGCAGGACAGAGTTCTTTTAAAGAAAGATTTACTTATATTCTCAAAAGTTAAGCATGACAGACTTCTGTTTAAAAGAGACCTGTTTTATTGTGTTAATGTTGTCATTTTGAGCTAAAAATAAATGGCTAAATGATCATTTGTTTCCCATATGGTCATATCACAAAGAATATTCATCTAGTTAAATCAAATTCAAGTCAAATGGTTAAAAAAATAATTTCACACACAAAAAAAAAAAGAGCTACAAAATTCACCACACTGGGAAGGATGAAGACAACTGGCTTGCCCGGCCCTGGCCACGAGGTGTCCCTTATTTATTTTTCAGGGAGTTGGCAACCCTAACCGCACCTAGTGCTCTGATTACCACGGGGACCACCGTTACCTTCACCCTCCACATCCTCTCGAGCTCTTCTCTGAGCCCTTGGTATTTCTCCAGCTTCTCGTGTTCCTTCTTTCTGATGTTGCTGTCATTCGGAACCGCTACATCGATCACTACGGCTGTCTTCTTCTGTTTGTCTACCACCACTATGTCCGGTTGGTTAGCCACCACCATTTTGTCCGTCTGTATCTGGAAGTCCCACAGGATCTTAGGTCGGTCATTCTCCATCACCCTTGGGGGCGTCTCCCATTTTGACCTCGGAACTTCCAGGCCATATTCGGCACAGATGTTTCTGTATACTATGCCGGCCACTTGGTTATGGCGTTCCATGTATGCCCTGCCATGTAAAACATGTATATACATACTATATACACACTCAAACACACACACGTAGAAAAACATATTTAGTATACACATTCAGTAATGTATATACCTTTACATATTGTACATATATTTATTACTTTTTAGATTAGCCATTTTTATATTTTGCTTGTTTTACGTTATTGTATTTTGCACAACTCTGTTGCTTGTGAAGCTCGCACACAAGAATTTCACTCACATGTACTGTACCAGTGTACCTGCACATGTGATGTGACAATAAAAGTGATTTGATTTGATTTGATTTGCCTGCTAGCATCTTGCACCCTGCTGTTATGTGCTGGATTGTCTCTGGGGCATCTTGACACAGCCTGCACCTGGGGTCTTGCCTGGTGTGATAGACCCCAGCCTCTATGGATCTTGTACTCAGAGCTTGTTCCTGTGCTGCCATGATTAGTGGCTCTGTGCTGTCTTTCAGTCCAGCTTTGTCCAGCCACTGGTAGGATTTCTGGATATCAGCCACCTCCTCTATCTGCCGGTGGTACATACCGTGCAGGGGCCTGTCCTTCCATGATGGTTCCTCGCCTTCCTCCTCTTTCTTGGGTTTCTGCTGCCTGAGGTATTCACTGAGCACGCTGTCAGTTGGGGCCATCTTCGTGATGTATTCGTGGATGTTTCTTGTCTCATCCTGGACTGTGGTGCTGACACTCACCAGTCCCCTGCCCCCTTCCTTCCGCTTAGCGTACAGCCTCAGGGTGCTGGACTTGGGGTGAAACCCTCCATGCATGGTAAGGAGCTTTCTTGTCTTTATGTCAGTGGCTTCTATCTCCTCCTTTGGTCAACTTATTATACCAGCTGGGTACCTGATCACGGGCAGGGCGTAGGTGTTGATAGTCCGGATCTTGTTCTTACCGTTCAGCTGACTCCTCAGGACTTGCCTGACCCTCTGAAGGTACTTGGTGGTTGCAGTTTTCCTAGCTGCCTCTTCATGGTTCCCATTCGCCTGCGGGATCCCCAGGTACTTGTAACTGTCCTCTATGTCTGCAATGTTGCCTTCTGGTAGTTCGATCCCCTCAGTCCTGACTACCTTCCCTCTCTTTGTTATCATCCGACTACACTTCTCCAGCCCGAATGACATCCCGATGTCATTGCTGTATAGCCTGGTAGTGTGGATCAGTGAATTGATGTCTCGTTCACTCTTGGCATACAGCTTGATGTCATCCATGTACAGGAGGTGGCTGACAACTGCTCTGTTCCGCAGTCGGTATCCGTAGCCTGTCTTGTTAATGATCTCACTGAGGGGGTTAAGGCCTATGCAGAACAGCAGTGGGGACAGAGCATCTCCTTGGTAGATCCCGCACTTGATGGTGACTTGTGCTATGGGCTTGGAGTTGGCCTCAATGGGGATGTACGCCACATCCCCATTGAGTTCCTGATGAAGGCTCTTAGGGTCCTGTTGATCTTGTACAATTCTAGGCATTCCAGTATCCAGCTGTGGGGCATTGAGTCATAGGCCTTCTTGTAATCAATCCAGGCAGTGCACATGTTGGTCAGTCTGGTCTTGCAGTCTCGGCTGACTGTCCTGTCTACCAGTAGCTGGTGTTTTGCGCCTCTGGTATTCTTGCCAATCCCTTTCTGTGCCCCGCTCATGTATTGACCCATGTGCCTGTTCATCTTAGCCGATATGATGCCTGACAGGAGCTTCCATGTAGTACTGAGGCAGGTTATTGGTCGGTAGTTGGATGGGACCGGTCCCTTCTTGGGGTCCTTGGGGATCAGGACAGTGCGACCTTCGGTTAGCCATTCCGGGTGTCTCTCGTCAACTAGCAGCTGGTTCATTTGTGCTGCCAGACGCTCGTGGAGTGCAGTCAGCTTCTTCAGGATAGGATCAAGATAGGAGATAGGATAGTATCAAGCTTGGCCATGATCCTATCTTTCAGGTCAGGCCTGGTGCTGTCCAACTCTTCATACTAGAGGCCCTTGCTTGGATGTCTGCCACTGTGATGGTTACTGGACCCTGTTCAGGGAGGTTGCTATGGTCTGCCCTCAGATCCACTAGCCACTGAGCATTGCCGTTATGTGTTACGTCCTTCTCCATATGCTCTTCCAGTATTGCTGGTGGTGCTGTTCTCTTATTGTTTCCTTGCCACTGAGAGTACACCTTTGCTGGTTCTGTGGAGAACAGCTGGTTTATTCTCCTGCCTTCTATCTCTCTGGTGTACCTCCTCAAGTGGCTGGCCAAGGCTGTGAGTCTTTGCTTGGCAGTTTCCAAGGCCTCAGGTATGGACAGCTTGCTGTATTTTTTATGCACCTTCTTTGTCGCACCTTTCTGCAACTCCGTTAGTTGGCTAACCTCCCTCCGTGCTACTTTGATCTTGCCCTCTAGCCTCCTTCTCCATGGAGGGTACTGCTCCTTTTGGCTGTTCAACTTGTAGCCAAGCATCTCACTGATCACTGATTGTAGATCAGCTTGTTAGTCTCGGTAAGCGTGGCTGTAGGTATCGTCCGTAGTGCTGCATTAACATCATCTAGCAGACCTTCTGGGGGTACTTCACGTAATCTTGGTAACCGGCTACGGGGGGTCCAGGTTTCAAGCTTGGCCATGATCCTATCTTTCAGGTCAGTTCCTATCGCACTTGGGGCTTTGTACCCAATCTCGGGTGGGGGTGATGATATCTCCCCCGATATCTCCCACTGTTGCCTTCTTGTTCCAGTAGCCCACTTCTCGTCAGGGTGCCCTGGTTCCTCAACACCTGACGCGGACCTTGTTGATCCGGGCGACGTCCGAGCCGGCATGCCTTCATATTTATCTGTCTCGCTCATGTCTGCGGTAGGCTCGCTTAGCATAGGGGGTCTAGCCTTAGGACCCTTACTGGATACAGACGCCCCAGGCAGGAATCGAACTTGCGATCCTCTGCTCCAAAGGCGTGTAGTCTAACCACTACGCTTGAGGAGGTACACCAGAGAGATAGAAGGCAGGAGACTAAACCAGCTGCTCTCAACAGAACCAGCAAAGTTGTACTCTCAGTGGCAAGGGAACAATAAGAGAACGGCACCACCAAGGCTGGAGACGGAGCAATACTGGAAGAGCATATGGGAGAAGGACGTAACACATAACGGCAATGCTCAGTGGCTAGTGGATCTGAGGGCAGACCATAGCGACCTCCCTGAACAGGGTCCAGTAACCATCACAGTGGCAGATATCCAAGAAAGGGTCTCCAGTATGAAGAGTTGGACAGCACCAGGGCCCGATATGGTTCACGACTACTGGCTGAAGAAGCTGACTGCACTCCACGAGCGTCTGGCAGCACAAATGAACCAGCTGCTAGTTAATGAGAGAAACCCGGAATGGCTAACCGAAGGTCGCACGGTCCTGATCCCCAAGGACCCCAAGAAGGGACCGGTCCCATCCAACTACCGACCAATAACCTGCCTCAGTACTACATGGAAGCTCCTGTCAGGCATCATATCAGCTAAGATGAACAGGCACATGGGTCAATACATGAGCGGGGCACAGAAAGGGATTGGCAAGAATACCAGAGGCGCAAAACACCAGCTACTGGTAGACAGGACAGTCAGCCGAGACTGCAAGACCAGACTGACCAACATGTGCACTGCCTGGATTGATTACAAGAAGGCCTATGATTCAATGCCCCACAGCTGGATACTGGAATGCCTAGAATTGTACAAGATCAACAGGACCCTAAGAGCCTTCATCAGGAACTCAATGGGGATGTGGCGTACATCCCCATTGAGGCCAACTCCAAGCCCATAGCACAAGTCACCATCAAGTGCGGGATCTACCAAGGAGATGCTCTGTCCCCGCTGCTGTTCTGCATAGGCCTTAACCCCCTCAGTGAGATCATTAACAAGACAGGCTACGGATACCGACTGCGGAACAGAGCAGTTGTCAGCCACCTCCTGTACATGGATGACATCAAGCTGTATGCCAAGAGTGAACGGGACATCGATTCACTGATCCACACTACCAGGATATACAGCAATGACATCGGGATGTCATTCGGGCTGGAGAAGTGTAGTCGGATGATAACAAAGAGAGGGAAGGTAGTCAGAACTGAGGGGATCGAACTACCAGAAGGCAACATTGCAGACATAGAGGACAGTTACAAGTACCTGGGGATCCCGCAGGTGAATGGGAACCATGAAGAGACCGCTAGGAATGCTGCAACCACCAAGTACCTTCAGAGCGTCAGGCAAGTCCTGAGGAGTCAGCTGAACGGTAAGAACAAGATCCGGGCTATCAACACCTACGCCCTGCCCGTGATCAGGTACCCAGCTGGGATAATAAGCTGGCCAAAGGAGGAGATAGAAGCCACTGACATAAAGACAAGAAAGCTCCTTACCATGCATGGAGGGTTTCACCCCAAGTCCAGCACCCTGAGGCTGTACGCTAAGCGGAAGGAAGGGGGCAGGGGACTGGTGAGTGTCAGCACCACAGTCCAGGATGAGACAAGAAACATCCACGAATACATCACGAAGATGGCCCCAACTGACAGCATGCTCAGTGAATACCTCAGGCAGCAGAAACCCAAGAAAGAGGAGGAAGGTGAGGAACCATCATGGAAGGACAGGCCCCTGCACGGTATGTACCACCGGCAGATAGCAGAGGTGGCTGATACCCAGAAATCCTACCAGTGGCTGGACAAAGCTGGACTGAAAGACAGCATGGAGGCACTAATCATGGCAGCACAGGAACAAGCACTGAGCACAAGATCCATAGAGGCTGGGGTCTATCACACCAGGCAAGACCCCAGGTGCAGGCTGTGTAAAGATGCCCCAGAGACAATCCAGCACATAACAGCAGGGTGCAAGATGCTAGCAGGCAAGGCATACATGGAACGCCATAACCAAGTGGCCGGCATAGTGTACAGGAACATCTGTGCCGAGTATAACCTGGAAGTCCCGAGGTCAAAATGGGAGATGCCCCCAAGGATGGTGGAGAATGACCGGGCTAAGATCCTGTGGGACTTCCAGATACAGACGGACAAAATGGTGGTGGCTAACCAACCGGACATAGTGGTGGTAGACAAACAGAAGAAGACGGCTGTAGTGATCGATGTAGCGGTTCCGAATGACAGCAACATCAGGAAGAAGGAACACGAGAAGCTGGAGAAATACCAAGGGCTCAGAGAAGAGCTCGAGAGGATGTGGAGGGCACAGTGACAGACTTTGAGGTCTTAAAAATAAGTCATTGTTACCCTTAGATGAGCAGGGTGAGGTGAAACCTAAAACTTGACTGAAATTTGTGCAGGATGCAGAAGAACTGATCCATGAGAGAGCAGACTAATTTAGTTTAACACAAATGTTAAATAACTTGTATTAACAAAAAAACAGAATTCATTTCAATGTAATATTTAAAGAAGACTGGGGGGCATGAGTTTATCTGTGAAATGTAACTGTTAAGGATGTTGAGTTCTGAGATTGTGTGGTGCTAAATGTTTAATATTAGGAAACATTCATATGGAATATGTGTTGCTTCAGGATGACTTTTAAATACAGTCTGAAGCTGTGGTTATTATACCAATTACAACTCTATGGATGTGTTTGAAAATGACATTTAAAAAAATAAATAAATAAAAATAAATATGTGTATATATATATATATATATATATATATATATATATATATATATATATATATATATTTCTCTCCATACTTTGGCTCATTGTTGACATTTAGCAAGAGTATTAGAGTCTGCCACATGTGGCTTTTTTCCATTTTCACTCTGCTCCCCTGCAGTTCTGATATTATGAGTTGTGGCCTTAGATTAGTGCTGGGACTTAACATTTTCTGCCTTTCAAAGACTGAGTAAAGAATATTGATGCAGGAGAAACTGAATATTATGAGGCATTGTTTTGTGCCCAGGCCACCAGTTAGTCACATTTGGGTTTAGTAGCATTCAATAATCAAGTGACTCATAATGTGAACTACCCTGTAATATCTTACAGTCGTACTGCATATGTAACCGAAGATGATGATCATTGCAGAATATCTTTAAAATCATGAAGTCTACTGCCATCTTATGGATTTATAAAGCTATTAAAGCTACTTCCTTGTTCAGTAGGGATTTGTGGTTGTCCCAGGAACAAACCAGGGATCACTATGGAGCCACTATTTATAAAGCCGTTCTAAAATTTTAAAAGGTGATTGATGATTTATAAGTCATCTAAAAAAAGACATATAGGTGTAAGTACAAATGGAACAATGACTGTGTTTTTAAGAGATCCTGAAAACAGGGTTTATGTATTTTAAAGAAACTAATGTTTGAAAGATAATAAGATTTATGTGATTATACTCCATCACAGATGTTACTATTTAGTCTACTCTGCAAAAGAAAGCAAATTATTGTCATTATTTTGTGGCCAATTATATATTTACTGTAAAACAGATGTGATGAGGCATTATTTATACTGTAACAAAGGATATAATAGCCTGAATATGCAGGATTTAAAGTGTTATGAGTTTTATGAGTTCATATAGAAAAGTTTGTTAGACTAATGTTATAATTCAAAGGTTATTTTTGATTATGTTGGAATTTTCATATTTTTATGTGTGCAATAATCAAGATGTGCCGCAAGTTATGAAATCTATGTTCTTTCCAATTAAAAAATAATGATTAAAGAACTGACGGTCGCTGGACTTGCACTTCCTTGAAGCATCCAGTAGAGGGCGCTGGCTGTCAGACTTTAAAGTGGAAGTATGCCAGTAATTTCCTACCTTAGAGATTACATTGCGATTATATTCTTTTAGAGATTTACTGCAACTTATAGTCACATTATCTCTCCCTATATGTGTTGTTTTTCTCATTACAATTCTCAATTCTCAAAAAATGTCTATGACAAAAAAGAAATCTCTGGAAAAGAGACTCACAATTCAGCCTTGTCTCAAAAGCTGATGTTGTATATCTGAACATGCAGAGATTGCTCTGCTGTTTAGCAAATATTTTTCAAGGTAAGTTCTATACTGTGTCAGACATTTAGCTTGTCAGTGTGTGTAGTTTGTATAACAAAAATGCCAGGCCTGGTTCCTGCACTCTCAGACAGATGCACACACATTTTGAAAAACAGACAGAGACAAGTGGTTTCTGCTTTCTGCTCCACTGGGTTTTGGTTGTTGAAGAAAGTCTTTGAGCTAAGATAACCCAGGTATACCACAGGAACCACAACTGGGATTTACTCTGACCCACTTAGTGCCTCAAACAGGTTTTACTCCAACACAAATGACTTCACTAATACTGGGGACAAAAACACTTTAAACACGAACAACTTGCTTTCATTGTAATGAAATGAAATCTCAGAACATTAGGCATCAAAACATACCTGAAGGACCTAAAATAATTAGTGGCCTTTCAGTGTGGAGTGTGCAGGTTGTTCTTGTGCTTGTATCAGTTCTCTCTGGACATTCTGGCTTCCACCCAAAGTGGTTGTTACGTGACAATTACACTTTGTTGCACACGTGGACTATGGACATCAACAGCAGTATTCATTCTTGTTCCTTGAATTCCACCTTAAGGGTGAATGCATATTTGGTACAGTGTTATATCTCCATGGACAAATCTGCATGGTAGATAGAAGCTAAGCGGCTTTTTGCACAGAGTCTTGTGCTTGTCGTCTGATTGCAAACTTTCCATAAGACCCAAGTTGATCCAAACGTGCTCATGGACATGGAAACTTAAACAAGCCTCTAAGTTTAACTGGTGATTCAAAATCATCTTTAATAGTGTGTCATTGTCCAACTCTCTATTGGCCTTGAATTAAAGCTAATACTTTAGTTTTAAGGACTTAAAAAGCAAACAAACAAGAACTGGATGCACAAGTTTGAATTTATTTTGGATTTATTCTAATCCACACAGGGTCAAAATGATATATATATAGAGTCAAATATACACATACACTTCTTATTGGTAAGCTTGATTGACTACAACTGGTAGTTTCTTTTTGCCAGCATAAAAACAATTTGTTTGATCGCATTGGATTGACCAATATTCAGAACAAAAGTCCAAAGGAAAGTCCAAGGAACTCAGTGAAGAACTGTAGATTTACACAAGATGGGAAGATCTCTCGTAGCCATTTCTAAACAACTGCAAGTTCCAAACTCATCTGTTAGTAAGATTTTCAGATGTGCGACTACTTTGTCAGGATCTGCAAGATGATCAAAACTATCATTCTCAGATGAGAGGAAATTAGTTAGGATGTTCAGGAACAACCCAGGAAGCACCAAGACTCAAGCCTGCCATGAACTGGAAACTGGTGGAATGCCAGTGTGACTGTCCACAGTCACACTGGCATTCAAATAGTTTTTTAAACTATGTATTTATTTGAGGTTTTTTTGCATTTAAACATGAAGTAACACAGACAGGGTCAACATAAATAAGAAAATAAATTAGAAAAAAAAAGAAAGAAAAAAGTTATATCATTGGGGAGAAAATTGACATATATTTGGTTACCAATTCAGAGTTATATATACACAAAAAATATCTTATTAATACAAATGTTATAAAGAAATAACACAGGAGTCTAGAGTCATTTCTCTGTGAAAGCATTTCCATTTCTCCCAATATTGTTCATATTTTTCTGAGAAGGTTAGTCGTTCCATAGTGTGAATTTCATGTATTATTTCTGTCCAGCCCGAAACAGTTGGTGGTTCCTCATTCAGCCATTTGCGTGTAATAGCTTTCTTGCTGGCAGCCAGTATATCTGTAGCAGGTATCTATCCTGTTTCTTTAGTCTGTTTGGTATATTGCCTAAATAAAAAACACTGAAACTCCCTTCAAGCTGTAACCCAATTATTTGCTTAGTGTGTGCAATCACAGCTGACCAGTAGGGGGAGATTTTAGGACATTCCCAGAAGATATAAGTGGCCTGCTGAAATATATCCACATCTCTTCCAACATTTCCCTTGGTCAACATTTTTGCTTTGGTGTTCTTTAATCTTAGGTGTAATAAAAAAAACCTCATAGTGTTCTTCCAAGTGAATTCTCTCCATAGTTCGGCGCTAGAAGTAGTGGTTATAGTTTTACATATATTAGACCAATCTTCTTCAGATAGCTCTATTCCGGCCTCTTTCTCCCATCTAAATTTAATATAGGTGGTAGACAACTTCCTTTCTATTGTAGTGTTGCATATATCAGCATTTGTTTTTTTTTTTTAGCACTTTCCCTTTACATATGTTTATAAAGATTTGGACTAAAGATTTTCTCTCCTTAGACATAATATTCTTATTAAAATAAGATCTTAATTGGAGATAAATAAATAAATAAATCACCTCTCTCCAAGTTGTAATTAACTGACATTTGTTGAAAGGTATCTAAACCTTTTTCAGATGATATTTTCCAGTATGCGGTGATACCTAGATTGCACCAGTTTTTAAACCTACTGTCAATATTTGCAGGGGTGAATGCTGTATCATATGCTGGCCACCGTAGTATTCTCACGTCTCTTTCAAACATTTTATCTTTAAATTCCCTAAACCAGATACTCAGTGGTACTTTTATGCAGTAGGACACCTTATTTAAAAATGGCTGTAACAATGATTTATCCCCAAGAATAGCCGGATGGGGAACATGAACTTCCGCCTGGTCCATTTCTTTCCATTTGGCGTCACATGTTGAGTCGCACCACGCAGTCAGGACTCTGAGCTGTGCAGCCTTATAATAATTTTCTAGACATGGAAGAGCCATGCCTCCTTTATTTCTAGGTAAATGCAATGTCTCATACTTTATTCTAGGTCTGTGTTTTCCCCAAATAAAACTTGAGAACATTCTTTTCCATTCGATAAATTGCCTAGAGGACACCTCGACAGGCAATGCCAGGAATAAATAAAGCAGTTTAGGTAATACCGTCATTTTTATTAATTCAATCCTGTTATGCATATTTATTGGCAGTAGCAACCATCTGTCAAAATCTGCTTTAATGTTTGCTGTTAGAGGGGTATAATTAAATTTGTCATGATTCTTTGGGCAGTTGAACCCCAAAATATTTAATTAAGTTCTTATTCCAAAATTATTCTTTAGGAGTTTTAGAATATATTTATTTGGATTATATTTCAAGGTAAGAATTTGAGTTTTATGAAGATTTAACTTGTAACCAGAGTATGAGCCATACGTATTGAATAAAGATAGTAATATTGGTAGGCTAATATCGGGTTTAGTAAGAGTCACCAGGACATCATCTGCATAAAAACAAACCTTATACTCTTTGCTGTTAATGGTAACTCCTGTAACTTCCTCGCATTCTCGAATGGCCTGTGCCAATGGTTCAATAAACAGTGCAAATAGAGCAGGGCTAAGAGGACAGCCCTGTCTACATCCTCTTTTAAGAAGAACTAAGTCTGAGAAGTCCCCATTAACTTTTATCCTGGTGGTAGGACAATTATAGCTTGTTTGGAAAAGTAAAGCCAAGGCTTTCAAACCTGAACACACTGTAGTAGCTGTCCAGCATGGTGGCTCAACTTCATCTCAAATCAACAGCTAAAACTCGGATACAATCGGGTGCTCCAAGAGGATGATGATCCTAAACACACATCAATAATGGTTTTTAAATGGATAAAGCAGACTAACATTAAGCTCCTGGATTGACCTTCCTAAAGCCCTGAACTCAGCCCTCTTACAAATGTGTGGACTACGCTTAAAAGCCATGTCTATGACAGAAAACCAACCAGTTTAAATGAACACTACCAAGCATTTTATTTATCGAATGAAGCCAGCTGAATCAGATTTTCATTACTTAAGGCAGTTATACAAGAAATATAATTAATAAGAACAATATGCACAAACTTTTAACATAAAAGTTGTATAAGACATTTTTAATGCAATCAAAACAAGTAAATGACAATGCAAATTTTCACTCGTGCCAGTGCTTTAAAGCGGTACAAAAACATTTGCAGATACTTAACTTTGATACAGACAGTTTGAGTGGTTGACCCACTTCAGTTGTGCAAATACGTGTGTTTGCTACGGTGGTGATAAACAATTCATAAACATCCGAGGCATGATTTGGAGGAACATGCAGGATGGCAACATCCTTCCAGTCAGGAAAAAGTTATTAAAAGAAATAAAATATTAAACAAAAGAGACCCATTCTCTGATCTGAAGTGCAACTACTGGAACAGGTGAGGCTCACTGCTATTTTTAGCACCTGTTTTTTAAGGTCAGTCTGCCATCAAAATGTAAAATAAATGGACAGTGACAAACCAAATATGGGATACAAAGGACACTTACCTTATTTTTTTGGTATTTAATATCATAGCTATCAGCTGAGTAAGAAGGTAAGTAAGAAAGGTGCGGACATGATGGACGAGTAGTCAGTCTGCTTGAAAACTGCATGTATAGTGTTTCTGTAGACAAGTCTGTGCAGTCACAAAATTGGCATGGGGTGATGATATGTGCACAGAGTGGCTCACCATCTGATCACAGTTTGCGTTACTCGGGCCCTTGGATACTGTGTAATGGTGTGCTCAGAGCAAATTGTCCAAATGGTCTTGCATTACTGTTGCAAGGCAAGACGGAGTGCAAATATTAATTAGAAAGCCATATTATTCACTTATATCTGCAAGAGATGTAAAAATGATTTCTGCAATGAAGTTCATTTTTCAGATTGCAGAGTAACAACTTTTTAATTTTCCTGAAATTATCAGGAAAAATGCTTTCCAAAATCTCTTATGTCCAAAAAAATACCCAAACATTTACAGAATCTCAAGTTTGAATACTGTTTTCATGGTTCAACACTTTCAACAGTTGAGAAGATAAAATAAAACCATGTTAATTAAATTTTTCTGCCAGTTCCTTAGTGATGTTTTTCAGACTAAAAGCTTGAAGCATAAACTAAACTTCTGAGTTCTGGTCTGATGGTAATGTGGAGTCTATCTGCCGTCAACGTTTATCCATCTATAAGCAGTGTGAATAAAACATCAGAGAGGAGATTGTTAATTGTGTCCTGTTTGCTGACTAGTCATATTCATAACGCACAGACACAAGGTTAACACTTCGGTTCAGACTGTTGGGGCGGTGGAGTATATGTGAAGTATATATAGAGCTATAAAGCAGTCGGTAAAGGGAGGAACAGTTAGGACATTACTGTTAGCATTTTACTGGGAAATCCCAAGCACTGGTTTGGAGGAGGGGAAACTGTGTGGGAATAACTGTGAGGATAACCCTGTGCTCGGAGGGTGGGTGGGTGGGTGCTGTGTGTACATACAGTACTGTAACAATG
The DNA here is from genome assembly GCF_036321145.2 of Pelmatolapia mariae. NCBI lineage: Eukaryota > Metazoa > Chordata > Actinopteri > Cichliformes > Cichlidae > Pelmatolapia > Pelmatolapia mariae. The sequence goes on from NC_086233.1 coordinate 30,186,515, forward strand.
TGTGTATGTGCGTGTGTGTGTATGCGCACTGGCAAGTAAATGTTTGTTTTGTGGGTTGAATGTACTTCTACTTATGATTTCTGCAGGTTTGTTTTGGTGTCTATGCATGCACGTGTGTGTGTCTGTATATGTGCATGTGAGCGCGCAGCTGTGACACGCAAAAGAAGGCCAGGGCCCCCGAGACAAACGTGGCCGCTTACCCGCTTGGTTGCCATGACGACGACGAGATGGGAAAGGCTCTGTCGGAATTGCCATTAAAATGGAGAGCGGCGCACCACTGCATGCCTGCACACACACAGACACACACACACACACAATTCATTCACATGAAGACAAAGCAGGCATAACATCTCTGAGACACAAACACGAGCGTGCACACAGTGTGGATCCTCTGTGTTGGCTGCATTGCTGTGGCGTTTGTGGCATAAGAGATATGGTAAAATATACAAACCAGCCACAACTACAACATCGATATCACAATTAATGGCTCATAATTCCCTAAGGGCAAGTGGTGTGAATGTGAGTGTGTATGTGGGTGTGCATGTGCAATAATGGGACATTGTTAAAATAGTGCTGCGTAGGAGAAAACAGGAGGACCCAACAGTATACTTAAAAACAGACAAGGCTTAAGGAAGTCTTGTGCTTTCCTGTGTTTATGTGGATGTGTGTGTGTGTTTGTCAGTTTTATTTATTCTTACATCTTTAATAAGGTCCAAGAGGGTGAGCACGTTTTTGAAAGGTGAAAGGTGAGTGTAAAAATGCACAAACAGTGAAGGACAATGGCATTGTCTCACCTTTAATTCTCAGTGTACCCTTCCGGGTCCATAAAACTCTACCCTCTATTTCTCTCAAACACAAACACACACACAAACATCACACACACACTGAATCTTTGTTAGCTGGATATGTCGATACACAGTCTCAGACTTTTCCTGCCTGTACAACAAACTGACTCGCTGACTTGCAGAGAACTGGCGAAACCCAGTCCTCTGAGAAAACTGCTGTCCTGTAGCGAAGATCAACTGGCAGGTCTTTACTACCATGAGATTCATAGTGGATCATGTTGGCAGGGAAAAGAGAGCCAACTCCAACTATTACGACAGTGTTGGGGTAATGTGTTACAAAGTAGCACACTGAAATACTCGGAAAAAATTTTTTTTCTGATAATAAGTGTAATTTAATAGTTCATTTCTCACAAGCCTGAATATGCATCCATTCAGGCATTCATAATGTTTCTGTCTCCTTCTGACTCCTCGCATATTCAGTCCTATGTTTGTGGCAGATGGTGGAGACAACGGCCTTTACAAATATTCACATTAATCTCTCTTTTTATTATGTATTCTGTTAAAGTGTCTCTCAGCTGATGAGGAACTAACAAACATAAACTCCACTCTTGGTGAGGCCTGTTGGGGAAAATAACGATGATGATCGTGCTACAGTTAAAAACAGCGAGAGCTAGCTAAAGCTGTCGCTCAGTGGAAACTCAACAAGCGTGTTTCATGTTATCAGCTGTTTGCACGGCAAATGAACACATCAGAGGTAAATGTGCAGCAGGCTATATAGATACAGATTTATCTCTATGGATAAAACTGGTGGAAAAATGGCAAATATGGTGATTATGTAGCGTTTTTCTACTCTGTTTCTTTGTGAGTCTTAGTCATCAGTTCACACAAACACATTTTCATGCCAAAGCACTTTAAGAAAAGATTCACACTCTCACATGGGTAACTTCTGGTGCAGGAGTGGGGAATTAAACCACCAACCTTCGAAAGTAGTCGCCGATCAACTTTACCTCCTGAGCCACAGACAGCACAAAATGCAGGAGGGAAAGAAAAAGAAAAAGGAAAAAACACAGAGAAGCTATTTCAACTAATAAAAAGATTGTCTAGCAAGCATTAAAAAGCTCTTAGATGATGAGTAGGAGACCACTGTGAGAATGCTATCTGTATGTGAAGAGCAGCCTTTGGTACCAGATCTAGATGATCATCAAACCGAGTCTATGGATTGAAATAATTTTAAAACGAGTAATTACAGAGTTAGACTAATTAAACATTGCATTATTTATTTACCTTGGAGCACAAGTAAACATCCTACAGGGCATAATCAAGATATTTACAGAGCACACTAGATTGGACTGGAAACTCTCTCAAAAAACTTTTATTTCCTTAAGTGAGAATATTTTTTACGGCAGCATCATAATCACTGTATTAATTTGCACTTGTCTCATACTTACACTTGAAAAAATTATGATTTATATTGTAGTGGGTGGTGGAGATAGAAGCTGAAATGTAACCTACTTGTGAAACGTTGACTGTATACACACAAAGAAGTTTCTGTTATTTAAGTCATACTGAATTTACTGCTCATTGAATTCAGAAATACTGCCATCAGACAACAAGTGACACAGTTTTGTAATATTTTGCTGCAGCTAAACCCTAATTAAAAATTAATTTACCTCCAGCTGCAAAGCAAATACAGCTTCAGCCCCTTTTTAGCAGCATAGGTTTTTTAGCTATAAATGCAAAATTAAGTGGTTACTAATGTTTCGGTTTCTCTTATATATATCTGTGATCACTTGCAACCTCTCCTCCTCTCCTATTTCACTAAAATTGCTGTTTATATCTTCTTCCCATTAATAGTTTTGCAAAAACATGTAGAATTTCCAAACAAGACAGTTTTACTATTATACTATGCTGCAAATAGTGTAGTTAATTTTTACCACTTCTACCGCTCTCAGTAAATGTACACATATTTGTTTGTTCGTAAGATGTAACTCATAATGTTTATCTCTGTGAAGGTTCTCAGTCATCCAGGTCATCGTAGTCAAAGGAGTTTGCAAAGAAAAGCGTCTGGACTTCTTTAAGTTGCTTGAAGACGTTTCACCTCTCATCCGAGAAGCTTCTTCAGTTCTAAGGTCAAATGGCCGAGAGTCCCAGATTTAAACCCAGTGGGAGTGTCCCCCCAAAGAGGGACAAAGGACCCCCTGATGATCCTCTAATCACATGAGCCAAGGTGTGAAAGCGGGTGTGGGACCTAATCAGCCAGGGTTTCGGGTGAGCTCATTGTGAAACCTGGCCCCACCTTGTCATGTGAATTCCTGAGGTCAGATGGCCCAGGATGTGAGTGGGCATTAAGGCGTCTGGGGAGGGAACTCAAAACTGGATTATAGATGGCAGACAGTTGGTGTCGTAAACCACCACCCTCTGTTCAAAGATGGTCGCTCACAGTGGACATAGATGGCCTCTTTCACTCCTCTTTCAAACCATCTGTCCTCTCTGTCCAAAATGTGAACATTGGCATCCTCGAAAGAGTGACCTTTATCCTTAAGATGCAGATGGACTGAGATGGTGAACCAGTTTTTGTCTGAGTGTGTTGCTGGGTCTGAAGTACACTGGGATGTCGTGCTTGGAGAAAACTCTCCTGAGTTTCTCTGATACACCGGCTACATAGGGGATGACAACGTTGTTGCGTCTGTCTTTCTTATCCTCCCTCGCTGGTGTCTGATCTTCTTTTCTGTGCCTCTTTGCTGACTTTATGAACGCCCAGTTAGGATAACCGCATGTTTTGAGTGCTTCCTTTACGTGTGTGTGTTCCTTCTTTTTTCCCTCAGGCTTCACCCGAAAGACAAAACTCCAAAACACAGACTTAACAACGTGGTGCATGCTGTACAGTGCAGCGAGGAATGCCCAGACCTCTACATTGGAGAGACCAAACAGCCACTTCACAAGCGCATGGCACAACATAGAAGAGCCACCTCCACAGGACAAGACTCAGCAGTCCATCTGCATCTTAAGGATAAAGGTCACTCTTTCGCAGTGTTGGGAAGGTTACTTTTAAAATGTATTCCACTACAGATTACAGATTACATGCCCCCAAATGTATTTTGTAACGTATTCCGATTGAATAACGTATTCTGAATACTTTGGATTACTTAATATATTATCATGCTTTTTACAACTACATGAATGTACTATTGCTGTGTGATTTATTACTATTACTGAAGGTCTGAACCGTAGTAAAGGGACCTCTGGCTAATACGTCGGGTTCGTGGCCGAAAACTAGCTTTACTTTGTTGTCTGGGTCAACTTTGCTAGCGAGAGACAGAGAGAGGCGTTGAAAGGCTGCTCCAACGGAACTTATTGTTTCTGAGGAAAACACGAACACAGTGTACAGTCGAGTCTTAATAGCTTACTTACAACTGGGCTCGTCAGGCACTCTTTTTGGCTGCAGTGGTTATTATTATATTTACATGCTTCCAGCTCCCGTTTCTGCTCGATGACAACTTGTACTTTTCTTTTTCTCCCTCCCTCGCTCACAGACACATAACGGGTATGGCAGTCCATTCTCCCTGCAGCACGGACTACACTGCCCATGAGGCTACATGCTTTAGCGCTATGCCTGTAACACTCTGCCTATTGCCTTCATATTACATCATTTTTAAAAATATTTCTTCACGTCATTATAAGACGCGAGATTGAGACACGGGCATTAGGGCATCTTAATGCGTGGAATTACCAAAAATAGAGGGTATAGCCAAACATATTGTGGCGAGCTCAGACAAGGAGAAGACAGATGTGTCGTTTGGTCTTGCTTCCCCGAGTTGCCAGGGAGCACAGCCGTTTATTTTCCAACAGAAACACACCGCCGCTAACCAAACTGCTCGGCATAGCTTAGCACGACAACAACAACAACAACAACAAAAAGGCGTCACCCTGTAACTATGGCAACCGTAACACTGCCGCCTGGAACAACAGAACGTAGCTGTCAAACAAAACCCAAACAGTCCTGACCCGCCACAGTATGAAACAGGAAAATACCGCCGTGTAATCCATTTATTTCAACAAAGTAACTGTATTCTAAATACCACCTTTTTAAACGGTAACTGTAACGGAATACAGTTACTCATATTTTGTATTTTAAATACGTAACGGCGGTACATGTATTCCGTTACTCCCCAACACTGCTGACTGGTGCAAATAACCATGCCACGTTCAAAGTCCTTTAAATTCCCTTTCTTCCCCATTCTGATGCTCAGATTGAACTTCAGCAGGTCGTCTTGATGATGTCTACATGACTAGATGCACTGAGCTGCTGCCATGTTACTGGCTGATTAGACATTTGTGTAAAGGAGTTGGATAGGTGTATCTAGTAAAGTGGCTAGTGAGATTAAACAGGTCATACATTTTCCAACATCAAGGGAAGTACAGCCAGCAACAATAACAGGTCTTCCCTCAGTGGTTTTGTGTGTCTGGACATTCTGCGTGATTGAATCCTCTCAGGCGTGATACACTTGCTTGTGTTTTTATAGTCCGAGCAGGGGCAAGCAGTCTACACACCCACTGTAACGAAAGGTTAACCTAAATGTTAAAGAAAACCTCAGGGGTACTTTTCCTGAATCTCAACTGGCTTTCAAGTGTGTTCACTCATTCATTCATTCAAAGAAAGTGATTTGCATGTTGGAAAATAATGTTGAAATGGGAAATGGATGACTTCAAGATTGATTAGAAGGTAATGTGTCTTACACACGTTGGTTATAATGTATAATTATTTTTATAAAGTCAGTTTCTCTCTCTCTCTCTCTTTGTCTCTGTTCTTCACTTCGTTGACCAGATTTCTATGTAGATTCACATTGTTGCCTAAGGCCACGGCTTCAAAAATATGGTTTCGTAATACTGCTCCTTTGCTGCCTACATAATCCCTTTTCTCAGGCTCTGGATCCCCCTGCCTTTATTTTTCCTCTTAGATGCTGTCTCCCTAATTTAGGCTGCACCTCCTACTCTTTCTCTCTCTCTCTCATTGTCATAAATTCTCAAAGAAAAGAAAATGTCTTTGTTTCTCTGCCTCCTTTTACTCCTAGTGTCTTTTCAACAACATAATTTATCTCCAGCATAAATATTTAACATCCATTCCACTACTGTTCCACTGGTATTTATTTTATTTATTACACAAACAGCAATGGTAGCAATGGTGTATGTCTATAAGATTGATTTGCTATAGTAAAAACAGTCAAAGGCATTCAAGCTATCAGATACCAACATCAAGTCAGTGCATGTTGCACACTTAGACACCTCAATACACTGTTTTTTTCCAGATCTGTTGAGTACACGTGTGCATATGCCCAGAGTTGATCTTATGCTAAATCAGACATTGCTTTGTGTAAAACAATCTGTATAACCACGTCTCAAAATCAGAACAGGTAAAGGAAATATTGGAAAACAATGTTCTGGCTGAGAACGCTGTGTCATCCTGAAAGGATTACAAAAACAAAGAGTTTTCTAAGGTCTGACGTGACATCATCTTGGCTACAGGTTTGCCAGTTTCATCTTTGATTGCATTTTATGCTGTCTAGCTTTTTTCAGTCAGGTTCCTGGCATACTTTGACTTTTTCTCCTTCTTTTACGTTTCCTAAGAATACCTTCTTGATAGCCAACCACTTTCTTTACCTTACAATATAAAGTGCCTTGAAGCAACTGTTGTTGTGATTTGGTGCTATAAAAAAACAGTTGAAAACAAACTGAACTGTACTCTTCCACCATTTTTGATCAGGCTTTGATGAACACTACATGGATCAAGTGAAGGTCCAGATGCATCTCTCAGGTTCTGTGTCAGGCCTGACACACAAAGACATGACTTTCAGATACTGTTCATCTGCGGTTGATAGTTTTTTAAGGCTGTCAGTTCTTTTTTTTTTACTACATGTGTCTAATTTTCTCAACTTTTCAAATACACACGACGAGATATGCCAAGTTTTCAGCTAATAGGTCTTTTGAAGTCACCTTGTTATCAACACAAGCCTGTCAAACTAAGCTATTTTTGCATTTTCCTTATATTCATCTAAAGAAATGTGACCAAATGATGTGTTTTTGCAATGGCCTGTTAGTAAAAAAGTGTCTAAAGATACAATTTAAAACAGAGTTTATGCTAAATTGTCTGTTATATGTAGACACAAGACTGCTTCGTCTTGAGTTAGGTGCCTTATCCTTGAATGATTTATAGGTCAGTGTTAAGTGGCTTAATAAACAAATAAAAAAACCTTTAAGTTAAAACATTTCTCTGAAAATACCAGGTACAAGGACTGGACTGAAAATGAGTGAAAAAGCAGCCAAAGTCAAAAGAAACACTTCAGAAATCCTGAAGAGCTATTTTGCAAGACTGCAGTAAAAGCTCACATGAAAGTCTCACTCCTTGGAATCAAAATATACAGAAATGAACGGTGGCTCTATGTAAGCGCACCATAGTCATAGTGCAATGAATAGAGATATACTTGTCTATGTGAACACAATAGGGTAAATTATCTCCAGTTAGAATTACTGCAGCAGATAGTGTAATTCCAGTGGCACAGTGATTTTAAACCATAGATATAATGTCAGACTACCCTAATATTTAGGTATTGTTATTACCGTAGTCCTGACATTTATAACAGCTGCTGCATTGTGTCCTAGAGTGTAAATAACCTAACACAAAAAATTTACTGCTGTAATCAAGCATTATGCTCACATACAGTCAGTAAGTTTATGAGGACAAAGCCATTGCTGAAAAAGAGTGACCTTTGAGTGAAGCTAATGGAAATACAGGCTAAACAGACTTTGTGTTTCCTTGTTTTGAAAGAAGAATCTTACAGCATTAAATATATTAGTGCACAGACGGGTGGCTGGTAGATTTGCATCACATTGCAGCTTGTGCTATCTTCACTGACCTGTGAGACCTCCTGAGAGGTAGGGAGGTGACAAAACATAAGAGGGAAGAAAGGAAGTGGTTGAACAAAAGATTGCATGCTGTATTATTTATCTCCTGCAGATGTAAGTCTACATTATTTATCCCCATGGGCAGCACATTTCTGCTCTGACCGGTAATAAATTACTTTTCTCCTGTGATGGATAGTTTTTTATTTTATCATAGGTTTGATCGTCTGCGTGTCTACTGTGTGCGCTTATAACGTGGAATTGAATCAAACTCCTCAAAATATAAAGTATTTGAGTACAATAGATATATTTTTTATATGTTCCAATGTTGGACACTTTGGTGCCCTGAGCCAAATCCATTACTACTACTGTGTTTGCTCCACTTTGTTGTCCTGGTGTGCATTTGTGTGTGTGTGTGTGTGTGTGTGTGTGTGTGTGTGTGTGTGTGTGTGTGTGTGTGTGTGTGTGTGTGTGTGTGTGTGTGTTGACTCATATTGCTTCCATAAGCTTTTAACCATCTGAGTCTATAATGGAGATGAATGCTGGCTGCTCTGTCTTACAACAGTGATTTAATCACACAAACAGGCAGCTAGATCTAATGTGCACATACTGTATATATGTGTTTGTGTATGAATGATCTCTCAGTCTTTAGATCAGACCACACAGATCTGTGTTTCTGACAGAGAACCCCAGGGCATAAGTATGAAAATGTTTATCTATGCAAGCCTTCTTGAAAGTATTCATGAGTTTGGGAGCAAGATTTTTTGGTCATTCTCATTTAAAAATTAGATGAGAATTATGTATTTTTTTTTCCTGAGGCTAATTTAGACGTAAGATGTGAGTTATTGTGGATTTTCAGTCTGAGGTTTACAGGTATATACTCGAGACTATGGTTAAATTGGAGCCTGAATTATCATATATTGTGAAAATGAATTCAGTCAAAGTCCTTTAATAGTGTGCCAGCCTGTTTCTTTATAATTCTTTATAACTCATAGTGTATAGCTTAATTGGTGTTGCTATGGCAGCCATTTAAACCCTTCCTCTGCTGACATCATAACCCTATTTATGCTTCTTAGAGCACATCTGGTTTCATTCAACTAAAACCATCCACCTGAAGAAGTGACTTCTGAGCGTCTAAACTGCAGAATCACTGTGATTTCAATGTGTAGCACATAAACAGAACAAACAAACTATTTCCAAAAGGGCAGAAGTCAGCTTTAGTCTGTTCTTTTCCACCCTAGTGACTTGCTAGTAAAGGTCATAGAACATTTTATGGTAGCACATTATAATACAGCCAATGACTAAGGGTGTAATTCCCCTGTAATTAAATGGATTTTCAATGTTTTTATTTATTTAAAATTCAATGTTATTATATTTGCATACAAACGCTTAAAGTTAGGTAACCTAGAATAAGGGCGTAAACAGACAGGTTATTACAGGAAACAAATAAGAAATAATTATACTGTATATGAAAGATTAAGTATAAATTTAAGTAGTGAGTAAGTCATTTTAAGTACTCTGTAATTTCCTGGTAATTTAGTGGAAAAACAAACAATACGCTTTACTTTTTGGGGCGCAGGTCGTATTATGGACTGGGTTAACTTTGTCTAACATCTGAGTATTTTACAAAGCAGGAGAAACTATGAGAAATTTTAAGTAAAAGTTAAGTAAAAAACGACAGTCGAATAATAGATAATCCATCATGCACATTAAAACAATGAATATTAAATAGTGATGCAAAAAAACCAAAGCTGTAAAAGGCAAGATTAACATGCTCTGTCAAGTGGCCTGTGCCCCAAAAGGTACAGTGTACATATGGTTTAAGATGTGAAATATTGTTTGTTTTTCTGCAAAATTAATTCAATTCAATTTTATTTATATAGCGCCAAATCACAACAGCAGTCGCCTCAAGGCACTTTATATTGTACAGTAGATCGTACAATAATAGATACAGAGAAAAACCCAACAATCATATGACCCCCTATAAGCAAGCACTTTGGCGACAGTGGGAAGGAAAAACTCCCTTTTAACAGGAAAAAACCTCCAGCAGAACCAGGCTCAGGGAGGGGCGGGGCCATCTGCTGCGACCGGTTGGGGTGAGAGAAAGAAGACAGGATAAAGACATGCTGTGGAAGAGAGACAGAGATTAATAACAGATATGATTCAATGCAGAGAGGTCTATTAACACATAGTGAGTGAGAAAGGTGACTGGAAAGGAAAAAATGCATCATGGGAATCTCCCGGCAGCCTACGTCTATTGCAGCATAACTAAGGGAGGATTCAGGGTCACCTGGTCCAGCCCTAACTATATGCTTTACCAAAAAGGAAAGTTTTAAGCCTAATCTTAAAAGTAGAGATAGTGTCTGTCTCCCAAATCCAAACTGGAAGCTGGTTCCACAGAAGAGGGGCCTGAAAGCTGAAGGCTCTCCCTCCCATTCTACTTTTAAATACTCTAGGAACAACAAGTAAGCCTGCAGTGAGAGAACGAAGTGCTCTAATAGGGTGATATGGTACTATAAGGTCATTAAGATAAGATGGGGCCTGATTATTTAAGACCTTGTATGTGAGGAGCAGGATTTTGAATTCAATTCTGGATTTAACAGGAAGCCAATGAAGGGAAGCCAAAACAGGAGAAATATGCTCTCTCTTTCTAGTCCCTGTCAGTACTCTTGCTGCAGCATTTTGGATTAACTGAAGGCTTTTCAGGGAGTTTTTAGGACTTCCTGATAATAATGAATTACAGTAGTCCAGCCTGGAAGTAATAAATGCATGAACTAGTTTTTCAGCGTCACTCTGAGACAGGATATTTCTAATTTTAGAGATGTTGCATAAATGGAAGAAAGCAGTCTTACATATTTGCTTAATATGTGCATTGAAGGACATGTCTTGGTCAAAAATGACTCCAAGGTTCCTCACAGTGTTACTGGAAGCCAAGGTAATGCCATCCAGAGTAAGAATCTGGTAGATACCATATTTCTAAGATTTTCAGGGCCAAGTAATATAACCTCAGTTTTATCTGAATTAAGAAGCAGAAAGTTGGCGGACATCCAGGTCTTTATGTCTTTAAGACATTCCTGCAGTTTAACTAATTGGTGTGTGTTATCTGGCTTCATGGACAGATAGAGTTGGGTGTCATCTGCATAGCAGTGAAAATGTATGCTATGTCTTCTAATGATGCTGCCTAAGGGAAGCATGTATAATGTAAACAGAATTGGTCCTAGCACTGAACCCTGTGGAACACCATAATTGACCTTAGTGTGTGAAGAGGACTCTCCATTTAAATGCACAAATTGGAGTCTATTAGATAAATATGATACAAACCACTGCAGCGCAGTACCTGTAATACCTACAGCGTGCTCCCATTGCGTTAATAGAATATTATGGTCAACAGTATTGAACACTGCACTAAGGTCTAGCAGGACAAGCACAGAGATGAGTCCACTGTCAGAGGCCATAAGAAGATCATTTGTAACCTTCATTAAAGCTGTTTCTGTGCTGTGATGAGCTCTGAAACCTGACTGAAACTCTTCAAATAAGCCATTCCTCTGCAGATGATCTGTTAGCTGTTTGACAACTACTCTTTCAAGGATTTTTGATATGAAAGGAAGGTTGGAGATTGGCCTATAATTAGCTAAGACAGCTGGGTCTAGAGATGGCTTTTTAAGTAAAGGTTTAACTACTGCCAGCTTGAAGGCCTGTGGTACATAGCCAATTATTAGAGATAGGTTGATTATATTTAAGATTGAAGAATTAATTATTGGCAGGACTTCTTTGAGCAGTTTTGTAGGAATGGGGTCTAAAAGACACGTTGATGGTTTGGAGGAAGTAATTATTGAAGTTAACTCAGAAAGATCAATTGGAGAAAAAGAGTCTAAATGAATATCAATGGTACTAAAAGTAGCTGTAGATAATATTACATCTGTGGGACTATTATTGGTAATTTTTTCTCTAATGATTAAAATTTTATTTGTGAAGAAGTTCATGAAGTCATTACTAGTTAACATTAAAGGGATGGTTGGCTCAATAGAGCTCTGACTTTTTGTCAGCCTGGCTACAGTGCTGAAGAGAAACCTAGGGTTGTTCTTATTTTCTTCAATCAGTGATGAGTAGTAAGATGTTCTGGCTTTGTGGAGGGCTTTCTTATAAAGCAACAAACTATTTCTCCAGGCTAAATGATGATCTTCTAAATTTGTGACACGCCATTTCCTCTCCAGCTTACGAGTTATTTGCTTTAGGCTGCGTGTTTGAGAATTATACCACGGAGTCAGGCACTTCTGATTTGAGGCCTTATTTTTCACCGGAGCTACAGTATCCAGAGTCATACATAGTGAGGAGGTAAAATTATTAACAAGATAATCGACCTCTGTTGGAGTAGCGTTCAGGTAGCTGCTCTGCTCTATGTTGGTACAGGGCATTGAAGATGATAACAGTGGGTGGATTATATTCTTAAACTTAGTTACAGCGCTTTTAGAAAGACATCTACTGTGATAAAGTCTACTCTCCACTGCTGTGTTATCAATTATTGTAAATGTAAATGTTATCAGGAAATGATCAGACAGGAGAGGGTTTTCAGGAAACACTGTTAAATGTTCAGTTTCTATTCCATATGTTAAAACAAGATCTAGAGTGTGATTAAAGTGGTGGGTGGGTTCTTTTACATTTTCAGAGAAGCCAATTGAGTCTAATAGCAGATTAAATGCCTTGTTGAGGCTGTCATTTTTAGCATCTACATGAATGTTGAAATAACCCACAATAAGTATTTTATCTGAGCTGAGCACTAAATCAGATAAAAAGTCTGAGAAATCAGAGAGAAACTCTGTGTAAGGCCCAGGTGGACGATAGATGATAACAAATAAGACTGGTTTCTGAGTTTGACAGCTGGGGTGGACAAGGCTAAGCATCAGGCTTTCAAATGAATTAAAAGTCTGTCTTGGTCTTTCGTTAATTAATAGGCTGGTGTGAAAAATTGCTGCCACACCGCCCCCTCGGCCTGTGCTTCGAGATTTCTGGTAGTTAGAATGACTCGGGGGTGTTGATTCATTTAAACTAACATAATCATCCGGCTGCAACCAGGTTTCTGTAAGGCAGAGTAAATCGATTTGTTGATCAGTTATTAAGTCATTTACTAACAGAAACTTGGAGGAGAGAGACCTAATATTTAATCCACATTTCACTGTTTTACTCTTTGGTTCAGATGTGGATACTGTGTTGTTCTTACTTTGTGATTTTTTATGTTTAAGTTGTTTATTGCTGGTTTTTAGTTTGTTTTTTGTCTGTTTGGGAGCTGACACAGTCTCTATGGAGATGGATTTTTTTTGGGGGGGGGGTAACAGGAGAAGAGAAGCTGCAGAGAGGCGTGTAAGACTGCAACTCTGCTTCCTGGTCCCAACTCTGGATAGTCATATTTTGGGGGGTTTAATAAATTTGTCCATATTTCTAGAAATGAGAGCTGCTCCGTCCAAAGTGGGATGGATGCCGTCTCTCCTAACAAGACCAGGTTTCCTCCAGAAGGTTTGCCAATTATCTATGAAGCCCACATCGTTTTTTGGACACCACTCAGACAGCCAGCAATTTAAGGAGAACATGCGGCTAAACATGTCACTCCTGGTCTGATTGGGGAGGCGACCAGAGAAAACTACAGAGTCCGACATTGTTTTGGCAAAGTTACACACCGATTCAATATTGATTTTAGTGACCTCCGATTGGCGTAACCGGGTGTCATTACTGCCGACGTGAATTATGATTTTACTGAATTTACGTTTACCCTTAGCCAGCAGTTTTAAATTTCCCTCAATGTCGCCTGCTCTGGCCCCTGGAAGACAATTGACTATGGTTGCCGGTGTCTCTAGCTTCACATGTCTGAGAACAGAATCACCAATTACCAGAGTTTGACCCCCGGCGCGTGTGTCGCCAAGTGGGGAAAAACGGTTAGACACATGAACAGGTTGGTGGTGTACCTGGGTCTTCTGTTTAAGACTATGCTTCCTCCTCACCATCACCCAGCCGCCCTCTTTCCCCAGCTGCTTGGGGTCTGCCGGGGAACAGCTAGCGGGGCCTACGCTATCTTCGGCTGCACCAGCTACAGGAGCCTGGCTAGCTACGGGTGAATGAAGGGTGCGAAGCCGAGTCTCCAATTCAGTAATCCTGGCCTCCAGAGCTGCAAATATGCTACATTTGTTACAAGTATCATTACTGCTAAAGGAGGCCGAGGAGTAACTAAACATCTGACACAATGAGCAGGAAAGTGCAGGATGGACAGATGAAGAGGCCATGCTGCTAGCGAGTTGGCTACGAGCTAAGCTAAGCTAGCGAAACAGTAAAGACACAGTGAGTGAATACTTTGGCAAAACAAAAACATTATTTGGCAGAAAATACTGTTAAAAATACTTCCTCAGGCTTTAAATTCGCTTCACAAACACAACTGAATGGTCTGGTTCAGTTACTCAGATTAGAACACCTAATAGCACAGCTCTCATATTACAAAGGGAAACAATTAAAAAAAGCCATTTATGAAAATTGTGGTTTTAAATTTGCTGCATGTACGGGTTGAAAAATGTGAAATCAGGCCACTGTTGACACACAGACATGAGTAAGAGCACTGAAACCTGGTATTCAATGAGCAAAATGTTCTGTTATTTTAATTTTTAAGTGCTCCACTGTGAGCACTGAGCACCTTTCAGAATTATAGAAAAGGACACTTTAAGCTAGACTGCATATTCTCCTGAAACAGATTATCCCATTTGTTCAAAGTAATTCAAGTGCAGCGAGCAGAGGACAGTTTATGGAAGACATTCGAAATGTCAAATTTAATAACGCTCAGTCGGCGTACACACATCCTGTAGGAACCGTTTGAAAGGTTGCTCAGAAGCAAAACTTTAAGTTTGATTTTATTTGTATTTTGTGCTGGAAGAAAAGACAAACACTCCGGAGAGCTTCGCTCTTGTAGGATTTCTCTGGGGAAATATCCCTTAGCTCTTCTTCAAACGAAGAACGAGATGAAAATGGAGAACGAGAGACAACCAGGGAAAAGCAAAGAAATGGCAAGACATAAAAAAAAACAGGAGAGAAGGAACAGAAGGAAAGTGCCTATAAGAAGAGGAATGTAGACACAGCATTAGAGAGGATTCTCCACTGACTGTGTTTATGATCAAACAGATGAAGATAGAATGAAACATGTCAGAAAAATACCACAGAAAGGGTGTGATGATTTATGGCTGATACAAATGAAAAGCTCAAGCTCTGAGGGCTTTTGTCTCGCCTCATAATCCTCCCTGTACCCCGATCTCCCTCTTCGTTAAGCCCACATCCCCCTTGAATATCCCCACCCCTATTATCCCTCTCACTTTCACACATCTCTCTTCCTTTTCCCTTCAAACCAACTTCAACTGTGCCATACTTTGCAGCTCACTCCCCTGCGACCCTCCCCCTCTGATTTTTCCCACTCATTTTACAGCTCCCACTCCCCTATCGCCCCCTCTTTTTTACATCAATCCTCCCCTCCAAACATTTTGGCTTCCCAGCTGGGACCCACCCCCCA
Source organism: Pelmatolapia mariae (assembly GCF_036321145.2). Classification (NCBI taxonomy): domain Eukaryota; kingdom Metazoa; phylum Chordata; class Actinopteri; order Cichliformes; family Cichlidae; genus Pelmatolapia; species Pelmatolapia mariae. The sequence continues at coordinate 30,201,734 of NC_086233.1, forward strand.
CTTTTCTCCCTGTGATCCCGTTAAAGCTTCATGTCAGCATTAGTCTCTGTTCGCACATATTAAGGCAGACAGCTGTTGTATGGGTCTTGTTGGAGGCATGAAGAGTCTAGGTCAGCACCATCATCTGTCTGTCCTGCATGGTCAATGGAGGGAAGTAGACTACCTCTTTATAGCATAAGCAGTTTATAGTTTTATATCAATGAACAGTACATGGGTATTTGCGGTCATGGCTAGCTGTATAGCTGCTGCTTTCTTAACTGAAATGAGGAGAAAACAAACTCATTTATTTATTATTTTAAATTCTTTTAATGTTTTTCTTCTAATTTTAAACACAGAAGTCTAATTGTTTGGAACTCATTACCTCCACATCAGTGGTGACCTTGGCCCCAGACATCTACACAAAACCCTTTCCAGAAAGATGAACAAAAAAATGCTGTTGAGAAACAAACTTTCTTTCAATTTAGGGTACTTAATCACACTGACGCCACTTTTCTCCTTCAGTGACTTTCTAAAGGTCATTTATGCCTTCATCTCATCTTAGTCTGACTATTTCAGTACCCTTCATTTAGATGCTACAGCCAGCAGTGTTGGGGGTCATTACTCGTTAGTTTTTTTTTGTATCTTTACTAATGCCTTATGTTACTTAAATGCACTCCAGATAAACGAATTCATCACACTACTAGTACTTTTACTTCTACATTACTCTGTAACATGACCTGAAATACATTATCACATAATTACCAGTTAACAATACATCTATAGACTATGCCCACATATTGACATAATTCCTTAATAAGTCCTTAATAAGGACATACATGCAATGATGCAATGATCAAAAGGCAAAGTTTAACATTAGAACTACCAAGAGGTTCATTTTGACACCCTTGGTATTTTAAAAATCGTGTAACTCTGTTAAATTTAAACCAGCCCAAAAAGACTTAGGCTATTACCTCTGTGATTCTACTGTACATGTACAAATGGAGTGAAAAACCCACTTTTTGGGCAGTACACCCAGACCTAGAAGGTAAGCAGGGACTCCCATTCGATACAAGTTCCACTATTTGTTTAGGTCATGATTGCACCTTGTGACCGATATCCTAATTGTATTTGTGCAGTATACACTTTATTTTTACACTCCATTGATAAAAATAGGTTTCTTTTCCTAAAAGTCTGATCAGAGATGGTCTGGGAGATATATTACTTATCATTTCAAATTAGCTCTCTGACATTTGACAGACCTCTTGTTGTTATTATGTTTAGCAAACAAAGAAATAATGCATCATGGGAAGCCCCCAGCAGCCTAAGCCTATTGCAGCATAAATAAAGGAGGTTTCAGGTTCAGCGAGGATTCTAGAGCTGGTCCATTGAAAATGATTATAGAATAACCAATTCCCATTAATCACAAGTCCACTGTATGAGGACCTGTATGAGGTGTGGATCAAGAATTTTGCACAGCACTATATAAATGCACAAGAGTGAAACTGATCTTCAAATTGAAACCTGATAGTATGTGACAAAGCATATCAATGAAAAGCTCAAATGATACTTTTAACAAGAACGCTGAGACAGGACCTAAACTATGAAAAACAGATGATGTGATTTTATCCATTTCATCACTGAATACTGCTGTTTGGTCACAGAGATAAGCACACAGTGTCTTTTGGCTTCAGTGGCCTCGCACACTGGGTTTATGGCAATAGTAAGATAGTAAGATGTCTTGCCTCCAGCTCATCATTGTAAAGGCCACTTACTGTTACATTAAATGTACTGGGTAAGCAACATTTTTCAACATGCAGAGTTAATGTGACTATTTTACCCAAAGCATGCTATTTTTATAACCTAAGTAAAAAGGGAATTAAGGTGAGTGGAACAAAGTGAAACCAAGTGCAAGACACAGGCTCAAATGAATATGAGACAAGCACAAGAGTGCAAGAATTGCATTATTTGCTGGACTGGACTGAGAAAATGTTGATTGCTTACAGTGTGCATGGTACGGATGTGAATGACAGAGTGCCCATTTCATAATTTTTCTGCCTTTGAAAACTCCTGACCACATGAATGCTTTAGGTTCTATAGTATGTTATGTCCCTTCAGCTTTAATCTTTTCATTATTACGCCTCTACATATGTGTTTAAATTCTTTGCTGATCTTCCTCCAGTCCCTTTTCAGTCACCTCTGCTTTCTTCATTGTATATGCATCACTTATCAACACTCATTATGTTTGCTTCCCTATCCTCATCGATATCCACACTAATACTTTCCCATTCTATTTTTTTCCTTTTCCACTTGTCTCATCTCTTATCTTCCTGTATTTTTCTCCTCTTATGTGAACGTTTATCCTTTCCTTTCCTGTCGTCGTATCAGCCCCATCACCTTTACAGATTTCCATTTTGGTTACTCATCCCTCCGCTGAGTCTGCTTTTCTCTTCAAGGAGCTGAGCATTCCCACCCTGGCATCAGTTTGTTGGTTACCACGACAACCTCCTGAGCCAAGTTATTTATAGCAACAGATCACCATTAGTCCTTCCCAATACAGGCTGTATGTGGACACATTCTGTTTTGTTATTTTTTTTTTAATTATTTGTGCCTCAGTGTGTGAACTTTTGTTTCAGAAATATAGGTCATATATGTAAAAGACAAGTTATTTTAATATTTTATGCAACATCGAAACATCAAAATATGCATTTCCATTCAGTAATGTTATTTTCTGCCAGCAATGCTGGCGTTTTTTGTGGTCCTGCTGGCTGTAGTGATCCAAGTGTGCAGTTTCCCCTGGCTCAGGGGAAAATTTGGCAAAGGTCAGCTCATTGCTCTGTTTTTACAGTAACAACTCTTCTGTTTTAGTTTAGTCTCACCGCTCCCACTACTGGTGCAAAATAATCCCACTGTGCATGACACCTATCAAGTGCCACTGGGAAATAAGGTAATTGACTGGCTGGTGAAAGTAATGGTTCACAGTGTAGCCATGTGGCACACAGAATATAATCAATCAATCAATTACAAAGAACCTCCTTTCCTCAGGATGGATCTTCCAGCATGACAATGACCCAAAACATACCCCCAAGGCAACTAAGGCATGGCTAAAGAAGAAGCACATTATGGTCTAGCTGGTGTCCAGACCTCAATCCATCCTATAGAAAATCTGTGGAGGGAGCTGAGACTTCGAGTTGCCAAGAATCAGAAACCAAGAAACCTAAAGGTTTAGAGAGTTTCTGTGAAGAGGAGTGGGCTAAAACCCCTCCTGTGATGTGTGCAAACCTGGTGATCAACTACAAGAAGTGTCTTTTTTATATATATATATATATATATATATATATGAACGTGTCCTTCGAGGTAAGTGTCTGCATTCGTAGCATCAAAGTACTTGTCTGTTTTCTCACTGTAAATTACTCTGTGGCTTTGACAGTAGTACATTTAAAACCTCTTCATTGTCTGCTCTTTATATTGCGTGCATGCATGTGTAAATCGCTGTGCCTCTCCAACATCGATTGCAGCCAAGGCCACTGCTTCACGGCTGGCCTGTGTGGTTACCATGGAAACGAGCCCACAGCTTAGGAGTCGCCGAGAAACTAAACACCCTCCGATCAATAAGCTTCCCGAATAATGGGGTCGTAGACACACACACAAATCACAGACACACTAACCCGGCAGTCTCAGACCGACTCTGAGGCTCCATCAGTAAGTACAGTTGCACAAATTCAGCTTCTTATTAGTGTAGGAGAAAAGAGCGAGAGTCTTTTGAAACCCACTGAGACACTTAACTGAGAGCTGGAGAGAGGAGTCATGGCAGTTGGCAAACTGCTGAAGAGGGAGATCTGGAGTGTGACTATCATTAGTCTCACACAATCCTGTGAAAAGAGCAGAGACACTAAAATACAGAATACACATTGCACACATTAAAAAGGTAAAAATCATGCCTTTCTGCCATTAATACAATTGTGTGACAACAATATGAAGAGGACATACCACTATTGCTGATTTGTTACATGGGGGAAACATGGGACTTCTGGAGAATGTTACACATGTGAAGTAATATTGTAGTAATCAATAAATGAATACTAAAATCCCACAGTTGCTTCACATTTGGTCTAAAATCTACAGTGTACAGATATTAACGTGATGTTAATAGGTGCATGCACATACATGGATGGATACATATACATATGCATGTGTGAAACTTTCCAGTTAAAGAGCATGTCACCAGAATGAAGTGTAAAAGCAAATGTTAAAAAATTTGAACGAAAACTAAGGTATTAAAATGTGTTTTTAGCAGATATTTAATTCAAACCACTGACCAAACCAGTTTAGGTAGAACCTGAAATGCATGGTTGCTTGAACAGAAGACGTAAAAGGCCTTGATCGGTTAGGCTTTGGCAGACTCTTGCCTTACATTAGGATGTTGCATAAATCTGTGTCATTTCATTTCATTTTTCCCGTGGTCCCTTTCTTCCCTGAAGGCCAAACACTCATTTTTTGGTTAGTCACACTTTCCTTATGCATGCATGACTACCATGTTGCAGTACACCACAAGGACACACATATATAATAAGCCTTGTTATCTTTTTAGCTTACACTTTGTGTATAAAAATGTTCTTGTTCATAAGAAGATTATTATTGAAATTGACTGAACTGTGAAAAGGTGCCCACATGGAAAAGACAGCTGTAGTGAAATGCTTCTGCAAAAATGTTGCGCTAGAAAAAATAGTTCCTGCTCTATAAGTGTGGGAGTAGTTCTCTTTACTACTGATTGTTTGGTGAGGCCAGACTTCAGTCTGCAGTGACCATCCTTTGCTACCTCTTGGCTTCGTACAAATGTGCAGGGCCTTGAAAGTGATTAATAAAAACTAACTCAAAGGAAGGCTGATATATTTGGGTATCAGTGCTGCCACTGGATTACAGATTACTAATAGATCATTATTATTAAAATACATTACTATTATTAGAACTGACAATATTAGAAAGTTATAAAATAAGGGTTGATTCAAGCATGTTTTATTCATATAGCACCAAATCACAACAACAGTTGCCTCAAGGTGCTTTATATTGTAAAGTAAAGACTCTGCAATAATAAAAAGAAAACAGAGGAAACCCTAAGAATCAGATGACTTCCTATAAGCAAGTGTTTGAGCGACAGTGGGAAGGAAGAACTTCCTTTTAACAGAAAGAAACTTTCCTCAGTGGGAGTTGCTTTAAAATGTGCTCTAAAATAAATTTGAGTTGAATTGAGTAAACATTTTAAATTATTCTTCAGTGACTGACATGAAATGATTCTATTGTACATTTATTTGTGGTTCAGCCAGAATATTTCTTACACCCTAATAACCTTGATGGGTGTATAATCACACGTCTTTGTTGATAATTGTTTCTGCCCAACTGTCTCCACATCCTCTTTTCTACTGTAATAATTCCCCTTGTTCTTTTTTAGCTTTTTTGCAGAGGAGTAAAGCTGGGTACTATGTAACCCCATCATCTAAACTGTAGATGAGCACGATATATATTTAGACTCTTGACTCCAAACTCAGTTTAGATGTTGGATTGCACTCCAGTCATCTTCTTACCACCATGCTTTATTACTGGTAAAACACTATACTATGCTGCTGAGTCTGTGTCAAGCCTCTTTGGCAGATGGAGAGAATAACAGGCATAGATTATATGAGATGACAAGCGTGCTGTGGGATGCAATGAAAGCAGATATTGCTCTGTGTGTGTGTTTGTACAGTATATGTCTAGTCCCCAGGGCAAGTGTGCATAAGCACACGGCATGCGATAATCAAACAACTTCTCCGAGTACTGTTTAGTTGAATCGTATACTCCTTTCATGTCAGTTTAGGTGCATATAAAAATACTGATAAAAATAAAATTATTTTACACATCAGAGTCTCTGATGGTGTTAGTGTGTGCTGCTTTCTGATGCTCCAGAAAGACCTGTGAGAACTACATGGCAATTCTCATGTAATTTCTTTATTTGGGCAAAGGCTGATGTCTCCACAGCAGATATCTTCATGATCTTCATGGATAAACAGTAGAGGTCACAGGTAAATGTAAATTAGATTCAGGTGTGAAATCTCCCTTTACGTTGAACATATGACCACCAAATATGTGAACGCTAACCATAAATCTGCTAAAACGGCTGGTAGCGGTGGGGTTAAATTCTTACATTTCCCAGAAAATAATGTATCATGCTCTTGTTGTAAATTACTGTTCAGTATATTGATTATGTTTTCAGGTAAGGGGAATTTCAATATCAGATTACTACTGTAACAAACACTGTGCTCCTGCTACTGTAATGACATCCTGTGTGCTCTGACCACACCGGGCTGTTTTGTTTGACTGTTTGAATAACTCTCAGTTGACCTCTCTCTTGTAAACCAGTTTTCCCAGCTGACTGACTCTGACTCTCGCAAATTTAGTGCAGCAAAACTGGACATGCTGGAACATCTGGCCTAAAGAATCACACTGGTTCAAATACAGTATTTCGTTTTTTAAATTCTGCGTTTATTGAAGTTCTATCAGTAGCAATTAAATGTTTAATCCACCCAGTTCAGTATATTATAGGACTCAAACAAATAAATGCTTCATCATGCCAAATTCAGTGGCATATTAACCAGCTATATACAACATTTACAATCAGGATGTGTCCTGCAAAGCAACCAGTAGTAACAGCACATTTATTTTAATGAGGAAACACCAAATTTTTTTGTACAAGTGTCAACAAAATATTAGTAAACAAAACACAATCTGATTAATCTGAGACATTCCAGCAAGAGGAACTTGAAAACTATCACTTTCCAAAACATATTCCCTCCTGATGAGCCATAGATATACACTCACCAGCTGCTATATTTGGAACATCTTGCTAGTACCGAGTCGGACATGCTTTTTTCTTCAGAACTGCCTTAACTCTTCATGGCATAGATTCAACAAAGTGGTGGAAATGTTCCTCACAGATTTTGTTCCATATTGAGTGATATGATGTGATAGCATCACACAGTTGTTTGCTATGAATGTGAATCTCATTTTCAACCACATCCCAAAAGTGCTCTACTGGATTGAGATCTGGTGACTGTGAAGGTGATTTGACTACAATAAACTCATTATCATGTTTAACAAAACAATTTGAGATGGTTCGAACTTTGTGACATGGCATGTTATCCTGCTGAAGTCAGCCATCAGAAGATGGGTACATTGTGGTGATAAAGGGATGGACATGATCAGTTACAATACTCAGGTAGGCTGTGGTGTTTAAGATATGCACAGTTGGTACAAACCAAACTAAGCTAATGCTAAAGAAATATTGCCCCTACCATCACACCACCACCACCACCTGAGCCTTAAAGACAAGGCAGGATGGATTGATATTTTCATATAGTGTACACCGAATTCTGACTTTACCATTCGAATGTTGCTGCAGCAGATTAGACTTATCAGACCAGGCAACCCTTTTCCAATTTTCTTTTATCCAATTTTGGTGAGCCTGAGTGAATTGAAGGCTCAGTTTCCTGTTCTTAGCTGACAGGAGCCACACCTGGTGTCCTCTTCTGCCGCTGTAGCTGATATGCTTAAAGGTGTGAAGGGGTATGCATCCAAAGATGTCCTTCTGCACACATACCTTTTCCTCTGATCTCTGGCATCAACATGGCATTTTCACTCAGATAACTGCTACACACTGGATATTTTCTCTTTTTTAGTGCACTCTCCCTGGAGTAAACAAAACAAAACAGAACAAATCACTAGGTTCTGAAATACTCGGACCAGCCTTTCTGGAACCTACACCCATGTCACATTCAGAGTCACTTAAATCAACATTATTTGCATTATTATTTAAATCTCAGCAGATTGCCTTGACTATGCTTACATGCCTAAATGCACTGAATTCCTGTCATATAACGAGTATTAAGAAGCAGCTGAAAAAGAGACCTAACAAAGCGGCTGGTTAGTATAAACATGAATTTCAGTCTGACTAACAGGTTACAGTATTTTAGAAGTACCACAAACATGCCTGACACTAAAAAGTAAAATGTCGCTAGACAATATTCTTTTGATGAAGTTCTGGAGATCAAATGGCACGTGTTAACCCAGGAGTCTTTACAAGTCCATCCAGCTGTGCATTCCTATACAGCTGTCCCATGGTATATCATCATCACATGAGAAAAAGCAGAAGCAAATGGAAAGTATTTACTGTAAATGCATTTACTAATTTCATTTCATGCTGCTGTTAGTTTTAAGGCTTTTCTTTACTGAGTCTGTTTTTTGACATTTTGGATCATTCCTAATTATCCTTGCATTCATTCAAAAGAAATGTGACTACATCTGGGTTCTTTTTTAATAACACATTATTTAAGAAAGGGAAATTTTTCCCTTTTTGCAAGCTAAATTACTGACATTTAATTTGTTTGTGACAGGTCCAACATTTTGAACTTGAAGTTCTCTACTACTTGTATAACATACAAATAACTTACAAATCTAATTTAATACCTCATCTAGCATATTAGCTCATGGATGTGCAGTCCTGTACTTAAAACTATGACCCATTTTTTGTTTTTAAATTTTTTTTAATTATTGTTATTGTTTATGCTTCAGATAATGTGTTAACTTGTACCTAAAACCATTCAGTACCAATCACGATTGTCTTCCTCTAGGCTATCACTGCCCCCATTTAGTACCAAAAATTAGATACAAATCCATCCATAACATTTTGCATCCCCTTTGCTAATCAACTTGTGCTGTTTGGACATTTCTTGATTTTTACAGTAATATCAGGTCTTATACCTGTATTTACATGCTCAGTTTGGTACGTGTGACCTAAAGCTACTAAGAAAGAAGCGGAGGAGTGAAAGAACTGGACTCAAAATGCACAGGACAGGAAGATGAGGAGCCTGAGCATGGAGTGTAATGTAGCATGCTCGCTGAATCTAGATCACTGAACACACCAGTGTTTCTTGTAGCAGTGATGAATACTGTGATTTGGCTTAAATGCATCCGTCCCAGTTATGGGACGGATGCATTAGCATTAGCATTAGCATTCATAGTGCTAATGCTACAAGTTACTGGGTTGGAGAGGTGGGAATTTAGTCTATCCTTTGAGACAAGATAAATTATTCAATAAGCTACACTTTAGGGAAAAAACATGGATAAGAAGTAGAAATGGTCTTCCCTCGGGAAGGGAAACCAGAAAATTCTGTTAGAAATAAATCAATGTAACATGTAATGTACAATTAAGCACAAGATTCAACCATGAGGTAATGGCGCTATCAAAATGAACTGTGGTTCTATCCATGAATGTGTTTTATTCTAATTAGTCATAGAAGTAAAATCTTAGCCCAAACCCTCCCTAGCATAACCATGCCCCTGTACTGAGGAAGTGATCATGTATGTATGAGTATGCCTAATACAAAAAGGGACAACGCTTTAACAATTGCCCTTGGCAATTAATTAAGCATAAAACCCTTCAGAATGCTTCTTATTATCAGAATATTTCTTTGGTTTATCATTGGGTTTATTATACTTCAGAAGGAATTTCGCCTCTGGAAATTGAGGCATGTCCTAAAATTGAACTCTTCGATATAAATTTCACAGCTATTTTAAAAACTGGTGATCGGTGACTAGACAACTGAGAAAATGAGCCTTATTAATCAATGGAAAAATAGCTGTGACATTTACTATGGTTTCAGAAATTACACATTTATCTAGTGGCAACTGTTGGATAAATATAACCATAACCATAAAAATAACAGCTACATGCATTCGCAGCAAGAAAGTGCTTCAGTAAAATCAGCTCAAAATCAAAACGCAACGATATGCAAATACCCCCCACCCCATACTATATTACCTGTATTTAAAGAAATAGACCAAAAATGCATAGAACAGGAAGATGGGGACCCCAGCATGGACTGTTGAACTGAATTTGTTCAACCGTGTTAAAATACAAGGTAGAAAAGATCTCTGGGCATGAGACGTTTGAAAAAGTGGGATCCTGTACCTTTGTCCTACTAACAGATTCACCATCGAGAGGGTGCAATAAGTCACTGAGGATCTCTCAAACTCACAAAGTTGTGTTCTACTGTCCTGTTGCTCATCTGCACTCATACTGGCCATATGTGCAATTTTATTGAATTTGTATTAAACAGACACTTAAAAACATTGGCCACACTACAAAAAGTAGAAAAAACCCTTCACAAATAAGCAATCAAAAACTACCAGTGTGCTTCTGTACACATCAAACTGTCTCCCAATTATTTGTACTCATTCAAAACCCCAACACAGCCACTGCTAACAGTGACCTGTAGGTATGTCTAAAACTAGCATAACAGCAGGTAACAAATCTATTCAGATAGGCACATTATGTCATTAAGAAAATTACTATTAAAAACATCAGATAAGATTGTACAGAAAAGGAATGGGGCCACCCATATGCGTTGAATTAACTCTTTTCAGAAATTGTAACCTGTAATTTCACGTTAATCCCAGAATTGTCACTTTTTTTCAGAATTCTGTAATATTTATAATTTTCCCCTTAGAATCCTGAATATAAAAAAAGTCTCAAAACTAAAGGAAAAAAGTCAGAATTAGGCGTTAGCCCTACATGGTTTAGAGTAAGAGCACTCCCTTATGAATGCGGCTGAAAAATCCAGAAGCATAGCGTACTTCAAGGATTGAGGCTATTGGATAAACTCGGTTTCTGTGGAGGCGGGTCTAACAACAACGAGGAAGTAAAGTGTGCCCATACTGCTTCTGGAGGAGCTCCACATCTAGATGAAGCGTACAGGCAACATGGAGAGGTGTGTGATATGATTTGCATAGAAAACTTTTTGAAAGTGCCCTTTTAAAGGAGCTGTTAGTAATTTCAGGCATATATAAATGATCACATATTTGGAATCAATGTGTGTACATTTCATCGTCAAATCCACCTGTGTCGACATTTTTGTGATATAAGCAAAAATGAATCTGAATTACCTACAGTATCGCAAAAATCTTGTTTGTTTGTTTTTTTTACCAAACACGAGCGCCGGTATGAATCTTCAGAATTCAATCAGCAGCACCCACATCTCAGAAACCATCCACCTGTGAACGTGTGGAGCTCCATGAATATATTAAGCAGACCTGAACAGACATCATGCTGTCTTTCTGAGACAAGGTGAATAAATCCAGGATTTTTCCCCCTAACCTGGAGGTCTACAGGGCAGGGTGGCTGGATAAAAGTGGGCTACACAGCCTACTTGATTGTAACACAAGGGTCCCTACACAGAATTAAATACGCTCCATTGGAGATGAGTACGCGTCTTGTCCCCGCCCCCCGAAAAGGCACAGCATCCATCCTCATGGGCTCACACGCTGCGTGATCCACATCACAAACCGAGAGCGGACGCTTTGCCCAGCCGATGGAGTAGTAGTAGCGGTAGTAGCGTGGGTGCAGTTCACGGCTTCCTCCCCTTTCCCCCCCACCCACATTCTTCACCTTCTTCTTTAATGGAGTCACATTTTATGTGGAATATTTCTCCATCTCATCGCGGTAAGTGTTTGCGTTGCCCGCAGATGCTGTGGGGAAGAAATGAGAGGAAACGGGACTGTGCAGCTATTGTCTGTTGCTGGGGCAAGTTCGGACCTTAATCAAGTCAAAGCGTTGGAGTCCTCTTCAATGAAAAAGGCTTTCTGTGTGGGTTCAGTGAGAATGCGTGGAAAATAATGGCTTTAAAGCTCGCACAGAATCGATATCGGTATTTAGACACCTGTCTCTGCCAGCAGCAACAGTGACCTCCCTGTGGCGCTTTACGCTCACACAAATATGATTTTTATTTTGTTTTTGGCGATTATTGAAGAGCACCTATGATCATTTTCATCTGCTTCTATATTGCGTATCCGTTAACAACAAGCGGAGGTTTGTGCAAATGTGTCGCCTCTGTTGCTGAGCAAAATTGTGTTTTCGGTCCAGCTAAAAAAATAAAATAAAAAATTGGCCCATATCCCCGCCCCCCCAAATCAGAGACTGCCTAGTCCACAGCCCTCCCAGACACGCACGGTGCAGTAGATGCCTTTCTGATGAATGACTGAAATCCCGTGGTTGGTAGAAGATGTGTGATGGTGTATAGGGGGTAACCGCGAAATCAGCGTGTGTGTGTCCGCAGGTATCGTTTCTCTTTATATTCTGAAATGGATGTATAGCCTCGGCCTCAGATTCAGAAAGAATTGTGTACAACAATACTTAGATTAACCAATTTTTCTAAAGTGATGACATAGTAAGAATGCAAACGTTTATGGGGTAAGGCGTGTTTGACCCTTATAAATTTATAAGCGTTTATCTACTGTCCTTTTTTATAAAGCTTTTTTTTTTTAGTTTCATTGGGTCAAAATGCTCGAGGATTGTTTTTTAATATGAGGTGTGTAAAGTATTGTGATCAGTTAATACAAAGTATTAAAAAATCTGGCGTCATTAACTATAAAATGATACATTTCCCAGCTCAGGAGCACAGTCGGTAAATAGTGCCCAGGTGCTTAGAAGTCATTTCTTTCCTCATATGCTGTTGAAGAAGTGCTGTTTGTGTGAGTCGTGCACATTAATTGCATTTGCTGTCTGCTTCCATTTCTAGTAATGGGCAAATATTGCCTTTACAGAAGTTGTATGCATGTTGCCATGTGTGTTAAATCCTCCACGTGTCTCTTGGCTGAACACTTGGAATAAGATGGGATAACGTGACCCGCCCAGTGAGGCAGATTTCTAGTTAGTATTTGTAGCTGGAACCTGTGAATTTCTCTGCCTTCCTCTTTGTGTGTGCGTGTCTGTATTTTACAGGTGTATTCATGCTCGTCCTTGTTGCATAGTGAGGATTTATATCATGCAGCAGACAGATGGCATGTGGCTGGGCATCAGGGGAGCATTTCTTTGGCTTTCAGCAGAATACAAGACTCCTCTTGGCACATGCAATTCCTTATTGGCACAAGTATGCATTTACATGAGTGTGTCGGTATATCACACTACGTAGTACATGTAAACATCGCCTGCACTCAGGAAGGCTTGTGTAGGAGGTCTCACTCTACATAGCAAAGGCCATATTTTTGGGTTTGTGTGTGTCTGTGTGTGTGTTTTGCCTTTCCATGAAATGTAATAATATGACAGGCTGAGGTCACAATGACGTCATATGCCTGGCAATGACATACTGTAACTATACTTCATGACTACTGGGTCATGAAGTTGAAACCTCATTAGGGTGTGTGGTTGCTCTCATAAAAATGTGCAGTTAAGGTCACATTTCTTTATTGATATGATCATTTTAGTTTTAACAGCACAGTGACACTTTCTGTGGGCCTCTGCAGTTAACATATTCAGCATATACTAGCTCCATTTACTTTACAGTTAATGATTTGTCCCATTTTTCTTTAACATTGTTCTTAGATTTAAAGAAAAAAACAGCAGTGAGTATTACACTGAGCTATTTATAGACTTTGTGCCTTTTATATGGTTTACTCTTGGCTATATCTGTGACAATATACATTGCAGGAAGCACTGCAGTCCTCCTTGAACCTTATAATAAAAATGCACTTGTCAAGACTTTGCAATTATTTGCCACTTCATTAGGTACAGCTTTCCAGTACTTGCCTTAAGAGCTGCCTTAGTTCTTTGTGGACAGATTTAATGAGATGGTGGAAACATTCCTTTGAGATTTTGGTCTGTACTGATGTGATAGCATCACAGAGTTGCTGCAGATTTGTTTGCTGCACATCCATAATATGGATCTCCTGTTCCACCACATCTCAAAGGTGCTCTGTTGGATTGAGATCTTTCTTTTTCCTAGCTTTGAGGACAGGCACGCAATGTGGTCTTCTGCTCCCTATCTGCTGTGCATTCAGAGATGCTCTTCTGCATCTGATAGGAAGGCAACTTCCCGTTGCCTTCCTATCAGCTCAAAGCAGACTGGGCATTCTCCTCTGAACACTGGCATCAACAAGAGAGAACTGTGGCTTACTGGCTATACATTTTCTCTTTTTTGGACCATGCTCTGTAAACTAGAGATCATTGTGAGGGAAAATCCCTGTTCTGAGATTCTTAGACCAGCCGGTCTGGCAGGACCAGCCATGCTGTGTTTAAAGTCACTTAAATTGTCTTTCTTCCCCATTACGATGCTGATTTTCAGCAGGTCACCTTGCACATGTCTACATGACCAAATGCACTGAGTTGTTGCCGTGCTATTGGCCGATATATTAGAGATGTTTGCTTTAACAAGCAGTTGAACAGGTGCACCTAACAAAGTAGTCGTTGAGATATACTAGCAGGGAAGCACTGCAGCCCTGCTTCTGCATGACCCAAGACTCTATAGCTAAAATGTGCTTGTCTTATCATCCTTAATCTCCAGATGAAATACTCAGAGATCTGCCTGGAGCAGAGTAAAGCATCCCGTGAGATTTATGAAAATTAAATTATGCTCTAGTGCATCATTTCGTCCTCACATAAGTAAGTGATAAATCAAAATAAAAATGTGAAATTCAATATACATCCTTACCCGTGAGCTGTCTCAGCAACACTGGATATCTAAGTTAACACTTTTGCCTCTTTTATTCCTTTTTATGAAGTCATGTAAATTCAGGCTGAACTTGAATAAAATTGTATTTTTACTGCTCTTTGTGGAAACAAATACATTAAGCTGTAATACAGCACTTAATAAATATAGTGTCAGCATGACAGGCTTCATGTGGTCCTAATGTGTTACAAATAGAAATAATTGCAAGGAAACTCCAGCAAATGACTTGTTTAAAAAAGAAATGCAGAAATAAAAATCAGTAATGCAGTGAAGCTGCTGAAACCGGTGACCTCTGAACTCATGTCTGATATCCAGCACCACTTTTACTCCCACACTAGAGACTCATTATTGATCACATGCAGTCACACACACACACACACACACACACACATGTATACATGCAGGCTGCCTCACACACATACTCATCCTGAGCTTTGCTGTCTGCTCTTTGATTACCACTACATGTGGGGGCTGGTGTTATTAGTGCAGTGAGGGTATTTTCATTGGGCAGTATATCTGTCACTGTGATGTCTCTGGGGAATGAGTTGCCCCAAGGGTGAGATAAGGTCTGCTGCTGGAGTTGAGAGTGCTTTCCCATATCTAAGAAGACTGATGTATGCAGCTGATAAGGTTTTGAGCTGGACAAGGTGTGCATTTGTGAGAATTTCCACATCCAGCACAGCCAGATCAAAAATTAGCTTGTCTTTAAACTTCTAGCTCCTTAGCACGGTGTTATCGTGATTATCAAACTACACCAATGTGCAGCTTATTTTTCTGTTGCATTTACAGCTAGCAAATAGGCGTCACGTGTTGTCTCCCGGGCATCTCTCACCTCAGTCGCGTGGATTATGTCCTGCTGTGTGCTATGTGTAAGGAAGGAAAGCAGTGAAAAATATCTCGACCCGATTCTCCTTAAACTGTCGTTCATGCATGAAAGCAGCTTCAGTGAGGGATAGTTAGCAATAACACTGGCAATACTACATGAATATTTCCCCTTGTTTTGCCACAAGCTAGACAGTTGTGCACCAGATAATGCAGTTAAATATATATTTGCAAGAGAAATTATTAAAAATTACCCAAAAAGTGAGAAGGTGAATATGAGCTAATAGAAAAATGCTTGATGATGCAGCATGGTACTTCACAATATTAGGAAGAAATCTGTGACTGTTACAAAAGGGCTCACTTAGATGAAACTACATCTGTAGCTAAGATGCATGTGTGTTAGTTCAAATGATTTAAACTTGAATGAAAAATGCATTTTATATGGGCCTACATGACTCAGCAATACCTCATAAGTACAGATAATAGAAATTCGGAGGGAACAACTGCGTAATACCAGTGTTGCAAATAAACTGTAAGATTATAATTATACTAATGTTATTCCAGAATTGGAAGCATTCTAATTTATGTAAGTAAATATTTAGAGAAAAAATAGTTTAATAACATTATGACACGTTAATTAGGTGTTACATGGAACAGGCCAAATGTTTAGTTAGACATTGGAGGGTCATTGTTTAGTCATTATATTTTGGATATAAAGTTATTTGAGTTTGTTGGGAGCCACAGTGTAGAAGTAGTTACAACAATTTCAGAGACAGTTATTTGTTTGGAAAAGTCAATGTCAAACTCTCTAAATAGAGAGATGCTACTAGAAATATTAGAGGAGAAAGGGAATGATGTGATCCTTTAAATGGACCTCCAGAGTTCATTAATGAATCAATAGCAGAGATAGTTTGTTCGGCATTTTTGTAACCAGAACTGTCAGTATGAGGATGGTGACCTACTCAGTTAATCGATTTTAAGATATTATTTATTACTTTTAAAGCACTTCATGGCCTGGTTTCAAAATATATTCTCAAATTGCTGTTTCTGTGCTAACCACAGTGCAGCCTGAGATCAGCCAGAAACCTGGTGACCCACCTCATGCTTAAAGACAAATCATCTGAGCGTTTGCTGTGTGGAATGACGGTGTGGAATGATCTGCGTTAGGAATTCTGACTCACCTCATCTGTGTGTTTTTTTTTTAATTAGTTTAGGTAAATTTCCTGTATCAATTTGGTCATTTTAGTTTAGATTTTGTGTTTGAAAATTTTTCATTGTAGCATCACAAAAACAAGATTGTTTTTGAAGGCAGTTGGCAGTCGTGAAGACATCCTACGTATCAATAAACATTTCCATCAGAGCCTTAGGTTTATTTATTTCCAAAAGTAGTTTTAGTTAACTTGACACATACTGTAACAGGGCACATTAAAAAGGCAGTTTTGAGTACTTAGGCAGGTGATTCTATGTCTGTTTTTTCTGTCTGCAGACAGATGTTGTATCATCACAAATACAAAAGATATAGATATGAAATTAAAGGCTGACTTTGAAAGTGAGTGTTGTCTGACCCATGCATACCAAATAAAGAGTGCCTAAAATACCCCCAAAGGTTCCAAATGTACTTTTTGATGTATTTTGTCTGTTATATAAATGATTAACTGTATTTTTGAAGCTATTTTTCCTAGTAACTGCTTTGATCCTTTGCTCATACCGAGGCTGCTGGCTTGTGGTTCACTCTGAGCACATGATGGCTTAAGCTTTAGCTGTTTTTGCGTTGGTAGTTTATTTGCAAACATTTTAGTGGTCCCCCCTACTCATTACCTTCCATGCTAATGAATGCATGTGGCTGTGAGTGTGGGCATGGCTGTTTGCCTGTGCTACTGTGAGTATTTTGTACATGCATGAAATGGACTGGCTCATCATCGCCATAATGCTCATATGGCATTACGGCTCATAATGCACAAGTCTGACTAGGCTCAGCCAAGAATGCTGGAAATTGGCTGACTCAGTTCTCTAGACGGTCAATCCGCACATCTCTCTGTGCATCTTATTTTAGTTTTTTATTGAATTCAAAATTATTGGTAGGAAGATTTTCACTAACACAGCCATATTTAGGCCACTGGTGTACTTGAGCCCTAACCAAAATGGATAAATATTACCTGATGAATTTAAAGATCACTTTTAAAGTTTCAAACAGGAAAGAGTTTTTCCTCTTGAGCAAAACAGTGCCTCAAGATGCTGCAGCTTGTGGACTTTTGAACTGTTTTATCTTTTAGTGTTGATTGGGGGTTTGGAAAGTCCTCAGCAGAGGTCTGAATTATAAATGGTTAAACTGGATATATATTACTGAATATTTACCACCTACTCTAAAACCAGCTCTACCTATTCACATGCTGTATCCTTATTTGATGCATGACCAAAGTTAATTGCAGACAATCCAATGCTGTTTTAGCACTCATAATCTTTTTAGGGTATGTAGTTTTCAAACGAAATGATACAAGGATAATGAGAAGCCACTGTAGCATGATCGTGTTGAAATATTAAGAAATCTCAGAGGGGAAAGACTCCCTTATCTCCAGCTGGGTCTAGGGGACATTGCTGTGATGATTCTGGTGGCTGTTATGGAAAAATAGCTCAATACTCAGGGATCAAGAGCTTGTTTGATCTAAATATAGATGTAAATCTGGAGATGTTACAAGGAAGTGCGAGAAACGCTTGCACAATGCCACTGAGCACATGGCTTTAGAAAACATGGAAACCTCGGGGGAAAATGCATTCCCCAAGTTAAATATGCAAATTACATTGAAGTATTTGCATTTGTTTACTAACGAAATTAGCTGATATTTACTCCATACAGTTCTGGTAATTTTAAATATATAAGGAACTTTGGTTTAGCCTCAAGTTAGTCAAATGTGATTATATTAAGAGGGAATCTCAAACTTAAAACTCAATATATTATCTTGGCATTTATTTAGATTGTTCTCATAATAAATAAGTAGGAGATAATTAAACCTTTAATTATAATTTTCATTTTTTTTCTCCAGTGCAGAAATGAGAATTCAGACATGCAACATTGCTGCAGCCATTATGTGACAATGAACTAAAATGAGCTACAGGAACAAGTGCCACTTTGCTTAATGAGAAAAAAGACGTGGGGGTGACGCTCAGGTCAGCAGTTGAATAAATGTACAGAAATTTTTTTAAAGACTTTAAAAAAACTGTTTGAGTGTGTTGCCAGTTAGTGACATCTGAGGGAAACGACCTTAGTGTTTTCCCTGCTGCTTGTTCATGCTTAGCTTCGCTTCCTCGCTTTCTTTAAAGTCTCTCTCTAGGGGAATATTTTGAGTATTACATTACCAAAAAATGTTCCTGATCTTTTTTTTTTCCTTTCTTGTCTAATCTTCTGGCATGCAGTTCTTTTTACATTTATGAATTAAAATGTGAGCTTGGTTATCTAATAGGAAGAGCTGCACATTTGACAAATTATTTTGTAATAGTTTTCATATTTTTTCATCTAATTGCACAAGTAAAAAGTTTAGTTTCTTTAATAAATTAATGAGGTTAAATAATTACAGTCAATTTTAATCAAGAGAATTTTATTACAATAATATCACAAACAATATGTATCTTTAACACCCGTGCATATGCTGTGCTATGCTATATTGAACACTAAAAATAGCTTTCCATATGTGCAAGTGGTAAGCGTGATATTGGAGGCCTGGGGAACTATGGCTGATAGCAAGAGGAGGAAGGATTTAAAAAGACAAGCTAACACCCAGAAGAGGTAGCAAAAGTTCTCGCTTCCCAAATGACCCACCTACAACACGTTTATCTTCTTTTTGGTCCTCTGTGTGCCCTTTCTCATGTCTCATGTGTCTCTTTCTATTTATCAGTCTCCTGTCCTGTTCACGCTATCTGCTCTGAGTCAGTGCCCCGTTTGACGTTTTGGTTTGGGGGGAGATGGGAGAGGGAAGATGATGACATTATTTTAGGTTAACACTCTTACATGTGTATGTGGAAAAAATGTGTAATGACAAGACTCCATTAGTGTGAAGAGGTTGGTTCAATAGAAGATTGTGGATCTTCCATCCAGGAATGATCTTTGGACTTTGAAAAATATTTATTGATTTGTCATTTAATCCTTGAGCAGCAGAGTATTAAATAATGTACCCTACTATCTGAAAAAAGGGATAGATTTCCCAGGAAGCACTTTTAAAGAAGCTACAAGGGAAGATTGAAAACTGACTATTTATAGCCACAAAGATGCTCTGTTGGCAGGAGTGTTAGCCATGGGACATCTCTGTTTCTTTGGCTGCACACTGTTTTGGAGTCAGAAGAAGAGGCGAAAGAAGAAAAAGCAAAATGAGCTCTGCATCAACCATTTTCTGTGGTGATCATTTGAAAACATTTTGTTGAAAAAAGCTATCCGTAGTTTGTGCTGTGAATAATAACCGTGAGCCTCATTGGGCCATTATTCTGAAGTCCTGTTATTAAGTCACAACGGTGTAGGGTGGAGACGGACTAAATGCTCAGTTGGCATGTTACCATCCAAAACATATTTTCCATTTTTATGCAAAACTTCTAAATATGAAAACATTTAGACGATTTGAACGGGGGCGCTCGTAGTCATGAGCCTAAAGAGAACTGTCACCCATATCTGGAGCTTCCTGTTTCCCAAGCCCTGTGCCAAGTTTAGCTGGCTGGCCTGCAGCATTACTAAAACGTTTCACTCTCAATACTCTGTGTGTTGCATAAGAATGTGAAGTCACTGTAAAGGATAGACTTCCCCCCCATTGGTTCATGGATTCTTGATTTTAGGGCTGAAGTTGAGCATTTTGGCTGTTAATTATTTTGCTTTTTTAAAACCAGATGTAATATGTAAGGAGAGGGACTAAGACTTCAATGCATGGAGCTGATTGCTGTCACTCAAAGAAATGCTTGCGATTCCACTAGAGGTGCCACAGTGCATCCCAGAGGGCAATAAGACAGATGCAAGATTGGCATAGAAAATCCAATAGGTTTTAAAAATAAAATTCCCCATGCACACAGAAAGCTCCAATACTGGAATGCTACTACTGGTGATTTGAAATGGCATGAGAGACAATGTGTGAACGACACTCACCCAGTGTATTCCCAGGGTAAAGCCATGTTAACTAATGATTTAGATCATGAGCTTATCAGCAAAGTTTTTATTGAGGTCATAAATAATTTGAGACGTAGATGAATATTTTTAAACTTCTACATGCAAATACACAGTTGGACTTGCAACCAAAGGAAGTCCCTGGGCCCAGTGAGCATCAGTTCTCTGGGTCAAAATTGCTTGTTGATGCAAGAGGTCAAAGGAAAATGGCCAGACTGGTGGAGCTGGTAAAGGAAAACAACAGCAACTGAGAAGAACGACTCTGAAAACAGAAGCAGCATACTGGGTGCATACCGCCACTCCTGTCAGCTAAGAACTGGAAACTGAAGCTGTAATTCACCAAAATTGGAAAATTTGGGTGATTTTGGCTGTAAGGTCAGAATTTGGCATAAACATCATGATAGCATGGATCCATCCTGCCTCGTATCAAAGATTCAGGCTGGTGCTGATGGTGTAATGCTGCGGGAGATTTTTTTTCTTGGCACAGTTTGGGTAGCAAGTGAACATTTTTCAAACATCAGTCTATATTATGTTATGGCCCGTCTAGGCGTGGCCAGACCATAACATAAAGGTGATCCATCCCCGTCCGACCCCAAGCAGCACATCACGCAATTAATACTTTTTGACAGTGATTTACAGTGGCTTGCAAAAGTATTCTGCCCCCTTGAACTTTTCCACATTTTGTCACATTACAGCCACAAACATGAATCAATTTTATTGGAATTCCACGTGAAAGACCAATACAAAGTGGTGTACACGTAAGAAGTGGAACGAAAATCATACATGATTCCAGACATTTTTTACAAATAACTGCAAAGTGGGGTGTGCGTAATTATTCAGCCCCCTGAGTCAATACTTTGTAGAACCACCTTTTGCTGCAATTACAGCTGCCAGTCTTTTAGGGTATGTCTCTACCAGCTTTGCACATCTAGAGACTGAAATCCTTGCCCATTCTTCTTTGCAAAACAGCTCCAGCTCAGTCAGATTAGATGGACAGCGTTTGTGAACAGCAGTTTTCAGATCTTGCCACAGATTCTCGATTGGATTTAGATCTGGACTTTGACTGGGCCATTCTAACACATGGATATGTTTTGTTTTAAACCATTCCATTGTTGCCCTGGCTTTATGTTTAGGGTTGTTGTCCTGCTGGAAGGTGAACCTCCGCACCAGTCTCAAGTCTTTTGCAGACTCCAAGAGGTTTTCTTCCAAGATTGCCCTGTATTTGGCTCCATCCATCTTCCCATCAACTCTGACCAGCTTCCCTGTCCCTGCTGAAGAGAAGCACCCCCAGAGCATGATGCTGCCACCACCATATTTGACAGTGGGGATGGTGTGTTCAGAGTGATGTGCAGTGTTAGTTTTCCGCCACACATAGCGTTTTGCATTTTGGCCAGAAAGTTTCATTTTGGTCTCATCTGACCAGAGCACCTTCTTCCACATGTTTGCGGCAAACTGCAAACTGGACTTCTTATGGTTTTCTGTTAACAATGGCTTTCTTCTTGCCACTCTTCCATAAAGGCCAACTTTGTGCAGTGCACGACTAATAGTTGTCCTATGGACAGATTCCCCCACCTGAGCTGTAGATCTCTGCAGCTCGTCCAGAGTCACCATGGGCCTCTTGGCTGCATTTCTGATCAGCGCTCTCCTTGTTCGGCCTGTGAGTTTAGGTGGACGGCCTTGTCTTGGTAGGTTTACAGTTGTGCCATACTCCTTCCATTTCTAAATGATCACTTGAACAGTGCTCCGTGGGATGTTCAAGGCTTGGGAAATCTTTTTGTAGCCTAAGCCTGCTTTAAATTTCTCAATAACTTTATCCCTGACCTGTCTGGTGTGTTCTTTGGACTTCATGGTGTTGTTGCTCTCAATATTCTCTTAGACAACCTCTGAGGCTGTCACAGAGCAGCTGTATTTGTACTGACATTAGATTACACACAGGTGCACTCTATTTAGTCATTAGCACTCATCAGGCAATGTCTATGGGCAACTGACTGCACTCAGACCAAAGGGGGCTGAATAATTACGCACACCCCACTTTGCAGTTATTTATTTGTAAAAAATGTTTGGAATCATGTATGATTTTCGTTCCACTTCTCACGTGTACACCACTTTGTATTAGTCTTTCACGTGGAATTCCAATAAAATTGATTCATGTTTGTGGCTGTAATGTGACAAAATGTGGGAAAGTTCAAGGGGGCCGAATACTTTTGCAAGCCACTGTATTTACAATGAGTGAATTTAGAAACAAAGGAAGGGAGCGAATTATAACTTCGGGGTGAACCTAAGGCCAAAACAACAAACAAAAGGGAGCCTATCTCAGGGATAAATCAAACTTACCTATCCAAAAGAATTATACCAAACGACAATGACTTGCCTCCCTAACTAACAAAAACAGGAGAAAACTGTAATCAAACAAAAAGGTGGTCCACCCCTACATACTCCTGCATTAAACAAACATTACTAAACAGTGAACACACAGTCTGCCGGTTGGGATGGGCCGAGGATGAATGACTGGCCGTCCATGGCGGTGTCTTCTTATATGCTGCCTCCTGGTCATTAGCTAATCGGTACGATCCGTCCCCCTGGATGCACCAGTCAAGAAGAGGCACCTGCACACTCAGATTTACATATTAGATAAAATTACTACAACAGTCGAAACAATGAGCATTGTTCCTGACCTCACCATAACACAAATGAAACATAAACTCTGGGGCAGACTCCAAGCCTTCTCATATTGGCTGCTGCACTAGGTGAGCTATAGTGGCAGTTAAGGCAGTTCTGAAGGCAAAAGGGGATCTGACCCACTAATGAAGTAGCTGGTGTTAATTTTTTTATTTTTTTTTTTAACCAATTTAGACTGGATGAATGGACCACTAGTATTCTGTTGCCCTGTTATTATATTTCTTTGGTAGTATATTTCCTTGTGCTGGTATTTCTGAACATGATGTACTGAAGCAGCCAGGGTGCCTTAAAAATTCAGCCTTTTTTTTTTTTTTTTTAGACTTCAGTAACAGATGTAGCTCTGTTCAAGTAGAGTAGAAAGAGGACACATCAAGGCTACAGCAACAACAGGCCAGCAGTGATAACGGGAGGTAATATTTCATTTTTCCATGGCCAGCCACTCGCTCTATCACAAACTCTGTCATTGTGACATTCAGACAGTCATCACACTCCAGCAGAACAACTCAGCTGGAGACCAGGAGATGGTCAATCAGGTACAATATTTCTGTGCTCAATATTTCACAGTCAGCTCTTGCTGTCTGTGAGAGAAAAGCAGTCACATCCAGACAAAGTCATCACAGCTGAGTGGCTGAGAGGAGGAGATGCTGATGAATCGTGACGAGGCCTGTAGGCAGCTCGTTTGATGATCTACCCTCTGGTGAGACGATCTGATCACCTTTCATCTGACTCACTGTAATTAAGTGTCTTTTGGTATTGGAAGAAAAGTGTTCCTTTGTTGAAATTCTCTTCAGACTCTGGGTTTTTAGGCACCAGAAAAAGAGAAATCATGTTGACTTTACCATGACTAGGTGCAGTTCAGGCTGTCGTAGTGTCTGAGCAACAAATGAATGTGGTGTCAATTGTTTGGATGCTGAGTGCAGCCCCCTTCAATTTTCTGATTTCAATCATCTGTCAAAGAGTCCCCTAGTAAAATCACTGAGATTGCGGTTCAACTGCTGCATTTTTTTTCCCATCCATGTCTGCAGTATTATCCACGGAGTAAGTAAAAGTGTAGGCAGAACAGTCTCAAGCCTTTCACTAATAGATAGTTAACAGATTCAGTTTTGGAAACACTCAATTTTCCTACTTTACAGAGGGTCACTAGTTTAAAGCTTTTTGGAGTAAATTACTGTTATGATCCCTAAATTTAAGGTTCAAAGCAACCCAACATTTGAGATACCACAACACTGCTGCCATTCAACAGAAATTGCAGTTGGAAACAAAAGGAAACGGGAGTTCCAGCTAAAACAAACAAAAGACGGAGAAAACCCTGAACCAACCACACAATGGATCATCAGATTCAGGCTTCTCCCCTAAACTAGTTTTGGAAAACTAATAGAAACCCAAACTAAAAACAGTAGATCCGGTAACTCCCACTCAACCTATACTTTAACCAGATTTATGATGAAATGAACTGCCAGGATGCTTGGATGGGAAACACAAACCCAAAACATCTCCTTCATATTTTGTTACTGGCCTGACAAAAATCGAATCACTTCCTTATTTACATGTGTACATGTAAAAGGATCCTACTGTTTACTAGATTGTCTGGAGGTTGGCACTGTACTTGCTACGTCTTCCGTTTGACTTTGATTCCCTGTCTGCTACAGAATGAGGCCATATTAGGGCTGGGCGATATGGCCTAAAATCCATATCGCAGTATAACTTAAAGCATGTGCGGTAACGATATATATCGCGATATATTCTTTTCTTCCTTATTTTTGCACTATAAGGCGCACTTAGAATCCTTTAGTTTTCTCAAAAATCGACAGTGCGCCTTATAATCCGGTGTGCCTTAAGGTATGAATTCTGGTTGTGCTTATTCATCTCAAACCGATTTTATGTGGTACACGGCGCTCAAAAATCTGTCAAAAATGTTTTAGTACGACTTTGGTAAGCTACGAAGCTGCACCGCTTAATGGATTGTCTGAGCATTACCGCTACCGTAGTCAGGAGCCTCGCAGAGTAATCTGGGTCCAAAATTCCGTCCGCTTCAGGTCCCAAAGTCAAACGAACACTGAGCGTTAAAAACTGTCTAAATTCGTTCATCTTTAATAAAATGGTCAGTGTCGCTGCTTTACCAGGTGTAACAATTAAGTTTAATATCCAGGCAAACATGAAAACCGAGCAGAATTAGAAGTTAGCTGGAAGTTAGCTTGCTAGTTTCTACCTAAACATGATATAGCATGTTCTGACAGAGAGGTTTCTAGAAAAAAATAAAACGTACAGCTCTGCTATCACTTCCAACATAAACGAAGACAGGAAACTAAACAGCAATGACTTTTGTAGGGTTACTGAAGTTGGACTAGCTGGTATATAATGATGTGCTACGTGATCGCTAGCGACACAGCTATGTTAGTATAACATAAACAGTGAAGCTGATGGATGAACACTAACTTTTTTCCACTCGATAAAAGCTAACGTGAGGGTCAAATGCAATCGCATGGCAGGATGCTGTAAACGGACCAAACTTAAGTCAGGACAACAACTGAGATTATCCATCCACAATATGAGGTTAGTTATTAATATACTGCAACAACATAAGATAAGATAAGATAACCTTTATTAGTCCCACACGTGGGAAATTTGTTTTGTCACAGCAGGAAGTGGACAGTGCAAAAGTTAGAATACAGTAAGAATAAAATACTGTACACAACTGTACAGAATAGAATAAAATAAAATACTATATACAGTAGAATAAATAGAATAAAATATACAATAGGATAAAAATAGAATACAGATGCTTTATACAACTCAGTAAAAATACAACTTTGTCGGAAAAAGAGTATTGCACTTGGGAATAGAGCAGCTGCGAGAGAATTCAACATTAATGAATCAATGGTATGGAAGTGGAGGAAGCGCAGTTTTTGGCTCATATTCCAAAACGTGCTTCGTCTCTTCGCTATTACTGTCACCCAATTTGCAGATGATATTAATTGCAGCCGCTGCGATGCTTTCGACCAAAACAGGCGCAGCTTGATGACACCATCAACATGCGCTATTGCGGTATAGTCAAAATCTCTACCATTGGCCAAATTCATATCGTTTCTACTGTATACCGTTTATACCGCTCACCCCTTGGCCATATTACTGATTTCTTTAAAGTGTTTTACACAAATACACATATTTTGTCCAAATGTCTTCATTGGCTGGGCTCTACTGACTATTTTTGTTGACTATCATCAGCTGTGCTTTGACTTAAATCTCAAAGGTAACAAATTTTTAATGCACCAGTCTAGAAAAAACAAATGTACCCTGTTGTTCATACATACTAAATACACTGGGAGTTATTTAGTAGTACATAAAAACTCAAACAAGTATCTCTGATCAGATTTACTACAACGATAAACACAAAACAACAAAAAAAAACATAGCAGGATACATGAAGTCTTTCCATTTGACTGCCTTTGTAAAATCATGGTTGAATGCAGTAAGATGTAGAAATTATAAATAATTGCTCTTGAGTTTTTTTTTTTTTTTTTTTTTTAAACATATCATACCTTGGAGTCTGTTAATGTGATTAGTATGGTCACTGACTTTGGGAGGCTTTTTTATGACTATGACTATTCAATTTCTTCTCTGCTGTTGATGCCATAATCTGAAAAGTTACTGAGTCACCGGAGGCTGATGATACTGTTAATATGTACTGAGATGGATTGCAAGGATGACTAGCGTAGGGTTCCATTAATAGATTTTTCAATGACATTCAAGGCTTTTGATGTGGGTGCTGGCAATTTTAGTGAACTGGAAGTTGATCCTTAAACCGGAACACCTCAGTTCACGCACACTAGACAGCTATCCACTCTGCTCATGTGACCTTGGGCAGCAGAGCAAGTCTGTTCCACGTCTGTAGTGATGCTGTGTTACAGCAACACGTGCACTGATCTTTCTTCAAGGGTAGACGAAGATAGACTGGAACATTTTCTTTTATGGGTATATAAGATGTAGCAGCTTGATATCCTGCAGCCACAGTCTCACAGGTTTAAAAATGTGCTCATGTGTTGTTGGTGTTTCAGATACAGGCACCAGCAGCAATTTGTTTTTTTGAACCTCAGGTGAAGTGCTGTAAGTGCTATAAAACTGATGGGTGGATTGTTGCTATCTAATACTGACTTGAGTAGCCTGGATTGAGTGTTAAATGAGATGGGACGGGCACTTAGGGACTGATTAGACATGCCAACATTGCTGTCTGTCTTTGTCTAATGACTCAGTGAAACTGAAGTGTTTGGTTTCAAATCAGGGTGAGTGTTGGGATCAGTAAATCTTTGTGTGAGGCTTTAACTTAGCAGAGAGACTGTCTTATTGTGTATTTCCAGTATACAGTGCTGTATAGTAGATGCTAATATTTTGGTAATATTGTTGCTAATGCAGTTGCCTTTGCTACCTCTTCTAAATCATCAGTAATAACAGGGAAACACACTCATTGGGCACTTTGTTAGGCACACCTAGACTGCCTTAATCCTTTGTGGTAAAGACTCCGCGAGGTGCTGGAAACATGCCTGAGATTATTTTTTCCATATTGACTTAATGTCATCACACAATTGTTGCAGATTTGTCGGCTGCACATCCATGATCTGAATCTACCCGTTCCCATCTCCCATCCTGATCTGACTGAAATCTGTGGAGGCCATTTATGTACAGTGAGGCGGTGTTCAAGAACACAAGGAACTAAGGGGAACTAACAGTGTGTCAAATGTGTACCAGATATACCTAATAAAGTGTCTAGTGATTGTAGATCTTAATTAACTTTTTGTGACATGCATAAGTAAAAAAGTATGAAGGGTAAAGATGCATTTGAATTTCAAATTTAATATTAGTAGGTTCACATTGAATCACTCTCAATTTAGTTGAAGTAAGTGCAGCATCACTATTAAATGTCGTGTTGTTGGAGTCTTTCCCTTGTAATCTAATACCACACAGGGACAAATGCAGTTACAAAACAATTAGGAGTATGGTGGGTATGTTGACATCTTGAGCAAAGTCTGGTAGTGTGTTCCAGTAAAGGCATTAAACTAAACATTTACTGTATCTTTTCAGCATATAGACAACTTGAGGCAATGTAATAAAATGAGAAAAAAATCTTTGAGCTAACTTCTGAACTGCTATGTCCCTTTAACAAGCTATTAGTTATTTTAATAATTTGTAGTTAATATATTTATCTAATAAATTGTTAATGGATAATAATTATCTATACATTAACAACTATAAATCTCATAAATCAAATTAAATCTTAATTCATTGTGTACAGTTTACTTACTTTATTCATGACCTTTAAGGTAAAAGCTTGAAATTCTGGGTGTTTCATCTGTTTGTTTCCCTGCGTTTAAAAATTGATGCACCTTCCTGTTTGTTCTTTTAATATAAAGCTTCTGCTGGGAGGCACTTCTTTTAGAAAAGAAATGCAGAGACTATTGTATTTTTGTATACTTGTTTTGGCATCATTTGGGAAAAAATCCCCCCAAAAAACATTTTGGCGTATATTGTACTTACGATGTTCTCCCGCACTTCCTCTGGGCTCTGTTTTTAGAAAATCTAGTCCTTGATGGGAGATTTTAGGATATTGCTTTTCAGGACCAGATCTGACGAAGTCTTTCATCTGGAAAAGGAAAGTTCATGAAGCACTTGCATATGTGTGCATCTCTGGGCTTAGAAGAGGGAGGGGAGAGAGAACTGCTGCAGGAGGATGTGTATAGATTCCTGCCTACTGTAGCTTTAAACACATATAGGATGCATGGTCACGTGATCATTATCCGCAGTGACTGCTAGCCAGTTGGGAGCACTGGGACATTTCCCAGTGGCCTGATGGTTGTTCTAACCTGCTGTGTAACATCTAGTTTCACTAGTGATACTATAGCAAACTGGAATGAGTTAACAGACCACCCAGAATCCTTGCATTAGCTGTAACTCTTGTCACCAGACTGTACGATTTCCCTGCAGTCTCTGGTTGCGCAGAGATGCATGCAAGCTGCCTCTATCTACCCTTATCTGCTTTTCTAGAAGTAACATTTACTTACCTGGTGAACTGGTCAGAAAAATGAAAGGTTGAGGAGAGAGAAAGAGCGAGAGGTCCTCAAATGCATATAAATATTTAATAAGTGCTATTTTACATAGTTGTTGCTAATGCTCAGTGAGGGTTTTTTTTTTTTTTTGCTTGATTCTTGACTATAGAGATTATTATCTGAAAAATTGCATCTCATTCTGAATTGCATACTAAAAATAACTATGATTTTTAATAGATGCAAGTTAATGGCTTCGTGTGTTTGGCCTTATGCGTTTGTATGTTCTCCGAAGTTTTCATTAATGCACCCACTGCCATGCATTTGTAATTTGAGTAACACCTCTCTCAGAGGAACCTACAGTTCACCAGTATTGATGTTGGCTATAATGTTCAAAAATGAAATTTTTAAACATTATATCAATAGCACACATATTTGTTTGGTTGTGTTAGTGTCTAATTGTTTTTTAATTGAGCAGCTTTTTTGCAGTTATGTTTCCAGACCCTTACCTTGTTACGCGAAGTCTAATATAAGTTGCTTTTGAATTAATGATGAATTTGATGAATTCTTTTAGTTCAGGTTTTGTGTAGTGAAAATCACGCATAGTGAAAGCCTGAAACAACTTGTAGGTTGCTATGTTTGTTGGAAGTGATGTCACATGGTCTCTCTTTTTTTTTCTTGTCTCACCTGCTCTTATCTGTGCTTTGGTAGAGAAATGTGATTGATTTAGTGTGAATCCAAACTTGGTCATTTAGTCACTACCTTTAAAAGAACCAATTTTGATAAACAACCCTACAACAAAATGTGAAAGTATTAATTTATACTAACTCTTTACTTGTTGCAGCTTTTTAAGAATATTATTATAAAAATTGCTGAAACAGGAAAGCACACAGCCTCAAATATTAAATTGTTGAGGAGCTCATAAGATATGTATATGTATGAATATATATGAGGTATAAAGCAGAAGTAGTATAATTCTACCATCTAATCTTTCTGTAGCAGGTGTTCATTTATGATGAATAGTTTAGATAGAAGATAGAAAAAGAGGAAGAAACTAAGAAAGCACAAATCAAATAACTGCTATTTTTCTCTCCAACTTTGCTCTGTAACAGACCCCCTCGTTCATGCTCCTCCAGCCTTTTAATGATTCAGAATTGTGCTGTAGATAGAGAGAAGCTCAAATTAGCAAGGTTACCCTTTAATGAGGAATTAGGAGCGATTACAAGCCAATAAGACACATTAAATATCTGCGTGAGGTCAGAGCTTTGTTGATTAACACGAATAAATCAACAATTACTCCAGCAGATACTGACATTTCTGGATTTCCTTAACCACTTTTTAATCCTGCCTAATCTACACCCACTGAAACTGCAAGGCACCTCTTGCGCTGCCAGTGCTCAGCAATTGGAAACTGAAAGCCATATCAGACTGGTTTGGATGCAGAAAATCAAATGACACTGCTGTTTTTGTTTTTCCAGTATTCTGTTGTTCACTACATATTTGTTTCTCACGCTCACTAGTGAGCTTGCTGTTCTCTGTGGGGAATAGCTATGTTATTGTTTTTCGACAATTAGAAGCCATAATGAAATGCAGTTAAAGAACACGACAGATTGACAGAAGGAGAACGGAAGCAGCGGCAGTTCGAGTGCAGAAGATTGGCTCCATCAGCGCGGCTTCAGAAGTTAAATTGAATTTTATTAATAAGGTTAATACTGCTGTGTTGTTTCATTAAGAATTTGCTTTTGTTCTCAACTGAACAAAGCTGACAGGATTAGTAAATGCTTTCTGAAGATGTATTTTGTATTGGGCTTTGTGCTGTTAAAAATACAGTTAAAGAGCTTTACCCAGACTGAGAAATTAGCTAAAAACCAGCTAAGAAAATTAACAAAAAGTGAAGACTGTGCAAAAGTCTTGAGCCAACCCTCATTTTGCTTCAAAGGAACCAGACGTGTTCATGAGCAATAGTTCTTCAAGCTTTTTGACGGTTTTTCAGACTTTTGCTTTGGACATTAGCTGCTTTTTCGCCCCTTTTTAGTCTAAAAAGAGTATTTCCTTTTTCTTGGTTAAGCTAGGTCAAGTTAAGTGGCTTAGCTTGAATCATTTAAGGCAACTAACTTGAGGGATTGACCTGTTTAGTCTACACAGAACAGAGTACTTAGCAAAGAAGCTATTTTAAATGGTATCTTTAGGCACTTTTGTTGCTAACAGCCTATCACAAAAACAAATAATTTGTTGGTGGCATAAACAATATTTAAATAATAACAAAAAATAACAATTTGTTGTGGAGGGCAAAAGTGACAGACATAAAAAAAAAAAATCTACAGCACATGAGCAGTATCTGAAAGTCATGCCTTTAAAAGTAGGAAGAAATCCAGCAATGACCTGACACGGGACCGGAGACATGCATTTAGCCCTTCAGACGATCTGTTAGTATTCGCCAAGACTTCATCAGAAATGTCAGTGGAACGGTGGCTGTCAAGAAACCATTCATCAGGAAGAGAAACTGAGAGAAAAGGCCACATTAGACGAGAGCTGAAGTGAAAATCAGTGACAGCAGGTTTTATGGGGTGATGAATACAAATTTGAAACATTTGTTTTAAATCATTATCAATATATATGGAGAAGTTCAGGAGAGATATACAACAACGAGTGTCTACAGCCATGTGTAAAATATGGTGGAGGAGAATGCCCTTAAAGAAGCCTGGAGAACTTTTCCTGAAGACTAAGAAGAAATGAAAGACTAATTAAGACTAAGAAGAATTAAAAAGCGTGTTGTGCAGCTCAAGGTTCAAGACTTTTGCACATCACTGTATATACTTTTTAGGTTAAATTGTGTCCACAGGTTAGCACTCCTATAGTGAACAATAGCTTTAGGATGCCAGTGAAATTTGATATAATGTAGTGATGGTGAACGCAAAGCAGGGGACTTCTTATGAAAATGACCACAACTTTGCGGTGACTCGATTGGGGTGAATATAAAGTGATGGCAACTCTTCTTTTCTCACTCAGAAACATTTGGAATCGGAAGACCAGATGCTTAAATGACCTCTAGTGACATACAGCTGCATAGTAGAGGGGATCAGTTTTTCTCCATGGTGTTTGAGGCCTTGGGAGATTTTTAGATATGGAAAACTGCACCTGCATACAAGCCAATTCTTACTGTTTCTCTTGCAGTCATTAAGGCCAAACAGCTTTCTTAGGTGCCTTATGTTGATTGACAAAAATAGACAGGAAGCACAGCTGGCTGGTAAAAGACCCAAGGGCTGACCTTGGCAACAACACAGGGATTGAATTTCCTAAGAGATCTGGGAATTGTGGGGATCCCTCGGAAGGAGCTGGCGAACCACAATCTTTGTGTGTGGGTTTTTTTGGGTTTTTTTTGACAAGTAGAACTCTAATTTAGTTTCTGCAATGTAACAAAGCAATCTCTTATCTGCTTTTAAATTATTTATTATCTTTTGTAAATGTAAAAAAAAGAGTAATAGTTAACATGGTTCTCATCAATAGCCGATCTTGCTGAGGACTCCTAATAAAATAGATGAAGTAGATGCATTTCTGTCATTATCAGATGATGGCAGCTGACACTTGATGTTTCTGTCTTTGCAGAGTGACCCTGCAGTGAATCCTGAGAACGTTAGTCTCCCGACAGGAGACAAGATGGCGTCTAACAACACCCTGCGCAGCTACTCCATCATCCCATGTTTCATCTTTGTAGAGGTGAGGGAGTGTGCGTGCATGCATTGTTTTTGTGTGATAATCTGGGCTTCTGCATAAAGTGGTCGATTCATGCATATGACCCTTGTTTGGCAAATGAACATGATGGAAATGTGGTTTTGAGTGTTAATTTACCATAAGTGAACGACCAATCTTCTGATAAACTGTACACAGCTAACCAGAGTGTAAAGTGTTGAAATGAGTGTGGAGCTGAATGCATGCGTGTTTGTAATTGGGCAAGTCTGTGTGTGTGTAAGAGTTGTGCAGCTCCTGAATTTTTAATTACTGTGTCAGCTGAAAGTCCTTAATCAGAGAGATGTCTCAGGACACTTTGTGTTATTCTCCTCCATCTCTCTTTGTGTTTTACTCGTTCTTCCTCTCACACAGAGACACACATCTCAGACGAAATATCCTGCATCACAGTCTCAGATCGGTTTACACTCATGTTCTTTCTGCCTTTATCTCATGCTTTCTTCTTGCCCGACCTTTTTGTCTGACTCATTTTTCCTGACACTCATCCATAATGGGACTGTTACCTTCTGTTAATTAGTGTTACTGCCTGCTAGTGTGATCCTGGGCGTGTCCTCCAAGATAAGTGAAATGTGACTCTCGCATGCATGTGTAGTGAGTTTAAGACTACACTGATAGGATGTGCAATAGGAAATGTCACTGAACACTTTATTTCCACCCACAGCCAGAGTGAAAACCATTCTGAGAATCAGAACTGCTGCACATGCTCTCAGCATCTGCAATGGTGATGAAACAGACATCACGTGGTTTCTCTTTGAACATGTGCCTCCTCAAGAAAAGTGCAGTAAGTGACAAAAAAACAAACAAAACAAAAACCGATGAATTCAACATACTCTATTTTACATCTGAAAGAGAGAAATGGAGCCATTCCTCAGATCCAGCGTATACCCTGCCTCTCATCTCTCATCCAAAATAAGTCTATGCTTCAGTCCAAACAGTACATTGTTTGCAATATAGCATTCCACTAGCACTTCCTCTAGATGATAATTTCCTTTATAATATTATGTGGTTTCATAACCGTCACTTATGAGATTGTGTTGTCTAATTTTGCTCCAGTATTATCTATGCCAGCTTCAATTTGAAAAGCCTAGAGCTAAAAATACTAGATGGAAAACAAATAAAAGAAAAAAAAAAACAGGAGACAGTGGCCATGGATGTGCAGTGATTGTATGTTTTTACCTCATAGATCACATGTAGTCAGTTACTATGTCACTTTCACTCCCACTGAGCCAAACTGCTTATTTTATGTGAGAAAATTGCCATAAACAGTAACTATAAACTACAAAACAACATCAAAAATACTGCAGCTGTAAAACATCATCTTGGTATACATTATTTTTAGATGTGAGACGTGACTCATCATTAAAAAAGCTCTTTTAGACAGTTCCTTCTGTTTGACGATGTGTCACCATTGTACAGTTATTTGCTCATTTAGAGTTTTGAAGTGTCAGTGCTGGAACGCTGTGTGGAATGCTGAGATGGCCTCTTTAAAAAACAAACAAATATTAGGACATATAACGAGGGGCAGGTTTAATGTAACCACTGATTAAGCTGGTGATACATTAAACATCTAGGTGGTAAGTACTGATAAGTCAGTGTTTTAAATGCAAGTACAGCAATATGTTGGAAATATTATCCATCAGACTGGATTTTATATTCAATAAGTCTAACAGTGGGTTTGATACATTACCTGAGCATTATGGGTAATATACAATAGGCCTAGCGACCATCTGGCAACCACCAGGGAATACACGTTATTCCCTGTCTGGTTTCTAGTGGATGCTAGAAGCTGCTGGCAGCTGCTGTGAAATAGATTGCTAAAGCCCCAGACATGTAGGACGAAAGTTAGCTGGTGTCCCCTTGGTAACTACCGGTGGCTAGGCAAAAATATGCTGAGTGATTACTGGAGGTTGGTGGCAGTCCCCAGTTTGAGGCAGTCCCCAGTTTGTTCGCTAGCATGTTGCTATGACCAAGCAGCAGATTGTTGCATATAGTTTGCACCGAAGATTCAGACTTTTTTGTTTGTTTTCCAAAGTTTCACCTATCGAAATATGTCGGCTGCGGCACTGAAGAAAAACCTTTTTTTTTTTTTTTTTTTTTTTTTTTGAAGGCAAATGTTTCTGGTTTGCGTCACGCTTTTTTCAAAGTATCACTACAGCTACAACAAGTGTTTGATGACAAGCTGATAACTTCCATGTAAACTATAGCACTCTGTGAGCAACCAAAGGACTCACAAGGAGGTTTTCGGTGCAGCGCCCTCTTTGCAACTGATTTCACCTGCCAACAGCAACTTCCAGCAACCATTAGCTGATCAGAGGGGAGTGTAGATTTTCCTTAGTGACCGTAGGATGCTTCAGGGTTACCCACCGGCCTCTAGGCCAGTTCTTATTGATGGACATGTGTCATTCACCAATGCCAGTGGCAAATGAACATCAACTTTTTAGTGGCTAAATGTTCAATGCTAGTGTGATGATGAACAAAGTGACTTTTAAAAAACTTCATCTGTAAGTAATGACGACGTCTTTGTGTGCGTGTTCTTTGCACAATATTGGCCAATTTGTGTTGTAATTTATTTTTCCAGAATATCAAAATGAATTTTCCCTGGATCGAAGTATTAATAAATGCTATCATGCGACCTATTTTGAACTTTTTTATTTGCTCAGTGGTCAGATTTTGCTTCCAAATGCATTTGCTCCCCATTTCTCATACAATACTACACCGCCAACTTTAGCTATCTATCAGCGTTCGGCTATCTGACATATTTATTCCGAAGAGAATCTCAACTTGGCCTCTCACGCTTCGATATTGACCTTTTTTTTTATTATACGTCTCTCTCAAAGCAGCCGGCTTTATAGAACTGCAAGGCTAAAGTGATGAGGTGCAGCTATATATTGAGTCTTTAAATGGTATTTCAAATGTAGTTGTACTCATCAGTTAGAGCTTCTATACGGGCATATTTAGCATTTTTTAAACTGGGCTTTACTACATTCTTATTAAGAGAGACACTGTAATACCCTGATGAGTAGCAAGCTTCTTTTCTAATTTTCATTACCCTGTTTTCACTTACTCCCCCTTTTTTCTTCAGTGACACTTGTCAAAGGCATGCTATCTATCTCCCTGTTTCATTCTGCTCATCCTCGATTTCTCTTTCTCCCCCTCTTTGATGTCTTCGTCACGTCCTCGCAGCCTCATTTCTCTCCTGCCCCTCCTTCCTCGGCTGTACTTGCTTCCTCCCTCAATCTCTTCTCTCTTCTCTTCCTATTTCACGTGGTGCCACAGGAGCTCTTTCTCCCCTTCAGTTTCCCATCCTCTAAATCACTACATCTTGGTTCGTCTCGCTCCTTTTTCCTGCTCCTTTTGTTTCTTCTCTCCCTCCTTCTCTTACTCACCCTGCCTGTCACGAACACAGCAAGGCAGAGGAACACTGCCGTCACATGATCAAGACGGAGGGGCCTGATTGGAGCAGCTGGGCCATGTAGTTCAGTGCCAGAGGCAGTCTGACAGGGAGGATGTTTATTTGTGGTGATTTGTTTATTTATTCGTGTAACTTGTTGCCTTTATTTCATCTGTTACTTGACGTCAGGATGTTCATTTGTTGCTGCCATTTGTCTCTCTGAGTGTGCGGAGGAAAATTGGGAGATGAAAGGGGTTGCAAAAAAAAAAAAAGATGGGGCATGAGGGAGGAGGAATACAGATAGGATGAAACAAGCAAAAAAGGGGGAAGGAAGTGGAAGGAAAAAGTGAAAAGTTATGAGAAATTAATTAAAGGCTGAGCTGTGGAGACAAGCTGGGAAGAGCGAAGAGAGGACCGATATATCCTGTACCTACCCTGCATGGGATTATGTAATGTATAGAGCTGTGGGCTCTCATTAATCTAGCTACAGCTATTTAGCTTTTTCCGGTTTTGCATGGTTGAAGAAAAAGCTGGATGCACTCACTGTTAGCAGCCTGCTAAAGCAGCACAGGTTGCCAGACAATTTGGAAGTAAACCAATCTCCTGAGAAAATGTCTTTCTTTTATCTTCTTTGTTTTCCTTATCTCCTAGAAGCTTTAATTAAAGCTTCTAGTTAGGTATACACAATTTAGACAGTAAACTTCCCAACATGCAGTCATTACTGCAGGGAGCGGCTTTGTTATTTAGCTCAGAAGAAGTCAGATATTGTGTGAACTGAATTCCAGTGTTTGACGTAATTTGTACTGGAAAATGAAGCTAATGTGAATATGTGTGTGCTGTTATGTCTCACGAGCAGTGAAGGCAAACAGCTGTCTGTCTGAAATATTCATTAAAATAAGTGGCTCTAATGGTTTTAGGTTTAGAGTATGAATATTATTAGTTGTTTCTAAAAACTGTTAAACTAACAAAACAACTGAAAATGGGAAGGCCCAGGTGTACACAATGTGCCTGAGGTGATATTTCTTTGTACAAAAACAGCTGAAATGCACTTCATACTCTAAACCCAGTTCAGCTGTAAAGTTGCTGTAAAATGAAGAGTGAATTCTAATGAGTTTGAAAGGCATTATGTGGTATCACCGCCTTTATTCTCTAACACAGCCTGAACTCTCTTAGGCTAGCTTTCTTCTTGAAGGACATTCAGAGCTGTTCTTTGGATGTTCGCTGCCTCTTTGTTCCGTTCTCTGTCAAGCTCATCGCACAATGCTTCAATTTTTAGCTTTAACATTCTTAATTCCATCAATTTTCAAAAGTTCCTGAGCACCACTGGCTGAAATGAGACCCAATCATCGCTCTATATGACCTGATGCCTTTGATTTTAAGTCTAGTTCTTATATACAGTGGCTTGCAAAAGTATTCGGCCCCCTTGAACTTTTCCACATTTTGTCACATTACAGCCACAAACATGAATCAATTTTATTGGAATTCCACGTGAAAGACCAATACAAAGTGGTGTACACGTGAGAAGTGGAATGAAAATCATACATGATTCCAAACATTTTTTACAAATAAATAACTGCAAAGTGGGGTGTGCGTAATTATTCAGCCCCCTGAGTCAATACTTTGTAGAACCACCTTTTGCTGCAATTACAGCTGCCAGTCTTTTAGGGTATGTCTCTACCAGCTTTGCACATCTACAGACTGAAATCCTTGCCCATTCTTCTTTGCAAATCAGCTCCAGCTCAGTCAGATTAGATGGACAGCGTTTGTGAACAGCAGTTTTCAGATCTTGCCACAGATTCTCGATTGGATTTAGATCTGGACTTTGACTGGGCCATTCTAACACATGGATATGTTTGGTTTTAAACCATTCCATTGTTGCCCTGGCTTTATGTTTAGGGTCGTTGTCCTGCTGGAAGGTGAACCTCAGCCCCAGTCTCAAGTCTTTTGCAGACTCCAAGAGGTTTTCTTCCAAGATTGCTGTGTATTTGGCTCCATCCATCTTCCCATCAACTCTGACCAGCTTCCCTGTCCCTGCTGAAGAGAAGCACCCCCAGAGCATGATGCTGCCACCACCATATTTGACAGCGGGGATGGTGTGTTCAGAGTGATGTGCAGTGTTAGTTTTCCACCACACATAGCGTTTTGCATTTTGGCCAAAAAGTTCCATTTTGGTCTCATCTGACCAGAGCACCTTCTTCCACATGTTTGCTGTGTCCCCCACATGGCTTGTGGCAAACTGCAAACGGGACTTCTTATGGTTTGCTGTTAACAATGGCTTTCTTCTTGCCACTCTTCCATAAAGGCCAACTTTGTGCAGTGCACGACTAATAGTTGTCCTATGGACAGATTCTCCCATCTGAGCTGTAGATCTCTACAGCTCGTCCAGAGTCACCATGGGCCTCTTGGCTGCATTTCTGATCAGCGCTCTCCTTGTTCGGCCTGTGAGTTTAGGTGGACGGCCTTGTCTTGGTAGGTTTACAGCTGTGCCATGCTCCTTCCATTTCTGAATGATCACTTGAACAGTGCTCCGTGGGATGTTCAAGGCTTGGGAAATCTTTTTGTAGCCTAAGCCTGCTTTAAATTTCTCAATAACTTTATCCCTGACCTGTCTGGTGTGTTCTTTGGACTTCATGGTGTTGTTGCTCCCAATATTCTCTTAGACAACCTCTGAGGCCGTCACAGAGCAGTTGTGGAGCTGTTTTGCAAATAAGAATGGACAAGGATTTCAGTCTCTAGATGTGCAAAGCTGGTAGAGACATACCCTAAAAGACTGGCAGCTGTAATTGCAGCAAAAGGTGGTTCTACAAAGTATTGACTCAGGGGGCTGAATAATTACACTCACCCCACTTTTCAGTTATTTATTTGTAAAAAATGTTTGGAATCATGTATGATTTTCGTTCCACTTCTCACGTGTACACCACTTTGTATTGGTCTTTCACGTGGAATTTCAATAAAATTGATTCATGTTTGTGGCTGTAATGTGACAAAATGTGGAAAAGTTCAAGGGGGCCGAATACTTTTGCAAGCCACTGTATTTCGTCATACCTCAGTCTTTTTCTCCTCTTTTGCTTTCTTGACAGCAACCCTTCCACTGAGACCATTTATGGTGAGGCTTTAGTAAACAGTAGATGGATCAACTGAAGAACCAGAAGCATTTCTCAGTTCTTGGATTTTTTTCCCTTAAGGATATGACTTTTTAAACATTGTTAATCCATTGTATATAATTTTTTGGCCATGTCTCTTCTTCTTTTGTCCTCTGCTTGTCCAATTTCCTCAGATCCTTTGAAGACACACTGCATATCATGCTTAAATATGCCAAGTTTTCAGCTAATAGCACTTTGGGAATCCCCTTGTTGGTGCAAAAATACAATTTCATGCTTGTCAAACTGTGTTATCTTTGGCATTTTTCACAGAGTCAGCTAAAGAAAGAAATTGTATGTTTTTGCGACAGACTGCTAGTGCCTAAAGATACAATTTAAAATTCCTCCTTTGCTAAGTTCTCACTGTAGTGCAGATAAAACACTGGTTCATCCATTGAGTCAGGTGGCTTGGAATGATTCATAAAATTCACAAAATTCATAGGTTACTATTAAGTGGGTTAATAGACACAAAAACACTTCTCTGAAAATGGTTGTGTATGAGGTCTGAAGTGAAAAAGTCTGACTCCTTTGAAGCAAAATAGAAAGAAGTGAGAGTTGGATCAAGACTTTAGCACAGTACTGTTTGCTGAAATTGAGCAGGAGCAATTGTTACACCCTGCACAAAGATTTAATCATCTGTCTTGAAACTCCACGTGGCAAAGGACACTCTGCCTAACACATGAATGGACCTGAATCAAAATTTGACTCTGTTATGACTCTCATCTTTTTTTTTAGTTTTTAAAGTTATATAACGCAGACGCTTGGCAGAGCGTTTCTCAGCCAATGAGGTTAATTAGTAACATGATGAGGTATAAAACAAGTGCCCCAGAGAGGCTAAGGCTTTCAGTTAAGATGGGGATGAAATTTGATAAATAGATCAAACACTTATGGAGTGTTGGGAAATAAGTTAATGAAACACAGTCGTAAACATGCTGCTGACTCAACTTTTTTGAAAGGTATTGCTGACCAAAGTACAGTAGATGAACCTGCATTTTTCCAAAAATCACTGATATGTCTTTGCACTATTAAGAATTAAATAAAGGCATAAAACCATTTGAAAATAACTGCATGCCCATTTTCATTTATACTTTAAGTAGCCAACTTGGAAGCCTGTTTGTAGAAAAAACAAAACAACCAGAAAACAGTAGCTGTCTTCTATGTAACTTACAGACAAGTCTGACAACAGAAGTGTAATATCACGGTCTAAAGCCTGGCAAGTCGGGCTTAGATGCCCATTTCTGTCAGTCTTTTTTTCCAGTCTACTAACACAACATGACAGTGAAATGAAAATCTAGGACTTTGTGTTGGATTTATATAACATTTTCCTGGTTGTTTTCATGATGTGAGGGAGGAGATGAGCAGTGGTACTGACAGTAAAAAGATTTTGAAGTGAAGGGAGAGCAGATAAAAAAAAAAAATCCTTCGGGAGGGGTGGATAAAGATTTAATTAATTTTGGATGGCTATTATGATCAAACTGACTTTGTAGGATGTAATTAAAAATACATAACAAAGAGAGACTGAATCAAAACGGTAAAGTGAAGGTGATGGCTCTGTTTGTGTTTGTCACAATGCCCTGTCCCTTTCACATTAGATGTAGATACTAGACTCATATGAAAATATCGATTAAAGAGGTTATGATGTTTATAAAGCAGATTTACATATTTTATGGGCAAGTTATTTCTACCAAGTGCCAAAAGCTTTGAGAAACACCACATTAAGAATAGAGCTTCACCAAAAAACATAAATAAAAAGCCTTCCCTGACACCTCAGTGCTAAAATAGGTGAATTTTACACTCCAGTGGAGAAGGATAATAGAATACTGCCGTTAACTTTGTATAACCATTTTATTACAGCCAGACTTCTGTCAGTCTCCCCTCCACATAGCTAATGCAGTATGACGCTGGCTCTGGAGTGAATATAATGCAGCCACAACTTAATGCTTTATGCAGAGAGAAGGACTTTTGACCAGGTGGGAACGTGTCACAGAAAAGCCAGCTTATGAAAGTCACAAAAGTGGAGAGTGGCCTCCAGGAACTAGACTGCACCACAATTTTCTTTTCGGGTGAGTGAGATTTGGTACACTTAAACATCAAAAGGTAATTATAGGTGTGACTCACAACCGTGCAGGTTCTACTATAGATTGCTGAGAGAGCGGAGTCAGGCTAAAGAAGCTGAAATTACATGTTTCTTTTGGACGGTTTTAAAGATTTGAAACAACGTGATGACTCTTGTCGTTTGTAATGGCTTATTGATTGATTGTGACCCTCTATGATTTATAGTTTGGAGCGATAGAAGAATAATGTGGGGTAAAGAGGAAACAGGTGTGCTTTGTAAAGATGTAAAATGCTGCTTAATTATTTGTTCCAACAACTGTAATTCTTTTTTTTTTCTTTTTTTTTTTTTTTTGTTGAGCAAATACAAATGTGGTTGTGATTAAGCTTCAGGCAAGCTTAAGCCTGTTTTAAATAAATGCAAATAAGTAGAAGGTCACACTGAATGAAATCATGGAAATAGTAATAAATAAATAGCATCCCTCCAATTAATCTGTCCAAGCCCGTTTATATGCAGTTTACCTGACATTCTTCGGTACGTGATCCCACAGGGTATTACATGGCATTTCTGCGAGCTGAGGAATTTACATATTTTCAGAGGAGACCTGAATAATGTTTTAGCCGATTACCCTGCCGGAGCTTGTTTGCTGAACATCATAAAATCATGAAATGGATCCAGTATCCGTGTCTGTAATTTGGATGCTCTCGAGCAGCTTTAAGATGGAGGATTTCTGCTGATGTGAGCAGCTCTGTTTTGCTTGTTATTGTTAGTTATGAGGTATGAACTGTGACAAGGCTACATATGGTGCGCATCAGAGTGTTATGGTTCACCATAGCAGTAGATGAGATTGTGTGTGAGCTGCACAAAAATGTTCTCCATGGCAGGGTATGCTGGTAACAACAGCAGAGGGCAAAAAATAATATAAACTAGCTTGGTGTTATTCAGAGAGTAGGCTTAAAACAGACAAAGCGCACATAAACACACAGGTGCGCTCACCTGGACGTCTTCACAGAGCCATCTGTCACATGACTGCCCGTGCCAACATTTCTCTGTCGACACAGCGGCTTTCTTGCCTTCGCTGTCTGGACCCTGCAGGCAAGATTGTCCAGTCTGGTTCACACACTTATGTATTATAGTTCATATAATACATATATATGTCATGTGCTTTCTATTGGAAGAATGATCACTTTTGATCAAATAATTTGAAAAGGACATACTGTTGAATTTCTGTAAAGTAACAGTTGTATATAGTAATTTTTTTTTAACTCAGGACACAAAAAAGGTGTGCAAACATTGCAATCTCTCACTTTACTCCAGTACTGGGTACCTACCATTCTTCATGGAATAGATTCCATAAGGTGCTGGAAACATTCCTCACAGGTTTCGGTCCTCATTGACATGATAACATCACACAGTTGCTGCAGATTTGAGGGCTGCACGTTTGTCAGTCTCCCGTTCCACAACATCTGAAAGGTGCTTTATCAGATTGGGATCTGAAGACTATGGAGGTCATTTGAGTACACTGCTATGTTTACTAAACTAACCTGAGATGATTTGAGCTTTGGCTCATCAGTCCAGACAACAGTGGTCCAGTCTTCTGTTGTCCATTTTTCCAGAGCCCGTGTGACTTGTAGCCTCAGTCTCCTGTTTTTAGCAAAAATTGAGTGGCAACTGTATAAGTCTGCTTCTGCTGTAGCATTCAGACATGCTCTTCTACATATGTTCTAACAATATACACTAACAAGTGTATATTTAACTTACTGTTGCCTTCTTATCAGCTTAAAGCAGTCTGACCTCTGACCTCTGGCGCCAACAATTTCCAAAATACTCAAACCAGCCCACTTAGCACCAACACCCATGCCATGTTCAAAGTCACTTAAGTCACCTTTCTTCACCATTGTGGTGCTCAGTTTGAGCTTCAGCAGATCATGTTGAGTGCCATGTGATTGGCTGAGTAAAGACTTGTTAACCAGCAGTTAAACAGGTGATTGGCTGTTTAACTGCTTAACAGGTATTTATGGGAAATGTAGCCTTTAGCACAAACAAAAGGATGACTCTATAATGAGGCAGCCAGCTTTCATAGAAACTTTTCTCTTTCTTAAGCTGTCAGTGTCAGTGATGCCGTATTGTCTCATCAACGAGATAATAAACCCTAACACCAAGCTGAACATTGTTGCAACATTTTGGAGAGATGATTAATAATTAAAGGAACTGTTCAACCCCAGATCAAATATAAATGTTTTTGTCTTGGCCTATTTTCAAGATATCTGCTATAGAAATGTCTGTCTTCTCTTGAATGTAGTGAAACAACATGCCATTCGCCTGGTACTCAAATTGCATATGAAAAACTGTTTCACAGAAGTCGGGACTTATTTCACAAACCAAGCAGCGTGAGCAGTAAAGGAATGCTTCTACTGGTGACGCGAGAGGCCCGTGCTCAAAACAGCATGACAGGATGTAAACAGTGGTGTGTTGTTATGAAACTGCTCATAACTCAGTTTCATAGTTTTCTCAGTTTTCATAGCTCATAAGGGTCGCGAAGTAATGGAAGGAGACATGCTGACTTTGTCAAATGTATTTCTTTAGCGCTCGGAGCAACAAAAAAGGCAAATGCCACTTTGTTCCATTATCTGTAAGAGAAGGCAGACATTTCTACCAGAGGTGTCTAAATATATGTTTAACTTTGGGTCAGACTGACCTTTTTAATGATAACTATGCCTTCTAAAATGTCCTGCAAACACAAAGACTGTGATTACTGTGACACTATAGTATAGAATTGCAGAACTGTGTGAAGGATTACTGACTCTGTGGTCACTTAGCAACACCAAGTGTTGGATGGCAGAATTACAAGCATTTGCCTGTTTTATATGAACCAATCATAATACCAATACTTAAAATAAAATTTAAAAAAAACCCCCACAAAACTTTCTCTGCATAACTTTAAACATTTGGAAGTTTTTGAACCAAGA
Organism: Pelmatolapia mariae; assembly: GCF_036321145.2. Lineage (NCBI taxonomy): Eukaryota > Metazoa > Chordata > Actinopteri > Cichliformes > Cichlidae > Pelmatolapia > Pelmatolapia mariae. The sequence continues at coordinate 30,246,217 of NC_086233.1, forward strand.
AAAAGTTTGCTAAAGCGTATGAGTGCTTATACAACAAGTCTTTGCCAGTCTGTGTAATGTTCTGTTACTTTATCAATTCTTCCTCTGATCAATAAAACATCTTCTTACTTGCTTATTTGTAGTCATAGGTGAGGCGCAGACCAGTGCCTCTGATTTACCGATTTACTAAACAACTCTTTTCATTTAGTATAGTATTTTGGTATTGTTTGACTGATTTTGATGCACTATTCCTTCCACTTCCCGTGACGTTGTTGTTCATTTTTGATCGCGTCAAAGAATGAAAATGTGTCATCACTTTCCTTTGATATTTAACCCCAGCCGATTTTCTGAATTGACAGTGTTATTGGGACATTAGTGGGTGAGTGACACAAATGCAGCTGCTTTTTCGTAAATAGCTTTAAAAAGCCTTGCGGTGCAGCTTGGTGCAATTTCTATTTCTGTGTTGGTTCATTATCATTGACGAAAGATTCTATATTTATATATATTTATATGTATGAAAAAAAAATTGCCTGCAGAGAAAGACAGCGAAAGGAGGCCAGAGACAAAAGATGATAGTGGGATAAAAGGATGAGGGGGTGAGGGAGGAAGGGAGGTGGTAAGTGATGGTGGTGCCAGTAGTGGTGGTGGTGGAGGGGGCTGTATGTACACGACCAGAGTTAGCATGAGACAGAGGAAAAACAGAGAGAGAGAGAGAAGGAAAGAGATGGGATTTTAGAGGATTTAGGTGGTGGTTTTGTATTAAAACCTGTTAGACACATCGTAGCCAAGTACAGCGATGTTCAGGAATCAACTCAGATACAACTCGTTGGATGAAATCTACTTTTTTTAACACCTGGGAACTGAATCAGGACAGCCTTCTGTGAACTGGATACACAACTAACATCTCCCTTCTTTCCCTCCTCCTTCTCTTTTTTTCTCTTCTTCCTCTCCAACTCCCTCCGAACATGTTCTTCTTCCAGCTCGTCATCATGTCCGGCACGGTCTTGTTGGCCTACTACATGGAGTGCACGGACCTGTTCAGCGTCCACGTGCAGGGTTTCTTCTGTAATGATGCTGACCTGATGAAGCCGTACCCTGGCACGGAGGAGTCCAGCTTCGTCCCTCCTCTCATCCTGTACTGTGTGGTGGCCGCTGCTCCGACGGCTATTGTAAGTAAACAGCAGTGTTTAAAACCAGGTCTTCTCTGTGGATTGCTCAAATTGTTTTACGATTTTCTCGTAAACAGCCGTCGTTAAATCCAGCTTGGGTTTGTTTATTCAGGGTCTCCTCATCTTTGACTTTGCTTCGAATCCTTCGCATCCATTTATTTTGAGGAGTGAATAATTTAAAAATGCAATTATCATTACTCTGCTAGGTGTCCTAGTATATGCAGGCTAATTTAAAGTTGTAATTTAGCGTGACATGACCCAGTTTTGTGGCAGCATTTTTAAGTAAAACTGACTTGCAAATAATATACCTATCATTAGATATCATCCATTCAGCCTTCTGTCTGTACGCTACAGCAGCTGCATACCTATCTCTGGTAAAATATGGAAAAATATGCAAGAAAGATTTCACGGCAAGCAGTTTATGCCTGCAGGCCGTACTCTTTCAATATCTTTTTATGGGTCAGCTAATAATATGTATGTCCCTGATTTCCTGTCTGTAGAATCTCTTTGACTTGTTTATCATACTCTACAAAACATCCTGCTAAAGGAGTGGAAGGAGTGAAATGTGAGGCTGTGCTATACAGGGAGCAGTACATGTTGAAATACAACTTCATATCATATCTCATGGAAGGCAAGAATTACATTCACTGACATGACTTTTATTTGTTTGCAGACATTTTAACAAGGACATGTTATGCTAAATCCATTGCCTAGTAATGGCATTATTAGCATATTAGGCTAATTTGTCACAGGATGTAAAGCACACACGTGTAATCAATACCATGAGTCATATTTGGCCATATCTGTTGAGGGTGGCACAGTCCTGATGCACCAAAGCCATGTCACACTTGTGTTACTACTCTGCAGCTGGTATTTTTTAAACACCAAAGATAAGAAATCATTCTCTGAAAACAGTCATTTCCAAGCTGACTTGTACGCTCATACCGTGCATGCGCTGCTGATTTAAATGCCTCAAACAGGAGTTGCGACTTTCAGCCACCAGGTGTCAGTTTTGCTCCATGCTTATTAATTTCAGCCCGTTCACAACAGGCACCATCTGTCTCTGAGCCCTTGGGTCAGCTCATTATTAAACCCATGTCAAATATTTTCTGAACACTTCCTGAAGCGTGTTTGCATTTGCTTGTTTGATATTAAAATGTATTTTTTTCTCCAATGGGCCATATGTGAAGGAAAAAAAACAAGTTAGTCTGAGAATACAGAGAACGTTTGGTTTTTGAGTAGCTGCTGTCTGAAGGTCAAATATGTATATGTATTTGAAGATGTATTATGGATACACTGATAGCAGCTATTTTACCAGCATTTATTTGTTATCAAAATATCTCACCAGTGCTGGAGATTGTATAGAAATGCGATTAGGATCAGTGGGTTTGACTGGTTGATGTGCTGCTGTGATTCTGAAGTGTAGTGTATTCACTTATTTTTTTCTGTAGGACAATTAATTTTCATTTATCAAATGTTTTTTTTGTGCCCTGGTTTTCTTGTTCAAAAAGAGAGACTTGTTGTAAAGACCATAAACAAGATCGTGGATCATCAGCTTTAATGTCCAATCAGCATCAACTTCCCAGCTTTTTTGCACTTACTTGGTATTATTTTATCTACTGTGCTAATCGAGTTACTGAGTGGTTGAAAAGCCTGTTCACATGCTACATGTTCCATTGATTGTAATCTAAATTTTGCTCCCTAAATGAATATAGAAAACCCTTTCCAGTAGTGTCACATGTCCATTTCCCTCATAACCTTGTTTTTTATTGCAATTTTAACAGGCATCTAATCATGGATGTGATCGTTACACCAGTCGGTTAACACATACAGTACCACCCATTTATTTATGATCATTCAGCTGCCTCCTTTGGTCCCTTGTTTTTATGCGCTTCTACTTTAGTTGTTTGCATAGAGACTTTGAACACCGACTGTTGTCACAAGCGTGTTTCCTGAAGTAAAATCTGAATTATTGTCACTTTTATTGAGGAAATAAAAGACATCCCATAGCTTGCATTTACCTCCATGTAGGTGTTTGGTCTCTTGATGTGTCAGCAGAACGGAGAGAAACACATCTCTCTGCATTCACACACATATGTGCACATGCAGATTTGACATGCTTTATACAATAACACAAGCTGGTTTAAAATCTGGAAGGGTGCTCTGATTGGCCAGGAAATGTGACAGACGTTATTATTTACACTTCATGGGGTGAGAGTGCATCTGTGTGCAATTTTGACTCACCTTTCTGCAGTGATTACTTCAGTAAGTGGGTGTGCTCACTGACCACTTCATTAGGTACACCTTACTAGTACTGGGTTGGACCTGCTTTTTCCTTTAGGGCTCCCTTAGTTCTTCATGGGATCAATTCAATAGAGTGCTGGAAACACTCACCTGGGATTTTGGTCCATATTGACATGATAGCAGCAGCTGGTTGAAGATTCTCAAGAATCTCAAGTTCCATCACATCCAAAAAGTGCTCTAGTGGATTGAGATCTTGTGATAATGGAGCCTATTTGAGTATAATGAACTCATTGTTGTGTTTAAGAAACCAGTTTGGGATGATCTGGGCTCTGTGAAATGACACAACAACTTGCTGGAAGCAGCCATCAGAAGACGGGTACAGTGTGGTCGTAAAGGGTTAGACATGGTCAGAAATAATATTGAGGTAGACTATATCATTTAAAGAATGCTCAAAGTGTGCCTAGAAAATATCCCCCAAACCATTATAAGGCCACCAGCAGCCTGAACATTTGGTACAAGGCAGGATACATCCATGTGTTCATGTTGTTTATGCTACATTCTGACCCAACCATCTGAATGTTGCAGCAGAAAGCGAGACTCGTCAAACCATGCAAGGTTTTTTTTAACCTTTTATTTTACTGTATTGTACTGTAGCTTCAGCTCTCTGTTTTTAGCTGACAGAAATGACACTTATGCTGGTCTTATGCTGCTGTGGCACAACTGCTTCAAGGTTCTATGTTTTGTCTGTTTAGAGATGTTCTTTTGCATACGTGAATTGTAAAAAGTGCATACTTAAGTTACAATTGCCTCAAGTATGATAGCAGTCTGGTCATTCCCCTTTGGCTTCTGACATCACTGAGGCATTTCCTCCCAGAGAGCTGCCACTCACTGGATATTTTCTGTTGTTTGGACCATTCTCTGTAGACACTAGAGATGGCTTGGTGGGGAAATCCCAGTAGATAGGCTGGTCCAAGTACTTCAGAAACCGCTTATCTTCCACCAACAACCATGTTCAAAGTCACTTAAATGACCTTTCTTCCCCATTCTGATGCATGTAATCTCGACTATGTCTGTATGCCCAAATGCTTTGGCTGCTGTCATGTTTTTGGTTAATTAGAATCTTCAATAAGGAGCCATTGAAGAGGTGTACCTTATGAAGAGGTCAGTGAGTGCATGTGTGTATACTTGGTCATGGTATGCAGTCAGTAGATAAGTATAATTATTTGTTTTGTTGTTATCCTTTGTTTATAAACACCACTCTGTCACTGGAACATTTGTTAGTGGGTGATTTTTACATTATACCTGCAGATTAAATCTTTCTTCCTTTCTCCAAGTGTCACTTATTCATTCAACCTTTATCTTGACTTGTAAATTGCACTGAACCCACTTGCAAGCGTTATTTACTATATACAGTAGCTGACTAAAAGGCCAGCAGTTGTTTAACGCATTGTTTGCGTAATTTAATACTCAGTCTTAGTCCCATCCCCTCCTCAGAGAGTGCTGTGTCAGCTGTTAAAGCTTTTTTGTAATCCTGCCTCTTCTTTCCACAGTTTTTTTTTATTCTGCCCCCTTTTTTGTGACTTTCTCTTTGGAATATGCTCTATATGGCCTTTCTTTTACAAATTGCCTTTAGCCATTGGTACGCCATCCCATACCTTATAATTGTGCCCTTTGAGAGTGCTTTTTCAGGTGCTTGACACTGTGTGTCATTCCATCTCCACGTGTCATAAAACAGAGGGGCATTCAGTCAGAATTAATGATGGCAGGGCTGGGACGTGGGCCAATTAGTACAGAGTCAGTAAATTATGCAGTTTTCCACATGGCCGGACCAATGGGATGCTGTGAAGGTTAGATGGGTTGTGTTCATGCAACAGTCTATAAACCCGTTCAACCATGGCACAAGGCAAAATAGAGCCCGTTTTATCATTTTCAGTGCCAAGATAATAAAATATTGCTTTTGCCAGGTGTACATCCCACAGAAACAAAAGATAATGTTTCCCAAAATGGGCAACATCTGTGCATTTTATCACACACCATTTTAGCTCCTTGTGGCTTATTCCACTTCCTGAATTGTGTGTCTTGGTAGCAATACTGAAAATTATGGGCTCATTAAGAAGAGATTTAAAGCTTAAAGCAGCATTGATGATTGTTGTTTTTGTTTTTTTGTTTTTTGTTCTGTTTTTCCCTTTTTTCCCCTCTTGGCAGAGTAGCAAGCCTTAAGCTCGACATCTTTACATATTATCACCCTCTGAATATGCAAACTGTATCCTATTCACACATCCACAAAGACACAAAGCAGTATCAGCATTCATTTGGTGTTTCAGGAGTCATATTCTGTTTTAGTTTTGTTTATTTTCTGCATTGAATCATGAGAGAAGTATTTGTTTCATTAGCTGCTAATTGGTCTAACAGCTCCTCAAAGCTCCTGTAAACAACACTGATGAGCTTAAAGACGTGAATATCCTCTAAAGAGTTGAAGGGAAGTGCACAGTTGGGAAAAGTTATGTCACTGTATCGTTACACAGTTAAGTCAAAACAAGCTCTATTTTGACTTAACAAAGTGTTTATTTTACACTTTGTTCCATTATTACACAGAAACTGTGTATGTGTGTCTGTTTTTTTTTTTCTTTCTTTTTCTGCAACCAAACCTGGCAAACGGATGCATCTCAGGCCCCTGGAGATTCTGATCAGTATTCGATATTATGGCGTTGCAATATTGCCAAGCAACCACCTAGCATTGGTTTAAAATGATGCATTTTGATTCAATTGCATTAATATCTAAGATCTTTAGATTCACAAAAATTAAATCGTATTTTATGATGCTGCCATGTTCCTCCTACCGACAGGCTAAAATGACCCATTTTTAGCATTTAAATACCAATCATCACCCTGATATTTGTATATTTTTTTTTTCTCAATGTTATTTAGTATATCAGTTTGCCAACAATATGAACAGGCCAAATAATACTTTATACTGTTAACAGTCTTTATTGTTCCAGTAGTTGCTAATGAAGAATCTCATTAGTTATAGCTGTTGCCCCGTTTTCATTTTCTGTCCTTATTAACTAAAGGAACATGTTTTTCATGTTTCTACCATCGACTCATTGGTTTCAGTTGTAATACAATTGCTCTTTAATGCATAGCCCAAAGACATTTCTATTTCTCAGTAAATACTACACTTGTATTACTAAGTTTTTTTTTCTCCTTATGAAAAATGTTGTAATTTAGGTTCAGAGAAATGCTAGTACTCACATTATAATGTGGAAGCTGGAAAAGGAAAAACAAAGATGTAGATGCATAAAGAAGGATGGTCCTAACACTAAACTTTTAGGAGTATCATTTATTATGTGTCCCTTTTTTTCAAACATTTGAGCAGCTTGATATCATTTTTAATGTCACAGATATTTCAGAGACTTCAGATTTTACAAGTTTTGATGTCTCAAAGCTATTGGGATACACAAACTGGAAGTCTGTTCTTTTCTCTCATGTCAGGTCACTTACTGAAAAAAAGCCCTCTCAGAAAGGTTTGCATGTTCTTTTTAATGTCTCTTGTTTAACCTTTTCATTTTCTGCTCCAACATCATTGTGTCAGTTGAATGCCAAGTTGTTTCTCAGTTTTCTGGCATGTTACATAGAGATGGCTATTTTCAGTCAGTTTTTACTGACATTTGTATAAAGGAAAGTGGGGGGTTGCATGAGTTGAAATAACACAATCAGTCAGTAGTACCTAACCTTTTCAGCGATGAAACAGACTCTAGTGAGACAAATGCTTCTAGGCAAGTGCTAGCTGCTAGAAAATGTAAATGCCATCATTTAGAAAAAAACCCAGAAACAAAATAAAATGAACTAATCATTTAAAAAACCTGCATGGGAACACACTGATCCTATACTAGTTAAAAAGAGTTGTTTGAACCAGTGTTCACCTGTATGGTAATGGTTAAAGTCACTGTAATAAGTGTAAGTTAATAGGTTATGAGGTCCTTATAAATCCTTATAAAATACACATAAATGATCTGTTAATAAAATTTTTGTATTGTCAGTAATATTTAAAGCACTTATTAGTGAAGCGTGAACAATTTATCAAATGTCTAATACAGTTCACTGATAGTAGGACCAATGGTCTGTAATACAGAACTGTTGATTATTTAGATTAGGAGATGTAATGCACCACATCTGATAAGGTGGTGGCGTAGTAACTTCACAAAAAGAAAAGCAGAGGTGATGACACCCCATGTCACACTTACATTTTACAGACATCATCAGACAATTTTTAATATTAGACAAACCCAAGTAAATACAAAATGCAGTTTTTAAGTGATTATATTTTTTATTAAGGAAAAAAAAATAAAGGTGTTCAAACCTGCCTGGCCCTATATGAAAAAATAATTGCACACCTAAATGCAATAAGTGGATGCCAACCTTGGCAGAAAGAACTGTAATCAAGCGTTTGTGATAACTGGCAATAAGTCTTGATTTTTTTTGCAGAATTGTTTTCATTAAGCCTCATTGGAAGGTTTTTGAACATAAAACACTATGGGAACACCACACTGCACGTAAAACTGTATTATTGGAAAATTGTACATAAACTCATAAACACCAGTGTTATATGGTTCAGCTCATTATAAATACTTTATGTTCTATTTAATCTCCAGCAATTCGTCATGTACCTCATTTTAGATATGTGGACTTCACAGCATCATATATCTCTAAAAAAACAGCAGACAAACGAAGCCTGACATCTTGATTATAAAAAGTTACTTACAGTAATAACATTTTCAGCTGAATTAAACAAAACTATGCGACGCGTTAACATTCAGTATCTACAGAGGGGTTTAAAAACATTAATGAGAAATTAAAGTGGTCTAGTCTAAAAACAGCTGTTGGCCAAGGTGGTTTATAAAAGGAAATGTATCTGTTATGATGATAAGAGAAGTGTGCTTCTTTGCTAATGCAAGCTCTGTTTCCACACAAAGCACATGCTAACAAAGCAGAGCCATCAGTCGCAAGTGTTCTGTCAAATCAGAGCGTTACCTACAACCTGAAAAAAAGCTACTGGCCTATAATCTCAAGTCTTTGTTAATGGGACACTAATGCCTTCAAAATACTTGCTCCTTACAGATTACGTGCTCCGTAGACAAGCACAGTTAAGACTGTTTACAAAGACCCAACTACAGCCACACAATTCATTTAAAGGATGGGTGCAAGCAGACAGGAACACCAGTGCCTCTAACATTAACATCAACATATACACAGAGACGCTCAGGTGTACAGGAAACTTGGTGCTCAGGATGAACATCTAACTAGAACCTAACTAGAAACAGTGAACGAACAACAATGCTGCACCACCCTAAAATGCTGTATTTGCCTTTGAAAACAAGGAGAATTCAAAAGATCCCAATATGACCTATGTTGCACTATGAGGGCAGCCAAGCGGAATTAGAGAGACAAGGTACAGACACGGCTCAGCAGTAACAACTCTCAGAGCATGTGGAAGGAGCACTTTACACTTTGTAGGTAAGCCCAGGTGCACAGTCAATGTCACCGTCTTGCTCCACGATGAGGTACATAAGTTTTCTGCCCATTTTGAGAGTCAGAACGCCACTCTCCCTGAGGGGCCTTCCAAAAACGTTAAGGCTGGCACTCTGATCATTAAAGAGGATGACGCACAAAGTTTTTTCCAGCATGTCAACACCTGTAAAGCAGCCAGACCCAGCAGTATCCCCATCAGAGGATGCAGCTCACAGGAGTCTTTTAAACTTCTTTCTCTCCCTGCCTGTTGTCCCCTCCTGTTTTAAATCATCAGTCATTGTGTGTGTTCCAAGAAAGAGTAAGGTAATATGCTTAAATGACTGCCACCCTGTTCTCCATCTATCATAGGAAAATCCATTTGAGATGCAGATGAAGTATTTTATTCCTGACATTTTGTCACCCAATCTGGACCTGATACATTTGCCAAGAGGTATAGCTCCACTGATGATGCTTCACCCACAACACTTCACAACACTCTCAGTGATGTGCCAATAAATCGTATATTTGAGCACAGCATGCATTACCATAATTCCCTAAAGAATCAACACTTAAAGGCCTGGGACTTAACCTCTGCAGGAGGATTGTGAACTTGCTCTCAAGCCAACAGAAAGTGGTGAGGATTGCCCCTGTGACTATGTCCTGATCTTCCTCCTATCCTCCCAGTATTCACATTATCACACAGATCCAGATTAGAAGTTACGATTGCGGATGACACATCAGTGATTGGCTTAATTATCAGCAGCTTCTCAAGCTAAATGTCAAAACAAAGGACTTTAAGACAAAAGGGAACAATCACATGTGTCTTAGTAAATAACGTTATCAGCTGCATGTATGTCCTTTGAAGCTTATATACCCATTGACATCACATGGGACCTATTTGCTAAAGGAAAAATACCCGTAAAACATAAAATCCTGTAATGTGATTGTAATATAATTGCTATACCGGTAATTATCTGCGTTTGTTCTGACTGTAATTTCTTGTTGACTGGGGACAAACACATTGACTTTACCTTTAAAAACTGCTTTTTGTTTTTTCTTTTTGAGTCTCAAACAGGTCAAAGAAATTGGTCTGCACCTTTTTTATGTTATAAGTCTTCTGTCTGGGTCTGCAGAAGGTGGTGGTAGTAGCCCAGCAGATTAGTCACTTTAAGCTTTCATCAGGTCATTCTGTCTTTTGCTGCTACATAATGACATGAGGCATTTCACCTTGTTGGCTGATGGATCATTTCTTTCACTTGGCCATTACAGTTTGACTCTCTCATATGCACACACACACTCACGTGCATACTGCTCAAAAAATTAAGGGAACACTTGGGTCAGTGTCACTACTGGTAGCATGAGGTAGAGGTTGTCTAGAGACAGTACAGAGGTTGCACAGGTTGTCCAACTCCTCTAGGATGGCACATCAATACAAGCCATTACAAGGTTTACTGTGTCTCTCAACACTCTCAAGAGCATAGAGGAGATTCCAGGAGACGGGCAGTTACTCTAGGAAATCTAGAGCCTTAGAAGGTCCTTAACTCCTGGGCAGGACTGGTATCTACTCCCTTGTGCAATGAGGAACAGGATAAAGATGCCAGCTACAAAATGACCTCCAGCAGTCCACTGGGGTGAAAATCTCTGGCCAAACAATCAGAAACAGACTTCACAAGGGTGGCTTGAGGGCATGAAATCCTTAAGTGGGCCCTGTGCTCGCTGCCCAGCACTGTGGAGTCCAATTGGCATTTGCCATAGAATACCAGGTCAACCACTGATGCCCTGTGCTTTTCGCAGATGAGAACAGGGGCGACAGTATGAAGGCAGTTCCATACCACTGACTGGCCGTCATGCTCGCCTGACCTAAATCCAGTAGAACACCTCTGGGACGTTATGTTTCAGAACATCCCAGTGCTGCCACGTTGCACCTTAGACCCTCCAGGAGCTCAGTGATGCCTAGTACAGATCTGGGAGGAGATCCACAAGGACATCATCCATTGTCTCATTGGGAGCATGCCCCAATTAATCAGTTAGCATTGCATTAAAAAGTGCATTAAAAATATATTTAGAAATGTTTTGTAAAACATTGCAATAACAAAGTATAAAATAGTATAAAAACATGTAGGCCTAATTGAATTTAACAATTTAGTAATAATACATTGCATCCTTATAATAAGAACCTTATTAAAAAGCATTGCTGCTATTATTGCTACTTTCCAATTGTAGCATAGGTTTTGACTGTATTTTTGTTGACTATATATACAAACTTCAGTCATAAATTTTAAACATTGGTTGACTTTTAATTTGTATTATTGGTACTTTAAAAAAGGAGGCTCTTTAAAAATAAATTCAAATTAAGCCAGTTAGGCTTAATAATTAATTATGCCAGCTACTTTTTATTTAATGCAAAATGTATTTTGGTTCACTGCAACTGCTGCTAGTCTGACTGTTACAAGTTGTCTTCCTTTTACAGTTTTTAAAGCTTGCACAAGCTTGTTTTGGTCACTCTGTCTGCAAAGATAGACATTTTTGGATCATTAGACATCAGAAGATTGATTTTTCTGCCATGATGCATTTGATCCTTGTTTCGCTATGCGCTATGCCTCCCATCCTGTGACACAAATGTTTATTTGAAAATATTAATCCACCTTTAGTCATGCTGACAGTTGCAGACAGGACTGAATCAAATGCATAGATTTAGAAGGTTCACACTGATTTTTATGGGAATGCTTTCAGTGCTCATTTATTCCTTTAAAAAAATTTTCTACTTTGCATTTCCTGACATCAAAACACGAGCTGCTCTCGCTGCTAACTGCCACACAGAAAGAGATGGACTGGAGTTGCGTTCACAAGAACATGATGATGAGAAAGCATTCATGAGGGATGGAGGAAAACTCACCTGTCCTAAGGCCCCAAACAAACACACATCAAAGGCCAAAACCACATGGGTGCACACATATGCACAAAGTGTATGCACACACTGTCTCTGATAAACACACACATATATTTGAAGCAGTCTTTATCACCCAAGGCGACTGGCAACGAGATCCATTTTGTGTGTCCAGCAGCAGTTTTTCCATTAGACCTGATGAAATGTCCAAACTATAATGGACCTGAAGAAAGGCTGCATTAAGGCACAGTGGTTTATGTACACAGGCCAGACTGGATAAAAATGTTTCTCTGCTCCATAATAGGATGCCAGAAGTTAATGTTTCCCCATTTCCTTCTGTGTGTTCGCTGGGTGTAAGTTTTGTTAAAACGTTAAGTGAGGGTTCTGGAGGGTCCTCTTTTTTGATAGTCAGACATTTAATTTCCTGCATTTTAATGCGTCAATTTTCTGCATTTATTTATAGAGTAAAGGTATTTATTTATGGGTTAAAACACAAATTTTAAGCCCCAGTATAACAGAATATTATGCAATACAACTTTCAGACAATCTGTATTGCTTTCAAATATTTATTCTTGTGTAAACAAACCTTTCTCATTTAATATTATTCCTGCTGAGCCAATACAACACATACAGGCATGGTGCACTGCTCTGCTGTATTTTGTGTCTGTTGTTTTGGAAGATGATTCATGTTTGCACATGGCACCAGATCACATCCCTGTGATGTGTGTTCTATTAAAAAAAAGTTGCACTGGGTTTTTAATAGCTCATATTCATATACTTTTTTTGTAAAAAAAAAAAAAAAAGTTTTTTAAAAAGTAAACGTAATCTAGACTTCCTTGGTTCTCAAATCTTTTTTTGAGGGAAAAATTACTCCTCTTGCCTTCTGGCTTCTCCATGATTATTAACCTGGCAGCATGTGCACAGCACCAGAGGTGAGGAGTAGATGTTGCATGTTGTTGACTGAGATCACAACACTGTGTTTCTGTGTGTCTGTCTGTGGTTTAATTGTGTTTGCCACAGCATTTTTATTTTTTATTTATTTTTCTAAAATATTAATATTTTTGGAGTGAAAATAGACTGTGCAGAGAAGAAAACATCCAACCCTGTTGGGCAGATATTTGATGTAACATTTTAGCAGGTTTTTCAGAATAAAAGTTAATTTATTTAGGTTGACAAATACAAGTTTAAATATTTAAGGAGGAGACATCACGTCTGCCCTCTTTGAAATCTCTGCCTTTGTTCTGTCCGCTCCTTTTGCTCCTTCTGTGTGCATATTCACCTATTCATATTCTCTTTTATTTTTTGTGCCTGTGTGTGTTTGTGTATGTAGATTTTTATCGGAGAGGTGTCCATGTACATGATGAAATCAACAAGGGAAGCTCTGTTGGCCCAGGAGAAAACAATAGTGACAGGAGACTGTTGTTACCTCAACCCCCTCATCCGCCGCATCATACGCTTCATAGGTAAGAACCTTGTATTGCAATGTACTCTAAACTGCCCTAAGGCCACTTGTGCTAATGGTACCAGACAGTGACTGAAAACTCTGAAATACACATGAAAAGTACTTTGGGCTTCAGCATGTGTAAGGTCCCACCAGTATTTGCCTGGCGCATCACCTCAGTGCAGCTGCGATGAACTGAAAGACCGGAAAATTATGGATCACTGATCTGATTGAAATAATTTCATTCAGTTCTCCACAAAGACTGTGTGTAGAATAAGGGATCAGATTAGTATTCAAAAGCGCATTAGCATGCAATTCTGTGATCCGTCACCATCACATTAAGACGCTGCTTGTGACTTCAGCCTTGTTTTGTTTAATTTAATACAAAACTATATGAGCAATGTTTATTAATGTAATAGCTCAGTAAAAGTTGCATCTGCAACATCAGCCAAGCCTTAACCACGCCACAGCATGCTGTATATATCACAACTAAACTCAATGTTGGTGCTGTCAGTCACCTGTGAGGGGAGCTCCAATGCAGACAGCCATGGATTTAGCAACCCTGATGATTTACTCATTACACCTTGAAAAAACAAACTTTTAACAGTTCTGATTTATCCTGTACTTCAGTAAAGAAAGGGGCTCTCAACAAACATGGCCATCAAGTAGCAAAACAACTGTGACGTGTGTCTGGTACTGACTTTGTTGCTGTAATGTTGTTGAGTCACAGTGATGTAGTGTGTTGAACAGCTGTAGATAAAATGGAAAAAACTTTTAAAAAAATGACATGGTAGTTGAATGATGAATTTTCTGTTTTTGCAGTGAAGTTGGATAATGTTTTTGGCTCAAGTATCAAGTAAATATAATTTGAACCAATGCGTTTAAATGATGTTGACTGCTTAAGCATCAGATGTCACATTTTAATTAAGTTTAAATATGCTGCTAAACTTAGTGAGGCTCAACTGTTGTGGGCAAAGATATGTGATATTAGCTTTTTTCACCAGAGCGCTGCCCAATGCAGACCAGTGACCAAAGGCCAGGCAAACACTGGGATAGAGAAACCTCTCATGTAAAATAATGTTTATGGAGAAGCCTTTGCTTTTACTGATGTATTTCAAATATTGCTTATATGTTTTTGTATGGTAAGCTAACAGCTGTTATCATGGAAAAGAAAGGAAATGAAATATATTTAAAGAACAAGGACAAGTCCGTGTGTCAATTTTCTATAAAAGCTCTATAAAACCTTTGAATTTTGATTATTTTATAACAACGCTTTACCAGAATTGGGCAGACAGACAGACTCTGTTCTAGTAGAGAGAGTCTGCTGGACTTTTCTGTCATAGTTGAAGAAAAAAAACTTTACGAAACACATTAGAAATTCAATCAGCAATTCACCTGATTTATATTTTGAGACCTGTTAAATTTGTGAAATTGTCAAGGCATTTCCTGCTCACTTGTTCCCTCCCCTCTCTTCTCTCACTCTAACCCCCTCCTCCCCCCAGTTCCCTCATTGCCCTTCACACAATCATGTCCCCGTGCCCCTCAAAACCTCCCTCTGCGACTCCCTCACCCCACCCGGCTGGATGACAACACAAAGCACAGTAATTTCATGGCTAAGCAAGCTAGATAATCAGCAGTCATATTTCACAGCAAAAGGAATGCAGACGTAGACACTGGTCAGTGTTGGTGGGCTAAAAGTGTCAGCGCCATCATTTATATTAAACGCTATCTTATTTTTATGGTCTGTATTTGGCTTGCTGTTGTCCATTTTTCCTCACCTTCCATTTCAACATTAGTTAACTTGCACTTTGTTTTGATTCAGACTGGGTGGTCTGCATCACTCAGCCAGACCACCCATTCTGTCTGAGTGATGCAGACCACACTGTGACATCTTCAGTGATGTCTGCACACACACACGATAGTCACGATTTAATGTGGTGGAACTGGGAGCTAGATAAACACCCACACTGGAGGGTGATAACTTATATAAACCCTTCTGTGTTTATTTGTGATCGTTTCATTGCTCTGTGTTTGTGGCTTTTCACGTGCTCTTCTCTCCTCTCCCGTCTGTGTGTCTGTGGTGCCGCAGGTGTGTTTGCATTCGGTCTGTTTGCTACAGACATTTTCGTCAATGCAGGCCAGGTGGTGACTGGAGGTCTCTCGCCCTACTTCCTGTCTGTTTGCAAGCCCAACTACACTGGCACCGAGTGTCGCTTTAATCACCAGTTTATCGTCAACGGCAACATCTGCACCGGGAACCACGTGGTGGTGGAGAAGGCTCGGCGGTCGTTCCCATCTAAGGACGCTTCGCTGAGCATTTATTCTGCCGTTTACCTGACGGTGAGAGGACTGCACCTTATCCTTTATTTCAGAGACAAAAAAAGGCTTGAAAAAACATTTTATAAAACGTTTATCTAATGTAATGACACAGTATATGTTTAATTAATTAGCATGAGATATATTTTAAGGCATGAATGTGTGTAACGATATTTGCATTTAGGTGTATATTTCATTTCCTTTCATTCTCCCTTTGTAGCACATGTGAACACTCACGTTTGTGTTTGTTTATCCCATTTTAAATTAGAAACCAACCAATAATGTGTAGACAAAAAAAATTCTCCAGGGATTCAACCTGAGCATAGTTAATTAAAAGCAATGTCACATTCTAGTTTAGAATAGAAGGTAATTGGTTTACTCGTCTGTGGGAAAAAAAACTGACAGAAAATATATAATTTGAGCCGGGCTGCTTAAAGTTGTACTGCACATACCTGCACATACCTGTGCAGTACAACTTTAATGGTATGTGGAGTTAAAAACTACTGAGTAAGAAGGAGTATTTGTTGTAAACACAGCGCCTTCGGTTCTTTGATGGAGGAATTGGCAAGGAGGGACTTCATGCTATTTGAAATTGTGGTGAGGAATATTTCACACTAGCACAGCGACAGTTTAGGCGTTTTTAGAAAATTGGCTGGAGGTCGCATGGAAAATTACTTTTTGAAGCGATAATTGAAGAGCAGCTGTTTGACATCTGAGTGACAGGGTGAGGGCCTCATCTTTGGAAAAAAGAGAGTGGAAGTGCAAATTTTATCAACAGGAGCAGGAGGAATACAAGAACAGATTGTTGTTGATGAAAATGAATTCGATACCTTCGCTACTTGATTGGAACAGAGGTAGGTGAAAGTTCAAGAGGTGAAAATATATGCAGGTAGACCTTTTTGTTTTTAAATGCTGACAGTCCTCTCACTTATTAATGGGTTCTCTTGTTAGGTTCAATTTTTTTATTCTCTGTGGGGAAAAAAGATCTCTCTGTTTTGCAGAATCTTGCACTGCTATGATGTAACTTTTTCACAGCCTTCCCTGACTGATTTGCTATACCATGGGGGCTTTGCACTATTTTGAAATGGTAAAATATTTGACTTTATTTTTGTGGGAAAACCTCCAGTTGCTCTGCATGGGACCTCTGTTCCTAATCCACCTAAACAGAAGAGCAGGAGCCTGTTTTTTTTGTTTTGTTTTTTTTTAAAGACATTTGGGACAAAGAACCGTCTAATCTTTCCACCTTTCTCCTTCTAGATGTACATCACCAGTACAATCAAGACCAAGTCCAGCCGCTTGGCCAAACCAGTGCTCTGTCTGGGCACACTCTGCTCCGCCTTCCTCACCGGCCTCAACAGAGTTTCAGAGTATCGAAACCACTGTTCAGATGTAGTGGCTGGATTTATACTGGGATCAGCTATTGCATTGTTTCTGGTGAGAACTACTAGAACTTGCATTAGGTTTGGGAAGGTGGTGGAAAAGGGGTAGGAGAAGAAGAGAGAAAAGAGAAGGTGGATTCTGGTCATGAGCTACTTTCAAATTATAATATTCATTTTGAGCTTCATTTTGGAACAAACCCAAACTGGTAATTGGATGATTAATTCAAGCTGCAGCTTCCCAAAGCCTTTAACGTGGGTTTGTTTTCATTTCAAAGTCAACCATGTGAAAATTTATGCCTTAAAATTCTTATATACAGCAAATATTTTTATATATATCTGTGATGAAATTCATTTTAGTGACAGTACAAGTGTTGGAGAGGGCACCAAGTATATAAAAAGGTGAAAAAAGAATGAGGTGTGATTTATGTTATGCTCAATAAAGGTTTAGATAAAGGTAATTTAAGCTACATTGATCAAGTTAAGAATACACTGGCTGATTGTGGGGTATTGGAGAAGATGAAGAGAAGAAGGAAGTGAACAACCCTAGATTCAACCTGAAATCTGTAAGCGCAAGGACAAAAAAAGAGAAGAAAAATGAGGTAAACACTACTTTTAATTAATTTTTAGATCTTGGAGGTAACCAGTGATGTGATTAATTCAGATTCCGTACTCCAGAGGTTAGGCATCCTGTTATTTACCTTCGTAAAATAACTGCCGTAGCAGTTGGAGAGGATAAGATGTGCAAAGTGGGCTCATCTTTCCAAGCAAGACAGCAGTTTCGCTGGGCTGCTGTCCATAATGTAAAATCAACATCAGTGTCCTGCGAGATTTAGTCAAACTGCTTGGCTTCTGCTGCAAGTTAATGTGTTTTTTTCAGACTATTCATCATATTTTATGCTGTGATTAAATGCAGGGTAATAATTGCAACTTAAACTGATCACGTTGTTTTGTGCTGAATGGGAAAGCTCACTCAGGAGAAAGGAAGGTGAAGGGGACCCCCCACCCCCTGCCCCCACCATCCAAAAAGATTTATTTAATAACCTCAGAGGCTTCATTACTTCTAATTGCCGCTGAGTCCTGAGTGCCAATGCAGGAGACACATGGAGGAGAAACTCAGATAAGAAGAAGAAGCTAGAGGTTTGTTATTTGTACATTGGTTGATATGAGGGGAAAATCAGAAGTCCTTTTACAGCTGTCATCTGTCTACAGTGATGGTATTAAAGTGCTAATGTTTAATATATGTAATGTTTTAGTAGAGTGTATGCTAAATGTGTATGCTAAACTAATTAGAACTAAATACCAAGGACAGCAGAGATTAGTGAAAATGCCAGAATCTTGATTTGGTCACGACTCAAAAAGTGAAAAAAAAAAGGTCACAAATTTAGAGTCTGACTCAACATTGCACCAAAGAAAGTGAGCGGCATTGGAATAGTGTGATTTACAGAATTTGTATGGAGGATTCCAGTTGATGTGCAGGTGAAGCTTGGTCTTGGTTATTCTTTAAATAATTCCTGCTGTTGTGCAAAACAGTGAGGTTCAGTGTGGTCACATCTTTTTCTTGCTGCATAATAATAATAAAAAAAATGTATACTTTATTGATCCCCGTGGGGAAATTACTCTTGCTGCATTTGACCCATTCACTCAGTGAAGCAGTGGATAGCCACTCAGCAGGTGCAGCGGGGAGCAGTGTGTAGGGACGGTACCTTGCTCAGGGGTACCTCAGGGTAGCCGTTCAGTGGATTCAAACCCCCGACCTTCCGATCATGGGGCCACCACTACCTACTGAGCTATCCCTGCCCCTGCCCATGAGGAGATGGACCCACTGCGCCTGTTTCTTTGATAATTGATACTAGCTTTCAGTGATTAAACTGTCAAAAGTGATATACATTATGCCACTGATCTTCAGGAAAAGATAAAAGGAAATGGGGTTGTCTGTGCAGGTTCTCACCCATCCAGGTCATGGTAGTCTTAAGGGCCTTGAAGTGTAAGTCTAGTTGCCTTTAACTCAAGTGCTTAAAGAAAAGGAAATCTGTCATTACGTCATTGAACATTATTTCCAGTTTATTATCAGCATACCATGAATGAAGGTTGACCATATTCCCCTGTATTTGCCTTATATTTACAATGAAGCTTATCAAACTCGTTTCACATGAGAACTGAGCCAAGTTGATGGACTGCTATCTTGCAGGAAATTAATTGATAAAGAGAGAGCTGAAAGCAGGTATAGTTTAAATCCTGCTGCTATCAGTGCTCACAGAGAGGAGATCTGAATGGACTCACCAAACAGCAAATGCCTTTGGTCTTTCAAGAGATTTGTCCGCTGCCAGCAGATTGAGGGATCATTGTTAAGCACTTGGTTTTAGAATTGGCTCCGGGATGATGTCGGTAACATAAGATATAAAGCTGTCCACTTGATTCAAGGGAAGGCACATGCTGACTTGCTGAGTCTAATAGAAGCTAAATCCCCTGAAATTTGAAAGTGGTTCCAAACTAATTCACAGCATGTAGAAATGACACCTAAAAGGCATGCATGACTCATATAGGTTGCAACCACTGTAAGAGGTAATATTATAATTCATCTGCTATCAAAGGTGAATTGATAACATAGGGTCTTCAATTATCTGCATAATGGGCAATGTGAAGATAGAAAATAACTTTGTAAGGGTGAAGATACAAACCATATCACTTTGCTGCTTAGAAGTACCAGAGTGTGACTGGATTGGGATGGAGATTTATGCTGATAGATGAAATTATGTAAAGCATAAGATCATATTGTTACATTTAGTTCGATTCAATTCAATTCAGTTTTATTTATCTAGAGCCAAATCCCAACAGCAGTCACCTGGAGGCGCTTTATATTGTAAGGTAAAGACCTGACAATAATACAGAGAAACCTAAAACAATCAAACAACCCCCTTTAAACGAGCACTTGGCAACAGTGGGAAGGAAAAACTTCCTTTTAACAGGAAGAAACGTCCTGCCACAACCGGTTGACGGTGAGGGGACAAAAACACAATTAAATAACAGTTACTGAACAGTGCATCTCAGGTGATGGTGCAAAGTAATCCAAAGTAATTTCATAGCCACCTCAACAAACTACTTTCCACTGGGGGAAAATAAAATAAATAATACATTGCATTGAGTACTGAACCGCCAACACAGTTTCAAGTTTCTTTTAATCACAAGTCTGGGAAAAAGCAGCATTTTTGTGTTGCAAAAATCTGAGACCAGGAAAGTTTCTAAATGATTTTTCAATTCAGCATTTTAATGGCAATCTTCAGATTCACTTTGTCTTCATCTGAAACAATAGGCGGCAGTTCACACACGTCTGTTTTTGCATGAATGACAGGACACGAAATGGGGAATGAAAAAGCAGGTGGTTCAGTTTAATAGAAATGTGTTTACAACAGCCACATCAACATGCAATTTAAACTTGTTGTGATAAAAATGTAAAGAATTGTCAAACAGGATAGTTATTTGTAAATTCTGCCCTAGGAGCTATAATTCACTCATTTACTTGGTCTGGGAGCACTAGAAATTCACTGCCCATGAACAGCCACAAACAAGAAAACCTTGAGCTTCCTCCTGCTTCATTTTCTCCTTTGCTGCTGCCTGAGGGCACGGTTGGTGTCTGGTGGGGTGGGATCTCCCTCGGGCTGCCTTCTTTGATTAACTAGTCTGTGGAGGAGTTAACAAAGACTGCAACCTTACTGGTGTCTCTACCATTAAAAATTCTGACTAGTGGACAAAATGGAAAAAATACAATTACCTGTAATTTATAAACGTACAAATGAAGAAACACAGCATCTGTTTTCTGCACCTGTTAGCCCACAAAGATTAGCACCCTGAAGCATTTCTGCTGGCTAGATGAAATGATATCCAGCTTTAAGGGACTCATGCAATGTTTGATTGCTCTTTTATACCCATATAAACTTTATATCACTGCAGTAAAAGTTCCGATGTGGAAAATGTAGCCACGTCACACCAAAAAAAAAACAAAAAAAAAGAAGAAAAGCCCACCAGAGAATTTTTTAAGGTAGCAAAAACCCCCCTATAACATTTGTCCCAAAAAGCAATTGAGAAAGGAAACAGCTGGCTCTTGCTGCGCCGTTTAAAGCTGAAAGGGAACAGGATGTTAGTTTTCTGCAACGTTTGTAGGTACATGACACTGTACGGTGGAGGGCACTGTAAGATCAAACCAGCAATCCTGAAAATGACAATAACAACCAAAAGGGAGACAGCCTGCTCCAGAATGCCCTTTGATCAGCAGACTCACACTGGGCTTCAGACCTCCATTAGCTGTTTTATTTTAAAAAATCCACCAGATGTGGCCCTGGATTTCTTTTAAAATTTAAAAAAACAAATACTAATTGTCAGATCAGTGGCTAGAGGAACCTGTACCTTAAAACAACATCACAGCTCATGCCTCCAAACAAAATGACCAAGGTCATCCAAGCTCCTTGCGACTGGTCTGTATGAAGCAAGACTGTAACATGAAGATGCATCAAAATTGACTGCATAATATCCCCTTGAACAAAACTAATTTTTTGGGCGCTCATCCAGTAGTTCAGTCCAGCCCTTAAGGATTAAAATGACATTCATAAATAGAGAGACGTGTTTTCCTTTCCCTGAAATTCAGATGCATTTTTGGGAACAAATGTTATTTGGGAGAGGGGATCGCTCTCTTTTACTTTCTCTCTCTTTCTCTCTAACAAACGCGCGCGCGCGCGCGCACACACACACACACACACACACACACACACACTGCGTAGAGTTTAGTATGGGGGGAACAGTTAATGATGAATAAAGGACTTTCAGAAACCTACTATAGAGACTGTCATTCTCCTATCCTCACCTGTACCTTTCCAAATGAGCCATATCAATTCATACAATGACCAAAATCAGCTGAGCTGCCCTTTCCTTGAAATTTGTATAACTTAGTGAAATCTTAACAGCTGTTGTTGTGGATTATCATACTATTTATTACATATATTCATAACCCTTTGGATGAATTGCAGACACTTGATCTTCAAGTCAACATTTCGGTTTGCCCATTTATTTGTAAAACATATCAGTGATCAACCTCGACTATACCTCCTTAAATCACCGTAGCAACTTTACTGATGATAGCATTAACCTCAAAGCACCACTGTGCAGCCTCACCAAGATGTGAACACGGCTGTAACATCAAGCTACACTACAAAGTCTCTTCACTCGTTTTATAGAGTTTAAACAACTTTTTCTGACTTTTTGTGTTTGAGTTTCTAATGTTCGTGTGATTTGGTGTGTCTTTCTGCCTGTCTCACTATTAATGTTAAACTGTCCTCATACCTTACAGGGTATATGTGTGGTGAATAACTTCAAAGGTGTCCACAGTGCAGCGGCAAAACAGAAGACTGAGGACTACCGCGGTCTGCCTCTGATGACTTTCCCCCGTGTAGAGAGCCCACTGGAGACCCTGAGCGCACAGGTAGCTAAAAACACTTAACCTGGAATCCCATAAACTTTAATCTCTATGATGCACATTATCTTTCTTCATTAATTGGCAGAACTCCCTCAAGGCATACAGCTTAAAGCAAATTCCTCCCTTCAGATAAGGAATTCTGTAATTCTGGAACTTGGTGTCACTGTAATTTATTGCCATGTACTTTTTTTCTACTTTTTCATGCCCTTTTTAGAAGGTCCAAGTGAGGGTGGTGCATAAATCCAAAGATAATTTTCTGTTATCAATAAGTTATTTGGTTAAAAATGTACTCTCCTTCTTTCTCTTTCTTTCTATCTCCTTTCTTTCTTTATTCACTAAGCAATGACACGTGGCAGGCTTGACGTTTGCACTTCACCCCTTTCCTCCTAACCAAATGCACAGAAACTTAACACAGAGCACTCTTGGCACCAGCTGACACGTGATTTCCTCTACCTTTTCATTTCCACGCTTTCTGTTTCCATCCACTTCATTTCTTTCTTTGTCTTTCTCTACCCCTGTCCCTTTTTTTTCCCCATACTCCCTCCAACATCCATTTTCAGAACCACTCGGCATCGATGACAGAGGTCACATGACTAAGGGGGCAGCACCGGGTCACGTTTGCGTCTCCACAGCACTTCCAGACACAATGACGAGGACGCATGTCACGTGGCTCCGAATGCTTACAAAAACCACTCCTGATATATCTGTTTAAATCACCTGGGGGACAAAATACACCATGTTTGCAGTGGTTTTCATTTAGTTGGGCTATGCTCAGTTCAACCTCCCAAGGCACACAGATCAGGCAACAATATCACAAATCACAACATAAGCACAGATTGTTTTTCCAGGTTATTTGAGATCATTGAAACATGGGACATTTTTTTCCTCCAAGGTGTGCTGTTTGTAGTTAGAGGACGGTGTTTTGTACATTTTGTATGAGCGAGTGCCGTAGCCTATCCTGACGATGTTAAAACCTGCACACTTCCTGTCAGCTGACTCACTCTGTTTTACATCACATCCTGCCGGGTGAAATGCCTTGTCAATCACCACATGTACCCCACTCGGTAAGAAAAATCTGCTATGGAAAAAAAATATTGATGTTGTTGTTCTGTGGTGTTTGTCATTTGTACAGAAAAAAGACAGAATCCTTCTTTTTATTATCTCTGTACATTAACTGACCATGTCAGGTCATATTTTTTATGGATTTTTGTTAATATGTATGACTATTATGATCCATTTGGACCTGTTTGCCTGCTGTAAACCTGGATATTTTTTGGTATCAGTTGTTTGGGGAACAACTCCTCTCCCCTTAGGAGGAAATGGCAAGGATGAGTCACTGAAATGCTCAGAAAATGTGTTTTTGCACCTGTAGTGACATGTCATCAGGCTAAATATACAAAACTCTGATTGGCTTAAATGCATGGTATCAGTGTGCTTCACCCCAATTTGCAGATTTACTTTGATGTTAATAGGAAGATCTCTATGGAGAGATCCAGAGGAGCTAGCCCATGCCAGATCCGTGTATAGATTATGCTGGTATGGTTTTCCAATTATATTTACTGAAATTCCAATGGAAGACATCCCTAATAAGTACATGGTGAAAAATATAAGAGATTCTTTTCAACTGAAACTGAGTAATTTACTTGAGGCCTGGTTAGCCCTCCTCACTGAAAACCAGGCTAATGACTCCTGCTTCACTTTTCCTCCTCGAGGTACCCCTCCCTCTCCCCAACCCACCAGTGGATTGTGATGCAATGTTGTGATTCCATTTCCTATTGGAAGATATGCCCAGCATGAAGAGAGAAGTCAAGATGTTTTATAGATATTACTCATTATCATTGTGATTACAATTGTCTTTTATTTTGAGAACAAAAAAAGGCATTTCAGCTGAAATGCTACATATATTTTCTTTCTTCGTTTGTCCAAAAAAATTAAATAGTCAGTAGCAACAGTGTGTCCTCTTGTGTTTCTTTTTATGTACCCAAATGCTTCAATGAGAATGGTAACTTTTCATTTACTTAGAAAATATGTGACCAACGACAAGGACAATCCATCTTGACAGTCAGTACTTGTAAGTTACCTTGATGCAAGAAGTGTGAAACGTGTCTGTCCTTGTGTTTGTCTGAATATCCAGAGATTTGTTTTCATTACTTACCATTTTTTTCCCCTGATTTGAGCCTTGCAGTGTCACTTCAGCTGCATACAAATCCTACCTCCTTTGCTGTGTCATCTGCATGCTAAAAATGCAGTCACATTATCCTTCCAGTCAACAAGTTTCTGATTATAGGGCAATGGATAAATGTTGATCTGAGCGATCACAGACTGTTGGACCATCCGCTGTGATGTGACGTAATATAATGTATGAAACTGGATGGGTACCCATTAGATTAATTAATTCTCCAATACCTAAACACTGTGCATCATCATTTCTATGAGAGTGTTACATACTCCTGAATGTTAAAAGTTGAGCCAATGTTAACTCTTGATTTCATTTGAATAGTAAATAGATGGATTTTTATTTGCAAGATGGAAGTGTAATGCAGTTGGTCCTTAATCACTGAATGTCACTGGATTATTAGAGGAACAGCCCAAGGACATATTACATTCCTAGGTTGAAGAAAACCAAAACAGGTTTGTTATTCAAGCACGATGTTTGAGTCACAGGACAATTTCACTGAACAAACCTTCAGTTCAACCAAAATATTGCGACCATATGCAACAGACTGGCAATCTCATTGCCTTTGAAATGGTTGCTTTCTAGTTAAGCACTAGATCTGCAGCCACTTGCAGTCAGTTGCCATCTTCAAGGTGACTTTGGTATGTTAGGATGGCAATAAAACGACAATAAGACAGAGTCAATCTACTATCGAAGCTGTCTTTGTTAATACAGTTAATAAACTGTGATAGATTGATGTAAATTGCAAATCTTTTGGTTTCTACATGCACAGAAATTCACATTAACAACTTAAATCATAGCTTGAAATGTAGAAAATCACACAGGCCTGTAACCAAAATATAACCTGTTGGCAACCCTGTGAGTCGAATAGTCTACTGGAGAGGAGTTGTGCTCATAGACAGACAGACTGACTAAGATTGATTGATTGATAGGTTGATAAGATTCTGATGAGAAAAAGCCACATATTTCCAGACATATTGAAATATGCTAATATTGACATGTTCACTCAAAGCCTAACATGTTAAACATAAAAGCAGTCAGTTATTCTAAAACAGAGTTGTAAGATTGCTGCTTTTAGAGGATATGCATCCCTGGAAACTGAACTGTGAGCTGTTGCAATGATTTTTTGTTTTAGACCATCTGTTTTAACAGAGTGCGGCTACACCAGTGACTTCATAGGCATGGTGTCAGTCAGCCTAGAGTTGACTGTGAGTGTATGCTCAGTAAATGTAAACATTAATTAATCTGGCAGTCAGTGTTTGAATCGAGCAGTCAACCCTGAGACCATGGCCCTAAATTTTGAGTTTAATAAAGAACGTTTGAATGCCGATGACTGAAATTTGAGTCTGATCCTTCATATTGTTGCTTTGGGGGTGAAGCCAGAAGAAAAACGGGATGTTTAAGTGAACCTGTGTTTACACAGGCACTCAAAAAAAACACCATGAATATGGCTTTATTCTTCTTTCATGTTATAACTTGTGACAGGCAGCCCTTCTTTTCCCTCACACCACACCCCTGTCCAGCTGCTACCTGTGCTACCTAGAAAAGTGATTAAAATGAGCATAGTTGTGCTAAAACCAGGTTATTTAGCTTCTCTAGTGATTCATCCTGTTACAGCCGCGTCGACTTCACTGATGTTTATGTCATAGCTAAGCAAGGCGTACACGCACAGAGACACAAAGAAAGCTGACGGCTCAGTCTGTGCACTTGCTCTTTTGCTCTGTCAGGTATTCATTTCAGCTGTGACAGCCTGCGCTTACCCTGCAGACACACTGGCTAAATAGATAGGAGCTGTTTGTGTTTGTGTGTGCGGCGGTATTTTACCATGCCGTGTCTTCGTAAAATGTCATCGTTAGCTGTTCTGAGTATGCCTTCCTGTCCAAATTGCTGTCCCCTAGCAATATGAGTGAAGAATAGCAACAACCAAATGTAGTTTTCAAGGTAGGGAACAAACCTCTGAGTGGTTTGAGTTTTTTAAATATATAGCTGCTGTACGTTTTTAAAAAAGAATCTATTAAAATGAGCTGAAATAAGTAACTACAGATGAATCTAAATGGTGAAGCTTTTATAAATACAAAAAAAAGTTTGCAGTGGCTGTCAGCCATTGTTCTCAAGTGTCAATTCACACTTGTCTCTCTTACCGAAGCTGGGGACTCGTAAGTGCAAGGAAATACCTTAAATCCTCTTAAAATCATTGAGCTTTTGGTCTTCCTTTGAGTCACTTGGCAGTAAATCCACTTTGCTGCCAGATATAAATGAGATTAAGGATTATAAAAAAACCTGTTTGAAATAAGTTGTTTTGCAACGAGCAGCGTCAAGGTTTTGGAGGCATAATAACTTAAAACCAAGGTTGAGCTATAGAGTCTTAGCATGCCACACTCTGCTTTCTAATTTGTACAGGAAATCATTTACAGACCTGTAAAATTGAACATTTTTAAGACACTGGGGGGAAAAAAGAAATGCTGCAACTAAGATAAGTGCAAAGAAGATATTTAATAACAGAACATGTCCAAACCCAAAGAGAAATGATGCAAGGAAACAGAGCCCCAGAGAGGGAACTGTTGTGTTCATTTTTGAATGCAAATCACATTTAATAACGTGTCAGAGTTAAACTAGTGGTCTGTGTTCATACAGTTACTATTTAACAGCTGGCTTAAATGAGGAACTGAAAAGTGTGTATTTTGAGTCACAATGTTACAAGAGCACCAGTATGACCTCAAGAGCCTGGACAGAAAGGTTTTGTTTTGGGTCCCTGACCGCGGAAAAAGCTGGAGACTGTTCAATTTAATCCTGTTTTAGGTTTTATGTTGCCAGCTTGCCATTGTTGTGATCTCACTGTGAAATACTTCTATACCCTAACTCAAACTCTGACAAGTTAAGGTGACTTTGTTTATTCAGTGTGCATCAGTGAAGTGCAGGACATTATACAGTGAACCATAAATAAGATTGTGTGTACGCTTATAATCCACCATAAGATGTCAACCTGGTGGTCATTACGTATGTAAATGTGTCTTGCGAAAGCTTTATCTTTTAAAAAAAATGATTACATCTAACCACCCCACCGACCCTTTCAAAAGCTTATTATAGAAAAAATACCCCTAATCAATACAAACACGCTACCAAAGGCAAGAAACATCAGTGGTAATAGCTGAAAGATACAAGGTTTCAGCAAGACACACAAACATAAAGACTTAGATGACTGGGTTCAACCTCAGGTCATTTGAAATTCTCAGTGAGTCTTAATAGACTCAGGTGAATTAGTCTATTAAGCTTAAATACCAAAGAGTCCTCATATCTGTGATCAGGCTTAATTTCATAGCAAGCAAATCTGTACCCTTGGAAAAATTAGGTTTTAGGGGGGAGGCATGGCAGGGACAAAGGAAGATATAAACAGGAAAAAGGTAAAAGAACCAGATAGGTATGAAAAGGAGTTAAAGAAAATGGTAATATAAGGGAAGTTGAGAGGGGGAAGGATTTGCAAAGCTCTTCAGTGATACAACAGAACAGATTTGGTTCAAGATCCCTGGTTCACCCTTATCCAGCACCTCTCATCTAATTCAATCTCATGTTCCAGGAGTGAGAAAATGTCCTACTTGGAATTGCAGAGCAGGATCTGGTCACTGCCGAACATTTCAGTGCAGTGTTGAGGGGAGCTCCAGAGCCATAAGGAGGATCCTGCCATTGGAAATTGGTGAGGGTTCTAACTTCAGAACTCAGGCAAGGATTTGTTCCGGGACCCAGCTGAGGTTTTGAAAACTAGTCCAGTGTGTTAACCAGGGTTTTCTTTCCTGGACAAATTGGGACTAGCTTCACAACTCCGGACATGTGTTTTTGTGTTGTTTAATCTGCTGGTGGGTCTGGGTATACTGAACAAACTGGTTAGACTGGTGTGAAGTGGGCTGACTGGGTGCAGTCTGGTTTGCTTGCTGGTTTTCTGATTGGTACTGTTCAAGCTCTCTCTTCCTCCTCATGGCAGACTGCAGCTGCTGCTTGATTACAAGGATTTGACTCTCCAGTTCTGACAGTTCTTGAACCAGCGGGTTCCGTCCCACACCCAGACCTGGACCGCAGTCGCCCACTCCCAAAGCACGACACTGCCCAGAACCGCCCTGCCCTGGCCCCAGTCCTTGGTCCAAACCCCTCCCTAACAGGTCAGAGCGACCATTAGAGGTAGTTACTATAGGCAGGGGTTTCTCCAGCAGAGGGAGAGAGTGGGGATGAGGGAGGGGAGAAGGGGGCGGTGGAGGAGGGAGATCCTGGGATGACGGGCGTTCCAGGTCATTTTGCATCTCTTGTGGAAGGATCCTTCGCCTGTTGCAGTGGGACGACTCAGCAGGATTCCAAGGCGCAGACTGGTTGTTTCCCTCATTGCACCTGGAAATAGGAGAAACCTTCATCAGTTCATCTGACTGCATGTTTACTGTACAATATAAAGCGCCTTGAGGCGACTTTTGTTGTGATTTGGCGCTATATAAATAAAATTGAAATGAAATGTTTCCAGTCTGAATCCAATATAAAATCAAGGCATCAGCTATGGCTAAACCATGAGTTGCCACTGCACACACAATTCTGAACATGTTATATGACAAACAGCAATTTACACAGAGCTGGACTGAAAGAGATGAACAATTTCTAGAAGATTGCTTACGGGGGTAAAGACTGGAAATGATTGCTATGGGGGTTACATTGAGAGTCTTGGAAGAATCGCAGTGTGACTGCTTACCAAGAAATAGTTTTTCGCTTTTCCTTAAATATGTCATTACGTGAAAAGGGTGTTCTTTGGGTATTGTCCTGTTTATTGTTTATTTTGTCTACACAAGCACCACGTTCTTAGGGATGACTTATGGCTCTGCTGGCTGATCAGTAGACAATATTTAAATATCATTTTTGAATCATCATGAAACTTTGGACATTTGTTTAACATAGTTGAATCCTACTGACTGTGGTATTCGAGTAAGAGACATTGCTTTTATTCTTGAGACAGCACCTTTCTACTCTACTTGAGCAGTCAAAGCGTTTTACACAACTTGCCTCATCCATTCATAGCACTTTTTGTCAATGAATTTTTCTACGTAAGTGCTTTTTATCTAGCATTCAAACACATCGTTCCTCTGATGAATGCATTGGAGAGCAACTTGCGGTTAGTATCTTGCTCAAGGATCCTTGGCATGCAGTACTACAAGAGTGTGAGTATAGTAATATGCTGATGTTTTTTCTAACAGGCAGACAAAATCTTCTCATTTGGTGCATAAAAGATAATAGTTTTTTTTTTATTACTTAATTTTTAATAAAGTTTTACATATTTTTTTTTACAACAGAAAAGAAAACAACAAACAAACAAAAACAACAGTAACAAAACAAGCAGTCGACTGAAAAACACAGCTTTTTCCCTACAAAGCAATTCTGGCAGTGAGGACATGACTTTATATTCATGAATTGACAACACATCTACAGATGTAAGAGCAGCCTAGGCGAGGCATACAGAAGTTTATATAGATGTGAGTAGGCACAAACAGGAATAAAAAAAAAAAATCCCATTCTAATTTTGGATAGATTTCAACCACTTGTCCCATCTTGTGGTATAAATATTAGCTTGCAACCTTAACAAAAAGGTAAGTTTTTCCATTTTATGAATCTTCTCAACAACGCTCAACCACTCGTCCAGAACAGGGGGGTCAGTAGAGAGCCACTTACGAGTAATTGCTTTTTTTTGCTGCAGCAGTAAGAATCTTCAGGAGATATTTGTTATTGCTTGTTAATTCTTCGGGTAAGTCTCCTAAATAAAATGCTATGACGGGCTGTTGTTCTGATTTAAAGCCTATAGTCTGTTCTATCTTTGATATAACATCTTCCCAAAATTTAGAAAGTTTTCGACAAGACCACAATATGTGGGTATGGTTTGCAACAGTTTCCCCACAGCTCCTCCAGCATGTTTGTTGTTTTGGTGTTATGAAAAGTCGTACCAATTCTTCCAACTAAATTCTCGCCAGTATGCAGAGGATGAGGTTGAAATAGCAGTCTCACACATATTGTCCCATTGCTCAGAAGTTATAACTGTGGACAACTGTCTCTCCCATCGTTCCTTTATATAATCTGTTGAAGTTCCCCAACTTTTTAATATGCCCTGGTAGAGTTTAAACATAACTGGCTTACATCCCTTAAAGTATGTTTACGAAATCAGATTAATTATTTCATTAGCTTGTGTATTAATTTCTTTAGTCACTTTTGAGGACAAATATTGCCGTAATTGTAGGTATCTGAAAAAGTCACTTTTTCCTAGCTCATATTTTTTTTGTAATGTTTGAAAACTTTGAAGGCCATTCTTATCCATTATTTTACAGTATACATTAATGCCTTTATGTGACCAGTTCTTAAATTGTAAATCCAATTGGTTTGGTTTAAACTCAGAGTCATAAGCCACCCACTTAAGTACTTGAATGCGGTTCCTTAGATTTAATTCTTTTACTAACTCAAACCAGATAAGCAATGTAAAAGATGCCAAGGGGTTCAGTTCTTTCTGACAAGCTGTTGCCAGTTTCTGATCTCCTAACAGGGCTTGTATTGGAATGACCCCACACATATTCTCAGTGTCTTTCCATCGGGCCCCACAAGTATCATCACACCATTGTATAACTATTTTGAGTTGAGCAGCAAGGTAGTAATCTCGGAGACTTGGGAGGGAGAAGCCGCCTTTATCTTTATGAATTAATAATGTGCTATATTTAATTCTAGGTTTCCGCCCGCTCCAAATAAATCCAGATATTTGTTTGTCCCAGTCACGGAACTGAGATTTGGGGATTTTGATAGGTAGAGACATAAACAGATACAGTAGTCTAGGTAGGACTAAAAGATAATAGATTTTTAAAGTGATTCTGTAGTATTTCAGGTCATTCCAGGTAATGAGGACCCTCCTCATTTAATTGCTTTTTGCCTCCCTAAGGAAATGTATATCTTTCCTGTTAAGCCCATGTACATTTCTTGGTAAAATGAAACAAAACTAAACAATGTTTTTTAAAGAAAAGCTGTGGGTGGATATTAGCTTGGCTTACAGCCTTGCCAGTATATAAAGACACCTTGACTAACTAGCAGCCAGATGCTGCAGATCAAATGCACTTGATTATCTGACCAATAGCAAGTGTGACCACCACTAGTTTGATTCAGTGGAGCATTCAGGCGTGTTGCCACAGTCTTCCCAGGATGGGCGCCACAGCAAATTCACCCCAAGTCATACCTTCAAATGTTCATGTTCATGTACATCTTAATGTCAGTACGACAGTACAATAAGAATAAAAAAACAAGTAAGTAAGAGGCTGATTGAAAGTGTTGCTCGGAAGAAACCTCCACAGGACCTCTGCACCTTTCAGTTATTGAGTTTATCATGAGCTCCTCTGTATACCAAAGCACTCCAGAGTCAAATGTGAGGCCATCTGTACCACAGCTACTGGGCCAGGCCATTGCAACTGGGTGTTGCAATGGCCTGGTCAAAGTCCTGACAAAGTCCAGGCAGCTGTGTGAACCTGCAAACCTCAATGAACTGAAGAGACTCTGTCAAGAAGAGTGGGCCAAAAGTCCCCTTTGTGATAGACTGATAAAGTCATACAGAAAATGAAAGCTTCAAGTTATTGCTGCTAAAGGTGGCTCTACGAGGTCATGCAGTGGACTTTTTCCACATAACTGTAGTAGCAAAGATCCTCTAGCAGGTAATCCACCAAATGGATGATCTGAGTAATAAGTACTGGACCATTTCCCAGTTATATTTGTGTTCTACTTGTAGTCCAAGTTCTATGGACCATTTAAAACGCTGCTGAATGCAAGTAAAACATCCATGTGGAGAGCATAAAAAGGGAATGCATTTGCCAAACTGCGATCTCAAAAGTATTGGTTATCTTCCCACAATGACAGTTTGTTATTAGCTTTTTTAAAAAGCCCTACATCTGTACATTCATTGTTGTCCCCAAAGGCTAGGCCATCAAAAAACAGCCGGTGGGTCTCCAGACTGCTTTGTTTTTGGAATTTCTTAAAGTACATCTCATTATCTGACTGACTGGCTGAATGGTTAGATTGCCAATTCAGTTTTGTCAGAACTTTGAACCTGGTATTAAAGTTTGAAAAACCACAGGAATAGCAGCAACTCACCAAATAATATTCGGCAGATGCTTGGATTCAGTCTTATGCACAAGTTTTTTAATGAATAGGCTATCGCCACATGTAGGTACTGAACACAAAAAAAGAAGACATTGCCAGAGCTCAATATAGAAGTCAAATTCATGTCCAATTAATTTCCTCTGCCACCAGCCCTGATCCCCAAAACCTTTCCTATCCAACCCCAGGTCCACTGTGATCTTTGCGCTAACAAGCACTAGCAGCAGTAATGTGGACTGAAAGTCCAGAGAGACATTACTTTGACACAACACCACTGATTTCATGTTCATTTGCACCTTTACCATGTATTACCTTACAAATCCTCTCTTTTCCTCCCTCCCCCCTTTTGCTGTCCTCCATTCTTAGTAGCACTATGATCCTTAATCATTGTCCAATGTACATCATTCCTCTTGCCTTTTAAAAATCATTTAATATCACGTAACATGCAACGTAGAAGGATAACAAACAAGAAAATATAAATTCACAATTCAAAGAGGTTTGACTAGCACTTCAAAGCTACACAACCTCTGAAGAACATGTAACTGTAGTTCACCTTGGTGATATGTCAATTTCTTTGATTGTACTGACTATGAAAATAAACCCATGTTAAAAAAGATTAAAAAGGCATGTAAAAAAACACAGCAAGAACTTAATAGGAAGAAGATAGAAATAAAGGCATTTACACTACATAAATGAGAAGTTAGATGAGTGTTCTGTTATCACTAGAGAAAATACCACTGTGTCCTTGCTTTTATGCTTCACCAACCATGGAAATGTTTGCTAGAGGCTGATGTTGCCCTTATCATTTAAACTGATTTTGTATATTTAGCTATTATTCCATTGTTTAGTTCGGTTAGTATATAATAAGCTTCATTTATTTCTTCATTGTCTACAATTGATTTATTAAAGATTATGAGCTGTTTGGTTAAGTTAGAGAATTAAAAGCCAAGGGAAATATTCAGTGTTACAATTTAAAGAAACACACAAGTTTTGTAAAATATGCATTTAACAAAATTATATTTATGATGCAACGTATGAAAAGTCAAGTTAAGAAAACATATTTTATGTATACAAACTGTAGACCATAATAAAAATACCTCAGATTGCCTTAACTGTCTGCTCTTTATTACTGAAGATGAAAATACAACTTTAAAGTATATAAAGAACCAATATACCATAAAACATATTCCCTCTCAACTCCAATGTTTGCTGTAGGCCTTATTGAACTTGAAGTCTAACAAAAGAACAAAATTTATTTTCTTTTCTTTTCCTCCCCCCCCCCATGATTTTATTAAAGCAGTGAAGATGAGATACTCTCATCACACAAAGTAAAGCCTAACAGACGAGCTCTTTGAATCAAAGGTATTTTCACTTGGCGATAAAAAAAAGTAACAAGGAGAATTTAATGAGATACTCCAGACATCAAAAGAGACTTTAAGCTAAAGCTGACACACAACATGAAAAGAGTTGTTTTTAATTTTATTAAATTCATATGTGCATCTTTTTGACAGGAGGACACCTGCACTTGTGTCTGCAGTAAAAGAGGGAACATTTTGAAGTCTTGAGATAATCATGGAAGTTTCAGCATTTACAAATGTAACCAGTAGGTGCAGGAAGTTCTTCAACTATTCTATAACTATTACATTCTATACAGGTCAAATTTGACTAATTTTGATGTTTGAAATAAGTAAAAATAAAATAAATTTCATCCTTTAAACCAGTTTTTTTCCAAAGTGACCCAAAATACACAAAAAATTTAATATTTTAATTTTTCATACTGTTTTACAGATGTTAAAAATTTGTGTACACTGCTCAAAAAAGAACACCTTAAAAACAATGAAAATTATGCTGCATATTCTGATATTGACTAATGCATTAACGTTATACTATTGTTGATTTAATATTTAAAATTAGCTTTTTTTAATCTTATAGCATTAAGCACAGTGTTTAACATGGTTATATGATAAACTCTATAAAAAGTAGATAAAATATATTTGAATCGTCACAGCTGTTATCTTTTTATCTTTTGGTAAAACAGGAAATTATGTTACATGAAAATAGATGTATGTATGCATATCATATATTTCCAATTTCGGTTTAAACACTTATGATGAAGGAATTCTGGGCCAGATCAAAATGGAACTGGAGCATACTGTGAAGGCAGGAAATATGACCAGTATGTAAGGCTGAACGAAGTGAGATATTCACAGGTAGGTCCCCGGTGTGTTTGAGAACATTTAGATTTAAAGAAATAGAGGTATGAGGTCTTTGCACTGTCAGCACTAAAGCATTTGTGGAAAATTAAGGCTTTTAAGCCAAAGGTGAAATAAAAGGAGTCAGTTTATAGACTTGTATACTTTAATGTTAACTGACATATATTATCCTTCTTTTCAACCATTTTCTGCTTATATTATTGATTATTTATTGTTTGTTTTAAAGCACTTCCACTGCTCTGAAAAGTGTGAGATAAATAAAGATGATTCTTTTTCATTAGTATTCTACAGCATTTCCTCCTTTCGCATTAACTAAAAAGCTGGATTCCTTCATTGTTTATCCATCCATCTAAGCAATTTTCCTTGATTTGGTATTCAGGGTGTTAACTCCGAGAGCAGCTCCTTCATCTTTTATGAATTGGTACAATGATTGAAAGAGTGTTCACACCATTTCAATGGAAAATATATGAACACACACTTTACTTTTTTTGCCCTTGTAGAAATTACCGCCATGCAGTGACCCACAAAATATAATGCTTATAAAGGTCAGAAAGAAAAATGTGCAACATAATGTGTGCAACTTTGTCACACTGAAGTCATGCCAAAATTCGAATCATTATTTTTCTGCAACATTAGAACGTGTTCTTCACATAGCACACATTTTTATTTATTTTCTCCAGCCTGAGACAACTTTTCCTCTATAATAATGTACTGGATCTATGTTTTAAAATCAAGATATATGTATAGAAAGACTGTTGTTTCCATGTGTAGTTATTTAAGTTTTGGAAAGTTGCTCACCTTTGGTTTTGGAGTGTTATGTTCCGGTTCAAGTCATTTCCTGTTATATTTTGTAATCATTAGTCTTTGTGTATTCTAATCAGTTTTACTTCCTCCCTTTAGTAGTTTTCCCATCCTTGATAATTATAATCTATGACCTGATTAATCCGACCGGTGTTGCTTTCTACATCCATTCCCAAACTACCAATTACTCTTCTGTGTCCAATTACTTAATCACTCACCCCAGTATATATACACCCATTTGTTCTCCCATATTGTCTTGTTACTACTAGTCCAGTTTTCTAGTGATTTTTTTCCTGTACCTTTTTTTCTGGAGTTCCTGGTGTTTTTATTTGTTTCGGCCCACGTTTTTAGTCTCTGGATTCCTCGTGTACGATATTTTGTCATGTTTTTGAATTTTGCATTTTGCCTGCCCTATGTCTGCATTACTTGTGCTTCAATGCTGCCTTTCTGTGTATTACCACTGGTTGGATTAAAGGTTAGATTTTTGGTCCTCCTCCAGTGAAATTCTCACAACCCTTCCAACATATATGGAAAGCCAAAAGCAGAAAGATTCAAAGAATCATCAATGATAACTGACATTAAGTGACACATTACATAAAAAAGAAGCTGGGGTAGAGGTTGGTTGCAAAGCAGCTTGAAGTGTGAAGTTAAAATTACCTAAACAGCACGCCCTGCAAGACATTTGCCAAATGCATATGACTGAACCATTAGCTTGATTTTGTTTCCAGCCTGAACTAAAGATGCACTCGATTTGAATTATATTCTTTATATGAGAAGCCAAAACAAAACTTGGACACACCAAAACAGCATCCGATAGTATTGAAAATCACAACTTCCAGTACTTGCAGTTATTTTTCTATCTTATGTCAATCAGTGAAGTTTTCTTTCCCTACTTACACTTACCTGCAGCAGTTCTCTAAGCTAAAAAGATTTTTTTTTTAAATTGCATTTTATTCACCAGTAACTTTTATTTTCCTAGCCCGTATATCAGTACAGATGTTTCTATCGACAGTCAAAACAAGACACACACAGCCTGCTATGCTGATGCCAGAGAGTGTCTTTTATTAAGCAAAATATAGAATCGCTGCATTGGACTACAGCGTAGAACACCAGTCTCAAGTAAATTACTTTAAAACTAGCAGCTAATAACAAAATAAAGCAACAAAATAAAATAAAATAATGCATATTAAATGGAAGGCCACAAAAAAAGAAAACTGTAAATAAAATAATATGAAATACAATGTTAAATAAGTGTACTGCTTATTAAAAAAAAACAAACTAAGTTACGTAATTTTTGTATTAGGTATTACGTATTTAGTACTTAGTATTAGGTATGAAAGAGACGGAACAATTCTCCACTACTGAAACAGAGTATTGTAGCTGAATTGTAACTGATATCATTGGTGTATTCAAAGCGACAGATAATCCTATTTTAGCCTGGCTGTCAGTCATTGCCAGAGCTTCATGACCTTAACACTGTGCTTGATACCAAAGCATGCAATCTTAACTGGCCATCCGAGAATATTTCACGGTATTACAGACACTGCTGCTAATTATCTCACACAGACAGTGTTCTCTGCTGTCTGTGGGTTTTCCTACATCCCAGTTAACACACTTAGGAAATGAAATGTGCTATAGCTTCATCCTAAGTAGTAGTGATTGCCAATTTAATTTCCATCCATGTGTTCCATTTGGTCATCCTGTATAGTGATTTTCAGTACCATACAGTACAGACTAGGACTGATAATGATGCATTTTGGCATCGTTTCGCACAGTTTAATTCAAGCTGAAACTGTCTGCAGTATAAAATCCTGCACGGGAAGATCTGATTTCAGTGCTCTGATTGCACAAAAGACACTTTTGACACACAAGTTTTTCGGCAGAGCACTGACAATGAGACGGTAATAATTTCTGACTCTTAGACAGCATGCAGAATAACTTGATTGAATGAGTATAATTATGCAAGAGTAGGCAATCCATCCTCATTACCACAGGCATCCCTCACATGGCCTCGGCTCCATAATTATTAAGTGTATTTAATCCTTACTTTAAGTGCTCCACCTGAGTGTGCTCTCAGTGTGGAGTGAGTAGTAGATGTGAATGTGCAGGACAATCTTTCAAGTTGAATGTAATACTATAAAATGGAACTTTATTTTGCTTCTAAGGGGAGACCAAGTAAATCCAAATCAAGACAAAGGGTGGTGGTATGATTAGATGCTTGATGGTTAAATGTGAAGAGGGCGGGGCTACGCTATGGCACACAGTATCAAAGTGTATGCAACTAATATGTACTAATATGTGCAATTAAATGGCCCCATGCCAAGGACACTGAAAGTGCCTACATAAAGACGCTTTCATGATTTACTGATTCTCCCTTTCTCACCCACTGTTTCCAACAATACCACGTGACGTCAGCATGAGATTATTTTCTCAATTTCCCTCGCTGATAATTGGCTTCCAACAGATTGACCTTTCTATTTAGTTTTTGATTAAAAATGGGTCCCTTAACTTCTATTTGGATGTTAATTGATGTCACTTACTGTTCAGCTTATAATTTGGCCAATGCACCATTTAACTTTCAAATATTGGCTTCTTACAGGAACACCTTGTTTGCATTTTTAGTCTCAGTTTATTGGTCTATTTAAGCATGCATCACATTTAGGAGCATTTTTCATCTTCGTTTGTAATATGTAACTATGTTATTGTGTTTAAAAATCCAAAGTGATAGGAAAATAAGCAGCATTTAATAAACAATTCTTACATCACACCTGTGAAAAACAGCAAAAACAACAAAAACTGTTGTAAAGTGTTCTTTAGAGCGGTTTAAAATGGATCTGTTGCACCATATACTGAATTTTTGTAATGTGCCGATGAAGGTAACAAAAAAATGTTCCAAACAATTCATAAATAATTACAACACATATGTGCTCAGATCAAATTCAGATCAGTCACTTAGGGATGGATGTTTCATCAACCAGTTTAGATGATGAAAGACCAAACTGAAATAATACAATGCCCACACTTTAAAGACAATAACAGTACCTCTTTTCAGGCTTTGTAATAGTCGGTAGTTTGTCATCTGTGAAGACTGAGTTGAGGGCCCGGTGTAATCTCTGGAAAACAAGCAACAAGTTAGCTGTTATGTGCTTACTGTAAATGATCTGTCTGATTTTTAAGTGTCTGAAAGACCTTACCATAAGCAGCAACAACAAAGCAAGAACAAAAAACAAATGCACAAAATTTGCAAAACCAGAAACTGTAGATAAAAACTATTCATTTTATAAATCTTAGTAGATTTTTCATAATTCCTTGCACAAACTATTTTTAAATTATAGTGTGACCACAGTCACGGTCACCACAGGTGTGTTTGAGTGTGAGTCTGGTCCGTACCTGGCTTGTGTGTAGCCAGTATTTGAAGCGTGGCTCCTTGACCCTTGGGATCACCAGCTTGTACACAATGTGTTCCGCTATGGTGGTCAGCAAAGATAAAGCCACGCCCACACACAACATCACAAACAGACCAGAAAAATGCTTTATACCCATCTGCAGCGTCTGGAGAGAAAGAAATGAGACAATCAGTATATGATACAGAAACTTGAGAAAGGGAAAAGGTGGGAAGGATAAAGGAGGTTACACAGGGAGTGTGTATACAGATATGCATATGGAGAAGCAGATGTTTAAAAACAATCCATGAACAGTCAAGTGAAACAGATTGTTTTCGCAGGATGCTATGCAACGGACTATAAAAGTAAAGGCTTTGGCAATTTACTGGTCTGGAGCATTCAGTTGTTTGTTAACACAATGCCACAATCTTCCCATGAGCGGATGCCCCAGCAGAATTACCCAGAGGTCAGACCTTGCAAGCTCAGAGAAACTGCAAAAAACCCAGGAGCAACAGGAGCAATACCTCAAATGTTACAGCCTCCAGTTAGCACATTAAATATTAAAGTTCATGACAGTATGATTTTTTTTAAAAAAAATGAACAAGTGTGTGTTTGGAAGTGTTGCAAGCCTCTTCTCTCTAAAAAGAACATGGTAGCACTGTTTATGTTTGCAAAGTTGAATCTGAAGAAACCACAAGTGAGGGCATTACAAAGTCATATAGAAAATAAGTACTTTAAGTTATTCCTGCTAAAGATGGTTTTATAAGTAACCAAATCTGCAATTTAGGGTGTACTTAGATTTTCACAGGACTGCATAGAGTCCTCTTATTCACATGACAGTAAATGACTTTAAGCTTTATACTTATATCTTGAAATTCTCATTGTCTAATTATTTGAGACACACAATGCAATAAATAATATATTAAATGTATTGCTTAATGTGATTCATATGGATTATTAGCTTATTTTGCTCATAAAAAGAAACTGAGGGCAAAATTAAGGGCGATAGCCTCCAAAAATCATTACGAAGTCAGTCACAAGTAAAAATTGCTTGTTTAATTTAAATAAAAACAGAATAATTTTTCAGAGGATTGGAAATCTGAAGTAAGACCACCTTGCGTTTACAACTCAGGGCAAACACGTCATGAAATTAATTTCAAATCTCTTGGAACAAGTTTTCTCATTCTTCTGAAATATAAGAGAATCCCTCTGGGATATCACACTTTCGATCGAGATTGTGATTGCCTCCTTCACATCTTAATTTACACTCGTTCTGTTCTAAATGTGTCCATATTATTGTGCGAGTCTGTACATGTAGCCATCTACAAATGTGATATCACACTTTGCTTAACTGACCACTTGTTGCAGTTACTGCAGTTACGTATATTCTCATAAGAATCTTTTTAGTGCTGAGTGTGCAATAGCTTTTTGATACCGGGGCAGCTGCAGTGATTACATTATAAAGTCATGTTGGTGAAGAATACATGATGGATTAAATTTATCAATGCATTTTTGTGACTTGGCACGCTAGCAGTAATGAAATTTTGGAGGGTGGAAGATAATGATTCCTGAGAAGTTGTCGAATAAAGAGAATAGTAACCTTTGGCTGTGCTGGCATACATTTTAAACTCTATAGAAATCCATTGGGATAGGGGAAAAAAACTACTGCGGTATCCTTCAAAGTCAAGATGAGCTCACTGTATATATGTGACATTAATCTGATCTAAGGCTACGTTCACACTGCAGGTCTTAATGCTCAATTCCGATTTTTTGATCAAATCCAATTTTTTTTGTCTGGTTGTTCATACTACAAATAAAATGTGACAGCAAACGCGCTCTAGTGTGAACGGTTCACGGCCCTCAAAGCGGCCCGCATGCGCAAAAGAAGACGTCACACACAACTCGTTCTGTTTGCGGAAGTAAAAATGGCGGCTACAGAGCTAGTAGGTGTTGTTGCAGCAGTCTATCAATTTCTGCACAGTCATAACCGACAGAATTTTGACAAATTAATTAGAGAGAGAAGGACACTGAGAAAAAAAGAGAGCCCGTGCTTTAACAATGGCCGCCATGCTTTCTCGTTTGTTTTCTCTGGCGCTGATAATTGGCGTCTGTCTTGTGTCAGTGACGTAAAAGACGAATTTAATGCGACATGACCATTCAAACAGCAGTCGCTTTCTAAAACATCAGATATGTATCGGATTCAGTACCACATATGAAAGTGACCTAGATCGGATTTGAAAATATCAGATTTGTGCTGTTCAGACTGTCATACCATGATCGGATATGGGTCGCAAAGGGTCAAAAAAGTCGGATTTGATGCGCTTTCCCTGCAGTGTGAACGTAGCCTAATACTCCAGCTTCAGTGAATGAAGAACACGTTTGAGTCTGTGTCCAATAGCACACTCCAACATTCCTCATTGGAAGGCTCAGCACATGAAAACACATACTATATGCTACAGGTTTTTGGTAACACACGCTTCTAGTCTCATACCACTATATACAACAATCATTTCTAATGGTGCTGTTATATTTCACCATTTGACTGCATAAATTAGCAGAAAAAAAATCGATAAAAAAGCACATCACTTTTATCATCTTCACTTCTTTTATCACCATTTATTTCTCGGTAATGCTAAGTTTGGCCCTCCTAATGTTAGGTAATTGAATAATATGCAATTTATTGGTATTGATTTTATTACTTCAAATGGGATCAGATTCTTTGGGGTGACGGAGAGCTGGGTGAATGCCAGAGAGCTTGGCTACTGTACCTCAGTGACGCCAATCCATCAGATTTTTCATCTTTTCAGAATCCTTAGGCTTACTGCTGGTGGTAGTCACTCATCGGTATAAATGATTGCTAAAAAAAAGTGCTGAGCAGGGCTAAAACTGGGCCAACCTTGTCAGTGACTCATATCGCTTATATGACATGAGGTACCTGCTGATGTTGCCCAATGTATGCAAGTGAACAACAAAGTTTAGAAATCAGTTTAGGTCATTTTAAGTTAATGATACATACTTGATATTTAAAATCATTACCAATAATATGAGAACCCTAAGTGTGCACATGATCACCGTACTGCGGTTTCTGTGAGGCAAAAATTGAAATACACACCCTGATGAAGCTAAATATCAGTTGAGCAGGTTTCTCCTCCGTAACGTTAGGCAGACTGAGGTATGATGGTGCAAAATGAATTGTACCCGGAGCAATTTAAATGTCTGCAGCTCTAGATAGCATCTATAACACGTCTAGCTGCTACACACCGGGAAATGATTCACTTAGGTGACATTGAATCTGTGGCAATGCAACGTACCACATTGCCACAACTACTGCTTCTGAGCTCATGAAATGGCAATTTACATTTAAGATTAAGTATTTAGTAGACGCTGTCATTCAAAGGTACAAATCACGAGTGCTTATTAAGGCGACATCCTTGTGATCAACAGACATTATGTTGCCATCCACACAGCAGCTAAGAAAATAAATAAAAAGAACAAAGTAAAAAAGGATCAAGCGCAGTGTGCTGTGTGCAGTCTGCACTGAGCTATAGGAGCCTCTTTTATAGTGTTTGAAGTCACAGTCGGGGAGAAATATGGCCAGAAATAACTAGTATTGTATTTCTAATAAAACATATATTTCTCATACTATGAGTTACTCGAGAAACTGGCCTCTTTTGCATTGACATCTTGTAGTATAATTATTGAAGTAGACTTTATGTGTAATGAACAAAATATGAAAGATTACTTTTATGAGTAAGTCACTGTGTGAGGTACATAAGACTTTTCAGAGCTTTCAAATAGAGTTTCCACATAAATATTTGACAGCAAAGAAACTTGAGTAAGATTTGAGTAAGAAATGAAAATGAGACAAATGCGTTATATAATATTGTTCTGATTTTGAAATTGTAGAAATGATCATTTATGATATAATGAAATGATAAATACGCTCTATTTTCCCTACACTGCCTTGCTTTAATCTTACCTCAGTCACAGCGAAACTGCGCTTCCCGCAGGGAACGACCTTGTACCATTTGTCATGCAGCATGTCCATGAAGCCATCTGACTTGTACTGACTAATAAGCTCCGAGATGTTGGAAGTGAGTGGAGAGTTCTGAGGAAGGCCAATGCCATAGCCTGCCATTGGACACACACAAACACACACAGAGACTCTTTAGCGATTATTCTTCTGTCATAACGGCAAAAACACCTTTTTTCATGTCACCTTCATGCTGCTGTTGTATTCTTTCCCTGGTTTACAGCTATGGAAAAACAAGCTGCTGAGCTGATACACTTGG
This sequence comes from Pelmatolapia mariae, assembly GCF_036321145.2. Lineage (NCBI taxonomy): Eukaryota > Metazoa > Chordata > Actinopteri > Cichliformes > Cichlidae > Pelmatolapia > Pelmatolapia mariae. The sequence goes on from NC_086233.1 coordinate 30,289,611, forward strand.
AGGTCTGGATAATTTAGCTTTTTTACTTTAAAAAGTCACAATTTTTCCAAAGCAAAGCTTGATGATATCATTATATCTCTGAACGTCTTAGCAGGCCAGGAAAGTGTGACAAATTCAGCAACAGCCAATTACAAAAGTACCTTTCCTTGGTAGGAAGCGTGCTGATTGATGTGTATTGTATTTTGAAGGCTTAAGAGTGCATTAAGTAATTAACAACACCGCTGGAATGTGGGACTACGATGGCTTGTAATGGAAGCAACCGCCACGGGAACATTTTCACAGCGGGAGGAAGAGGCTTTCTAAATGGACCACAGATTAACAGTAGACACTGGAGAGTGTAAGCTTTTGAAAGCCAAAAGATTAACCACTGTGTAAACGTTGAGTGATTGATATTGTTAAATTTAGGCTTGTTCTAAAATTGCTCATGGTCAGTTAGTCTGCAGTGACGCAGAAAGACCTCTTAAAATCAGGTGATGATTAAAACCAGAGCTGGTGAATGCTATTCACATGTCAGAGTAGTGATAGATTTAATCTAAAATGTTCATAATTGATATGCTTGCACATTACCTTCAATTGCAAAAGGTTTTCCTACTGTTAGTGTTTTACAGTCTGCATCTATGGAGACCTCATAGTCCAACAGTGCTTTGTCCATGATGAATGCATCCAATTTCTGAGGGTCAGCCCTGTAAGCAAAACAACATACTGTAAGTACACTGCAGCTGCAAAAAGTACCCTGTGCACATTCATAACACTCATCCAGCACCTCATAGTGATGAAATCAAACATTTGTGTTCACTCAAATTTTGCCATCATTCCTCAAGCTAAACAGTAAGAGATTATGCATATATTGTGCTGCATAATTTTGCAAACATAATAAGAATTCAAATATAATTGTAATAAATGTAATTTATATTGTGTGGGTCATTTTCGGCAGTTGAACTTTGTAATACTACATCAAGTAAACAAACAAACTGGCATTTGCAGTGTGATAGATGGATAATTAGCAAGACTCATTGAGTGATTCTCCCAATATCAGGTGACCAACAGCAAATCTTTTACACTATTTTAAGCCGCCTTCTGAATTTGACATGAAAAATTCATCTTCACCACCTCACGAGACAGTAACTTAAATGAACCTTAGCTCATTGTCTCACTCTTCGTCTGCGACTCTGAGGCTTATTTTCCCTGTATCTGTCCTCGTGTCACTTCTCTGACTTCACAGGGTGAGTAGAAAGAATGAACTTCACCTTCAGTCTTTCTGTTTTAACAGGTCCTACAAACTTTTTTTTATGCTCTACCTAACTTCATGTGTAGGGCAGAGCTGAATATATAGGCCCTATGAAAACTGTTTGCATTTTTCTTCTCTGGAAATCAAAACATGCAAAGTTTAATTAACGGTAAAGCACGAAGACTGACTGCAGACATGATGCTACTTAATGCACAATACAAACTGAAAATGAAACTGAAAGCAGCGAATAAAGCATAAAAGCATGCAAGAATGAATTGTTTTTCTTTGCGCTTGTGGGCGTTTTACAAAGCCTTTTAAATGGCAGCACACCCTGAAATTATCACTGAGAATGAAATGTAAGTGATTCAACAAATATTTTTGCCTTGTTTGAACTTCATAATTCTGACGCTGGCCTTGCCTTTACTTTTCCCCCAATCCTTTCATTGGCTACCTTCCAGGAAAATTACTGCCTCCCTACAGGTTTTTGCCAATTTATTTGTATTCCTCACAAGTCTGTTATATAGAGGTGAGATATCAAGTCACAACACTCTGAGAGGCTTTTACAAATCAACTTTAAAATGTCTTTACTGACAGCTAGAGTCTACCGGGATACAAACGCTACAAAGACTTTTTCAAGATATACTGTGTTTTGCTTGTTATCAAGGACAGCGTTTGAAATCTTGCACTATCTTCTCCCTGCAAGCTGCCTGTTCATTATTACTGGCTGAATTATGCTGCAGCTTGCATCCTTGGTCTTTTACCACAGCATGTCATTTATGGCCAAAGCACTATCATGACATCAGCCATCTAACAAACCAATATGATTAAATCATGATGCATCCCTTTTTACATCATCTATCTATAAATCACATATTTGCATGAATGGAAAACACCACTACTGACATCAAAATGTCTGTGGTGTACTTTTATGTAAAGCCAGAGTTTCCATTACTGCGGGGTTATAGGGATAAGTCTTTGCATTATGAAGTACACTCGCAGGTTGAAATTGCTCTCTAATAAATTGTCTTCTCTGTCGTATTAGAGTAGCATTCCCTATATATCCATTAATAGGCCAGCCGTAATGGTACATGACAGCTGTCTGATGGCTTGTAATGCTTCAGCCAGTGAACTTTTTCCAAATGCTCTAATTATAAAGAAGACAGGCTGCAGTCAGTGGTGTTGTTAGTTTGTTTCAGTAGCACTGGTGAGACATGGTCATTAAAGTTGAAACATTATTGAAAAAACAAAACAAAAGAATTGCCCTGATAAAAATCAGTGCTTACTGTAATCGGTGCCTAGTGTGTAGGGATGACAACTCCAAGTAGTCATCTAAATTACTGTATTTTCTCAAGCATTTCACAATGTGTGCTACATATACAGCAGCATTTTGTTTATCTGTCTTGTTTTTTTTTTGTGTTAATTATCCATTTGATAAATAAGAGTGTGCCCCAACAGCCTGTGTGGCACACTCTTATTTACCATTCCCATGATCACTGTCAGCATCATCAGCATGTTCTTTTAAGATCCCTTAAAACCTGGTTTTGATTGTTAATGTTTACCTCCTTGTGAAAATACACTCAATATTCAGCTGTACTGCTTGCTCTTTGTTTGGTACACCTCTAGTACTTGGTTGGGCTCCCTTTTGCCTTTAAAATTGCCTTAATTTTTCATGGCATATATTCAACAAGGTGCTGGAAACATTGCTTAGAGATTCTCCTGGAAGCAGCCATCAGAAGGTAGGAGCATGTGGTCAAACAAGCTCACAATATTCAGTTAGGCTGAGTTTTTTTTATTTTGCCCAAAATGTGCCAAGAGAAAAAGAAACAAACAAACACCCCCCCCCCCCCCCCCCAAAAAAAAAAAAAAAAAAAAAACAACCATTACATTACACCACCAGCTCCAACCACTGATACAAGTCAGAGTGGATCTATGCTATTCTTTATGGCAAATTCAGACCCTACCTGATGTTGCAGTAGAAATAGCAACTCATTTGAACCAGGCAATGTTTTTCCAATCATCTATCATCCAATTTTGGTGAGTCTGAGTGAACTGAAGCCTCAGTGTCCTGTTCTTAGCTGACAGGAGTGCTCCCTCCATGCTCTTCTGCATACCATAATTGCAGTAAGTGGTTAATTGAGTTATTGCTCAGTCTTGTCATAGTCTTGTCATATTCCTCTGACATCAGCATGGCATTTTCACTGGATATTTTCTCTTCTTTAGAGGGTTTCCCTAGATGATTCTGTGGGAAACTTCCATAAGATAATCAGAAATACTTATACCAGCCCGTCTGGCAACAACAACCATGCCATATTCAAAGTCACTTAAGATACCTTTCTTCCCCATTCTGATGCTTAGTTTGAACTTCACCAGGCTGACCTGACTATGTCAAAGTGCATTAAATTGCTTACGAAGTGGTCAGCATGGAGTTTAGTCTGTTTGTCAACACTAGCAAGGCATTGGGGGGGGGGGAGGACATTACAACTATAAATACATTTTTTTTTTTGCTAAACAGCAGTCTGGCATTGAAAAAAAGATAAAAATTATTTCTACATAGCACTGTGTACTTTGGAAAGTTGGTCCGTTCTTATTAGGAAGAAAAAAAGAATAAAAAACATTGCTCACTAGAGCCGACCTCACTCTAATTACCCCTCAAATAAACATTGAAGCTGAAAAGACTACATTCCTCCACCCCACAGGCAGTACATTGAATTAATTATCAAAATATGACAAAAGATATGATCCAAAGTAAAATCCAAGAAAAGCAAGTATACTTACACTTCTATGAAAACTTTAGTGCAATTAGTGCAGTATATATTAGAGATATACTATCAAACTGTTAGTACACAAGTGTCTTGCATATGTATATACATAATGCTTAGTCCCTAGTGAAGTAAATCCCAATGCAGAGGATTGTATTGCGGCACATTTGTATACTGTCTTGTTGCCAAGTTGTAATTTTCTAAAGATGACATTTTTGCTTTCCCTCTAATCAGCATTTTACAAGCTCAGTAAAAAAGAAATCTTGTTTCATCCGTTCAAATTGTGTTCCATGCAGACCTGCTGTCTTTAACCCCCCCCCCCCCCCAAAAAAAAAACTATATTCTGTTATGCACCATGGGGATGCTAGTTGAATGTTGAAAGGGCTGAGGATGACAGCAGTGGCAGGAAAAAGAGGAGGGTAAGATCTGAATGAGAACAGGCAGGCTTGTGGTGGGGAATGACAGCAGCAGGGATGCAATTTTCTTCTCATTTTTTTTTCAAATCTGGCTTTCATTCAGTATGCGCACACTCTTATTTTATTTATTTATTTTTTTTATCAAAGATGATGCAGTTTCTTTTTTTCACTTGTGTAACCAAACAGAAGTTGATTTTCAGGGGCAATGACTAGAGAAGTTACCTAACTGAGCGGATATTAGGAAAGCTGACAGCAGTACCTGGATCAGTAAAGACTGAGCATAAATCAATAAAGATTTGATTATGGTCCTCCAAAAAAAATGTATGTCTGCCTGTATGCTATATGTGGCCTGTATGCATCTTATAGCCCTACTTGAGATGATGTATGCCATCTGGCGTTGCCGGGACATTGTATCTTCTCATGTACTCGTGCATCTCGGGGAAACTCTTCTTGACGTAGTCCTCTGCACTGCTTTCTCTCACTGTAGCAAATCTGAATCCCTGAGAGGGATGGTGCAACTGCAAGAAAGAAGAAATAAAACAAGATACCTTCAGAACTCAAATCAAGAAAGTTTGTTGCTTTACATTTTCTTTGTTTCTTTACACTAATTTGTTTCTTTTTTTTTTCTTGAACATGCCGACTCTAAACATTCCTGCATTCTTGTAATTCAGTGACTTAATGAGCTGCCGAAAACCAATTAATCACCTTAATTCCCACACGCCCCTACAAGGGTGTTTAATTAAAGAGTATATTTGCTGAGTAACAATTTTAAGACAATGAAACATCAGTGTAAATACAAAAGCAAACAAATAACCTAAAAAAAACCAAAAAAAAACTCAGAACCAAAATGTTATCATTATAATTTGTTATTATAATTTAATATCAATATAAACACAGGAAGAAGACGTACTCATATCACACTGAATATTTCTCCTTATATATTCCACTGTAGTCAATGTTTCAATAAATCTGTGTGTATATTTTCCTTTGGCTCACCAATATAAAGATATGAGTGGTGACTAAAGACTTTTCTCCTATACTATACTGTTTTTTACCTTTGGATCATGGATTCCCGACAACTGTTCATAAGTTTTCTCCCCAACCATTACAGCAGCCAGGTTAGCAGTATAGGTGGACAGACAGAATAGACAGAAGATGGCCCAAAGGTTCATCAGCAGACGCCCAGTCCAGCATTTTGGTGGCTTGATGGCCACTGTTCTTCCAAAGAGAATGGCATAGCACACATTAAGTGCTGAGGAGAAGGAGAACACTCGGTCGCGGTTGCGTCCACGTGGCGTCATACCAAATGGACTGTGCCACTCATACAGAGTGAGGAAGATGGCGGTGACATGGAGGGAAACAAAGATGCCGAGCCACATGGACCAGTGTAGAGGCCACATAAAGGCACCGATGGGTGCAGCTGTATCACGAGTACGCACCTGGGCAGGTGGGGATACAGGATTGAAGAAAAAAGAAAAAGCACTGCATAAGGAATATTGCAAAACTGAAAAGATGTTGTAATTATCAAAAGTTACTGTTGTTCTGAATGTTTCATAAATCAGAGGAAATGTGGAGTTTTTGGAAGACATTAATTAGGACTATTATGGAAATATCCTATCAGCCCCCCTCCCAATCCTCCCTCTCCCTTCACTACAAATAAACTCTATAATAATAAAAACAGATCACAGTGGGATGGTGCAAATTCATTATAGTACCCTTGCCTCAATTGGAGAAAATTGGTTTCACAGTCCAGTGATTGTGAAGCAAATGCTGTTTCTGACGCTGCTGTTTGTAAGAGAGATACTTTTAGTGGAATGGGAAAAAGAAAAAAATACAGATAATAGAAAATACATCCACTGTAAATAAAGCAGAACGTCTACATCTGTAGCAGCATACTAGGAAAAAGAAACAATAGTGATTACCACCATCCCTATGCCTGTCAGCTGTTGAGACTAGCTGCAGTAATTGTAATAATAAGTTCTTTCTGCAAAGCTGTATAACCCCCAGAACAGCCCCACATATGGGATTGCACTGGAATCCAATAATGTATGGCTGGCAGTGGTAAAACATATTGATACTGACCGTCTGCATACTGAGAGGAGAGAGTTGAGGTGAGGTCAATGACACACATCAAAGAGAGATGGGTTAAAGAGTAACAGAAATTAGGAGAAGAAGTGGAGAGGAAAAGAGGAGGAAAAAAGAAGCCAGAGAGTGAAGAGCAACACTGACCAGAATTCCTAGGCTCGTGGAGAAGAAAGGTGAGGTGAAGTCAATCACCTGGCTCCTAGCTGAATTAATGCTAAAAGATGTCACTGCCAGGTGGGCAGCACCACTGAGAAGATCACCCACCAATCCTGTCCAACGACCATTCTTAAACCCCCCGTATTTCCCATCACCAACAATGTAGAGATCGAAAGTAAAGCCCATGTCCTCCCCCAGCTTCTCCAATAGATCAATGCAGTAGCCATAGCAGCATTTCTTTAGATCTGTGGGAACAGATCCATTGGTTCCTCTGAGGTTCTGGAAAAGTCCTTCCAAAACTGAAGAGTCATTGGTAAGCGGGTCCAGGCACAGCTGCCCGGCAGGACATAACCCATCCGAATCCACTTCACGGGTAAATACAAATGGGTGCTCCACCAGTGTCACTACTCGCATGTGCAACCGTGGAGGTCGGCGCCAATCGCCACCTCCTCCAGAACCTGGATGGTTTGGCCAGGCTGCTGGGTCCATCAGAATTCTCCCCCTGCGCCAGCGTCCCAGGCGGGTCCAGGTTGGCTGGCCTAAGGGATCCAGCTGGAGGGACCAGATGTAGTGATGGGCTTCTGAGATGACATTCTGGCTCTGACTGTTGCTGGATATGAAACCGCTCTGGCCCTCAAATGATGTGTTGGCTACAAATCTGAGGAGAATGAAGAGAAAGAAAACAAGAAGTGTCAGGGAAATAAAGGAGCGAGGAACACTGTGAAGAAGCTTGGAAGAGAAAAAAGGCGAGCAGAAGGGTACACACAGTTTTACTGGACACATGCTTAATGTCAAACATCATTAAAATTTTGGGAACATTGTTTAACAATATACTTATTATGTTTGCAAAGAGTGATACCCAGTCAAAAGTCAATCAAAAATCAAACTCTGGGCTCAGTGCATACAGATGTTCAGTATAATAGCACATTTTATCCCTTGTAGACAATATTCTTACAGGAAGTCTCAAGAGAACAGGTTTGTAATCTAATTTGATTTGTTTGTCTAAACTGAACACAATCAAGTCTATCTCTTCAAATGTCTTTGTGATCAAAGACATTTAAAGTATCAAAAAGAGAGATATAGGTAAATTTTTTATATACATTTTTTGTGTGTAGGAGCACTGTTTGCAGGTTGGCACTCATGGGAAGAATGTCCTGGTTTTAAATCCACTGGCTGGATGGGGTCTTTCTGTATGGAATTTGCACATTTACAGCAGGGCTGTGTGGGTTCTCTGTCTCCAAAATCCAAATACATGGAAGTTAAGCTAACAGGTATGAATGGTTCTCTGTCTCTGAGTATTAGTTCTACAACAGACTGGTAAACTGTCCAGGGTGTACACCACCTCTCGCCCTATGGGAGCTGGGAAAGGCTCCATCCCCACCACAACCCTGAATTGTTTGAGTGGAAGAAAATGGATGGATGGATGAGTTTGAGCATTTTTCCAAACTGTTTGGGATTATAACCAATGAAAAGAAAATCAATTCGACCGTATACAATTACGCACTACTTCTGAGTGTGTATATGTGTGTATCACATGTCATTTACTTAACTCTTTTCACTCACTATTTGTTTATAAACCATTGTGCGTTTAATCATTAGTTATTAATAATCCCTGTCTCTCTCCCACCGTGCGCCTTCTGTCCTGTCTCTCTCCTTCTTTGTCATTTGATTACTAGGGTTTTCTCTCTGTTATTATATGATCTTCACATTATAAAGCAGCTTGAGAGAACTGTTGTGACTATTTCGCACTAAATTTATAGGATATAGAAGGTTCAAGAAAACGTAGTTCTTATTAGACTGTAGACAACTGTATGTTCTCAAGATGCTCTGTAAGTATCATTTAGGGCGTCCTTTCAATGTTACATTTTAAAGTTCCATTCACTTCTCTTCACTTTAGTGGGTACAGTAAAATGATGCTAACTGAAAAAGATGAAAGATTGTTTGGATTACAAATGAAATTAGTAAAAAAAATAATTTAAAAAATCTTCCCCTATCCTATGAGATTGTTCACTTGGTGAAAGCGGCTGAAATATTGTGGTAATCTTAAAAAACATTAACAAAAAACCCTCCAAAAGACAAGAAATAATCATCAGTCTGTCTTGTCAACACTACATGCTTTGTTTACTCACTGATCCAATCCAGCCTGATCCTGGAGAGGACAACAACACCGTGCTGACTACTTCTGACTTTGACACACATTAATAGCAGTGCTGCATTTTTTTATGATCAGCTCAGCCTGGAGAGGAATCATTTCAGATCAAGTTTATGATGCTACCCTGACAGTATGTTTGATACATATGAGTATGCATGACATATGCATATGTCTTCTTTATGACTCAGAAAGCTGAAACCCATTTTCTTTTATATCTTAAATACAACAGAGAGACTGAGAGTGCACTGAGCACAGTTCATGTTGTACAATAAAGTAAATTGCAGGATGCACAGCTGTAAAAAAAAAGTTTTCTGCTGCCTTGCTTTTTTATTCTTTATCGCCTCTATCCAGACATGTTTGGATCTCTCTTCTTGGGATTTATGGGCTTAAATGTACAATTATGTTTTACTCTTGGTTAGTTCATAAATAATTTCCACTTTATTGGTGTAAAAGCAACACCAGAGAGGTGTATTATCTTGGCGGCCTTAGTGGCTGTCTAACTGTGAGTGTGTGTATGTGTGACAGCATAAGACAAACCACGGTCCAGTGATCACGCCATCTCCCTCACTGAGCCATGCTACTGGCTGTCTGAGAGTGTCAGATACCAGAACAGACACACACACTCACACCCACACACAAGAAAGACACACACTGGATTGGATATGTTTGAATTTAAGAAAACATGCAGGCATCCAGGTAGATGCACAGCTCTTTGATACGCCTTGAGGAGGTAATGATGTACCTGAAGTGACCTTTTTCAAAATATCTCCATCGTGTCACCTTGCTCACTGAAAAATTTCCCGTCCCACCACCTTGTCAACTTCCCTACATCCTTTACAGGTTTTTAGCCAACCTGACAACTCAAGCAAGCTGTCTGAAGGTCAGTGTTTTCACAGTAGCTTGTAGATGTTAAACTACCTGGGGAGTGTGTCTCTCTCCTGATGGCAGCCAGTGTCATGCTCTCGCAGTTTCCTGACATTGCAGAAAGTGTTCCATGCTAAATGTGAAATGTCACTTTCTTACTAAAAGGTCACGTATTATAGAAGGTAATGTGTTTAGGCAAGACATCTGTATTATTTGAGTATGTTTCAAGTTCAAGTCTGAATTTACTGTCAGATTAATATAGGCAAGGTGTCTCAGAAAAGTAGCTGTGAAAAGGGAAGCACAGTTTTGTAGCAAAAATCGATATAGATGTCCAAGTTAAACTGGTATCCATGTGTTTCATCCACATAAGGACTCAGTTAAAAAAAAAGGGTCAGACCGCTGCAACACCAATCACGTAATCAGAACTCCAAGGATAGTTATTACAACTGGGATTGATCCTAAGTGGCTCCACTCATTATGAACTATTGAACTCTTCTAATCAGACAAGCTCAGGATAGTTAAACCGGCACACCCACTGGACTGCTCTGTCTCTGCTGACTTTGGATGTCTTTGAACACAGAATCGAGTTCAGAGACACACAAAAACACTGGGCCACCTACACATTACTCCAAGTGGAGCTGCTCAGCCAAGGAAAACCATGCCATGAAGCTCTTAGGACATAATTTTTGTGCTGATGTTAATACTAGAGGAGGGTTAGAATCTGCAGTTCTTGAATCAGCAGAGCTTTGGCAGATTTCACTACATGCCTCAACACTTTGCAACCCTGCTTTTTATCTGGCCTGCCACTTTGTGGCTAAATTGCTGTGGTTCCTAACCGCTTCCACTTTTGCAATTTGCAAACTTACTTGTTGCACTGGTGACAACCTATAACAGTACTGTGCTAGAATTCCATGAGTTATTTTGAAAAACCCATTCTCTCACAAATGTTTGTAAAGGCAGACTGGATGACTCAAATGCAGAGTCAAAGGCAGGCATCGATTACATTTTTTTTTAAAAAGGCAAACCAAAGTCGACGAGAGAAAGCAGGGAAACACAGAAACATGGGGAACTAGAGAACAGTACACAAAGGAAACAGGATTACAACAAGGCACTTAGGGAGATGCTAAACAGCAGGGAATATAGCTCCAAGTCATCAGAAAAATTAGACAAGGAAGTTAAAAGTAAATACAAAATACACAAGACTAAGTTTATCAAAATGAAACTGGAAAAAACAGTTTGACTGATTACACTAAGGGGAAGGAAATACATTAAATAATGTGATCCCTAAGAAAACCAAGAATCACATTGATTATTTAAATAAAGAGCACTTTAAATTCCAAAAAACATTTAGAGATGTCATTAATGCTCTCAACAACTAACTACCATTTCAACACTATTTTAAACAAACTAACCTAATTAAAATACCACCATTGCCTGTTTGTCTGCCAGTTCACACTACATAATTTTAAGTTTGTTTTCAGTTTGTCCTGCCTGTTCCTACGAAAACAGCTTCAGTTTGAGAAAGCACATCTCCAAGCATAAATGTAGCTAAAATATTTAAACCAAGCCCCAATATACTCAAGCTCCATATTTCTCACCACTCAACTTATCATACCAAACAATTATTTGACCTTCAACACTACTTGCTGACGTGCTGTAGTTCACTACATCCGGAGCTGCTACATTACCTCCTATGCTCGAAATAAAAACTATGGTTGAACTTTGTATTCAACGTGACGTGATTCACTTCCACCTCATGAAAAGATAAAATGATGGTATTTGCAGCCAAAGAATGACGTCTGGGTGAATCATATATTTTCCAGACCAAGACTAACTCAGTGTCAAGGCTGCCTTGTGTTCTCGCCTCATGCATCACCCAAAAAAAAAAAAAAAAAAAAAAAGATTTTTAACATAATATAACCACAAGGCTGTTGTTGTGTGTACATCACTGACCAAGCAAGTTAAATGAAAAGGAATGGGAGTGCACTTAAATCCATCTTATTCATTACTCTCACAACATTAATCAGCAACAATGAATGTTTTTTTAAGCAAGAAAACATTTTGCTCTTAAAAATAAAATATAGAAAAAAGGAAATGCTGCTGCCTTTGTAGCAGCATAGAAATCTCTGCCAAGAGTATTCCTCCTTGTTAAACCAATCCTCGCCTGAAGCAAACAGAAAGTGTTTCACTGACATTGGTTCAGGGAATACAAGCCTCAGAGGGGACATTTATCATATACCATTTTCAATCTTTATGGTTCATCTAGCTGGCACATGTGGGTACTAACCTTTACTTTGACGGGCATGGATCAGTTTAAAATGATTTCTATCAAGACGGATTGTCTATGGTGGGGAAAAAATAAATAAGATAACCCGTGGAAATTTGTCTCGGCACAATATCTGGTTATAAAGGACTTTTGCTCACTGAACTCTCAGAAGGGTGTATAGCGTACCTCTGTGAAAATGGACATTTATATCTTAGGTTTAGGTCTTTATCTTCATTTTTTCCCCACCTTTATCTTCTTAGGCTTTGCTATCCCGTCATGTGTGATTTTAACTTTTGCACACTGACTTTAAACCCCCTGGAAAACCCTCAATCCCAACTAGATGTGACTCGTCATAGGATAAAAGTGAAAAAACAAGTTTTCCTTTTTCAGTGAGCCCTACCTGACATCCAAATTATTTGAATGCCCAAATAAATATATAAAGAGCCACTATATCAGATTGTTTACTCAGTCAACCATCTATGCCAGGGATGTCAAACTCATTTTACACATTGAGCCACATATTGACTACTGTAATCTCAAGTGTGCCAAACCAGTGAAGCTACATGGTAAACATGTACAATTACAGAAAAAGTTCTGTAGTTCATTGCCCTGTACTGTAATGATAAAATATCATTTTTGTTCATTCAAAGAAAATTTCTTTTTTTCTTGTCTTTCTGTGAATCGACTGTAAAATCATAAATGTATAAAGTATTGAAAAAACAGCAACTTTCTGTTATTTAATTGTTTATCTATTTCTAGTAATAGTAATAGTGTAGTATGAATGAGGGTCATTCTTTATTGACAGGAAAAACTGTAAAACTTATGAAAAAGCAGTTAAAAGTTCAAAATCTGCAACTCCTTCACAGTCTTTGCTGGGGAGATTCTGTCCCCTGGACCTTATGTTTGACATCCCTGGTCCTCTGAATCAGATTTAAATATTATCTTTGATGACTGATTGTTTAAAAGTTTTGGAAAAAACCCAAATATGTTTACAATATTTTTGCACAGTTCCCTCACATGCCAGTATTTTGTTTTAAACTAATCCTATCAACTGGATTTAAGAACAAAAATATTACAATCAGGATTTCTCCAATTGTTTTGCAACAGCAACAATAGATAAGGAAAAGATTTATTAAACTGTGGTTTCTCAACATGTTTATGTCTATATGTTGCAATACGTATCAAGTGAAACAACATTGAAAATCATAATAACTTTAAAAAAATGCAAGTGAAATAACATTGATTTATGTGCAAGTGTAACAAGCATGTATGCATGTCCTGCAGCTACTTTACTATGCATCTTACTTTTGACTTGCCCCAGTCAAGCTTTCTACTATACCAGAGAGTGTGGTAATCTTGTTTTATATTTATGGAAATTTGCACTCCTGCAAACTACAGCTAGATTTATTATGGAAGACAGAATTACATTTGTGAAACACAGAGGTTGGTCCTCATCATTTATTCTCTTGCAATTAACATTAAAATTGACAGACTATTACACTACATATTACTGATAAGCTAAAGAGCAAGTGTTACTTCTTTCTTGCTTATAATATGCACCTCATGTGAGCGTTACTCATCCTTGTTTTCTAAACTATCCATAAATTGGGGACAATGCCAACTTTTTTCCCAGGACATGCATTTTTTTTTATGAAAGTATAATCTGTAGAACCATCAGATATTAAATGGCTTTGGTTTCTAAATGATGGGCAGTTGGAGTAAAACAGGGGTGTCCAACTCCAGGCCTTGAGGGTCAGTGTGCTGCAGGTTTTAGATGTGTCCTTGATCCAACATAGTTGATTTAAATGGCTGGTGATGAACTAATCATTTGGTTCAGGTGTGTTGACCCAGGGTGATATCTAAAACCTGCAGGACACCAGCCCTTGAGGCCTGAAGTTGGACACCCCTGCAGTAAAGGTTTCAATGAAACAACAAGCAAACAAGGTACCGTCCCTACACACTGCTTCCCGGGCGCTGCATTGGTGGCTGCCCGGGGAGCAGTAACATATTATGTGCAATAGAAAACATTTGGTTTTAACAATTCTTTACATGTAACAGATTTGAGCATTTTTCTAGAAAACTACTTTTTTTGCCAGCTGATTGCAGTACAGTTTGCAGAACACTGACTTCCCGCACAAGCACTCCATCGCTTTGTGATGCTATGCAGTATACTCTCTTTTAGGCTATTCATTTCTCATAATACAAAGTGGTCTGCCTTGAAAGAATTTTCCCACAGGACCAAATGAATGAGTCACAAAAAGTCCAGCTTTTAGAGTGCTCGGCGAATGGAACGCAGTGATAAATAGAAAAAAGAAAAGAGAAAAGATCTCGGATGTAAATGTCAGAATGAAGGGTTTATGCACAGCCTGATCCTTTACTGATCTTTCTTGGTTCAAAGCCCGATGGAGAGAGAGATGGAAATTAAAGCAAAACTGAATATATGAACTGCAGAGTCAAGCAGAATATTCAGCAGTAACTATAAATCATATTTAAGATGTAGATGAATTAATTATATAAACTCTCATAATGTAATATTAATCTTTATGTATCTTAAAAGTATGTCAGTCTATTTAGTCTGCATATTACATTCAATATTTTTGAATTTGATACAACTAAATTTGAATTTGAGACAGTTAAATTTTACCTGGTAGAAATAAACTGCAAGATTTCCTGAGAACCATTTTCACTTGAAAATGGACTATATCCAACTTCCATACGATCAGGCTATTTTACCCACCAGCCACGCATTACAGCATGACTGGCTGATTAGTTCTCTATCCCTGGAGCAATTTCAGTGAACAGCTGCCTGTCTACAGTTGTGTGAAAAAAATAAGTAAAGCCCATGAAAAATGTTGACTTTTTCCAATACATTTAAACAAGCAAACACTCAATCCTCTTTGAAACACCGCCTGCAGATAAATGTGATATACTCAAATCAGTGATACATAAAATTCTAATTTTCCAGTCCACCCAGCTTCTGAACTGCATATCCAGATCAGGGTCAAGGTGGGGCTTGAGCCTAAAACCCAGCTGACATGGGGCGAGACGATGGGGTGGAGGGTAACCTGATAACCTAAACAGTTGGTTATCCATTCACACCTATGGCCAATTTAGAATTCGTGTTGGGATGTATTACAACATTACCCTTTTACTCAAATACTCCACATAGAACATAATTTTTTACACTACCTACTTACGTTTGTATGACTCCATAACATGGTGAGAAATGAGTTGTGGGATAATTGTTAGTTAATATAATAGGCTCCAGTCCTGCACACTGACACAAGTTAGTATTCTAGTGTGTCATGAACTGCGGAGTATGCAGATGATATATGGTGGAGTTGGAGGACCCAGATGGAGGCTAACTAGAGTAAACGAAAGCGAGCCATTTATTTATATTGGTAGTCATGGTACAAAAACGCAATCTCTTAGAGTTTTTGTTTCAATTTTCAACATGTCAAAAGCAGACTTCAAACTATATACCAGTTTTTAATCCTACAGTGCAGTTATGTGGATTTTATTGATAGATTTGTCCAATCCATAAAATTAGGATTAGGAATTCTAACTAAGCGATTAGTATCTTATTAGGAAGTAACATAGGGAACATGTCTTATTTCAAAAAGTGTGACATCTGGGGTCTGCTGTTCTCTTTGTAGCTAATTAAGCCATCATGGCAGGACCTAAACAGCTGTTTTGGGTTTTGAAAAATGAAACTACAGCTTCCATAATCAGCATAAACTGATTGTGGAAGTTTTTAGCTATCAGACAACAAGATAGCAGGATGATACTGATTAATGAGTACCACGTACACAGCTACCTCCTATTACTTTCAATTTATATTCCTCAAATTCCTTCCATTTTATGCAGTATTTACAGCCCCTGTGTAAGTCTCACATCCGCTCTGCTAGTTTTATTACAGAACCTAGAAGGAAACATCTGGGTAAATATTTTAAAAAGTTATTCGTGTTTTGGTCTTGACCTTGTGACCTGTGAAAGTGTGGCTATGATGCTAACTAATCTGTTTCATTGTTTCACAGATTAGCTAGACCTTGCATTTCTGACTTCTTTTTTAAATGATTTATGTGCCTCTTTAAAGTGTAGCATCACAAAAATCATTTTTATACAAAACATAGTCATTCCCAGTTTGCATAAATCTGCATTTTCTATGTTATTCTGATGTTTTTGTCATTACTTTTTTATACAGTAAGCATATTACTGCCATTCGGCTAGAATAAGGTAAAACTGCTTTTGGAGGCCCTTATTTGCTATGAATTCTAGATTTTTCCCATCATGCTAAAAATATCTATGCACCACACTAACCTGGGTTAGCATAAAGCTGGTTATTTCTATAGTGTCCCAGCCGCAAGTCCCATGACACTACAGCTGTCTGGTGGCAAACACCTCTATATGTCACCTGCTTTCTCCCATTGAGAGAGGTTGATGGCATTCCCAGCAACACTGCTGCAACCAGGTCCATAATAATCATGAAACAGATGCCCCGAAGGGTTCAGTGTTCAACTGAGAACAGCTACAATCTTTCCGTTGCTCATCTGTCACATGGTTTTTGGCTTCAACACTGCTGTGGTGACAACTGCTCCCTCCAGGTCAACTCATCCACCAAGCACCTGTTATTCAGACTCAACAAAATTCTCACTGAATCTGAAATGTATGAAATGAGTGAAAATGACCACAATCTTCACTCTAAAAAGCCACTGGGTGTGAATGGTGTAAACCATGGGGGAAATATGTTCCCACAGATTTGTAATAGACATTTGGAGAAATAACTAGAGAGTAAAAGTAAATACACTTTAATTATTTTGAAAACGGAGAGATATTTGTTTGACTA
This sequence comes from Pelmatolapia mariae, assembly GCF_036321145.2. NCBI lineage: Eukaryota > Metazoa > Chordata > Actinopteri > Cichliformes > Cichlidae > Pelmatolapia > Pelmatolapia mariae. The sequence goes on from NC_086233.1 coordinate 30,306,383, forward strand.
GCTGCTCGCTGTAAGAAAAGGGTCAAGAAGAGACATTACTGTGTATTTAGGAGGCTGAATGTAAAGAGATGCAGCACTTGTGTATTGTTCTTGTAGATTACTAAAAATCTAAGAAACATTTAAATATCCCATTAGATACTACACTGCTATCAGCTCAATTTTAGTAATGTAATGCAGTTAAAGAACTACAAAACAGATTCTTTCTTTTTGTTTTGTTTGTTTGTTTTTGTGGATTCCAGTATCTACTTAACATAGTGATTAGCTGCAATTATGTCATTTTACTGACAAAGTTGAAGTCATAGCTTAATGGATTGATTCCCAGTCAGTGTTGGGAAGGTTACTTTTAAAATGTATTCCATTACAGATTACAGAATACATGCCCCAAAATGTATTTTGTAACGTATTCCGTTACGTTACTTAATGAGAGTAATGTATTCTGAATACTTTGGATTACCTATTATATTATCAAGCGTTTTACAACTACATGAATGTACTATTGCTGTGTGAATTATTACTTTTACTGAAGGTTACTCGCCATACCAATAGCAACTAGATTTTTAAATCTTAATATAAAATGAGTAACAGTAGGGTGGACATTAGGTAAGGCTGCACTTGCAGCGATCTCGTATAGAAAACTATTCCGCGCGCATATGAAACAGGTCCACGGCTCCGAACCGCAGTAAAGGGACCTCTGGCTAATACGTCGAGTTCCGTGTCGGGCTCGTAGCCGAAAACTAGCTTTACTTTGTTGTCTGGGTCAACTTTGCTAGCGAGAGACAGAGAGAGGCGTTGAAATGCTGCTCCAACGGAACTTATTATTTCGGAGGAAAACATGAACACAGAGTACAGTCGAGTCTTAATAGCTTACTTACAACTGGGCTACACTGCCAATGAGACTACATTCTTTAGGGCTTTGCCTGTAACACTCTGCCTATTGCCTTCATATTAAATAATTTTTTGAACAATAATTTTTAAAAATATTTCGTCACGCCATTATGTGGACCACAAGTAGAGGTGACATGGGCCGCGACACTGAGACACAGGCATTAGAGCCTCTTAATGCGTGTTTTGTTTGGGTTTCCACCGGTGTGGAATTACCAGAAATAGAGAGGGCATAGCCTAACATATGAAACAGGAAAATACCGCCGTGTAATCCATTTATTTCAACAAAGTAACTGTATTCTGAATATCACCTTTTTAAACGGTAACTGTAACGGAATACAGTTACTCATATTTTGTATTTTAAATACGTAACACCGGTACATGTATTCTGTTACTCCCCAACACTGTTCCCAGTTGGGTATCGATGGTCCTGTGGGTGTATATGGAGATTTGCAAAGTACCTCTATCTTTCAGAAGACAAAAAATGAGATTAAGATGTATTAGATGATGTGCCAAGCACTGCATCAATTTAAATTATGTCACATACACATAAGGAATTGTCAGCACTCACAGCTCGCCATAAAGTGACGTGAGGATGCTAACAGAAATGTCAGCATGGATTGCTAAAAGTGATGAATAGCTGGTATAAATAATATGCTTCTGCAGTTTCAGCTCACAGTAATCTTAATGTTAACCTTTAACCTATTTAGCAACGAAAAATAGATATAGATATAATTGAAACCCAGATCAAGAAAGTTCTAACAGTAAGAGAGGAAATGTGAAGATGCATGCTTTCCAACATTTACTCATACTCCAGTGGATGCATCGAGGCCAACTCAGCATAAGGACGCCAAGGATACCTTGGCATGCAGACCGGAGGAGTCAGGGATCGACTCACTGACCTTCTGACTGATAGACGACCCACACAACCACCTGTGCCACGGCTGCCCTGTGCTAACCTTCTGCTAGCATTTACACAGCATCTGTACAAACTCAGCAGTAACCTGAGACCCTTATTTCAGTAACAGTGAGACCAATGTCACAAGACTGGTCAATTGTAACTAGCAACGGCTGATCAAGACTGCAGGAAAAACTGATGGTTTCTCCTAAATATAAGACATTCAGGAAAAACAACTCAACTCAAGTGTGATGGTAAGAAAGAAAATCTTTATACAATCAATAAACATTTAAGCTTTGGATATACCTACTCATGTGGAGTAATTTTCTTAGCATCTAACCAAATCAAAACTAAGCAGAAGGAGCAGACTTCATGTGGGAAACAGCCTGATTACAGTTGCGGCCACTAACGCCTCCAGAAGTGTCAAAACTCTGGAAAGGCAGGTGGACTCAGGTGTCTCATTAGAAGCACAAAGAGCTTGTTAATGAGTCCCTTTGTCATTCTGTGTATGCAGATTCATTTTGCTTTGACCACCAATTTATTACCGGAATGACACTCGTTATTTTTATTATTATTGCTTTTTTCTCTCTTTTAAAGTTTGCATCATATATGCTGAACACGTTATTGAAGGTTTACTTGAGCCCATCTGATATTTTCTTAGGGTATAAAAAAGAAGCGGCAACTAAGTAAGCTGCAAAGAGCACAAAAAATACAAGACTCTTTCTGACATCTGATGAGGTGGTCAGCCTATAGCCCAGCCTTAAAGCTTAAAGATGTCCCCTGCACCCTCCTAGCATGATCAGAGGTACAAACACTGCAGAGATCTAAGAGTGCTGGAAAATGTGAAGACCACAAGCAGGCTAAGGTACACTCATAAACTTGAAAAAAATATGATCTGCTCTATTTTGCGTCCATGATCATGTGCTGTTATCTGACATAAACTTTCTGTGCAATTAAAATCTATCTGTTGTAGAGGCTTCTTTACCACTAAGCTAGGTAGTGATATGGCCTCTCTATTTCAGTTAAGCTAACATTATATACATGTTCTGCTGTGGTTTTGTTCAGAAAAATGTCAGATACTTCTGTTAAATGTGTCTGAGATTTTCTCTCATTTGCATTTTCTGAGTGACTGCAGGGTCCAGGGAGAGAAGTCTGCCACTGTCTGTATTAACGACCCCCTTAGAGGTGTGGCTGAGGTCATGTTGAATTGATTTGTAGAATTTTTGTGTATTTTTATGGTTGGACTTCACTGAATGATCAGTCTAACAACAGGAAACCAAGCCCCTTATCTAAAGAGAACGTTTGCTTTTCCTCTGGTGAGAGGAAGCTAGAGCATGAGACATTTGGTGAAGACATTACATTCATGCTTTACCTACTAACTATTCTCATCTTGTTTTAGTACTGTAAGAGCACTGACCCTATTCATGTTTATTTATAGTCTGTTTGGAGTATGGCTTTGCTTTATGTATTTTGATAGACACACACAAAAAAACTGGACAGGTTTTGTTTTTAAGGTTTGGAGAGAGTTTGCCTCTGTGTGTGTATATAAATTCTGCCCTGAAAACTCTTATCGAAAATAAATATATTTTGATTAGTTCAGTACCTGATGTTCTTCAGCTTGTGAAAATACAGTTACTACATATAGTCTAATATAGATCTGTGTTCTCAATATTAGTTTAGTATGTTTTTTTCTTATGCAGATTTCTGTAAGTGGTCATACAAGGGGCAGAAGGAAGAGTGGGTCATCTACTAACAGGAAGGCCAGTGGTTTAAGCCTCAGCTACTTCAGCAGGCACTACCTTGGGTTAGCCTCTGTTGTTTAAATCTGCTATAGGCTAAAAAAACAAAAACAAAAAAACATAACAAAAATGTACATAATTTAACATGGACCAAACATGCATGTTTCAGATATATTCTTTTCACTTTCAAGAAAAAATTATGTTTAACTCAATTCAGTGGGCTACATACAGAGTTAACTCTGATTGGTCAATTAGATTATAAAATGGTATGCAAGTACTAGTCTGTTTACCATATACAAAGATGTAATGACATTTACACACATCTGCACAGGGACTCAGGGGACCAACACCCTTAAGATTGCTGATTGGCTGCTCTAACCTCTTTGTGCCTTCTAGGTTTCTCATCTATTATTTCCAGCTACCACAGCCAGTGTTGTTTTTAAAAAAAAGACAAAAAAAAAGATTAGGTGGGTCAGTTTATCTGACCACTAAAGCACTCTGCCTCCACAATAAGATTACAAATGATTTAAAAAAGAAAAGCGAAACTAATGTAATTGTTAGACTCCACACAGTAATATGTTTCATAGTGTGGAAAAAAAATGTAATGGTAACAGATGATGATGACCCTGACTCAATATAAGTCCACTCTCTGTATCTTTTAATCCCTTTAGCATGAATGTGATCAGACAGCCCAAACAGTCTCAGAACTTTAGAAATACTGAAACGAACGATTTTGGGAGAAAAACTCTTTTTTTTCCCATCTTTGCAGGTTGCTTACAAACATTCATCTTTGCTTTTTTTTCTTTTTTCTCTAGCCTCTCCATATAAGTCTTTCCAATACTTTCAGATTTCCCCGAGGCAGGTGTGCGACTGACTTTTCCAAATCACCCATGTGTGAAACAGCTTGAATTAGAACCACTATCACATACAAAGGAAAGTAAACCTCATCAAGTAGTTTCTCCCTGTTTTCATGGGGTCAAAGACTGCACGAGGACTCTCACTGGACAAAAGGTCCTGTTTGGCAAGTGTTTCTGCAATATGTAAAACACTGACAAATGAATCAACACCCTTTTTTAAATAAAGTAAAGCAATGGAAGGACCTTCAGGACCTCCAAGCTCACCATGTTTAATAATTACCTTCACTGGATATTCATTCTGCTGATCCGAGTGTTTTGAGGAGAATCTTAGCAGGAAAGGTCAAACAGTACTTGTAATGCAGCGGTGGGTGATCACACATCCACTGTCACTTACATCTCTAGAGTGGAGCAGCTGCAGATTACAGTGCTGTAAAATGCAATTCATTACACATTATCATTTTACCACAGTGCTGCAGTTATTGACTCTACTACAGTGTGTATCCCCATAAACTACATGCTGTGCAAATGCAGGACGGTGTAGGTGTGTATGAATTATTTGTTACTGCTCGAGTAAACATTTGAAAGATATGAAAGAAGTAGAGTAATGTATACACTGTACATTTGGATATTATTGATTAATTGTTGGGTGGAGAGAACCCAGATTTGGTACTGTGTAAGTCTTACTGTTTAAAATGTATATTTAATTTAATGAAGCCTGAGCTCCACTAAATTGGTGCATTAATTAATAACAGAAAGAAGAGCCCTGAAACACTAACAGATATTTACTGTAATACAAAGAATGCAAAATATTCTGCTGAATATATAATATAACCTATTTTGCACAATATGGTCTAAAATATGTATAGCCACTCCTTTATACGTAACTCTATTGCTGTGTAGTAAGAGGAAGGACACATTGTTTACATATTTGAAAAAAAGTGCAAATAGTACTACTTTTATTTACTAGTACCATGAATTGCATACCTATTTAACAGAATAAGTGAGTCAGAAGAGTTGTACCTGCATGATTAAGATTTAAGCCATGTAAACTGTATCTTGTAGTTTAATCCATTGATGACTGCTGTTAATATATGAGACAAAGATAAGGAAAACACACCCCTACCTTGCAACAGATGAGCAAAATAGCATCAGATTTTATTGATGCGACTTCAGTGCTTTCATCTGTCCATCCTAGAATAGATGCTAGGATGATGGGAAAGCTAGCTGGAGGAGGGGATGTGAGTGTTGAAAGTGTTGAACAAAGACTAGACTAGGACTAGTAGTGATATTACACTGTGAAAAGGAATCAAAACTAATTAAAAATGTCTGGAAGTATGGGCCATATGGATAGATGATCATCTTTTGTTTAAAAAGTTGGGCACTAAAACTTCCAACTTGCCCTGGTAGCAAACTGGCTTACAAAACTTTTGATGAGATCTCAGACATACTAAAGAGGCTTTTAAATCTAACACCTCTGGCGATAGCTGGTTCAGGTTTTACAAAAGGAATGAGTCAAATATTGAATTCATATTGGAGTATATGGCAGAGCTTCATAGATTAGGAGAGCATTGCCATGTCGGGGAGTACGCACTAAGGAACAGGCTTGTGTGTGGACTGAGCAATGAGGCCATTCTGAAATGGCTTTTGACAGAATATAGACTAACATTGACTTGCAATTTGGAAATTTCCATATTTATGGAAAACACAGCACACATAAAGTAGTACACAAAACTCAGACTTGATTAAGAAGTGTTAAAATGTTGCACCATCCTGCAGATTACTGGTTTAAGGATAAAAGTTGCAGGATGGGCAGTAAAAGAGGGTACATAGAGAAAATATGTAAATCAAAGACAGACAAAGAAAACAAGAACCAAGGACAAGAAGGTACACAAGTAACATGAGAGACTCAAATGAGGATGATTTGTCAGTGACAGAAGTTACATGGCTGACACCTAATGTTTACAGAGTGCCATGAAAGATGAAACTAGGCAGTGGGTCAGTGCTCACATCCAGGAAAATGTTCCTAAACTTAATCTGAAATATACAAATGTGAGATTGATAACTTACACAGGAGCAAGAATCACAATACTGCAAAAGCTGAAGTTAAAGGTGAAATATGGGCACATATATGTCTCTTTGGCATGAGAGAAAGGCCATGCACCAAACAGAATTGAAGGTGTGTCAGAAATACTGTATAGAGATTCAGTGTTGAGGGAGGGGATTGACTGAGCTTGAAGAGAGCGCAAGACCAAGGTTTCACAGGCAAGTCATGTTGTATACGGCTTAAAATCTAAGCAGTTTTTCAGTATTCGGTACACCAAGGAATTTTAGCTGTAAAGAACTGATGTGACTGGACAATGCTAACAGTATCTTTTGGAAAAAAGACAACAGGCAAAGAATTTATTTGTCACTGAATCCCATAATACGTATAGACCAATATCCAATCCCACGCAAAGATGACACATGTGATTCTTTAGCACAGTGAGAGCTTTTTAGAGATTACCTTGCTTGGGCCCTATCTATATCTATAAAGGAAAATATAACAACCATCATACTCACAAGAGTCTATATGAATACAATAAGTTGATCTTTGGCATCGCCACTGCTCCAGTAATTGGGCAAACTGCCCTGGGCCAGCAGCTGCAAGCTATATCAGTCACTCAGTCACACTGAGAGAGCATAATCATTACTGGTCCAGATTATACCATGCATTTTGCAAGCATAGTTGCTGTTCTGACGAGATTAGTGGAGCACTAGCTGTCAATCATGGACTCCATAAGAACTCAGCAATCCTGAATGACTGAGTTTAGTTAACTGGATTATCACAAAAGTTCTATCAACCTCTCAAGCGTGTTATATTCACTGAATGTGGTGCTGCAGTGGTAACCCAAATGGAAGCAGATCAGTGTATGTGCATATTTTGTCTTCTGTGTCACATTTAATATGTTTGGCTGGTACTGGGTAACTTTTAATTTTTGCCAATGAATTCATTTTTTGCATGTTTGAAAAAGGCAAGAGACAATATTTTTTGTTTACTAGTACTATGGTCAGAATACCTTTGTATGTTGCTAAGATAGTAAAGTGGTACCTGGGTGATTTTACATGAACATTGAACTGACACACATCATTTTTTTCTGTTATTGCAAGGGAAGAAACAGAGAAAAAACTTCTATACCAAAATCCGTCATGTAAGTTAAGCTGCTGAAATAATCATTTTGTGGGGCATAATTATCACAACATTTTTTAGGTTTGTCTGGTTTGCAAACTGCATGTATATAGTAAGCCTTACACTGATCCACTATGCTGGTGGCAATCTGTTTCCCACTATCCTCTAACCATTTTCAAAATTTCCTTTATTACAGAACACAACATGTGTCCTCACAGCCTACACACTGAAAGTGGCAAGTTCTGATCGGGATTTGGATGCAGTACGGCTGGCCTGCTAGGTTCTTTCAAATGGCTATAAGACCTACAAAGACCTGATCTTACACAGCCAGACATTTCTCCACAGAGCTGTGTCATTATGATGAATGCTTGCTTCCCCATGTGCAAATGTTCCAACAAAACGTGCTCTCACCCACTTTTTAGAAGACTCACCCCCACCATCATTTTATAAATGTTGCACAACCAAAATTGTTTGTGATTGGCCTAAGCAAATATAAAAAAACAAAACAAAACTGACTGTTCTTCCCCCCGATACAGTAGCAGAATAATAATTGCACCCTATGGAAGTGAGTCGTCCTTATAGAATGCCTTATTAGAGGACATTGCATGAAACTTTGTGTCTGTATATTCCCTACCTTGCCAAGTATTCCCCCGAGCTCCCATTGCTCTGTTGTTTATCCATACAATTGGTAGTCCCTGGTATGAGTGCCAAGGCAGGATTATCCTGGGCAGCACTGCCCACGGCACGCGCCACGAGTTCTAATGAGTCATGGACGTAGTGATCCAGAGAAGGGGATCCCATGACCCCATGGGCCAGTAACCCCAGGGGTAACCCTTCTGTTCTCAGCTCAGCCACATTCTGGCTGTCCCCCAAGACCCAGTGAAACTCTGGAAGCGTCATCCGCGTAACCAGCGTCCACAAACGTCGCACCTCGCGAATGTCGCACCCAAATGTCACCAATCCTGTTGTAGATGAGTGTTCTCTAAGGGCCTCCAGCTGTCGCAGGAGAGTTTGCTGCTGGTCTGATTTAGAAGAAGTGGATGAAGAAGAAGAAGAAGAAGAGGCAGCAGAGGAAAAATAGGGTAAGGTTGCAATACCTAATGCCACCGCTGAGGTTGATAGTGCAGACGAAGATACTGAAGAGGTTAAGGCAATAGTTGTCAGGTTGACAAGAGTGCCCAGGTGAAAGCGGGTGTTGTTCTTGATGAGGAAAAGGAAGTCACTAATATTCCATTCCTGGCAGAGCAGAATGCTGATGTCCCACCAGCCATTCATCATCAGCAGGGTGTAGAGCAGCTGGGATTGTGGAGCCTCCACAGTTCGCATCGCCATTTGGAAATGTAGAGGATTCTGTGAAAAGTTGGTAAAAGGAGGACAGGTGTAATGGGAGTTGAATTGGCAAATGGAGTGGAAGATAAAAAAAAAAGTTGTAGGGGAAAAGTTGAAGTAACAGAAAAAAAAACGGGAAAAATGTGATTTTGAAAAGTGGAGGAGTGCATTTAAAAAGGAACGAGGTGAATAGGTGTGACAGGAGGAGAAGATTTAAGGGATTAAAATAAATGGATGAGAAAATGGCAAAGGCAGTGGAATTAAATAATATGAGATAGAGAGGAGGGACAGTTAAACATAAACAGAAGGAAATAAAGGAGGGAATAAAAATGTTGTGATCGGGGGACAAAGTGTCGATGGGAATCAGTTGGATTTTATACATGGGAGACAGATAGCAAGAGAGACACAGCATCAGATGATTGGTTTTGGAATTGATGGTATTGTGAGAAAAAGCAACATGAGGATAGTGGAGAAATGATGTTGGTGAAAAAGAAAGGAATTAGGATGGGCATAAGGAAGTGAAATAAAACAGAAGAGCAGAAGAAGAAACAGGAGAAAGAAGGGTTCATAAATCCAAATGTAGTTACTTTTTGTCTTCAGTTAACATAGTTTGCTGTGTGTAATGGATAACCTCCACTTACCTGTTTCCATGAATATAACTAATCACATTTTTTTAATGTGTAGTCACTTGTGTATCAAGAACTAAAACTTTAAGAATTGCAGTTCATTTCAAAAGAGCCTTTCACCTACTCAGCACCACAACATTTAATTTAGTTTACACCTCTGTTGAATTAATGTGATTCATAATTTCAGCAGTTGATTAATGGCCTAGACAGATCAATGAGTACATGGTGGCTGATTACCACTAGGACTTCATCTGATACAATAAAATTGTGCAGTCTCATAGTGTTGTTGCTGTGAGGAAAACCTTTCACCAATTTTAGCATCTTTCTAGAAAGAAAGTAAAATGAGAAGCATGAAATAGATTTATTCCAAAATGTACGGCCTAACTGGCTTTAAGTTTTAAATCTGCTGTACCACCTGCAGAGGTAAAAACAATTTAGCACTTTATGCAAGTAATGCAGCATTGCATGTATTGCACCACTGGTGACACATTTCGTATTACTCTTCTTCTAATTGACATTTTTCATTCTAAATAGTACATTTAAGATTCATTTGCTGCCTTTTAGGTCAGAGCTGGTTTAACTGTCTTCATACACTTGACATGTTTGAATTTGGTTCCTTTGTTCTGTTATTCTGTAATCAGCTAACAAATCCTTGCCAGTGTTATTTCCAACCGTAGCAGTGCTACAAACAAAACTGCTGATTTTTTGGAACTTTGCCCCTAACATTAAATTAAGTAACAAATACTGGCTGATAAACAGTCCCCAGCCCCCTGTTATTTACATTGACTTGCCACTTTATTATGTACCCCTGTTCAACTGCTCATTAAACACAGATATCTAATCAGCCAGTCATGTGGCAGCAACTCAATGCATTTAGGCCTGTAGACATGGTCAAGTCAACCTGCTAAAGTTCAAAACAAACATCAGAATAAGGAAAAATGTGATTTAAGTGACTTTGACTGTGGGATAGTTTTTGGTGCCAGACAGCCTAGCCTAATCTACTGAAATTTCCCCTCTCAATCATCACTAGGGTTTACAGAGAATGACCCAAAAAAGAGAAACTATTCAGTAAGTGGAAGTTCTTAAAATAAAAATGCCATATGTCTGATGAGAATGGCCATGCTCCTTAGAGCCGCAAAAGGAAAGAAACTGTAACTCCAATAACTATGCATTACAACCATGGTATGCTGAATATCATCTCTTGATGCAAACATGTTGCACCTTGAAGATGACAGGCTATATCAGCAGAAGACCACACCTGGTACACCTGCTGTCAGCTAAGAACAGGAAGCTGAGGCTAAGATTAACACAGGCTCGCTGGTCTGATGAGTTTCAAAATCTGGTGTAAACAACAAGAAAAACAAGGATCCATCCTGCCTTCTACCAACACTTAGTGGTAGTTATGGTGTAATGGAGTGGAGAATATTTTCTTGGCACAACAATGATCCAGTTTGAGCAGAGCACCTTTGGGATGTGGTGGAACAGCAGATTCACATCATAGATTTGATGCCCACAAATTTGCAGCACCTGTGTGATACCATCATACCAATTTAGACCAAAACCTGAGAGGAATTTTTCAGATATGAAAAATGAAGGTACTTCCAAAGAGAGAAAGGCTCGAACTTAGCACTAGCAAGGTGTATCCAATGAAGTGTCCAGTGAGTTTCATTTTGCCACTATCCCAGTACACTAAAACCATGATTGCTCAAAATTTCAAACTTTATGAGTTCACATTAGTTTGTGACCAACTATGAAACAGCAGTGCCGGTCTTTATATTGAATCCAGTCTTCTCTGCACATCTCTTTGATTTGAGATATCATGCCAAATCAAGTGAAATGCCTATAACTCTTGAACTTAAAGTTTTATCAGTAGTCTGGTTAGTCTTTACACCCGTGCCAAATTTAAGGTTTGCCAAAGTACAATAACAAATATTGCTTGATGCAAATTTCTGCTACTCGAATTCACTAAAGGCTAAAGAACACAGTCCCATTCTTAACAGTTAACTCTTTAATGCTGTCATACATGCACTTTCCAATCCAATCCAACCCACTTTCATCGCAGCACCACCATCAGGTCGCTTACAGGACTATTATTATGTAAAACTTGCGTCTGTGCTTTTAGCTGACTCCTGAAAGCAAGTTGCAGCTTACGGCAATAACACGGCAATTTCACCAGAAACTACAAATTTCCAGTTTATATTTCTAATTCTAGTTTCAGTTTTATTTAATTTTATGTTCATGAAAGGTTATAAAAGTCTTTTTTATTCGTACGCTGATGTATTCAAATTATGAATGAAAGATCATGTTGGTTTTAATAGCAGTTGAAATATATTCTTCAAGAGCCTCAGAATAGAAACACGATAAAAGGAGAGTCAATATTGAACTCAGCAGGTGTCTGAAGACATTACTGCCAGAGAATAAATAATCAAATTCACTATTAAGGTGAATAATTGATGTTGGGTTTCAAGTTGTTCTACACTGGTTGGTTCCAAAAGACATACCTTGTTAACAAAACACTCAGTTCCATAGTGTTGAGCTATAGTCTGAAGCTCTTTCATTGGCATAGTTATTTCCTGTTTGGTGGTAATGAATTTGCTAATTTGTTTGCAATAATCAGTTAAATGCAGACTACACACATAGATCAGAGCAGATACATTTGAAAGGTGACACTCTCATCCCTGTAATACTTGAAATAACATTAAATAGGTCAGAGGGCTGCATGAGCTGCCAGATCTGCGTCAGTATACCTCGGCATACTGTACCCAGTATACAATATGCCACTTAATCAGTCGCACATTTGTTTGCTTGCCTGAACCCACAACACCAAACACAGAATTAAAGTTGTTTAAGGGGCCTGAGTGACTCACTTTAATTGACTTTACAACTTTTACACAAGCTTTGCACAAAAAAGTTCATTAGATTAATCTGTTGTTTAATTTGATTTATCCCGTTAATCACTCTGTCTAATAGACATGCAAATAAGATATTTATTAATCAGCTTATTGCATATACATGGATAGATTATTGCTGGAACAAAAGCACCTACAAAAGCAATTGGAAATGTTTTATTTCAGATTTAAAAGTCCTCTATCAGGGAGGAAAATGGTAATGCAGTCCACAGGGCATCAGAGTCTCACCTGCTCTCATTCTCCAGGAGGATTGGATGGATTATTTTCAACTGCGGCACTTCTGCACTGTGATCTCCATAAATCTGTAACCCTCTCTTTGTTCTTCATGTAAATAAACAGGAAAAAAATTTGTACAGAGTGTGGCTCCTTGCTCCCCTACATAAATACAGAGATCTGCTGCTTTCAGTGCGCTGTGAAATCCCGGCTCTGTTGTCACTGTGCTCTCTTTTTTTAATCCCTCCTTGCTTCAAAAAATGATTTTCCCCTGTGATTTCCACATCTAAAACACATTAGCTGCGACTTGTTGTGCTAAGAAACTTGCAGAGGTTGCTGTATGGTAAAAAAATGCATGGACTGACAGACTCATGAGCCAGTGGACAAATCCAGTAATGACTTAGTTATTGTTCTTAATACAATTAATCATCTAATCAAAGAAAAGTCAATAACCATCTACCATTTGTTATTGTAATACAGTCGTTAGTTAACCAATTTAGTTAAACGAATGCATTGCAGAACAACTGAATTGTTATGGAAGACCTATTACGCTCAGTACCAGTTTCATATTTTTTATTTTTGTATTCCACTAGAAAAGCTGTGGAGGATCCACAGTTCAAAATAATCCTTATCTATCTGCACCCTCAGTTCATCCTCTGTCTCCCTTCAAGGCCAGCCTCGCCTTGAAGCCAAGTCTCTTCTGATTGGATGGCCCTCGCAAACAGGTTTGAACACTGCGTGGGAGATACTGCACTGATCACAGCTAGAGCTGTGTGGCTGAGATGATCGCGTTAATGATATCCACTCTCTTGACATCATGATGGAAACTAAGGATTAAGAGCAGTCTAAAGCTCAAACCTTTGGCTCCAAAGGCATTCTTGCACATATATTAAACTTAGTACTTAACATGGGCCTATTATACTTTTTTATACCACATATACTGTTAGATTGCTGGATGTTTTAAAGATTGCAAGTCGACTGCTCAAACTGAATGACCATTTGCATGACACTATGTGGAAAGGCTGCTCAGTACAGACAGAATTTATTGCATGTTTTCTGTAGGTCTGATTACATTGGAGCAGTATACCTAATAAAGTGTTTATATGGTATATATTGCACATACATCATGATAATGGCGCATACCCTATGGTAGCAAAGTTGATTTTTCGCATACAGTTAGTGCTGACACATAACTGGAATAAGTAGCAATGGATATTTGCACATATCCTTTAAGTTGTCAGTGAAGATGCTCTGTCTTTCTGTATATATGTGTGTATGTAGCTATCTTTCCACAGTCTCTGGGTCAGCATGGGATATATTTCCACTTTAAAACTAAGTCCCCCTATCAGAGATGACTGGTCTTTCCCAGAGAGCTTCCTTTTGCCAAGAGTTCCTCAGTTCTTTGGCTTTTATATGCTAAATTCTCATCCCTTTCCTGCTATCAAAACCACTCACCACAACTCCCAGCCCAGTTCCTTTACTCTGAGGTCACTTTATCCTTTGCTCCATAATCTCCATATTCTCATGCAGCTTCATCATTCTGACACTTACATAACATACTGTGGGCAGATCACGTTATCAAAAGGTTTTTTTTTTTTGATGATTCATTGTATTACACAAATGTTCAGCTGTGAACCTTGTCTTCAAACTTTGACTTTAAACTTTGCCAGGATAAAAAAAACTCAAGGTCAAACATAGTGAGGAAATAAACACTAATGAGATCATCTCAAGACATCCAAAAAGTTTTCGCACTTTTCACACACACAGAAAAATGTTTTGGAGAAATTGCTGTCAGCCTGCAGTTGGGATTTGCCAGTGAAACTAGATTGAGTCAGAAGGGAGTTAAGCCATTTCTCTAAAAGTCTCACACAAGCACTGCACACACTATTTCCTAGTCAGTCGTTTTGCACATGTTCATCCTTCCATTCAACAGTCTTCCCATCTACTCCTCTATCAATCAATCATCCTTAACTTTTGGTTTGTCAGCTGTATCCATTACTCTTATTTCACTTCTAGGAATCAGTTTTGACTTTAAACACCTGCTGACTCCTTACAGAGAAACCCTTCCTTGTGCACAGAGCAGGAAATTAGATATTATCCTAGAAACACACACGCATTCTTACGCACACACATACACCAACACATAAACAGACACAAACTGTCTGACAAAGCCACACACACACGTTACTATACCCTAGTAGGTGGCAAGTATCCCAGAACCCTTCAGTCCAGCTAATGGGTTTGGATGTGTGCATGAAAAAAACACTTTGCCCCTCCTTTGGATGTTTGTGTGTAGAATATTACAAATACAGAAACACACGCAGATTGTTGGCTTTCTCTCACTGATGTGCAATATCTCTTCTTTGTAGCATCACCCAATTAAAGAGGTTTACAGTGTATTACACCAAATCATTTTTGGGAATGTGCGTGTGCCTATTCCTTCTTGTGCTCGATAGCACAAACAAATAAGGGGGCAAACTCAGAGCAGGTGTTTTCTCCACAGAATTATTACTGATGCCCCTCCACGCTAATGAATATAGTATTTACATTACTAACTAGTTTCTCCTTTGCGCTCATTTTAGCTGCAAACTCCACCAGCAAGCTTCGCACTGGTGTGTTGTGCAAGAGTCTATTTTTCAACCATCTCCAACTTAAGAACTGCTGCTGCTTTTGCCTTAACTGTTAAAAATTGACATAAATCAGAAAAAAAAGTCCATATCATTTTATACTGGTTTCAGGGTATTGTTTTATTTTCCAAAAGCCCTGACAAGAATCTATATTGTGTTTATATATATATATATATATATATATGTATATATATATATATATATATATATATATATATATATATATATATATATATATATATATATATATATATATATATATGTATATATATCTATATATACATATATATCTATATATATATATATATATATGTCAGGTTGGTGGCTAACCAACCTGACATAGTGGTGGTAGACAAACAGAAGAAGACGGCTGTAGTGATCGATGTAGCGGTTCCGAATGACAGCAATATCAGGAAGAAGGAACACGAGAAGCTGGAGAAATACCAAGGGCACAGAGAAGAGCTCGAGAGGATGTGGAGGGTGAAGGTAATGGTGGTCCCCGTGGTAATCGGAGCACTAGGTGCGGTGACTCCCAAGCTAGGCGAGTGGCTCCAGCAGATCCCGGGAACAACATCGGAGATCTCTGTCCAGAAGAGCGCAGTCCTGGGAACAGCTAAGATACTGCGCAGGACCCTCAAGCTCCCAGGCCTCTGGTAGAGGACCCGAGCTTGAAGGATAAACCGCCCGCAGGGGCGAGATGGGTGTTTTATATATATATATATATATATATATATATATATATATATATATATATATATATATATATATATATATATATATATATATATATACATATATATGATGTCTGTAAACAAGAAGTATTCAGATTTTTTACAACTTGTCTAGCTATTAAAAAATTTTGAGCACTTTTGACTCATATACGTAAGTCTGAGTAAATAAAGAACTACAATTACAAAAGAATCTGTTTGTGCCAAAAGAAACGTTTACTTGTACTGAAGGATTAAAGTGCCTCATTATTTATAATAATAATAAGGAGTGTATATTGGTATATGGAAAAAAAATCAGAACACCACTGCAAACTTTAGTATATATAGTGATGTAATGGTTTCCTGCCAAGTCTGGACTCCATATGGTATACACAAGGAACTGTACTCAAGGTATTTCCAGTGGTATAATGTAAAAAAAAAATGAAGCAAAGTTTTAGCCTCACTGTAAAACCACCGAAATACACTCAAAATCTCCTCCATGGTTTATTATGTGGATTCATCTCTTGAACTGGTCCAATGAGAGAAGTGTTATGTAGCTTAAAACGGTTCTGAATGAATGAGTTTTTCTTGTATGCTACAGTTTTCTGACACCAATCTCATTATTAGATATGGGCCTGCTAAATATTAGTAGCTGGGTGGCTAAAGGAGCAACCTTTTACTTCTTTGTTAAAAGGAAAGGTGTTAGGTCATAAATGTACATGCCAACACAGTGATTTAACTAAAGAGTGTTGTCTGCCTTCACCTCCGTTGTCCAGCAAATGAGATGTCAAAATATAGCATCACACGGACTTATGACTAAGAGTTTTGACTGCACTATACTGCCGTAACCTCCTTCACCACAGTGCTGAACGTCTACTTATGCAAACATAGTGGGATTCTGAATATCAACAAAGTATTTGTTTATGTATCTATACCGCGGGGCATGTGCTGCTAGGTGCACACTGTTGTTGACTGCACACTGTCAATCAAAACATTTTTAAACATTTTATTCTGCAGAAGAGAAGCACTGTTCTTTTTTCTGCTGAAACACCCTTTAAATTCAGTAGATTTCAGCACCATGGACAGAGCGGCTTTCCCCCATGCTCCTTTTGTCTTTGACTGTTTAATGAAACTTTTTTGTTCTTCAGAGTTTCAGAGTTATGAAAGCCAGCTTGTGCCATTTCACCTTAAATTGTGCCATTTAAGTTTGATTGACTGGGTAAACGCTGAACAAGAACAGGAAGATCTGTGCTCTTGTTGAAAGGACATCAGCAATCAGCCACTGAAGGAGGCGTTTCTAGCTCCAGTACCTGGCTTAAATGATGGCCACTGATGCCTCGCGGTGCACTGTAGTCTGTATCCACACGTATTTAAATTAATTAAATAAATTACATGCATTCGGTGCATGGTGTACACGCACTTTAAAGAGGTTGTCAGACTGCGATGTAAAGTTTCTTGCGTTATATTACTATAGCACGTCACACCAGTGCAGACACAGCCCATTGCAGTTGTATGCAATCAACAGTTAACAGTTCAAATTTAGCTAGGAAATAACTTTTTACCTTACTGTGGCGCGAGAACTCCCTCTGCACAACGCTGACTACAGGTACCTGAAGCGCGAGTGAGATGAATTCCAACTTGACGAACTCGTCCCTGTTCCGCGGAAAGGCGATCATGGCAGAAACCCCCTGCACAACCACAGTGTGACATACACTCTCCACGAAGGACAGCGGGTCCTCGTTTTCGGGGTTGCCCGTAGAGGAAAAGGAGAACGCGGGCAGTTCTCCGAGTGTGGATCCAACAGCCATGACAATCTCCAAGGATAAATTGTAGGGTAGCAACCCAGCCCGGTTCAGAGCCTCGACGGCGAGCAGAACCGAGTCTCGGGGTGCGAACACGCGATTTTCCGTCGAGGTGTTCTCCTCCCGTTGGCGTGCCTGGCTTTTACTCCTGTTTGCGCCCCGCTGACTGTTAACGGACGCTCTAGTCCTAAGGCTTCCATACCCAGGCGCACTGGCACTTGTTTTAAACGGTCTTTCCAACTCCAACTGCTGCTCTTCTGTCAACTCTCTTTCGTTTCCCCAGTCCTCAGAGCCGCTGACAGCCCTAGCAGAGAGCAAGCGAGGCTGAACGTGCAGAGCTCCTATCCGAACCGTGTGGCCGATTCGTTTGAGCACTTGGCACGGTTGCGGGTGCGAGTGAGCGCAAATCGGGAGAAAGATGAGAGCGCACAACATTAAACATATTAGTGGCAAGACCCTGGTGCCTGGTCGCGCTGCCGGGCCACTCATCATCACCATCCCCACCGACTTCATCATCCCCGCTCCACAGCTCCACCGGATGCCCGGTCCAACCACACAGCGGCTGAACACCGGGACCGCTCCGTTGGTCTGCGTCTTGGCCCCCTGCCTGTGGCCCTGGTGTGCCGCACAGACCAGCTGTAGCCCCCGCAACAGGACCGGTTCCAGCTCGTGGTAAAGTTGTGCGTTTTCCCTCGGACACAGACAACAGGCTGCTGAGGCGCGAGATTAGGCACGAGCCGCGCACAAGCAAAAAATGATCCCCAAAAGTGCTGTTTTTCATCTCAAAAGATTTTCATCATTCAAGCCTCGGATTACTAAACATGTCGTGGAAACAAACGGCAACATTTCCACATATTCCACAGGCAGAAAAGAAAATGCAGCAGAGTGTGTAGGCAAGCCCTGCCTAGGTCGAAAAAGGTTAATGCGCATCAAACACATTCCAAAGCAGTGAAATCCACCTCTGGAAAAGTCTGATAGCTTAATGGCCTCAAAGGAAAATCATCCCATTATCATCCACAAGGCAGGGGCAAAGGCAGCTGTTTTTTTAAAACGTTTCCCTCTTCTTAAAAAAACACCCAGAAAAACAAAAAACACCCAAGTAGAAGCTTTCCAGAGCGCACGCGCTGCTTGGCTCGAGTCAGCCTCTGTGCTGGTGAGACCACTGGCACCAGAGCGTGGTCTTTCTGCGCACATTCCAAGGAGATTTAACCCCATGTTTACTTTACAACCCAGCCACCCCTCACTTTTCACAGTGTCAGTGCGAAAGAAATGCGGACATGGTCATGGGCATGGTACTGGTGTCATTTATTCATAATCCCGACACGTAAAAAAAAAAAAAAAATACAGCACATTGATTATGTGTCACGTGGGAAGATTTGTGAGATTTTACTGGAGACAAAACCAGACAGCTACCTGTTTTATGTATGAGGACACCCAATCATACATTGTTTAACGGATGTGTTTCTTTGGTAACTCACATGTCAGAGGTCACCGGGGACCCAATCAGCAGACCGAGTTTAAACAGGATCCAGATTAACGATTGGTTAATGGTCTGATGGTCTGATCTAGATTAATGATTGGCTAATGATCACTTTTGAAATAGGAGGCACGCCCACTGAGATAGTGGAAGATAGATGACCCTGATCGATCCAATATGGGCTGACCTTACAGGAAAGGACTGAAACAGGGAGAGAGTCGGGGAAGAGAAATTTTGACAGGAGAGGAGCGGGAGGTGGTGACTAATGGTAGGTAGGAGGAGAGAGAAGCAGAGGTTATGGTGAGGGGGGAAAAAGCTTAGGAGGGAATCGTGGATAAGAGATGAAAAGTGAGGAGAGGAGAATGGTAAGTGGGGAAGAAGAGCAGAGGAGTGAGAGAGGAGGAGAACAGGTAAATGAAAATAGAATGTGAGGTGATATAAGATGGTGCTTCAGTTGCTGCGTCTTTAAAGAATCAAGGCTATTGAAGAAGATGAAAAAACAGATGGAGGGAAAACAGAAAGAAAATTACATCAAGAGACATATTCAAGGTGAGAATTAAGCCTGTCTTGCACTGTGCTTGCACTGTGTGTTGAAGTGGGATACCAGGCCACCATATGCTGCATAGCTCTTTTCAAAAGGGCTTCACAGTGTTCATTCTTATTCCAGGTCTTGATGAAAAAATAGGTCAATCACATAAATATTGAAGATTACCTCCACATGCCATTTAAATTTGGCTTAGTGGTGGAAATTCCCACTTGTATATAAATACTGAAAATATGTTTCCAGCACTTTCATATTGTAGCCTGGTATCCTCACCTGACTCGAGGAAATTCCTCATTTTTAGAGACAGCATGATCATTCTGTTTGGAAGGAATATTTCCAAAGTATTAAACAACCGCCACACATCAAAAGACTATTGTGTGGTCCACTAGTCATCAGGGTTGGCTTGGTCATATGCAAACAACAACAGACTTTTCTTAGTCTCCAGAGGCCCACACTTTCACAGTGCCCTATTACTTTTAATTTTATTTTTTAAAATCTCATACTTTTATTAATCCAATCTGAGAGATAATAGGAAATGTGGTCAAGTCACAGACAGGATAGAAACAACAACTTTTATTTAAAATAACCATTTTGTAGCCCAAACTTTGCTTTTATCCAAGAATGGTCCATTTGCAGTATCCACTGCCTTTTATACATTTACACTGTAGCTGTGAATTTGATGAGATAATGTGGCGACATGCTTCCTGAAGATCCTCCCACAGTGTTAATTGTTTTAATGGGCACTTATATACCCTTCAATCAAACTGTTCCCACAACAACTTAAATACCCTGAGGTCTGATTTCTGTGCCACTATACACAGAAAACCAGCTGACAAATTCTTTGCTAAATAAGTCTTGCATAGTTTCGAGCTGTACTTTAGATCATTGTTATAGGAGGAAATTTGCTTCAGTAATGCAACAGCCACAAGGTGTGGATTGGCATTTTGAAATGGAATAGTAGCTTTCCTCAAGATCATGCTTTATTATAATGCTTTTGTGTATTATGCTGTTTTTGTGTGATTAAGATATTTTCATTCAACTGTATTTTTAACATGTTTGTAAAGCACTTTGTAATAGATTACTGTTTTGAAAAGCGCTATATAAAAAAAATTTCTTACTTTACTACTGCCTACTGAAGATCAAAAATGAAAGTGTTACATTACAATATATGTTGCACTCAATTAGTCATATTGAGCATGACTTTTATTATTATACTATCATTTATATTAAAGTTACCTGACACCAGACCAAAACGTAACCT
The DNA here is from genome assembly GCF_036321145.2 of Pelmatolapia mariae. Lineage (NCBI taxonomy): Eukaryota > Metazoa > Chordata > Actinopteri > Cichliformes > Cichlidae > Pelmatolapia > Pelmatolapia mariae. Next base: position 30,327,420 of record NC_086233.1, read on the forward strand.
AAAACACGTGAAAAGGTAAAATTGCTTCCAATACACTCTTTTGACTTTGCTCTTTTGTTCCACTTTGGATTTCTTTATCTAACATCCAATTTCTGTCTTTTTATTTGTACCTACCAGCCACCTTTCTGTCTTTCTGCTTGCAAACACATCTGATTTCATATGCCTCTCCTCTCGTCTAGTTGGTACACCTTAAAGCCTGCCCTCTCTTTTGTCCCTGTCTGAATATCCGTCTGACCCCCTGCCTGGTTGAATATTCATCCATGTTCCTCTGTCCGCTTTGCTTGTCTGCTTTTGTGACCATTTCCTTCACCTGTCCTGCTGTTCTGCCCACCTGTCTGTCTTCTTTCTCTGTCAGCATCACTGCGCAACCGTCGGCCTGTCTATCGCTCTGCCAACCTGTCCATCTGCCTTCCTATGACTATCAGCCAAAGCAGTGCTGAAAACTTCACTGACCCCTTCACCCACCAGCCAAATTCACCTATGGTTTATTTCTCTCTCACACACACAGCAGTTCCTAAATCACATTACTGTCTGCTTTAGCGCCCCGCCTTAATGTCTATTCTATGGTCAGATGTCTTAAAGTTACTGAAGGGAAAAAAATACAAAAAAGTAACTTTTAAGGTGTTAAAATACTCTGTTATAAGGATGTCTGACACAGTTTACTTCTTTTTTTGGGAAAACTGGAGTTCGTTACTGATACATCAAAATCTGTGTTCAAGTGAAGTGTTTTCAGCATTGTCTGTAAGGGGGCATAAAATAATAATTTGCCTTTGAGTTTAACACACAAATAGCTGCTTTACCTGGGTACAGAAGCCGAGATTCAGTTGAGACAGGATGAGCAAGTGCCTCTTTTTAATTATTTAATCCCCTCATCAGTCTGCTGTCGCAGCTCAAAACTTGCCATAACCTTTAAACTGACTTTTTGTGTATATCAAATACTCCCATTGTTCATAGGAATGAATTTTTGTCTGTCTTATTGTCTTGTTGCACACACACGCAGATACGAACACAGTCAAACAAAGCATTTGGAGTTACAAAGCTAAACTTTTGGTGTTTGCTAAATTATTCATGATATGTAGACATGCATGTATGTCACATTAGCCCAGACTGTAAATATCCAGACTATTTTTCCACAGATATCCTGTTTTGGGTTTTTTGGTTTGTTCTCAAATATACTCAAAAATCAAATTTAGATTCATCTTTCCAAACCACATTTTTTAAATAATATTTTTCTGACTGTTGTCTGTTTTCTTTTGCTCATCTTTATTGTTTCCTTAAGTTTAAAATATATATATATGTTATTTTTTCCTCGGTTAGTCTCAGATTTGGCATTTTATCTGAAACATTGCTTAGAAAGCAGGCATCCAAGATCTTCACTGTTGATGTAGGGACTGGTGTTTATTATTTTACTCACTTTCACCATATATTTAATTTTAAGTCCACTGGTCTATATAGACCAGGGGTACCAAACATAAGTCCTGGGGACTATGAACTCCGCGGCAAAGACTTCAGTTTGGAAATAATATTTGTAATATTAATATAATATTAATAATATTTGGAAGAATATTAGAAGAAGAGCTGAAGAACTGCACATATTTTGAACTTTTAACTGTATTTTCATAAGTTTTACAGCTTTTCTATTCATAAAGCCCTCCCCCATTGCCATTCACACTACACCAAAATAGATAAGTAAAAGATTAAATGTATCTATTGTAGAATTTTTTATTTTATTTCTTTACAGTGGGTCCACAGTAAACCAAATGTAAATGAACCAAAAACTTTATGCTTTACTGTATAAATACAGGACAGTCTGGGCAATGAGGTACCTTTTTCTGTAATTTTATACATTTATTATATCGAAAAACTGATACGTACTGTTGAAATTGCAATTCTTTTTCTTATATTAACACATCTTAAGGAATCATTATAATTTAAATATTTTTCACTGGTCTTTCACACTTCAGATCAAACTGGGTTGTATGTGGCCCACAATGTAAAATGCGTTTGACATCCCAGCTTTGACGTTGCCCTAAACTATTCTGTTGTGATGTTTAACATAAAGAGAAAAAAAAGTGTGGGCTTCACACTGTAAGGACACACCTTGGAACAACAATGCTGAGGTCTTTAACCAACAGACATAACTAAGTCTTTGCATTTTCCCTTTTGATATTCTTTTAGACCTCAACTGCACAGGCCTTTAGGCCATTCTTTATTGTGGGATATCTCTGCCTCTGTCCTGCATGGTTGGTGTTCAGACTGTGGGAATGCATGTTGCACTGAGACTAAGGTGACAGATTCTAATCATCAACAGTGGTTGCCACTTGGGTCATTGTCCTGCTGAATGATAAAATGCCACTGAGTTTGGAAGCACTTGTGGTATCTGTAGATAGTGTGCCAGTTTTACTGGCAGATGGTACACCTCCAAGCAATAAATGCTCGATTTTCCATCAATCCACAAGATTAGTTTTTTTCTAGCTCTTCTCTGTGTGCCTATTTAAAAATGTAACTGTTTTTTTGTTGTTTTTGTCAGTCTCTCATACACCTGCGATGGTTTCTGAGAGCTTCACTTCAGTTGTATGAACACTCAGTATTTAGCAGCCAAGTCTGTTCTTTCAGTATTGATGTAAAAATAAATTAAAGTGGAGACTTTGCACTTTAATGTTGTATTCAACATTTCATTTCAAATTCAATATACTGATGGACGGAGCCTAACAACAACATTTTTGCAATTTTTCAAATACTTATGATCTTGATATCAACTTTTTATTCATTTTTCATATTTTAACCCTTCACTCATGACCACCATGTGCAGAATAAAAAGAACAAATAAATACTCAAGTAATTAATCAGTTCTTCACAGCATGACTTACATTTTGAAGCACTTCCCTGCCAAGGTCAAGCATTCACACATGAAAAATAACTCTACTTAAAGCCATATTATATTTCATAGTTATACAATTTTAAGCAACTCACGTTAGGTATTCAAACAGCAGCACCTCCAATGAATTGCATTTCTTCCCTTCTTTCACTCACAGGAACTCAAACTCAATGACACAGTTTCAGATGGGTTTTATAAAGTCTTGATACTGGACAGTACCAAAGCTTTTTAATGCCACCTCATTATTTTCCATATTTTTTCATTTTTATTTCATTCATATCTTGTTTTTCTAACTTCTTGCGTTTATCTATGCAACTATACCTGATAAATAAACTACTTTTTATTAAAAAGACTAATTTTGAGGTGAGTATTGTAAAATAATGGGATGATGGAGTGAGTCATCTTTGGACTCTATATTTCTTTGTGTATTGTAACAATACAGAGATAATGTGAAGGAGCAAATAATGTGTGTTCAATGCTGAATCACATCTAGCAGGAGAAAAAAATCTAACATCTTTCCATACTGTTATATTTGGCCATTGTCATGTTGTAGTGTATGTGACATGTTTATAATGTTGTTGTCAGTTATAGCATTCAGAGCGTACCATCTTACTTTCTTTTTATGTCTCATCTTAATATGATACACCAGCAGAGGACTCTGGCGTGGGGTGTTTAGAGGTGTTAAGGAAAGTGAATACATCAGTACCTCACTTAAGTCATCTCCCACACGAGCTGAGTACAGTTTTTTTTTTTGCCTGTCCCGTTTGGTTCTTTTGCCATCAGAATTATTGTCTAAAGGCGAAGAAAGATGCCCAACAGATTTACTTTACCAAATGGACCATCCCAGCCTTGCCGTAATGGTCTATTTGATTCACCTTTTATTGTTTATTTTATTTTTTATTTTCACTTGCTAAATACGGGACAGACTTGAATGAGGAAAAGAAAAGGGAGAAAGAAAGAGGGGGAAAAAAAACAGCGGAGAAGAGGGACGGGGATAAAGGGCAAAAAACAAAAACCAACAAAATAAGCAGACAAAAAATACATATATCAATCACCTGGATCACCTGTTGAGAAAGAAAAAAGAAAACAAGCAGAAGAAAACGAGAGTGATAGAATAAACAACATCACGATGATATATGGGAATATAACACTAAATACTAAATATTAAATATTATTGTGCAGCACGTAAGATCGACAGCGCACAGTGTGCTTTGAGGTAGGAGCCAAAAAGGGTGTAGTTTGTGTGTGTGATCACCCGTGTGTACACCTGTGAGCATGAACGCGCTTGTTTTTAAAAGGTTCCTTCATGTAATGATCTGCTAGAGGGTGTGGGGAGCCACAGCCCCGTCCTCCAGGGCCTGAAGCAGGTATGGAGGAGATCAAGGCTCCAGACATCCAGAGGCCCTCAGAACACAAGAGACCAAGGAAGACCAACAGAGGGGCAGCCGCGCCACTATCCCAGAAAGAGCTGAGGAGAGCCCCAGATGAGGGGTCACTCAGCAGCCGCGGAGCAGAAGCCAGGGGGGGTTGCAGTGACGTGCCCGTGAGCTCCGCCGGCAGCTAGATGTGCCTGAGTGACCGAGCCCCAGGCCGAGAGGCTGAGGGCACCCCACCCCCGAAGTGGCCTGAGCGAGCCCCAGGCTCCAGGCCCCGACAAGCAGCCACCAAGGAGTGAGCCGGTGTGTACCTGGACGCCCATCCCCGGACACAAAGAACCACCAACGCACCGATGTCTGAGGGCGTCTGCCACTAGCAGGGGAAGCGGTGGGGGGAGTTAGGCCTCCATACCTTGGAGGGCCTGAGATGTCCCCAGAGAGGTGGCGTCTGATACCCAACCTGACATATAGACACAGACATACAGGCACACACAGATACAGACATCCATTCCCACCCTCATGCTCTCATATGCAATTACTCAACACTCACCCAACGTGGAGACAGACATAGAGAGACACTGTACACACAATCACACTCCCCAAGCATACTCTAAGCCCTGGGTCTAGGTACCCTTGCCCCTGGAGGGGGAAACTGCGCCCAGACCCAGGTGGTGTTACCCTTTTCCCTGCGGTGGGGAGAAGCAGACCGCCCCGACTCCGCAGCAGCAGGGAGGCCCAACATTCCAGACCCCAGTCGGACGGCCAACTCCTCCTCCTAGCCCCCCTGCTCCAGCAGGCCGCAGAGAACAGGGGTGTGAGAAGACTCCAAACCTCCCTCCGCCCGCTCATATGTAGTGTTGATGCATGTGTGTTCTAAGGTGCATTTAAAACCCAGGAGGGCATGGAGCTACCTGCCAAAGAGCAGCAGATAAGCGCATAGCCCCTCCTGCTAGCCCTCAATGTCTACATGTATTTAAAATTGAGAGGTGGGCAACGACGCCAGGGGTGAGGTGTACACCCTGATGGTAATTTGGAGTCCGTGTTGTGAGCCCACCCCCAAGATCCTATATGTATGTGTTATGAGAGTGTGAGTAATGTGAATGTCTAAGTTGTGAGATAAAATTGAGGCACAGGCAGCCAGAAGGGGACAGAGGGGGGGATGCCTCCCCTGCACCCTGGTGACACACCTTTACCCCAAGGCCCTGCATGTGTGGGTGATTGTGGTGGAGCGGGAAGAGGGAGGCAGCTGGAGATGGGGAGGGAAGGAAGGGAGGGGCAGGTGACCCCTCCCTGGGGCCAGCTCCCCCGCTGACCCCAGTAGGCACCCCCATACTCTGCAACCCACCAGGGAAAGGGGGCCCAGGCCCATCCGGACCGGGGCCCAGTGCAGCAGCGCCGCCCGGCCCCACAGAGCCTGGGACAGCCCACCCGACCCCACCGCAGAGAAAACTGCACCCACCCCGTCATCCACTCATCTTCCAGACTATACAAGACAATAGACGCCCAGGCTGAGATCTTCCTCCACCTCTCCTGTATCTCCCCTCCTGCAGAGTGAGTTCCTGAAGAGAGGAGACCTCCTGCAAGATGTAACAACCTCCCCCACCAGTTGAAGAGCCCCCCAGGTGGCTCGATGCACCGGCGGCACCCTGCGCCAGGGCTGGGCCCCCATACACCCACCTGCCCACAACCCCGGCAACACACCAACCAGGACCCAAGCCCCCGAGGCCCAGCCAGGGCCCCAGCCCAGAGAGGGAGCGCCCCCAGAACCCCACGCCCATCCCGGACCCACCCAGGGGCAGCCAAGCTACCAGGTAAGTAACCCACGTCCGTCAGCGCAGACCCTCCCCTAGCCCCGCTGCACGCAGCCACGAGGAAACCGTCACCTAAGAGCCAACAGAGCCCCTAATAGGCCATGACTGCTACCCCGGGTTGAGCCCTCCAAGGAAGATGCTCCTGGGGAACCCCCCGACGCCCTAAGCCTGTCCCTACCCCCACACCAATCACAACAGCGAAGGTGGGACCAAACTATGACCCCCCACCCCCACTAGGTGATGGAGCTGATCAAAGGAGCCCAGAGCAATTGATCTGATTATTTTTATTTTTCCAGTTCATGAGGACTGTTTTCTTGGCTATGCATAGAGCAGTGAAAACCATGTGGGCTATATTCTTTTCTGAAGTGACATTATCTAAGCTGCCCAACAAACACACTAAAGGGGAAGTTGGAATGTTACATTTCAGACACTTTGATAAGTCTTCACATATCTCGCGCCAAAACATCTGAACTGGTGGACAGAACCAAAGAGCGTGGATGTAATTGTCCGGTGAATTGGTTTGGCAGTGTGAGCAGTTGTTGGTAGATGTAAAGCCCATCTTGAACATCCGATGACCTGTATAGTGCACTCTATGTAGTATTTTATATTGAATTAATTGAAGACTGGGATTTCTAATTAGATGAAAGGTTTTTAAGCAAATCTGAGACCAGAAGTTTTGGTCTAAGTTAACTGATAAATCTGCTTCCCATTTTGCAATAGGAAGTGATATTGATTCATCTGTTTTAGAAAGCATTCTGTATATTTTGGATAGTAATTTGGGGGTTTTAAGAGTAAGAAATTGAACTGAGCTGAGTACAGTTTGTCTCTGTGCATGTTTCATTCAAATATTATCTCTTCCAGGTGTCAAAATCCTATTGACAATGGTTTGTGTTTGTGAATTAATATGTGCACATCCTCACAAGGATTTATAACTGATTATGTTTAAGTGTACCACAAGTGCTTTATATTTGAAATGTGAGTTTAAGGTTGTTTGTTTATATTAAATATAATTTACATCCATTTCGGTATTACAACATATTTTGCAAACTGTTAATTACCCTACATGCTACACTTTTGGTACTGTGGTTGATTTGAAGACAGCTGTATACTTCTGGGTTCTGCCTGACGCCCTCTGTGCAAAAGTCGTGTTTAATGCTTACAGAATAACGACATCCTCATACAATGAACAGAAACACACATGGCAAGATGGACAACAAGAAAATGTATAAGAAACAATATTGAACCACCAACAGTAGAAAAAATGCACTGAAAGCTGAGGTTAGTGAGTGGGCAGCTTTAGTTTTTTGAGAAAACATTTTTGATGCTTTCCAATCAATGTTAAACTGCAACTGGCCTTTGCTTTGAAGCTCCATTTTATCTCAGAGACAGACAGTCTCTGTCAGTTCCCCTTTGGACCATCGCCCCAGATTTCAAAACCGAGATTCGGCAGAGGAGAACAATACTTCTGTTTTCTGTTGGCTACCCCAAGGGCCGCATGGTTGGGGAGGACTGTTGTGTTATTTTCTCTGCCCTGTCTTTGTTTTGATTCTTTCCCTCAAATTTTGTTTTGCCTTTATCTTTTCTCTTTCCCTAGTTCTCCTATTTTTAGATCATTTAAGCACACATTTAAATACATACAGTTTAAATGAATTCTGCTCTGATTTACATTCTGCATAAGACTCAACTTTTTCAGAACTAAGGTTGCAGTAGGAAAAAGTTTGAGGGATATTAGATTAGTAGACGGTGGTTTAAAGCTCTTTGATTTGACGAAGATAAGGAGCACTTAAAATATTTCTGACTGGTGCAGAGGCAAATTGGTGAACTGGGGTGAGAAGAAAAATGAGCCTAGTGATTGATTTTCATTGCTTCCATTTGCACTGCAGGGATGTTGAAGCTGAGTCAAAAGGTTTCCTCTTAAAGTAGAATCATCTCAAGGCAGGGCATTTTACTTTGCCCCATTCCATTTCCTGCGCTTGGTTCAGGGGGAAGCTGGAAACAAACAGCACCCTGAGAGTCAGCTGTTAATTGAGTGCAACAAATTCAAAGTGTATGTGCAAAACAACCAAAACCACAGTCTATCAAAACGTATTGTTTGTGCTGAGATTGTAAATTAATTGTAAAACGATTAAACTTGTGTTTGTGTTTGCAGAAAAGAAAATTGGGTGTCAGTTTCACCATTACACCACAATATGTGATGCAACATACTTGTCATGCTTTTTTTTTTCTTGTATTACAACAAATATTTTGAATAATGTGGTTCAACATGTTCATGTGAATGATATTTTGGTCTCCAGTTTACTTCACATTCATACAATAAAATTCAGTTGGGCATCTCTGACAGGTGCCAGTTGCTACTCCCGCCTCGGTCAGCATCTTTGTTCCAAACCACAAGTGGCTTGAATTGAATTTATGAGATCTAGAGAAAAATGATCAAATTTATATTGAATTTACAAACTGTAAGCAGAAGTGGATGAAAATTTGAGCTCATCCAGTCAAACGATGGCTGAGCTTATTCCATGGTGCGGTGTCCGTCCGTCTGTCCATACTGCACATGAATTGCTGCTCCTTATTGAGCATTGATCACATTTTAGTGAAACATGACTAATGACTAATATCCTGAATATAACTATTTGCCAGGCAAACAATCACAAAAAAGTTTATCACTATAATTTTGTATGTCAAACACTACATACGTCGGTACTACGCTACTACGTCAGTGAGATTCATTTCTAGCTTTCAAGACAAAAGAATGTCACTAAGGAAAAATAACTTATAATATAACTTTTAGAAAAATCCTCCACAGAACGGGGGGGGGGGGGGGGGGGGGGGGCTCTGCATGATTTATAGCAGTCAACTATTCAGTTTGACTTTCAAGTACATCCACATGCCTTATAAAATGTAAAAAAAAAAATGGCCAAAATATTCCTTTCCTCCTTTAGCCGAGGTGTGACAGCTCTGAAGGTGTAAATGTTGCAGGGTCTCAGCTGGAGACAGACCATCCACCCCGGTACTTGGATAGAGGTGAAGGCCTCACTTCAGGACAGCTAAAGGCTTAAAGCTCTTTGCTTTTTCTTACACAGGCCTTTGGACACATGAGGCTTAGTGCATCAGGCACTTTAAAGACTTTCTCAAAGCAGGTATAAACAATTTGAATTTCTTCACAGAGGAAGGTTTTGCATCCTTTGTTTTATCTAATGTGTAACATGTGATATGAGATTTTTTTTTCTGCTTAAGAATTTAAAATAAGGCTCATCAGTATATTATATGAGGTGTAATCAAAACTTTCTGGGAATGGCTAAAAAAGCTAAAAAAACCAAAATGAAAAAAAAAATGAAAAAACACGTACCCTGATTTGTATTGACTTATGCTTGATCCTCTTGTTGTGCACCACTGAGTCATTTTCTCTTCTGTAGATGGTTCTGGAAAAGTCCCATTATGTGCATTTGTACTTGTGCCTCTATGATGTGCGCTGAATCTCCTCCAGTGTGTCACAACAGCAACCTTTCAATCTGATGATTATTTTTGGGGAATAGATGAAGTCATAGGAAGGCAAATCTGGTGAATGAGGCAGGTGGTAAGTTTAGACTGTGTTAGTGTATGTGTTTTTAGTCATGCATGATGGCACGCTGACATGAATCACAGTTCCAGTCATTTAGGACACAGTCAGACACTTTAGGATGTTACAGATGAAGTCCATGTTGACAGTCTCACCCCGGGGGACTAATTCAAAGTGCAAAATTCTGTGAATGTTGAAAAAAAATTATTAGCATGCTTCTGGTCTCACTCCTCACCTGATGGTGGGTTTGGAGACTGGATTCTTTAACTGACAACTGCTGAAAACGACTCTGCTTGACACCCAGAAAAATTGTGATTTTTCCTCTCTGTGCAAAAACAGGATTTCCAGGATGTGATCTAAAAGTAGGAGCTGCATTGAAAGTGGTCTGGAAGTGAACAAGATGAAGACCTTAAAGAGGAGGTTGACCACATTTAAATCAGCTTAGTTTTTCCAACATTTCTGACATGTAAATGACATGAATAGATATAAAATATGCCTTCAGTCATAGCTGTATCGTGGTTGGAGGTAATATGAGCAGCTTAGACAATAAAAACCAAAGGAGAAAATGACTTATGAATACATATTTCCTACAGCTGATAGTTGTCAGTAGGTAAAATTCTTCTCCTCGTCTCACTGGTTGTGAGAATTTGAGCAATATGTATTTAACCAGTAATTTCTATATTTCTCCCTTTTGGTTTGTATCTCATTTTTAACATTAAGATAGAGCTGCTTATCTATGCCATTTAAATTTTTTATGGTATCAGCATCAACAGGGATAGAAAAGAAGGGAGAAAAGAGTGTCACCACAGAAAGAAATGACTGTACCATTTTCTGTCCTTTAGGTGTCCTTCTGTCAAGGTAAAGCTGCCGTTTTAGATCTGCAGTCTCATCTCAAATGCCACATTGTGATCCATACTGCGTTAGGTAATTGCTTCTGCAAACATCAGCAATACTTAATCAATACCTCTCATTCATCTCAGTGAGATGCTTATTACACCAGCTCATGTGCATGTTTTCATTTTCCTGGTAGAGGACACCGGCAAACAAAGGAATGCTATTACTGACACAGACTAGAAGTCATCATCCCTGTCACACTAATCTCACACTGATGTTAGCTTCGTGCTAACTGCAAAGATGCCACTGCCCATTATGAAAGAACACTTCATACTAATAAATAGCCAGGAGTGACATTAGCACTTCTATGGCAGTAATTATGGTAAGAGAACATTTGGGTTATGCCTGTCTCAGAAATGATGTCAAGCCTATCTCATCTTTGCACAGTGTGTTCTTTTTCTTCTTCTACAGCACTTGCAATTTTATTGTGAGGGACCCTTTAGCTTTGACCATACATCTGAAAGAAACAAACTCTAACAAAACCAGGTTCAGGGAAGGCAGTCCTCTTGCCTTAATCAGCTGAGATCAGGGGAGAGCAGGGTGAAAAGATGAGGACAATAAATGTTCAGCAGCCAGCAAAATGTGCAGCTTTGTAGCCAGAGACACACGAAGATACAGGTAGATATACCACAAAGACACACACACACACACACACACACACACACACACACACACACACACACACACACACACACACACACGTTTTCATATCTTAGTCAGGACATCAAATTGACATAATGTTTTCCTTAGCCGCTTACCCTAACCAACCATCAAAAATGAATGCCAAACCCTAAACCTTCAGTCTAAATCTAATCATAACCTAATTGTAACCCTGATACTAAAACCGAATTCCAATTTTTGGTCCTTACAAAGATGTGTAAACATACACACACACACACACATTTCAAAGGCCTCTGCCTCTAGCAGCATAACTCAGTATCACCTGATATGAACCTAACTATTATCATAATAGAAAGTTCTTCAGTCTGATCTTAAAAGTCTCTCTTTCGCCAAAGACAAGGGGCTGTTTTCACAGCTAAACGCTAAAGACTCTGCTTTTCATTTAATTTTTGTCAACTCCACAAGCCACCAGTAAGCCTGCCCCATGAGAGTGAAGTGGCCCACTGGGATAATATTGTATTATAAGGTCTTTCCGATATGATGGAGCTTGGTCATTAGGGGTTTATGTTAGCAGTAGGGTATGAAATTTTGTTCTCAATTTTGTAGGGAACAAATAAAGAAAAGCTAATATATGAGAAATATGATCTCCCCTTCTATTTATTGTATTTTCATTACTCTTTTTGCAGTTTTCATGGATCTCCTGATATTATGAAATTACAATAATCCAGCCTATATGTGCTAAATCCATGGACTTATATAATTTTGAAAATACTGCACAACCAGAAGGCAAACCCAGAGATGTATTTTATGTGTGAGTTAAAAGGGCATGTTTTAGTCAAACAGTATAAAAGTTACTGTGCAAATTAAGTGCATAGAGGAAAATTGGGATGTTGCCTATCAGCCATGGTGAACCCCTGAGATTATGTTGTCTGTGTTAGTTGATGGATTGCTTGTCTTGACAGGGCGGTGTACCAGTTAGATGGGATATGAGCCACCACTGTAATATGTTCAAGCATTCTGTAGCATTTATTATCAAGTGCTTTTCAAATGAAATTAAACTATTGATTGGTTGACTGCAGTTGTGATTTTGTGATTATTCACACCTTTGTGTACCAAGAGTAGAACAAGCTGCAGAATAAACAGGTTAGATACTAAAGGAATATGTAGATAATATTTATGAAGGATTATGTGAAAGTAGACAGGAAAGCTGAACATGTTACAAGAAAGTGTTTTCCACTGTTCTGTATCCTTAACAGCCGAAATTCCTTTGACAAGTGGGAAGGTCAGGTCAGTAGACAGACAGGTTGAGTCTGTCTGAAAAGAACTGTCAGAAAAAAAAAATGCTTGATAGGTTTGGTAGATTATGGCAAGAAGATATATGGGCAGAGGGAGGGATCATAGCCTAGAGACATGCAGGTTTCACTCCATCCATAGTGCTCATATGGGATCTGTGAAGGGATGACAGGATTTAATTTCTAGAAGGTTTAATCTTGAGTGTGATACTTGCAGCAAGGTTTCTTCATTTTAGCCGTACAAATGCTTGATCATTATTGCTCAAACACGGATGTTTGCTAAGCCACTGGTGCACCTCATGCATATTTGATAAAGATTACAATATCATTATGAAACCATGCTGTTTTAATAATAAAGTTCCTACATATAAAAAAAAACAAACCAAATTGCCACAAATTTAAAGAAACCCGTCAGCCAGATATTCTCAACGAATAATATGAATTCACAAGAAGAGTGACCTCCTCTACATGGCTTTCAAGTTTTTCAAAGGTTTGAGGTTGGGACTTTGAAAAGGCCATTCCAGAAACTTAATGTTAGCCTCCTTTATCCATTACAAATACATGTTTTGATATTTGTTTGGGATCACTGTCCTGTTAAAACACCCAACTGTGTTGAAATTTCAACCATTTAGCTGCTAACTGGAGGTGAAGTTTAAGAATTTGGAGGTGCTCCTCCTACTTCCTTACTCAAACAACGTTATGCAGTTTACTAGTACCACTGGCAGCCAAACAGCCCTAGTGCATGATGCTATCACCAGCATGCTAGACAGTATTTTACTTATATCTTGGGACCTCAGTTAAGATTTTGCAGTATGTCCCTGACCAGCAGTCTCGGTACATTATGTCCAAGTGCACTATATATGCAAAAGAGCAGTTTCTGCTTTTTAATGACTCCAGCACACAATACTTTCAGCATTTTCTGTTTATAATGACAGAATGTTTATCCATACAGATTGTCTTTGACAATAAGCAATATCCCATCCGTTAAAAACTAACACAGCTGTCTGAGCCTGTGAACCCACACCAGAGAATGAGTGAAATCACACCACTAGCATTAGAGACTTCAGAGAAGGCGTGCAACATAAGCTGTACCAGGGATAATGGTGGTGTTTTGCTGTATTATTTGCATCAGTATGTAAAACCAAATCTCAGAGACTAAAAAAGAACACCAAAGAGATGCAAAACACTCATGCCTATAGGCCTCAGAATATGTGTATTATATGAACTCCCAAATTTTACCATATCTTCCTAATGTGTTTTTTTAAGCAGCCAAAACTTTGCATTGCCAGGATTTATTTTGCATGCTATTCACAGGAGAACAACTGCACCTTTGCCTTCGAATCAAAGGGAAGCAAAGTCAATTTTCTACCCCAATTTCTCATCATTACATAAAGTAATTTCCACTAAAAATAGATGCAAATCTAAGTGAGCACAGAATTACACACACAAAGATGTGCAGTGGCAAACACACATTACAGACTCAATCCCAATCAATAGATTTCAATGATCATAGCATTGTTCTGTCTCACTTCTACTGTGCTATTGTGCTTTCTCAGCTATTAACTGTCTAAACTATCAACTATCTGTGTGAATGACTCCAAATGTAGCCAGTCAGTCAGACATGGATTTATCGAGAATAAATACTTGTTTTCTTTTCTTTTTTCCCCCATGCTCAGGAAACAGTCAGATGATGAGGTAAACAACAGAGGGGCACTTTTCGATGATAAGCTGCATAAAAGCTGTAAAAGCTTCCTTTGAGGCAACTAAATTACTTAAATTTGAAATTATTTATATTAATAAGGCAAAAGCAAGTGTAACACATCGTGTGAATATGATGTAAGAAAAACCTGCATACTACTATTGCACTTCAGACACTGCAAGTATTTCATGATGTTTTATATCATATTTATTTATTTAGACCTTTGATGTTCTCTTTTCTATCGAAGCTGTGTGGTGTTATCATGCCGTGATCATGGCAAGTGATTTAAAAAGTTCTTCAAACAGTAAATAAATCATTCCACGGAAAGGTTAGTCATTTACCAATAGGCAGTTTGTACAGGCTTGACTGCCCCAAATTCAAGCTAAAACACAACACAGTTCACAGCAGACTGTTTGATGCAAGACTTCTCCAAAACCCTACAATTTCATCAAAGGATTTCGCAACTGTTGATTTTTAAAATGGTTGTTTGTTTGTTTTTTAGTTTTTTATTTTAAATGAAATTAAACTGCACACAAGGCTGGCGAAGAAAAGGTTAGATTGAAACAGCACATGATTAAAAAAATTTCAAATCATCTAAAAACTGAAGGTTCTTTGCAGGGAAGGAGAAGGAAAACATTTCTGCAAAGTGCTGTTGGAGACTCATGGACAGTTATTCAAGCAATAAGGGGAGCTGTTTCTTTTTAATCCTTACCCTTCACATTTCATCCCTTCATAGTATGGTCCGGGTCAATTTTGATGCATCGCACAAAACCACATTCTGTCTTAACTAACACTTGAAAACGTGGGATTTATCATATAACTATGTAATAAGCAGTGGAAACAGTCTTCACTTCTATATCATTATAAAATATTTAGAGTTATCATCTGTAATTATCCAGATTAATTCAACATAAATTAACAGATTATGTTATGTTCACAACAGATTAACAAGGCTGGCGCTGATCCCAGCTGTCATAGGTGAGACTTCGGGAGAATTTGTGAACTCCACACTGAAAGGCCGGGCCAGGTGGTGGAATCAAACCCAGGACGTTCTAGTTGTGAGGCAATGAGTGCTAACCACCACACCACTGTGCTTCTTTATTAATTTTTGTGTAGTTAAAAAAATATTAATTTTTAGATCATTTATAGCCGACATTTGTGCTTGCAGGTGCAGGTGTTCTGTCAGTGTCAAGGCACCCTCCCTCAAGGGACTCTCTGTCTTCTGTATTTCCTCTGTTCTTTATGTGCACCATGTTTGATCCCTTTTATGGTGCTTTCAAACAGAAGGCAGCACACACTGCACTGACAGCTAGGTTGAGATAATTTGTGTTGTGCTTTATCTTTACTGTGCCATTTTTTTGTGTTCCAGCTCCCTGTTGTTCTTCTTTTCTATTGGCCATGTGTAATGCTGTACCCCCACAGCATTACACGTGTGAATACTTTCCCTACATATCAATACTAGGTTGCACTGGATCTAGCAAACACAGGAAAATTAGATTTTTGTTATATGGCTTATGTGAACGCAATGTGTGTTATGATTTTGCTTCATATTGTGAACATGTTCATCAAGTGATGACCACAAGGTTAAACTGGGGTATTTGTCAGCCTGATGTAAACAGCTGGGATCAGAATTAGCAACTCCAAATCTGAAGCTATAGTTCTAATCTGGAAAAGGCTTGAGTGTCGACTCTGATGTGGGGACAAATTACTTCTCCAAGTTGCAAAGTTTAAGTATCACGTGTTTTTGCTAAGAAGAGACTAAATGAATGGAGCAGGAGAATGACAGATTGGTGCAGAGCCTGTGCAGGTTCGTTGTGGTAAAGTGAGAACTGAGCAGGACAGTGAAGTTGCTGATTTACAGGTGAATTTTTGTTCATAGCCTTCCTTTCATAGCTCTGCAATAGTGACCAAAAAATTGAGATAGCTGATAGGCAGCAAGAATTAGCTCTCCCTGAAGGTTGAGGAGGATAAACCTTTGTGAGGGACTCCAAGTATAACCGCTGACTACTTATCTAAAAGAGCCACTTAAGGGGGTTTTTGGCATCTGACTACCATGCGTCTAAGTGTTTTGGGCATACCCAACTGGAAGGAGGCCAGGGAAAACTCACAACATGCTAAGTGAGACTGTCATTCATGTGGCTTGAGAAAGCTTCATCGTCACCCCGATGATGGTTGGGTGAACGGAGGTCCTGGCATCCCTGTGATCTGCAAAAAAATAGATGGTTGGATAGTTAACCTCAGATGTCCTCATCATGTTAGTCAAGTATGTTTTTAACTAGATATACATTGAGCACAATATTTGTGTACATATATATATATATATATATATATATATATATATATATATATATATATATATATATATATATATATATGTATATATATATGCACATTTGGAAAAAAATACCAGAAAGATAAGATCTGAATCTGAGTTCTAACTAATGTTATGCATACTATAATAGATGGGAATTCCAGGTGAACAGTATGCTCTGTTATGAGGAAAAACCCCATGCTGTCAGAAGAATTCTCATCCAACACAGTGGAGAATTATTCTATGAGTAATAGCTTTTGGCAGGAATGACTTCCTAGTGTTCTTATCAGAGAAGAGCAGAAGTCTCTTACCGAAAGTGCTTGGCTGTTTGACCAATAGGTCGTGGAGGAGATGTGCGATGGTCTAATATAATTATACAATAATGAATTATAACAGGGAGATGCAAGTACTTATCATAGCAAACCTGCTCATGTTAAGATGACAAGTTAATGATTGAATAAATTAAGGTACAAAATACAGCATAACCTTTCAACTTTTGTTCAGTCTACCAAAATCTAACTAGGTGTGAGGTGCTTGTGGGTGAGACCTTATTTTTTCTCATTTTATCCAAATGAAATCCATTTCACCAGGAACAGTTACAGAGGTGCTGACATCTGAGTGTAAAACTTAAATTAGAATCACTAACAGCACTGCTTAAATGTTCTGTTCAACTTGAGCAGAAAGCCAAGTGGCATTTGAAGGTGACTGAGCCATACAAATGTCAGCCAGCAGGTGAGACACAGAGGAGCTTGTTGGGTTGCTTTGCATATATCCTACATTACCTCTTACCCAAATATGCACTTAAGTAAATGAAGCTTTGCAAAGAAGTACAAAGGAAATACTGAACAGTCAACACACCGTCAGATGAGTCATCCCACAATGTTGTCAGCATACTTAAGGGTCCTTCTGAGAAAAGATATGACAATGTTTAAAGTTGTGACTGAATACACAGTGAATGTAGGTTTTAAACCCATTATTCAAGCCACCTGGTGTTCTGTCTAAGTAAACTGCCATCAACAACATTTTGACTTGACTTGAACAGCAGTCTTGTCATCACATCAAACAATTAATTTTACTGCTGTTGGTTTGTCCTCCAATTTAATTTTTCTTTTGATAATTCACAATTTTAATGTGTGATTGAAATGTCAAAGCAAGGCACCGAGAGGCACCCTTAGATGTGCCAGTGTTTTTTTTATTTTTTTAACATGATTGCTGCTGTAATACAAAAAAGCAGGACTCATCAGATGGATTGCCTTTTTGGTAAGCAATTAAGTTGATTTTTTAGTTCAATTCAAGTAATGAATAGTTGGCAACGAAATTCAACTGTTATATTCATAAGAAACAAACATTCCTTCTGAAAGGCTCAGACAGTTCTTTTAAGATGAGTAGTTTAGTGAAACCCTTAAGGGTAGGAATAATTTGAACATATGCCAAAAGTCTGGATAATAAATGTGTATACTACAGTATAGTGAAATATTTTATTACGATCGAAAAGGTATTCCTAAGTGTGTGTTAAGGCTATTTTAATAGGTGAAAACATGAAAAGGATCCAAAACTCAGAGGTGTCACTGAGCCATAAGGTATAAGCTAGAATGATCGTAAAGTGACTAAAGATGTGACTTTTACTAATTTATAATTCACTTACCAGCATTTCATTAGCTTGTAAACACATATCTAATCAGCCAATTGGCTGGCACCAATTCAATGTAGTGAAGCATGTAGGCATGGTCAGGATGAACTGCTGAGATTAAGACTGAGCTTCAGAATGGGGACGAAAGGTGACTGAAGTGAATATGACGTGATTGTTCTTGCCAGAGTATTTTAGAAACTGCTGAATTGTCCCAAAAACATAGAAAATATTCAGTGGACAGTAGTCCACTGGGCAAAAATGTCTCGTTTATGCCTGATATGTCCCAGAAAAAAGGTCTGGGGAGTTAATAATCCAGGTGAAAAAAAAAATAGTCAAAACAGTTTCAAATCATAATATTTTATTAAAAAGCTTTACTCAAAGACACTATGACACCACATCAGTTAAAGCCTCAACATGAGCCTTGACACATTACTGAAGTTCATTACAGCTGGCCCACACTTACAGACATAGGAGCTGTTCACTAGTTTTGTACTGCAGGTTGGAGTCAGCTGTACACTGGCTCCTTACGAGAAATGGGTGGCAGCCGAATCAGTCAAAGAACAAGGACACACCGCTGTAACAATAACAGTGGCCAGACTGCTTCAAGCTGATAGGAAGGAGGAACATCAGACAACAGAAAATGCGTGACATTTGTATGGTGGGGTCAGAATTTTGTGTAAACAAAAAATAAACTTGTATCCATCCTGCCTTGTATCACTGGTTTATGCCGCTGGTGTAGGATCATTTCTTGGTCTGTTAGTACCAGGTGAGCACCACAGCCTACCTGAGGATTGTTGCTGTCCATCATTTTATGATCACACTGTGCCTATTTTCTGGTGCTTGCTTCCAGCAGAATAATCCCTCATGTCAAAAAGCTCAAATGATCTCAAACTTGTTTCTTGTAGATGACAAAGTTCACTGTATTCAAATTACCAGCTCTTAGTTGAACAGAGGATCTGGTGGAACAGGAGGATTTCATCATGTATGTACAGTTGACAAATCTGCAGCAGCTGCTGTCATGTCAATATGATAACAGCACCAAAATCTAAGCAACATCTCCAGCACTTGTTGAATCTGTGCCATGAAGAATTAAAGCAGTTCTTGAGGTGAAATTAGATCCAACCCTGTACAATCAAGAGGTTTTTTAAGATGACCCTGACAAAACTGTGAAGCAGTGCAAAATTGCCCTTCAAGTCAAATATCACTCTGACACTCCATTAATCTTAATTCATTTGCAGTCTTTATTTGGGGGAATTTTCTAATTAATGTAGTGAAAGCTTGAATAAAAAGACTCAAAAAGTGATTTTAGTTAGACACTAAATTGCACTTCACGAGATTTCAGGGCTTACATCTTCTGTGGTGACACCTTGCCTGTCTCTTGTTCCAGTGTAACACTCACCCTTCTTCAGTCTAACTCTCCTCCTTCCCTTCAGCCATTGAAGATGTTTCCAGATCATGTCATCGCCCATCTGTCTACCAGTTACCCTTGGTGAGTTTTCTGCCCTTACCAGACATCTGATCCTTCTAGTGGCCCCTCATTACACTACTATTAGTCCAGCAGACTCAATCTGCTTAGTAACTTTTGTCATTAGCCAAACTGTCAGTCTGGCTTTATTGCCATTGTTGCCAGCTCCTGTGATTAAGGTTTACCAGGGCATGCCCATGCACTCACATTTAAAACTTTCAAAATCATTGGGCTTTAAGATTATTATTACTTTTGTCTCGTTACTCTTGCCATTATGAATTAGATGATAAAAGCGACAGATAACAGTTATCCATGTTTGAGGAAACACTTTTGAGAAATTTGTTTTGTTGCTTTCTGGAAACTCATATATAGGCTAGAACCAAAAGGCCTAAGATAGTTGCATTAAAATCATTCTTCCATACCTTAAGCAGCTGTCTGTGTCAACCAATAAAGACTTAATGCACATTATAATAGCTGCTATTTACCTACAAAATCGAAAGAAAAACAAAATAGAACAGAGTTTTTATTTATTTTGTTGAACACACAACTGCACACCATAACACTCAGTAAATTGCACATAACTCTGTGGAAGTGTTTAGATGCTTCAAACTTCTGTCTATAAGGCAGCCTATTCTTTCAGGCCGTGTCCATCGATGTTTTATTGATTTATATGTTTTGTATTTTGCCAGCAGATGTCTTCTGTTCTTGGCAGTCCTTGGCACATAGCAATGAACTTTTATGTGTTGTGCCAAAGGGGTGTGACTATTCTAATCATGTATAATCTTTTATAATTTGCATATTTTTTACAGAGTAAATGACTGACATGGATTCTGTAGTGAAAGAGGATAAATCATTATGAAGAGGGTTTTTTTTAACAACAGCATCATATTTGGACCATATTTAACATAGTTTATAAACAAGAAAGAGCTCTATCATCAGTTAGGACTGTTTATAGCACCCACAATACAACTACTACTAATAATAATGATAATGCTGGTAGCACATTCCATGACAGCTTGTTAATATTGTAGTTATAGTGGGGTAATACTAGAAGGCAATACTATGGAAATCAAGCAAGTCAATGTCACTTACTTACAAAGTAATATTATGCAAATACCAAGTAGCTCATATCACTAATATTTGACAATAATTACACCTGAATATTATTGCACAGAAGATCATGTAATTGGGTAAGAATTTGCCAGAAATGAGAGGCAATGATGTGGAAACAAAGGCATAACTATGAGGAAAAATAATTAGGAATACTTTGGTAGCATTACAATAATCTGCTAGTAATACAGTTGTATCTGTATACATTCATAAACTACCAAACATATTAAACAACAGCCCTGATTCCTGGTTATTACATATGAACTCCCCCAAACAAATTTGTGGATAATAAGCCCCAATATTAAAAATGTGATTAACATTGCTACTTATGAACAAAGAATGCAGGTAAATCTGTAAAACACCTATGGTGTGGAAATAGTTTGCCAATATATTAAAACATTACACAATATTTTCTTTTTATTTTGAGGTAATATCCATTTTAAAGTGGTTGATTGATTAATGGTGGTTAATTAATATAAAAAAATAAAATGTACAGATATTACAAATTTTTTGCTATCACCAAAATAATACTGTACTAACTGGATTAGCTTCACTATTACAACTTTATTACCAAGGTGTAAAAGAAAGTGCTATAAATAAATGCCAGCAATAATAATAATAATAACGACAGTACCTTTGAACTTCAAGTTGACTAAAAAGTTCACCTTCTGTGTAGTCAGGGTAATATTGATGGTGCCTTCATCCCAGTTTGACATGCAATAAACATAATACTGGGTGGATATTAGCTCCCACTGATCGCCAGACCACAGAACATAAGTCAGTCAACTTATCTTTAACTGTAAATCACTAGGTGAGCAGAAGCAGACACTTTATAGATGGTATTTCATGTCTGCTGAAGACATAAAAACAGACAAGAGGCACTTGAACTGTCTAATGTCAGTCCATAATAATGATATACTGCACCTAATGCAGCCAGTTATGCAAATAAGGCAATTGATAAATTAGAAGATACTGTAATGTCAATTTGTCCTCACACAGTCTAAGCAATTAGCAGTAACAGTTTCAACAAAATTGTTTTCCCCCTTTTTCCCTATTCATATGTAAAGTTATGCCACAGAGAGCTCCGAAGTCTAATCAGGTCATCCACTCTATTAGGGGAACCTGTGGTGTCAGAGGGAATACTGCATCATCTCTGCTCTTTAAACATTATGTAAAATGATAATTTTTCCCTTTTTTTAAATACTGCAAGGATGTAGTTTAACTAACCTAACTTAACCTAGACTTGCATGAATTACAGATTTACTCAAATGCATTTACGCTGATATGTATTTAAGATGCATTCAGTGCTCTTGCATCTCTGAGAAGTGGTTTCTGAATGAAAATAGAAATAGTCTGAAAACACAGTGCTACTAAGCAGGTCAGAGTGTGGCGACGTTAACTGAAAAAACCCCCTCAGTATCAGCCTGCATCCGAGAGAAATCAGCAAAATAATCCAATAATATTTTGGACCCTCTTTTTTTCAAAAGGCACCAGAGTCAGCATTTAGTTTCATTTCTCCAACTTTTCTGTTTTCCCTGTTTTGTAGAGGCAGAGGATTACTGGCTCTGCAGGGGGCCTCTCTTGCAGAGGTATTACATTACAAGCTGGCCTGAAATGATCTGCTACTCTCTTACTGCTGCTTTTTTGAATCCCCGTTCTTGGCTGTCACTCTGGCTGTCTGTCTCTGCTCATCTCTGAAATTTATACTGCTATTTCTCTTTTACTACCCATTACTGTATTCCCTCTTCACACCATAACCTCCCCTTTTTCATATTTGGGCCATTTACACCTCCCGACTCGTGTTTTTTTTTTTTGTCTCATGAGTGTCCTTTGCTTTTTAGTTTTCCTTCCATTCTTCTATCCAACTATCCATCCAACCATTCATACATACATGCATAAAAAATAATGATAAAGAAGAAGGTTCATTTCCTGTCTCCACTCTGTCACTCTCTGATTGCCTAATGTGTCTGTTTGAGTAAAAGGCTTCTTACAAACTTACAGAGACTTAATGAGTCTGTAATTAACCACCAACCACCAACCTGAATTCTGCCTTCTGTGTCAGTGAATGTTTGTATCTCTGTAAAAGGCATTTAAACTGCTCATAGTTTTTCATCCATGTCTCTGCAGTTTCTTCTACATGATCACACTGTAGCATGTATGTGTGCAATCCAACAATAAACAGCACAGATATTTGTAGATGTTTACTTGGCACAGCTTTCTCAGATTTTCTGTATGATAGGATTATGTCCTGCTGTGTCAGTGTAGAAGTTCAGAATACGTTAACATGTGCACTGTTTCTTTCTTCCTTAAATGTATGTATTTCCCTCTTTTCCTCTTCCAGTTCCTCTGTCACACTCGCTCTTCAAATCTGTTGCTTTGAAAGCCTGTTGATCCATAACATAAAAGACAACCCTCAGAGAGCTCAGGCACTAATGAAAAAAACGTTGATAAGCTCCCAGCTCTTTTTTACTCAGTGGAGCTGTATTCTGCTCTCAGCTCTGAGCTAAATGAACCTTGGTGGATCCTTTATGTTGCATCAGTTGGGTTATAGTTTATATTTTTAAATACAGAGGCCTTGGAATTAGGTCCCTATCTCTCTTTCTAATTCACAGTCAGCTGTAATTTCTTGCTTTGTGTGATGAACCTTCTTTGAGTTAGTATGAAAACAGTTTCGAGTTATCGCCTTTACAGTAACTTATATTCAATTGGATACTTATTTCAGCATTAAAATATTCAGGGGGGGGGGGGGGGGGGGGGGTAGAATATCTCAGTGGAAAGAAAAAAGGAAAACTTTCCATCTTATTCCTTCATACTGTTGTGTTTTATATTTAAAGAAATGCATTCCACAACTCAAATTTTAAGATATATGCTGTTAAATGTCTAATTTTATACCATATTTTGCCATCGTTTTTGCTGATCTAAGTGATAGTTTTTAATTTTTTGCATGTAAAAAGCTGTACTTTTACTCACTGTTACTTATGTT
Source organism: Pelmatolapia mariae (assembly GCF_036321145.2). Taxonomy (NCBI): domain Eukaryota; kingdom Metazoa; phylum Chordata; class Actinopteri; order Cichliformes; family Cichlidae; genus Pelmatolapia; species Pelmatolapia mariae. The sequence goes on from NC_086233.1 coordinate 30,351,046, forward strand.
GGATGTTTAACTTTTTACAGTGGAATATTATTTATTTGAAATAGTTGAAAATATTAGCCTCTGCTGAATATGAAACATCTAAAAATGGACAATCTCACAACGCACAAAGTTTGTGAGATGAAATTTGTACCAGTCTTCAGTGATGGGTTGTGATCAGATCACAACTACATGGAGGCCAGTAGAGAACTTATGTGATCTGAAACTGCACTGCAAATGCAATTTGAAATGATTTGTGATGACATTGGTGGCGTATTGCATCCTGTACATCAATGTATGTAATATACTTGGAAGAAAGTTTAGTTCACTTATAAAAATCATATTCTGATCCTTGATCAGGAACACCCTGGCGTATCACATTTTAAAGCAAGGGGTACCCCCCTGGCATCTCTTTCTGATGCAGTGTGTCCCTCTTTAGCATTTTCCAATATGCAGGTTTCTGCCAGCATATTTCAAAGTCACACAGTGATCAAGATAAGACTGATACACTCACCTTTTCTATCCATTTTCAATTTTAACACTATTTGTTTGTTTTTTATTTAAGCACACAGACAGGTTCCATCGAGTGTGGTATCTCAAATTTTTTATTCCATGCAGCCAAGCACTCTATTTTGTCATTGTTCAAATTATTGAAATAACGTTGTTGTATTATGGTCACCAATTCAATTCAAGGTCAGTTCCTTTAATCGAAACCTTTCTTCCACTAACTCCCAAGCTTTCATTTTTTATACAGTCCTCACCTGCAGAAATCAAATGCAAAACTGAAAGTTTATTGAAAGGAAAGGAAGCTGTGTAGGTAACTTGCAACATGCATAACACAACAGAACTCCATGTGTAAATGTACAGTATAAAACTTTAATTCTGTGTCAAGCAGTCTTTTTTCCTTGGATAACAAAGAGAAAAAGACAAAAATGAGAGAAAATCAAAGTGAACAGATAAGATAAAGAAACAGAGACATCTAAGACAGAAAAAAAAGCAAGGACAGAAAGGTGAATTATATTACTGTGAGTGTGCATAGCTTTAGAGAAACAGAGAGAGAGAGAGAGAGAAGTGGGGATTCGTTGCTTGCCTTCTGGATACATGTCCAGCCAGTAGGATTTGGCTGCGGCCTCTCATTCAATGCAAATGGGGTTTCCACCATTCTGCTTGTTAGTGCACTGCTACATTATTTCTGAGTCTGGGGCACCCTGATAACACTCCACTCGTCTTCTGCCTACGCATTGTTTTCATCTGTTCATTCCATGATATGTGTGCTGCTATGTCAGGTCTTTTCCTTCTGTTACTTTTTCTATCATTTGTTTACTATCCATTTATACATTTGTGTGTCAAACTTGCTTATTTATTCACCAGCTCACCTTAATCAAAGTAGGTATATTACCTATTCCCTGTTCAGATCCTGGCTTCTTTGTGTGGATCGATTTTTAACATGAAATGACCCTGAAGGACTTCAACCCCAACAAGGCAATCATCTGAAAATCTGACTATTGCTAGTTACAGCAAGATAGAAATTGCTAAAGCCTATGAGTGATATGTATCTTTGACATTATGTTTGTCAAATAAATAAATACAGATGGTAACATGAAAAGAATTGCTTTCTTTTGTTTTTTAATAAAAGTGTGAAGGTTTTTGAGATATAAGGAAAATTACAGCGCTTAGGGCAGTGGTTCCCAAAGTGGGGGGCGCAGAGCCATTGACAGGGCTCCCATACAAACGCAAAGCAGAGGATGAAGCATAGCCAAATGTGCTCCCAAAAACCAACTTCCTTCCAAGCCAAAGACTACAAAATATGATGAAGCATATTTTGCCTTTGGCTTCACCTGCACAACGGTGGTGTCAAGGTAGGTCTCCCGACAGAATTTGTTTCCCCTGAGTCGGGAGCACGCACTGGGCTGTCCAAATCACGGACAAACAGTATCCCACATTCTTTATTTTTAGTTCACAAACACTTCTTATAATGAAATTTTGGCCATGTTAGCTCTTTATGCAATAAAGTTACAGTGGGATACAAATAATATCAGGCTGATCCTGCCACAATTTGTTCCCCCGATTCAAATCATGGACAAACAGTATCCCACAGTTGTTTATGTTTTTAAACCCATTTTGCCCAGAGAGACATTTTTGAAAAATGTATTGATAGCAATGTTGAATATTCTTACACAGGAAAATTACACGATAAAGATCGTTGGTTTAGTGGTTTATTTTATTGCAACCTGTAATTTATTGCATTTTACTTTTATTTGTTTAATTGTTTACAAAAGGTTTGAGGAATAAACTGCAATGGAGTTTGAAAACAAAATATGTGTGTGTGGTTGGAGGGGTGAGATTTTCTTGTAAAAGAAAGTGGGGGGAGGGCTAGCAAAAAAAGCTTGGGAACCACTGGCTTAGGGACAGTTTTGCTTTCTCTCTCAATCTCTTTGAGAGGTGGAGGTGTGCAGGCTCTGTTCCTACTGTTCAACAATAAAACAGTCCCTAAATGTGCTCATTACCTGCCAGTATTTAAGGGATATTCTCCGCCAGATTGTTGTCATGAGCTGTGTTGTAATCAGGTTCCCTCATGCTTGTGAAAACTGCTTGTGTAATCTTTGTGCCAACTTTACTTTTCTCTTCGCCTTGCAGTTACCTGAAGACTTCTTGTTTTTCTTGTGTTCTTCAAGTAAAGGAATTATCGTTAAGATGAGTCTCAATCACCCAATCACACACAATGATACTATGTGTGTGAGTTTTTTTCTCGACCTCAGTCTAACATTCACACACTCACACTGATGGATGCATTTGGTTCACTTTTTTGCCCAAGGATCCATCCACATGCAGGCTGGATTAGCTACTGACTTTCCAATTGGCAGATGACCCTCCTGATCCACAGTTGGCCTACTTTCCAAGGGAAAGTCTTTCTCACCTTGACTTACCTTCCAAAACTCACCTGTTTGTCCACCCTCCACATTCACTATTGGACAACCTCCCACCACCGCCTCTGCTTGGAATCGAGAAAGGAGTCTAAGATCAATTCAAACATTCACTCACTGCAACTCTCTGGCTCCAAGTCAACGTCTCTAACAGACACTGGCTCCTGAGCTGTGGACCCACTCACTCCTGTGAATTCCTGCATGACATTACACCTTTTGCTGATTCTCAGATCACTGTGACATTAAACCTTGTTAAACTAAGTACTGTATGTGAGTCCACAACAACTTAACCTCAACACTAGTTAGCACAATATGGGACACATTAAAATTGTAAATACAGCTGCCTTTCTTTGCCCGGGTCACCTTTACAAAAGAGCTACTTAATCTCAAGAGTTTCACTTACTGGGTAAATTAAGGTGACCATTAACACAGAATTTTGATGCAATTAGGAAATCAGGTTTTAAATTGGTGGTGCATTGGCAACAGCAAATATCCCTTTACAGCTGATTAAACTATGCATCAGTTACACACGGCCTCCTTAGGCAGGACAGACACATAAGCACACTTGTTTTTACAAACCCTGCAAAATACAAACACGCTCCCAGAGTGTTCAATCTGTCTTTTTCAGCTCCAATCTCCCTGACAGAATGAAGTGAGGCTGAGTAGTTAAGAGGGTTCTCTATCTTAAGAGTTAGAAAGCAAAGAGAAATCTACAGAAGGGTGAGAAATTGCAAGAAACAACCCAGTGTAAAACGCGTGCTAAAACTGAATGTGCTACAAAAATGCAGTGGGTCAGAAAATAAAATTTACATTTAAAAAACCATGTGTGCGCACACCTGCAGAAAATGTTTTCTTTAGAAACCAAGATCCATAAGACCCTCCGTTCCACCCTCTACATGCACATATTTAACTATAGTGATCAATGCAAAGCACCTCATCAATGCAGATGCCTAGAAATCAGCCTGGTGATCAATGGTTCTTCCAATCGTGTTGTCTTATGGCAGTACCAGTACATCCATCATGCAGCATTATGCATGATTGTCTCTTCGTTTACAATTACCAGACTCATTGATCCAAAACTTGCCAAAAACTTGGTCTGCATCATGATCAGGGTATTCAGTGTAATGACTGTAAAAGAGCTGTCACTGGCTTTTTTTTTTTTTTCCAGAATGCAAATTTGCACAGTACATGTGAGGAGGTGACCAAAAGAAGGCAGAGTGGCTGTTGCAAGAACTGCTGTGCCTTCAACATGCTTTGTGTGCTTGTGTTTTCTGCGGTGATGTGATGTTTCCTGAAGTGCTGTGCACATGTTGAAACAGTGCTAAATTGCACCTTTTGTTTGGTACATTTTGGATGCATCACACAACTTTTTTTCCACAGTTCTTTAATATTCTTTCAGGGAATCTTTAATTTAATTAAAATTTAATTTCATAACTCAGACTGGTAGGGTGAGGTGATGAGGTGTAAAGGACTGAACAGGCTATATTTACAAACTAGACTTTTGTGAATCTTCCCATCTGCCACACTCTGCATTTTAACTGCTGTGGTGTGCTCCAAAACTGACCACAAGTGTCAGCAGCACACAGTGTGACCCTCTCCTCTCTGCTCCAGGGGTGAGTCAGAGCTGATGAAATATTGAGTGGAATTTGAGTTGAGGCTTGACTTGGCTGATATTTTTTTACAGTTGAAAGATTCTAGAAGTTATGCCTCACCAGCACAAATACGACTATTGGTTTTAGTGTTGATGTGGATTTGGAAGTAATTTGCAAGACAAAGTGAAATTAAATGTGAATGTAATTCATAGACAAAATTCAACACCCCACTGTGTTGCCAGTGACCCCGTAGTTACAAAACATTTGTATGAGTTGGTTGCAGTTTCAGTACGGGAGTGCACGTTCTCCTGTCAAGTTTGTTTGTATAGATTCCTGATTCACATTTGAATAGTAAGTAGTTTATGTCTCTTTAAAGCCTTGTTTAATGCATATGCAATGGTTGGAACACTTAGTGTTTGGTCACCACGTACTGCTAGATCAGCTTCAGTAAGGCAAGGCAAGGCAAGTTTATTTATATAGCACAATTCAACAACAAGGTGATTCAAAGTGCTTTACAGAGACATTAAAAACAAAAACAAATAAAAAGCATGATTTGAAATTGATTAAGACAAGCAAACAAACAAACAAACAAACAAACAAAACAGTATATAAAATCAAAAATCAAAACAGTAGATAAAATCAGAACAGTAGATAAAATCAGAACAGTAGATAAAATCAGTAGTTAAAATGTAAGTTTTGAAATTTAAGTTTAAAAGTGTGGATTTGGTGCTTTATTCAAAAGCAGCTGAGAACAGGTGAGTCTTCAACCTGGATTTAAATAAACTGAGTGTTTCAGCTGATCTGAGGCTTTCTGGGAGTTTGTTCCAGATATAAGGAGCATAAAAGCTGAATGCAGCTTCTCCGTGTCTGGTTCTGACTCTGGGAACTGATAAAAAACCGGATCCAGATGACCTGAGGGACCTGGAAGGTTCATACTGGGTCAGGAGGTCACTGATGTATTTTGGTCCTAAACCATTCAGAGCTTTATAGACCAGCATCAGAACTTTAAAGTCTATCCTCTGGCGGACAGGCAGCCAGTGTAAACCTTGACATTGATTCTGCAGGTCTCTGTAACCTTCATGGAATAAAAGAACACCATTCTGTCACAAGATTGTCACTCATTTGGTGTTTAGAGGTGGTGGAGAGTGCTGTCTAATGCATCAGTCCAAAAGCTCCTGCAGTTTACATGTTCAATATGCAATATGATGATATGCAAAACAAAAATAAAAACACTCCAGATAAAAATATTTCATTGTTGCATAAAGATGATTGTACTGATTTGTGGAGGTTGGGGAATGGCAGTATGATCAAGTCTAAAGACATCTTTATAATAAGAATGATGAAAAGACGCATTAACATTTTGACTTCTTGACCTTTTTTTTTATTTTTTATTTTTTTACAAACATAGCTCTCCAGGTTGTAATGAAAATGTGTTTGCAGTGATTTGTATTAAGTTAATTATGTTCATAGATTGAGATGAATTTGTCTTCTGCAATCAAGTTGCAAAATATATATTTTTTTCATCCACGGTGACATTAGATTTAGCATTTGTTCTGTTGTGTGTAATATTTTCTTTTAATTAGGATTATTTTTGTAAAGTTCTTGCTGTGCTACGACTTTTAATGCTGTCACTAATTATTTATTTGTTTATTTATAACCCTGTTTTAATGTGCAATTTGAGTAAGACCGGGTTTTCCAGTTCACTGATAAAATCCATTCTCCAGATTGAATTGGTCAGTGGTCCTGTAGGGCCACCACCCCATATACAAGACACAGGAACTCATTTGCCATGCAAAAAGCAAAAGGGCTTAGAAAAGTCTCCTTTCTTTACAAACACCAGGACATCCAATCTCCATTGCCTCATCAGTAGTGTGAGAGAGGCAAATTAAAACTCTCAGAGGTTACTTAAGATTTTAATTGAATTTGTAAATCATAATTAATAGTTTATTTTTGAGCATGCACACAGGAGTGCACCCACGTTACCAGTTTCAGCTTGTTTTTCACAAGTACACAGTGATTGAATGATGACCTTTTTCAGAAATATTTTGCTATCAGCTTCTAGTCATCCAGCTGTTTTTTATGTCAACCTACATAGAGTAAATGGAGGCCAAATGGAGTTGTGCTCTAAACAGAAACAACCTAGCAATTGAGAGCTCAGCCATGATAATGTACCCAGTGGCAGACAGAGATGGGCAGTAACGCGTTACAAGTAACGTGTTACTGTAATCCGATTACTTTTTTCAAGTAACGAAAAGTAAGGGATTACTATTGCAAAAAAGGTAATTTGATTACTGTTACTTTCCCGTAAGCACGCTGCGTTACTGTGTTACTAAAACCATGATTTTTTTGCGAGACTGTCTCATGACAATGACGTAAGCGAGTGCGACGTTCGTGGCAACAGCTGTGTGCAGATCAACAATGGATAATATATCGAGTGTGGGAGAGCATATGAGCGTGCAGCGTTTAAAGAGTGGAAGTACTGACCTTACTCTGAGTTTGATTCTGTAAAAAGTGACAAAAACATTAGCGTCCGCTGTTCACTGCATGGGAAGAAAACTTCTTTTTACAGCGAAAGAAAACCCCTAAACTTCCGAGCAAGCACCGACAGTACGCTGCCACGGCAATGTGAAACTCCCAGATCCTTCCACTGACCGCTACGACACACCTGCACCAGGGCAAATCTCCACCTGCCCCACTCCTGCTATACAGGTGAAAATAGAGCAACAGGACCGCTGAGTCTTTGATTTTATTTATTTTCTGCTGTGTTTTACGTGCATCTATTTGAAAGAGTGAGTGTAAACACAAAAAACTATTTTATTTTATGTGCTGGAATATGCAGAAAATAGGTTTAAATGTTAAACAAATTTCTTCCAGTCAGAGAATGTTGCATATAATTTAATGTTTGCTTGATGCATAAAGTTAAAAGATTAAAACTAATAAAACAAGTTTTAAAAAGAGACTTTTTCATTTGATTACATTTTATATGATGGATTATGCAGAAAAAATAGAATTGGGCTGAAAGATCTATTGCTTTATTACCTATTCAGATTGTAAATCATTTTTTAAAAAAGTAACTAAGTAACTAATTACCTTTGTAAATAAGTAATCAGTAAAGTAACGGGATTACTTTTTTGGGAAGTAATCAGTAATTAGTTGCTGATTACTTTTTTCAAGTAACTTGACCAACACTGTTGGCAGATGTCCCTAAATATAAAGACCATGCTATATTATAGAGCGTATTTAGCTACACAGTTTTTATTTCAGTTCTGTGTCCAAAGTCAAAGTTAGATGCATGCACTAACTTTGAACAAATTATGATTAACATCACCTGGCCAGAGGCTAATTTACCAGGATGTGCATGGGTTTTTTTTGGTGAAACATATTTATTTGTGTTTGTTTAACTGTTGTCTTGTGGCTTCTGACACGTAAGCTGAAAAATGCATGTTTGTTATTTAAGCATATTTCAGATCCCTTATCTACACAATTTAATTTTTTTTATAATAATGGATTGTATTTATATAGCGCTTTTCAAGACCCTCAAAGCGCTCTACAATTTCACTATTCATTCACTCACTGGTGGAGGCAAACTACAGTTGTAGCTGCAGCTGCCCTGGGGGAGACTGACAGAAGCGAGGCTGCCATATCGCGCAAACGGCCCCTCTGGCCAACACCAGTAGGTGACGTGACTTGCCCAAGGACACAATGACTGAGACTGTCCGAGCCGTGGCTCGAACCGGCAACCTTCTGATTACAAGACAAACTGCCAACTCTTGAGCCACAATCGCCCGTCACTTTGTCTCATAAAATACGGTCAAAACTGTCCGATATTGCTAAACTGTAAACTCTCCAGTTTGTATTTATTCATTTATTTTTAGATATTACAATAATCAGGTCAAAAGCTCACTTTATATATGATTTCATGCCATGGAGTTTAAAGGTGAAGAATGTGTTGCAAATTAATAGAATTTGTACACCTTCATATGATCTCAGGCGAGTCTATGCTGTTCTGTATTCAATTGAAGTAATATGCAATATTATTATATAAAATGTATAGTAATGATAACAGCAAATGCTTAGAATGACCCCTTTTCTTCCTGAAAAATACATACTATATATATTTACTCATTTTGAATGTGTGGTGAGCAACAGATATTTAGTGAAAATTCAAATAGGGAGGTTATATAGTTCTTCAGAATAAATACCTAACAGCAGGGAATATGGAAACATTTCAAAATGGATTTTTTTTTCTTGCTTGTGGCCTGAAAGTCAAGGGTTATATTATCATTTATTGAAACTGTAGGTCAATACCCATAATCACTTAAAATCCATACTAAAAACAGCCATCTCTTTTAAAATGCCAACTGGCCTTATGTTGAACCTTGACAGATTAGATTTGCCATGGACTGAGTACATTCAAGGTGGTAACATTTTTTTTCCTCTATCAAGTGCTGTGCTTTTGTTGGGGAGTGTCAGATAGTTTACTGTAGCTGTTCAAGTTGATGGTGCATTTTATTTGACTGCAGTAAAACTGGCCAGAAAAAGTTACAGCACTTCAATGGGGCAATAAGGAGATCGAAGAAGAGGTGTAGATATGGGGAGAGAACAGAGGATGAATGGATAAAGGAAACGGCACTTAAGATAGATATTTTTCATTTCCTCTGCTTAGAAGGAGGGCCAGAAGATGAACTGATAAAAGAAAAAAACAGAGCAGAAATGGAGGGGTGAAAGCAGATAATGGAAGCATTATAGAAAGCAGCTGAAAAGAACAGGGAGAAAGTGTAACCTTGTATAAAAGGGAGAAAATCAACTTGATTGTTTCTTAATTTTGCTTCAAACTAACAGCTTGATTTTATGACATCACTTAGCCAATTTGCCATTGCTGACCCATTTAAGCATGTTTTTTATAATAAGCGATTCCAGCCATCTCCCCATCTGTGGACCCGTCCGTTCTCTATTAACATGGGAGCTCATTCAACTTTCTAGAAGCCGTATTTTGCACTTCATATTTACTTGCTACAATAGTGTCAACCTAGAACGTCTTTAAAGTTTTTGATGAAGGGGTAATGCTAACAATAGGACCATGATGACACACACATATGCTCAATTACCCCACAGTGTTTGGAGAGGAATCACGGCTAAATTTGAAGCCTGAAGATGATGTTGTAACGAACACACTGTTAGTGAGACACTGAGCTACCCTGGATGCCACAGACAAAGTCCAGTTTTACGAATGGGTGATTAAAAGTATCTTTGCAGTCTACCTTTCACTGTAAAGTTCCACTTGGGGAAACTCCAGCTCTGTGGACTGCTCCCTCACAGTTGTGTGAGTGAATGAATGTCATCTATGTAAATTAAACACATTGCATCAGGCCACAAAAAAGAAATGGAGGAATTGCCATGGTCTCTGCCCACCAAGCCATCTGTTCCAAATGCTTTTTTTTTGGCATAGTGTGCCAGCATACTAAATTGGGAGACATCTTTTTCCCCTCAAGAATTGTTAACCTGTGGTGCAATAAGCTCACCAGTTCAGCCCATGACAGCTCACGAGCACCAAAAAAAGTTTCCTGTTCCCAGTTACTATAAATATTTTGTGTGATGTACCATTCAACACATCTCTACAGTGTGGCTATATGTAATGCATGAAGTTTACGACACTCTTTAATCTCAGATTTTGGATGCTGTGATGCCTCAGTCTTTAATCTGCCATGATTATTATGTCTCAAAAAACAAACAAAGAAAGACAAAAATGTTTTGCTGCATTTTGTTTTTGTTTAATTCCTCCAGTCTTGCAACAATATGCCAATCACTCAACTGTAAAGACGTTACTTTTATAACCCTACACTGTAAAAAAAAAAAGTAATATAAAAGTATTTTACTGTGTATTTTACAGTTTTGTACTGTTCTTCTAGAATATCATTTAATTCACATAAATAGACTGTGATTTTACATTTCAAATGTAAATTAACGTAAAATCACTGTAAATGTAATAAAACATAATTTTCTTGTTTTTTAAATGTATTTGTCTGTACATATGCATATTTAGACTGTTAAAATACATTCACAAATGCATCATAATTTCACAAATATTTATCCTTTTTTTAAAAATTGAACTGTTAAATTCAAATGTAATGCTATGGTTCAATATATAAAATGATTCGTATAAACTTTTTTTTACATCAAATAATTATTATTATTATTGTTATTTAGGGCGATTGTGGCTCAAGAGTTGGCAGTTCGCCTTGTAATCAGAAGGTTGCCGGTTCAAGCCCCTGCCCGGACACTCTTGGTCGTTGTGTCCTTGGGCAAGACACTTCACCTACCACCTACTGGTGATGGCCAGAGGGGAATTATAAAGTGGAATTGTAAAGCGCTTTGAGGGTCTCATAAAGCGCTATATGAATGCAATCCATTATTATTTAAACCAACTGTTAACTGTATATTTCTGTACATTTAAGTATTATTATTCATATTGCCGCATTCATTGTCCTTGTTTATAGCTAATTTCATTGTTTAATCACATTAAATTGTTCCTAATTTAAGGATTGAAAACACTTGAAAAAGGCAAAATCCCATGTAAAATTAGGGCAACAAACTGTATTGTCATTACTGAAAATAACCGTATTTTCATGGGAAAGTTATTTTCTGTTATTTTATGGTATTATTTTGGCGCCCCAGCTGCCGGAATATTACTGGTTTTTTAGGATTTTTTTTTTTACGGTGTACCACTTTTTGATGCAGCTCAACCATCTGTGCAATATATGCCATTGTTGAGTGCACAACAATGCCTCAAAACAACAGCAAAAAATGAACAAACAAACAAACAAAAAAACATGGTAAATGATTAAATAGTGGATTTGTATGATCTCTCCAAAGATTTTAATTTTTAACAGTCTTAATTATTTTAAGGGGCTAATGTGTTGCTGAACTTAAACAACCTCAGCCATCTCACTTGTACACTGCTTAAGCTTATTTTGTAAATGTTGGGTCTCCCCAAATATCCCCACTGTGCTAAAAATTCAAGATTAGGATTCAGAAATGAAGAAAGAAGGGAAAGGTGTACCAACCAAAGAACACTGTTCCCACAGTGAAACATGGTGGTGGGAGTATTATTCTGTGGAGATGCTTCAATGAATTTAGAACGGGAAATCTTGTTAAGGTGAAAGGAATCATGAAAAAAAAGAATACGTGAACATTTTGAAAGAATATGTCCTTCAAACAGTCAGCAGCTAAACTGGAGCACACAAAGTCCAGATTTAAATTCCACTGAAAACCTGTGTGGTGAACTGAAGACCAAGATCCAAGAAGGTGTTGCAAAAAAAAAAAGAAAGGAAAAAAAAACCCCCACAGTAAATCTGGAGGAGCGTCAGTGATTTGCCAAGGAAGAATGACTGTGATTACTCAGGAGACTTGTTAAAAACTAAATGACTGCAGGCTCTTAGCCAGCAAAAAGGATATGCAATTGACTGTCAACATCAGGGTGGCTAATACTTTTGGTAGTTTCTTTGTGAAATAATAATTCTGTCTTCATCTGTAAACATGCATGCAAGGATTTTTTTCATATTCAAGGTTTTGCAGTTTGAATTCTATACACAAACACTGCTTGTGCAAAATGAAATACAACACAAATTCTAAAATCAATACGTGCATCCACCATGTTTTTTTTAATGCATGTGTGCTCTTTGGTGCATTGATTCTCAGATTCTCAGCCTTCCTCATCTAAACTGAATCGCCATATAAGTTGGATTTTTCAACCAAATTGTTTGTTTATTACTCAGTAAATTTGAAGTCTCTCCAAATTTCTCTAGTACAGTAAAAAACACAAGTGAAGCTACACATAGTGAGTAGCTTCACAGTAAAAAAAAATAAAAAAGCTGGAAAGACGAAAATAATTCAGCTTTATTTAAATCAAAGGCAATCCACCTCGATGGACAGTCTTATTCTATAGTCAAACTGAATTGTATGGTATTGTATTGTATTCACATTGCCAGTGAGCCAGTGACCCTTGTTTTCTCCAAATTCTGTATAACACATGCTTCTCTGTTGGTTTGATTTAAATTGCTAATCTTGAGGACAAGCTGTTAATCCATGTCTCAAAATTTCATCTGAAATCATTTTAGCTATTTACAAAAAGTGAGCAGGACAAATGATTTTGAGTGATAAGAAATCTGCATATGGTAACTGATTAACTAAAGATACTAACGATCATTACATCAGTATCATGACTGACCTTTTTTCCCCATATAAAATATGTTTTGTTCTAGCATCCACGTGCATGTTCCACTTTTGTATGACACAATCTGAGCTGCTTTAATTTTTCTTATTTTTGTGCAAATTTTAAAGTAGTCTTGGTTTTGTTATTTGATCTTAAACATGTGTCAACACAATGTGTTTGCCATCACTTTGGTTTTTGTACATCTAGTAACCTAGCAACCTTTTTACTACATCACCTTTTCTTTTCCATTTCTTAGTGTTTACCTTTTCCTGTGTGTCCTTTTTGTTTTCTTACGTGATTGTCTACGCTGCATCATTGGTTCCACCTGTTCCTCCTTTTTCACATCCGCTCTTTGTTTGTATTTTGTCAAGTTGCAGGTAACTCACACTAATGCACAAGGTGTCCTTTACCATCCTTGTCATGATGTACTGGAGTTATAGCAATAGTTAGACAGGACTCACTCCCAACTTGTCACGTATGGATGATCTTAATGTAGACTTTGTTGCTCTTTGGAGGAAGATTATCTTTGAGTGTCTTCCCTTGGCACAGACACCAAAGGGAGCCTTGTGCATATGTGTATATAATGTGAGCTGCTTCAGATAGAATGAGGCCACATTGGCCCTTCTGCTCATCAGTTATCAGTGTGTCCTGTCTTGTGCCTATGTTACCTGTTTGGTTTTTTTATGTTGGATTTTCATTTGAAATTCTGGCCTGCTGTGTGCAGTGACTTGTATTTTCACAGTTTTGTAAGTTCTATTTTTGTTTTATTTGGATTACCTGCTGACTCGAGCATATTGTAGTCCTAATCTGAATGTTATCTTACTATGAGACCATGAAGTTGATTTGGGGTCACCTTGTAGCTAATACGTACAGTAGATGTACAATTTCGTTGTGCATGTACAATGTACAACAAAGGACTATTCTATTCTATGAACTAAATATAATATAAAACATACAGTTTTATATTATATTTAGTTCACCAGCTCTTTCAGAGTCTGTAGCTGCAGACACCCAATGAGCGGGGCAAGAAATCATTTTAGATTTCATACATGATCTCACAGAAAAAGTGGAAAGCAGCTGTTACCCACCTCTTAGCTATCATGGTATAAATGCCAGCTGCAGATTGCTCTGTTTCTTTTAAAGATCTGATGAACTGGTCTCAGATGAGAGCACATCCTTCACACACAGGTATAAACATCCACCGGATCAGGCCACCTGAAATTTCTGGGTAAACAATGTTTTTCACAGCAGATGGTTTGACTAGTGTTCATTGAAAATGCACAAAGAATAACAGATAAAGGTTGAACTTGTTTTTACAAGATTAATGGAATTCCGTGATAAAGGTTTTTAATATTTATCTTACATCTGTGGTTTTGTCTAAAAAGGCATTCATGAGTCACAGAAAAACAATTCTGGAACTCTAGTTTGAATTACACATCAATTGCAAAAGTTTTCCCGATGCCAAAACAGAGGACTCTGATTCTGTAAGACTGAATAATTTTGATTTGCATACACCTACATATGTATGTGCAACATAGCATCCACAATACACCAAATGTAGAGTAGTAAAATTTAGCAGGCTGCAGCCTTACATAATGGTTGTGTAAGGATAGCAGCCCTGCTATTGTTGGAGGGATTTGAACTTAGTGATGTATTTGTAGTTTAGCCATTTTGTTCTTTTTTTAAAAGTCTGTGAGGGCCCTGTCCTCTGAACTTACAGAGTTGATAGTCTGTTACCTTTATTTTTTATATTCAGTGTTTTTTCTTCACATTGTGATTCCAGAGCTGAGAGTACCAAATCACATATTTTCTTTTCTCCACCTGAATGTTACATTCAGATTTTGTAAGAAGCACTTTTTTTGTTTGTTTTCATCACCATGCTGAAAAAAGTTATATGTGAATGATCGTCTTGTTTCATGACCTTAGATGGGAACAAATGTCAGGCTCAAATATGTGTCTACATTTTAATAAAAACTGAGATTTCTAAGAGAACCCAAAGAGCTTTAAATCTGAAAAGAGTGCGTGTGTGTGATGATTTCTGCCTTTGTTCTAGGTTACACAGAGTACAATGGATCTGGCCCCTGCTCTCACTTAGTGGCTCAAAAAGCAGCTTTTTAGTGCCTGACAGGATGTCTCCTTGTTGCTGCTGTCTGCTGCCTAGAAAGATGAAAACAGTCCAATAACTCACCCAAATACAGAGTTTTAGCACTTGCTCTCCAAGCACTGGAGTTAGTGTTGATTGTGTTGGCTGGGCAGATGGGTCACCAGCATTGTCCTCCTGAATCCCATTCACAATGGCTCAAATCTTTGGAACATGTTCTCTCCTCAGAAATTGAGGTCTCATCAAAGCCATGCCCAGATCCACAAGAAAGAGCCACCTCTTATGAAGCTTCCTCTCATCCATCATCTGGATTTGGTGCCAGAAAGCCAACATGTAACACACTGAACTGTCCCAAATTATGCACAGCATCACAGGCAGCCAGAGTAGGGTTCCTCTTTGCAGCTGTAACCCAGTCACGATTTGTTGGGTTTTTTTAACCACAGATTTTTCTTGCCTTTTTAACCTACAGATATATTGACAATTTTTGCGTCTTCTTTTTTTAACACAGCCGACCTCGATCATGATTTTATACCTTGTGGCAGTGAACACTCCGAGCACACAGCCCTGAATACCTCAAGGTGCCCACTTGTCCCACATCAGTCTTATTGCAATATGCTTGTCTCATTGATAACTGAGAAAATGTAAAAGATCAGTAGTAAAGTTGATATTCTTAAATACTGTGGTAGACATGGTTACACACGGTTATTGATTTTGGAAGTTAGAAGAAAATGTCTGTTTTACGTGTGGCATTGTGTGTGTGCAGGACTTGGTGTGTTTTATTGAGGGTTTTCATGGATGTTTAAGCAGAGGTAAATTGGGATTTGGCAGGTGAAGAAACTATAGGATCAGGTGTATGGGCACTGCATGGGGAAAAGAATCACTCAGAAAAAAGTCTCATAATAATTTGTTTGTGAGCTCCAGGAGATTTTTCTTTGTACACAGGCTGAGATCAGCTGACCTGTGCTGCTGCTACTGAGTGCCCTTCATGGATTTATCCAACTGAGATAAACAAGATACAAATAGATACACAAGCTCTATAGCTGATTTCCAACCTCCACATAATATTAAGTCAGTATGAAAAGTAAAATTCAGTTAGTGAATCCAAACAGCATCACCTTAAATATATAACGACGTCTTTTACGCTTGATATAACCAAACATTGACCGTGAATGCTACAGCCTACTTGGCATCTGTCCAACACAATGCATTGCTGTAAACTTGATCGCAATACTGCAAACTTCTCAGTTTAATCTGCCAAGTACTTCATTATTTTTACACTACAACTGTTGTTGAATTATGTTTTGTAGCACCCTTGTGTTAAAACAATCTGGAAATCCCTGACTGGCAAATGTTTATTTCTATACTCTGCGACTGGTCATGTAAGCAGTACTGCCACATTTTTTCTATGCTATTTTTGTACCAATAAAAGGGATTTGCATATTTCATGGGGGAGTCTTTGACTGCTTTACCAAAGTGTTGTATATGTACAATCTAAAGCTCAAATACTGTTAAAGAGCATGCAACTTAATTTGTGTAGGTCTGCTGCTAGAAAGAGTGCTTGTGCATCATGAGCTCATGAGATCATGATGAAAACCTTCTCTGCTGTCCATGAAGTTTAATAAGTTTAATATTTCACTATTTATTGGAGTATGATAAAACTTTAAGGAATATATGTTTTTAAAGTTTATTAAAATAATTGCATTGATCAGAACAAAAACACTTTCAAATTATCAAACCAATTCAAAATATCACAACAGAAAATGGGCTCCTATTAAGACTTCCTGTGCCTACATCAATCCAAGGCCTGATTATTTTCAGGATAGGTTCCAAAGTCAATGTTGTCATCCCTCTGTTATCTCCAGCCAAAAGCCAAAACTGAAGAGTTGAAAGGAGTTTTGAGTTGTTTTGCGTGAATCCTTTTGGTTGGAGGCTCATCTCTTAGGTCATCTCTCAGTTTACTGAACAAATTCAGAATTAGGTGACTTGGTACGCTATTAATTTTTTAAAACTCAAAAATCTCTGAATTTCCACTTCCACTACTGTGTGAAGTACTTTTTTCACACCAAAACCAAATTTATGTTGGTGCAACACGTAAGTAAATTTGCCTCCCAAATCTATTGAGTCACTAAACATCTTTTAGGTGCAATTATACACCTATAATAATAATCTAAATTTAAATGCGATAACAGTGTGTCTTTAAGTGCGTATTTGTGTCATTACCTAAGAGCAGTGATAACCTCATACTCTTTCAGTCCAGACAGATCCTAATCCTGCTAGACACGCCACTCCCAGTGTCCTTCCTGTGTCTTTCATTCTGTTATCACTGCAATATTCCTTTCCTTTTCTTCCTCCCTCACCATCATCTTCCTGCCTGCACTGTCCACCATGAGATGGCAATTAGAACTTTGTTGACACGCTGACTCCACAGGGGCCTAGCCTGCTTTTTCTGTCCTGCAGCATCTGTCTCTCTGTCCGTTTCTTTCCTCGGTCTCCCTACGCCTGCATGTTTCTGTCTTCCCGCATTTCTGTCTTCATCTCTGACTTTCTTTTCCTGTCCTCCTTACTCAGCACCCATGGGTGTCTGTCTCGTTTTGTCCTCTCAACGATTCTTTCCCTAGCTCTTCTTACACTTTTACTGAACTTTGTGCATGCTTCTCTATTTTAACTTCTGTAACTGGATACAACTGTGTCCATTCACACTGGACCGAGCTTCTTGTTTTCTTGCCCTTCTTGGATAAAGACAAAAATGATTTTAAAGTTTTATTTTGATTCCTTAAAAAAAGTCACTCTTTTTCTTGTCATCTTACAAGTTCTTTCTAGAGAAATGGAGGCTTTACATTAAGTTAGCGAACTAATTAGCCATCCCAGAAGCACAGTGCTGTACACTCCTTGCTCTGTGATGTAAAAACAACTTTATATCTGCTCTTTAGCACCATGGGAGGTTATATAGGGGGAGCCCATAGATCTAAGATTGTATCAGCTATGTGTGTGTGTGTGTGTGTGTGTGTGTGTGTGTGTGTGTGTGTGTGTGTGTGTGCGTGTACTTGCTGTGGAAAAGGGCCAAGTTAGTTGGCAAATTGTGTTCAGTGTCAGCTTTTATTGGAAATCACGTAGTGTGGAGAAAGCAGAGCTTTTAGTAGCTTTTACGAAGTGTGGATATAAAACACTATCTTGAGCAGCTGGTGTGTGTGGTCTTTTGATATCCGTGTAATATGGTTGTAGAAAATGCAGCTCCGGAAAAGTAGGAAAGTGATTATATCTACTTTTTACTTGTGCTTTTAAGATAAAATGCATTAGAAGGTATGCAAATTCTTCTATCTTTTGGAAAAAATCAACAGTTTGTGTTTTTGGACACAGCAACCTTTCTCAGATTTAATCCTTTTTTGAACAATTGAAAAGCATTTTGTAACTACAGACAAACACTGTGACTATTCTCTTCTCAGTTCATGCATATGGAGAAAAAAAAAGAAAACTTTGGCAAGTATAGCTGTGAAATCAATCAGATTTCCCTAAGCCACATACAATCAGTAACAGGTGCACTCAATTGCTGGTTTCTGTGTCAGAGCCCAATCAGAGTGACATTTAACAGCAAATGAAAATAATTTCAGTGCCCTGTTTGTGATTAGTGGATTTGCTTGTGGAATTGAAGTAAAACTAAATTGATCTTCCACATGAAGTTCAACTGAAATGCAAATTTGTTAATGGAGTCTACTTTTATTTTTGCACTTTACAAAAACAGCTAGTGTATCCCTGCATTGATGAGGTGATAAATGTGTGGGGCATCCAGGTTTGTATCCCAGTAAGCACCAGATGTCCATGGGTGTTGTGTTCAGGGTTAAATCTGGATGGCTACCATAGACTTTAAAAATATGTTTCTTTGTAGTAGATTTCCTGCTGATTAGGTCGAATTGATGTCTAAATTGTATATAGCCTAAAGGCTAAAATAACATTGTTTGAAAAATGTATTTGTGAAAGGTGTGTGATGTCAGACAGCAATGTCCAGCCAGCCCTCAGATCTGTGTTTTATGTGAGTGCAGATCAAGTACAGTGACCTTGTGTTTTCAAATGGATAGTGCTTTTCTCACTTTTCATTGCACAGCCTATGATAAAATATGTAAAGAGTATGTAGTGAAGTATCAAAAAATGAAAGTGGAGAATAAAAGATTGGAAAAATATTGCTTAGTCTGATGAGTCTCGACTTCTGCCGGAATATTCAAATGTTTGGTTTACAATTTGGTGTAAACCATGTGGAAGCATGGATCTTTTCTGCCTTATATTAATGGTTCAGGCTGGTGTTGGTGTAAAGGTGTGGGGGGCCCTTGCTCACTGAGAACGTATTTTTCCCATATGTTGAGGGCCATAGTGCTGCAGTTGTTAGGACTGTCACCTGGTCCGGTTTAGAATCTACCAGAACATCTGTGGAGTTTGGAGAGGTTTTTCCATCTTCAATCAAATGAAGGGATGGCTTATAAACCTCAGTTGCTTAGAGCTCTAATGAAAGTTTTTAAAATTTCTTTTCGATGTCACCTAATGTAGAGTGGATGAGTCATGTTTCACCGTAGTTTTCTATCCTCATTAGGTACATTTAGGTCTGCATAAGTGAAAACAACTGTTATTCAAACTCCTGATAGGTGTTAAGAGTTGGATATTTTAAAAGAAGTAATCTCAGATGAAAGTGAAATTCAACAACACATGAGTTTAATATCTACAATTAATTATCAAAAAAAATTGTTTTCTTTTTTGTTGTGTCTTTTTCCCCGGGCTTCTTAGTGACATGAAATCATTCCCCAAGTCACAAGAGATAGTCATTATATTTCTGCTTCTATTGACAACTGTCCTGCACTTGTCCGCATTTGGCATCTGCATCATTCCATTAATATACTCTGATAATGCCTTTACACCACAGTCTCTACTGCCTATACAACAAACTCAGTGTTTACTTGGTTAAATCGCCAGTAATGTTTGAAAATTTGCAACTCATTTACCAGGTGACACATGCCTTTCGTAAGGCATCAGACAACTGTGCTTATGTCATGGTACCTCAGTCCTCCTGAGCTGCTTCTCCAGGCTTTGTTTTCTCTCCGTCTCCTTTCTCTTTGCTTGTGTGTCTGTCTGTGTTCATGGGTGGGACTCATCACGAACACACCTGAAGCAATCAACCACCTGTTCCAGATGATCTCATCAGGAGACCACTACTTGCGGTGGTGGCCGAGATTCATTCTTTGCTGGGTTGTTGAATTATGCTGTTAGGCAAGGAAATCACACTCTTTAGTCTAGTGTGGTTTCCTTGGCTTCTTCCTTCGCAACTAATCTCATTTATATACAGACCTTCCCTGGGTTTTTCCCTCCCAGGAGCGCTTGGTGAGGATGCCTGAGCTGAGTAAGTAAGGAGAGTTTGGATTGTTTGGATGCCCCTTTTCCCTGGATCCCTGGAGCCCCTGTTTCTCCCATCACAACCTGTATATATCACCCTGGTGTTTCACTGTTAATAAATGCACTAAACTTGACCTCTCTGAGTCCTGCAATAGAGTCCTCTCCACCCAGTGTTTCTGACAGTTTAAAAATAAAATCTAACTCT
Source organism: Pelmatolapia mariae (assembly GCF_036321145.2). Taxonomy (NCBI): domain Eukaryota; kingdom Metazoa; phylum Chordata; class Actinopteri; order Cichliformes; family Cichlidae; genus Pelmatolapia; species Pelmatolapia mariae. The sequence continues at coordinate 30,371,429 of NC_086233.1, forward strand.
GGGTGGTTTCTACAAGAAAAGATGAGTTGTCATGAAATGCAGAATTTTCAACATTTGCGAGCTAATCAGTGATTCTTGCTCTTTGTGGATCTTTAATAAATGCATTTTCTATAGTGCTCCCTTTCATTTAGTTATTGGACATGGTTGATTCACTCTGATATGCTAATAACAATAAGGATATTATTGTATCTCATCATTAGGATGTCAAGAAGATGTTTGAAAGGGCTCATTTTATAGGTGTGAATTATCAGCAATCTTTATGGTAAGTTAGAAGGGTTAACTATAAGTCTTGACCTAGTCTTGTGATTGCTGTCACATTCATGATCTGATCTGAACTCCGATATTACATTTGATTACATCAGAGATAGTCAGCATATGTGTGGATGAAAGTGATAGACCGAGAGCAAGATAGAGGGAGAAACATATGAGATGTATAATGTGCATGTGTTGACTAGATAGTAATGCATTTGTGAGCAGTTCCATTAAATAGCTATTACTCTCTGCATGTGTGTGCATTTTTCCAGAGTATTTGTTTGTCTGTGTGTGTTCAAACAGTTAGGCCGTTGGGGACAAGGAGCCGGAGGGACATGAGGAAGCTGTTTGATGTCATCACCATGTGTCCTTTTTAGTTACCCTTGGCTCTAATCTATGCTGAGACGGTGTCTGAGTCCCTCATTAGTTACTGGTAACTCTTTACTGTAATGTCAACCTCTGGAGGCAAGGTTGATTCGTGTACTGAATACCAATGTGAACTGACATGTGGTGAAGGTACATTGTCACTAATATTACAGTTTCATGAATAAGGACGTAATAATATGATGGTGACGTTTCCTTGTCTGTGTGTGTATGATCCAGGAGGAAGTCAGGCAGTCCCTTGAATTAGTGCAGGAGTTACACGAGGGTCTTTTTGCAAGAATAGAATAGAAAGACTTTTTTCTTCCTTAATGAAAGCTTTAACCCAGAATGTCAACACAACAGAATATTTTAGAAATTGTGGACGTGATTCTGTGTGAAACCCCATTGGGTTTAGCTGCTTTTTGTAGGACAAAAGTGGGGCACTTTTTTATGGCAAAGCATTCTAATCAAATGGGCAAGGCAGCAGAGATTAGAAACCTTACATATTATGAGGTCATGACCCACTGCTTTAAACTGGTGTACATTTTGGACTAGAAGGATGTGTAATCACATTCATGTCAGGTAGAAGCTGACCCCTCAACCATCAGATGCAAGCTTTTCTGTTTTAAAGAATAGAAGTACAACCTTAGATACTTAATGTACACATGTACACTGTTCTGTGCATTACACACAAATACACATCAGGACACAGAAATAAATTTATCCACTTGTGTCTGTGTCCCATTTCCTGCTTGTTTACCAACTTTATGGCCTTCAGGTCTGTATTTTATGGCAGTGCAGAACATGTGCAATGTCCTTGTGCTAGCAAAGGGGTAATTTCACTGCTTTTCTGGCTTTTCATTGCACTGCCTATGCTAAAATAAGTGAGGAGCACACAGTGAAGTATCAAAGAAAGTGAAAGGAAAGTTGAATTCAAAAATATCCTGATCAGATGCCCAAAAGACATCAACTGGCTCCTTTCAGTGTGTAGGAGTAGTGTTTCTCTCCACTGAATGGCCAAGCTCATCACCCTGTCTCAAGGGGAGAGCACAGATACCCTTTGGAGGAAGCTCATTTCTACTACTTGCATCCACAGTCATTCTTTACGTCACTACCCCAGCTTGTGGCCATAGGTGAGGGTAGGAATGTAGCTCGACCTGTAAATTGACAGCTTTGCTTTCATCCACATCTCTCTCTTCACTACAACAGAGCAATACAGCGTCCCAATTACTGCAAATACTGTACCAATCTATCTGTCAATCTCCCTCTCCTATCTCCCCTCACTTGTGAACAAAACCCAGAAAATGCAAGGTGATAATTCTCATCCCAGCTAGTTCACACTAGCTGCAAATTTCCCAGGTGCAAGCTGGAGGTCACAACTTGATGAAGTCAACAGAGCTGCATCATCTGCAAAAACCAAAGACAAGATCCTGAGGCCACTGGACCTGACACCCTCCGCTTTTTGGATGCACCTAGAAATTCTGTCTATAACTATTATGAACAGAAGTCACCAGCTGTGGTGGAGTCCAATGCCAACCAGTAACAAGTCTGACATATTGCTGGCAATGCAAACCAAATCTCTCACTACACTGGTATAGTGCCCAGAAACAACAAAAGCTAAATACACACTACAGACAGTTATAACACACAATTTGCCAAAACAGTCGCTACCTTCCTGTCTGTGTTTCAGGAGGAAAGATGACCTGCTGGTGGAGTACTCCATTTCTCAAAGCTCAAATCATTACAAACTGGTATTTTTTGAGTTCATTTTACTCAGATGGCCTCAAAAGCAACCAGATCTCAGTCCAATCGAAACCTTGATGCTGTGCTATCATGTCAGTATGTACCAAAATTTCTAAGGAATGTTTGCAGCAGCTTGTGTAATCTGTGCCATTAAGAATTCTGAAGGCAAAAGGTGATCCAACGAGGAAGGAGTACTAATAAAGTCACCAGTGGATGTATTTATCCACCCCACCCCCCAAAAACATGTTGTCATTTTATGTGTGCAGAAAGATGATAAAATGGAGCTAATGCTTTTCCACTAATTCACAGATCAATATTTCATAGTGTTAAAGTGTGGACAAATATAGCAACAAAAATAATAATAGGTTTTTTAGTATGCAGAGATACACACACAATACAAGTGAGAAATCAAATGTGACTTTGTTCACAAGAAACCTTCACAGGTTTCTATATCTAAGATAGAATCAGTAACTATTTTGCCTTTTATTTTTGTTTCTTACCATTTTCATTTGTGTGTGTGTTTGTGAGCTGCTGCTGTTTCCTTTGCTTTCTGTCTGAATGTGGGTGGGTATGGATGTGGAGGTCAAGTCATGGGGCTTGGGGTTTTTTGTTCAGATGTTTATTTTTTGTTTGTGACATAAGCAGGAACAACAGGTTGCCTTTAAACTGACGTTGGCAGCTGGTCTTCAGTGCTCAGTTCGTGCAGGACTATCCTCTACCTTACAAGGCTGTTGATCCCTCAGAGAAAGGTGTGCACTGCATTTAAAATGAATCAGAATAGTTGATCTGATTGACCTTGATTGGTGCCAGCTGCTATCGCACCCATTGACAATTTAATCCTCCTAATCCAGACACTTTTATTTTAGTGCTGCAGGTGCTCTGTTGGGGGAACTCTTTCTATCTCTGCATTTTGAGTAATAATAGCAGGGACTGAGTCTGCATCCAGAATATAATGTAGTACCAGATCATGAGAATGCATATTTTGCAATGAAAAGTACTTAATGTTGCAAATCCAACATGCTTTTTCTATAAACATATTTTTTAGACATTAAAATAAATTATACTAATTAGTTATACTAATTTAGAAGCTCTTAAGTGACTATACTGCTAAGTACACTTGGAGTATATAGTTAATAATAAACACTGTATATGAGCTTAGATTAGTATAAAACACAAAATGAAGCAAGGTGGAGAGCACAGTCCTGTAGCAATCCAGTAGAGGATGAAAGTGCACTGGCTGGGGTCCTGCTGTTAGAAAATCCCCTCGCCAACAAACAGTATTACAGTCCATATCAGAGCTGGATATGAGCCTCCAGGAACATGGCGCTATATACAATTACAAGCTGTGGAAAAGTCAATAAAAAACAATCTGGCATGGTTCTTCCTCCAGTCCTGATTCTCTCTCTGTGGTCTCTTAGACTGGTAGATTGAGTGGTATCATTCAGTCCTAATGAAGCACTGCAGCGAACATAAAGAGGTCTCTTTTTTTTTCTTTAACTTAGCATGGTTAGTTTCATAATGACAAAACTGGAGAAAGACAGGATGACCTGTAAAATTTACAGGTAGGTTTAATGAATGTTTATTGTATGTATACCCTGGAGTCTATATGACTGAAATGGCAAATGATTACTGTAGTGGTTCACTTATTTGTAAAATCTGCTCCATGGCTAATGCACGGAGAAGACAAAAAGGACTGTGTTGTCATGTATGAAAAATACAAAGAGGAAGGAACAGATAAGAAGTAGAGGAATACAGAGAAAATGTAAAATTAGAGAATGAAAGACAGAGAATGAGAAGGTGAAGAGAGCAGAGCTGCTTTTATAAAAAATCTAAAAATTGAGAGGTTAATGGACAAGAGGCATTTTACCAATTTAGAATGTGAAATGTATTATGCATTTGACATTGATGGAAATAATTAGGATGAATCTGGTGGTCTGTAAATCTAGTAAAACTACAATGTCATGGACAAAATCAAAACATTTGTAATCTTTTTATCAGATTTATATTAAGTGCTGCTAAAATAAAGCAAATTTCCACTTTCTTTTAAGCATTCTATATCATTTAAAGACCATCTTCAGCGTTTGGCACTCCTACTTCATCACTGTTCCTCTTACTGCAATTACTGCAATACAGACAATTTTTCTGCACTCAGATAGAGACCATCGCCTTGAGTGGGGTATTACATGTAAATGAGAAAGTGGTGCTTACAGGATTACACAGCACTTTCAAAGACAAAGCTGATTTAATGCTCACAGCAAAAAACATTACTGCACCATACAATTTCTGCAAATGCAAACTGCCTTTTTTGTACAGGACCATTATGAGTTTGAATAAGACCCAAGAGACACATTTCCATCAGTCAGTAATACTTAAACTTGGAATGATAAAATAACATTATTTGTAGACCACCTGTCAGACCAGTGGAGATGCACACTGATCAAAGCACTGCAGTTATTAAATAAACCCAACACACAGAATTTACAATACGCAACGAGCTACTAGAGAACCTCACACTATTTTTTATTTTTACATTTTTTATTTAGCAGCCTTTTGGTCTATATGGTAATTGACAAGAGTATTGTCACTATTGTCTGCTGTTAATAATGTGAAACAACATTTCATAACTCTTACTTTTACAGATAACTATCACATTACAGTGCTTAATTCAGTAATCACATTTCACTTATACTCTCATTTTACACACATACCTCCGTGTGAGGAGAAACATAATAAAGCAGTCTGATATAAACAGCGCTTTAACTTTTTTTAAATTGCACTAAAGGGCAAGAGCATAATGATAAAGTCTAAACTACACCCAGGATAGAAATGGCTATCCACTACTTTGACACAACATTAGCCAAGACCTCAGTTGGACAAGCGTTGGTCAGTGACCCTTTGGCAACCACTGGTAACCACCTCCAACCACCACTTGCCAGCCGTTCGGGGAATAAACTTTTTCCCTAGGGACCAGAGGTTGCTGGGAGATTGTAGACCAGTCTCTATGCTGTGTAACAATCTGAGTAATTATCTGCAGTGGTACCATGGTGACACAAAGCTAGTAGCAAAGAATCTCAAGCTCAGAATGATGTTGATTTCCTTAACAAAGCAACATCACAAGCATTAATGAAGCACTGAAGCCTCCCTTTCTACCGGTACTTCTACCTCAACTTTGATACCAAAGGCATGGAAAGATAGCATAAAATGGCATTACAGTATCCACAGACAGGTAGATGAGTACACACAATTCCAGGTTTCCTCTGACTGATTTAGGTTTCTTCCTTCCCTCTATCTTGCCATGTCCCCTATAATAATTGCTTATTAAAGCATAGTGATTGAGCCAAAGAGACCTGACTCATTCTTTTCTTCTGTCTCAGCCTCTCTCTCTCTTACTAACATTTACACATACACATGCATGGGGTAGGTCAGTGAAGCATGGAGATAGAGGTCTATTCTCACTGTGGTCAAACGAGGCACCTGGGAATCAGACAACATCAATCCTGCTGTCAAAGACGGACAGCTGAGCCATTCATCTAGCCCACCCGCGAGGGGAGTGTGTCAGTGTGCCTTCATGAATAGAGAGTGCATGTGTGTTAGTCTCTAAAGAAAAGAATGCATTTATTTGTTTATGGGTGTAACAAGAGATGGGAATTGATAAGAATTTAGCGATTCTGATTCCATTATCGATATCACTTATCAATTCGATTCCTTAATGATTCTCTTATCAGTTCTCATTAGCTCCGCTTTGAGAGTCATCACCATCGCTAAGCAACATATCAAAGACATTAGATTTGTGCAAATTAATTGCATGCTATGTGGTCAATGTATTTCACCTCTTGTTGGGATCGTTACTCAAAAAAAGAAATATATTACACGTATTACACAAAACACTTTTCTTAAAAGTAATGCAGTACGTTACTTAATTACTCCCAGGAGAAAGTAATTTATTACACTACTCATTACATTGCTGCCACTGTCAGGTGTGGAGGAACAAAATCAATACAAAATTATGACCTGGGTTATAACACTTTTGCATTTCTCTTTCAGGGTCTGGCTGTTGGGCTGGGGTCAGCATCCACTTGGCTTTGCAGTAATCCTTTTGTGTAATAACTATAAAAGTAAGTTATTCAGTGTTAAGTGTTCACACACTGTAGCTTGCCTCCACCAGTGTGTGTGAATGTGAGAGTGAATGAATAGTGGAATTATAAAGCGCTTTGAGGGCCCCAAAAAGCGCTATATAAATGCAATCCATTATTATTATTATTATTATTATTATTATTATTATCATTATATGCACGCTGTAGACTGCGCTGCTGTTTTTCTCCTCCCACACACAAACTGAAATCATCCATCCATCCATCCATTTTCTTCCGCTTATCTGGGATCGGGTCGCGGGGGCAGCATCCCAAGCAGAGAAGCCCAGACCTCCCTCTCCCCAGCCACCTCCTCCAGCTTATCCGGGGGAACACCAAGGCGTTCCCAGGCCAGTCAAGAGATATAATCTCTCCAGTGTGTCCTGGGTCTGCCGCGGGCCTCCTCCCGGTGGGACATGCCCGGAAAACATCGCCCAGGAGGCATCCTTGTCAGATGCCCGAACCACCTCAACTGGCTCCTTTCGATGTGGAGGAGCAGTGGCTCTACTCTGAGCCCCTCCCAAATGGCCAAACTTCTTACCCTATCTCTAAGGGAGAGGCCAGCCACCCTTTGGAGGAAGCTCATTTCCGCCGCTTGTATCCGCGATCTCGTTCTTTCGGTCACTACCCACAGGTCGTGACCATAGGTGAGGGTAGGGACATAGATCGACCGGTACAGCGTCCGCATCACTGCAGCTGCTGCACCAATCCGTCTGTCGATCTCCCGCTCCCTTCTCCCATCACTCGTGATCAAGACCCCGAGATACTTAAACTCCTCCACTTGGGGCAGGGTCTTGTCCCTGACCCGGAGTGGGCACTCCACCCTTTTCCGGCTGAGGACCATGGCCTCAGATTTGACTGAAATCAGCAGATTGTAATGCAAATTCAATATCCAGTAATTGGAATGGATTCCAAGGAACTGAACTGCAGTTATGTAAAACAACCGGTTCTTGATTCCCATCCCTAGGTTTACCTGTTGGTGAGATGGGGAGAAAAGTAAAATCATATGCCTGTAAGGGCAATAAAGCCTTTTGTTGTTGAGTTCTTAAGACAAAGACTTTTAAAATGAGGGACAGTGTAATCTCTTTTTTAAGCTTCTATTTATTTTACCATCTACATCCAAAAGGAAAAAAAAACCCTGTTGCATCTGAGTTTGATTGTTACAATCTATTTAGTAATGTCACTAAATCTTTGTGCTTCTTGTAGTCTCAAAGTTAATGCTATTTTAATCTGTAAATATTTGTCAACATCAGGGTTTAAAGTGTGAATTGCCTTTGAGTGTATGACAAATGTACTGTAGCTACAGAGAGGATGGTACATGCATAAAAGGGTTCTCAAAGAATTCTTGGTCCTCAGCATCAGTAAGGTTTCTTATGATGGATATTCTTTTACAAATTGGACACAAGCGCACTGTCATACAAAGTTCAAGTATAAATCTGAAAGCATTTTTACAAATGAGGCCCCTGGTCTGGTTCTTCACTGTGTGATGTGACTTTGTTTTTTGCTTTTGAATTTTTTCTTCACCCAAACAAAGACAGGTTATCAGCAGACCACTCTGCCTTCTCTCATGTGTCTTGATCTCTGTTAACCCTGTCATCTTTATCTCCATTTCATGGCCCCATTCTGTTCCATGCTCTTCACTCTCTGTCTTCCATCATTCTGGTTCTTTTGCCATGTGTGACTAATCCACTCTGATAACACTGCTGTGCTAACAGAGTGTGTGCTGGTGTGTGTGATGTTACCTTTTAGATCTGGTCTTGCTTGTTTTAAGGCTTGTAAATCAAAACCATGCTTGAGTTCAATGATAGTTAGCAGGCTAAAAAATGATTTTACATACTGTAGAGTGGTAATGTCGATGTCCACTGCTGAGGTTTCTTCACAGCTATCTATGTAGGTAAACATTATACCTGGTTGGCACTGTAGCATGAGCTTTGTATTATGTGATCATGGATCAGTCATGGTCCTGGGTCCTTGGCCCTGAATTTTGGGTTTATTTGAGACTTTGGATTTTTGTTTATAATTACTCGTTCTCTTTGGTTTCAAGTGTGTTTGTTGCTAAATTTGATTTTCATGTTCTTATTTTGTATCTTGAGCCTTAAGCCTTTAGCGATCAGGATAAATGATTCACTTTTTAGCCAATAAGACTATAAAAGAGAAGAATATAAACCAAATACAGTGATGGATGAAAACCAACAGCTGTGTCAAACAAAGTTAAAACCATGATCTGAATGTACAAGAGCAACATTCTGATTCAAACAACAACAGTGCCGAAAAATCTCTGTAGAGAATAATACAAAGCCATTCTTTACCACTTACTGAATTCAGGGCTACTTTATTGTAATTCTTAGCAACCTAACATTGTCATGTGCCTTAATTTCAAAAGCCTCTGTAGAGCCATGACAGACAGGAAGAGGAAGTGTAAGGTAAAGCTCGTAGCACCGGTATTTGTTCCTGCAGCAACAGGTAAATTACCAGTTGGCATAACCATCAGTCATTCCTACTGGTTACATAATATTATATCAGGGATGCTAAAGAAAGTTGGACAGAAGCCAGTCATAGTAGAGTGGCATATTCATCTGCACTAATTGGTTTGTGGAAATTAGTTTACACAATTTGTGCTTTTCATTGAAATGTACTGCATCAGACTCGGTACACCTGCTTTGTGTCAAAGTGATGGATTAACTTCACTAATTAGACAATGAACATTTTTTAAGCTTTTGGATCTCATTAAAGGTGGAATAGCATAATTTTCAAATATTGAATAAGCAAGAAAAAAAGCATACACATTTAAAAAATAGTCTTGAGCAAAAAGAGTTCAGAGTTGCCTGAATCATTGGCCTAAACGCCACCATGCCACTCAGCTTTTGCAATGTGTATTCAGTGTGAGTAATTTACTGCTTGACACAAGAATGATGGCACAAGAAGGCAATGTCAATAGTTGGTGCTAGCTGAGAAGTGGTTTTTCATTGCTATCTGTCATAACAGAAATGTCTGGTCATGCATCTCTCTGACTCCACACGGTACATCACTCATTGCACTGTAAACACCTGCACTTGATGCCACACACAAATTCTAGGGCTCAGAGCAAGTAAACATTACTTGAATATCTCAAGCAAAGCTTTTTTTGTTAAGCAAATGCATTATATTCAGTAGCACTCCTGCAGTGAATAATGAGCAGCCCACTAGCCATAGAAGGGCTCTTATACTAGCAGATAAAAATGGGATGAATCTCAGAAATGCCAACAAAATTAGTGGGAAAAAACAAGAAGACAGATAAGTCAGAAGAAATTGCTAGACAAAAACTGAAGTAAAAGGGAGAGATGGATAGAAAAAATACATCGCTGAAAGATAGGAACAAATAGATTAAGATGGAAAGATCAAGCGAGTGGTAATTGTTCCCTGGGTAGAATAAAAGTACTGTGGCACTGCCAGTGGAGGCAGCCTGGTTTAAAAAGAAACTTCGATCTTTTGTACTTTAGAAGTGTTTACATCCAATCCACACCATTAGACATTTCCTCAGCCCACCTCTACCTCATTCCTTTTTCTTACATCTGAGCGTGCCAGCTGCTGTTGCTGAATCCTAAAAACCTCTCCAATTGCAAAGGTTTGAACACTTGCATACAAGCAAACAGTCATCCAAAAACACTAATCTAATGCTGAATGGAGACATTGTTGCCAGGGTGCTTCCCAGATGTTTGAGTGAAGGACAGATGGGTCAGCAATACAGCTAGTATTGTATATATGATTTACTTGTGCTTTCATGTATGCATTATTATATTATGATAATATAAAGTTGTATATGTGCCAATTTTTGCTGATAAGACAGATTTGTGGTCTAAGTGAGAATATGTTCTGCATACAAGCCACAAGAGTAGGCGCAAAATTAATTGTGTATACAGAGTTTTATAGGCATACTAAAAATTTCATTGATTTGAATTCAAAAGGACAGAAGATGAATGCATAGGGAAGAACATATTTGTGGCCTAATAAAACTTAAATAAAACAAATAGGATAGAGAAAAAAGCTTTTGACTACAGTCATGGAATGATGGTATGATGAATAACATCAATAAAAGCTTTTTCCTTTTTTTGATTGATTACTTTTTCAAAGGTTTAAGAGCAGGGCAATAAAAGAAGCAGGTGAGGAGGGTCACTATGCTTAAAAACTGTAACGTATTTCAGAAAAACAATCTTTTTCTTTTCACAAAAAAGCCAGAACACGAAATTCAGGTGGAGGAATTAGTACTGCAATATTTAACTGTAACTGACATGGAAGGGCATAGCATGAGATGTTAGGGAGGTTGAAAACGGTCAGTGATGAAACATTAAACATCCATCAACTGAAACTGATAACAAATGGGTGAAAATCTGGAGAACAGGTGGAAAGGAAAGAGGAATAGTAATGAGGAAGGCATATAACGTTGATATAGGGGAGACAGTGCAAAAATTTTTTAAATGATTATATCCCAATAGAAGGAAGCAGAATGAGGACCAGAAATAAAATAAAAAGAGGGTGAATTCTGAAAATATGTGGACTAATTTTGCAAAACTGTTGCATTTAATTCTAAATGAGGCCTCAAAAGCTGCACAGAGGAAGGAAGGTAAGACAAGCCGAGGTGAATTCTAATGAAAAAGAAGAATAAAATGTTCTATAGCCTGCAGGTTGAAAACTTCAATGAATATCCAAGACAATTTGATGGCAGAACAACCAACCAAATGAATCTAAAAGGAGAAATCAAAAACAGAGACACCAACAGTAGTTGTACTTGTCAACTTTATGTCAATGGTAGGTAGAGTCAGCCTACATTTGATTTCCTTTTTTGCGTGTTTTTTTCTTTTTCTTTTTTCATTTGTAATGTTAATGTATAACATCTGTTTGGTATTCTTTGGAAATTATCACAGCTGTGGTTTTAAAAAGCCAACACTGCCTTTATGTATTAGAATGTGCTTGAGTGAAATTTCTTCCTATTAAGTGTTTTAAAAACATTGGCTAAAAACAAACGAACTAGCTAACCAAACTAGCGTGTATGGGATGTATTAATTCCAAACTTTTTATTTGTGTCATGACCTTAAAAAATAATTACTCTAATGGTTCATTGCTACGTACTAGGAAATGTTTTGGTGCTAATCCTCAAATGTTATAGCACAGTAAGCTAGTTAGCTTTGTGACTAATTTTTGTTAGCATTGTGAGAAATGCTGTGACAAATGCTAAGAAATTTTTACTATTGCATGAAATCCTCCTGATGCTAGCATTAAACTTTTTGGTGTTTTACTGCCTCTGAAAGCTCTACAGATTTGTCTGCTGAATGTAAACTTTGGTGATAAAAGAGGCAGATTTAAAGGTATTGTATTGTCAAGAAGATGGGCATATAATAAAACCGTGAGAAGAGGTAAAACACAAACTTTGTAGAGGGCATAAAGAAGGCTAAAAGAGCTATATGGAAAAGTATTCAGTGTGACAAAGTAAGACACTGGGGAAGGAAAAGAAGAGAAAGGGGATATGGGTACATTTTTTAAAAAGTCTTTACTCATCTTCTCAGGTCTATAGACTCATTTGTGTTGGCACTCAAAAGATATTAGTATTGAGTAACAGGGGACAAGTTAGAAGAAAATGATGAGGGAACAGATGAAAAGAGACGGACCAGAGGGTAAAATAAAGAAAGCCTTGTTGGGCTGTGACTGCAGACAAATAGGGGAGTACGAAGCAATGGAGAAAGAGGGAAACAAGGAAAATTGGTACCATATATGAAAGGTTAAAGTAATCTGTTTAAAGTGATCTCATGGTCTAGGAGGGCAAATGGCTTCTCTGCTTCACTGTACGGGAACTTGAGTTAAGGAGGGGAAAAAAGAATAATTTGATGAGAAAAACCTAACAAAATCTGATTAGATCATTTTAGAAATTACAAATTAGTCAGTTTGGACCTCTCTTACTGGCTTATCTATGTTTGTGTTTCTCTTTTTTATGTAACTGTGAACAAAAACAAAAAGAAAAAAAAGAAAAAATACTTAATATTTGTTCACACACAGAAACAATAGAAAATCACTTTAGGATTTCTGAAATTATGAGTAGTTTAATTATAGCACGATCGGGCCTTGTTAATAGCACATTCATGCCAAATTATGCCATAATTTGTACGTTCCGCAAATATAAACAGAGTCAAGAACAAATGGAACAAAAAGTGACAAAGAAATGAATGACTGAATATAATTTAAAAAAGATGCACTGAAAAAAAAGATTATTTGCACTTGTAAACAGGAAGCTGTAATGTTTTGTAAAAAACAACTGAAATGTATCAAATCAAGCGATTGAGGAAAATATCTTTGGTATAAACAGAATATGAATCAATCAATTTTAATTCAACCAGATTCAATAAAATGTTAGAATTTTCATTGTTTTAAATTTTGTTTAAATTTTGTTTTTTCTGTCGCTGTGTTGTTTTTGAGTTGAAACACAAATCTCTGAGTTATTCTGTGCATGCTCATACTGTTCAAACAAGCTTTTGTCTTTTCACCCAGTGCAACATGGGAATGCAGTTCTTCCAACTGCCCAATGTCTTGACTACCTTTATCACCTTGTGTTGATTACTGGAATATTTATTTACATAGACTGTTCAAATTGTATTTATGTCCATTTGTGCCATTTCATCATTTGCCTTTTTGTCTTTAACTTTTCATCTGATTGTCTAACTAAAGTAGATAGAGATGTAAATGTAGATAGAGACTGTTCACCCTAAGGACATGGTGTCTGCCAAAGGGTGAGGTATATCATTGCAGTAATTCTGACAGTGAAACAAAAGAAATAAAAGACTGACATTCTTACCAGAACATTTCAGAAGCTAATGAGTGTCTGCGGGGAATGTAAAGCAAAGGCTGGGTTTTAAAATATGATACTTTCAGAAATCATTGCTTGTACTTATCATTGAATTTCTGCTCATCTGATATCTGTTGCAGATATTAAATATTTTTCATAAGTCTAGCCTCTAAGCTAAATTGCCCTCATGTGACAGTGGATCTCTGCACTATATACATTGGAGTTACTGTTTATATTTCAAATCTTGCCTTAATATTGATTTTCAGTCTTCTCAAAGTGTTGAAATATCGAATACATATAACTGGAGATAACATTCTTCTGTTTAAAACCAGATGTATAGTTGAGATTATTTAAGAGAGATTTGATTTTATTTAGAAAAATTAATGGTGTATAAAGTGGTCTACATAGGGAGTTTTTACAGTGAACTTTTGGAACTGGATGGATGCTTTGATCATTAAAAAAAGATAAATGCATTTGCATTAAGCATTTTGGTTACTTTAAAATAAACTGCAGTTGGTCAAAGGATTGTGGTACTGTAGGAAAGGGAGGAAAGATGGTTTTTAGTACTGTTCTTCACATTAAAGGTTAAAATGTAGGTCGCAAAAGTTGAGCTGGAATTGCTATAATTGGTGCTAGTTTGCTCTGCTAAATGCAGACAGCAGAGCCAAAATGAATGCATTTAGTGATTTATTTAACAAAAAAAATGTTAAGGCAGGCTTGGGAGAAAAAAATGGACAGCCCAAATTAGCAAATTGTGCCAACTGTGCAAATTAAAAGTGTAAACATGAGACCTTGAATTAAAAATGCTACTGAGCATTTATAACACACTCTAATTGCTGTGTGTGATGCTGCATAGTTTAAGAATTATACAGACATACACAAAAAATTATTATTTTAGCAGTATTGTGTAATTTAGTATGTCTTTGGTGCATTCCTTGGATTTCCTTCTTGTAATCTTTTTGTCAGCTGCTCTTTCCACAATTCCTTGTTTACTGTTGTCAGTGTTTTTATGGTTTCAGGGTTCCCTAACTCTGTCTTTAACATCACAACGCTATGAACTATGGGTAATTCCCTCAGGCAAAGTTTGCAGGAAAAACAGACTTGGGGAAAGCGAGCTAAAATGAATGCAATGAAGACGTCATGCACTTGACATTTTGAAGGTGGGACAGCCCTAAGCACTCAGTCTTAGTGGGAGTGTGTGTCTAAGTCCATGAGTATGAATTAAGCTTGGGTCTTATTCTCCTCTCCCTCTCTTCTCTCTTCCTCCTTGTCAACCACTTCTTGCAGACGCTCTTTCTTCCCCTGTCTCTAGATTGTTTACATCATTTGTTGGCATCAACCTACCAACTAGCTCCTGCCAGCCCTGCATTCTGAACTGGCATGTATTGGATTTCCATCATTGGTAATAAGTGTGAGCAATTTTAAATTGTTGTGGCGCATTTGTGTCTTGCTTCTGCTATCTGCACTAAAAATGTGTGTTAGTGCATGAGAATAAGATATGTAAATAGCATCTGTTAACTGGGTTTAGGACTAAATAGCTGGTTAAGAGAATGGGATTTATTTTTTAGCTTTGCAAAATGGGCTATAACATACTATAACAAGAAACAGTGAATTTTTAAAAGAATTTTGGCTGATTAGGGTATGGAAATAGACATGGATGTGGAGGCAGATCATCTGTGTAAATTCACTCTATAGAACCCTGACATAAAACCAACCATTTATAACATTTAACTTTTTTGTTCAGGGAATTATGTGGAAAATTTGCCACCACACCATGCCAACGTTGATACAGACATGCCACAACCCAGTGTAGTATAATTATATGAGTATGTGTCACTCATTATGATGGAGCAGATGAAATCACTCTAAAACAATTGTGTGTATGTGTGTGTGTGGGCAGGAGAATGGGCAATACTGGAGGCTAGTAATAATGATGATGAACATTACATCAGCTATGCAGTCACACATGACGGCTTCTATGACTGATGCATTAGAGTATAAGCTTACTGGCAGCTGATGACAAATTAGTCACTTGAAGTAAATCCTAAACTGGCAAATTTAATAAAACATCTCGAGTGAATTACATGCATATAAGGTCATAGGGCCATTTTTTTCAATTTTGCCCTGTTTAATATTATAATTACATGATCCATTTATCTCTAACTGGATGTGAAAATCAACATTCATCTACACAAAGTAATTGTACAACATTTGTTTAGAGGCAAAGCTTATGTAACTATAAAACATAACTCATACCAGTCAGATGTGACCCTCATTATCTTTAGGCACTCGTGGTGTCCATTTGGCTTTCCTTATCTGCCACGCAATGTTTTAAAATGAATGCCATTTATACAGTAACTCCTAAAAGTCACATGTTTACACTCCAAACTACTTAAAAAATACTCTTTGTGCTATACAAGATTGATGTCAGCTAAATGTAGGTGATTCAGCATTAAGAGTAAAAGTTATTTATAGTCAAACCTTAGATAAAAGAGGATCAGTGCGGTCAATCCAATCAATCCAGGTCCCCACTCTGACTTCCGTTCACGAGCTCTGGGTAGTGACCAAAAGGACAAGATCAGAGATACAAGCAGCAGAATTGAGCTTTGTTCGAAAGGTGGCTGGTCTCTTCCTTAGAGATCGAATGAGGAGTTCAGTAATCCGAGTGATGCACAGGTAGACCTGCTACTCCTCCACATCGAAAGGAGCCAGTTGAGGTGGCTGCCTCCTGGGTGAGTTGTTCCGGGCATGCGCTACCAGAGCAGACCCAGGACATGCTGGAGAGATTATATCTCTCAACTGGCCTGGGAATGCTTCGGTGTTGGAAGCTGGAGGAGATGGCTATGGGCCTCTCTGCTTAGGCTGCTTCTTCACGACCCTGCCCGACATAAATGGAAGAAAATGGATTGATGGAGTACCTTAACATAATGAACTATGAGCTGAAATAGCTTGCTGTTGTAGCAATATATTTATGTGAAAAATATTTCACAGAAACGGCATGCTGAAACACACTCGGAAAACGGAGGTTTATTATGAAGCAGCTTTTGGAAGTAACTGTAGGATTATGCAGTTATGGGGATGACACACAGAAAAAAGTATTTGTCTCTTAATTGTTGTTGTCTAGAAGCACTTTTTCTTTAAGTAAATCTAAGGACTTTCTTGATTCTTCTTCTTTCTTTCTTTCTTTTTTCTTTTGTGTAGAGGAGACTATCAAGATTCTTGCCCACTGGTCGTAAGGGTATTACTCTAATTTGAAGCAAAAAAGGCTTAACTGAAATGCCATTACCTACCCACAGGCTGACTCATTTCATTTTAAATCTCGACAAATGATAGTTCATCTGCTGTAAAAGAAAGACATTCACCATGATTTTAGAGTGGAATAGGTGCTGGAAATTTAAACTGAAACCTAAGGTTACTGAATATTACTAACATTGTATATTACCTTGTTAGTGATTATGTAGCAATTGTTATATAAGCCAGCTTTTAGTTCAGAAGAATTCTCAGAAGAATTTCTACTTATAAGCTTTGATGAATCTTGAAGAGCATTACTCATCAGAAGAGCTCACTTTCCTGAGTGGAATAAAGTATCTCAGTGTAATTTACTTCTTGTTGGATGAACTAAAAGTCTAATACAAAAAAGAATCCAATACAGTAATAAACATGTGTCATAAAATAATGATAATGTCAAAATGGAGTGTTTAACAGACTTCAGTAAAACATGTCTGCTATTGGAAGCTTTTGATTTTAGATGTTAGATATTTTTAATTCTATTGAAAATTGATCATTGACATTTTGTTTTTGGAACTGTTGTTTGGAGCTCTTTTTTCTAATTAGAATTGGCATCAAATTGGCAGTACTGTCACAGCACTAGTGTTTAAAAAAAATAAAAAATGAAAAAAGAAACAGTTTTGTCCCTTTGTTTCTGTACTCTGAGAAAAGTGGAGAAAACCCAATCTTGTTTCTCTTGTTTCATTTTACAACTAATATATTAGCATCTGTCTTAAACATTATGTATGTGTATTATATATACCTGGGGAGGTAAAGATGCCATTGTTTTTGGTCACGTCTCCAGATGACACTGACCCCTTTGAAGCGCCACTCTTGTTGTTGGAAAGCAGTGTGAAAAGAGAGGTTTGTAGTGGTAACATTAAAAGTAATTTCATGTCTCCAGAGAATGCAAGCTGTTCTCACAAAGTGGATATCATTTCAAGCTTTGTGTTTTTGAACTAAATATCAACTTAGAGACATTAAGGGGCATTTAATTCACACATGGTGTGGGGTTTTTCTCCATGAACTGACTGTATTTGAGTGGATGTTGACAGAAGAATCGGAAACGGTTGCTCTGAAGGAGGCCAGTCTGACTGCTCTTCTCTTTGAAAACCTGGTAGATTTCTGGATTGATGCACTTAACAGTTTGTGTGTTTTGGGGTTCACATATTTACTCTAATGTTTTCTGTGTGTAGGTTATGTGAATATATTGTGGTTAAGTTCCAGTTTGTAACCGTGTTTCATCATAAGAAACCATTTCAGTTATTCTTTCATTTTTATTTAACTTTTGTTTTTCTGGGTTTGCACCAAAAGCCTGTAGTCTTATGGACCACCCACCCAAAAAGTATTTTTAAAATACTTTAACAAACTTTACTTTTGTCTGAATCCTAAACTACTAAACCCAGGTTTGATTTAGCAGAAAATGACATATGGTATGAGGCATGATTTAGGCATTTGATTTAGTAGAAAATCAAACCTGAGCAGGTTTGACTTTAATGTATGTAAGCTATTTCAGTTCAGCATTTTGGCCCATTTTTATGGAAATTATAGACAATTTTCCAGTCTAAACGGCAAATAATTTAAAAAAAGTTTAAATGTTGGGATTGTTATGTATTTAAACTGTCCCAAAGGACTAATGCATGTGATATATTTATTTATGGCATTAAGAAAACTTGCATGAAACTTAAGAGAACTTGCAAATAAACTTAAAGAAAACTTAAATAAGGATGACATTATGCCCTCTAATGTGTTCGATATTTTAATTCCACTCAGGGGTTCTTTAACAGCATAAAAACTCAATTTGATGCTTATAAAGGAAAATATTTTTTAAAAAGAGAGAAAATATACAATGAAGTTATTACCCTAGACTTCAGTGCGCATGATAGTATTATTACTACTTAGACTAGCATAAGACTAGAGTGGACAGATACTGGTTAATGTATGGTAATTAAACAAAAATAGCCTGATAAGACTGAATTGGTGTTTTGATTATAAGATATGTATAAATAATAAATGCTTTGATTGGAGACAACAAAAGTTATTATAAGAAACTAAGAAAGGAAAAACAACATCCTTGTACTTTACCTGAATTATTTGATAGTTATTCAAAAAACAGACAAAGCGTGGACTGAAGGCAGAAACACATTCTCTCTGGACTGTTGTTTGAGCTTCAGGCTGCTGGGAAATGAATAAATGAGGATGATCAGGAAAGCAAAACTGGACTTACCTGAATTCTCTGTCATATATGTGACAGAAGCCAGGCAACACACTCAGCCATGTACAATGGTACAGTAAAAACTTAGCTATATATTTAATATAATTCAACAATATAATGTTTTTTTTTACAATGTTCATCTTTATAACTGACAGTTTTAAAGATGATTTTAAAAAATAATAAAGGATAGGGGCTATGTTACTTACTTGCTCTTTGTCTTTTTACACTCTAGCTGTTGTTGTTGTTGTCATTGGGGTTTTTTTTCTCTCTCTCTCTTGTAGCTTTTGTTGAGGGATTACTGTGAGACATAGACTACAGGGCTCTTGAATAGGCTGGTTCAGTAGGGGGAATTTGTTTCCAGGATTTTGCTCATCATTATCTGATACAATTCATGAATATTCTAACATAATAACCCTTGTATCCAGAGCCACTATGTGCAGGGATAAATACAGGAATAATGTGGTTTGGTGAGTGTAACAGCAGTGCAGGTAGAGTAGACAAACTAAAAGCTCAACAAGTGAAAAGTAAATGAACTTTAAGTAAATATAATCTGTTGCTATGAAGTATGTCTTTAAAATAAAATACAAAACACCTGAGCCTACTCACACTGTGACCTAGTAATACTGTATTTGGTGCAAATGAACTTGCCTGGATGTTTGCTGGTGGTTGTTTGTATTTTTGTTAAGGCTTGCTGTCAAAGAGTATCGCTGTATTGGAACTTCTATGAAAGTTTCTGTAAACTCATATAACACCAAAATATGCCAGGCAAAAATTTTGATTTTGTACACTCAGATGCTAAGGAAATATACATGGGTCCGACTGCATGAGTGTTTTCACTGTCCAGTGATCTGTAGTCCATCTCACAAACCTTAAGTAAAACGAATCGTAAAAAATGACAACATCTGCTCCAAACTGTCCGCCGGGCCTATTTCTCATCTTTTGTAAACAGTAACAACAGTTGAAGCAGTGCTGCAGACAGGGCAGTCACTATTTGTCTGTCAGTGTTTTTGCCTCTGTGAGATTATGTAAGCATGGTATTATGTAAGAAAGGAAATTTTTATTAACACCTATTGTGGAAAATCCTGCTTATGGTGCAGGTAAGAAAAGATGACAAAGAGGTAACATGACAGACTGAGAACCATAAGGGGGGGCAGGACAACAGGAATCAGCAGAAGAAACACAGAGGAAAAATTTGTATATAGACATATAGGGAATGATATGTGGAAATTTTAAATGTCATGTTATTTTATTATGACTTTGCTACATGCATTACAGTAACAAGTTATAATCATTTTAATACATAATAATTGAATACAAATTGAATACATGTACAATATTCCTGAGTAAGTATGCATTTTTGGAAAACAAAATAAACCTGTGCTCAAAAGATTTTAATTTGATATTTATTACTAAATATTTATTAAACAAATTTACTACACCTTAAAATGAATGAAAAACATGTACTGCTCCTTCACATAAAAAATATTAATAATTCTCCTGCACTACATGCAAAGCATGTCTAAAAAGAGCAATGAAAACAAAACTAATATACACAAACTGATACAATATAATTCCCTTAAAATAAATACAGAGGCAGAGGTTTGTGCTCTCTGAGTGCATTGTGTATTTTAGTTTAGTTTACTGATGCTAATATGAAGCACTCTTTCACTCTTTATATGCTTTCAACATATATGTGCAAACAGGGATGCAAACTCAGTGTCCCTTAAACCCCATAAAGAGAATAATAATTCCCCAAAGAGTTCCTGAAAACAGGCCTCAGCTCGGTGGCATCTAAAAGAGCAGGGCTACACAAATCCTTCATCATACAATGAATTTCATTTTGATAGCCATTTGTCATCTGACAACTGGCTGTCATAATCAAAGTAATGACACGATTCCAAGTCGCATAACCAGCTGTGTTGAAAATATTTCCTCCAAACATCTGTCCCCAAGAACACACCACTGAATATCAAACGTACACATTTGTCCTGGCAGTAAATTAAAGTACACTTCTAGCTGAAATTATGAAGAGTGAGAGAAAGCTGTGAGCAGCATGCACTCTCACTCTACTGACTCATAAACTCTTTTATGCACAGCTGAGTTGGCTTTTACACACGGCGACGGTTGTTCCTACATGCTGTTGTACTGAAGTATGTAAAAGATCAAAAATCTGAATGACACAAACCAGTTACCATGCAGTAGGGTGAAAAATTTAAGCCTCACTCTCCTATATGAGAGTTAAAAATGCATTATTGTTTTTCCTTACAAATGTCTTACAAAAATGAAGGTAGGAAGCCAGTCATGTAGATCTATGTAACAACAATCTTTCTTCTTGTGGGGCAAGTAATATGCAATCCGTCTTTCACAATTTATACTGCTGTTGTGGGTCAGTCACCATGGCATGCACTGCATGGGTATACAGGTACATGTCTCTGTGGTTTTATGTACATGCGTATGTGTGCATGTGCTGTCTTCTTAAGCCTGAGGGGCGGCAGGCAGAATGACAGAAAAGAAGATAAGCTGCGGTGACCTCCCTCGTCTTCTCCTCTTCTATACCTATTTAACCTTCCTGTCTGACCCACGGGACATGTGTTTGCTATGCTGTGCACTCTGCAGTGAGAGTGTTCTAACAAATTTAAGCTGCAGATGCTGCAGGTGGAACAGAGACTTATGAAAGAGTTGTGCTTGTGTGTTGCTTGGTGACAGATGTGATGTGTTTCCAAAGAGTGAATTCAAAGAAGTCTTTTCAAGGATGTTGTATGACTTGTCTCCAGGAAAAACAGCACATGTAAAGGTGCTTCTCTCTTTTTTAAAAAGGGTGTTATATCAATCAATTCAGGCATATGTAGTTACATAAAAAAGCATTACTTTGACTTTAAAAATATTATTTCTAAAGTGTTTAAAGCATTGACTTGATGTAAATGCTATTGCAATTTGGGACAAAAATGCATCCAAGTCTCATGCACGTGTGATGAATGTGAATTATCAGGTAAAGATCTTGGGATTTAATTAGCAGGTTACCCTTAACACCTTTTTATGAAACAAGCATGAACAAACTATTGCTTTAGACAATAAGTGTAAGACCTTTGATAAATGAGGTCCTAACACGTGTTTGTTTTTCAGGGAAAATTGCTCACATGTAGTTACAATTAGTGAAAAACATAAAAATAAAAACTGTTTTTGCTATCTTTTGTCCAGTTCTTGACCAATAAGGAGCTGAAGGCAGGCCACATAATGTAGTTAATTATCTAACTGATTTGTCATAAGCTTGGCATGGTGGCAAGCCAGATGCCTGAGTCACTATTTTCATGGATGTCAACAAGATTAAGCAAATTGCATTTGAAATTTTATTTCGAGGGGAAAGCCCTAGAAGTGTTCTGGGAATAACTGGAAGTCACTTTTATTTATTGTTTTATTTTTCATGCCGTTATAATACGATACTGGTTTTATAACATAAGCAAGAGGAGACAGGTGGCAGAGTTATGTATTACTGTTACCTCTTATTTCTACAGTATCGGCATCAGGTGGGATGCACTGGATCATTTGTTACTATTCCTCTATCTTCACCTACTCAATAAGAATCGTGCCATCATTGCTGCGAGGAGGAAGCAAAGAGTTTCGTGAGTTGCCTGAAGCTAAATCTCAGTCTCCCTTTTACATTCTTTTCACTTTCTTTCTTTCTTTGCACCCCTTAACTGCCCTTCGCACTACCTCATTCTCCACATCTAATTATTTGGTTCCATATTTCATGTAGTTTAACACTGAAAATGTTCACAACCATATGATATTAAAACATATAGATCTACATTTAAGCACCAACATACACTTCAGTTTTTCTCGCACACCACGTGTCAGCACAGCTAGGAAATCCTGGTAAATGATGCATCAACTCTTGTACTCTGCACGAGTGTCTTTAGGTTCAGTGGATTATTTGCTATCATGAATGTGGGCTCCTGCTGGTTTTCTTAACTACATCACATGCTGGGCAACACTTTGTGATTAATATACTTCTGTGGGCATGTGCTTGTTCCTGTCTTTGTACGCCACCCTTTTTTCCCAGCATGAATTTCTTTCTCATACATAAGCTTTTAAAGGTGTGTGTGTGTGTGTGTGTGTGTAATGGTTTGTGAGAGTGTTTTTTGCAACACGTTTGTTGCATTCAGCTTTAGATGTACAAAAATGTTCATGTCTGAGTTTGTCTGGGGTCTTATTGAACTAACCATCAGATAGTGTTGCAGGAAGGTTTGGCACACTTATCGAGGAAAATGAGAGTTACAACATGTCAGACACTTGGGGTTCACAGAAGGAAAGAAGTAATGGAGTTCACTGGCCTGTCCACACACATAACAGTCTGAATATATCTGCACGTCCATCTGTCTAGGACAAACACTGACATAATCTATTCTTTAGTATATTATCCATCAAAACCAAAATGACTTACCTCGACCCTTATTGTAACCAAATTCTAATTGTAATCTCTGCCGTAAAACCAGATGTTATCTCTCAGACATGGTTTTTAAGATGTCACAAAGTGAGGACTGGCCAAAATGTCCTCATTTGTCTATTTGTGCACATAGTTTGTGTGAAAGATGCCATCTGGTCTGCAAACACTTGCCAACTACAAGTCAAGTAGTAGTGAAAATTAAATATATTATTCTCTGTCTCCAATTTGTGTTGCACTTTTTTAAGTTTCACCAATGCTCAGTGAGCAGTTGTGTGTTTGCAGAGAGGTGCCTTCAATGCAACCATGGGAATTGGAATGCACATTTTTCCACTGGTTGCCAGGTGTTTGCTGACTGGTCTCTAGACCTTTGCAACTCAAAACTTAGCCTGCCAAGTATTTTGAGAATGATCTCTCAGGCTATAATAATTCAACTATGAATGCATTTTTGTAATAAATTAGTCTAATTAAAACTTTCTGAGTTCTTTTTTTTAACATAATCCTCAGTAGGCGTCATCATATATGTATTAGTCATCAGTTTCAATATAAACGATCTACATCTTTCCCACATTTTCATGAACTGACGTTGTTGAAATGAGTCATGCATCCCTGACAAATATTCTCTTTTTATGTACTTATATTTATATCTCTTACCTCAAGGGTAAGGAGCTATCAAGTCCAAATTCTAAGTCAGCTATATTTATATAACACTTTGGCTTGCCAAATGGAGCTTTACAAAATTTACCAAAAATTGTGTTCACAAGAAACATTGCCAGAGCATATGTGTACGTGACCGTGCATACACTTTAAGTTTGCTAAACCGAGTCTCTTGTGTGCCGCTTCAGCAGACAGTAGAAGTGTGCTGTTTTACAAGTTCCCTTTTAGCTGCATATGTAATTAATTTACATGCTTTCCTATAACTATAATTAACTGGTAATTCTTTTTTGAGAGTTATTTTGCTTATGTGTGCAGGTTACTTAAGAGTGAAAATAATCGGGATATATTATTGACTTTGAAAGACAATGACTTGATATTAGCTGATATATACTAAATCTTAAAATACACATTCGGTAACATTCGGTAACTTTTGTTAAAACTTCATTCAGGTGGAAACTTTGAATTAGCATGCTATGTGACTAATTTGGCTTGGAGGTCTCACAGGAGTATCAGTCAGAGAACCTGGCTCACTTCCATCTAAAGGACCTGGCTCACCAAACAAACTCCTTTCCCTCAGCTTTTCACACAAAAGCAATTTAACCTAATTTTCCTTATATTTATATTTAGTAACAAATGAGTGCACTCAGTTGCCGCAGTTATAAAACCTGAATAGAATTTTATTCTTTAAATCTTCTTTAGGAAAAATCTTTACATGGTGTGTGGCACCCAGCCATTTTAGAACATTTTAGAACATTTTTCAACTTAAGAAAATCTAAATTTTCCTAACAGAATACAAAAGGGGGGAAGAAAGTGTTAAAGAATTTGGGCATTCTTTTCCTCCTGCAAATGCACCAATGGGTGCTCTGTGTTTATGGTAAAATACTAATTATAAATATGAATTTACAGATAGTAACAGAATAACCATTTTTCCAGTTTTACAATTGCAAGTGTAGGATTAAACTAACTTTCCAAAAGTTCCTCTGTTTGGAAATACATTTTCATGTCAACACTGAGAACTATGTGCTGGCTCATTGTTGGAAGTGCCTAAGATGGAGAGAGTGAAAGGTGGATGTCAGATGGAGTTTACAAAGGCTGCTGTCATCCACTGTTCCAACTCAGTGGAAGCAGTCTCTTTGAATTGGCCAACACCTGGCCCCACTTGTTCATAACCAAACATAAGCTCTGAAGATAGGAGTGAGAAGTGCCACATCAAACAAATATCATAACAATCATAAAAATTTTACCCATTATGTGACTTGTATGTGGCTCTTTTTTAATTTTAGAGATGATGTGTGGCTTTGATGGCAGTTTTGGTCAATGGCATATACTTACATCCACATCCAATCCATGCAGAATTTATTGAATTATTTTCTAGATTTAAAACAGCCAGACTTTATATGAACATGCTTTTTCTTAAAATCTAATGGGTATGTGAGAAAAGTAAAAAACAAAAAAACAAAAAACAAAACAAAACAAAAAAACCCCCAAACATCTCCATAAATAATAGCAATGTTAGATCATTTCATTTTGGTTCTTCTTTTCTAGAGCAATGACATGTGGTCCTTTGTTTCACATTAAACGAGCTCAACAACTTGTAACATATTACTAAGTTTTTGCTGTCCCAAGAGGATTAAACCTGGAATTCCCTCTACCAGCACAAGTATTTCAAAGTTGTTGTGTAACAAACAAAAATACCTCAACGTCTCATCAAATAAAAGAGGACAGGTAATGTTTTACTGTGATGTTGTAATTGCTTAGAGAACTTGTTACATGCATCAAAGTGACAACACATCAGTCCAACATAATACAAGGAAAGCACAAATTATTGGGCATTTCGAATGCAGGAGCGGGTAGAATTGAAATAGTAATTAGCTTGAGGATGCAATAAATATCAACAGGGCGTTTATGTATTTGTTCATTCTTTCGCTCATTCTTAAAGTAGTGGGGCACAGATGCACAGGTATATTCTCTGTCTCTTTGATCGGATGAGCCCACTCACTTGGTTTGAATACATATTATTCAGAGTTTCTATGAAAACTGCTAATTCAGACTAACTTTCCTACACAACATATCAGAGAACATATGATTAATTGTCTCTCATGTGGACAATTAATGATTCAGAAATTTAGCAATGTGTTCCACTTTACTCCATTTTGTTTTCTGTATAAACAAGTCCAATTCGTTGCCCACTGAGCTGCCTTATGTTCCTTTTGTATGCCCATCCTTGCTCTGACATCTTACTCATTGTTTTTACTTTCTCCTGATTCCCTCTTCCACCCCTATCTTCCCATCCTTAATTTGATTTTATTTGTTCTTCTGATCAACCCCTCCCACACCCCATCTCACTCTATTTTAGTTAATCATTTTGATTGACTCGATCAATATGAGGAAGTGGGGTTGCACAACAAAGCATTTCTTCTGTGAGCTCACTGCCTCAGCACAAATTCAACAAACTCTAAATGGCTTAGGAATCATATTTTATAACAGTGTGCAGATACAGAACTGAAGAAGGAAAGGCGTGTCACATGTAACTGACTTTTGATGTTTCGTAACATATGGACCAAAGATACCATTATTTTTTGGGCTGTTGCAATTGTGCACTGTTTGTAGAAAATGTGATTTAAAAAAGAAATAGCTGAAACTTGCAGCTTTAATAGACATGCTATTAGAATGGGCACACGTATAATTCCATATATAGAATTTTATTTGTAGAGACTATAGATACTGTCCTTCTAGTGTAGTAAGTTATATGACTTATGTGATGTGTCACTAACTTAAGTACCGTCTTTACAGAGGAACATGAATAATATTTCACAATTTACATGACAAAGAAAATGAACCAAATAAAATGACCTAACCTACCTTGGACAAACCAATATCTTAATGTCTGCATGAAGAGCAGACGTGTGTACTTCAAATGCACTAATCGTTCCATTGTAAGCTGGTGTAGAAGTAGTAGTTAGTGTATAAAGCACATACCAAGTAATCCTTTTGTGCATTTCAGCCATATCTATTTTTGTAGTAATGTTGGTAATACCTCTTCTAAAAGTGGAGTCTTTGAATTTCATGGATTTTAAACTGTTTGACATGCTTAATTTAAGAAGAACCAAGTGTGACAAATTTTCTTATTATTTAAGCTTTAATTGGATGTCCACATGAATTCCTCAAAGCACTTGTACTCAACTGTTTTCTTTTCAGCTATAACATCAGATATACAATTACTGAATGCTGAAAATCAATAATAGCAACAACAATAATCCAACAAGGAAACAAGCAGTAACATGTTTGGACAGATTTTTAGCGACACTACTTTGCTTACATTTGATTATACCTCAGAAAGAATTATCACCTCACTTGGTGTTATTCATATTGTGAACCTCATATAAAAAGAGACAGACACAGTTGGGTCAAGAATGAAACTAGACATCTGGACAGAGAAATTTAAATCTTTTTTTCACCCTGTCAGAGCATTGGATTAGGGGAATGCACAGACGGAGTCAGACCCAGAGCCCAAAGACCAATGCTGCAGAGGTGTTTGAAGAATGCTGTTATCAAACAATCCAACTAGCAGTACTTGCAAAGCATACTGGCCTTTAATCTATGGGTGACTCTATGAGCAATGATCTAAATATTTGATTTTTCAAAGTATTAACATTGTATGTGTGTGTGTTTTACTATATACTTTATAAATAACAGTAATAATTATATCCCTATTGTAATTTGTTGCTGTTTATTTATCTGTATTATTTGTAGAACAGAAATGTCTCACTGCGTTTCATCTTGTTTTCGTGTACTTTCTGAATTCTCCATCTGATGTTTGCTTGTGCAGCATCTGGCTGGATGGCAGCTGCATCTTTATAATTCATATGTAATTTAGCTGTGTTTTCAAAGCCTTGTTCCTGGTGGAATTTCCCGGTGTTTGTTGTCAAGTATCAACCTCTTATAATGGAAATGTCCCCTTAGGTATGTTGACACTGTGTGACCAAGGGAGAACAAGAAAACATGAAGGACTTTTCTTCTTCCCTCGTTTACGCTCTCATTATATCCCGGCAAAATACCCTTCAAAAGGTAAGAAGGGGGTTAAAAGGGGAGAGACAAAAACCAGGAAGAAAGAGAATATAAATGAGAAGGAAAGAAATTAAGCCACAGGAGGTAGAGAGAGGTGTACACAAGGGGAAGGAGAAGTAAAAAAGGATGAAGCACTAACTGCAGTGGCGAGCAGGTTGTTGGCTGAGCTCCAATGAGCTCATTGAAGAAGACCCTGCTGTCAGCTTGTATCACTGTGACAGACAGAAGACCTGCCACTTGGGGGCCTGCTAAGACACATGCATATACACATGCACACACACATGCAGCTGAACACCAAAGGGCAACCTCCAGAGCGGAAAAATGAAGCCAACAAGGACGACAAAAAACGCAGTTCCTCAAGGTTCCACTTGAGGCTGTCTCCAAAAGGAACTGAATCCCAGACTTCCATATTAAAATGCCCGCATGAAATTGCAGCATCAAAAAGCATGTTTACAGCCTGATACTAAAAACAGTTTTGGCCTCTAAGGATAGTTTCCCCTTCATAACAACTCTGAGTGGGGTGAACTTCTGTTTGCTATTTATCCCCCTGTTATCTGAAGTTAGGGATATGGAAATGTTGATTGACAGGCGTCCTGACACAGGTATGCAGAGCAGCTCACCACCTACTAGGCCTCATCCATTCCTTTGAGTCATGAAACTGGACCTCTTCACTCCGTAACTGTGCTGCTGGTGTGTTTTGCACCAAGTCTATGCTAAATTCAAAACAAATGTAGAGAGAGGTGGTACCATATGGACTTACTGTTTGTGCAATTTAAGAAACAAACATAAAAAGAGTATAGAGCAAATGCATCCATAATAGAGACAGTCAAGCATGCATATGTATACTGGGATCAAAAATTATGCTTAGATGCATACATACTGTATAATATAGCCTCACACATAGGCGTACAGTGCACACAAACACACACAAATTATGACACTGTTACACATTCAAAAATTCAAACACTATTATTGTGCACATATACTACACTGAATTATACTTGGGCAATACCTACTCTCTTATCCTTATATTATATTTACATGCACAATATTTTTTTAACCTTAACTCTAAAGGAAAGGAAAAGTCAAATTTTAAAAAAGGTGTAATAAGTGTAAGTAAAGAGTAAAAGAAAATGAGCACAAGCTTAGATCTGCATGTATATGAAAACACTAACAAACAGAACACATGCACAAAAACACTAATTTGCTCAATCATTCAAGGATGTCTGTCTTGCAGCTTGATAAGACACACTGCTTCTGCTTTCCCCTGTGTGAAATATGATCCCACAACAGCCATTTGTCTCTGTGAATGTGTGTGAGTAAATGACATATGTTGCTTTCTTCCTCTCCTCTTTGTTTCTTATAATTTGGACACCTCTGACCTGCCATGTTCCAGTCTGCCCCCTAGGACGATGTAACCAATCCGAGGTGGACTTTCTCTGTGAGGGAAATCCTGTTAGAAACCTTGTCAAGCAATTAGAAAGCCCGATGGGAACCCTGGTAGAGTAAGATGGGTAAGATGATCAGCTCCTCAGAACATCTAAGAGAGACAGAAATAGCTTGCCTCTCCCGCTGATTGTGTGTGTGTGTGTGTGTACGCGTGTGAGAGTGTAAGAGGATCTGAGTGTGCATTTCTGTTGTATGTGTGTGTGTGTGTGTGTCTATCATGAGACAGGCAGGTTAAATAGAGGCAGCAAAGCCATTACCGTACAGCATGCCCGATCGATAACTGCACAGTTTTCCAGACCTCCTCCTTGCCCGACTAATTATCTGTCATCTACCTCTCTGTTACTGATTTCCTGTTGTCTGAAATGCTGTCAGCATGTGGCCAGATTTTGGATGTTCACCTCAGGGTGTTTTATTAAAAGCTAACACTGAATTACTTGAATTTCTTTGTGTTCTCACAATCTACGAAATAAGCATAGCTCTAGATTATTGCCAAAGAAAATGGATGTTGGGAAGATGATATTATGATGATATATGAATTTAGGTTATTTTAACAAAAGATATTTGTCAATACAAAGTTTACAGAGGTGGGAACTTTGCATGACAAGGACATGTAATTAGTAGAGAAAGTGCATGAGACATAGAAAGGAAACCAGGGGAGACAGGTAAGTGACAGGCAGTTAAAAACTGGAAAGGCGGATTTGGAGTGTGAGAGGATTTAGAGACGTTCACTTTAACCATATATTGTTGTTGCTCCAGAGGCCACAGCACTAACGACTAAACAGTCTCTTGCTGCCTGTTGTTTTCTAGAAAGAACATCTGCTTCAACTGTAATTGGATTGTTTTACCAATAGTTGCATTCCCTTGTGTGCTAATTGGAATTCCAGCCTGTCAGAAAAATCAACTTTGGTACACTGAACATCAACAGGTGTGTATGTCCTTTGATAAATCCCTACTTTCACTTATTTCTTATTTTTTCCTGCACTTTTTCCTTTTCCTTTGTATTCAGTTCCTTACTACACCATGAAGGCACACACCCACACATGCATCTGTGCACACACACACACACAACCATACACTGGGCATCTTCTATCTTTAGGCTTAGCTGAGCTGTGATTACCATCAAAAAAGCTTTCTTTAAAAGGGCTACAATAACAGCTGTTAGGCAAAAGGAGATGCTATCTTATCTTGTCTGTTCTCATGCTGATTAGTACAACGGACCTCTGCTGAGCTCCTCAGTGATCCTCGTGGAAAACTTTTCCCCCTTCTTGCAGTTCTTAAAATGGGGACATAAATGGCCTGTGTCACATTGTGTGAATCGAAATAATAGAAAAATATATATTCTTTGTGGACGTAAAAGCATAAAATGTTAGGGAAGACAGTCACAACTGATTCTAACTAAAGAGCAAATTTAGAAACCTTTTTTTTTTCAAGTTGATGCAGATAAGCTACTGCATAACTGAGTTTTCCAAAGTATAGCAAGGAAAAAACAAATAAACAAACTAAGGTATCCTTTAAATATTAAATTACAGAATGTGTTACAAAGGTATTTGTAATACTGTCAGTTTTGTAGATGCCTCGGCATTCAGGAGAGTGATCTAAGATTATAAAGGATATATTATTAAAAAATATACATTTATTAACTAATTGCTCAAATAGGAATAACAGTCTTTGCAATTACTGTAAATTATGTTCAGTTGAGTCTTGGCAAACACAACTGGCAAAAGTGAATGCTGCTCATCATGCACTTTATCCAGACATGTAAACGATAATTATAGTCCATTACTGAGATCTGAACGTTATTTATTGAAAAGTTCTATATTTTAGACAAAAACACCATTGATTAATGCAAACAGGAAATAAACATTGTTTGACGCTTTTGTTGTGCCAGCATCTCCTTCCCAAATATTCATCGTGCATCTTTGTATGCTTTCAAGTTGATATAAGCTAAAAGCCTAAATCACCTCAAGAGCTCAAAAGCTTTTGACTGATGAGCCTCTGTGTCACCCCTCATCAGCAAAGCCACGTGCCACTTCTTGTTTTGCAAGCTTTTGCACAACAATCTCCTCCTCCATGTGAGCCCACTTGTGATATATTTTGCACACAGCATGTCAACTCAACTTCACACTTAACATCTGCACCGCGTGCTCCCCCCCCCCCCCCCCCTCCTCCCCCCATCCTGTTCTCCTGCTCAGCTGGCATCAAAGGCTCAGAGAGAGGGAGAGATAGAGCTGCCCTAAGTGCCAAGGCAGTTGGATAGTGATGAGTGATCGACAACGTGTTTAGCATACTAAACACAAAAAGGGGGATTTTAATTCTACATCTGGCCCTTGTTCAGAAGATGAGATTTTTTTCTTCCCTATTTGTCCTATTTTTTTCCCTACACTTTTACTTCCAGTCTTTCAATTTCTCATGTTTTCTTTTTTTTTTTGTAACTTATTCTGATATTTGGTCTATCTGTACAGTGTCCTACTTTTTTTCTCCCCCAGATGCATATTTTGCATGAGATGGCAAAGGACGGTAGATTCAATACACAAATACACTACAAACCCTGACCATGCATCTTGTAAAACAATCAATATGGCAGTGGGCCACATACTTACACAAGCACATAATCTGCCTAAGCATTTCTTTGCATTGACATGTTGACTTGTATGTTCATCTCTTATTGTCTTCTTTTTTGTTTTGGTTTGATTTTACAGCCAATATGATGCATATGAAGATCAAAAGTAAAGTCAATGAATAGATGTATATTTGCATAATGTCCAGGAATAAATCTATGTATAAATACATAAAATGATAAAAAATAAAAAGAAGCCCAATACAACACAAATGTGAAAACGAGGTGGCCGAAAAAATTTCTGAAAATACTGGTACACAAGAAGATTAATAAGGAAGGTCCAGCACCGGAAGATTTCAGACTCTGGAACAAACTAAAGGCCTCTGGGAGGTACAGGAAACAAGCAAACTACAAGAAAAAAACAACAACAACAGTGAACAATGATTCACAGCCAGGATGCTGAAACAAACCAACAAAGGATCGAGTAAGCTTCATTAAATTCTGGACAGCATAAAGACGAAAGTCTATAAAAACAAACACAAACTCGGAGGATACAGACTATTAACTTATTAAAATCGATATTAATAAAATACTTTTCTGGCTTTTAATCTATTGGTGCTATTTTTTAAAGCTTTCTCTGCCAATAATAAAATACTCCAGCAATTGGTGTTTTCATGTTATGTGATAGTGTAAAACGTTTCTGCTCTGAATATATAGTATAGTAATATATAGTGTAGTATATAGTAAAAAGAAAAAAGGGGATTTTTTTTTCAGTGATTAGTGAATTACAAATGAAAAGTTCAAACACTCTGGTGGGTAAAGTGTTGAAGTAATTTGGTGACTAGTTAGTATTTCTTATTCATCAGCCTTGCATGCTGCAGTTCCCTTGTGGAGAGTTGTGCAAACCAGTGTTTAGCTTGAATTTTCGTACTTTTGGTGAGCTGCCTTGAATTTTATTAACATTCTGATGTCTTTCAGCATTTGTCTCATCTGGACTATTTTTAATGTTCCCAGCCTTGAGGTAATTGTCACCCTAAAAAGGCTTTTCTTAATTGATTTTAATACTACTTTGAAGAGACTTTAATTTTTGTCTAACACGTAATTTGAAATATTTCTCAGTCAGAAGCCACTTCCATCAGAATTCTACAAGAAAAGTAAGGTATAGGTTATTTGCTTGGGTTACCGAACAGTTTTCTCCTGTTCTAATACCAATGAAAAAGAAACAGAAGTCAATAACTGCTAAAGGTTGCTGAATGTACAGATATATAGATTGATAAATGAAAATTCTTTCATTTTACTAAAGGGCAATTGATTTACTAAAATCAATGAACCTAACCTAAAGTAAACCTTATACAAAATCTAAGACACAATTTACTCTTGCGTGTGTATATGTATTTGTAATATTATGGATAAAACAAATGTGACCTTGACCATCTGAAATGTCATTTAATGCATTCAATTAATATGTTCATATTGTATGGCCAAATGTTTATGTTTGTCTGGGTTTGGGTGCGTCTTATAAGCTCTTATTGTGTGATACAGTGGTGAAGCATGTGACACTATGGCTGGCCAATTAATAAGGGAGAAAGCAGCTTTATGATGTGCTAATTTGCAATCAAAATATAAGCTCTAACACAGCTGATTAAGGCAGAGATGGAAAAAGAAAAGCTCTGTTTTTGAGGAGCGTAGTACTTCCAATGTAAAATCTAATTCTCCTGTGTTAGTCAGCTTTCATCAGTTGAGGATCCTGCCTCAGTCCACTAAAAAGCCTATTTAGCTAACAGTCTTTGACAGATGTTTAGAGAAAGTGCTCCTCTGGTTAGGGAAAAAAACAAAACAAAGAAAAAACAAAAAAACAAAAGCATCTATTTATTACACAGCTAAAGTAAAGCTGTAAGCACATTTAGGATTTCACAACAGTTTGCTTTAAAATAAAGAGAAAAAAATAAACATTAAGATGTTTTCCCATGG
This sequence comes from Pelmatolapia mariae, assembly GCF_036321145.2. Lineage (NCBI taxonomy): Eukaryota > Metazoa > Chordata > Actinopteri > Cichliformes > Cichlidae > Pelmatolapia > Pelmatolapia mariae. The sequence goes on from NC_086233.1 coordinate 30,405,353, forward strand.
TCTCATAATTTTACCCATCAAAGATTTATTAACAATGTTACAGAAAGCTTAACAAAAGGGAGTAATAAGCATTCCAGGAGCAGTGTCAATTGATGCTTGTGGTGGACACAGCCAAAGGTTTTTCCTGACATGGAGGAATGATTGGCACTGAATGATTTATCTAAGGGCTGGACAACAGTCATCTGTATTTGGAAAAAAATTAAACACATTTACTAATTTGAGTTTGATTAAATCAAGCATGAGCAATATATTTTTGTTTACCAAATTTTTCTATCAAATTTGGTAACACACACTCATTACCTTTGCTATACGTGGGGCTAATTGTCCTTAAATGTGTTTTAATCCATGATACGGCCCACAAAAAATAACATGGGTCAGTAAGAGTTTTACAATAACTGAGTCTTTTGATGTCACTGGATCAGGAAACCTTTCACAAAACTTCAGCGCTTCAACCCACCTCTACCATGAAAAAGTGCCTCGTCACAACAGAGCTAAAGGTAAGTTAATATATGCAGCTTGTAGGTAAATATGCTCAGTAAAATGTATTAAGTACCTTAGCATTGTGACATGGAAAGAAACTAACATAGGTAGCTATCTTACAGAAACAACCACATTATTTTTAGCCTTTCATTTCTCTTCATAAGTAGGTCAATCCCTGCTAGGTTTTAAAAAAAGACTTACTAGAAAACAGTCACATGGACTTTGAAATATCTGCTTTGCAGATGAGCACCAGGTCTGCTATCATTTGCAGTCAGCTGCCTTTTAAAAGCAACGTTAGTAAATCGAGACACCAATAAACTAGAGTACAACTCAGTACCAACCAGTTAAGTCAAATCCATCATCATAAAGAGCTGCATTGCTGATGCAGCTGGTTACTGGTGCAAGCTGGTGCATGGAGACAGGTTGCCTCCCTTGTGATATCAAGTGGTCACCCAGTTGTTGGGTTGTTCTCAACCTCTGGATGACCAGCTGGTTCCCACAACTAATTGCCATCAGTCTCTGGCAGCAAAGATTGCACTGCAGTCCTCAGGCAACCACTGATTTTTCCCTAGTTGGAAGGAGGTTACAATCTTATTTTTAATCTTTTGTGAGTAAGTGATGAAGACTGGCAGCTTGTAGCTTGGGAATTTTAACTGCAAGCCACATGACAAGTGATCAGGGATCAAACTACTGTCAGTAGCATTTGTTTGATCACTGTTTGTTACTTAGTTACTTGAAAATGAGCAATATTTTAGTCCTGAGATAATTTAGGGATGTAGACAGTGCAGAGAGAGCAACAGTGGTAGGTTAGAGAGAGAGAAGACTGTGTTAAGCACTTAATGGTTTTAAAGACAAGGTTTTAAATAAATGTTTTTAAACAGGGAAAACTAACAAGCATAATAACTGTAGTATTCTGATTCTGAATTCTGTAACTTGTAAATGTGCCATTTCAGCTTGATTTTGGAAAAAAAAAGATGTATAATGAAATTATTTGGGTAATTTAAAAGTAACAATTTTGATGATACAGTGTGAAATTATTTTATAAACAGTTTCTTTGTTGTTGTTATTGTTGTTGTTATCATTATTTCATGTAAATCAATCGTTTCGGCCACAGACGTTTGTCACCTGGCAGTAAAGACATTTCTTTTTAAGAAAAAAATATGATGAACAAATATTACATCAATAAATTCATCAGACATAACAAGAAGCAACACATTCAACCATGCTTTGACTTTGGTTTTAACAAAAGCACATTCACATATACACAAATGTACATACATAAAACATTTTTTATATAAACAATGTGAACAAACCTTCAAGCTTGGGACTCATATGTTTTTTTGTTTTTTTGTTTGTTTGTTTGGTTGTTGTTGTTTTTTCATTCCATTCTGATTTCACATTTTATTAAGACACTGACCCATGAGCCTTCTACAGTAAAATGCTATTTCACGTTTTAAATCATTGCTTTTATATTTTCTCTGTTTGCTGTCAAAAAATTTTACCTCCTGTTGTCTATTTACATCCAACTTTATGTCATACCAAAAGTTTCTTATTTTATACAGGACTGCAATAAAACTAAGATTGCTGAAATCCCATGAGCCTACTCAATATTAGGCAGTTTTAATGTCACACTGTGAAGTGTTTGTATGGAAAAAAAACACCCCAAAAACCAAAAAACTGAGTTTGTTTAATAAAATGCCCACTGTTGTGGAGTATTATTACATCCCTGTTTCCAGGAGCAAGTTCTCTGATACAGCAAACATTTTTATCCTTCCTATGTACTCATCAAACTGACATCTCACTTGGTTCAAGAGAGCTGAGCAGCACTCAAGAGGGGATCAAAAAGTCAGGTTTGCCATTTCAGATTTTAGCATTCCTGTTGATGAGCACACTGGGCAACATCAGCTGAGCCATGTTTTCCCAAAGCTCCTCCTGTCTGACACATTTTTTAGACTTTTTGGTTTTTCCCTACCTCATGACAGGGATCGCTTTTAACTTGAACCAACTATGCTTAAACCAGGCTGTGATTAGGCATTTGTTCAGTTATCCTCAATTATACATCTGTTCATTATGTTTGAATCACAGTCACATTCTAACACGAGATAAGCAAACAGAAAACATACTGAATACAATAAACACATCACAGTCCACTGAAAGGAACACATCACAATCAAATGATAATAATTTCAGTGCACACATTGCAGCTGTCCACAATTATTCACCCCCAGACACCCTCAAATCCCTGCTTCATTTCCCACCTCCTCCCATGGAACTGAAATAACAATGAAGGCCACTGGACAATCTGGATAACAAAGAGTCCGTGCAACTGTTTGCCTTAAAGAACCAGTTCACTCATTCAACTGATGGTTTTAAATTATAGAAGCAAAATAACTGTAAATTCAGCAGTGTGCACTCTTATGCATACAATGTTTACTTTTTTCGTCCTCACCTTTTTCTGATCTCTGCTTGCCTTATGAATTATGAGTCTTGACAAGAACGTGGGTGGAAGTAGGGTGACATTAGCACTAGAATAATTCTCAGGGAGCTTGCTGGGTGAATGAATAGTTAAATACAGCATGCAATTTTGACATGGATGAATGAGATTAATTTACATTTTAACACAAACAAGTAGGAGTTCATTCAAAAACTTTACTTAATCATAACTATGTGCCCTGTGTTTCATTTAGCATTGATCAGTTTGTGTTATATACTTGAGTACCTTTTAATTCCCTCTATAACTTTCCCAAGATATATGAGCCACATGTCTTAATCTTTGAATTCAGATGTTTTCGGTCCTGCTGCAGGTGTATAAAATCAAACACCTAGCCATTTTACAAACATTTAGGAAAGAATGGGTTGTACTTAAGAGCTCACTAAAGTTGAGCATAGTTCTGTAATAGGATGCTAGTGTTGCAATAAATCAGTTTGTGAAATGTTTTCCCTCCTGGTTATGTCATGGCTATAGCATTTAGTTATTATTTGAGATTAATAATAGATATCATTAATCTCTGGCTGTCTTTATCTAGTCTTCTTTCCCTCACTCCCAACCTGGAGTGGCAGATGGCTGCTTCTCCCTAAGCCTGCTTCTGCCAGAGGTTTCTTCCTGTTAAAGAGAGGTGCTGAGCTGTATAGTCACCAATGCTCTGCTGAGTACCTGCAGAGTTCCAAACCTCCACTGACAGTAACATCAACACAACAAACTGTGCACCGTTTGACATGGGGTTCCATGGTCTAGCAAAGGGGGCAACTCCAGGACTGGAGGGCCAGTGTCCTGCAGGTTTTAGATATCACATGGGTGAACACACCTGAATCAAATGATTAGTTCATTACCAGGCCTCTGGAGAACTTCAAGACATGCTGAGGAGGTCATTTAGCCATTTAAATCAGCTGTGTTGGATCAAGGACACATATAAAACCTGTAGGACACTGGCCCTCCAGGCCTGGAGTTGCCCATCCCTGGTCTAGCAGCTCCTGTAGATGTAATGTGTAGGTGCCTCAGTACGTTTGTCTATATAGTGTATATTATCTACTTACTTACCTGTACGTGCATATCAGATTTTCATCTCACATTGCTCCAGGGTCTAAGAGTCACTCTCATCTGCATTGTCGACTTAAATTGGAGTGATACCTCTTTTTAAAACCTGTTAAAGAACAGTTAAAAGTACTGCATTGTGCTACACAATTAATTAAAACACAGCTTGAAGCACTCTGCCCTCTCCCTCTGTCACAAGCAAACACACAGCTTTCTTTCCCTCTGATTAACTTATCCGCAACTTTTTTATTCTGTTTAGTTCAGTTTCCTTCTTACTGCTGATGATTAGTTCAGACAGTGAGAAGATATATGTGAAATATATCTACATATCATTTCAATGAAAAAAGTGTCTGCACTGTAAAATGTAATTCTAGCTGTTTGTTATTTCAACATATTATTCTATATCAGTTTGACGATAGATGACTGAAGTTGTTGTTATAACATAGAATTACAAGTTAAAAACGTCCCAATTACACCAAAAAAAGCTAACTTGAAAACTCATGTCCAGCTAAATCAGAAACTTATGTGAACTTGACAATGCGGGTAAGTTGAGCACAGCAGGATTCAAAACTGCCTCACGTGACTGCTACCGAGGTGCATCATGGGGAATTGGCGGTTAACGACATGCTCACTTTACTTGGACGTTTTCTAATCGTCTTCTTTGGAATATGCTTTCAAGGTGAGTAACATTGGTTATAACTATAAGGAAAGAGAGCTACAAAAGTTGGAACATGTTTTGAATTTATGGCATGACGTGTGTTTTTCTCTTTTACCGAAATGTTTGCTTTAGCTAATGTAACTTTAGCCGACAAGGTCCAGCTTGTGTGTCATGACCAAACTTGACCTAATAAACTGACATATGGCCTTTTTTATGGGTTTAATGTGGCGCTGAGCAAATCACAAGTATTGTGCCGCTAGCTTTAAGGTTGTGCACTCAACCACTGTTGCGATATTAGCAAGCTAACTCAGCTAATTAATAAAGCTTATTTCATATTGTCTCTGTACTTGTAAATTCCTTTCAAGTTCACAGGCTGTTGTATTTTGGTGGAAGTTCATTTTGGCAATATTTCCAATAACTGGCTGGGTTCAAAAAGACCTTTTTGGCAGGACTCGGATGCTTGTTGTCATCTGTTTATCCCTATGTAATCACTTAAGGTGTTATTAACTGCTGCATGCTAAGCTGCAAGAGTGCACTGAGGACAGAGACAAAATATGGTCTACAAACCAGCATTATATTAGTTTTTATCAGATAGTCCTCCAGTGTGCTTATTTTTTGCTTTAATTATATTGTGCAGTTATTTGTTACCCTGAAATGCTTTATGCTTAACAACAGTTCACTATTTTGACTTATTTTTGAACTCTTGTGATCAGTATGACCAGATTGTGTGAGTTTCCATACTAAAAGAGCTGTAGTGATAAAATAATTGGCATCAGAGACACTGATTTTTGGCATGGTATACTGCAGAAGTTTTTTTTTTTTTTGCATAATTTACCTTTTAATTAAACTGCATTCTCTGTATTGTAACAAAACTAACATTGTTTATATGTCAGAAAATTAGCAAACATGAATAAATGGCGAAAACAATATAATTATAACATATATTTTTATTTTACTTATTTTAGGTCTGTGAAGCCAAACTTGATGCTGGGGATTTATTTTTGTCAGTGGAGTCAAATGGTAAGTTACAATTTGTGCATTTTGTCATACTGGAAACACCTCAGATTATATTGTAATTTAATAGCTCTGTAGAACAAATGATATAAAGATTGTAGTGTCAGGGTACTTCTTAAGAAGTAATATGGCACTATTGATGATCACATGCAGGTGGCATAAACTAAATATTCAGACGTGCTACCAACAAATGATTCATTAACAAAAGCAATGGAGCAGACTGTTTAAGTTCTTGTGGTTGTAATAACATCCATAACTGCAAGTTTGTCATTAATTTATTTTCACAGGTCTAGATGATCACATTTGACTTTGTCATTTAAATGAGGTGGACTTGCAAACTTTGCGCTCTTTGGGGTAAATTGCTGTCCACTACATATACACAGAATCTGCACAGTATTTCAGATCTAAAAAGGGAGTATGTAATGGACTTGCTGGCTTTAATGTAAAAAGCCTGTTGTGTAACTTTAATGAGGCAGTTGGACTAAAACAGTATTGCTCATCAAGGTAAACATCTGAGGAATAAGGAAACTGTTACTTGTCCTTTTACTCAGTGTTCTTTTAATCGCACGTTTACTAAAGTTTTACATCACATAAGTCATTTTCACAATCATTCTACTTTAAAAGATTTCAAGACAGAGCTTATTGTTCTCTGAACTTCCTTGTTTGCTGAACGGCAGGTAAAGTGCATCTTTTTGTTTGTTTGCTTTTGTGTGTTTGTGTTTTCTCTAATGGGCCTCAGATGACTGTTTGCTTAAATTTGGGTCTCAAAGAATCTTTTTTTAATTCTGCCTGTACTCTCCACCCCTCTTCTTCTATTGCTCAGGTTGAAGCAGAATTTGCCCGTCTTACATCTGTTAACCTGAAAGGGTTCCTTTTTGCTGTGCTTGACCATTATGGAGAGGTTCGTGGAGCTGTACAAAATCAAGAGCGGCATAGAAAGGCTAACTAGGCTCATAAGATGCTTCGGAGATGATGTAAGTGTTCAACTGCGAAATCTAATCCTTTGTTTAAGTTTTAGGTTATCCAGTTCAACTGATGAACTCATTGAAAGAAAGCTGATAAGTAAAGTCTGTCATCATATTTCACAACTGGACATTTAGTGTGGTAACTTTTACAGAATCTATGTATATTGGTGGTAGGTTGGATATCATATTCTACTTGAATGTCCTGATAAGCCTGATTCAAAATCTCCAATGATAATCATATATTGATGGAATTATGCATCAAAAAGCTGTGAATTTGGAGCTGTCTACATGCTTCATAAACACTGTTTAAAAAGTGTTTTTGTTTTCTTTTTGACTTCTTTGACCAGAGCCCTACACAAAGGAAGAGGACAGAGGACCTCATTTTCTAAAGGAAGATCCCTCACACACTTTCAAGACTGTGAAGGTTAGCATTGTTTCTTTTAGTAAATTTAATAATGACAGCACCACAGTGGATTTTAAATTAAAAAGTACATGTGTACTTTTTCCTCACCAAATGTATTATTACAAGATCTTTGACACTGGATTTGGTCTGGGTTTCAGAGAAACTAACTGGCAAGCTAGCATTGATATTATTAGTGTCTTGTGTTTATTCATGTCTTCACCAGGGTCTTTGACATTTCGCTGCTGTACTGTTCACTTCAGCTTTACGTTTGATTTCTCACATTGTATATTGTAATGGCAGAGATATTAGGATATTTAAGGGGCTGCAGTGGCTGCTACAGCTGTGGGGGGCAATACTTTGGTGAAATGTCCTGGACCCTGGGAAAGAGACTGTGTAGACTGGGTAAGCAATTAAAGGTTACTGGCCGAGAGTCATTGGGCAGCTGGGTAAAGGTGGATGTTGATATTCAGTGCCAATTATGCAACCTGTTCAGCCATGTCTATATGCTCTTTTTTCATGCTGTTAATATAGGGGGAAAAAATAAACTTTAATCAATAAACTGATTAAAGAAGCATTGTCTATGGAGCCATAATCTGATCCTGTAGTGTAGCTGCAGTTTGCACATTTCATGTATTCTCAGCCAGATTTGGTTTAGAGCACAGCCAATATTTAGCATAAGTAGATTTAAATTCACACACTGGTGATGGCAAGCTACATTGTAGCCACAGCCACCCTGGGGCGCACTGACAGAGGCGAGGCTGCCGGACACTGGCACCACCGGGCCCTCTGACCACCACCAGTAGGCAACAGGTGAAGTGTCTTGCCCAAGGACACAACGACTGAAACTGTCGGAGCCAGGGCTCGAACCGGCAACCTTCCAATTATAAGACGAACTGTCAACTCTTGAGTCACAATTCAGTCATCCACCCATGTGTGTGAATGACTGAATGTGTAAAGCACTTTGGAGTCCTTAGGGGACTAGTAAAGCGCTATACAAATACAGGCCATTTACCATTTAAATTGAAAATTTTGTTTGAATTCTGCAATTGAAGACATGCTCAGTTATTTATGAACATGGTCTTTGTTTAAAGCAAGAAATGGATTTGTAACATGGGGGTGCATATCTCATTCTGAAAAAACTTTAACAACTAATAAGTGTTACCCAAAGCCAATCACCATCATCCAAAGCATCAGTATGGCTCTTCTTTGGAAAGACATGAATTGTTAAGCACACGGGATATTGTGTAATTGTAATTGTGTAATTTTTTTTTTTTTTTGTCTTTGAACCCTTTTATAGCCGACAGGTATTGAAGACACGTTTTCTAAGAGGATGAAAGTTGGCATTGCGATGGTGAAAGAAGAAGACATCGATGTGTTGGTTGTCCTTGAGGCAGCAGTAATCCTGTCTAATCTGAGGGATGTCTCAAGTGCCATTTCCATGCTGATGGGCCTTCTTTTTGCCCTCAACATACACTATCCAAAGGAACTTAAGGACATCTTTGAAGTCATTCAGAACATCCTAATGAACATTGGTGGAAGGCAGTGCATCTCACTAGTGCATGGTCTAAGAAACAGACTCTTGCAGAAAGCCATGCAGAACTGTAATTGTATGATCCTTAGTGTTAAGGACAGTTTTTATTTTACTGTTTGTTTTTTTATTCTTGCAAGTTCTCATTCTCACTTTTGTATGTCACTAAATGACTACACTTTACATTCCAGATTAGACAATTACTCATTTGTTCATGGTTTAAGAAACTTATGTGAACAACAATATAATGCTGGACTTTGCAGATGCTTATCTCATGCAAGTCAGTAGTTTTTCCTTTGTTTTGCAATTGAGCTGACTCAAACTAATGTTTCTGAAATATCCATATTATCAAATGTTTCAGAAGCATGCAGTCATTTTCAGAGATATTGGTTCTGTGGAATTTGTTGCAATTGTAAACGAAGACAAATACAAGAGTTTGATGTCTTAGTTGTTATAAACTGATCTTTACTGTCACTTATCAAAGGTTTTGTACTGTTTTAATATTTCACATTTTATGCTAACAGGTGTGACTGAGCACAATGAAGTTTAAAAATTTTGCAAATGTAAAGAATAACTTTTCTAAAATAGCAAGTGTCCCGTTGATACATTACAGTAATGCAGACTTTATGTTGTTACTTCACAAGAATCACTACTGCTCCTAGAGTATTGGTCAGAATTTCATCTTCACCCAAACTGGGCTCAAGACCAAGTTCAAATTTATTGTTTCACAGGGAGCAGCCTTTGAGTTTTGATGGATTGTGAGCCTGATGAGCTACGTCACTGATTTTTCTGTTTCTCAGATGACTAAGATGGCACAATAAATGGTGAATGTTGGGTGCTCATGAGTAATTGTCTTGTCATGTTCTTAAAACAAACTTTCTGTATGAAATCATCAGATAGACTTTAATGGAATCTGTGGGGTTTTATTTTTTTTCTGTAAACAACAGAAAATTAATTTAAAGGAATGTAGATATTTAAACCTGAGATCTAAGATAAACCTAACAGGTAGTTTTGCTGAAATGGATGTTAGAAAGCCAAAAAAAACCAAAACAAAACTTAAGATGTTTAATACACATTTTTCTTTACATCCAGTCAATCAACTCTGATAATTAAAATGAAACTGATTTACAAGTTCACTCAGCTACCTTAAGGAGCTCAGTTAATTAATAAACTTAAATCAACTTAGCTAACAGATTATGTTAGTTAAGCTAAAATAGATTCCTAAGTTAAAAGAACTACTAAAGTATTTGAATTAACTAAAAAACCCAAGTCAACTGAACTAGGACAAGAGTTTAAACAATAGATTATTTTAATTTAGCTGAAAGGGTTTTCCCAAGTAAAGATGACAATTAAAGGAGTTGAACTGACTAATAAATCTCAGTCAACTAAACTAAGATGAAAGTTTAGACAACATGTGATTTTTCATTAAGATAACAATTGGTTGTGTTATAAGAACAAACTCTATTTCTTGACTTAACTTAAAATTTTAAGGCAGCCCTTTACCTCATATTTTTAAGTTGAAACAACAAGTTATATTTTACAGTGTGGGTTTTTTTTCTGTTTCTAATATTCTAATTCTAATATTGACAGTTAATCAACAGCTTTAAGATAAAAGCATTTTTGATGTGTAAGTATGAGTACGTGTCAATAATGTGTTACTTGCAGTGATGTTAATGACCAGCTGATCTGCTTCTGTTTCTTAAACAACAAACAGGAATAGATTACATTTAAGGCTGACCTTTGAATAGATGATCGGTCATGAAACCCCACAAAAAACCCCAAATCAATTCTGACTTAAACATAGCAATGAAAAAGGAGAGAAGTGCTCAGAGCTGTTTCCAAACAGTGCTTTGAAAAAAAAAAAAAAACCCTGTGCAAACAAAGACAACCATAAAATCCTCAGTGCACACAAAAAGTAACCATGTCTGAACGAGCACAGATCAACCATGCCTATCACAGTCTGCATAAGACCCACATGAAACATCCTAAATTAAAAGCGTATGTTGTTTGGCTTAAAGCTATAGTGACCCTTTAATGATTTCCTTAAGCTTAACTGGAATAAAAGATTTGAGAAGTGATGTGGCTAAGATGACAGCAGGGATTGTAACACTTATACACATAATCAAATACAAACCGATACAGATGTTACTTACACAATATCACAATATTCAGATCATATGTGATTAAGAAACTCAAGATAAAAAACAGGTACAATTTTAAACAAAATACAGATTTAAGAGAAATCACCCTGACCACTGTTCTATTTTTTTGATTCTCTGTAAATAACTTAAATTCCACTAGACTAAGTTTGCAGGTCTTTCTGTAGATCAGTCCAGGAAAACAAATATTAGAAATTTTTGGAATATTTAAAATATTTCTAAAAGTGAACTGAGGTGAGATTTTTATATATAAAAGTGAGCAAATGGAAAAACCTGTGAACATACAGAGATGCTCAGTTAGTAACAATACAGAGAAAGTTGTGATATTAACAATTCTTATACCCAGTAATAAAAATAAATTAAAAAAGAACAGTATGGGTGTTAATCGGGTGTAGATGATGGTGTTTCATCTTAGGAAGATTAAATGATGACTCTTTTCCATTTTAAAACGGTATAAAGTTGGATGTGTCTGTATTTTTAAGTAAACATTACTGGGACTCAGCAACATATAAGACAGACTGTAGGAAACCAAGTGTCTGGTCTATTGACAGGTATGAGCAGTAGAGAACTGTATCATCTGGGTAAAGACAGAAATAAATGAATGTATTATCATCAAAACATCATTTTTATGTATGAGAAGAGCTTTGGTGCTATCAAGGGATATAGTTGGATAAAGGGGGTGATGAGAAGGAAGGCCCATCAAAGAACGGAATAACATGGAGGCATCCTTTTTGGATACAGGAAGGAAGGCCCAGCAAAGTGTGTGTTTTTGTGTTCTAGTAGGCAAGTAATTTGAAAGCCAAGCTATAGTTTTGCTTGGATAAATCTATAATACAATATCCTCCAAGGTGACATGATCAGTTGTGTCAAAAACCTTCAACAAGTCCAGAAAGAAAACCAGCACAGTATTTTTTTGTTCATTGGTTAGTTTGAGATTTTCAAATTTCAATCAGTTTAATCGGTCTTTATATGGCAAAAGACAACTAGATAGTTCTTCAGCAGAGAGGGACTTCTTATTAAGACTACTCAAGCTGAGCAAATACACATATAAACACACTGCAATCTGCCTTCCATCAAAAACATCAGTTGAACGTAATCCTTAATGGCTGAGGGTGCACTTTTTATCAAGAATACCTGCCATGTGACAAACACACATGTGTACACACACACACACACACACACACACACACACACACACACACACACACACACACACACACACACACAACGTAATCGTAGTCACCCTATTCTCCTCAAAACTATATATTAGACAGACACCTTGCTGATAGCTGTCATTATCTGTTTTGGCAGACTTTTGCAATACTTTGTCCACAGCAAGGCCTTTGCCCTCTGGCATTGAAAGTCCTACAGACAGCAGTTTGCATCCCCAGCCGAGCCCATCATATTAGGGCTTAACACAGGTTCATAAGGTGTCCATAGGGGAGGGAGAAATACTCAGCAAAACCCGCTGAGACGAGAGATTCATGACATGACCAGACCTGTCATATTTTCTGCTGCTTCTTAGTGTTTTATGTAATATAACTGCCAAGACTAATGAAATTCATCCAGTTCTAAGCACAAATGCTTACTACCAACCAATTAATTTTCCTCTTTTCCTCCCAGTTTGTACCTCCACTGGCCTGTGGACTGCAGCTCTGGTTGAATAGCCCCCGCTGTTATTCTGTGGAGATTTTGGACAGCTGCATTTCTCATCTGATAAACACTGAGTTGACAGCTTCTTCTTTTCACCTGACAGAATGAAACTTTCCTGGGAGGATGTGACGCACTTAGAAGCTCATGCAACCCCCCCAGATCCTGTCACTTTTCCCACAGGCGCTCTGGTCAAGCAGTTAGAGCCACCAGTGTAGTGACAAGAACACAATCCCTGACAAGTTTCCCATCCATCAACAGTGCCAGTAAAATTTAATGTGGAGGTGACTTGATGGACCGAGGTATTTTCTTTTAAACACTTTGTTTTTCTTTAAACAGAGCCCATTGCTTGTCATTTTGTGTGAGTTTTTGTAATAACTTGCAATCATTGATTGATATTGAAATAATTGGTCAGCAACAATTCTCTAAGCCTTGAAAATTTTATTCATGGTGTTCACAGTGATCACCAAAGCCTTTTACTGTAATGACGTGCTGCCGCTAAGACCTCATTGCTGTAATGTTTTCAAAATACCCCTGCCAGAGATCTTTTCACAGACCTCATAATCAGGAGTGTGGTACGATGCAGAAATGAAATAGGAATGCTGAGCAATTTGAAAGTATACTCCAGGTGCTTATAATATCAGTAATGAGTCCTTTGTTCTGTTTTGATATTGTAAAGGCCTATATCATTAAATCAATAATAATTTGAAGTGCATACTTTCTGTCAGTTCCTAAAAGGTCCTAAGGTGTAAAATCCAATTATCTGTATTTTACACCTCCAGATGTCTTAAAATGTTTTAATTACAACATTGACAAGTGTTAAAAACTGATCTGGACTGGGAACCTAGTGTTACTTCTGTACAGTTGCATATCCTTTAGTCTTACATTGGAATGAGATTTGGGAAAAATACGAGCACGCTGTAAAACCACAAAACAGAACCAACATGGAATCACAAATCCAAAATGTGCAACTTTTTCAGAACTTTTTGATGTGCTCTCAGATATTGTGTTCCTATGTGATGTTTGAACTACCATTTCTTTTCATCCAAAAGAATTAAAAAATATATATATAGAAAAACAAAAACCAAAATACAAAGATCAACTTACATAGTCTTTCTATTTTGACAAAGAAGGTATTAAGCTGTATTTGTAATGGTTGTAAAGTTAACTTTAAGTTAAGTTGTTGAAACTTTCTGCACGTCTCTAAGTAGCTTACCTAGACTATTATTAAAGCAATAATGCCTTATTATTACGACACACAGCTACTTGAGGGAATGGGGTGGAAAAATGGACTGAAAAAATAAATGAGTCTGGATTGATTAAAATATAAGCTTTTTATATGCATTCCATCTGACGTATATAACAGTGACAACTAAAATATACTGCTGAAACACTTTCCATGCAGGTATGCTTTTAGAAGTCATCAAAAGAGACAGCAAATGTTTTATGAGTCACCGCATAAACATAACATCAAAGTGTGCAAAAAAGCTTGACATTTGACAGTTTCCAGGAGCTCACTAAATATAGAAGCAAAGTTGCCAAGTCAGATGAACCCAGTTGGCAACACAGTGATGCTAGTTTAAAAGGTGAAGCCATGTCAATTCAGTTAAGGACCATGTACAAGTGTCTTTGTGATCACAAAGATCAACAAATAAATGTTGCTGTGTTTTGGTGGGGTATGTGTGATATTGCTTTATCTGTCAGATCAGTGAACGTGCTGCACATCCATTGATTTACCCTCCTACTTTTCTGTCCATCTTCTTATCTTTCACTGTGTTTACCTGCCTGTAAAGCTGTCTATAACTGTCAGACAATCGCAGCTGACATGTTCTTGTCAAAAAAATCTGAACCTTGCAATGACAATTTAGTGGACTGTCGGACTGACTTTGTAGAGCCCACAGCCGGATGGAAGTAGATGGATGGGTGTGTATGTGTGTGTTTGTGTAGGTGTGAGTGTGTATTTGTGACTGTTATAGTCTGCAGGGAGTAGAAGGTTGAAAGGGTCAGCTTTGGTGATAACTGTAATCATAAATACTTTTTGATAGGTGAAATCTCATTAGTGCTAATACCTGATAACATGAATCTTGTTGCACACATTCTTCATGGTGTCGTTCAGCAGTGTTGGGGTCATTAATCAAAAAAAAACAAGCATTACTCTTTACTTTATTGAACAACTAATTAAGAAATAAAAAGTAACTTCATGCAGAAAAACTACTCATTTTATTACTCCCTTTCATTTCCTTGGCAATTACCAGATAATATTCCAGCACTAAGCATTGCCTACATATAAGCACAAATCCCTATCCTTTGTCCAACATACCTCCTAATTTTGTGGTCTGTTTAATCTGCGGAAAAAATGTTCATGTCATGTCCTCTCCACCAAACCACCATCCACATTTAGGATCCTGGGGGTGTTTCTATGTGTATTGTTTTTGCAGTAAGTGATGAGCTCACTATAGTCTAGATGCCAAACTCTTAATATATTCTGCTGCTGTCATAAATCAGTAAATTTCAAATGTGAGTCTGATGGAAATGTGTTGACAGTGGTTCTGCTGTACAGGCACAGTTAGAAATTGTATAGTCATAAAAACCTGTCCTTTCTTCCTTTTAAAATAAGTGTTGTCTGCTCAGTTGGGGTAGAATAACCTCCACCTTAACAACTCTCTGGGTCTGTGGTCTCTCACTTCTACCTTGTGTTAGTATCAAAACAACATTTATATCTTTATGAATAAAGTAGTAAAACTCAACTACTGTAAGAAGAGTTCAAGTTAGATATCTGCACATACATTGCAGTCATTGATTCCAGCAATGATACATTATTTTGTCAACATGTTCCCGTTGTTTTAGTGCTAGATGTTTAGCCGACATCATCTTATCCCCATGTGTTTAATTAATATACTGAACATTAGGCTGGGATTTGGGAGCTTCAGGTCACCCCACATCAAATAAAAGGAAATAATTTACAACAATAATAATTATTATTATGAATAATTCAAAAGTAGTTCTGTTTCAAAGTTGTGTGTTCTTGCTGACCTGCCTTGACTTTAACCCTACTGTTTCTGACCTGGATGTACTGTCATGGTCCTGGGGCTGTTACCCAGTGTTTTGTGTTTTGTGT
The DNA here is from genome assembly GCF_036321145.2 of Pelmatolapia mariae. Lineage (NCBI taxonomy): Eukaryota > Metazoa > Chordata > Actinopteri > Cichliformes > Cichlidae > Pelmatolapia > Pelmatolapia mariae. The sequence goes on from NC_086233.1 coordinate 30,420,860, forward strand.
GTTTTTTGATCTCTCGATTTCTCTTTATTATCAAACATCTTTGGTTTGTTTTTCATGTAATATTGCAGAATTTTTGTTTCTTAATTTTGTTTCTTATTTCTATAATTCTGCATTTTGATTGCTGCACTATTTTACATGATAGGCTCAAGGTTCTGGCTTCCATCTCTGGTTCAGCACTAGACTGGTTTTCCTCCTATTTATCTAGAAGGACATTCTCTGTTAGGACAAGCAAGTTCTTCTCTTACACTACTTGTCTAACCTGTGGGGTTCCACAAGGTTCAATACTGGATCCACTGTTATTCTCCTTCTGACCTCTTGCTGTCCTCATACGTGTCCTGCACCAACCTCACATATTTCTCTGCCACTCCTCATGCAGTACCACAGATCCTTTCTTAGCACCCAATCATATGCTTTCTCTACATGCACAAAGAAACAGTGCAACTCCTTCTAACTTTCACCATATTTCTCTGTATCCAAGTTTCTCCATCAACACTCTCAAAGCAAACAATGCATCTGTAGTACTCTCTCAGCATGAAGCCATACTGCTGCTCACTGATTGTCATCTCTCTTCTAGCTCTTCTAATCTAGCTTCACTGCTTACTACAGCACATTGCCCCTTCTGGTAGACCAACAACTACAGTTTTCTACAAGTACAAGTACTGTGTGTTAGTGGAGCTAGTTATCACTAATGATGACTTAGATCTCAGGTGGTGAAAATTATTTGTGACTTCAACAAACAGAGCAGATATTTATGAGCGGTAAAATAAACATTTCTGACAGCCTTGCTGGATTTTAGACGCCAGTCTGACGCCAGTCTGCAGCTGCTGTGTATTAAATTAGCTGTAACCTTTTGACTCTGTTCGACTTATAGAAAAGTAAAACTACCTAATTTATCATTAGGTCCTGACCAATCTTGTCTCTGTATCAGCTAATTAGTATTATATTTCTTTCTGTTGTGCCATATCCTTAAATCCTCATTTTGGGGATACAAATTTGGACTCTGCAGCTAAGTCTGAGACATTGCAGGCATTAATTAATCTCGGAGGAAAGACTTCTTCAGTTAGTTTTGAGCAACTAAAACAATTCTGGTCAAATCTGTAGTATGCCCGTCTCATTTATGTTATCATCTTAGGTGTCTATGTATGCCTCGAGTAATTGTAAACTGTGCCTTTTGTGCCCTACAATGTCAACGGACCACTGTTTATGCTGTTACATGTAAAAAGGTTAAAATTAAGACTAAAGGTGTCTCTCAGAGTTGGTGATAGTAAAACTGCACATGCAGTTGTGATCAGAAGTTTACATACACTCATCTTGGGCATGACGGTCATGGTAATTTTAATGATTTCTTTGAGCTGGTTGAATGGTTGTACAGCATACATCTTTTTTTCTTTTTTCTTTTTTTTTTTTTTAAGCAAGAATTGGGTGCACAAATTTAAATTTATTTGGATTTTGCCTAATCCACACAAGGTCAGTATAGATACAGGCTCAAAGATATACACACATTTTCTTAAATCTTTTAATTAGTGGTGCTGAGGGCTCTACAGTGTCTTTTAACTTTACAAGTTCAATGCCTAATAATTTCTCATTAATGATCATGATAAAAGCACAAAAAGGCAAAGTGGGCTTTTTCACAAAATATTTCAGTTGTTACTATTTAATTTAACAGTGTTACTGTTAACTAAATTAATTTGGTAAGGCACTGCAGCGATCAGCCAGCTAATGCTCCCACTGGTTGTTCTTGGCTTTTGGTCAAATTCCCAGTGGATCAATTGACAACTCCCCCCACCGCCTTTCTCCCCAACTGCGTCATGGCATTGGATTAAAGAAAGAGAAAAACAAGTCTGAACTCTAGACAGTCCCATAACTGCTTCAAACATGGCAAATATCTTCTGTCTTTTCCTCGTCTTCTTTTATTACTTCTGCTTTTTTTTAGTCCTTCCGTCTCTCTGAAATATAAATCCGTGAAACAGCAGGTGACACCACAGCACAGCAGGATTTTGTATTTTTAATATCTTGTCTATTGAAGTGAATAATTTTAAGGAAAGTTCAACTCTGGTGCATCCAAGACAGTCCTGAAATCCTGAATGCCATGGTTTGCTGTAAGACAAACAGAAAATTATATGCCCAGGGGTAGTGATTGAGTTTAAATGTGCTATTGTGAAAATATCAGCATGATATCAGGGTTTGCATGGAGCTCAGAGAGCTAACGAAAAACAGCAGCAAACACACACACACACACACACACACACACACACACACACACACACACACACACACAAAGACATCATAAAAATATACGACCCAGTATCACAGCAAAATGTGTAGTAGGCACACCAGTCCACTGTGTCCATGTCACATTTTGGAGGGGCAAAGCGTTGCATTAATGGATGCAGAAATTGCATTACTAGCAGGGGGAGATGATATAGTTAAAGCCACGAAGTCGATAGTGAGCAAAAAAACATATTAAGTGCGTTCCAGAGTCCTTAATAGGTAGAGCTAGGTGATTAAGCTAGTACATAAATGTAAATGTGTTAATAATGCCTGTTTAAACACTTTCCTGTGATTATTTTCATGTTGGCTTGAACTAAAATATCTCCCTTTGCTGTTATTGCAATTTAATGCAATTTACTGCAACTTCTGCATGCGTATACATTTCACGTTTTGGAGAGGCAAAGTGTGAAATGGACACGGTGGACAGGTGTGTCTATTACACACTTTGCTGTGATATTGGGTTGAAATGTAAAAGTGCGGTTGTATGGACCATCTCGATTCTTTTAGTTCAGTTTGTATTTACATGCCTTTTTACTGTGTGTCAAAATTGCTGCACTAAATCTTGTAATACGATGCACAATGTAAGACAAAATGTGGGTGAAATGAAAGATTTCTGCTGATGTTTTTTCTCAAAAACAAATGAACAAAGCAGTTAATGTTTGGAAATACTACTATACATTTATATGCGTTACACCCTTTAGAAACCTTAAATATTCATTCACTTAATTCCATATTTATCACAATATACAATGTATAATATAGTTTCTTATTTAAACATATGTAAAATTTTACTGGAAGGTAAAGTCTTACATTTTTGTTTTCTGATTCCTTTCTCATACTGTAACTGACATGGAGACTTCCCATACAACTGAAGCCACACTAAGACAGAGATGATCAACATGTCACCAAAATCTAATATATTACATGGCATCATAATTATAAAAATGTGACATACATAACAGTATATATGATAAGTAATTTACCTTTCAACCTTTCTTTAGGTGGTATGTGTGAATATGCTTTAATCTTCTATAACAGTGAGTACTCCATTTGCTTTTCTAATTGGTTTTCAGCCTGAATTACTTTTATATCTGCAATTCTGACAGCCTCACTACCTTTAAAAGCCCATCATCTTGGCTTTTTTTTTCTCTGAATGTCTGTGCGCCTTTAGGCTATCTTGTCTGCTCTTCTGCCTGCTTTCCTTCTGGCGCCTGGTTGTCTTTTTTTCTGCTGCTTTAGCTGACTTGATGCCCATGCATGGTGGTGTTTAAGTATATCCCAGCTAAGTGCTGGAGGAAACTGATATATGAGAGGCAGTTAGTGCTGCACTTTGCCTTCTGGGGCTGTTAATCAAAGATTTTGACTCTTTTAAGTTCTGACTTTACAGTGTAAGGCTTCAAAGCGCACCTTGTTTTAACAGTTTCAAAATATAATCAGTGATGCATTGAATAAGTGAGAGGGGAACAAAGAGGTATTTTGACAATTTGGTCCCTGTACCCATATATATTTTTTACATTCTGCTTGTAAACCTAACGTAATAGCAATCTGATAAGAAACAATGCATGGAATAGTAGCTGAAAATTCTTTGGCCCTAGTTTGTTTGTGGTAAATAAGGAGCATGATTAACAACAGACATTCAAATAGAAGTATGGCAGGAGGATATGTTTTTATAATAAACTATTATGAAACAGTGTCTTTCAATGATTCTAGGTGTACCTTTGATGATGAAATTGTTGGGCTATCCTGCGTTTTGTTTTTGTTTTGTTTTGTTTTGTTTGGGGTGGGGGGGTGGGGTAGTTAATTCTCCTCATTTATTGGTAATTCTGATGTTAGCTTCTTCAGTAACCAGGCTAAGAGACGATCTTGTAAATGTGTATTTTCCTAAAACATCTCACAGTTCCTGGTAGAGTTGGTATTGGATCAATACCTGCATAATCGAACTGATTCTTCAGTTTCAGTTTATCTCTTCTACATTCAGCGCATTACTCCAGTTTCATCAAAAAGTAGACATGTCTGCAAACATCACTCCTCTCACATCTCACATGCACATTTTGCTCCTCTCCCTCCCTTATTCTGTTGTCGTGCCGTCACATGACTCAGTGCTGCTGAAATGACACGTGTAGGCTGCAGTGAGCAACAGCGTGATGGCAGAGAGAAAGATGAGCATCATGTGGAGACATCTTATGACAGTAAATGAAAGTATTGCAAACTCTGATGTGTGTAGGCAGACTATTCACTACTGTGGCAACATCAGATGAAAACCAGTGAAAAAGAGAAATCCAAAAGAAACAAAAGGAGGAGGAGGAGGAGGGAAATCCCTCAGACAGACTCAGACCCCCGGCAAAGAGACAGAGGTCACTGGCAAAGTCCTTTAACAGAGGCAAAGAATATCCAGGTAGCTTGCACAGTGGGGAAAATGATGTTTCAGTCATGACTCTTGTCGGCTCTTCAGTACGTTAATTTTCAAAGTGTTATCGGTCATCATGCTTGTTACTGTTGCAGACTGATTACCAAGAGACTCTATTCAGACATTCAAATAATATACTCATCTCACTGAAAAAATGGGTTGAATTATTTGACTGGAATTGAAAAACTCAAACATGAAATATGAAAATGTCTGAACATAATAAGTCTTTTTTGTCATTTCCAGTCAGTTTCAGCCAAGCGCATTTACATTCCAGGTCTGAAAAATACTCAGTTTTACTACAGTGAAAGGTGTATTTTGTGGATGAAAGGCATGTAAATCTATTATATCAATAGCTACAATAACCTATAAGGAGCTGTATCTGTATCATTTTTATTTATGGTTATAATCAAACAACACAAAAATGAATGGTAACAGGCCAAACATCATGGCACGTGATAATTAGTGAAACACAGACCAGTGACAGCACGTTTTGAAAATAACGCCGCTACACAGAACGCTGGGTGATGTGAGTTAGCCATGAAGCATAATAGTTTTTTAACAGCGTGTCTGTATTGAAGAACAGTAAGGATAGACAGAGGATGAAGAAAAGTGAGTAAGAGATGCACTTAAATAATTTGTGACCAAGAGATGAGCTGAGTGTGCTGTTTTAAAGTTCTGCCAGGGCTGCTTCGGTGCTGGACTTTCACTGTGCTCAGGACTCAGGCAGCTTGTCTACACACAGGGATAGGGAATCAAACATGTCTCTCTCAAGGCTAACAGGTATTTTTCCTGTCAACGGAATAATTTGTGCCCCAAGGTTTGTAAGCATTCATCTAAATGGAGTGTCTTCTGAACCAGGGCTTCACAGCTGTGCCGTGGAAGCACTGATGCAAACCAAGTGTATTTTTACTTTACGTGACAGTAAAAACTGGCTGACCAAGAACTGACTCTATACTACTTATGCAAAACATTTAAGAAATCAAGTGTAGTTTTCTTAAAGTCATGTAATAAATTATTTCCTTGGCTCCTATACAGTAACGTAGAAGTCATATCCATTTTGATCTGAAGCTATTTTTTTTCCAGGAGTTTTCTGATTTGACAGCTATGCATGAGGTTGTTGATGGGAGAGATGTAAAGGAAGACTGACACTCAGAGACAGGAAGTGTGTCTGGCAGTGCAGATGTGTGTGCATGTGTTCCTGACAAGTGAGCATAAATCTGGGTAATATATCTGTGCTGATGCAACACTACAGCTCCTGCTCACCTACAAGCATATGGTCAAACATACAGATGCCCACATGTGGTTCCACTCCCAACACACACTCTCAGGGAAGCACATATATACTACTGATCCATCCTATTCAGCCAGTCTACCACTAGACCCCTTTTAAGCTAATTGGGTCTACAGCAGCGATGCTAGCAAAGCTCATTACAGGTTGTCTGACACAATCACTTTTGGAACTATACTTCGTTGTTTCCGGTCTCTGCACTAGGGGAAAAAAAGCAAAATTGCATAACAATAAAAATCTAATAATATTATTGTTTTCATTAAATCTTCTCCCAAATTCTGTCTTTTAAATGTCATTACAAGATAAAAGATCAATTTTAAATGAAGCATTTTAGATTTTTGTATCTAACAATATTATATCTGAAAGCATTATTTGTCAGTAAATTATATGTGTATAAACAGTAAAGCAGTGGACCAAATTTTACACTACAAATCACTGTACTCTTACTGTACTTTTTTACTATAAATCACAATACTTTGATGAAAGATTATGGATACATCACCACAGTTTAATTTAATCTGTAGTTACATGGTAGCTTTTGAGCAAAGCTTTATGGTCTGGTTCTGACCAAATTAGCCTGCATTTTCACCTATTTGTTTGACCAAAAGTTTTCAGTCTCCTCAAAAAGAGGTCATTTTGTAACATTTCATACTACAGGACATCAGGATCATTTACTTTTGTTTTTAAATTGTAGGCTTGCCTGATAATACCCTATCTACATCTGGTGCCTTGAGCAAACATCAAGTCTTTTACTATGATTGATTTTCATTGATTTTCTGATCATTGCCTTCATTACCTCATGCTTTGCAGAGGACTGGGATTGCTGATCAAGTCATCCTTCCATATAAATTGCACAAATAATTCAAGTCTCAAGATGAATCAGATCACTACTCCTGTTTTAAGATACTTCATCTGCTTCTCTTTTGTCCTTTTGTTTTCTCTCTGTTCTCACTTTTGCTCATTTTCCCTTGAAGTTTTCCCTGCATATATTTTCTTTGCACCACACTTCCTACTATTCACCTGTCTCTCATCATCTTTACTTTTGTTCTCCTTGGCTCATACCTCCCACTCCTGCTTGTCAGCAAGCCAAGTCCTGGTCATGATTTTTGTTTTTACTATAGGAGACACTTTCAGATGCAGAAGGTACCCAGACATATGTTTGCCAGTCAACCATTACATGTTTTTAGTCTTCTAAAAAATTGTGGAAACAATTTATAAATCTAATCTTGTCCTATGGATGTGCACCTGCAAGCCTTTTTTGCTCATTCTTCTGCTTTTTATGTAATTTATCAAAAAATAGCCATTATACAATTTGCATAAAGTAGTAAACATTGTGAGTTTTTTTTAATAACAGTGACATTTAGATATTTACCACTCCAATTCCAGAAATGTTGTGCTGCTGTGTAAAATGTAAATTGAAAACAGAATGCAATGATTCAAAACTCTCATATACCCTAATTTTATTCGCAACAGAGCACATGAAATGTATCAAATGTTTAAACTGAGGAAACCAGTTTTAAGAAAAAACAAGCTCATTTTGAGATTGGTATCCTAAAATTTGGGACGGGGCCATGTGTCGCATCAATAATTTTTTTCGTATCTTTTAATTTCATGTCGGGCCGTATATTTACAGTTGATGAAAGGCCCGGACTGCAGGCAGACCTGTTCAGCACCTGGACTCTTCTACTATGAAGCCATGCTTGTTGTAATAGATTTATATGTGATTTATTGACATCTTGCTGAAATAAGGCCTTCCCTGAAAAATACTCCATCTGGATGCATATGCAGCTCTAAAACCTGTATATAGCTTTCAGCCTTATTGGTACCTTTCCGATAAAGTGTGTCCATTTCTATTAGTGCACCCATCAGAGATGCAGGATTTTGAATTGAGTGCTGAAACCAAGCCAGATGGTCCCTCTCCTCTGTAGTCCAAAGGATCATATGAGTTTAATTTTTTGGTAATATGAATTTCAATTCTTCTGACCACAGATCCTTTTTCCATTGCCTCAGTCCATTTTAACTAAGTGTTGGCCCGGAGGAGATGGGAGCATTTCTGGGCAATGTTCACATATGGCTTCTTTAACTTGCATTTATAGATGGGTTCACAGTCATTGATTTCTACAAGTGTTCCTGAGCCCATAAAATGATTTTTCATGACAGATTTATAGCTGGTTTTGATGCAGTGCCCATCTGCAGACCTGAAAAATCATTGGCATCCAATCACTGGCAAACAGAGATTTCTCTAGATTCTCTTTGTTTTATACAAATGATTCAATTTTTTTGCAATTTACATTGAGTTAGATTATTCTGAAAGAATTCCACATTTTGTAGATATCATTTTTTGCAAATTGGTAAACTGCTATCTGACTTTACTTTTTAAAAAACTTTGCCACTCATACTGACCTGTTGCCAGTTAACCTAATTAACAGAAAAAAATGTTTCACCAACTGTTTCTGTTTCTTTTTAGTACCACTTGCTTTTTCAGCCTTTTGCTGCCCCATCTGAAACTTTTAGAGATCTCATCATGTCCCCTTCTGGCTGCCTCTGCCTCAATTTTATCTCACAACTTAGACATTCACATTACTCACACTCTCATAACACATACATATAGGATCTTGGGGGTGGGCTCACAACACGGACTCCAAATTACCATCAGGGTGTACACCGCACCCCTGGCGTCGTTGCCCACCTCTCAATTTTAAATACACGTAGACATTGAGGGCTATCAGGAGGGGCTATGCGCTTACCTGCTGCTCTCTGGCAGGTAGCTCCATGCCCTCCTGGGTTTTAATTACACCTTAGAACACATATACATCAACACTACATATGAGCGGGTAGAGGGAGGTTTGGAGTCTTCTCACACCCCCGGTCTCTGCGGCCTGCTGGAGCGGGGGGGCTAGGAGGAGGAGTTGGCCGTCCGACTGGGGTCTGGTGTGTGGGGCCTCCCTGCTGCTGCGGAGTCGGGGCAGTCTGCTTCTCCCCACTGCAGGGAAAAGGGTAACACCACCTGGGTCTGGGTGCAGTTTCCCCCTCCAGGGGCAAGGGTACCTAGACCCGGTTCTTAGAGTACGCTTGGGGAGTGTGATTGTGTGTACAGCTTCTCTTTATGTCTGTCTCCACGTTGGTTGAGTGTGGAGTAATTGCCTATGAGAGCATGAGGGTGGGAATGGATGTTTGTATTTGAGTGTGCCTGTATGTCTGTGTCTATATGTCAGGTTGGGTATCAGACGCCACCTCTCTGGGGACATCTCAGGCCCTCCAAGGTTTGGAGGCCTATCTCCCCCCACCACTTCCCCTGCCGGTGGCAGACGCCCTCAGACATCGATGCGTTGGTGGTTCTTTGTGTCCGGGGGTGGGCGTCCGGGTACACACTGGCTCACTCCTTGGTGGCTGCTTATCCGGGCCTGGAACCTGGGGCTCGCTCGGGCCACTTCGGGGGTGGGGTGCCCTCGGCCTCTCGGCCTGGGGCTTGGTCACTCAGGCACAGCTGGCTGCCGGCGGAGCTCACGGGCACGTCACTGCAACCCCCCCTGGCTTCTGCTCCGCGGCTGCTGAGTGATCCCTCATCTGGGACTCTCCTCAGCTCTTTCTGGGACAGTGGCGCGGCTGCCCCTCTGTTGGTCTTCCTTGGTCTCTTGTGTTCTGGGGGCCTCTGGATGTCTGGAGTTTTGATCTCCTCCATACCTGCTTCATGCCCTGGAGGATGGGACTGTGGCCCCCCACACCCTCTAGCAGATCATTACATTAAGGAACCTTTTAAATACAAGCGCGCTCATGCTCACAGGTGTACACACAGGTGATCACACACACAAACTACACCCTTTTTGGCTCCTACCTCAAAGCACACTGTGCGCTGTCGATCTTACGTGCTGCACAATAATGTTTAATATTAAGTATTTAGTGTTATATTCCCATATATCATTGTGATGTTGTTTATTCTATTACTCTCGTTTTCTTCTGCTTGTTTTCTTTTTTCTTTCTCAACAGGTGATCCAGGTGATTGATATATGTATTTTTTGTCTGCTTATTTTGTTGGTTTTTGTTTTTTGCCTTTATCCCCGTCCCTCTTCTCCGCTGTTTTTTTTTTTTGTTTTGTTTTGTTTTGTTTTTCCCCCCTCTTTCTTTCTCCCTTTTCTTTTCCCCTGTCCCGTATCTAGCAAGTAAAAAAAATAAAATAAAATAAAATAAACAATAAAAGGTAAATCAAATGGACCTTTACGGCAAGGCTGGGATGGTCCATTTGGTAAAGTAAATCCGTTGGGCATCTTTCTTCGCCTTTAGACAATAATTCTGATGGCAAAAGAACCAAACGGGACAGGTTTAAAAAAAAAAAAAAAAAAAAAAAAAGAGAGATCTCATCATGCTGCCAATTAACAAATACAAAATGAGCTAATATTTTCTAATTAAAGAGTCTCATTAAATATTTGATCAGTTTCATCTTTTCTTTTATGAATAAAATATTGGTTTATGAGATTTGCAAATCATTACATTCTGTTTTTATTTAAATTTTACACAGCACCCCAACATTTTCAGAATTGGGTTCATATTTCAGCTTGTGCTTTGAAAGTCAATTTCTAAATTACTATTTGCAAAGCTTCAGGATATTAAATCTGCACGTCTTCGGTGCCATTATTAAATATGTGCATTGAAAAATTATACTGCTGTGCACAAAATTTTATGGCTATTTGTGTTATACTTTTATTAAAATCAACAGATTATTATAGTGGATGAGGTGTGATATATAAAGTATATGCAGAGGAGTAGAAATCTCTCTGTCCTTATTTGTTTCTTGTGTATTTGCCTTTTTCTCGCAGTTCCTGTTTCTATACACATGTTGTTTGTGGCATACTTTTACTTCTCATCCAGTTTCTCTCCTCCTGTTTCCATTTCTGCTGCTCTGCTCTCTTTCCATTCCTCCTTTCTCTTTTTCCCTTTCCCTGCCCTCTTTTGCTTGCTTTGTCATGTACCTACCACAGTGTCAAAACATTTCCTATCTCCTCCCGTCTCCATCATTTTCTTCCATCACCCCTTGTTTCTTGTCTTTTGATTGACATTTAAGTGCAGAGGTTTTATAACTGACATTCTTGTCAAGATTAGACCTTGCTTACCGTCACTCTTACTGCCCACACCTCCGGCAGAGGAAGGAAGTCAAAGCTGACAGCCTGTCAGTGGCTTTGTGTATATAGTGGTACATTAACAGTCCAGACAACTTCTTGCAAACTTAGACTAACACAAACACACTCAAACATTAATTTTTTTAGAAAATCATCCAGCAAGGATCACATTTATACTTTATTTGCTAATGCAATATTGAAGTCTTAGCTGTTATCCGTGATAGTGGCTTATCTTACACTATACGGCCATGCCTTTTTGTTTGCTTCAGTGACTTCAAGTCAGTTCACTTTAATTTTACTCATATAGCACCAAATCCCAACAGCAGGGATCTTGAGGCACTTTATACTGTAAAATAAAGAGTCTATGACAATATGTGGTCACTTAACTTCTCATTAGTAATTTATATTTTAAATATATTTTTGACTAATACACAAGTTTGATTAAAAGAAAGCGCCAAACTAAGACAGTGAGTAAACCTAAACGCAATATGCTCCTGAGCCTTTTAAATTATAGGCATCAAATATTACTCTTTTTTGTATTTACATCCAGTGTGTAGGAGAAAACCCCAAAATTCTATGATATTGGTGAGTCAGACTCTTTCAGTTCAGTGTGGACCACTAAAGAATGTGGGTGTTCATGAATATGCGCATAATGCCTTGGTCTGCCTCTTATATAAATCAATATTTACTTAAATGAGCGTTGTCAACACAGCAGCATAAAACAAAACAGCTCCCACCTACACTAATTCTGTTAAGGTCTTTGTTCTAATAACTCTTAGCTGCTTTATTGTAATAGTGTTACTGCCCTCTCTGTTCGGGAGCAGGCTAATATTGTTATAGCCTTTGTATCTAATTAGCATAGCTGTGGCTGTGAAAGCGCTATGTTGACAGAAAGCTGAAAGAAAACCAGATGAATAGAGTGTCATTAAACTGTGCACGTGCACTGGCTTAAATATGCAATCGAGTGCATTTGGGTGTTTTCTTGCAATATATGTCTGTAGTGGCAACGGGGGCATCTCAGTCCCAGCCTTATTACATTATTCTCTAAAAAGGCTGGCAGAGAGTCAAAGCTTGATGCTTAATTACTGGAAGCATAAGACATTAACAAAGTATAGGTTCCCCATCTTGATTACAAATGAATTGTTATTCTGTGATCAAGTGTATTCCCTTCAGAGTCAGGCTGCTGTTTTCTTTAGTTTATACAACTTAAGGATTATACATATATAATTTAGGGTTATGTAACTAAATGGTAAAATACAGAAAAACAAGTGAATGTCCTGCACAAAAATCTGAGATGATTTACACCCACATAATACCACCGTTTTTACTTTTCTCTTGCTAAACATGGAATTAATTGTGACTTTTAAAACGAGAGTTGTCTTTTAACATAAGTCATGACAACCCAAATGGCCCAATTTAGGTGAAATACCTATAACAGACTGGTCATTTATTTCAGCTGCAGTGACACACCCTCACCAGTATAGAATTACCATGCTAGTGCGGTAACATTTGCAGTGCTGGCATTAAGCTGTTAGTGATTCATGGAAGTCCATTACATTTGTATTTATTTGCTTTTATTAACATTGATGAGTTACTAAAAAAGAAAAATAAACATGAACGCACATTAAAATATCTACATTTTGAATGGAAATTTATTTCACAGAGGACTTCTGTAGCTTATGTCTGTTGTGTTGTGTTGGTCCTTAATTAACCCCAACACTGAGTCTTGATGTGAAAACAGGACAACAATAGAGATAAGAATAGATTATCATTAACCGATGGGGCAGAAAACTATCATTAGCAAACTAATTATCAGTAGATGTTCTGAATTATAGAGCACACCCAACTACCTTCATTAATAACACAAGCAGTGTTAAGAATTATTAAGAAACAGTGGATGCATTTAACCAAGCAAACAGAGCAATTGTTTAGTGTGACACTTTGTAACTAAGCAACAAAAACACTGGCTAATATTTTTTTATTGCAGTCCCAATAAAATTTTTATTGCAATCAGAGATGATTAAAACAGTTTTCATTTTTCAGACTCTGATTTCTGCTATTGTGGTTCTGAACTTTATTTTAGTTGCTTTTATAGATTTTTGTATATACATCTTATATAGGTGTCCATTCACTGTATTTGTTAGTTATTTCCTGTTTTACAGTCATAGTCACTGTCTTCCATTTAGTTTTACTTCTCCTGTGTCATTATCTTTATTGGTTTCACCTGTGTCTCTTTACATTCCTTGATTACCCTTTTGGATTATGTGAATTGTTTGTTTTCTCTATCCAACTTGCTGTTTTGCTTTGCCCTTGAATTTCATTTCTGCTTTATAGATTTCTGCAACAGCTTAAATAATTGCCTTGACTTTTGTTTGACCCTGGCTACCTTCTGTCTCTCCATTTGGGGTCCTCAACTTTTACACTTCACATTGCAGAATTTGAAGATTGTGACACATTCAAACTGTAAGTGCAATTGTGAATATGTTATAGAACTTAAATTATGAGTGAAAATATCTGTATTGAATACTCAATGTTTAGCCCCAATTTGGAAAATTTTAAAAGAATCCTGACCTGATACAAAATTTAAGAACCACTTGTAATTACCAACTAGGCTACTTGGTTGTAGAGCCTTTTTTTTAAAAACAAATTATGAATTAAACAAAAAGGACACCAAGAACCAGGCATACTAGTTTTGAAACTAAAAAGTTACTGATTCTGGAGTGGGTCTTAAAAAAGCAGAGACACAGGCATCATTGTGGTTTATTTAATGGTTGGCAATATAGACTTTTGGGAATTTGTGCAAACCAGTGTGGATGTGCGGATAGAATATGATTTATTTACATGTGCTAATGTATTTTTTGGACATCTCAGGAGAACTGAACTGACATTAAACTTTCTGAGTTGCTCTGTGGCACTGAGGCAAATGTCACGTAGTGAAAACTTTGCAACATCTGTCTTAAATCATCCCCTCTCTGTCAGTCTTGGTCTGTTGTGCACTAACCAGTGAGGGGAAAAGTGTTATGTTTCTTTTTTACTAAAATGTCCAGGGACAATAAAACTGAATCTAGTCTGAGGTCAGATTCACAAATTTGACACAACTGATGCTGTCACCCTGATGGTGACGATGCACATCTTGTTGTTCAGTGTCATATTTCTATGCATGTGTTACTATTCACAGTGATTAACCTTGTACAATTGTAAGGTTATTGTAATGCATGAAGTATATTCTGTACAGCGACACTCTCTGTATAATGCACACAATTACAGCAGCCATTTATTAACAGAAATCCTCTGATCAGTGCAAGGCTAATTATACACCACCACAATCTTTATTAAGCACCTTGCTACTACTAGGTTGGAGCACCTTTTGCCTTCAGAGCTGCCTAATTGTTCATGCATAGATTTCATTTCATTTCATTTCATTTCTTTATTTATTTCACACATGGTTCAACAGTGTTTCTTTTCCTACATACAGAACCTCCTTCCCTTATTCAACAAGGCGCTGGGGATATTTTTCCAAGATCTGAGTCCACGTTGACATTATAGCATTACACAGTTGCTGTAGATTTGTCAGCTTCATATCCACAATGTAACTCTTCTGTTCCATCCCAAAAGTGCTCTATTGGATTGGGATCTGGTGACTGTTGAGTACATTTGACTACAGTGAACTCAAGGAACCAACTAATTAACCTGGGTTTTGTGACACAGCCCATTATTCTTCTGGAAGACGGGTACACTGTGGCCATAGAACGATGGACATGGTCAGCAACAATACTTGGGTAGGTAGTATTTACACAATGCTCGTTTGGTACTAAGGGGCCTGAAGTTTGCTAATGCCAAATGACTCTACCACCTGAATGTTGCAGCAGAAATTGGGACTGATGAGTCCTTTTCCAGAGTTCTATTTCCCAATTTTGGTGACATCATGTGAATTGTAGCATTACAACAGTTGTACCTAACAAAATGGCCAGTGAGCGAATGTTCCAGTTTGACACTGACTGGATCATTTGACTAGAAATGTGATTTAAGATGATGTAACTATGTCTAATGAAGAGCAGTAATGCTGGAAATTATTTTTTATTGAGTAAAACTGGAGCTCCACAGTGCAGAGGCTGCTGATTTTAACAGTTTTTTTTTTCTTTTGGGGCTCATAATAGTAGGTGTTTGTTTAGCATGCATGCCCACATATTTCTGTGTGACTATGTGACACAGGTCAACACTAGAGATCCCTGATTCATAGTCTGTCTTGTCCAAGGACAGTCTATTAACACAGAATCAATGCTCTCAAACTGGTCATTACTATTTCACCAGCAGAAGGATTATAATCAATAAATCTGCTTTCTGCATGCACTAATGGGTCTTCACAAATACAGTTTATTTAGTTATTGAATCCTGTCTTTTCCTAGCCTTGTGACCTTGTCTATTATCTAACCTTTCTAATTCCCTCTGTGTGCTTAATGGAATTATTGTCACACTGTTACTGTATTTCCTGTGACACAAATTGTCATTTATTGTCATTCATGTTAGAATATCTCCCAGCAATGAAGAGACTAAGGTTGACACAAACAGCTTGACTGTTAAGGTAATGTGTGGCTGGGGCCTTTGACACTAAAGCTCAGGGGCCCATTAAGCCTTAATCCTTCCTGTCCTTGCTTACACAAGGGGAGGAACAGCTAATTAATGGAACAAACAGATATGTAATATAATATAGCTGATGAAATATAAGGAGTTTACATTGAATGTGGAGAAATGTTGTATTTGAAAGGAAGAAGGCAAGTAGTCACTATGTTAAGCATGCTGAATGTTATATAAGACATAGAAGTTCAAATTCAAATCCATTAGTGGAATGTGTCCTAACAGGATAGGACACATCTGGATCTTCAATTAAGTGCTAATAACATATATTCTTGTGTTCCCACGAAAATGTTGTTTTACTTTTAAGAATTACATTATCATGTCCTGGCTCAACCCATACAGAGGCTGTTAGATCCTCAGTGGTGCCTCACACACATATTCATCACATCACTAAACTACTTCACGAACTGCCCTGTGCACAATGTGTTAAATATGTAGATAATCTGAATAACAAAGCAAAAAAGAAAAAAAAGAAAAGAAATTCATTTGTAAAGGTGCTGCTAAACTTTTACCCTCACATCCTTTTGTTCTGTACAGATCAAGCACTTCACAGTGCAGTGCAGAAATGCAGTGTGTTACTGATACGCACAAACTGTGAACTCAAAAGAAGACTCTGGAGGGATGGAGCAGTATTAGTTAAATCCTCAATTTTCCCTCCAGGACAAGTCAAAATGTCTTCTGTGTAAAGGTTTACATTGAAAACAGGCATAAGGAGTTTAATCTAATTACAGACGAGGACTGTCCATGTAAAATATGCAGTTTTGGTCTTTTAGACTACCGAAAGAATAGACTGATTCGTATAGGCCGGCTATGTGCTCTTATCTGCTTGTCAGATCCAACATTTTCAAGTTAACTCCTTAAAAGGTGTCTATAAGAAGGCTCAGGACTGCCATATACTGAGGTCTTCTCAGGACATGCTGTTTTATGTTCTCCAAATGAGACTGCATAAGACTACATATTTGAAACAAGACAAGTATTTGTCCCCCATCATGATGTATTCCATACACAGTGTGAAATATCCAGCTGGTGAATTGGGACACAGTAAGAGGAAAAATTAGATGACCCAGAGGCAGAAGAGATGGAGTACCTGTCGCCATGATGCATTGTTCACATAGGTTGCCTGATTTGGACTTGAAGTTCTAACCCTGCAATAACATAATGAATCAGTACCTGTTGACAATTTCTATTAATTATTTTAACAATCTGAGTGGTTTTAGCATACTGCTTTGTGTGTTTGAAGGAAAGAAATGATGAATAAAATGTAAAATGGGGTTTCAGTGCCAAGCCCTCATTCATGTATTACATTGTTATTGTGACCTAACCTCAGGTGAATTGAAAGTTAATGGTGCTGCTTATAACAAGGTTGTTCTACTGTGATGTTTTGTGTTGGGTTGTACAATATTGTGCATGGCATTTGAATCTACTTGTGTGTGTAGTTGCTGTGTGAACTTGAATTTTACTATGTACAGCTGTGTATAAGCATGCATATGTGTGTGTGTGTGTGTGTGTGTGTGTGTGTGTGTGTGTGTGTGTGTGTGTGTGTGTGTGTGTGTGTGTGTGTGTGTGTTTACCTTGGAAGAGCTGCTTAAAATGATTGACAAATGACAAGTCATCGACAATCCTGAGACTAGAAAAGAGAGCGGAGACAGTTTTGAGAGGTGAGGAAAGACCAGAATATAGAGACGGATAAAGAGAGCATGGCTGGATTTCTGTTTGGGTTTTAGAGAAGTTGGAGAGAGCTAAGAAAAATACCGTAATCTATTAAGGAAAATGAGAGCAATCTGGCAGGTGCAGGAGAACAAGCAGATGTTTGTGTTATGCCAGGGTGTATCATGTCTGAAGTCTCACCTCTCTCCTGATCTGAAATCCAGATTCCTCCTGGCCAACTGATGTTTATTTCACACTAAATGTAGGAAAAACAAGATAAAGAGAAAGAGATGGAGTGGCAAAAGGAAAGGAAGAGTGAAAAAGCTAATTCAGA
Source organism: Pelmatolapia mariae (assembly GCF_036321145.2). Classification (NCBI taxonomy): domain Eukaryota; kingdom Metazoa; phylum Chordata; class Actinopteri; order Cichliformes; family Cichlidae; genus Pelmatolapia; species Pelmatolapia mariae. The sequence continues at coordinate 30,438,556 of NC_086233.1, forward strand.
GAGCAAGTCTGATGCACTGGATGTGGGTGAAGAGGCAAGAGGAAAGGTTATGGTGTTGAGGGAGGAAAGAAAAAAGGTGGTGAGGCTACAAAAATTAGAACTGGGAAAAAAACAGAATGTTCGATACAGGAAAGGATGTAGGAAAATAGGCAAGGGGAAAAGGTTGCAGCAAAAAGGGGGAAACAAATGTCAGGTGAAAAGAAAGAGGTTGGGGACAAATCCCAAAGGAAATAAAGGAAAATCTGTATCTCTAACCGATTTAATACTGAAGCTGTTTCTCTCTTACAATCACATTCACACACATCCACATACACACATCCACATTCAGATACTAAACACATGAACCAGATTGTAGATGACTGCCTCATGGGAGAAAGACAACTTCAGCCCAGAGTGAGAATGGAAAATACCCCAACAATCACATGAGCAAGCACTTTAGTGACAGTGGGAAGGAAAAACTCCCTTGTAACAGGAAGACACCTTGGGCAGAACCAGGCTCAGAGTGGGGAAGCCATCTCCATCAACTGGCTGGGATTGAGGGGCGGAAGATAGTACAAAGACATGCTGTGAAAGAGAACCAGAGATTAATAATAACTAATGATTAAAGGCAGAGTGGTGCATCATGGAAAGTTGCCAACAGCTTAGGGCTGTTGCAGCATAACTAAGGGAGGCTCTTTAGGGACACCTGATCCAGCACTAACTACATGTTATTATCAAAAACAAAAGCTTTAAGGGTCATTTTAAAAGTAGAGAGGGTGTCTGTCTCCTGCATCCAAAGGATGGTCTTGAAAGCTAAAGGCTCCCCTAAAGGCTGCCTCCCATTCTACTTTTAGATACCCTAGGAATCACAAGTTCCACCAGTCTAACAACAAAGTGCTCTATTGGGTTAATACAATAACATGAGAAGCTTGAGAAGGGGTTGAAAGAAGAGCTAGAGAAGATGTGGAAGGTGATGCCAACAGTGGTCTTCATGGTATTCAGACACTCGGGCCAGCGACCCCAAAACTGTAACCAGGAATGGCACCCTGTACAGAATTTCTGTAAGATGCTGAAGTTGTCACACATTCACACAAGATTGCAGGGCCATACAAGTTACTAAGTATTATTTTGAGTTGCTGCAATTAAATGTCGGAAAATAGACTAGCCCGCCTCATCGTTTTTTCACTTTGATTTTTAAGGTGTCTTTGAAGTCAGTCCACTGTTGTCTGATATTTTTTATTTCCAATAGTATGAATATCTAGCATGATTTATTTTTTCCACTGACACTGACTATGTTTTCTAAGTGTTCCTTTAATTTTTTTAAGCACTGTACACTGGACTTAAGTGTACCTTATGAGAGATAGATAGATGGACTAGGTGAGGTGTTGGCAGACTCAGATAATAAGCTGAAATGATTAGCTACACACACAAACAAATAAACACAGATAAATGAACCTCGGCAGGCAAGCAGGCAACCTTTTTATGCCAGCATAAACAGATGTACACACAAGGCTCTGCTAACATAAACACACACAAGCAGTGAAAGGCAGACACTGGTTTTCAGCCGTTTGAATCTCAGTAGTGACAATCAGTATGTTATTGTGGGGAAACATAGCGCATTAAGGTCTCATTTAAAAGGCAATATGAGCTTTAATCACATGCAGAGGGTTGTTTAACTTGCAGTGCAGAAGTTTTGTCTCCCCCTTCTGACAAAGGCAGTAACTACACAAACATTGTTGATGCATGTTTATTTCACAGTTCGAAAAATACAGATATGTTTTCTACTTTCAACTGTAGTGCAGTAAAGCACATACTATACAAGAGCAGCAAGCCGTTGATCTGTTTGTTCTCAGTGTCACCATTTTTTCAGACATTTCATAAAAAACAGGGAGATAGGAAATAGGTACAGCAAACACTGAGCATGATTTTCAGCCCTGTGTCCTAGAACAGATTTGTTTCAGTAGTTGTTAAAGTCTAGTAAACATAACTCTAACTTAGTGCACAAGTTATATGATCAAATATTTCACTTTCACAGTCATATATATGACATTATTGGATTATAGTTATTAATTAATTGTTTAGCACCTAAATGTGCTACACAATTAACTGATATAAGAGCTCCTTGACACAATTGTGCAACATCCACCCATCCATTTTCAGGATCAGGAGGTGCTGAGGTCCAGCTACCATTGGGTACACCCTGGACATGTTGCCTCTGTCAACAGCTATAATAAGAAACTAAAGCTTTAAAATAATTGGCATTGAGTACACATAATATCTGCATCCAAAAATATCACAGAAACAGTAGAATAACATAGAAATAGTAAAAGTACCTTAAACCTTTTGCAAAACTTGAGTAAATGTACTAAGTCACACTTTCCTTGCAAGAATAAGGGTAAACAGGTCCAAAGGCACTGGCGGGCTATCACCTATCTTGTGGGGCATTTGGCACCCCAAACTCTCCTTCTGTACATGCCCTTGTTAGCTCCACATTTAATCTAATGCCTTTTCTAAGGTCTTCTTGTCTAACCCTTGTTAATAAATTGCACATTTACTTGTTATATGCTTAACCCCTAACAAAAGAAACTGAACATGTACTGTTTCACACTGTGTGTGAGTGTGTGAGTGTGTGTGTATGGGCAATTTAGTTTTGACCAAGAAAAAAATTAAAACACTGGCTTTTAGTTCTATTTTGCCTCCTCGCTGGATTTTTACAGCTGAACCAAGAGCTGTAAACATAAATTTATACTGACTGACAAGTTAGTCATTTATTGGAAAGTTTTAGTGTCACCCAGCATCATAAGTGCTATATGGCCCCGTGTGGGAATATAAAATCTAGCACTTGACAGAAAGTCATGCAGCACTTTACTGAACCTTTCTAGTGTCACACTACTCATCTAGAATGTACAAGAAGCTTAGAGGCGAGACCCTGCTTTTCTGTATTGATTGTTTAGGGCAGTCGGACTTGTCAGTCAACCCCTGACCTCAGAATGGTCTAGTTGTATGTAAACAGCAAGTTAATGAAATTCTGAACATATCATCGCTAGGTCTGACTGCAATAGAGTAAAGCTAAATCAAACACATAAAATCTTGTTATATGTTATATTCTACTGTATGTTTTAAATGTTTCATAAAGATGATGCTGTGTGTTTCTTTCACTGATGGAAGAAACATATACAAACCCTTTTGCAGACAACGGTTCTGCATGGTTAACAAAAGCACATTATTATAGCCATCACTTACAACCATTTATTGTTTCAGTGTGAAAAACTTTCCAGTAGTTTTCAGTAGTTAAATTATGTTCCCATTTCAAATAAAACCCTTTCATGTTGTTTTTGATATTTTGATCCCACTGCAGTAAAAACAGTATTATTCTCTGATGGCCAAAGCTGATGAGACGATGGAAACTTTGCATTGATAATTTGAATACATCTTAAATTTTATCAATTGGGAGTTTTATTATGTCAGCGCATTAGAATGAGACTGACATCATTATATAATAAAGAACAGAAAAAAACAATAACATGGTGCTACTGGGGTGCAGTGAATGGGTGGAATATGTCTCATCACGTAGAACTTCAAAAAGTCACAGAGTGAGAGGCTCACAAAGAATGAGGAAAATCATCAGAGACAGAATGATACTGACAGAGACACAAACAGAAACAGAGAATGAAAGAGTAAAACAAAGCAAGAGAGAGATGTATAGGCACCCAGAGACAAGAGTTTATAAAAAATGGAGTGGGAAAAAAACCATAAAATGACAGAAAAATGTAAAAACAAACAAACAAACAAACAAACAAAAACAACCGCACATGTGGGGGAAGACCCGAATAAACTTGAGTTGTTTGGGGATTTGGTTTCATAATTTACCTAATCTTCCTGTTTGAAAATAAACTCGGGCAATATTCATAGCTGTGGTCTTCTGTAATTTAAATGTAATGTGGTTAACTGTAATTAATATGCAAAACGCTTCTTTGCAGCAACTGCCATTTTAATAGTGTAACAAAGAAAGGCAGATTAATGTGAGACAGTACTGGCTAACAGTGGCGCATTTACATTTTTATTAATGTTGAATTATTTGTACTATTCCTCAAGATAAATAGAAAACAGCAACTAATAAAAAGAAAATGTGATGACTTAATTTTTTTGTTTTTCATAGTATAAATAAACGATTCAAGTGCAGGTGAAAATAATATCAAGAGGAAAAAGCACAAAGGTTGATGTAAAACGCTGATATGCTGAAAATACACGTTAGTCACTCTGTCCTGATCTCTTTAACCCCCCCCCAAAAAAAAAAACAAAAACAAAAAAACATCACTTTCACATGCACTGCGTTGACTACCACATGCTAGGAGAAGTGCAGCTGTCACTGCAAAACATGATCTTGTAGTCTGAAGACTGCTGGAAACAAACCTGATACAAGTTTTGGGTAGAAACATGTCTCCAGTAAAAATAAACAACTGACCAGCAGGAAGTAGAAAGATAAACAACTGGAAAAGATGTATGCATGTTCAAACATTCAGACCCTGACACCATAATTTCACACTCTATACACGTTCAGCCTTTACTCTGCTTACATTGCATTGTAACAGAACATATGTGTATACACAGACACACACAAATGAATGTGTGTTCACAACACACAGGAGTTCTACACTAAATACACATCATGTACTTTCATAACACTGGCAGAAACAAGCGTTACAACTCCACTAAGCAAACAAGGTATGTGCAGTTATCTTGACAGAAATAAAAAAGAAGAAGAAGAAAAAACATCATATGCAGGCATATATTCAAGGACAGGTACAATACACTCTCTTGTGGTGTAACTCACTTATTCTCCGCAGCACTCTCACTCGCACACATATATACTTTTCTATATCTCTTTCATATTCCATAGGGGCTGGAGTTAATCCTCACCACAGGAGGTGTCATCACCTCACTGAGACTGTTGGATCCTGCTGACACACCTCAAGCGTAAGTCGAGATGAATTAATGTCATTTAGTTCCCTTCACAGTCAAACACTGGCATGCACTGTAATACTTTAAACTCACATATGCCTCAAACACGAAGTCAAATATTTGAACGGAATTGAATTCACTGTTTTTGTCAGCGCTCAGATGTGCTGGGCTGTCATCTCCAATATTGCAGCCGTTAGCTCACATGATATTTTTTCACGTTCAGACTGTTTACATATTAATACGTCTGAAGAAGTATGATTAGTGGGAGTCCCTGAAACCTATTTGTGTTTGAGGAGTGTGGTAGGAAGAGTGCATATTAGTAACAGGAGCCTTTTGAGCTCTTTCTGTCTACCTCTCTCTGCATGTTTCCCCTCAGTTATTCTCTCTCTGTAAATATTCATTAGAGCTCTTTGTAACACTTAGTTCAGCTTTCTTTCCCTGACGCATGCCCCTAAACACTGCTGCATGTGATACATGCTGATGAAGGTGACATCGTTTCAAAAAAGTTTTGATCTGCATTTGGGAAACAGTTGAGATTTTTCTTTAATCTACAGAGATGGCAAAGTAGGTAGGATCATTTGCTTTTTTTTTCTGTATTATTTTAAGTGCAGACATATGATTTCCACTGGTGTGTGATATTCTAAAGGTTCTTCTGAGTCACTGATCAAACTCAAATTTAGGTTGTTCACTTCAGGGTTTGGTGGTTGTCATATCTCAGTTTTTTGTTGTCCTCTGACAGAGTCTGAAAGGCGTTTCTCTGTCTGTATTGAATTATGTTGCTTTTTAAAAATCACTGGGATAAAAAAATAATATTAAAATTATATGAACGGCACAGGTTTTATATTTGGATATTTAAGAGACAGAGTTAGTCTTAACCAAAAGTGAATAGACGCTTATTAAGAAATACAGCTTTGGCTTAGTAATTTCCCTCATTTATACCTTGTCCTCCTAGGTGGCATGCTGGTAACATAGTGTTCATCATACATGTAAAATTGTTCTCTATTGTTTTGCAAGGAGTTTATTATGTACCAAGAGCAGGTTTTACACTATTTTCAGTTCCCTGTGGAGATTGTTGTAATTATAATGGGGCAAAAGAAAGTAGATGGTTGTGGGAAGCTGCTGTTCTATGTCACTCTGCAAACTACAACTTTATTAATAAAATCAATATGACTCGAACCATATTTTAGCACAAATCCAAAACTGTACTATATTACTGTGACATTAAAAACATTTAATATGGCAGCTTGAGTCAAGGGATAAACTGTCAGTTGCAGCATTTACTGCTTCACTGTGAAAGAGTTTGAAAACGTCATCATAAAGAAGAAACCTCCACAGCGCTTTGTGCAACAGGGCTAACGTTTTGTGTAAGCACCTTCCACCTCAGGCTGACCATTACAATAAGCCTTATTATCCCTATCAGAGAGGGAAAACACACACACAAACATACATATGTAGGCACTTTTTTGATCATCGCTAATAAACTATAGTAATGAAACATGTATGAAGTTATTTCTTGCCTTTGAAGTGATTCATGGATTTGCATCATTTCGTTTATTTGATATAACTTTGTGCATTTTTGCTCAGCTGCCATTTTGATAAGATGACATCTTTCACTTGAAACTACCACACACATTTTTTGGGTGTGTAGAAAAATGTATGTTTGAAAAACTGGTTTCAACGTGTTTGCTCTTTCAAAAAAAAATAACTTATTGATCATCTAGTGAAAATAATAAGAAATGATGAGTCAGAAAACACCACATAATTATGGTGCAAAGATTTGAGTGTAAAGTGTAATGACATATGCTGATTGATTAGATGCAGAGCACATGCCTCAGGAATAAATCATTTCAATGAAAAGATGAATAATGCCATCAAGTATTCTGTTTCAGAGGACATAATCTCCTTGACCTGTAAGACCCAAGACTGGAAGAAAATGAAATGAGTGGGGAAATGATCAAGACAGAGTGGAATTAAAGAAGAAACAGATTCTATTTTAAATTAGAGATTAATCATTTACAGAAAATGTCAATCTCTCCAAAAAGTGTCATGGTCCTGCATATTGGACCCACAGTTCTGAGTTTCTTAGACTTTTAAATTCTTGTTTATTATAAAATAAAAGCTGTGGCACATTTTCAAATTCAGATTCAACCGTGTCTCATTACCCTTCCCTAGTTACCTTGTGCATTTATAGGGCTGGTCTCCCTGCGTCCTCAGCTGCATCATATTGTGTTGCTCATTTGTAGTTCCTAGTGTGTTCTGTTCTGAGTTTTCTTTGGATTTGGACCACAATAAAGGCTCAACTTTTGTTCTGACAAGTTAGACTCAAAAGTCTTCATTTGGGTCCCACCTCCATACCTCCACCTCATGGTAAAAAAGACAGTTGATGATTTCAAATGAATGTTAGTATAGCTGAAACAAACTGTCACATTTTAAAAATGGATTCATGCAATTAAATTACAGAAATAAATTGTGCTGTGTTTAAAAAAGCACATATGCTGCTTCCTGCTGTCTGTGTAAACAGTTGTTATCCTGACTTAGTGGTTAGGAGTTTGGCTTCTGCAGCTAATACCAGCTGGTAATTTATGAAACTAGAGAGATGGTTAATTAGAAAAGACAGAGTTGTAGTTGCATGTGTATGCTTGTGAACTTGTAGTTCTGGCTTTCAGTTTCACTTGCAACACTGGGTCAGTCAGGTATATTGTAGGGGAATACATACAAAAGTGGTGCACAATAGGTTTACAAGTTTTCTGTTGGGTTTAATGGAGCAGCCAAAACAAGGCTCTTTCCATGTGTGGCTACTATTTTTCAAACTGTGGAGAGTTTCAATTTATACAGCAGATAACATTGTAAGAACACCCCTTTGCAATAATAAATCTATTAGTAAATGCCATCACTTGTTCTTTGATGTTTCATTTTCAAAATACCTTGGGAAAAATGTTTTTCTCCTCCTCTTTTCTTGTTTCTCCTCCTGCAACCTCAAGTCTCGAAGTATTACTAAAATACATTTTAATTCATTACATCACCTTTCTCACTATCTTTTTTTCCTCTCCTTCCTTTGTGGTTGTGCTGGTGATGACATTTATCATTTATTTTACCCCACACGTCCCCATGTGCTTCACATGTAAGGGATTATCATCATCCCTTACATGTGAAACTCTCAAGATTTAATCCTATCAGGACTTCCCTTCTGCACTGCTTGCAAATTCACCACTTGCCTTTGCACATGTTGTGTAGTCAAAAGTAAATTGTGTTTTTGTGCCAGGCAAGCACAGTTACACTGAGAAATTAACATAAATAAATTTCAAATAGGATGGAAGCAGTGAATTGATTTCTTGGAAGGGAAGTGGGTATCATGAATAATGACTTAGCAGGGGCTAGTCCTTGAAGTCCCTGATGGAAACCAGGCCAATGTTTTGTATGCCTTGTACACTAAATACACTGGCTCTTTCTGACATCTAGTGGTGACATTATCAGTTGCACTGATGGCAGTTAGTATTCCTATTTGTAGCCTGAATGAATGACAATGGATAGATGGATAAATTCATCTTGGATGGTTGATACTGGATGCAAAGCTCCAATATTAGAAAGGAAAACACATTTTCATCTCTTCTCAAAATGGAAAACTTTTGGCTAATATAATTAAGCAAATTACAAGAGATACCCCTCTCTGAAATTTAGTTATGACGTACCATTATTAAAATTAAATTTGTACTACTTGTGCTGTAGCTTATGATATGCCCAGTTAAACCATTGACTAAGGAGCAGGGATATCTTGGAATAATAATAAAAGTATGCACAGTATAACCTTGATAACAGTAAATTCCACTCTTGGTGAGCAGTAGACGATTCATCCAGTTCACAGACTTGGACAAAGAACCTTAAGCCATACTTGACTGAAGAAATTTTAGAAAGAAATATTTTCTCTGCTAAATAAAGGTAAATGTTTTTTATTGTCCCATATCAGATCTTCGTAAATCTTTGGTGGGGAAAGATCTTCAGTGAGCTGGTAAATTAATTTGTTACATCTTCCCTCCATACTTCCCTTAGATCCTGTTATCTAAAACATGAAAAAAAAAATGCATCGTGTAAAAGAATTTGTGGTGACAGAAAAGCAGGGTAAGAAATCTTAAATCTCCAGTGATACAATATTGGATGAAACTGAATTGGTGTCATAATACTTTGATATGGACTAAATTTATTTAGCATATCGTTTCAAGCTTGGCAGCAGGGCTACTTAAATTACATCAGTGTAACTCACTAGAGAAGACAGCAGTGTAATTAAAGACCGGTGCTCACTGCTTCAAGGGACATTTCAGCAAAAATTATGGAATGTGCTCTTTGTAGGACGGTGGCCTGAAACAAGAATAAAACACACGCACACAAGCACCGTTTTATTCTTGAGGTGTGCCTTGTCAGGGTTCATTTCTGCCTTCTTAATGGGGCTGGGATCATCAGTTGTGTTGTGCAGAAGTCAAGTTGGCACACAGCTGACAGCCCTATTTGACAACTGTTAGAATTCATATTATAACAAGAACCAGTCACTTAAGAAAAGAGAAATAACAGTCCATCATTACTTTAAGAACTGAAGGTCAGCCAGTCTGGAAAAGTGCTAAAACTTTGAATATGTCCCCAAGTGCTGTCGCAAAAACCATCTAGTGCTAAACGATGAAACTGACTCACATGACTCACATGAGTGGCTCACCAGCCTCAGACATCGCAAGTTAACAGCACCTCAGATTAGAGCCCAGATAAATGCCACACAGAGGTCCAGTAGGTTCAGATGAGACTGCAAGAATCAGGCCTTTATGGTCAAACAGCAATGTATGCAAAACAGTAATCAAAGCAAAGGGTGGCTATTTTGAAGAATCTAAAATATAAAACACGCTTTGAGTTATTTCACAGTTTTTTGCTTACTACATAATTGCATATTTGTTCATTCATAGTTTTGATGCCTTCAGTCAGACTCTACAATGTAAATAGTCATGAAAATAAAGAAAAAACATTAAATGAGAAGGTGTGTCCAAACCTTTGACTGGTCGTGTTTGTGTGTGCATGTGTGTGTGTGTTTATATATTTAATTTAATTGAAACAATTTTGCTTTTTAGTCTTTAGTCACAAACAAAACTGATGTTACTGTTTAGATATGATAATCATTACCTGCCAAGACAAACATGTTTTCATTTGATATATGTTAATTATAAGGCAGCTTTGACAGACTTTACATTGGGATTTGCATGGTAAAAACTATTATGATAAATAGACAATTCTTCACTGAACAAAGCATCAAATAACATTAAAATTGCACCTTCTTATAGCCCAAATACCACAGAATCATTATTTTGCCAGAAGGGGGTGCTGGTAGTTCTTCAGTGACCCAAGAAATTCCCTGATCAGGCACATTCATCTGCTACTTCAAGAAGTGGCACATTAGTGACACAAAAGAGATTTTTTTTTTTTAATACAGATGTTTCAAAAGTCTTTCTCACTTGGTAATTTTCATTTGGACCTCAATTTATAATAGGAGACAAGATTTAATAATGTGATTGTCTTCTAATGGAAACTTAGTATCCTAACATCCTGACAATAGAATTAAATTAGTTTGCGATTTTTAATTTATTTATTTATTAGAATGAAAACATTTTTTATAATCCATTCCCACTGTAAACGTAATCACTCAAATGCATTCCTATTGCCCTTCCATCCAGTTGGACTATCATTCAGTTGAAATTCAGTGGTGTTTGCAACAACATTTCTGTGTGTGAATTCAAAGAATGTAATACTACCATATCCTGTGATTGTTTTATTGCATCTTTTAATCAGTTTGACTTTTCTATTCTGACTTATAGTAATTAGGAAAAAAAATGCTAGTCAAATGCACATTTCACTGAAATGGGAAATGTGTGACACATGTATGCAACACTGGAGACACACCATTTCATTGCAATGAATCTCACTGGACTGAGCTAATTAATGAATGCAATTAGTATTTTTTGGTCAGGTCAGTGGCTGATCTTCTAAAGGACTTGAATGGACCATTATCAGCATGTGTATGGTCTTAGGAAAATGCTTCAATGTTGTCTCAAAGTGGTAATAATGCATTTTATATTTAAAAAACACATTAAGAACTCTCTATGAAATGAAGTTATGGTCAAAGCCCACAAAATTGTCCATGAAATCTAATCTAACAGCTCCTGAACAGCCTAAGATTTTCAATCTTGTTCTATTTTTTTTTTCACAATAATTACTGGTCTTTGGCACCTTTTCTTTTCAGGCATATTCTGCCAGAAAAAATAAAACACAAACTGCTGTATTCATCTTTTGGCTGATTAGAACACCTTTCAAGACTGCGTGGTTGACATCTTCTGTACTCAAACGAAAGAAATGACAAACCTAGGACATGTTTCTTAGTTTTTTACTGGTTTACACCAACACATCAATAAAATTATCTGATGTTATACTACTGATTGAAACACTCTGCTTTTCCTATTCCTTATATTAGCAATGTTTATGTTAATAGGTGAGCATACATGTTTTTATTACTAATTTTAGAAATTAGCAGTGCCCATTTTACAGCTAATGCCATTCCAGCACTTGAAGTATAACTAAGCAATTTTGTAAATCAAACAAAAAAGAAATATAAGACATTTGAATGTAAATTGTATTCTTATAGATGCATTTTTATTTTTGTTGTTAATTGAGTGTGTGTGTGTGTGTGCGTGTGTGAGTGTGTGTTTGTATTTACGTGAGTGTGTATGTGAAAGTCTGCCCATGTGTTTATGGTTTCAAGTGACAGTTAAAAGGCAGAGTGAAGAGGCCCATCTGGAGAAGTGAAACATGAGCCATTATTTCACTCTCTTTGTCAACGTGTGTGAGTTTGTGTGTCAGCATGTGCATGAGCGACTGTCTGTTACTGACACTTCGGGTCTGTTATTGGCCAGTTAACATGTTGTCTTACACACTCAAGCAAAAATTGTATGAATACCTGCACAGCCTTACAAACATTTGCTTTGCTGCTCTACACCATAGACAAAGTTACCATCCAAGTCTGAAGATGAAGAAGAGAAAACAGGCCATTCATCAGGAGCCTGGAGACATGGGATATGGGACTGAGACATTGGTGAGCTCTGGAGACAGAGATGCATGATAAATGAAGAAAACCTGTTATATTATCTAACTATTAATATACCTTTGATAGGATATGTTCCTACCTGTTCATCCACCCTACTATCCTGAGGGGTTGGAAGATAATTATGTCTTACTGATGGACAATGTGATTGGGAGTGGAGGATCACATGAAAGAATATGGGGAGAGCACAGAAAAAGAAATTCAACCCTTTTGGGTATCGGGACATTAATGACTACTGTGGTCACTCAGAGCCAGATACCACTCTAATATAATGTAATCTACCTGGACACTAATCAGACTACGGTCTCATCATCAGTTGATGAGCCTGTCAGCATGAACTCTTAATGGAGTTGACCCAGAAAGGAAGAAATCTTTGTAGAACATCATTAACGGTGGATGAACAAAGTTTTGTAGTCTGGAGTTAAGTTTAGTTTCACACTTGTACATGCCATTTCTTCACTGGTCGTGACACATTGTTAGTGGCCTTTTTAACAGGCAAAAGTTTAACATCGTCTTGTGTGTGCACTGTCCAGTATCTGCAGTGGAATTACATTTCATTTTTACATGATAACAGTATACTGCAATCTTCCAGTGTTACAAAATTTAATACAATAAAACAGCTCAGTTCACCATTTCAGTCCAACTGCTGTTTCATTGCCAGGCGATTTATGGTCTCCAAGACCATCAGGAACTGACCGACCAAATATGCACACAAGTACACTTATAAGGTTTTGGGGCTCTAGTGACATGTAGTGCAGGTTAGTTAGTTATATATTTCCAAGGCCAGTATTTGCAATCAGCACATATCTGATGTAAGCATGTGTGTTGAACAGACAACAGCACAATGCAACATCATCATTTATCACTATCCAGGCGTTTTCTGTCGTCTGGGAAATGCCTGTCAGCTCTCTGGAGTATGATCACATTGTGCACAGACACAAAAGACCCCAAACCTCAATTATGAATCTTCTTAATTAGATGTGACCAAAAATAAGCTAATAAAATGTCTGTTGTCTGTTTTGCTGTTTATTTATATAGTTAGAATTGAATTAGGTGGTAAAGAAAGTTGTCTTTTAATGCCTGAATTTGTAGTATGATTCAACAACAGCCCACAGTGAATTACAAGTTATTGGAGGCAAGCACCATCAACCCTGATTTGTGTGCATGTGTGTAACACATTGTAAAGTGTTTTGAAGAACCACTGAGTTTAAAAAGGAGTTATATTACAACAACATTAATTTGAACAATGATAAGCAGAAAAACTATATTGTTAAAGTTCTGATGTAAAAGACAATAGAGAATATAAATGATGATGTTTTATATGCACATTATGCAGTTTAATGTGTCTTACATGGCATTTTCTATATATCAAACTTTGTCACCTTTTTTAATATATAATTGGTGAACAACACACTATTTTGTTATTTTGGCAAGACAGTGACATGTATCAATAATGATGTGTCTTTTAAATAAAGAGCATTTTTGAAAAAGAAAATACACAATAGAGAAGCAATTACATGCGGGTCCACTTCAGCTTTCCAGATAGCAAAAACACAAAGAAAAAGGCATTATTTCACTGTGACTGAGCATCTGTTATGGTGAATGCAGGCCTATTTAATGAACACTGATCAGTGTCCAGAAGCAATTAACATGTTCCCAAAGAGAGATGGAGAGCCTTACACAGGATGGGGAAATTGAGAGCTCATAGGCAATTGCCAAGCCTGCAGAAGGAGGCAACACTCACCTGAGACACAGCACAATGTTCTATGGTGGAAATTCACAGTTTTCTTCACAGAAGCAGCTAGAGAGGCAGGGACGGGGACTAAAAAGGATGAAACAAAGGGAGGAGAAATCGTCCCCAGATGGCAGGGCATACGGTGAGATGTGTAGAAGACAAAGCTGGCATGCTGATGTGACTTGGAGAGGAATAAAGGGACAAGGGATTTGTGTGTGTGTATCTGTGTGTGAGTGTGTGCTGGTGATTTAATCACTCCTCAGAGAATCATTACTCGCTGTTGCACAATAAATGATGATCTCCACGGGAAGAAAAAAAATCACACAGAGTTTACAATTACGAATAATGCATCTAAAAGGTATAATATATAATATTTGTTCAATTTATTGATGAAATAAACAGTGTAGAAGTTGTAAATTTTCTTTTAAAGTGTTTATAGCAGCCTGTAGAGGGCAATCACAGTCTATTCTTTATACATTTGTTCAAACTGACAAATTCTTGCACATATACATAAACTGAGAGGCATGTGTTAAGGTGAAAGACTCAAATGTTTGTCTAGACAGTTCTCTAAATCAGCAATATTTCCAGAGAAAAACCAGTGGAGAAAAGTCATGCCAACTGTAAATGTTATTATTCTTACTTTTCACCTTACAGTTTTCCTTTGTTGACCCAATTATTCTTCAGCCAGCAACCCTGTTTATTACCCACTCGTGCAGGATGTATTTATCAGTTGATGATGTCCTGCTGTTCTGTAAACAGAATATTTATAGACTGAACATTGATTTAACAACTGGGTAATTAATAACAGTGGTTGACTGCCGTGCTCTTAGGTGTTCTGGTTTGATAATTAGAAACAGATCTTGAGACCTGAAGAGAGAGGAATATTTATCATCACCAGACCCCCTATTTAGCTTAGACCTTTATCTAAATATAGGTCAGGTGTGTGTGAGGAGAGGCCACTATTATCTGCCAGCCGAAAAAGGATACACGGCTCAATTTCCATGGTTCATACAAAATGTCTAGTGGTGTCAAAGAGGCCAGAAGACAATTAAAGTCAATTACTGATTAGCAAAGGGAATTGGTAGAAATGTAGACACCCCAGACTGTATTATGAAAAAAAGATATGCACATTAGAAAAAGATAAGAGAGAACAGCTGTTTTGCTGTTTGTTTCTTGTATTGTTGACTTTAGTAGCAATGTTGCTCAAACGTACAGTGACAGTAATGTCTGTAATGATTTGATGCTCTTAATAAGTAGCACTAACAACAAGTCTTGGTACCAACCCTCCAATTTGAGGGCTGTTTGTTTAACGAAATTGCACACCAGATGGAAGAACATTCAATTCACAGTGCAGGTCTCGCACACATATATTGCTGGTGCACATCAGCATGATAGTCCAACATCAGTCTATACTGGAAATGAGCAGAGGAAATTCCTAAAATTCCCACTTGAAAATTTCAGCCTATCGCATATTTCAGTTTGTGACTAATATGAACAGCGCTGAGATTCTGAACAGCTGTGCTTGCAGGCTGATGTAAAGCTAATATTTTTTGACAAACCCAGATGGTTTCACACCTGTTTCTGCAACCATGACAGATTTTATTTTCATGCCGTATTTGAATGGACAACACATTGTAATTCTAATCTCAATATTAAACAAGCCCCAGTCAAGGTTTCATTTTTACAATGGGAAAGCAAAAGATGAGAAGACGGAATTTGATTGTTGATGTAGGCCACTGTACGTATGACATTAAAGTGTGGCTAGATTTGAAGATGTTTCCATAGGCAGAAAATCAACATGTATTCTGCCAAACTGAGCAGCTGTGAACATCATGCAAACTGTTCAAAGACATTTACAAATCATGAAGACCAGTATGTGAACAAAAATGGTGGGCAGGGGGTTTGTGGCTGTACAGTATTTGTGTTTCTGTTCAATTCATGAGACATCTGGCATCCCTAAACCCCCTACCCTTTAGTGCAACATACCACACACACACACACACATGCACACCAAGACCTGAATAATGAGGTGTCATGTCTCCCTCACACCCTGGGACCTCCATTCATGCCTCATCCATTCACGTCATCTTCCAAATCCGTCTCTTGTGCACCAACTCTTCCGTGTTATACACTCATTCTCTTCTTTTAACGCACATGCATACACACACACAACAAGCACACACACATACTCACAGTGTCAGGATGGAGGTCAGGTCATGGTGATGAGAAATGAGAGATGAGGCTTCTATTGAGAATAATTACAGTTGAGAGTTGGATGCTCCCTGGCCTCTTCAGTATGAACAGCTCCTATTGGTCAGTCTGGCCCATGTCTAGCCTACCAGCTGCCCTGTTTGTTTCGGGTGGTGGGAATGATTATTATGAATGATGAAGATATTATTTATCATAGCAGTTAATTTGACAGCAGGGCTGGCTCTGGCTGCTTTGCTACAATGGCTGACATTGTTGAGGTGGTCATTATTCATTTTGTTCATCTGTCTTTCAGTCTAGTATGAAAACACTGATGTGAAGTACAAATAATGCAGACATGACAACAGTCATTTTGTCTTCTTGCTGCTCAAAAGTGATTTTTTAGGCTTATTTTTACTTTGCACAGTTCAATAACAAGACATTTGTTAAGCAGACTGAGACAATAATTAGAAATATCTTATTTCTCTGTTGTATTAGAAGCTATTCCAAATATATATAGCCTTTATTGACTGAATAACAAGCTGATGTGAATAAATCAGATATACTGTTGTACTAAATTGTGATGGAGAGAAGTAAATGTATATCAATGAAATCTCATATTCTGGTGTTTTATGATATATAATAAAATATAACTTTTAGAATGTAAAATGTAACTTTTAGAAAATGTTTGTGAGCAAAAATGTGTGAAAAATGTTGCAAAAAACTTTTAGAATGGCGTTGAAAGTTTAAGCGTTTATCATAAACACAGAATAGCTACATTATTAAAGGAATAAAGTGTCATCAAAACCCACAAAACCTGCTTTGACGCACGTCTCATTGCTACCTTCAGTGATTAAATATTCAGTTTTTTCAACATCAAAAATTCACAAAGAAAGCACAAATAATATATCAAAACTATGTCAACAGTGAGTAAGAAGCCATTAGATCTCAGCATTTTCTCCATCAGAAAGGTTTTTTTTTACCCATTTTCTTTTTAAGTATCGAAACTGTTTACGTTTAAGAGTTAAGACTTTGGCTCACTGACTAAGAAAGCCGAAGTGTGTGTGTGTGTCACAGGTGACACGGTGTCACTAGTTAGGTCATCATGTTTAGGCTCATTCACTCTAAAATTATTTAGGCCAAATCTTTCAAATGGTGTCACTGCATACACATTTTCAATTCATTTCAATCACACAAATGCAGAAATAATTATTTGCAGTATTTTATCTGATTTATTATGAGAATGTCATGCCTTTGGTGCTTAACCCTTTAAGACCTACCATAGAACCAAGTCCGCCAGAGCTTATATTATATTTTTACATGCTGTAGTGCCAATTTTGGGAGCATTTCAAGTTGATATACATCAATACAACCATTACAGCCCAAATTTTAATAATATGTATGCATTAAGTGCATAGTAATTACATAAATTGCAAAAAAGTGCAATAAACTACAAAAAAATTGAAAATCGTTTTTGTTTTTTTAACATATATTTCTAGTTAGAGAAATTTAAGAGGCTTATCCCTCAAAACTGTAAATACAAAAAAGTTGCACAAACTAGTTTCCCACCACAGGAAATTTATTTGAAGTGTCTTCATAGTTTTACTTTTGAAATACACCAATTTTTATATACTGCAGGAAAAACGAAAATAAATATTATAGTGCAAATTTGCAAAAAAGCAGCATATGCATCAAAATAAACTATTTCCAGCAGTGCAATTTGAGTTCTAAGCATCCCAGAAACGACACAGAAAGTCATAAAGTCAAAGATAACTTTTAAAAACACCAGTATAGGCTCTGAGGCCCTGACAGTAAAAAAAACTACATTTCCGCGAAAATGACGTCACTTCCGGTTTCGGGCAGGTAATGGCGGACATGCGAAAGTTCGCGCTGACATCTATTCCAACGTAGGAAGTGTTATGAACAGCTGATCGGATCGGCAAAGCGTGTTTCTGGAATATTATGTTTTTGTTGCTGCAAGCGCTTTTTATGCAGTTTTTGCAAAGCTATATGTGGAAGAAAACCGTGACCTAGGACAAGCTGATGGCATAAGATGTAAGTACAACTTCTCCGGTTTCATATGCAAAAAAAATTATTGCGCTAGCTTACGTGGTTGCAGTGATACAGGGATTTAAAAATAGATACGCAAATTGTAGCGGGGGCGCTACGCTCGGCTCTAAAGGGTTAACTTAAATGTACCACAAACATTTATCCCGTTTTGCCTTCACAAGTCATTATATGTTTTGTCTATCCACATTCACTCTGATCCACATACTGAACACATAAAAGTGGTGAGCATACTGCATGCCTCGACTGTACATTTAATTCAGTTAGTTGTGAAGCTCAGATGAGCACAGACCTTTTAGATATTACATTCCTACTTCTTGAATACTATATTTGGCCACAGCTTCCACCTGGTGCATCTCTATTTTATATAGTTCTACAATATGACAACCTGCCAAAGTATCTTTGTCACTAGTTTGCTTGGAGTTATTTTTATTCATTAAATCAAGCAAAAAAAGGTTGTTTTCTTTAGCCTCTTTGTTATGCCCTTTAGTTAAATATAGATTTTTTTTTATTAGATACATATTCTTCAAATAATGTTCCCTTTTATAAAATTAGGATAATTAAAAAAAAACATGTATTATAGCTCTATTATCTTTGTCTTTTTTCCAGTTGTTTGTTATTGCAATAACAACATAACATTAGGGATGTTAGTGGGAATTAATTTCTTAGTTGACTAAATGGGGTGGGGTGGGGTGGGGGGGGGGGGGGGTATAGACTAACCAACTGGTCTAAAACTGGTAAAATATTAAGTTAAATTTGAAAACAGTTAAAAAATATATATATCCCCATTTCAAAATGTAATGTGACAATCTCATTGGCTTACGCAGTGATGATGTCATAAGGACACCTTTAAAATCTTGAATCCTTTTAAGTTTTTGCATAAAGAGGAGTGAGAAGCAGCAATTTTTAATGCGTTTCTTCACAGCAGTTGTGTTCACAGCCTTCAAACGTTCGCCAGGGAAACATTTGGAAACCTTTTCAGAGTCATCGTATACAAACTCCAACATGTATCCAAGAAAACCCCAACAAAGACAAAAAGATTACGCCACCTCTCCTTCCTGGCGTGGCTGGCCAGTTTCCCCAAATGGCATCTTATCCCTCCAAAGGGCATTACAGGAAAGTAGGAAGGAAACTACCGTCTCCAGAACAAAATTAAACAAACTGAAGACAAGAAACTTCAACTGGAGGAGAAGTGCAGACAAATCGAAAACCAAAATAAACACCTGGAAGAAAGACAGCAACACCAGCCTGACATTAAAATTATTAATGAGAGCTGGGGAATAAAGTTTGGTCAAGCCCGAGAGCAGATTGTGTTCCTGATTAAAGAAAACAAGCAAAAGAGCGCTGAACAAAAAGAAATGTCCGACCAGCTTCAAGACAGGAAAGCTACTATTGAAAGATCCAATGGGATCTCCAATACATGGAACAAAAGAATCGAGTCCTCCAAGGAAAGCTTGATGAAGCTGTGGAAAAAACTAAAGAGATCCTCCAACAGAAGGAAAAACAGGATATAAAGCAAAGAGACATGCAGTGTCAAAAGCATGGAGGAAAAATACAAATTGCTGAAAGTAAGGTTGGATTAAACAGTGCGCAAAAATCAAGACCTTCTTCAAGAGAAAGAGGAACAGCAAGAAAGACTGAAAGAAGAAAAACCTATTCTCCAGGACTTTTTTAGAGTAAAAATCTAAAACTGCAAGAATTTTGTAATGACTTGAAGGACAAAACAACTAAACTGGAAGGAGAAAAGGAAAAACTGGAAAAACGATGCTCACAGATGGAGAAAAGGATCAATCTAATGGCGAGAAACAACTCAGAGGTCATTAAGGGGATATTATTGTCCTTCAACAACTTGAAGCACGAACATATTGAAATGCAGGCGCAAAAGCAACAACAAGACAAAATACATGAAGACCTGCAGTGTACATTCCAAGAAATCCAGAGAAGAAATTAGCAGTTAGAAGACATGCACAAAGAAGTACAACAGAGTAATGCAGACCTGCACAAGGCAAAGCTAACACAGGAGGCAACATCCAAAGAACTGAAAGAAAAGCTTGAAGAAAAACAAGCAACATTAGAAGAAGTGGAACAATGATGCGAGAAACTTGAGAAGCAAAACGCAGAAACAATCGATGAGTTGAAAATCCTCATCCTGGAGAAAAAAGCGCTCATGGAAAAGTGCATGAAAAAGAAGAAAAAATGCTTCCGCTTGCTCCGGAGGAAGAACACTGCTGCTTCCTTACCTGATGTAGCCTCGTCTTCCTCCACCTCTGTTCACCCCCCAACCCGGCAGTTGACCGCCCCCTCCTGAGCCTGGTTCTGCCAGAGGTTTCTGCCTGTTCAAAGGCGGTTTTTCCTCCCCACTGTCGCCTACTGCTTGCTCAGAGAGGGATTGTTGGGGGTTTCGCTCCTCTTTCTCTTTTGGTTTTTACCTCATTTTACCTTGTTCCTCTATTTACTTGTTTCTTTGTTTAACTTTATTTTTTTCAACTTATCTAACAAAAGAATAAACCAACCTTAATTGATCCTTTGAGTATTTTCTTGAAAACTCATAAATGGTGAACTAAAAACCCTGGAAAATAGTTTGAAACACAGAAATTGTTTCAGCTGAAACCGGCGAAGTCATACGTGCCTGCGTGTGTGTGTGTGTGTGTGTGTGTGTGTGTGTGTGTGTGCCTTTTGCTCATCAATAATAGCCATGCTTTTGTGTCCTTACCATGACAAAGACACGTGTGGACGCATATACACACCAGCACGTACAAGGTGCCATGTATCTCCTTTCCTATAACCTGGTTACCTGCTGGTTTCATATTGCTGATGACAGGTTTAGAACAGAACACTGCAAAGATCTCTCATCACTGTATGTGTGTCTCTTGCTCTGATACGGGGGACACAGATCAGAGACTGTAAATAACAAAATAACAATAAACTTAAATGAAAAAAAGATAACAAAAATATAGACTTATTAGATTACAGGCTATAATCTAAAAAGTCTAGATTTTTGTTAATTTTTTTTTCTTTCTTTTTTTGTTGGGGGGGGGGATTTTTTGCTAAACAGATAAAAAGCAAAATGGTGAAAGTGGTAATAAAGACGGCAGGAAGTAGAATGTGCGAATGAAGATGTGAATTACAGATAAAGGGAAGAAGGCAGCAATGCAGGTGTGGGAGGGTTCATAGCTCTAATGGCAATGATGAAATTTATTCAGTGAGTATGTAAATAGTGTGAAATATAATGCTATTAGCTGTGATTATATTAGGCAGCTATTCCAGAACGAATTCGCACCCAGCTGCTATCACAGATGTTAGGAGAGGAGAGGAGAGGAGAGGAGACCTTTGGCCACTCTTTTAATGAAACAGTTTATTTACAGTTGCAGGGAGAAAAACTTAAATATACTATAACATACAACTTACTTAACACTATTGTACATTTTCATGACCTCACCCTATACCTGCCAGTAAACACTACAATAGAACCTTTCAGAAACTGACAACAAGCAAGTCATTAACACTGTACACAGATTCCCTTCCCCCTAACAGAGAGGAAATTACCAAAGTCTGCCACTTCACCTGCCATTTTAAAATGGATAAACTCCATTCTGATATCAGCAGACACCAAACTCTGTTTGTAGCCACAGCCCCATGCACCACCCTCCACTGGAGCTCCGCACTGTGTTTCTCTTTAGGAAATTTGTAGAAGTAAGAAGAAGAAGAAACTGGTGTAAATGCGCAGAACAGCTTCAACTCTGGGACCCCAAGTAATAAAGCTCTGTTGAGAACTTTCACACTCTCTGCATTGTGTTTCTGATTTCTTTGAGGCTTTAGCAAGGCCTTCTGTCAGCCCTGGTGTTTTAAAAGATCAAAGTGCTCCATCGTCCTCATGTTCCTCTAATGCAGCACTGAGGCACAATGGCAGAAAAGCAGTCCAAACCAGTGGCTGAGTTTCTGCAGAACTTACAGTTAATGCTCACCAAAAGACACCGGGAATGCCAGCCATACCGTCAGTTTTTTTTGATCCCACAACCAGAGATGGGCAGTAACACGTTACAAGTAACACATTACTGTAATCCGATTACTTTTTTCAAGTAATGAGTAAAGTAAGGGATTACTATTGCAAAAAAGGTAATTTGATTACTGTTACTTTCCCGTAAGCACGCTGCGTTACTAAAACCGTGATTTTTTTGCGAGAGTGTCTCATGACGATGTAAGCGAGTGCGACGTTCGTGGCAACAGCTGTGTGCAGATCAACAATGGATAATATAACGAGTGCGGCAGAGAGTATGACCGTGCAGCGTTTAAAGAGTGGAAGTACTGACCTTACTTTGAGTTTGATTCCGTAAAAAGTGACAAAAACATTAGCGTCCGCTGTTCACTGCGTGGGAAGAAAACTTCTTTTTACAGCGAAAAAACCCCTAAACTTCTGAGCAAGCACCGACAGTACGCTGCCACGGGAATGTGAAACTCCCAGATCCTTCCACTGACCGCTACGACACACCTGCACCAGAGCAAACCTCCGCCTGCCCCACTCCTGCTATACAGGTGAAAATAGAGCGACAGGACCGCTGAGTCTTTGATTTTATTTATTTTCTGCTGTGTTTTACGTGCATTTATTTGAAAGAGTGAGTGTAAACACAAAAAACTATTTTATTTTATGTGCTGGAATGTGCAGAAAATAGGTTTAAATGTTAAACAAATTTCTTCCAGTCAGAGAATGTTGCATATAATTTAATGTTTGCTTCATGCGTAAAGTTAAAAGATTAAAACTAATAAAACAGGTTTTAAAAAGAGACTTTTTCATTTGATTAGATTTTATATGATGGGTTATGCAGAAAAAATAGAATTGGGCTGAAAGATCTATTGCTTTATTACCTATTCAGGTTGTAAATCATTTTTTTTAAGTAACTAAGTAAATAATTACTTTTGAAAATAAGTAATCAGTAAAGTGACGGGATTACTTTTTTTGGGAAGTAATCAGTAATTAGTTACTGATTACTTTTTTTCAAGTAACTTGACCAACACTGCCCACAACACAGAAGCTGTTTCAGACCAAATCTGTGGTTTGTGGTACAGGAAATGCTGAGCAGTCCAAAGACAAAAAGCTGTGATGCAACTACAAATTTCAATCACTTTGAAAACAGTACTGCAGATTTAATTCAATGGTAAGGGTCCCCAAATTGTCAACCAGTTTCTTATTTTTGTCCTGTACCAATGCATTTGGAGGTTTAGTGCAACCATGAAGCGATACCAGAATTTCAAGGCAGCCAGATATTGCAAATTATTGTCCGTTTTTGCATTTTCCAGATTTAATAGGTCTGATTGTAATTGATAACAAAACATTTCTTTCTATCCTTTCTGTCTATTTGAGAGAAATTTTACAATGATTTTGTTTCATCTGCTCAGAAGGGAAACACTAGTCTCCAGTTTTTAAGCAAGCTAAGATCTCCTTTTTTTTTGGAAGTAGTGACAAAACTGCCCTTGTGCAGCTCAGTGGTATTGTCCCAGAGCCCAGTGAGTCTCATGCAGGTCTTTTCCTTACACAGATCAAAATCATTTGTAGTACTCTGCAGGAAGTCCTTTGAATCCCGCTGGACGGTGACAATAAGCTGCTGGACACCAACAGACATCTGCTCAAAAAAAGGAGTGACTCTATAGAAGGCTTCTGAGACCCATTCAAGTTGGGTGGTTCATCCAATATGACAACTATGTAACTAAAGTAAATTTTTCACATTCACTGCAGATCTGTATGGTCTCCTTCACTGTGCTAGATTAGTTGTTATGGCTATCAGGAAGCTTCGGGTGTGTCACCGAATTATGACTTGTTTCCTAACTTAAACCCATATATAGCTGGAACTTCTATGTTATTAATAGAAGATGTTCTGTCTATCTCTTTAATTAAAGATCCCTTTAAGACTTCCTTTCCTACTGTTGGTCTTATTGTCAAGCAATAATCTTATCTTTCTACTACCTGTGTTCTATTCCTTTCTAGGTTTACATAAGTGGCCCGGACATCTGACAGAAGATTCTGATTTGATTTTTCTCATCTTCTACCACTGAGTTAGAGATTGGAAGAGATTAGACTAAAGACTAAAGTATTGACAGAAGGCCTTGTTATGAATTAAACTGCCAATATTGGCAGTGTTGTGGGTTTATTTAAAGAGAGCTGTCAACCTCTTCTGCATGATGAGCTGAAAAGCTGACGGGTGATATTATTGATCTAATCAACATATTGGTGAAACATATTGGTCTTTCTTAAATTGTGTCTAATCTGGCTGTCTTTCCATTACTTTCTGTGACTTTGACCCATGTCTGTTCTTTAATATGTGGGTTAAATTTTATAAGTAAGGTTATTTTCTGCTATGACAGAAGACAAATTTGTAAAAGAAAGTAGGTGGGTTTCCTCAACTGTTTAATTTTTGTTAACTATAAGTCAGTGATCCAATTCCAGTCCCCAGCTACTTTTGTTATTTGGGGATTGGAATTAGATGAGAAGATGATGGCAACACCTGCCCTGAGGTTTGTACCATAACTTTAAATAAAAATAAATCCTTTCCAAGCCTTTTCCAAGTCAACAGCATAATTATGAGAGCTGTGTGTTTCTTGTAGGAATAATATGTCTATGTTTATAGTTTTTATCTGTTTAGCTATGACCGCTTGCTTAATTCCATCTTGGTTTGGTCAATATTTTTGTAACCAAAATCCTTTCTATTTGCCAAGGTGCTTATAACCTACCATCTTTTGACTTTTTGTACAGAGTTTGAGTTTGCGAAACATGTTTAAAACCTTACTGATCTACTTTAACAAGTAACACTATTGATCATCTTGTGATACAATGTCTGAAAACTGTCTGTTTGCTCTAACTTTCTCTCTGTACCACTGGAGTTTGGCCTACCACCAACTCTACACATTCACCATCCACCACAGAAATAAAAGCACTAAAATGCAGCACTATATGAGGTAGTGATACATTTGTATTTATCACAGATACAGACAATATCCAGAAGAATGCTCACAGGATCTTTGACGGATACATCTTTGAGATATCTCTGTAAATGGAAAAGATTTGACCTGTATACTCCAGATACCCATCTGTGAAATATACGTGTAATCTTAGCTAATATTTAATCTGCTAAAGATCTTTTCACTCATCTTTTCGCATATCATTTTGATCACTTAATAACACAAAGGGAAGCAAAATAAAACACAATGCAGATGAGACAAGAGACTATCAAAATAAAACAGGAAACCAACACAGAGATAAAGACTGAGACACACAGACTTGACAAAGACAAAGGGAGAATTAACAGAGACATGACTGACTACATAGATAAAGTACAAAGGGACCAGACAGACCGAGACATGATTGGGGAAACAGACTGAGAAGACAATTCAAAAGTTTAAAACCACTATCATAAATCTTTAAAAACAGTTAAAGAAAAATACAAAACTAAGGATACTCTTAACTAAGACTACAAAAACTGCAACTGAAAACACTGGACCAAAGGCTCAGGACCATGGTTATGGCGATACTGAAGGAAAAATACTCCTGTAGCAAAAACATCAGACTGTTGTATGAACATAAAAACACAATAAATAATGAGTTCCAAAAGAATTTTTTTTTTCTCTTGAAATGATAATCATAAATTCCGAGCAAGACACCTAAACATTTCATCCCTTCTCCATTTCGTTAAAGGTAGTTGGTATATTGGTTGTTCTGACAAGCTGACAAGCTTACTTTGCTTTGTACTTCTCCTGCAAAGGTCAATCCTATGAGACCTTGACTGAGCTGGTTTAGGAGGGGTTTAATGGAAAAAGCATACAGCATCCCAGATAGGGGGCAACCTCTCTGAACAGGAACCGGTCAGCTAAGTCCTCCCCCACCTTTAGCCAAACACTGGCACGTGTATACAACAAATTAATCCAAGAAATAAAAGCTTTTCCAAAACAAAGTCTTCAAATGTTCTGAACAATGATCACTCTATCAAATGCTTTTTCCTGGTCAACAGAAAAAAATTCTCCCATGCAACTCCTGGAGTTTGGACAGATCAATAATGTCCCAGATAAAAAACAAGTTGTCCATTATAGTCTCTTCCCTTGTGCAGCTCAGAGTTAAGGTTTCAGAAATCAAGCAGTCTACAGTATAAAACAACTTCATACAAATACTTTTAAAGAATTCAGAATTTGTTTTAAAATTGTGCAGGAAGTCGATTAACCCCAGACAATCAGCAGCAGCTGAGCTGCTGTACCACTAGAAATCTCATCAAAGAGATGGTGAAGTCAGAGGTAGGGGATTTCATCCATGTCATGACTTCATCCAAATGTTACTGACTCATTTAGCTTCAAGCTTTAGATGTATCATTAGATTGGATTATTTAAGTTTTCTCTGTAATCTCCTTTTAACTCACCTAGTTTTTTTCCCCTGAGTTATTTTGTGTGTTCTCTTGGTAAAATGTTATAATCTGTGTTTTGTGTACAGCCAATGATGATCAAGCTAAATTGTCTTATCTCTTGTACTTAGTCTTCAATGACTCCAGAAGTCAGAGCAAAAACTGAAAAAAAAAAAGCCATGGACCAGTTAACTAAATAAACCAATGGATAATATTGCTGCATTAACTAAACTATTATTGTATGCTTAACTGACATAAAATCGGTCCTGCCTGGCAGCCATCAAACTCCTTTGAGAGACATTTACATGTATATACTGTCTATAATGTGAGACCATTTTCTGCAATGATGGTGGATATCAGGGAACCTAAATGTCAATAAGGTTCTCTTGTATTCCTATCAGCAATGATATGAAGACCTGAGGGATTAGTGGTATGAATCCAGTCATCTCCTACCACTGTTGAGCTCCGGTTAAACTGCTTTAGTTTGTCATTTAGCTTTTGAAATACTTGTATACGGCCAGCTTCTTGGTCATACCACTTCAATCCTGCCCTGCTCCACTTCACATATTGAAACGTGATAACAGAAGATGTTGTGAAAATAAGACTAGTACTCCCACACTAAGATTGGTGTCATGACTAAAAAAGGCACTTTTCCAGCTTTTTCTTTCTTTAGTTTTGCCTTTTTCAAACAGCGTTTTTTGCTTGCTCAACTGTTCATTACCAGTCACTCTTCTTATTGTTAGGATGATTCACTAAATTTGGCAGCATCTGGGGGAAAGTATGTGACCTCAACAAACTGTCTACCAGAGGTTTCACCTAAGACATTGTCTGTGAAAAATACTGACAACTGAGGTTCATCCTGTGATACTATGTATATCTGAAAACTGTGAATGAGTCATCTTCATTGCTTCATTTCTTTCTCTTCATTAGACCAACTTGCAGTTACACTTTGATGTTCAGCTATGTAGAAATTTGAAAGTGTGTTTTTTGGAGACCTCATAGTTTAAGTTTGAGGTATATTTTTTGAATTTCAAATGAAATAATATATTTAACTCAATTTAATGTACTGAATATATTATTTGAATGTCTGAATATAATTTGTAGGTAATCATTTGACTAAAGCAACAAATATGATGACCAATAACACATTAAGTAATGCTAAAGAACTGACACAAGTCAAGAATGAAGCATTACTTTCACCACTATATGACGTACCTGGTTATTCTTTGTCCCTGTGAAAGGCTAACCAGGTATCTCAAAGGACCGTGACAGTGAGCTCTGACTCTGAGTGATTTACTTCCTCCTCTCTTTGTTTCTTTTGTTGCTCTTTACAGGACAAAGCTCTCTTTTTCCTGGTCTTTCACTTTATTATACAAGTTGATGATGTTGTCAAAGTGGAGAATTTCCTTTTAGCAAACATCATTGTTTACAGTGTTTTCATTTATAGCTGTAAAGTAATTCTATATGATGCTACACTTTCTCACTTAGTGCAGCAAACAACTGCCACAGCTGCTATACCTTCTACAGAATGTAAATGTGTGGATGTGGTGTAAGTGTAGATGTTTTAGTGAAACAACTTGATCAGCTGTCTTATTTTACCTTGTTACACAACATTCATTCTCTTTATTGCAGTAGGGTGTACCCATCGATATCCTTGCATCTGTCGACTGCCAACCATTTCTGCATCTTTTCAGCATCTTATACTTATCACCACACTGTGTTTATGTGCTGAAAGGTAAATAATTTCCGATTCTGAAGTATGATTTCAACAAATCATGTACACAAGGCATTTTGTAGAGGGTATAGCAGCTGTAACAGTTTGTCTTGAAACAATAACTTTAATCTTGAAATTTCAACTTCTCATTCTCAAAATAATCAATATTATTATTTTGCAGGAACAACATCCGAGATCTCTGACCAGAAAAGTGCAGTCCTACAAACAGCAAAGCTCCTGTGCAGGACCTACTGAGCAAGCTCCCGGGCCTCTGGTAGAGGACCCAAGCTTGAAGCTTGGAGCGTCCTGTGCAGTATCCTTGCTGAACTTATAGGAGACAAAGTATCGATCCTATCTCTCTAGTATCAAACTGATACCAATAAGATCATTGGTATCGAAACTGTTGATATTTAGCTCGATCAGCCATTTCCCTACTTCCTGTCCATCATCTTTACTTTACTTCACTTCTCTTTCTTGCTCAGAAAACCTGTCTTTCATCTCACCATTTCCCTGCACCTTCAGTGTTTTGTATCAATTTGTGTGGGGGCAGTTGCAGCCTCCACTATTTTGTGCTGTTTGCACATTGTTTGTGACAGCGTTACTAGTGGCCTGCCTCTCATCCACATAACAACATGCAACTTGCTGATGCTTACCTGTGTCTCATGCAACCAGGATGAGCCTTTTTGGCCAATAACACTAAATTCAAAACATGTCATACTACTCGAGCTTGCATAAATAGTGTTGTATTTTTGTATTTAACCATGAAAGACACCCCCAGCTCAATAAGGCAGACCTGAAATCACTCATCTGGCTGCTTTCCTGGCTTTTAGTCTATTCACTCCCTCTTTTCCATGCTTTCAAACTCTATATAAATACTTCATTACTTCATTACTCTAGTCCAATCATTTTCTTGCCTGCCTTCTGGGAGCCAATCAGCCTCTGTTCTGCACGATTTAAATTTCAGTCTTCATCTCACCCTGGTCACTCAGAGCCCCATCCATGCCTCCACTGTCAGCATCACCAACACCAATGTCTAGGCTCCAGGGGGTACTGTTCTAACTCCTCCTAGGATCCTGTTCTGCTATGATGGGTCACCTAAGCCTAACCGCCAAATAACTTAATTGAATTCTATATCTGAATAAATCATGTTCAGTTCTACCAAATGGCCTCTCCTTATTGAAATGTTTTCACGGTCACGAATGTGTGTGTGAATATGTGATTGGGTAAATGACACTTGCAGGACAGTACGCTTGAGTGCTCAGCTGAGTAGAAGGGACACTATTAAGTAACACTCTGATTACAATTTACAGGTCATCAAGAAGCAGGTGTAAAGAATGAAAATCTGAAAAAGAAATGCAGTCCAGATGTCCCAAGTCATCAGCTTTACACACTCACCAACAACCTTCATGCACTCACTCACATTCCCAGCATGCAGTGCAGTAAGGAGAGGAGAAGAGAGATTTATGTAACTTCGCATGCATGCGACCGAAGATTTATTAAAGTCAGATAAACCTCATGCAGAATGTATGAGTGTGAAAGTTTTTTATTGTGTCCATGCTACATAAAACCTGACTGTGTGCTTGCATCTCTTTGAAGAAAAGACGCTCTTCCCTATGGGTAACTGCATGTGTGTTTGCATCTTTGTTCTTATGTGTGTGTGTACTTAATGCAAACGCCCATCTTTTTATAAGAAGATCCCGTAAAATTGTATCCGCACATAAATCTGCAGAGCCAGATTTGGTGTGTCTATGTGTGTGTGTGCATGTGTGTTGGTGCACCCTCGCCACAGCTTCCATGCTCTCTTACCCCCCTCAGTTACTGCGTTGAGGTATCCTTGCTCTCTGTATTGTGATGTTTTTATCTGTGTGTGATTGCTACAGTTCCCCTCAGCCAAAACACACAGCTCTCTGTAGGCACACACAGTGCCAGCTTTAGCCGCCCTCTAAGGAGTTTACGTCAATAAAATATGAACTCCGCCATACACACAATCTAACAAACACTAGCGCTAACCCGATGACTGCACACACACTGAGGCCTGCCTTAGCCTGTGCGTTTACACTGCTGTGAACATCAACACTAAGTGGAAGTTTGCACGCAAACATGGCGGCCACGGGAGTTACCTCAGGCCAGCTGCTCTGTCATCCGGTGAATCAAGCGGCCCTCTGTATTCACTGTCCATTATTATTCAATCCAATTTGGGTATCTTTAATTAATGAGCAACGTTTCTTCTTTTATATCCTGCCCTGATCTTTTAAGACCTTTGCATCACTCCCCAGCAAGGAAGACAAAAGGGGAGGAATGAGGTAGAGGTATGGCTAGGAGGAGGGAGCGTTTTTCTTTTTTCACATGGGAATGAGGGTTGGTGTGGGAACTGTTGGTGCAGCAAGTGATGACAAAAAACCTAATGTGAAAGCTACTTCACTGAAAAACCAGTACCATAAACACATATTCCAGTTTATAACCACTGGAAAAAATAGACATGCTATAAAATATAAGAAGTTGTACAAATTACTGTAGTACTGTTGAGCAGTTTGAACTAATTACAATATAAATCTTGTTATCACATAAATGAATTTGATGTTTAAATCTAAGTTTTTTTAAACAGGCATTTTTTCATATTTTTATGCTTCATATCACATTCAAATTTCATAACTGACTCTTTTTTTCCCTGTTTCATTGCCTTCAGTGCAACCACCTCAATTACATCTCAATTACATCAGGTATGTAAAAAACTAATTATCATCGAGAAACTCAAGAAAATAAGAAAGAAAATACAGCTCATTTATTGTTCTTTCAAGTTAAATTATTATTCATTAATTTACAGAACTTACAAACGTGACGACTTTATTAAGTTTCTGCCCAGTAAATAACATTCAGTTTATTGATTTTTGAAATTTAGTGCATCAAGTTCACGCTTGATTATGTGACCAAAGTTTTCCTAATGTAAGTGTTATCAAATTGTTAAAGGGATCATTATTTTCAGTGACTTTCAGTGATTAGGACTGCTCTGGTGACCTGTCCAGGGTGTACCCCACCTCTTGCCCCATGTCAACAGGAACAGGCTCCAGCTTCTGCTGGGACTCTAAATTAGATAAGCAGTTAAGAAAATTGATGGTTGGATGGATGCAAACATATGAGATTCTGTCAAAGAATGATGCCCCCGTCTAAGCGGAGCTCCTAATTTTGTTCATTTTCACAAGATAGACTGTCTCAGAGGTCCTGCTGCATGGATCTCCAATGCTGGGATTACATTTGCTTACAGATGTACACTGCTGAAGACACCACAGTAGTTCTTTTTTTAGGACCAAATACTAGCCTCTCACCCACCCTGTGATGATGAAATTTACATCACAGGGACTCAAGCAGACCATAACATACTCAAGGATATGGCAATGGTGAGAAGCCCAGGAGGAGATGAGAGGTTTTCTTTACAAATACAAATACTGCTGGGCTGATTACTCTACTGGTATATACACTAACATACTTACTGCACAAGCATCAATGAATTTCAAATACAAATACAGAAGAACATGGTCCGCACAGTTTGCTTAGAACACACGGCCAAGTCAGAACCCATGTGCGATATTTATTTTACACCTTAAAACTTACAATCTGTCTTTCTCAGACCTATTTAAAGAAAACTTTAACAGCTCACACTTCACATGCATGACTGCGATCTGAAGGAGAATTTAAGGCTTCAAGTCATTTTTTTATGTATTAGAAAAACTGTGAATTTGATTTTGACTTCAAAGCAGTTTAAACTGATTTGTAAATAACACACCCAGCACAACAAACTTTGAAGCACAGAAATACTTTGCCTTACTCAAGTTTGTGGCTCTTTGTCCTGTAACAATTTTGTCAAACTTTGCTAATTAGTATTGACAAAGAGAACTGGATTTGTATTAATGAAGGTGTTATCACTTCGGATCCAGACTATTGAGGTATTTAATGGTCTGGCTGGAGTGACATGAAGCGTGGACTGACGTCATGTCGTGCATGCAGGCTTTTGTGAGGAACAGTTGTCCAGCTACATGTAAGATTTAATAAGACACTAAACTTTTTGCTCCTTAAAGTTATTATTGGTCAAGTTTTTAATAACAGCCACATTCCTTCGTACCTTCTCTTACCTTCTCTTTTCTTTCTGTCTGTCTTTCTTTCTTTCTTTCTTCCTCTGAATGGACAAGGGAGCTCATTAAAGCCATTCTTTATCATTTAATGAAGCCATTGGATTAGAGGTGATGCTTTGACCAGTCAAAGGGGAGAAATGAGGAGAGGTGAGGAGAGCAGCGAGTAAAAGAAAATCAATTGCTGGTAGAAACAATTCAACAAGCATTTGGCTGACACTAGTATCAGTGTATTTACAGTTTCCAGATTATTTTAATCTTCATGATGTACGATTATTGCACTTCTTATTCCCCCATTATGTACAAAGTTCTTATTAACCTTTCTTACCACTTTTTTATGTACCATATGATTATACTACACATTACATCCCTTTTGCCAAAATGATTCAAAACAAATTGCTTTAAATACACTTTAAATACTGTAGCATAATACACTGAATACAACTTACATTAATATATTGAGTAAAACTGTAACAGTTAAACAAAACTCTTACTTCCAAATAGATCAAAGGTGAACTTTACTATATATATTAGAATCTCTCCTTTAGACATATGCTCAATCTTTAACATTGCAGATGAGGTGGAAAATTAGATCTTAATAGAAAGGACAGAGTTCTAGTTGCTTCTAAGGAGGTGAGGTAGAGGCCAGGTATCTGATCTGATTTTCATATTCAGGCCACATAAGAAAAAGTTTTGATATTCGGTTTGAAGAAGAGTGAGACTTCAGGCTTTGTCCTGATGTCGATCCTTGGAGGGATAAAAACATCAATGAGGTGTTCGAGCTTTAAAGTGTGGATGCAAGCTGCGGTATATCTTCCTGACTCCATCCAAGGAGACTGTACTGTGTACACGTAGCTGTGTCAATATTGAGATATCTCAGCCTAAAGAAACAAGAGAGCAGGCAGACTCTAGCCTGCCCATGATTGCTTTCACTGTATTTTCTGCTATTTCATCTCTCATTTACTACCTTCTCTATCCATTCTTCTCTCTATTGCATTTTCAATCTGTGTCACTGTAGCTAACCCCATATCGCTGATCATTCTTCTTTCTGCCACTCTACACCCAAGCCTTTCCCCTTTTCTTTTTACTGGGTTTTTTCCACTTCTGATTGTTTATGTCTGACATTCAACTCTTTCATGATAAAGACCCCATGTTATTTCTGGTGCACTCTGTTCTTGCCTGGCTTTCACTTTTTACTCTTATCTTCCTTCCTCTGTTCTTTTCTGTTTTGTACAAGGAGATGCACAAGTTCATCAGCCTACAAGTAACCTAAAATGATTTCTACAGAAATTTCTTGGATCCATTAGCAATAAATTTCAGTGAGTTAGCTGAGACCAGTAGGTTTTGAACCAGCTCTTGCCAAAATTCAAGATAAAAGTGAAACAATCTAAGGGAAATCTGTTTATGATGAAACTATTATCTCTGAGCACTTTGTTACATAAACAGCAAATTAATGCCTTTTAAGTACTTCGGTGTTGCTATTAAGACACATTATAACTTTTAACAGCTTAAAAAATTAGAGAAAAAACAAAAGTTTTTTTTAAATAGTGCAAAAATGTCAAAGCAAACAAGCAGAATTTTAATCAAAACTAACTGAAAGTTAAAACTATTTCTCACCACCTACAATGGAGAGATGTAAATTACACTCTGACATGAGTTAGGTGGAATAGACTGAGCATTGATTAAATTTTCACACCGCCCTTATGCAACAGTCTGGCTGCATAATATTAACTTGATAATGGTATGATCAACAGCACTCATGTGTCAGGAGCATAACTGAGAGCTGGGTATGACAATTTCTACCCTGTCTTGTTATCTTGCAAAGTGTGTCACAGCCACCATGTCACACCTCAAAGGGCCCAAACAGATGGACAGCTTAACATTTTTTATACACATTCTCTCACCTTGTTTGACAATGTAATGACAACCCGTACAACACATAGCTGCATTCATGATCCCAGATTTCTACAGTATGTGTGGCTGTCTGATTCTGTCCAATCTGCTTTAATAAGGCTTCGCTGTGTTGTCTGATATTATTCCCTACAAAGTTAGGCTGCATGTCAAGGGACTATGATAGGAAGACTTATATACCATACAGTATGACCCTGGTTTCAGCTGGGATAAGGTTAGTAGGATTTAACTCTTCTTTTTTTGGTCAGTATTGTTTAAGAAAAGACTTTGCCACTGATGAACCCAAGATATATTATTTGTAATAAGGTTATGGCAGACATGGATAATACAAACCAAGGCTAGAGTGTAGGATCTTATGGCAATGGGTCTGAAATTGTCCTTAATCCTTTTGGTTGAAGCTTGAGTCAGTATGTGTGTAAGACAAACAACCAAAAGACAAAAAAAACATAGGCCCATTTATTACAGGCCCTATAGAAGGTCAGAGTACCCGCAGTGGTTGAACTTATGTGTGCCCTTCACTCTGGTGGATAATGAGTTCATACATTGATATTTATAGTTATGTCACATCAAATGGTGCCATCACAGAATGAAAAGCCAAATAACTGACTGGTAGAAAAGTGCAAATGTTAAAAAAAGAAGAAATTTCCTTAAAAGATTATATGATCATTGTTCTCCCCTCTTTCTACTTCCTACCACTCCTGTTCGCCCTTCCTTTTTGCACTTTTGTTCTTCCTGCTGATCTACTTTTCTGTTTCTCCTCCCTTTCACTTCTCTCCCAAAGTCTGTGCTCCCTCTCTCCGGTCTTTCACTCCCCATGAGTCTCCCCTCCTCTTTCTCCTCTCTACTGTCTTTCCTTTTTCACCCCCACCCCCAATCTATAGGGATAGAGACTCAGTAGAATTACCATCCTCTTGATCTATAATTACCACACAACTCTCTCTACCCTTGGCTCCCTTTCTCCTTGCTTACTTGCCAGACAGTCTCAGATTGTACACAGGATACATGCATCATTGTTGAGCATATGTATGACAAGTGTGTGATAGAATAACCAACTTATTGAATAAACAAGAATGAATACATGATGTCTGCCATCACATCTTTTAATTTTCATAAAAAGCTCATATAAATACAAGGTAATGTTCTGTGCACAGGGAGTCTAATTGTCTAATTGCATATCCAACTGTGCAGGTCTTATATCTATGGCAACGTTTTGTGCCTTTTCCTTATTTAACTAACAACTTCTAATGATAGCTTGTTATCTTAGTGTAACTTTAGTTACTGCCCTTCAATTTTGTATCATTTAATTTATGTAGACTGGAAATGAACTTATGTTGCATATTAGGCTGTACAATATTATTTTGTGACTTTGCATTATATATTTAATTGATTATTATTTACTGCACTTTAAAATTTATGTGTAACATTTAAGTTATTTATTATAACTCCTTATGAAAGGTAATTTTGGTTCCTACCTGGTAGTGTTTATGGTGGGACTCTTTAGAGTGTAACATGCTCTGAGTATTGGGAAGATCATTGAGTAAAATTTTGAATGCACACTTACCTGCCATGTTGGTGTTTGTTCTAGAAAATATTTTTAAGAGAAATGTATCCATTCACCCACAGCCCAGAGAGACCAGGAAGCGCTACCACAACAAGAAGCTAGCTTGCCAAAAATGTCTTGTGGTGTATGTGAAGTCTAGCTCTAATTCACTTTCTTTTTATAAGGGAGAGGACTTTAGTGTTTCAGTCATATAGTTTTGTCACAGCTGTATTGCCAAACTTCAAACATTCAGCAATACAGTGGCCTGGAGACCATAATATTGCCAAAATTATTGCAACCATGCAATAAACTTGCAGACGCATTGCCTTTCATTGCCAGTCATTTCATATCTTCAAAGCAGCGTTGGTGTTTTCACGCCGGTGGTTAAACAACAGTAAGTGCCATCAGTCTTTTATCAGTTTATGACTGAATAGAGTCAAGTTAGCACATACACGCTATCTGCTTGGAATGATGATCCTTATAAAGTTGCCTTATAGTAGGCCACCTGTGCAATCGCCTTGTGATCAAAAGTGGTCACTCGCAGATTGAGTGAGCAACATCTCGAAAAATACTGTTGGCAGGTTAGTTGCCTCAACTACTTCCAAGAAAAACTAAATGCAATCACTGCTCAACCACTGATTTTCCTCAGTCACAAGAAGGTTGCCATCCTGTTTTTTCTCTAGTGTGACTGGGCCATAAAAACTTCTGCAAAACCAAAAGTAAGCTAGAAGTGAAGAAGCCAAACAGAAATAGAAGCAGCACACAAACCACTGGCTAGAGGTTCATACTGTTGAGATCTGCTTACTTGCCTATTTGTACATTGCCAATTTAAAATAATTCTCATGAATATCAGCTACAACTTTGTAAAGAATCAAAATTATGCTGAGAGATAACTTTAAAAAAATCTAATAAACACTTAGTAAACATAACTGAGTCGTTATTGTCAATATTAAAAGAAATTTATCAAATAAACTTTAATGATCTAACAATGTCCCATTATTATGAAGTGTTACTATGTGTAGCATGTAATTCTGTTTTAGACATATATAACCACTGCACTTTTGAAAATTGTGGTCATTAGGCCTGCGGACTCTTTGTTGGAGGGCTTTATAATGCTCTCAACACTTAACACTAGTTGGTCTGGAATAGCACTTAATGTGGCAGACTCTCCGTACAAGTGTGCAAACGGAGAGGGAGCGGGTTGGGGGAGGGTGTGGGAATGCGTTGAGATTGAGTCTCTGTGTGCCTTTGATACCTAGTGAGATGGAACGTAATGGTGTCAGCCTAGTGTAAGTCCACATACAGAAGACCATATCTTTCATTCTGACAAATCTGCAGTAAATGTTCACCTTTTCATCCATGATAGTGGTGAACAGTGGGGATCACAGTGTTAGCTGGGCAATTCATTCATTCATTCATTCTATACCTATTACTATGTAGACTGAAATGTTTCTTGGGATGAAACTCCCTGAAGTCAGAATCCTATTGACCCTACTGGTTCTCTGACTTTTACTTCAGTAACATAATTAGGTCATTTTAAGCTGTCTTGTTTTATTGGACTAACATTTTGTTTTTAAAAATTAATTAGAGTGTAAACCTTTTATTTTTTTAGTGTATTTGTACCTTCTTTGAGTGTGAATACTGAAATATGCAGTAATAGTGGGAATGCCATGCAGTACAGGTTTCGTGCCATGCACCATAACCATTTTTAATGGTAGTTATCAGCCATGACCAAAATCTTTTCCTAACCTTGAATGAACATTTTAGTTCCCATGTCATAAATGTTATAATTTTATAATTATGTTTTTTCAAATCTGTCAAATATTTCTGTCCCATTACTATGAATGCGCATGAAGAAATTTAGACTTTTCACTCACCAGTCCTCATACAGATATACACTGAGACATTCAGCCAATATTTTAGGGTAGGAGAAAATGAGTAAACACGGGTTTGTCTGATATAATACTTAACTCTGCAGCTGGTACCCGGAAAACTGGGAATCACAGCATTAAATGGAATATAAACTCAACTGAATCAGTCAGTCCTTTATATGATGAAATCAAAGATGTGTGAAGCAGTGACCCAGTATACTAGCCCTACCATCTATAGCAGATTTGAGAGCATAGTGGGTTCCTGTTCTTAACTAGCATTAACAAGTCATCTAAAAAAGGAGTGAGTTATCCAGTTGTTTAACTGCGATGAAATTAATAAGGCAGTAGATGAGGCAGTGAGGGTAAACACAGTTTGTAACCTACACTTCTATTCTCCTCAACATCTATTATTCATTGGCCAAGATGATTCTTTCATGAGGCAAGCTAGTTGCACATAATTCATAACGCAGGCTGTGGAAACTAGGACAGAGTGAGATACAGGCAAAGAGGGGGGAAATGGGTAGAGGAGGGGGGGGAAGGATGAGAGGGCTGAGTGAGAAAGAGGGTGACGAAAAGGATGAAGACAGAGGGTGTCAGGATGAGGAGGTGAGAAAGAAGAAGAGAGGCAACAGGATTTGGGTTTACAGAAATGTGGGGAAACATGCCGCATAGCCTGTTCCAGTTCACCACAAAGAGAGAAAAAGATGGAATTTGGAAGATTGAAATACAGGAGAAGAAGAGCAACAGAGATAGGGATGAGGGGGAAAAAAGGAGTAAGAGAGCTTAAAAGAGGGGAGGAGGTTGCGTCTAGCTGATGTGACAGACATCTTTATCAGGCAAAGGGGGGGTGGAGCCTAGAGTAAAAAGAGAAGTTTATCATTGGTGCTTCATTTTACCAAAGCAAAAGGGGGAATACATTTGTTTGAGCTTAACTGCTGTGGTGGTGAGACAAATGGATTTCCTGTGGATTTTTCTCCACAGAATCTATACCAAGGAGAAGCCATCTTGTGATCTAATAGTCATGAAAACTCCATTATTATTCTTAACTTGATAATAGGTTGCTCAGGAGAAATTCTCCTTAATGCAATTGCATTTAATTTTCGTCTTTAGAAAGCTTTGCTAGCAAAGCTTCTCTAACACGTCTGACGTAAAACAGTTCAATCTTCCACTTGTGGTCAGTGCTGTCTGAATCTCCAAGAAAGAGGAAGATGAGAGACGTAAATGAAGAAAGAGACAGGTGTAATTATCTGGTTGAAGAACGAGACGAAAGTTTAGCCCACTTCACTTTGGTCTGGTATTAGGAGCAAAAAAAGATCAGAATTCAAACAGCCCTGTGAGTGTACGTGTGTTTGAGGAAGAGACGGATGACAGGCAAAAACAGAGAGAGAGGGAGATCACAGAGAGTGTGCACTTTTTCCCCTGCTATATAGCTCTGAGCCATGTACACAGCAGAAAGTCACGACCCCAAAGTACATGCATGATCTGAATTCCAATGACTTTTTAGACTGAGACAGAGCAGCTGTGACTGTGTGTGTGCATCTTTGCTTGTTGGGTGGAAGCACACCAGGAATAGTATTCTTGTTCAGAACCTACAAGAAGAATGCACTGAGGTGGTGGTGGGGAACCACAGCACAACTAAGCAAACTGACGGACGCATTGCAGAGCATTTTTACTATACTGGAGGCTAGGTCATGTGTCACTTGAGAATTCCTAGAGGAGCTGAGGAAAAAGGAACAGAATGCTAAATTGTGGCAATGACATACCACCCTGGTAGCATACACCAAACACACACACACACACACACACACACACACACACACACACACACACACACACACACACTTGGAAAGCTAATCACTGACATACCACCCTGGTAGCATACACCAAACACACACACACACACACTTGGAAAGCTAATCAGTGTGCAACCTTCTGCTTTATAGACAACTGGGAAAAAATTGATTTTAGAAATTTACACAGATTTTAGAAATTTACACAGAAATTTACACAATATTTGTTTTCAAAAGTGAGTTTAGAAAACTATAGGAAACACCATTATGACGTGTTTTTGAGCCAGCTAAAATCTGTGTTTCAAATCTTTATTATCTTTCAAACACTGCTAAACTGAGTTATCTATGATTAAAGTCCTTCTATATGCAAATTTCACCATTTGGCACCTATCTTGGAAAGCATTCCAGGCACTTTTTAATATATTTAATTTTTTATTGTATTTGATGTCTAATGTATTAATTTTTTAATTTGTGGTCTTCCAGCCAGTGTTATTTAGATAGTCCTTCTTTACTTACAAAACAAATGCACTGTTTTTATTGCTGCCTCCATGTGGCCAATAAAAAAATAATAAATAAGTACACAGTTTTCTAAACATCCTTCTTATTTTTAAATCTTATATTAACTTAGATGTTGTTCTGGGTTCTTTTTTGACCTCGTGGATGAGTCATCAGTCAATTTTGGAGTAATTTTGATAGGCTGGCCCCTCCAGGGAAGATCCACCACTGTTCCAATTTTTTTTCCATTTGTGGATAATGGTTCTCACTGTGGTTCACTGCAGGCCCAAAGCCTTACAGATATGTTTGTAACCCTTTGTAGACTAATAGATGTCAATGGCTTTATTTTTCATCTGTTACTGAGTGTCTTTAGCATGTGGCATGATGTGTTTCTTTCCGATATCTTTGAGCCTACTTCACTTTGTCAGAAAGTTTCTATTTAAGCGATTTCTTGATTCAACAGGTCTGTCAACAAATAACAAAAAAATCGGGAAGAGGGCAAATACATTTTCACAGCACTGTATGTCAGTTTTCTACCTGTGTCAATGTATGTTAATAATGTTATGTTTTGTCCCCAATCCTAACCTAGTATGTCTATGTGAGAATAAACAGATACTCATTCATATATTTGATCACTTTTGTTTCTCTCTAATACAGTGATGTACTTTGTCTCTCATATTACAGTGTATGTTACACGCAAAGTAAATCTGTAAGGCCATTACCACATTGCAAAAAAAGAAAAATTACAATCAATATCCTTAAAGGCAGTTAAGTAATCTTTAAGCATGTAGAGTACTGAAAGCAGTTATATATTTTGATACGCTCCAATCTGAAGTAAAAAGCAGCAATTTTATTGAAAGTCAAAAAAAGGTCTGGCAGGAGTGATGTAATGCCCGTTGGTGTGTCATTTACTTGGAGATGTATACTTACATTTATAAAAAAGTAATTTACTCTAATTCACAGTTCATCTATAAGAGAGGTAGAAAGGGTCATCTTGTGTCACAGATCATTGGAAAGCGGGGTCACCCAAGGTCAGAAGCAAAATCTACTCCAACTTGATTTCTTAAGTATGTTATTTAAGAAGTAATATTTCTTTTTCACTTCACCTAAAACCCCTGGATAAGCACTCAGCAGAAACTTTAGAAGGCCTTGGATAGGAACACACCCATTTGAAATCAATAGTGTGAGACAGTGCCACCTTTAAAGATCAATAGTATCACTTAATGGAAGTGTTGGGTTTTGTCATTGTATTTTGTAATTTCTCATTATATGCAAAGAAAAAAGAATATACCCCTAAAATTTTAGTAGGTCAAAATGATGCAAAACTACTAGTGACTTATTTCTTTTAGGTAGGACAATTAACTGCTGTCTGTCTGTCTGATATATTTGATATATACAGTTTTTGAGACTTCTACATCATTAGTGGGACTGTTTTCCCCAAAAATCCTAATTAAATTGCGCAATAAATTTTTAGACCATTTAGGCTAAAAATTGCTACATCTAGCATTTAGGCAAAGCCAGATGTAGCTAATATGGTGCAAATTAAAAGTCATATATGTAATTTTTTAAAACAAATTTGTCAGATGGTTAATATATATATTTAAAATATACAGTTTTAAATATATAAATATATAAATAGACAGTTATTTTATATTTCAGGCTTTAAGGTGTTAAGAAAAAAGACAGATAGACAAATAGTGAGCTCACCTGGATTTAAAAATTGCATTGTCCATTACACTTTCTGTGGCCAACATCTAATAATACCAAAGTTCACTTAGATTAATTTAATGATGTGTTAGATGATGTTGGCTGACTTCCAAAACCAGGCCATGTCTTCAACTTGAGGAAACACTTTTAATGCCATATCCCATGTCAACAGAATGTATTTACAGAACCTTGATCACTAATTTGCAAATATATTTACAAGCTGGTAGTAAATACAGTGCATGATTAGGTTTTTCGAGACTTAAAGGATTCATGGAATGAATGTTGTAAATTACAATTCTAGAAAAATACAAAATCCCAGTCTGAACCCCCCTTTTATCCATACCTCAGAGAAACAACACACTGGTATTGATTTCCTGCAGAAAGGAAAAAGAGAATATGGCAAGACACAATATAATAATATAAAGCTCCAGAAGAGTTGATTCGTTTGTTTTTACCACAGAATCTTATTCTGCAGCTATAAATAAATAGCAAAAACACATTTTGGTGTTGCTGGGGTGTGATTTGTCCAATCGGTAGCAAGCAGCTAATAGATCTTTAGAGTCAACGTGATTTTTTCAAACTGAAAAAAAAAACCCCACAAAAAGAGGTAGAAATAATCATATACTCTTCTGTCTTCCTCATAAGACTAGAAAAGATTCTCACATTGTTCTCACTTTATGTCTACAGCAATGCACACACAGTAATGATTTAGAACTCATTTATTTGACAGGTTTAAGTTTAACTTGTGGCATTGTCTGCTTGTTTTCTCCATCTTTATTGTCTCTGTCTCTTTTTTAACACTGTGTGGCGGTAGGTTGACAGGCCCTGTAAGAAAATGCCATGTAGCATTTCAAATGATTACTTAGTTATTAGAAATACCTGTCTGTCTCTGTATGTGTCTTTGAAAGCTCCATGGGTATTATGCATATGTCAATGAGTGCATGTAAATGTATCTGTGTGTCTAAGCGTGCTAATTGTAATTAGTCGTTTCCTGTATCAGGCTGTTTGCAGTTTGAAGCTCAGGCTCTGCCAAGTGCCCCAAGGGTGTGTGTGAGTGTGTGTGTGTGTTTGTGTGTGAGTGTGTGTGTGTGTTTGTGTGTGAGTGTGTGCGCGTGAATGTATTTGACACTGGTGGGTCTTTGTTTGTATTGGGGTCAACTGACATCACACTTCCTGTGCACTAGTATTCCCTGTCTGGCAGTCTGTGCTTCTGTGTGAGTTTGTGTGGATATTACCACTGGCAGAGTCACAAAACCCTTAATAAAGCTGTCACCAACTCAGTGACTTCCCCCCTCCTTGCTACTTTGCACTACTTTGCTGTATGATTCTTTTATGTCTTCTTTCTCTTGAAATGAATCACAAAACCGAAATTGTGTTCTCTTGCATTTCCCCCACCCCTTTCTGTCTTCTTATATGTTTATTTATTTTTGTCTTTGTTTTTTAGGTTGTTACATCTCTCTTTCTCTATTTTTGAATTTTCCTAGTGATTTCCTCCCCTCCTCCTTTTTTCTTTCCTTCACCTCTTTTTAGGAATGGAGGGTTTACAGAGCTTAAAATGTGTGTTGTTAGGAACAGGGCCTGTCTGTGTACCACTGGTTAAAAGCCTCTTCCCC
Organism: Pelmatolapia mariae; assembly: GCF_036321145.2. Lineage (NCBI taxonomy): Eukaryota > Metazoa > Chordata > Actinopteri > Cichliformes > Cichlidae > Pelmatolapia > Pelmatolapia mariae. Next base: position 30,481,755 of record NC_086233.1, read on the forward strand.
CCAAATGGTGAGCGAGAGCTGCCTCACCAGGATAAACAGCATTTAGCTACCAGACTGTAAATGGCATTTAAGGGAACCTGCTGTATATACATGTACATAGGGTTGGGAATTAGTAAGAATTTAGTGATTCCAGTTCCATTATCGATATCACTTATCAATTCAATTTCTTATCAGTTCAATTATGTTATTTAATTACTCTCAGGAAAAAGTAATTAATTATACTACTCTTTACATTAGTTTTGTGTTACCTGTAGAAGTTCAGGATCTGGCTGCCGTGCTGGGATTAGCATTTCCTCAGCTTTAATATTAGTATGGATTCTTGGCTAGCTTAGCATTAGCATGCCGTCTGTACACATGCTTGCAAAGAGCCTAAGCTGTGTTAGCAGAATAATGCTGCACCGTCCTTTTGTGGAATAAAAATATGTCCATATCCACGCTGTAGACTGCTCTGCTATTGCCCTACTCTGACACACTAACTGAAATCAGCTGATTGTAGCTCAAGTGCAAGTAGAACCCGTAAGCGGTATTGATACTCAGGCAGATCAATGCCTCAGAATTTGACTACTGGGAACTGATTCTCTACAAGAGTCAGTCCTCGATTCCCATAACTGCCCATAACTGTTCACTAAAATAAACCCAAATATACATAAACACCTTCCCACACAGAAATATCTAACAGAGCTGTCATAGTGCTGGAACTAAGTAGATGAGGCAACTACCAGGGGTGCTTTGTGCCACAGAAGGAGGTTCTGCTCTCTTTCTTTCAATCTCTACCAGCCTATACTTCTTTGAAGTTCTAATTTCCCTCTCCTCATGTTTACTAGTTGTGTATGCTGTATGTGAGAGAGGAAAACACAAGAAATTCAAGCAGTACATGACGTGATATTCATTATGTTACAGTTAAAGTCTCAACTCATCTAATGCAGTACTTTCCCAGCCAATAAAATGCATATATACTTTGTAAACAGGCAATGGACTACAGAAAGTAGACTTTTTTAAACTGACGTTCCAAAGAACTGTGGATGTAAAGCAAAGATACTGCCTTTATGATGTCTTATGAAAATTTGAATACTGATCTTTATGAGATTCTTTTATGCAATAAGAGGACTTCAAATTAAAAAGCTAGCACTTTGGAATTTGTGTATTTTCGCTCAAATTATGATGTAATTATATTTACCTTCAAAAACTTACCAAGTGATACACTAGAATTAGGGAATAAGAAATAACTGCAGTGTAAATAGTTTTAAGTATTGTGGATTGTGATGTTTTTATGATTTATTCTGGGGGAAAGGATTGCATATGGAACAACAAACTTATAACGCACTTCTTTTATGTAAGTATTAGCTGGATATCAGGCACAGGTCCCTAAAGATTTGCAAAAAGCGTGTTAAAACTTGATTCTATTGTGCATTATACAGTTTTTTTAGAATGAGTACTCCATCACTTTGTGGAAGGAGGAGACAACTTTAATTTTTTTTTCCGTTCTTCAATTTTTTTATATGATGTTATTTTTAATATATTTTAATTATTTTCAAATTGTATATATTTCACAAAAAAATTACCATATTATGAGTCTTATAAATTTGCGATTGTCTGCTTCAAAAACCATTGACATTTATAAGGTTTTATCAGTGTACAACCAGAAATCTGTCGCTTCAGCATTTTTTGGCCACAGTGCCTGCAGTACATGAAAGACACATAAAGCCATCAGGTCTTTTTTTACGTCTCTTTTTATTGCTATCCTATATGTCTGGCTGCAAGCTGCTCTCCCAGCTCCACTGTAGTGTTGCCAGCTGTGCAATTGCTCCCCTGACAGGTAAATCATGAGGCCTGATGAAACAAGCTAGCAATGTAATGTCAGCTTTTTAAATAAAAAAATTGTTTTGCCTCCCAAATTCTTGCTCTTCACATAAAATATGAGTACTGTAATGTGTTATGACCATGGCACAGACAACATCAACCATGAGATTTCTTATGGTGTTGACCTTCAGGAATCCTTGGCATGGTCAATAAACCAGACATTCAACACAATAGACATTTAGTGTTTTCACCTTAGAGGATACTGTAATAACTCTCACTTTATATGTAATACGTATTAAGTTTAATATGAAAAATGCTGCCAGATTTTGGCTTCTGAAATAACTTTTTTTTTTAAATTTGATCCCTAACAGTTTGTTCAACTACTGGATTAATTATAAAGCCAGTCCTTGCCAAAGGATGTAAATTTGAGGGTAATAAACGAGCTATCAACCAAAACTGATTTATTTTTGCATCGTTACACTATGAAGATCAAGTGAGCCCATCTACAAGATGTTATTTAGAGAACCTCTGCAGTGTCTACCAGCTGTGCCAGCTCTTTCCTGGCAGGCAGCATATTCACAAAACCATCTGTGTATGCAGGCATCAGAGAGCAACACCAGCGGAGTATATATGTCCTCCTTTAAAGTGACATTGTACCTCTGCTTTATCCACAGATATGACGAGTAAATGGTTTAATCATGCTTCTCAAAGAAGTTATCTGGTGATACACGATCTATATTTTATTTTCCTTTTTTACCGGTCGCAGCAGATGGCCGCCCCTCCCTGAGCCTGGTTCTGCCGGAGGTTTCTTCCTGTTAAAAGGGAGTTTTTCCTTCCCACTGTCGCCAAAGTGCTTGCTCATAGGGGGTCATATGATATGATTGTTGGGTTTTTCTCTGTATTTATTATTGTGCTATCTACTGTACAATATAAAGCGCCTTGAGGCGACTTTTGTTGTGATTTGGCGCTGTATAAATAAAATTGAATTGAATTGAATTTTAAAGAACAGATATTTTAACATCATTTTATGAAATAACTTGCAGTCAACTGGAATAAAATACAGCCATTCTCCTTCTTTCTCATTTCTAGCAATGCAAGGTTGGCTAAAATATGCAAAACTGTAAGACAAACGATTTTTTTTCTTTTTCTTTTCTTTTTCTTTTTTAATAGCAAGGTAGGAAGTGATTCTGCTGAGAAAGATTGCCCCTGACCTGGCTATAGTGCCCTTAATTACTAGCATTTTATACTGCATAGACGCACAAAGAATCATTTCTGCAAGGTATGGAAAAATATTGGTCCCTTGTGAAAATGAGGGACACCCTGGATATAAGTAAAATCCCAAAGTGTGACAAATTGTAGTCAGTTGCACTAGGGGGAGTCTCTAGTCTGAATAGCACAACCACATACCTTGTCAAATTTGTATTTTAAAGAAAATTTCATGGGTTACTTCTTCTCAGAAAGATTTGTTGTAAAAGCATTTTATTCATATAAGTACAAATGCAAAATACAGTGTTATTATTAACTGCAAGACACCACAGTCACTGAAGAGCTCTGGCTCTAACCCCATTTCTGCTGGTAAAAAAAAATGTATATTTTGTGTAGTGTATTTAATGCTCATATGCCTCACTTTGAAAAAAAAAGGGGGGGGGATATAGGCATTAAACAGGCTTTTGAAGTTGATTGGTAATCAGTAATTTTTTTCTGTTTGGTTGGTTCAGTTTTTTCTTTTCTTTTTATTGTGCTTCGTTTATGTTTTTTTTTTAATATATATAAATCTTACCAGCTGTTTAGGTTATATTAAAGACATTTTAATTCAACAGCCATTTTCGAGTCTAGAACATATATATCAAATATAGATATTTAAGTCTACACGTATACAATTTATTTCATTTTTTTATGTAACAGGAAAGCAGGAGTAATATATGGTAATTCTCCAGGGAACGTCTTTCATATTACCTCATTTATATGCATCTACGCATGCCAGCAAGTTTATTTCTGCTCTATAGGGGCTCATTCCTGAAACATTCAGATTTAGCATTACGTGTACATGTGTAACCAAGGGGTTGATACTTGTTTCTGTCTTAGTTGGTGGTAGTAGAACGGAAGCAGTACAAATGTGAATATTCTAGTGAACCTTTGTGATCCAATCCCACATGTGACTGACACTAGCTGGAGCAAAGCCATAAATGTTTCCCATTACCAATCGTTAGAATATTAACTTGGTTAGTGGGTTGGAATGAATCTTCTATTAATGCAGATATTATTCATAATAAATGAAAATGCTAATAGCAGTCTCTGCAGTTCCATTTAACTGTGCTCTTATTTAAGGTCTGTGTCAATGTAGTTACCCAAAATTCAAATTAATAATTAGTAATTGAAAAACAAGTCAGGAAACCAAGACCATGGCACATGCTGTATTGATGGTGTTGCCATAATCCCCTTCCATATTGGACATAACCCCACTAACACCTGCTGACATCTGGTTTTTGTCGTCGTGGGGAAGAGAACAGTCAGCATTCTTTCCCAGGTCAATTGATTCTTCTGTGGTCAAAGGTATTCATGGGCTACACCCCCAATAAGCAATAATGGAAACATAAAATTAGGGTCGACACAATTTTCACCCCTATTCCAGTGTAACGCTGTGATGCAATTTCAAGAGGCGACTCTCTGTTATCTCATTTACCCTTTTGAAGCTCATTTGAGAGTGATTTGTTGCTTTCTGTTCGCTATCACTTCCACACTGCAGTATTTCATCTGTCTGGCATGGCAAAAGAAAAGAAGCAGCATCATTTTTTTTTGTTTTTTTTGTGTTTTGTATTATTGTAGGGTCTACCTTACAATATAAAGCACCTTGAGGTGACTGTTGTTATGATTTGGCACTGTATAAATGAAATAAAATTCAACTGAATCATTTTCAGAACTTCATTCACATTTAATCTTTAATCTACTCACGTTTTTAAAACTGGCATTGGTTATTTTTAAGTTTGTACAATATAAACATAAAACACACCCATGATGGGATATGGGAATATATACGTATAAGAGGTTTGCTGAACACATTTTTGTTGTCTTATTGTTGTTCCGTAGATGGATCAATGCTATTAATACTGCAGTATGGGAACCCAGTGGCAATTGTCTGAAAACGCAGCCTGTGGGCATAACAGTTAAAGCTTTGGGGCTTCTGATGAAGACAGTGGATGTCTGGATAATGGATAACTGATATCCGGGGCAGCACTTCCTGTTCCGTGCACTGCTTCCTGTTCCTGGATACATTTTTAACTGTTGTCAGATGATTGCCTGTGATTTAAAGGTTGCATTCACGCCAATGCATTACATTAATGTTTGCCTGAATGCAGCTTATTCTCTCTCAAACATGCCTGGATAATTCTACATGCCTAAAAGCTAACAGCAAATTAAAAGAAAGAAAGAAAGAACTTGTCCTATGGGTACTGTAATGCTAGCGCCTCTGACTTCATATTGTTTAAACAGCAGCATTCAGTCATGAACACACGTTTTGTCACTGATATAATGTTCAAATATATGATTGCACATGACTCTGTTAGTGGGCAAGATTTTCTGTGTGTTTCTATATCAGAAAATCTGACCCTCAGGTAGCAGCTGATAAATTGTGTACATTGTATTTTGGTGGAAATGTACAAAAGGAACAGAGATAAGAGATGGACATGAAATGAAAGAGAGACGGCAGCCTTTTGTTAACGCCACTTACAATTGATTGGATTACCCTGGATTCTGTGTGTATGTGTGTGTGTGTGTGTGTGTGTGTGTGTGTGTGTGTGTGTGTGTGTGTGTGTGTGTGTGTGTGTGTGTGTGTGTGTGTGTGTGTGTGTGTGTGTGTGTGAGTGAGCCTACATCATCTATACTTCTGAAGGCTACATGTCTATGCAAAGCTCAAACAATGGGGTGCGATTTAGAAGTCATTTACTTTTTACATTTCCCATTTCTTTCAGAAGTAATTGAATTTCTATATCTTTGGTCTTGCTTTCATAATTTTAAATTCTTAACTGATTGCAGAAACACAGAGGTTTTGAGACATTGCTTATGGTTATTTTTTTTAATAGAATCTTTGGAGGACCACTTTTGAAGTGTGGTGATATGACAATGAAGTGTAGGAAGGGAAAACAAGTGAGAAAGTTTACCACCAGAACAAAGTAAAGAGAAAGAGAGTAAGAGTATAACATAGGATGTATTGGAGAAAAAGCTGTGGGAGAGGAAAGCAAAGTGACAGAAAACTGCATGGACTGATGTGGGCTAAGACTGACTGAGAAGAGAGGGAAAGAGGGGGTAGACTGGAAAAGACAAAAAGGATGAAACAGATAAAAGAGGATAGGGGAGCTGGGTGTGCCTCTGGGAAATGGAGAAAATCCATAGTAAAAATATACCAAAATACCGAGGGGTGAGGGAGTGGGGGTTGTGTTATGTAACTCCAAAATGGTAGCTCTGATTTTTAAAATAATCAGAATTCTAAAGCACCCTCATTTATCCTCCAAGCTGACTTTTCTATAATCAGACCAAAGACACTGTGTCCTGTGACTTAGACTGCATGAAGTTGAGGTGAACTGAAGCCTCCCAAAATTTAAGGGTAAAAACAAATGAAGAAACAAACAAACAACAAAAAGCACCTTCACAATGAAAGGTAAAGAATCTTTTACCATCTACTGCTTCTGACTGCTTTATAGAACATGGTACACAATAACTTGTATGTATTACATAATACACATGTTTTATATTCATACCACATTATGCATCTGGCCACTTCTCCCAGCATTCGTTCCCTGTATGCAGCCAGAAGGACTCACCTGCACTACGGCCTGACCACTCTTGCTTTGCATCTGCTCTGGAAGCGATTGGGAATGACATCTACTCAGCCACCAAGTGGTAGGCCATCACAGAGCGGGGTCAGTGGATGCTGAGGCTCACTGTGTGCCTGTAAAGTCAGTGCAGACCTCAAAACTTTATGTGGCCTTCAGATTAGCTCAAGAAGAGTAAGAACAATAGTAAAAACCTCACCAGAGAGAATGCTGTGAAAGTATTTCTCAAAGTGTGGCTGGTTGCTAATTTCTTCTTGTGCATTAGCCCTGGTAGTTTGGAGGACAATGCCGTAGCTCCCACCTCCTTCTGTCTCCTCAGAGTACTTCAGACTTTGGAAAATCTCTCTGAACTTCAAAGTTTTGCTCCCCTCCATCCTTTGATCATTTGCTTCACCAAGCTTCACCTGTAAACACAGGATAAATAACAGACATATATAATGATTGCTGTGAAATCAAGTCTTGCATAGGTTATATTTTTTCAACATACAGTGTTGTTGCTTTCCTTTTTTGTTTCACTTTTAGTCTTACTGCATTGTAAGACTTACACCAATACCAAGACCATAAATCAAAGTACTGTCTTTATTTAGTGTTTATGCAACAGCTCATCTTACAGTAGATCCTTGAGCCCTTTTTTCTCTTCAGTCTTCACTAGGAATAAGTTTTTCCTCAGCCTCTACATACACTTTTTAATATAAAGTATATATTCTGTAGGTCCTGAGTTAGGAGATAAAAAGTGTGAAAAGAGAGCAGTAGGATTTGGAGCAGCATGCAGAGGGGAGCAGCCAAAATAGAGGGAGAATATCAGCAGCCCTGCCTGCCAGCCTCACTGAGCTGCTAAGCAGGGCTTAACGATGCCCAGGGGGTTGTGTATGTGTGCGTATGTGCATGTCAGTGTGAGTGTGTGTGTGTACATTTTTTGTGCACTTTCCTTCTTTATAAGCCCAAACAAGAGCTCCATGTTTCGGGGTCAAAGAGAGGCCAGAGAATTTGAAATGTATAACTTTGTTTGAGGGCAGATAACTACTCAAGTAGTTAGTAAACTATGAAAGGCAATGTAGGTTGTTTTATTTGTATCAAAACAGCAGAAAGAAGAAGCTCTGTTATTCCTTATTCCTCCCTACACTGGAGTCCATTTGTGGTGCTTGAAGGTCGCTTGACAGTTGGATACTTAACTGTGTCTTTTAGACAGCACAGTGCCATAAGGAAACATCTGTCAGACCTGCCCGCTCTTTCTACAGAGTCATGATGATGTTGTCAGCTTCTTTTTCTTACCTGACAGCAAGGAGTTTCACCGTGAGAGTTGAACAACTAATGATGTTGACACTATCTCCCAGATTGTTTGTCCTCTCCTGAATGAACAGTCAACCTGAGCAACCCGTTGGAGCTACCAGTGCATCAGTTAAGACAGGTTTCTTCCTCTATGGAACCTGTAGCAGACCTGGGGGTGTAATATGAAAAAAAGATTAATGGGTTAGGGAGCTATGGTGAGACTAAAGCCAGAATATTCTCTTTTCACATGACTCCAGCAGTAATGTATGTTGTACCTCACCTGTTCAGGTGGAGGTTATTTTCAGTTTTAAAATTAATTCAACAGTAAAACGTGCCAACTCTATTACTCTCGTTTTCTTCTGCTTGTTTTCTTTTTTCTTTCTCAACAGGTGATCCAGGTGATCGATATATGTATTTTTTGTCTGCTTATTTTGTTGGTTTTTGTTTTTTGCCCTTTATCCCCGTCCCTCTTCACCGCTGTTTTTTGTTTTGTTTTGTTTTGTTTTTTTCCCCCCTCTTTCTTTCTCCCTTTTCTTTTCCCCTGTCCCGTATCTAGCAAGTAAAAAAAAATAAAATAAAATAAAATAAACAATAAAAGGTAAATCAAATGGACCATTACGGCAAGGCTGGGATGGTCCATTTGGTAAAGTAAATCCGTTGGGCATCTTTCTTCGCCTTTAGACAATAATTCTGATGGCAAAAGAACCAAACGGGACAGGTTAAAAAAAAAAAAAAAAAAAAAAAAAAAAAAAACGTGCCAACTTTAGAAAATTATATTTGCAAGCCTGTTGAGTTGCCGTAAATGGAAGTAATACAATTACAGCAGTGCAAATGTGTGTTTGACAGGGGAATTAACATGCATTCAGTAGATGAACAGAATAAATATTTCTGATTGGTCTGCACTGTGCTGATGTTCCACATCTGTTCCACAACTGATACATATTTTAATGTATTTAATGTATTTATTGTAAGTTGTAGAAGTAAATCTAGCCATTTTCTTAACAACTGATCCAACTTCAGATTGTGGGCAAGCCACCAGTCTATTGCAGGGCTAACACAGAGACACAAACAACCATTCACACTTGCATTCACACATATGGCCAATTTAGAATTACCGGTTAAACTAACGTGTATGTTTTTGGACTATGAGAGGAGGCCAGAGTTTTCAGACTGAACCCGAGCAGACACAGGGAAAACATGCAAACTCCACACAGAACAGCCCAAGCTGGATTCAAACCCAGGACATTCTTGCTATAAAACATTGCTAACCACTTCTCAGAAGCGACAGAAAACCAACTTCCAAATTTACAACATTTTTTTTTTTCCAGCCCTGTGACCAAGTCCTCAGAGGTTGATCAGTCCATATTGCGCAGAGGACAATAACATAAAAAAATACCTTGGTTAACAAATAAATTTCAGATTCACCATTGTAACTATAACTTTGGGATCTAATTTACTTACTTACTACTTTGTTGAGCCAGCTAATACAAAGAAAACCTGTCTATTTTCAGCTTGCTTAGCAGTGTACCCTTCTGCAGTTGGGAAAGACAAAGTTTAGCTGTTAACATGATGGTGCCTCTTTTTCATGGTAGGTGCTCGAGTGTGCCAGCATGCACACCAGAAGGCCCCTGGAACTTTGCCAAAAAAGGCAGCCAAAATTCATGATAGTAACTAGAAATACTCTTGCTGTTGTGAAAAGTAAAAATGTTCATCATTCTCTTCTTGAGCCCTAAACAGAAACATTTCTATGCTCTTACAGTTTCTACACATCATGGTGGGAATATTCTAGAGGGAATACCGTAATAAAGTTGAAATATCCCTTTAAAGCCAAATGTGTTGTAGTGTTTCACTATTTAATGTCATGGTATTCTGGAAAATCCCAGAGTTCCCTTCAACAAGGGGCCAGCTGGTCAAGTCCCAAAGCTGATTATTTGGGGAACTGGGTGGTAATACTGTATGTGTGTGCATGAATCTTTGTGTTGGGGTTAAAATACACAGTAATGTCGTGTTTGTATATAACGTGCATGCATTTAGTTATAAACTTATTTTTTGTGGTTACACGCTGGGAAAAACACATCAACATTATATGTCCTTCATATTAGTAATATGGCGAGAATAAAAGAAATCACTGTAATTATATGACTGCACGTTCATATGGGTAAAAGCCATTTGGTTACATACGGACAGCTTAAAAGGTTGAAAAGCTTCGATTCATTCCAACCGGATTACTGTAAATACTAGAAAATATTATGTCAAATGGTCCAGCAGTAAATATGTACAAAAAAAGAAGACATGCTAGAGTCAGCTATTTAGTTGTAAAGTGAGATCTTCTCAGCTGGAAGGCTAGGCCAGTCTCGACTCCCTACACTTGCAACAAAGGTGTTTAATGTGTACTGTGCCAACAAGACGCTCACTGCAACAAATGTGTGTGTGCGTGTGTGTGTGTGAGAGAGAGAGAGAGAGAGAGAGAGAGAGAGAGAGAGAGAGAGAGAGAGAGAGAGAGAGAGAGAGAGAGCGGAGGAGACAGGCAAACCTCTACAGTATTTACAGTGTGTGTGTGTGTGTGTGTGTGTGTGTGTGTGTGTGTGTGTGTGTGTGCGTGTGTGTGTGTGTGCGTGTGTATGTGTGTGTGTGTGTGTGTGTGTGTGTGTGTGTGTGTGTGTGTGTATGTGTTGCACTGACCCTCTCTGACCTTTCTTTCCCTTTCCCTCCCCTACTGTCATGAGTGAGCAGATACAAAATCACAGCTGACTATTCAGCCCCCAAGGTACCATCACATCTGATTGCACCAAACCACTGGTTTTGGAAAATGCTTCATGGTGCTCTACCATGTAGTGATAAAAAAGACATTCTGCCACCAATGAATAAAATGGGAAATGGTTGAGGTTTTCAGATGAATGGCATGCCTATTTATTTATTTATTTATTTTAGCATGTATATTTACTAATATGTGTAATTTGAACTTACTGGCCATGCTGTTATTAAAGAAACCTTCACAAGACATCAAAAGGACAATATCTGCAATTAGTTGTGAAGCAGTATTGTCTTTTTCTGTATCTTTAACTGGCTATATATACATTTGCTAATAGTAAAAGCACAGATACTCAAAGTCACATAGAGAGTTATTATTCTGCCATGCAGAGCCCTGCCTGTCACAGGCCGCAAAACAGCTCTGATGAACTGTACACTGCCTGCCTGGCATGAAATGGAAGACACACAGAGTCAACAAATGGATAGTGAACTTAGTGGTGTATTTAGCAACTAAAAGGACAGAGCTAGTAGAGACCCACAAAAAAATAAATATTGGAATGAATGCTACATCCCCCAAAAGAAAAAAATATATATAAATTCTTTTTTTATTATTATTATTATTATTTTCATGGCTAATCTAATCCTGTTTGAGGATCTTAGTCTGAGTGCGGCTGTTGTATCCTCTAAACTGATACATCTGGAGAATGCCTACCACTTCCTGCATCGTCTATTTTAGGGAATTCCACCTGTCCATCCTTGCTTTTATATAACTCCATTATTGCTGACCTAAAAATATCTAAAAGTGACCTCACTCTTTCCACCCATTTACCAAACAGGCATAGAACAACAAAAATGCATTCTCAACCAACAAAAATGAAAAGATTCATCTGATGGTAAGGCTCCTTGCGGGGTGAATTTTTCTTACACTTTCCTCCGCAGACCTTTTATAGAATTAAACCGACACCTCTAGGAGACAACAACAGTTTCTGGCATCCCAGAACCACCTCCACACCCGCTGTCACTGCTGATCAGACCCCTACACGTCTACAATACACTACCACCTTGGAATTACACCTACAGTTGCATTTGTGCTTGGCAAACAATTTTTTCACATATTTAAAAGGACGCAATATTTAAAATCCAAGGTTGTTCAATTTCTGTAGCAAAAACAAAACGTGGGGCCCTGTGCGCCTATCAGCGAGGTCACTGAGTATCTTGATGTGTTTCCAAGTTGGGGTGAGAGATAAATCAATACCTGTGTCTATCCATGTGTTATGTATGCATGCGTAGATCTGTGTGCATACACAAGGAATGTAGGAGGTGTCAGCAGGGTAACACATGTGAATAACACCACGAATTGCTTAGTGATTTAAGAATGTAATTTCACCACAGAGAATGAGAGAGAGGAAGAAAAAGTGAAAAGAAAAACACATACAGAAAACACAAATAAGTAACAGAGATAAAAAATACAAAGAGATACTGCATTAATTGGTCTAAATGGATAAAGGTAACAGAGAAAATGTAGAAGATGGTCACAAAGGAAAGAAAGCTCACATTACAGAATCAACATACAACTTCTTAAAGTCTCACATTCAAAAACTATGAACTGATTTTAGGCAGTTTGAGGAATTATAATCTTACAACACAGATTATAAGAAACTAAAACTCAAATACACCAAAGCACATTTAACTGGAAAGCAAGACAATTGTACCGAGATGGCTGATGGTGCACTTTTTTTGTTTGTGTGTTTTTAGTTGAAGCAAATAAACTCAATAAAAATATTATGAAAAACGAAAAAAGTATTTGCAGACTGTTGCAGTTTGTCTTAGTACATTGAATTGACATCAAAAGATAAGATAAAAGATAAAAGTAAACTGAAAGCCTTGAATTAAACCTCTTAAGAAAGAAGTCTTCATCTAGATGGGATAATCAGTGATTACACAATTAGTATACCTGTAGACTCATACTTTAGGTTTATGTAAAACTAAGTTGTATATTTCTATTAAAAATCAGGGTTACAAAGTAGTTTCTTTCTTCTTTTTTTAAAAAATAATTATTTTTTTACTGCTAAAAGCGCTGCAGAACACAGAAGAAATAAGAAGAAGACAGGGGTGAGAAACCATCAGTTAAAGAACCCTCAACATTGATGGATACAACATAGATGTATAGCTCTTTGTCAAGAACTGTGTTGCATGCCAAGCATGAAAAAAATATAAAGTGTTAAAAATATTTTCTTCCGCCGATCCAATCCAGAGTCAACGAGTGTGGGGGATCCTATCCCAGCTATCACAGGACTAGAAGCAGTCACTGGTCTAACACAGGGCTACCACAGAGCGAGACAGACAATCATTGTCAGCTGCCTGTAGCCTGAAAATGATCTATAAAGTCCACAAACAAAAGTGATTATATGAGACACAGGGCTGGAAATGCTGTCCAGAGGCAATATTTATTGAAAATCCACATCCTGTTCACTACTACTGTACAGAAGATGTTAATACTACTACAATAACTGTATTACCAGTAAATTATCCTACTAAATAAGGATTACTTTTGCTTTTACAGTCTGTTGTTCCCTGACGCGATACACCAGGAACTACTGAAAGATTATAAAGCAAACACTGCTGCAGCAGCAGTCAAATAATGCGTCTTTAAACATTCTCTCAGTAGCTAAAATGGCAGTTATTGCTTTATAAAACATGTTGTCAAAAACTGAATACAAGCACTGATAACCCACATAACTTAGCAATGCAGCTGGACTGAAACAACGGGGATATGTTTAAAAAAAAAAAAAAAAAACACCTCAAAGTAGCTGCGCTCTGTTCTTTACAAATCCACTTTTGTAGCAAGTCTCAATCGTGCAGAAACGCAGAGCAGGAGAGGGCAACTTAATATGAACGGTAAGTAATGCTTTTACGGTCAACAGAGGTAACGAGTGAGGGGTAATCGATTATTGGAGAAATGAGTTCAGCGGCAGTGGGGTTCACCTGTGGAGGGTCTGTGATTGGAGAGACTGAGCTTCACTCCGCCTCCCGACGCGCTGCCCGCCTTCCCAAAACCAGAGCGCACTCGGCTCCTCATTGCCTCCTTCTTGCCGCCGCATAACATGATCCCCATCTTTCTGAGCGGACGCATAACGCGACAGATGGTTTCACTACGCTTTCCCCTTCTGTTCTGACCGAAACTGCTGTTGTTTAAGAAAAAAATCTCCCCGTTGTTGCTGGTTTTGGGTTTTTTTGGATGCGCCATGCAATCTCGTTGGTGGAGTTGTGGCATTCGGTTGGTGACATGGACATGGGTTTGGAGCCTGGCATTGCTTGGAGCGTGGTGCATTCCCGCAAACGAAGGTAAACTAAAACAGGAAGGATTTAGGGTTACTGACAGCGCTGTGTGGCGCGCGGTTAGGCTTTAACGGGCGCCGAAAATCGGTTAAAGGTCTGCTCGTACCACAGCTGGTGCCCAGACCATCGGTCTCAGACTCCTTGGCTGGTCTATTCGTTTCTGGAGCCGTTTGACGGCAGAAAGAGGTCGTATATAATATTAATACAAACAGATTATCTTTATGACAGCTGTGTGCCCCGTGTGTGCAATGACTCTGTGTTCCCAAACTGTAAAGGGTCGAATAAAAAAAAGACCTTTGGACAGAACATGTCTCTTTCTGATAACCATTCCTCTGAGGACATGGCAGCGCCAACAGACGCACTGTGCGCTGCAAAAATCTCCGTATCACTCTTTAGCATTTTTGTCTTTAGCGTGTAAGGTGCTCACCATAGACTGGACGAAGAATGCAAATTCACATATATTTTTTTTTTGTATTTATTTATTTTCTCTCTCGGTAGTTACTGTAAAACGACTCTAAAATTAAATTGACCGCTTGGCTTTCCACTTATTAAAATGCTGACGTTTAGGTGTGACAATAACTTAATTTCCCTGAAAACTCATTTAGTTTGGGCTTGCGTTGTTCCTTTATAGGTTTGTTCATGTTTGGTTCTTTCAGCACTTATCATGTCAGATTAATCTGTGACCGCTCATAAATTTCCTCAGTTCCACAGTATATTGCAAAATACCGGCAATATTCTTATCATCTGAACAAATGCACACCTACGCTGTCCTACTAAATGTGAAAAGTGAGCAACTGTAAAGTGGCATAAAATGGAGATAAATATTTGACAATGTAGGCAAAAAAACTGAGTAAGAAGTGTAAAATAGTCTGCCAAATACTGTTCCCACGCCATTGTCTGCATGAGCAGCATTTTAATAGCTCCAGATGAATACCATTGTTTGGAGCTATTAGACAGCATTATCCGGGAAAGAGAGAACATTCATCAAGCAGCATATTCTCCACATGGCAGATTTATTTGGTAAAAGTTTACATTCACCAAAGTTCTCAATATTTGGCCACAGGACACTCAGGGGTCCTGGAGGGTTTAGCAGGGCGTCATTGGCCAGCACATGAAAAGTTCACAAAGATTGTTTAGATTATATCTTTCTTTTCTTTCTTTCTTTCTTTTTTATGAATCCAGGAAATCATGATGTTTCGTGTTCAGTTTATGAATATATCCTTAATGTGATAAGGTGCACCACTACACTGTTCCATTAAATAATGAAAATATGTATGTGGTTAAAATACACCTAGTACATTTATTTGTCGTTAGTATCAAAACCTGCTGTCAAAATACTTGAATACCCCCCTTTTTTAAGCCAAAGCCTTTTTTAAAGCCAAGCTTCAGGATGCAGTCAATGAAGTGAGTGAAGGAGAAATAAAAAAACATGCCAGCATTTGATCTTTCACATCTGGCATATACACAGACATTTGTTTTCTTTGTTGTCTTCGACTATCAAGTTAAAACCTGTTCATCTCTTTCTAATTTGCAGAGAAAAGATATTAAACTTTTACTTAACCAAACACCAGAAATAAAGCTGTTCAACGCCCAGCCAGTCAAGAACCATTTACCAGAGGTTAACCATTTAAAACCAACGTTAGATTCATTTGACAGATATTTGCATTGCAAAGGATAATCATCATAGCACTGCATGCATAATTGGAGAGGTGAGTGAAGCCCAAAATAAAACTAGCCTATTCTCTCATTTGACTAATTAATTGTAATTAGTAAAAAAAAAATACAATTAAGGAATTTATTTTTTGCTTGTGTAGACAAATTTGAAAAATATTTGGGTATTTTGGCCACTTGCCCATCTCAGGTTTTGTTTTGAAAAAGAGGAAGTTCTTATCTGACAGCATGCTACTAACCTCATGTAAATGTTTTGTTTTCACTTATTATCTCACTAAGTACATTTAAATGACTTACTTACTAAATCAGGATGCAATTGTTCAAAAATTAAAATAAATAAAAAGGAAGTTGTGCACACATTACCATGTTGAAAATTCCGTCTCTTGAAACTAATCAGCTCATGTTTAAAAAACTAATGAAATTCAGAGTACATCCCAGAGCCTCACATCTGTTACATTATTACTGTGTTTGATTAATCATGATTTGTGACACGAGGAAGATATGGGGTTTTGGGAGCCTAAACGGATTTTAAAAGCTTTCACTTTACTTTTTGTTGGCTGTGGCATTGATCAAATGGAAATGGTGATTCTGGAGTAATTACACCAAATGGCTTGAAAGAAAGAATATTTCTCTGCCTCTCTGTGTGGGAGGGGAAAACAGACCATTAATCCCAGAGAACTCTGAGCTAACACGTAAATTGTCAAAATCAAACATCACAAGGTATACACGGGGGAAAAAAGACAAAAATATGAGGGGATTGCATTAATAAAAACTGCACATTTCATATGTGCAGGTAAAAGTAACAGGTAAGATATGGTTACACACAAGACTGTTAAGGATAACTTAGGTCAAGGAGTAAAACTGCATAGTTTCAGTGTAACTGAAAATAAATGTCCTTTGTCTAACAGCAACAACACTTAACTCGAGGAGAATTTTATCAGTATTTCCAATGTTAAAAATCCACACATCCTTCAAAGGATTTAAAATATGTATCCTTGAAGTAATGTCACTCAAGACTCTAAATCACTACATTCATTTAGCTGAGATGACTTTTAATAATAAGTGCTATAGATCATTGTCATAGCCGAGCTCTAACTTGTTAGGTGGTTTAATCCTTAGAGAGAACAAGAGAGGGAAAGAGGTAACATATCCCTTATGATCTAGTTCAGTATCACTTATCTCTTCTTTATGGCCTAATTAGTTGTCTAATCGCCTCCTAAGGACATTTTTTATTATTCTCTGTAGAACAGTGAAGACAGTAAGACAGGAGGTGTGTCTGCGTCTGTGTGTGTGTTTGTGTGGTGCTCGGGGTTGCAGAACGTCTGTGTCTGAGTTATTGAGCAATGCTGCATACACCAGTACACCTTGTGCTGCAGATTATTTATGGATGCCTATCATTTTGTTTACATTAGGGCAAGGTTCATGTGTAGTTTGGTTGTTTTATGACAGCACATGTAACTGTAAATGTTACACTCAACAGCTGGTTAGGAAGTCACCGATGTTTCTGAAATTGTGTTTTTGGATAGTTGGCAGATTTTTTTTTATTACATACATTAATGGTTGGTTTGTGTAAATGTTACATGTAAAAACCTGTTTAGGTGGCTTTAAAGAACAGCAGAAGTTTTACCTTATCCAAGATTTTTAGGAAGTTAAGTCTTAAAGATTTGTTTTTATCAACTTGGCTAAGCTGTGATGGGTTAAAGAAAAATGTCTCCTAATGCATAGTGTGTCCACCAGTCCCCTGCTGGACTCAAATGCAATTTCTGTTTTTCAGTTCGTTGACATATTCAGTCCTATTTTTTGTTGCTCATCATCAGATTTCATGTTTACAACATAGATGCAAAAATATCTCTTATGAAGTTTAACATGCGACAGAGCTTAACCAAATTAGAATAAAGGCTTCAATTTAGACATGAACTACTTAAAACAGGTAGAGAGACACGGCAAGGAGAAGTATCCCCTTTGTCTGCTGTTGCACGTAGATACAGATAACGTTTGCTTCAGTTAGCAATATTTTCTAATGTCTATCTCTTAATCTGCTTCAAGTATAAAAGCTTGTCTATGGGTCACTTGGTTGGACTTTTCTTTTATTGTTTGAGTACACATTGTATCAAACAAAGAACAAGCCAAATGTTATCGTAGAGGAGATAAAGAAAACTGAACTCCGCTTTGTCAGAATATGAGCTCAATTTATGACAGCATATGGTGTTGTAAACTGTGTCACGTCATTAATATACTACGTGTTAACCTGCTTTGTTCTCACCCAGTGATGTGGCCACAATGATTTAGTCAGATTCTGCACCTGGGTGTTAACATCTGCCTATCTCAGCCACATCCAGTATGTTTATAATGAGAGCTTAGGTTCAGTAAACATCTAATATTTTCCAGATGTTGACATGTGTTTTTGTTGAGATAAAACTAACAAGCCACTAAAGAGAATATTGTTTAGTGCCTCCAAACATGTCAAAAAACTGAGATGACAATTGCCTTCACGAGAGGCTCTTTTGTCAAGACCTGTTGTGCATTTGATGCAGAAGAAGCATGTGAAGGCACACGCGCAACTCGCAAGATTCCGCTGTTACCAGTCTTGCACAAGAGTTGATGGAAACACACTTTAAGGATTTGGAGTGATCAAGTAATTGCACTTGACAGCTTTCAGCCGGGAAGCTGAGCAGGGAGGTTTTCTTTTTTTTAATGGATTAGTTTGAGTTTGAGTTGTGTTGCAGACACTGAATTGTGAGTACAAAGTTGTGTGGGAGTTTTTGGTTAGCAAGATCCCACATTCTAATTCACGCACACATTCTAATTCAATAGATTTTGCATGTGGAATTATTTTTGACAAATGAATGTGGATAGAAATCCTTTGACTTGGGCAAATATTTGATCTGATGAATGGATCTGTAATAAGTATAATGTCTGGCTTCTATTTTCTTAAGCATTTCTTTGTGACTAAGGTGTCATCAGTTCTTAGCACATCCATTTGAGTCTATTTACCAATCAGGCTTTGTGATGCAGCAAGCCCTGGAATATGTGTAAATCCTTTTATCTTGGTGACTTGGTATAATAAGGGAGGGGTAAAAAAAGTGAGGATTTACATTTCTTCTTCCTTTTACATTTCTAATGAATCAGCTTGTTGCCCATCTTTACTAACAATTCTTTGTATTCTCAACCTTCAACAGTAAACCTGCTGGATTCCCGCTCTGTGATGGGAGACCTGGGATGGGTAGCCTACCCTAAGAATGGGGTGAGTATACCTCTTTCTGAGATGTATCGAAAATGTGTTGATTTGTAAAAGTGTGGGTGAGATTAGACAAATGCTAAATTTCCATTTTTACAGATGCTGCAGTAAGTTGTTAGCAATTATGATGTTTTTGATTCATGATTAGTGATCTTTTGGTTCTTACCCATTAGGAAAGTAAACTCATTTGTGTGTAAATCAAAAGACACTTATAATTATAGTTTACACTGAAGTATACTGTAAGTTATTCTTTTGTTTTATCAAGGTGAAAGATCATTTTATTTCCAAGAACTTTCAGTTCATTATCAGGGTAAATTGAATTCATGAATAATATATCGAAAGTCACCATGGAATATTTTATTCTCAAGCCAGGAATTGAATTTCCATTTCCAAGTATTCCCAAGATGAAGGCTAATTAGAGAATGACTTACTAGACTTACTAAATTGTTATTTCATGGTATTATATAGTGTATTTTAATGAGGAAAAATGGTGCTTTAAAAATGATTAATGTCTTTTCGATTTTCAATACTACCTTAGAACATCAGACATTAAGCTACCACTGAGTCTGCCATACTTCAGAGAAAAATGGAAGTCTGGAACATCTGGGGGTTTACAGTGCTGTGGCTTATTTAAACAGAAATGTTTTGTGCATCGATTTGATCCACATTAAAAATCTCCCGTCTAGTGGCAAATCTTCTCTGAAAATATGCAGCTATACACACCGTACCAATAGTGCTGACCATAGCATTTTCTTAGCTTTGAGTATTCAAATCACAGCCCACTCTGTGGCGGTATGTAGATGGGAAAGATAGTGCTGACAAAAGCAGCCGTATGTGCAATCATATTAATGAAGATTTCATTATGGCGTGCGAGTTTTTAACAGTACAGCTGCATAAATAACTACATTTAGGGGAGATAGAGAGAGGAAATAAAGGACTTCATTAGACAATCCAAGGATCCCTTAACAATGTCTTAATTAGTTGTTATGTTTATATTCAGCTGCTTTTTAAGGCGACTCGTTTTGGGGGGATGTCTAACAAAGACACACCAAACATGTCTTTATTTCCCAGTTGGCCATTATAACGTGTTCAGTGTTGGTACAACAGCACACTATTTGCAGTCTTGGACATTTTTTCACACAAGCACACACTTTCACACTTCAAATTTTGGCTAAATAAGGACTTGAAAAGGCACGAAAGTTATTTATTTAATTATTTTTTAAGTCTCATGTTCCAGATGGCTTGTTTTATTCCTGTTTTTCTCCTCTTCCCTTCATCCCCATCATTGCCTTTACTTCCATTCTTCCATGTCCCTGAACATGTGCAAGACTCCTCATCTCCAATTTCTTCTTATTCTTGTCCTCTACTTGCCTTTGACTTCCTTTGGCATTGTTTTTTTTATAAAGATTTGACAGTTTTTTAAACTTGAATTTAAACAAAGGGGATTAAAATAAGAGCTTTAAATGTGTCTTAAAATGTGATGGATGACCTTGAAAAACTTGGACAGATTTCAGAGAATGCAGTAACACTAAACACAGCATAATTACTGTAACAGATAAATGTCTTGAAGTAGGAGAGTAAAACACTAGTGATTTACATGGTAGCTTGAAATTGGATACTTGGAGTGGAAAATCATGAATACTGTGTTATAAAATCCTGTTTCTAAAAGCTGGTTTGTGTTTATGATGAGTTCCTTGAACTTTGTTGTTTAGAGTTGTTGTTTCGTCGCTTCTTTATCCACATCTTTTCTCTATACACAAGCTCAACATTAACCGAAGTTTAAAAAGACGTCTGGAAGTTGCTGTTTCTAATCTAATTTGGAAGTCTGAGTGGAAAAAAATCACCAGGACTTGCTAGCTGGTACCCAGAGTTATTTTTGTTTATTGAGACTTGGATCTTTATTCTGGCAATGTAGAAAGAGAAGTAGGGAGAACTGGATATATAGAATGATAAAATGGGATTTTTCCAGATGAAGATATGCATGAGAAGCATGCAAAACCAGTATTTCTGTGATCTCGAGAAAAGAATGCTTTCATCTTAAACTATTTTTGATACAGGAGAAAGTTCCCGAAATAAGGACAATAGCAATTGGAAATTGGAAATCTAAAAGGTAAAATATAGTAGCTTTATTTTCATTGGGACGTAATCATAGGAAGAGAGCGGATGATAAGGCAATTATTGAACTTGTTGTGGTGTTGTGTGTTTGTGTGAATGGGGGAAAGACCAAAACAGCTTTTTAAAACAGGCTGTAAACATGCTACTTTTTTCAGCTTATTTTACCCTAAGTTCTATTAGGATTGACTTTAGGCCAAGCCTCATCTGGCCAGTGAAGAAACTGCAGTATTTGGTTTCATTTTATGGAGGAGTTTTGATTCATCAACATTTGAACTTTTTTTCATCTGTCAACTGTATATCTCCCTATTGCCAGTGGAGGAGCATTTACTGATAGTTTGGACTGTTATGTTTAATTAATTATGTTTAGATGTTTAGGGTCATATAATAAATTCTAGTTATGTGCTCTACATAAAAAAAAGACCACCATGAACAGTGCTGTTCAAATATCTTGGGCTACCAAATCTTTAAGTTTTGCTAGGAAAATGGGGAGTGTGCGCAGGGTTTTATTGAAATGTGCAAACATACATGCATTATATATAATGCAAAAGCAGAGTTTGTACAATTCTAATGAGCTGGAAAGTCAATATTTAGTATGACCACCTTTATTCTTCAATACAGCCTCAGGCAAGTTCCCTTGTAATTTCTTTAAGTAGTCTACAAGAATAGTTCTTCTGGGTTCTTGAAGGACATTTTAAAAGTCCTCTCATGCTTTCCAGATAGTATTAATATTTCTTTGTTGATAATTCCACACAATTTTGACAAGATCCCCAACACCGCTGGCAGAAATGCAGCCTCAAACTATGACAGAGCTTCCACCATGTTAGACACTCACTCTTGTACCTCTCTTCTGACCTCGTTCTTACGTGTTGACAGTGATTTGAATCAAACATTTAAAATTTGGATTCATCACTCTATCAGACCTGTTTCTACTGAATTCAGCCCAGTTCCTTTGTAATTTACCATTTTTCTCCCTGTTTCCCTTCCTTAAGAATGGCTTCTCTACAGCAACTCCTGGAAGGGCCTTGTTTCATATTTCTTAAGCACTTTCAAATACTGTTCATCTGCTGTTGTTTCCTCTAGTTCTTGTTTTACTGTTACTATTTTATGCCTGTCAGACTGTGTTATTGTTGACATTTTTCATAGCTTTAACTAAATAAATTAAAAATTTGTGTGTTTTTGCAACAGGGTGCTTGTAAGAAAGTGCCTAAAGGTAGAATTTAAAGTTAATTCTTTGCTAAATTATCTGTTATGTGTGGACAGAACACTGGTCTATTCCTCCAGGTAGGGACCTTTTTTGCCTGAATGATTCATAGGTGAGATTTAAGTGGCTAAAAAAAAAAACAACAACAAAAAAAATCTCTGACAGTGATCAAATACAAGAACTGGACTGAAAATGTGTGAAAAGGTATCCATTTTCCAAAGAAAAACTTTCAGAAAGCCTGGAGAACAATTGCTCAAGACCACTTTAAGAAAATTACAAGAACCTCAGACTCCTTGGAAGCAAAATGTAAAGGCAGGAAGGGTGGTTTCAGACTTTTGAATAGGACTGTAACTTTGGCAGATAATAATTAGAGAAACTGGCCAAGATATTTGTGGTATCCTCGACATAATTAACTGCTATTTAAGTATATTTATTACACCCGAAATTACTGATACCTTTTATAATTGGCTTGTTATAGTGAAAAAAAATACTTCATTTGTTTATGTGTTTTGCAGTCTTATGAAATTATAAACAGCTTCAGCACTCTGAACTCTGAAGTTCACGATTCAGAACTTCATTTTCTAACAACACGCTGAACAATTAATCTTTTACGTTTAACTGCTCACTGATTAGGTAATCAGTGAGTCATTCAACTCTACCATACAGTTTCATTTATGAGGTGAAATTTAAAAAAAGCAAAACCAGACTAAATTGATGTAATCACTGATTCCCTTGGCTGAACAGCCAGTTAGAGAGCTCTTTTTCATCAGCTGTATCCACTGATTCACTGTGCTCAATTGACCAAAGATAAAGACAGGCTAACACCAAAAGTACCGAACAGACTTCAAGAACTGTGGCTGAGCACAGATGCTAAATGATATCCCAATGACAGCTTACAGCAGGCTTGTTTTGTGCAGCAGATTATATACTATTTAGCTGATTTTCTTTC
Organism: Pelmatolapia mariae; assembly: GCF_036321145.2. NCBI lineage: Eukaryota > Metazoa > Chordata > Actinopteri > Cichliformes > Cichlidae > Pelmatolapia > Pelmatolapia mariae. The sequence continues at coordinate 30,504,917 of NC_086233.1, forward strand.
CAGTTACAGTAGAAAGATGAAAGGAAGACAAGGTGAGTTAGAAAGAAAAGAAAGCGGACAAGTTGAAGTGAATGGGAAAGCGAAATAAGTGTTGCAGTGTTGCAAGAAAGACAAAGTAGTTTGAATTAGAGAGGTTAGCTGAAATCAGGGAAATTTTGGAAGATGAGAAGTCAGAGGCTACAAGTGGAAAAGGTGATGTGGAAAAAGGAGGAAGGCGGCAACCTGCATTCACTTTGTTAGACTTTAAGATTGTATAATTAAAGTAAGAATAAAGGACACAAAGGGAAAACGATGATAGACGTGGGTGAAAAAAAATAAATCAGGGGAATGAGAGAGGAGACTATAGATGGAAAGAGTGGTGTGTGTGTGTGTGTGTATGTGTGTGTGTGTGTGCGTGTGCGTGTGCGTGTGCGTGTGCGTGTGCGTGTGTGTGTGTGTGTGTGGTTGGGTGGGGAGTAGTTGCACTGGTAGTGTTAAGAAGCAAAAGGGCCAGTTCTATTACAGTGTCATGATGGTCAGCAGTAATGGGTGATAATAATAAGTTGGTTACAGCGTTGTAGACTTACAGCCGGAAAGGCACTCAGCACAACCACAGGGGGTCTTCAGACTAGATGTGACACACAAAAATACACATATAATAGTCCAAAAAAAACCCAAAACTAAACACACACACTAATGAGGAGCTAGAAGGATGCCTATAGGGGAGTTGGGTTTTTTTTAGTTTTGGAGTGGAGATGAAATGACACACAAATGAAAGAGATCTTAATCTCTTTAGACTGAGTGTTGGGACCATTTGCACTCCTACAGGAATAGCAGCTTTTCCAAATTGGCAAAAAAAATTCCAAGTCATGCAGATAGTTGTGCTTTAGTGTGACAAAGTAATGACATATATGTGCTTCTCAAAACCCTGCTGCTTGACAAAATATATCGTTGTTAGCTTTACTCAAAGCTTTGTGAAAATAGATTGAAAACCAATGTAACATAAAATTGTCCTGATTAATGTAATTGGTCACAGTTGTTTCTGAGGTACTAGGATATTGTCTAAGTCTTCTGAAAAACATGACCTGGTAAATCCACTAGTTTACTGTAGGTGGGGATAGAAAATCATTCCCCTTTCACATCATGAAGAGGCAGTCTGCACACAAAGTTAGGTTTATGCACTGAATCGAGAGGTTATTTCTGGAGTGATTGGGAAGGAAGAAAGTAAAGTTGAAATAGATCTAGCATTAGGTGAGTTTATTGTGTGATTAACTTTTAGACTGACTGTTTCTACATTGCCTCACATTACGAATGTGGTTCTGCAACTGCAACCTTACTGCTGTGCTGTTCTGTGCACAGATCAAAGTGTGTTCCTCCAGTAGGTGCAACTAAAAAGTCTTAGAGCAGTCTGTTTCTACATCAGCGGCATTTTCTGGAAAGCCAAAGCATGAACCTTGGTAACATTTTGTTACTCATTTTAGTGGCTGTTTGCTTGTAAATGGGTTATGCTAAATAATTGTTTGATTATTCACTTTAAAGTGTTAGCTTAAGTATCATATCCTATTTACATTAGTAATTAAACTCTATAAATACAGTTGAGCTACATAGTGGGAGGACTTCCAATTGCAACAATGGCAACACCACTTCCAAGCACACATGCCGAACCAATTTGTTCAAGGCAGAGTGAGAGAAGGTCGTCTGTTCAACTCCCCGCTGGGATACCAATAATGACGCTGTGTGGCTCTGTATGTGTGTGTATGTGTTAAGCTGTGTAAATCTCAGAGCAGGCTTGTGGATCTGTGCGATCTAACGAGTAAGAGGCTTAATGTCTGTACTGGGACTGACTGGGCTGAGGTCTGGTGGAGATGGGGACTGGCACACAATTAAAAACAGATATCTTTGAATAGTTTGCACTCCATATATGTGAAGACCCTCATTAGCATAATACACTCAAACCACCAATCAAGACCAAGGTCTAAGCCTAACTCAGGAACAAAGTTTAAATCCTCAAACAGCGTTTTAATAAATCGCATAAGATGATTCGCTTTCCAACAATTTCAGGAAGACTAAAAGTGAAATTGCTTTTTACAAAGATAAAGGTGCAAGACTATTAACACACTGCATGTGCACACAATATCTATAAATACTTAAATGTCTGCATCCATTAGCAAATGATTCTGAAACTGAATAATTACAATCAGAAAACAAAAGAGACAAAACAAAAGAGACACACTTAATCAGGGAAAGTGTAAAAAAAAGACAGCTGGAGAACAAGACAGGGAGAAGAGAGCGAAAAGATAAAGACAGAGGGTTGTATACAATGGATACAGCAAGGATTGATTAATATGGGCTATTAAGCCATAACACCAGATCATAGTCTGGTCCCTCTGGCCATATTACAGTGACATGATGAAGCGCCTATATTAGTCATGAGAGAGGGCTAGTGATGCAGATAATAGCCATCTCCCACGAGACCTGCAGAGGGAATTAATGCTGCTGTCTGACACACGCACACATGCATGGATGCATATGCTCACACACACTTGAATGCTGACAAGGTAATTTGCATATATGCACATGCAGAAATGGATTCACACAGACACACACATTCTCCTTTAGAGATATGGTGCTACAGATGAACACACAGGTGCAGGTTAAATCCTCTTTTTTTTTTTTTTTTGCTGACAAGAACGCCACCCCTCATTCATGGTAAATGCATATGTACCCTTTAACACGATCTCATTCCTTTCTCTCTATTGCAGTAGGAGGAAATGAGGTGGAAGTGATGAGGATTATTCTGCTATCTATACCTTGACACACACACACTCACATGCATGCACACACACACAAACACACCGTTAAAATTTCCACACGAGCGTTAATCCTTTCAGAAAAGCATTGCTGTTGCTCATTCTTAAAGCATTACCACGGTGTCAGATTCTCTGTATGAGTATAATTTCACATTTTTAAACAATACAGGCAACATACTAGAATTTACCATTTACTTCTTTGTTATATGTAGAATTATAAGCATGCTTAATTAGACAAGTTTGTCCTAGTAGACTGAAAATGTTATGATGTAATACTGTAAGTGTGTTACAAAGGATGACTTATGGTTTTGAAAAAAAAAAAGTATTTTATACTTTTATACATTTTGGTAATATTGTACTGTGTGTTACACTCTTACGTTTTTAGAATAGGATGGTACATTATTAATATTAAGTTTAAGTTTAAGACTAAACACTGTAGTTGGGCTGACTGTTGGTAACTGTTAATGGATTAATTTAAAAAATCAGAATGATAAAAACTACCAATATAAATTTGAGTTTTAAAATACGATTATCCCCACACCTCTTAAATTGATGTTGTGACTCTTTGGAGGTTCAAGCAGTGACCATAGTAAAGTAATATTCACACATTGATGCATTAGCTACTAAATATTCTTGTATATAACAAATTTAAAGCCATTTCATCAAAACACTTTTCTGTACTTTAAGCACGTTGTAAAATTGACTTTAGTGATGTTTTTAATGCAGGATGTGCATGGGAATATTAAGCATTTAATCATTTGAAAGGAACAAGGTCTTTCCACTAATATTTTGGGTTTTTTTTTTCTTTTTCAGTGGGAGGAGATTGGGGAAGTAGACGAGAACTATGCTCCCATCCACACCTACCAAGTATGCCGTGTGATGGAGCAAAATCAGAACAACTGGCTCCACACCAACTGGATCCTGACTGAGGGTGCCCAGCGGGTATTTATTGAGCTCAAGTTCACCCTGAGAGACTGCAACAGCCTGCCAGGGGGTGTCGGGACCTGCAAGGAGACTTTTAATATGTATTACTATGAAACAGATGGGGACGAAGAAGAGATGGAGGAAGGAGAGATGAGAGATGGTACCGGGATGACAGAAGAGGAAGACAGGGCAATGAAGGAGAGCAGGTACATCAAAATTGATACCATAGCAGCTGATGAGAGCTTCACTGAGCTGGACCTTGGGGATCGTGTGATGAAGCTTAACACTGAAGTCCGCGATTTAGGTCCTCTGACCCGGAAAGGCTTCTACTTGGCATTTCAGGATTTAGGGGCCTGCATTGCTTTAGTCTCAGTGAGGGTTTTCTACAAACGCTGCCCATTCTTGGTGAAGAGCTTGGCTGAGTTCCCTGACACAATCCCAGGCTCAGAAGCCTCACAGCTGGTAGAGGTAGTGGGCCGCTGTGTCAATAACTCCCTGCCTTTATACGAGCCTCCCAGGATGCATTGCAGCACAGAGGGAGAGTGGCTGGTGCCCATTGGGAAGTGTGTTTGCCAGCCGGGATTTGAGGAAATCAACGGATCTTGTCAAGGTGAGAGGGTAAAGTTTGTTGTGAAATTGAGCTAATAAGATCACTTTGAATAAACTGGCAGCTTTTAAGATGATCAATTGAAGTTAAAGATCCAGTTTTTTAATCTGTTTAGTCGTCACATTTTTTTTTTTTTTACCTTTTTAGGGCTGTGGGTGCACATACATGTTTGTTTGTTTTGGTTGCTGTCTTCATCCTGTGTGTATTTTCATATCCATGCACATGTTTATTTTTAGTATAGTGTGCTTGAGTGTGTGCATGGATCTGTTTATTCTTTTAGTAAGAGTGCTTCTTACGCTGTTGCTGCGTGAGTCTGTGAGTGTTTCTTTCTAGCTTAGTGGAGGGTATTCCCCTGTGGCCTGCAGCACTTTGCTGCTCTCATACTGTTCTGCTCCAGCTCGTGCCCAAACATTCCCACCACTGACCTTAACTGCTATTTCCATGGGCACCTAGGGTCTATGTATTTTTCTCTCCTTTCAACCTCTTCAGTCTTCCCCTACGCTGCCTTTAAATTACTCAATTATTTGCATGCTAAACTCCACTTATGCAACTGAGAGTAGCTCTGAACGACATGGTGGACTTTCAGAAGAAATTTCAGAGAACAGTCGTTACAATGGCACAACGCTATGTGATACAGTAAAGTGAAATGTGTGATTTGGTCACTCTTTGTGCTTTTTATTTTCACACAGTCTTCTCCCGAGTAAGTACCAGTCTCTAGTGATTAAATACAGGATTTGTTTGTGAGCTACTAATGTGGAAATTTTATTCTTTAGCTTTTTTGATTTAGATATGTGCATGTGGAAACTGGGTTGAATGTTAAAGGAGGGTGATTGGCAGATGACAATATGTGAAGCAGGTCTAACAGTAGGGGGTTTTTTTTCTTTCAGAACCAAAAGAGAACTAAGCTTTGATTAGTTCTCAATAATCAAATGGTAAAAAAGTGAACCAGCTCTCCAGTAGCTCTACAGTAGCTTCACTTTGTCAGATATGAAATATCTGTGGGGAGATCATTAGGAAATAGCTGTCAGTAGGCCACTGGCCTGCCTGAAGTCATTCTCCCACAGACTGTACAGACAGCCAGACTACTGTTACGGTTGCAGGCTGAGAAGGCAAAAAAAAAAAAAAGTGTCAGAACAGCATTTTTGTGATCATGAATATTAAGAACCAATTACTGTCTCAGTATTATTAAAATAAAAGGATCATCTTTGAAGCTATACTGCTGTGTACTACTGCATGAATACTGACTGGAATGCACATGCAAAAGATTAAAGAATGGCTGTACAGTACTGTGATTGCCACTCATTAGCTTGCCACCTAATTATACACAGCTAATTATCCTTTACAGACTTCTGCCATTTGATTACCTTTGATTTGACCACTTGTGTCAGCTGAAGCCTGGAGAATATTGAAAATTACTGTACACCGTAAGTACAGCAGTTTCGCTGAAAAATGACGCAGACTTTTTGTGACTTCTTGTGCCACGTTAACATATTTTGCATGTTTTATTTTTCTGATGCTCGACTCAAGGACTTATATTTTAACACCTACTTGCACATTTACTTCTGTCTTAGTTGTTGGTCACGCTAACGCTTATAGTAAATTAAACAGACTGCAGCTGTGTTTTTGCATGCTAACAATGCTGCTGTTGGCATTCAAGTCAGTTCTAAAAACTTGATGGATTGTTAAATAATGATGTGAAGACTTGACTCAGGATCTGCTGAGTGGTGTAGTTTTGATTCCTTTATGTACTGACTATGCGCAAATATTAGCATGCTAACATGCTAAACTAAGAAAGAAACATTATAAGCCTTGGGCTAAACAGGGCTTCACCAAACATGAGCTTGTACTTTTTTTGTCTGGTGAGGTCTCTGGTACGAGGCCTGGCCACAAAGGGTTTGTCATCAAAGTGCTTTGCTGCACCTTATGCTGGAGGGAAGCTCCCAAACTTCTGTAGCCTCGTGCACTTTCTCTACATGCTATGCATATTCACATTCATCATTCTGCAAGTAAAATAAAATGCAAAACAAAGGAAAACTTTTTTGATGACTTTTTTAAAGTAACAGGACAGTGACATCATTACAGAGTATTAAAATACAAAACAAATCTGTGAATTCCAAAAGGTTTCCACCCAAAATGGCTTGGCAAGCATATAACTGCAAAGGGATTTGCAAATGCATGAAGCTTGCCTGGACAGCACAAAAGATTAAAACTGTACTTCTCTGGTGTAGACTGAGCTATAAAGAGAAAAGTCAAAAAGCGGCACTCCCTTTGTGCGCTTTTGTAAAGGGTTGTGAGGTGTTATTTTGATGTCACTGTAATAAAATCTGACCCTGCCTTGTCTTGCAGCTAACTGACTCCACAGGCTCTTTCTTTCTGCCTTCTTGTGCCAGAACAAAGTTACAGGGTTTACCTGGTTTTCATGCTGTCTTTCCAAGCTTCAAGGAGTGTTCTGAATTCTTGGAAGATGAAGTTGTGTGATATGCAAATTTTTGCCATTAGTTAAACCTTCTGGAATAAAAACAAATCTCGGGAGCTCGCAGTAATATAATTTATCTCTTTTTTTCACAAATTATAGTCCATATTTACAGCAAGCTGAAGTGAAGTGAGTAGAAAAGATTCCTCACTATTAATTAGGCTACAGGGGGATGTTTTTCGTCTTTACAGTTTTGTATACAGATGAAACTGTTAGAGTGACAGCCTTTGAAAATGTCTACAGAGAGAAACATGGCAGGGTTTCCTCAGTAGCAGGTTTGTAACCATATGTGTTCTCTGCCTTAGTAAACACTTTTTCATGTGTATTTCAGTCAGTCACATTGGAGTGCAAAGTGTTGATTTCTGTTTTTCAGACACTGAAAGAATTCCTGGACTCCATACTGCTAGAAGTCATATTTGGTGTCTTTTTATGGACAACACAGGAGTAGTTTCTAGCTCCTGTTAAGAAGTGGTTGTCCTACAGATCTGTTGAGCTGGATTTTTAGAACCTTCAGAGAGCTTTAATTTTAATTGTATGCTCTTTCAGTGGATATGTGCTATTAAAAACGAATAGCACTTTTTAAAGAGAGATGCCTCATTGGTAAAAACTACATTTTATGTGTAGACAGTGAATCAATGGGTTGAAGGTCAGAGGACACTACAGTGAGTGAGAAAATGTGTAAACCCTGGCTGTATTGGCAGTGTGTGTGCTGCTTAGTAGAGCATGATTTAATGTTGCCTTTGTGAATGTAGGACAAAACTCATTATGGACAGCTCTTCATCCTCCTTTTTGTCTTTATCTTTCTCGCCTCTCTTGCTTTATCTCATTCACACGTCCATTTTTTCTCACTCCTTTGGTGTGTGTCTTTCTCTGTACCTTGGTTTGTCCATTACCCAGTCATTTTGCTCTTTCTTACCCCCTTCATATGTCTGTTTCTTTTTTCTTCTTTGACTGCCTATCATTCATTGTTTCTCCATCCTACTTTTTTCTTTTTCTTTTTCAGTTTCTGCTGTCCAGTGCATTTGCACTCTCCTGCTCTTGCAGCTGTCTTTGACTCTTCCCTCACTTTTTTCCTCAGTTTAAAAGATCTGCCTCTTTCACTATCAACACATCACACAACTGTCTTTACTCTATGTCTGGGAGATACATACACACAGCACCCACACATATACTTTTCTCTCAAAAGTTCATCTCTATTTGTGGAAACAACTCAGTCACCAAACAATTGTAGCATGTAAAGGACAATCTGAGCTCTTTGGATTTATGGAAATGGTGCATCATCCCTGTGGAGCAGCAACTGTGTGGCCATGCACTGCTGGATTTGTTGCAGTTTATTTATTGTTCCATTCTGCTACAGTCCAACTTTGTGGTACGTTTGACAGCACACTTAATAGCATTAAATTATGCATCATCATGCATCATAAAATCCCGTTTTTGTTTTGCTTCTGCACAAAAAAATTAAAAATACATATAAATACTAGGGGTGCAACAATACTGGTATCGATATTGAACCGTTCGATACAGTGCTTTCGGTTCGGTACGCATATGTATCGAACAATACAAAAATATTTATTTATTTGATCTTTTCTTCTGACGATGCTGTCTGTGTTGAGCGCTCAGTGGATCTGCGTTCGACTACTCCGCCTAGGCTGCACAGTCGAGTGCAGATCCACTGAGCACAGCGCAAGCTAGCAAGACAGAAGCTAAGCTTGTTGCAACATGGCAACTGCCTCAACGCTCCCTGAAGCTGAACCTCCCCCACCCTCATTCAGATCTGGCGTTTGGAACTATCTTGGTTTTCATGTGAAGCATGACCCTGATGGTAAGCGCGTCATGAACAAAAGTAAAACAGTATGTCGGATGTGCCACGCAATGCTCAATTGGTGGGAACTAGTGCGTTAGCGCAGTTAGCTTGTTGACGTGTTGACGCCGTCCAGCCCCACGCACGGGGCGATCCGCAGTAACTTGTTAACGGAGATTTGCCGCGTTATGGCGTTAATGTCATTTTAACGAGATTAACGCTGACAGCACTAGTGGGAACACAACGAATATGACTGCACATTTACGCCGCCATCATCCTAGTGCAAAGACAAGTGGAAGCAGACAAAAACAACAAGCACGCATGCTACAAACTTTACCCGAGTCATTTAGACAGCCGTTAGCACATGATTCTCCTTATGGGGACCTGATATGTTTAATATGCTGCTGAGAATATAGCCCAGAAGAAGGCTATAGTATAGCTTTTATTTTGGAAAGAGCCATTTCTCTGTAATAAACTCTCTTTTTCAAAGATGAGTGATTTCTCGATCAGATAGATTTTTTTTTTTTTTTTTTAATTTTGTTGTTTCAGCAACATTAAATTTAAAAACTGTACTTTTGAGTTAAAATATATATTTATAATTTTAATAAATGACAAATTAAAAAGGCATGAACATTTTTTTGTATCGAAAAAATATCGAACCGTGACACCAAAGTATCAAACCGAACCGAACCGTGAATTTTGTGTATCGTTGCACCCCTAATAAATACATATATATATATTTGTATACACTCTATAAATAAATGTCTTATAAAAGAACAAATTTTGTCAAATACTCATACATATGGTATATCATTATATATATGAATGTACATTCAGCCTTTTTGCTGCTATCCTGCAGCTTTGTAAGCCTAATAGGACTGAAGGGAGGAGGGCAGTACATCCATGGGTAGATGGTTTGATGGATAGACAGAGTGATGAGAAGAGTACAGAGAGAAGTGAAGGCAAAACAAGGGGACACAAGATAAATTGGAGATTTCTCACCACAGGGTGTGAGGGCATGGAGACAAAGAGATGGATGAGTGTTGTTCCAGGGGTGATGGGGATAGAGGATGGATAACTGTGGATAGAAATGGCAGATGGATGAAGAGAGAGAAAAGAAGGAAGCGGGTGTAGACTGACTCAGTCTTTGAAATGAGGCCTTTTTGATTGAATACTAGAGAGAATAGAAAGAAACACTGGAAGAATGATTGAATTAAGGGTTAACTAAATAAGAGCTAAATAGAAAGGCAAATATATTAGCTTTGTCAGGACATGTCACACAAAACGGGTTAATAAAATTAACATTTTCCTTTTTTACATCAACTCAACCCTCAGATGGGTTAAGAATAAACCCAATTTATATTTAAATTATTTAGTCTACAAAATGTCAGAAAACAAAAATTACAAAAAAGTTAAATGGCCTGTATTTGTGTAGCGCTTTACTAGTCCCTAAGGACCCCAAAGCGCTTTACATATCCAGTCATTCACCCATTCACACACACAGGTGATGGCAAGCTACGTTGTAGCCACAGCCACCCTGGGGCGCACTGACAGAGGCGAGGCTGCCGGACACTGGCGCCACCGGGCCCTCTGACCACCAGTAGGCAACGGGTGAAGTGTCTTGCCCAAGGACACAACGACCGAGACTGTCCAAGCCGGGGCTCGAACCGGCAACCTTCCGATTACAAGGCGAACTCCCAACTCTTGAGCCACGATCGCCCCACCGGAAAAGTTACACAACCTTAGAGTCTGCGGTCTGGTTTACGAAAGATACTATTTTATATGAGAGTAACCATACAAAAAAGAAGAGGCATTAAATTCTCACATTTGAGCAGGTTGGCTATTGGAATATACAATGTAGGGAAATATTTTGATGTGCATTAACAATGTTTAACATTGAAAACGTTACATAAACAAATGTTTAAATTCATATAGGATGAAAATCATCTACAGCTGAAATGATTAGAGATTGACTGGAATGTGGGCTGCATTGAAAGTAAATAATGGAATAATGGTATATGTGAGAGTAAAATGATGAAGTGGAATGATGCAATAAATATTGAAAGAAGCGTGCAGTGATAGAATAAGGGCTAGATTCAATGTGGAGAAAAGGGAATTCAGGATGACCAGGATGTTGGAATGAAAAAAAAAGAGCTAAATGCTTTGGATTCAGAATGAGGGGGAAAAAGGTGGACTGAAGCAGGATTGAGCCTTTGTGATGTTTGGATTTGGGCTACACTGATTTCACATGACAAAAGAAGAAAGACTTAGAGGTACAATACGGGCAGCGATGTTGGGGGAGAGAGAAAGGGATGTCGGGGGAGGGGATGAGGAGAAAGACAGCAGATACGGGATACAAATTAAAACAAGTGTGACTACTGGTATCCTTAATTAACAGAATTACTTGTAATAAAGAAAAAATACCTGCTTGTGACTGGAAGGATATTACATCTTTGGGATACATCTCAACATTTTTTAATATTTTGTTTGGAGATAGTTGTCTAAGTGTCAGGGGTAGAGTTGGATTTCCCTTGACGATACTTTGTTTCAGTGCCATGGCTCCCCTGATGTTCCTCTGTGTTTGCCTGCCTGTCAGACGTCACTGTAGCATATGTCAAACTTGATCTGGCCACAGTCGTGATGCTGCCATCAAAAACAGTCTCACTGGCGTAGTAATGTGAAGAAGCTTTCTGCCTTCTCCCTCTAGGGATTTATGGGGATAGTGAACAAGCAGCTCACACTTGCAGTGTGAGGCTTGTGGTTGATGCTGTGGTGACAAGGGTATTACAGTCTCTTGCATAACACAGAGATACACACATGATCATGGCAGCATCTGTCATTTTAGTAGAATTACCATCATGTGCCGATAAGGATCTGAGTCTGACATGAATACTCTGGGTGTTTTATTTTTTCCTGTGTATTTTCAAAATTGTTCAGTACATTACATTTTTTTCACTATATAATGCATACCACATAGACCTACATCCTAAAAGGAGAGGAGAACATTTTCTTTCATCTCCCATGCCATTTCAAGTAGTACTTTTTTTTTTCTTAATGGTAAGATTATAGGAAAAAAAAAACTACAGGAGAAAAGGAAATGCTACTAGCAACACATTGCTTGTACTAAGTTGGTCCCGCTTTGCATCAAAACTACCTTAATTCTTCATAACAGAAAATCAACCAAATGCTTGAAATATCCTTCAGAGATTTTGGTCTATATTGGCATGATAGCATCATGCAGCTGACTCATATTTATTGGTGCACATCAATTATATGAATCACTGCTGTATCCTTAATTAAGATCTGGTGACCGTGGAGGTCATTTCACTATAGTGAACTCATTTTCAAGTTCAAGACAGTTTGAGATTATTTGAGGTTTGTGACATGGCACGTTATTCTTCTGGAAACAGCCATCAGAAGATGAGTACACTGGTAATAACCAGATGGACGTGGTCAGCAACAATACTCGTTTAGGCTGTACTCAGTTGGTACTAACAGGCCCAAAGTTTAACCAGGAAAGATCCTGCACATCATTACACCAGCCACCACCACCAGCTAGAACCCTTTATACATTGATGGTAGGATTGGCCTTACTTAGGTGCTTTCATGTTGTTTACACCAGATTCTGATGACAGACAACGTTTTTCTAAACTTCTGTTGTCCATTTTTGATAATTAGATCAGAATTCACTGGACCCAAAACACCCAGTAGTTCAAGTAAGATACTTTCCAGCCTGTATCTATGTCTTTTTAATTCATATCATATGAGTTTAGAGTATTCAGATTCCCATACAGAAATGTTCTGTCATCCCTCATCACAGTCAAAGATAAAGAGTGCAAATATCAAGTTGCAGGAAACCATCATCTCCTAAACTATGAATTGACTAGATTCATCAAGGAAAGAGCCACCATTATTCTTTTTAGATCCTGCTCAACTGGAATCTGCTAATGGCTTCTTTCATTGAACTCTTTCCTCCTGCATCATGCTCTCTCTCCAGCTTTCTCCCCACCCCCTTCCCCCCATCATCTCCACGTGGTGATGCTGTCATGATAACTAAAGTGCTTCCTGAGTGCTTGTTGGGTAAACTGACTTTCCCAGAAGAGCTTCCTCTCTTTTACCCTTGCCCCTGTTAACATGCATACACACCCACATGGTTTTATCTATACTTGTGAAGACCTTAATTGACTCATTGTCATTACCATACCTCTGACCCGAGCCATAACCAGCATAGCAAGTTGCATAATCCCATTTGTTACACTAACAGACAAATGCATCATCCTCACTCAGACAATACCTCTAAAAGAAAATCTCTTTGAAGAAAATGGGCCAGCCATTTGTCCTCACAAAGATGGAAGAGCAAACGCTCATGCACCCACACAGACACGCAGAAACACACGCACGCATTCCTGCAGTTGCTGAAATATTCATAAAATGCTTCATTCAGCAGAGCGAGGTTCTTTCCATGAAAGTCTGGCCATCTCCAGAGTCCGAGCCAGTGGTGGCTTAGTACTGATTATTTCGGCACTATATTACCCATAATGCATTTAAGAGAGGTGATGAGTTTCCAACGTTTTATAAAACCATCATAGCTCTACAGCAATGATGCAATGCAGGCATGCTATTTTTTTTGTGTTGAGTCAGATGGATTTAAAAACGTTGAAGCTAATATATGTGTGTGTGTGTGTGTGTGTGTGTGTGTGTGTGTGTATATATATATATATATATATATATATATATTACTTGATTTCTGGTACCTTCTATCTGATTAAAAACAGGTGGATTATACCATACATGCAAATTTGTGAATTAAAAGTCATAAGAAATTCACAGCCTAATTTTATACATGTCACATATCGCTGTCCTATCACCTTTTCGCAAGAGCATGGCTGTACAACTGAGATCCCGACCTTTGTACACCTAGTTTGTGGATCCATGTTTTCTTCATGGTTGTTGGTCCGTTGATGGAGTCTAATATTTGGAAGTAAATTAATGTCAGCTAAATGCTGAAAGGGCACTATAGTATGTTTTATGACTAGTTAAATTGTTTTCCCAAGACATCCAGTCAGCATATTATGATTTATCACACATTTCTTATATTTACTCTTTTTCTCTAGACACTTACTGAGTCAATACATTGGGTTTTGTTCGAAAGCTATTGTGACCTGGATGCTTGACCTTTGGGTTTCTGCTTGTGGTCTGATTGTGAGAATAATTGAGTTGTGAACAATGGCCTCCTCTGTCAACCAACAGAAAGGAAAACCCCATTCACTCAATTGTGTATTATTACGGTATTATCATCCTTCTTTGTTTGTGTTCACATAGAAACATGCACAAATATGAGCATGCATTGGCACATGCACACATGCAGAGGCACACAAACACAGTAATACAAAAATAATAAAGGTATGAAACATCTCATGCATGCACACCCTGAAACACGTTGTGTTTATGATTGTTAGGCCAGTAGTTTGCTGTGGGACAAACACAGGAACAGGATATTTACTGTGTTTCCTCAGCTGGTTTATTAGTTCACAATAGTATCTGCTAACAATATAGGCAGTGCATTGAAATTCAGCCTTGTGAGTATTTGGATTTCTTCAGTCAAAGTTTACTTTTTGGTCAGTCCTGCTGACTGTGTGTACTGTTGGAAGAGTGACGGGAAAGATGGAAACATAAGTGGTTGTCACAGAATGGTGTGAGCCATTTGTGTTTCCATCCTCATTTCATCTTTTTTGGCTGTTTGGTGGTTCAGTGGTGCAACATAACTGCAGTAAAAACAACTGGACAGCTACATTTACAATTTACTGTGTAGTCCGATATGCAGTGTTCTCTAGCAATCTGATGCATTGGTATGATCAGTAATAATCCATTAACATATTATGTAATTATACATAAGAGATCTTTTTTTTAATATATTTGCATCCATACAGTTTTCTAAGCCCATATAAATGAATTTAAATCCAGTGTTCAGACACAGTATGTGGTCCTTAACTTTAAATTCTCTTTCATTTTAGTCCTCATCTCAGTACGTCTCCTTCTCTCTGCCTTAATCGCTTACTCGCTCTAATCCCACCAAACGACAGCCAGTCATATAAATCAACATGTTTACAGTGAAATGTTTCCAATTAAAGAGGACGTTCGTTAAGAAGCATCAACGGACACCGCTGGATCCTTAATTGCCTGGGATGCCAGTGTATGATGCATATTAATTACGTATTAACCTTACAGTCAAAAACACACAAATGCACATTAGTGTGTATTGCATATTAATTACCTATTACCCTTTGTGCTGTGCATTAAGAGCTGCGTGGCATCAGAAAGACAGCTTGCCCAAGGGCAACACACATACTCGTACACACGTACATTAATACCACCAACGCCGTCTATTCAGGTTGCATTCACAATGAGGAATGAGCCATTTCAGTCAGCCAGGCATGACCATAACTAATCTCACTGCAGGAAGTGTGTCTGTTAGTGTGTATACATATGTGTTTTCGGTTATTTGCGCATTTAAGATGGTTAAAGAATTAAAGCACCTCATCCGAATCCAGCTGCCTGCATGTCCCTCGCTATTGTTGTGGAAATATGAAAGGTGAGTTGGTCAAAAACAGACAGTAAATGTAATGTAAAATAAATGAAGTGAAAAAAAATCACTTAAAAATAGCACTTATTTTTAATAAACCTTTAGTAATCAAGCTGCCATGTAAAGTTAATGTAGACCACTTGCATGTTATGCAGTCCTATCTAGACAGTTGTACTGTGGATCTTAAGGCTGCCCCTCAGCTGTTTCTTGGTCTCAGATTCTAGACTGTGTTCTTAAATTTACTCTCTGTGGCTTTTTAATCACTTAATCCTATTTCCAACCTCCAGTTTGCTTCTCTGACCTTCACAAACCTTTGCATTCAAATCCTTTAACACATAATTAAGTGAAGAGAGTGATACTGATATGTAGTCATGATATATGTTGTCAGCTGTACTCATACAATTCGAAAAACACATCTATAGACTTAATTTCTCTGCATGTTCTTTGTTCATTTGCATGTAGAGCATGGATAATCTATTTATCCTAAATGAAAATGGAAATGAAGTAGAATTAATGATAATAAATACCTTAACAAGTAGTCATTAGTCAACTAGAATTGACTTTTATTAAAGTGGCATGCAATGGATTTTTTTTCATGCCAGTTTGCACATTTTAATTGCAAATGTTTATATCATTTTCATAATCATTTACAACTTCCAGGGGAAAGACATTTCCATACATTAATTTAATTTAATCAGAGCGCATCATCTCGTCTTTGACGCCACACTGGGAGCAAAAGTCTATCAGTCTATCAAACGTGGAATAGAAAAAATAGATTTTTCAGCTAACAAATAGATTTATTTTGCATAAGCAGTAAATGTCAAAGTAACAATGATTTATTTGATTTTCATTATGGTAGAGTGGTTTAACTATTTCCCAAGAACAATTAGAGATCATATATGTGTATATTCTCTTGAGTGACAGCTGGCCACAACGGTGGCCAACAGACAAATTAAGAAGAAAGAAAAAAAAAAACATCCAGAATGTCAAAACGAGTTGAACAGGAAATCCAAGTAGGGAGCCATCATAGTACCACACTGTGCCCACACCATACTGTTTGACTGACAGGTGATCTTTGGGGAGCGCCACATACACGCACACAAAGTCACAGACACGCACACCTGGTGATGAGAGCTTACCAAATCAAAAAGAGATGAAAAATAAATAAAGATAATCCATCATCTTGGCATTATACCTGAATGTAGTATCAGAAATTATTAAAGAAGTTTTTCTTTTCTTTTTTTTTCATTTATTTATTTTCTGTTTTGACTCTACTCTCCAACACTCTACTTCACTGTTTGGGCACAAACATGCTTGTCTATGTATGTGAAATGAGCTGCCATCCCATTTTTATTGATTTGACCATGGGGGTTTGGAGGATGAAGCCAAGGAGAGCTAGAGACCAGACAATGGCAATAAATCTATATGCAACCACAAGTGTGTAGGTGTGTGTGTGGTAACAGGCTCACAAAAAGATTAGGTGTGTCCTACTGCCCTGGCTCGCACACCCATGTTGAGGGTAGTACATCATTGCCCTAACAAAGCACATTAAGTAAGGGAGTAACCATCAGTACAGAAGCTGAAACATTAAAATGCTTCATGAAACAAAAATACACAAAAATGTATCTCATGGAATAACTTTCTTAAACACCTGAATGTAACAAGCCATACAAAGGCAGTTAAGCATAGAGAATGTCACCAGATGTAATCCTGTCCTGAAGCTTCGCCAGCTTCATAAATGTGTCAAAAACATTATCTTGAGCCCCAACTTATAATTACAGTATGTGAGGCATTCGAAATGCCAAACAGATTTTATAAAAGGCCTGTTTCCGTGTGTGTGTGTGTGTGTGTGTGTGTGTGTGTGTGTGTGTGTGTGTGTGTGTGTGTGTGTGTGTGTGTGTGTGCGAGAAGCAAAGGTGAGACTTAGAGTGATCCAGGGCAGAGGGAGAATTTTTCAGGCCTAATGTTCCATGACAACAGACCAAGGTTCCGTCAAGGTGAATCAGAGCCACTGCTGCCTAACGACTGAAACACACACACACACACACACACACACACATACACACACAAACCATCCCACCAGTCTTCCTTTGTCTCGTCCTTTCTTCTCTTCTCTCTCCTTGTCTCATCCTTGTAAGCTTGGCTTTTCTCCTCCTATCATTTCCTTTTCTCACCTTATCTCTGTTTTTAACCATCACGTATTGTTTCCGTTTCCTAGTTTTTGTCCTCCTGTCCTCCTACCTGAAGTTTAATTATGTAGTTCTTAATCATAGCTGCGATCTGAGTGGGCTTCACAATAACTGGGGAAACAACAGCTCCTAAATTTAGAGGACAAGCAGAGTCTTTTTTTCCTCAATTCTCCCCCTTGTCCTGCTTAGTGATATAGAAATATGCCACTGACTTTGCAATAACTTATAAAACTCCACTTATCAGAAATTATCTGGATGACAACAGCCAAATCGTTAAGCTAGTTTGTGAGATTGTTGATGTATGAGTGCCATTTAACATTCACAGTGCATCAGCATCCCGTCTACCTGCCCCACTTAGATCAGCCTGAGATCTGTCTGTGTGTGTGTTTGTGTGGGAGGAAAGTAAATTTTGCCTGTTTTTGTTCTTGTCGTATTTGTTTGTAAATGCTGCACATATGGCACCGATATTGTGAAGCAGATGCAAGTCCAAACTTAATCAGGTGCTGGTTATAAATCATTGAACTGAAGATAATACAAGAAGGGAAATCCTTCAATGAGGAAAACTTTTTGATTAAACAGTGAAACATGAAAAGCAAGGTTATACAGGTTGACTAAAAGAAATAAGCCCCAGAGGGATATAAGAAGAAATCAGACTTCAAAAGAAACAATATAAGTGTGACAAATGCTTCTTTTAATTTCAACTATGAAAGTGCTGTATATCTCTGACGAGGAACCTCAAAACAACCGCAACCACCCAGGGAAAATTTCCTACCAGTGTGATGCTGACCTCCTTTTTTTTCAAAAGAAATAACCATGTCTCTTTCTCCCCACTTTTTTTTTGTATTTGTACCTCTCTCTGTGACCCCTTTTCTCCTTTCTATTTATATGTCCACTTTTATCATCTCCCTATCCACCCCCAAACATCCTCTCTCCTCCCTGTCTTTCAGTCTGCAAAGTGGGGTTTTACCGCTCGCTGCTGGAGTCTTTGGCCTGTAGTAAATGTCCACCTCACAGTGTGGCCAGACAGATGGGAGCCACTGCTTGCAGCTGTGAAGACGGATACTTTAAGCTAGACTCTGACCCTTCTAATATGGCGTGCACACGTGAGGATATAACCCCTTTATATTTGCTCATGCTGACTTTCAAGGCTTTTGTTTATCCAAATGCTTCTTTGTATTTCTAGCTGTATCTTCTTCTAAGCCCTTTTCATCTCCCTCAGGCCCTCCATCTGCTCCTCGTAATGCTATTTCTAATGTCAATGAGACCAGCGTCTTCTTGGAGTGGTCCATTCCTATGGATACAGGTGGCAGGAAGGATGTGCGCTATAACGTCATCTGTAGACAGGTCCTGCCAGACGGAAGGGGCTTGGAAGAGTGCGGTCCCAATGTACGTTTTCTGCCACGCCGCACTGGCCTGTCGAACACCTCAGTGATGGTGGCTGACCTGCAGTCACACACCAACTACAGCTTCTTATTGGAAGCCGTCAACGGAGTGTCAGACCTAGCCAAAGGCCATGCAAAGCAGTATGTGTCACTTAATGTGACAACCAATCAGGCAGGTATGTTCCGCCAGATTTGACTCATCATCACATTCACCATAGCTGTCCACTCCGCCATTCGAACTTATCCTGAATTCTCCAGCAAAAGTCATCAAACGTTTTGTCATAACTGCTTCTTCTCCACGCTTATTTAAAATGCCACAGACCAACTGGCATGCCAGATTCATCGCATGACAATCTGGGTTTGATAACAAAGACGCCAGATGATCAAATTATCACAGTATTTGTCCAACAAATCTGTTGCTGTATTAATTTTCACTTATGCATTATCCCTGCAGCGAAGGAGAGAACATGACACAGTGGACAGCCTTTTTTTTGTTTTTGCATCCAGCTATGTCATCGAAAAAGCAGCTTGGTCCCCTCAATTAGGCGCATCAATGAGATTCACAGGAATCTGTGGCATAATGAAAGCTCTGTTATGTGTATGGGCTGTCGTGCGTGGCAGCAGGTGTTATTCTGCATGTCTATCAACAGTGATGGATCATGCTGATGCCATACAAGTTTACATTTGAATTTTAGGTTGGTGAGGGCTATGCTTGCTCAAGTGTGAACAAAAAAACAAAAACTAGGCTGGTGTGATGTTCTGCATTCATCATTTCTGGGAGTATGCATTATATGTGATGCCAGAGCAGCTTAGCAGATCTTTGTAACCATGAAGTCAGCTTAAGCAATGCACCAAATGAAAACCACTAAAGTGGCCAAACACATATTGGATAATGAAAGAGTCTAGCTACTTCACATAGCTGTAAATACTGGATGCTTTGTTAGCTTCCGTTTAAATGAAGATTAGGATTCACACTCCACTGGGAACCTATTTTTTTATGGGTTAAGAGTTATGTGCTTTTGTTAGTTTTAGTTTTATTTGCTTGTAATGAAATGGGTAGCGCAAAGCATAATGCAATGAGAAAAATACAAAATTACTACTCTCTTCCCCAAGGCTTCTGTCAGGAGAAAAGGCAAGAGGGGGAAAAAAAGCAATGTTGAAAGAATGTGTTTGTTCCATTTATTTCAACAGATGGTTCATTGGCAGCCAAAGAATAGCAGTTATTATTAGTAGTATCAATGGGAGGAGCTGTACAAGTAATCAGGAAGGTACAGTTTGTGTTTAGGAGGACAGGAAAAGGAGCGAGGCAGATGGCTGTCTAACAGTCAAGACTACTGGCAGTTCTCTAAATGTGTTGTCACTGTGGCTGTCAGCACACTGAGTGGATTACACCAGACTACACAACTCAAATTCAGTTTATTTCAGTTGTAGCTGGATTAAAGTTAGGCAGTCACTGGACCAAGTGGAGATTAGGGATTATGTTAGATTACACATGGCTGACAGAGTCACAGACCAATAAAGTCTGCTGTACTTTGGCTTGTATCTGGTACATGCTACTGTAAGTGAGGGTGTTTTTTTAACATTACCTTGAAAACAGAATCGTATGAGCATATTGAGAGCAGCTTGGTGGTTAACTGTTCTAATTAGTACAAGTATAAACAAGCATGAATGTGCAACCCGGCCGTGCCATCTGAAGTGCACTCTAAATGCCTTACTCTGTGTAAAAAAAAAAAATGGTAGAAAGTAGAAAATAGTAGATATAACACCTCTTTCCAGTGTTATTATTCAGCTAATTATTAGCTAGATTCATTAGCCAACATAGCAACATCCTATTCTGAAAGGTGGCTCAAGCGTGAACTTGTGCTTTCCCAGCATGTGTAGGGTTTTCCATTTGATGAGTATTTAAAGGTGCAGGGAAAAATAAAAAATGAGGAAACTATTAGGCTAGTAAAGAGAGATGACCCTAATGCTATAGATGTCACCAAGACTCACGTATACCATTAACTGTGCAAAGGTTATAAGCCAATCTTCATTTAATATTTTTCTAGGAAAAAAAAGAAAAAAGGTGCAGCACATTATTGAAGCATGTGTAAACATACATAGAAATACAATATATTAGGCAAAAGGCAAGGCAGTTTTTCTTTTTAATGTCCTGGCTGAAATTCAACCCCATTCACTTTTATATTTCCCCCCTGACCTCCTTACATCTTAGACAAAAACGTGAACCAAAGATTTCACACAATCAGACCTGTTGCCACTGCATTTCAGTCCAATTCTTGCGTGATTTGGCATACCACAGCCTTTTTTTTCCCTGTTTTCTATCCTTAAGAATAAGACCATTTCTGATGAGTGTCCAAAGAAAAATTTTGAAAGACCTTCAGAAAGCCTAGAGAACTACTGCTCTGCAATAAACATTACAAGAAAGCAAGAACTCTGCTTGGAAGCAAAAATATAAAAAAAAAAATAAAGAGGGAATTTTTGACTTTTGATTGACAAGTAACAGGTCTGTGTTAGTGAAAGAATTTTAGTTTTAGGTAAGAATCCACTTAGAAAGCCAGCTTTGTTTATGTAATTCAGTTTATGGTGCTAAACACTGTGAAACTGTGCTTTAAATATTGCATTTTGGATTCATTTACAAAGTTTCTCAATGTCATGATAATGACACAGCCACTTGTGTAATTGCGCTATGTCATTGTACTTAATTGTAAAATAATAACAGCAGTGAGTGTTGCCTGCAGCTGCCTTGGCTGATTTTATGTAGATTGTATTGACTTAGGAGTGAAAACTTTCAGATCAAATCTTTTAGATGTTGCATCTGCTTTTAAAACCAAAATTATTTCTGAATCATTTCAGAACAAATGAACTTAAAAGTACTAAAGTTAGAAGTAAGTCCACCCCTAGGAATAAGAGATCCTTTTAGCCCGAGGATGTTTTTTGAATACAGCTCCTAGCTCTTTGTAGCAGTAGGCACCAACCGCTGTTTGTGTAGTGCGACTCATAAAATCAACAAAGTGAGCACTTCAACTACTGGAAGGCTGTGTATCAAGTGACTAACATTATTTGGAACAATCATTTTCACAATAATCCTCAGGCAGTAATTGTAATGAGTGATTTAACATGTTCTGATCCATCTGCTCTTTAGTGACAGATGTAATTACTAAGTGAAAACCTCGATCAGCACTTTAACCAACTGCATTTTTCTTGTGCTCATATGTGACTGGTTTAGAGTGTGCTTCTGCTTTCTGACGGTAAAAACAAGGTACTGAGACAAAACTACTGCTAAGGCTTAGGCAGGGAGAGAGATAGAGTCAGAGGATCTGCTGTTTGATGTGTGAAAAGTGTCACACACGATAAGTTATCCGTGAAATAGGTGATTTCACAGTGTCCCCGCGAAACCCTGCTGAATAATAAAGTGTTGGTAGTTGGGAAGAGGAGATCAGGAGAGGTGAAAGACAGGAGAAATGTACGACAGAGAAGGACAGAACAACAGGGTAGAGGGGGCAAAATGTGGAGGGAAAATGATAGGATGCTTGTGATAAGGAAAGAAAAGGCGACATAGCAAGAAGCTGTAACAGCAGGAAAGATAAGCAGAGGAAGGAAGTAAAGAGAGGATAGTGAGAGTCTGGACATTAACTGCTTGTACACATTCAAAAATACAAAGAGCACTGTAGGCGCATGGAAGCCCACATATATTTCACTGCTTTGATGTTCCTTGGCACACTGGTATATAAATTTGATAAGGTGGCTTGCTAGCACCTGCTATTATGAGGTAGAAATTAATTCTGAAAAGAAAAGTAAGCCACCAAAATGCTCATACAAGTTTCCCTGCAACCCAGTGATTGTTTCCCATATGTTACATTTGCTCAGACATTGATGAATGTTTGAAACAATTAGCATATTACTCATTCTACACAATCAAAAAGGAAGCTTTGAAATCTAAATAGCTTTTTTTTTTTTATTTAATAAGCACAAGTTTTACAGCTTAGTTTTATTAGGATAGCTCTGTCTGTTTTAAAATATCTTATTTCAGGTTATTTGTTCCTGCTGTAGGCACATTGAGTGCCACTTGCACAGTAAATGCTCCCAAATACTTTTTTTCTGCTATTGGCTATTAATCAAATGTACCATGATACATTAGCTTGCGTGTGGTAAAAATGTGCTGCCTGGTACTGTACCTATTTATTTTACTTTGATGTGGAGCGTGCAATACTATGCAAAAGTCTTGAACCACCTTTCATTTCTTTAGATGTTGCTAACAGGGAGACAGACTTCCCATCCAGTCCTTGTGCATGACTATTTTCATATGAATATCATTTTTGTTTCTAAGCCACTTACACTGACCTATGAGTCATTCAATTATAAAAAGGCACCCAACCCAAGGTATGAACCAGTGTGTTTTTTCTACACATAACAGACAACTTTAAATTGTATCTTTAATCACTTTGTTCCGAACACTTTGTTGCAAAAACACATCATTTGTTTCTATTTCTTTAGTTGAAACTATGAATAATGCCATAGATCACACTGTTTGACAGGTATAACATAGTATTTTTTCACCCAACAGTCTGGCTCCCAACAGTTCCAACAGTATCTTAGCAAAGAGGTTATATTGTTGGTACCATTGCATTCTTTCTGTCTGTATACATGATAGCTCAAAAAGTATTAAATTAATTTAGATAAAAGCTTTGTAGGGTTGTAGAGTGTGTTTATTTTAACAATCCATTCAAATTGGCTTACATCCACCAAGGTCGTCAAGGTTAACTCAATGATTTAGTGGTTTAAAAGGGACAAAAAGCCTTCTAACGTATAACTTAGGAAACTGAATCTTATAAGTGTGGTGTGTATTGTCAAAATATAGAAAGCCCCCAGTAGCTCAGTTGTTTGTGCATTAATTTTCATTTACTTCCTCTAATTTAAAAAAACAAACAAACATTTATATCCTAATTAATCCAGCAACAGTAAATAAATGTTATAAAATAAAGGGAGAGTGATGCACAATGCAAAATTCTGTAAATACATCAAATTGGAGCGGTTTATGGTCACAGCATTAAATCTCCAAGCCACAATTAAAATATTCCAGCTATTATATTTTTTTGTCAATATTGATGTGCTGGTAGGGAAGTGGATTGTGGCATGATGCTGGATTGGTGCAAAGCCACTAATCGAATGTATTGCATCAAAAGAAAAGGCAGATTAAAGTTTTAAGTTCCTCGCAAAATAGATGATAGCAGTTTTGGTACTTTGCAACCTTAGTGAAGACATCTCTGTCCCCTATCTCCAATTCATTCTGTCTCAATCTATCTATCAGTCATTCCGAGAGGGTAGTTATAAGATAAAAACGAGATCGTTGAAAGCCGGTATTGATTTTGGTGATGTGCAGACAGATAGTGGTCTGGGAGATTTATGTTTAGCACTGTGATAATGTTGCTTTTATTTGTTACATTGGATAGCTGTATTCCTCCAGTGAATGGGTTTTACCTTTTCTAAACTCACTCTTTGTAGAAAAAAAGTATCAGACGGATAGCAAATAGAGCATTACCAGCCACCAGGCATAAACACCAGGAGTTCATCTTCATTTGCGTTTTCATTGGCATACTGTACGTGCTCATTAGCAGTTATAACACGCAGTGGAAGTGTTTAAAGCTAGAAGTGTCATTACACTGTTTACCCCGTTGTTAAAATAAAAGTGTTGCTGGGTCCCGTCTACACTCTTTCAACATGTCTCCTCCTCGTCTTTCATTTTTCACTTTTTTTTGCCTCTTGCATTCCCTCCTCCTCCCCGTCTCTCTCTTCTATCACCTCTCCTTCTGTCTCGATTGAAAATCTGGGTTTTAAAGCACTTGTTTTAGCGTGACTGCTCAGTGCTATTTTGGATATATACAGATATTGTGCATCTATGCTTTTCTGTATTTGGTGAAAAGGAAGAGACAGAACCAAGTGAGCCAAAAAGTGTTTAATCACTGTGTTTGCCGCTGACCAACATTTCTTGTTTTTAGGTGTGCTTCAAATGTAAACCGACTTTGCATTAAGTAAAGCAACAGCTCAGTGAAAGAGTGTAAAGTAGCTTGCACATATTTCCAACTAACTAAAATAGGAATGGCTATAGTTTGGATTATAGTCTAGAAAAAGTCAACGGTTTTAGTTTGTCTAAATTGACAGAAAAATACATTTTTAAGAAGTTTGCTACCTTGTCGTGGTGGAGGCATTTGTGTGCCCCAGGGATCTCAGGGGCTATGTTGACAAGGGGCTTTCATCCCCTGGTAGGCTCTCCCATGGGAAATTAGTCCCGGGTGAGGGACCAGAAAAAGAGTCATTCAAAAATCCCTATGATTGAAAGATCTAGGAAACAGTTCACCCTGTCTGGGATAGGGTTACCGAGGCCTGCCCTGGAGCCCTGGAGCCAGGTCCATTAAGGGTGCCCAACGGTGAGCGCCTGGTGCCTGGGCCTTAGTCCATGGGGCGCGGCGAGGCACAACCCGAAAAAGAGACATGGGTCCACCCTCTTGTAGGCTCACCACCCAGATGAGGCGCTTATGTGCCAAATGACAATACAGAGTACCCAACCTTCTTGGAGTCCCTGGGTGGGGTACTTGAGGGTACTCCCCCTGTGAACTCTGTCGCCTTATTGGGAGACTTCAAAGCTCATGTGAACAATGACAGTGAGACCTGGAGTGGCGTGATTGGGAGGAACGGGTTTCTGACAAGGATGTCTCCTAGATGCCTCCTGGGTATGGTGTTCCGGGCATGTCCCGCTGGGAGTAGGCCCTGGGGCAGACCCAGGACATGCTGGAGAGATTATATCTCTCAGCTGGCCTGGGAACACCTTGGTGTTCCCCCAGACAAGCTGGAGGAGGTGGCTAAAGAGAGGGAGGTCTGGGCTTCTCTGCTGAGGCTGCTCCCCCCGCGACCTAGCCCCAGATAAGTGGAAGAAAATGGAAGGATGGATGGATTATGATTTAGGTAATTTTTTTGACTAAATAAAGATTTTAAAGGCATTAAAGGAACTTAACCTCTATAATTAGTGTCCTTATTGTTTCTTTGTGAAAAATAATGTTTGACAACATTTTTGATGACAATTTTGAGACAAAATCCCTACTTCAAATCTAAGAATGATTTATATAACCCTAAAAATCACAAGCTTTGGTAAAAGGCTGTATCCTCTTTACAAATCCTTTTCAAAACTTTTGATTAAATATAGAATGGAAAACTGCATCCATTTTTGGAGGGTGTAAACTTAGATTTTGGTGTATTGTTACCCATAAAGCTGCTGGGAAAATAAACCCTCTCTCTCATCATTGAATCCAGGCTTTATACCATTTAAGCATTGAGTGTGTGTGTGTATGTGTGTGAGTTTCGGTCTCTGGTTTCAGGCTTTTAAGATATTACAGATAACACTTCTGTGCAACCATCCTCTCAAGATACAGTTACTGTGTTTGTAGCGATGATTTATTCTCTGTGGACTTCTGCTGAGGCCATTGAAACCTAAACGGTGTTTAGCATTTGCAGTAGCCACACATTCACACGCACATCCACGCGCATCAACATTCACACACACACACACACAGGCTATAGGGATGTTGCCTGAGGGAGCATTTTGCCTAGTTAAAAGCTCTTTATGTGTCAGAGACTCTCCAATTGTCCCTCTGAGAGATGAACCAATAGTTCAGGTTACAACAGGATGGCTTTACGATTGATGTAAACTTGCAGAACAAAGCTCACTTCAAAACTGAAAGGATAAATGAAAGAAAAAAGGCATAAATGAAAATGTAAGCTTTAAAGAAATACAAAGAAAAGAACAAAATACACAAATATCTTGGATTGTACATAAAAGTGACACATTTATGTCGTTATTTTGTTGTTTGTGTTGATGCTACATTAGAAGAGTTTTACAGTGTATTTCGTAACCTTTAACGTGTGCCAAATTTGGTACACTAGACACTTAAATGTGAAGACTTAAACAGTTGAATTCATATGCTTCTCTGGCAGCACATGCTCAGCAGCAAGACATAAAGGGATGGTTTAATTAGACACAGGTGCACCTTGTTGCCAAATTGCAAACATGCTTCTGAGGCAGAGCTGCTTGGGAACCAAAAATAATATTTTTTGAGCGGGAGCTTGACAGACAAAAGCAAACAACCTCAGAGAGGAGCCTAAATTCCAAACATGAAACTCATAAGAAAAAACATGGCAAATTATGTCTTTGAAAGAAATCACCGAACAGCAAAGATAGATATCCGTTACTGTGTAAGTTGTTACATGAAAAACCTCTTCCTCTTGTCGCCATATTTAAAATCCTCTTTAGATTTTTTAATCTACAGTTAAATTTTTCATGATTTACAGCAATCACAGCATGCATGACAATTAGTTATGTGCATGTAAACATCAAAGGATGAGGTGTCCTCAAAAGAATGATGTCTTGTGAATGCTGATGGGATCCAGCAGATTTGACAACATTGGCACACTTTGCCACGTGCCTTTGTGCCACTGTTTATTAGAGTTTTATGCCTGTGTTATTTAGTTTTAATAATGTGAAATGCAGTGAGAAGTGCAGTGGGTTGCATCATATTTAACTGCTGGATTGTGCTATTTATGTTGATACTTCAAACCGTACTATTTTCTTTGAATCTTTGTTTCTGCAGCACCGTCCCCTGTGAGTGTGGTGAGGAAAGGTCATACAGGGAAGAGCAGCATTGCCCTTTCTTGGGCAGAGCCTGATCGTCCCAACGGCATCATCCTAGAGTATGAGATCAAGTATTTTGAAAAGGTAAAAAAAAAAAAATAAATATATATATATATATATATATATATATATTTTCAAATCTTTTCACAAAGCTGTGTACCTTTGTCTACTGCCCTTGGGCCAGCTGTGTTTTCCTAGTACCTCCCTGAACCTCTCGTACAGTAGAGGTTTCAGTTTTAAAAGCACTGGTTTGCCAATTTAGTGTTTTAGTGTATACAGTTTTGAACAATATGTACTATGAAATTAAATGTACTATACAACAGAAAACTCGTTTGTAGGGTTCTTCTTGTTCAAGCTTTTGCTTTTAGTTGTACAATAGATGTCATATTGACTTTAGTCCACAGACACACACACATCATATAAACATTTCTGTTGATAAATACAGAGCCAAATGTCATTTTCAAAGTACATAGCTAATGACACTGGTTGTCTCTGGCCTTTTTTAAGAGTATATATATATATATATTTAAGAAACTGACCATGCTTGAACAACCTCTAGCAGCACTTCCCCTTTGCCCTGTATAACACATCTAATTTGTTACAGCTACAGATGTGTGTATCTTACTGAAATTTTGTTTTAAGCCAGGTCCAGTGAGAAAACTTTGACTTCAAAAGTCTTTGTAACAGCATAATAGCCTTTTTTTCCCCTTTTTTGTTAAGTTGGACTTAAGTAGGGACAGCAATTTGATGCTTCTGTGCAGATCATTGTTCCTGTGCCCTTCCTCTTTTCTGCCTGTAATCCTCTGATGTCTTCTTTTCTAAGGTCACAATAAAGGTACATTGGAGAGCAGGGTAGGGTTTGTGGTCAGTGGTGAGCTAATGGCATCTGGCTAATGGAGGCAGCATTTAGCTGAGTTAAAACCTGATGTGGTTACAGTTGGAAAAGTGATCCCTACACACAGGCATTTAGACACACTCATGCTCGCATATACCACAGGTAGCTGCGGAGAGAAAGCAGCAATAAGCTATATGCATACAATTTGGCAATATAATTATTGGGGCAACACATTTTTGACAATCAAAAGTACAAAAATGTTAGTAGAACACATGAATAAATTAAGCTAACATTCTCTTTCTTCAACTAAAGGAACAGGACTCCAGTTACACAATAATAAAATCCAAGGACACTGAAATGGTGGTGGAAGGCCTGAAGCCCTCTTCAGCTTACATCTTCCAGGTCAGAAATGGGTTTCACAAATTAAGGGACTGATAATGGAACTGGGATGACAAAAGGGAAGGAAAAAATATTTAAATATGTAGCAGTGACAAAATAGTTTGTCAGTATTGCCTAAGATCAAGCAAATCCAAATGAATTAAAGTGAAGTATGGTGCATGAATGATATGATGCATTACAGGTACGAGCCAGGACCTCAGCAGGCTATGGTGCATTTAGCCGGCGCTTTGAATTCCAGACCAGCCCTTACTGTGAGTACACCAAAGAGAAGGAGAGAATGACAATACAATGAAGTTTAACTTGTACACAACTCCCACCTGTGTTCTGGGGCTGTATCAACAACAGATGCCAGGTGTGGTTTTGTGTTTGTGTACTGTGTGTAATCCCATGTCTTTTCTTTGGCAGTAACTGCTACTAGTGAGCGTGCTCAAGCTTCGATAGTAGCGGTGGCCATCACACTGGCTCTGGTCCTGCTGGCAGTGGTTGCTGGATTCCTGCTCAGTGGGCGGTAAGACATAACCTATATACCTGCAAAAGAAAATCAAAATATGATATAAAAGTATATCCATGTGCATGTGTGTGTATATCACCAATATACACCCACATGCACATGGCAATAAAAACAAATACAAAATATTAGCATGAGAGTGCTACTGTGTTACTTTTAATAATGTTCCTGTTACTGGAAATATTGAATTAAAGTTACGGTCTGTAAAATCTAACCAGTAGATGTCAGTAGATTGCAGTCAACGGAGTTCTGTTTTCTTAATCTTCCCAATTTACCTGCATAATCCTAACTACGGTGGTCACTGTAGGACAAACAGCTCTGGACTTGAGGTGCCTGTAAAATTTAGTGATAGGAGTCCGATAGCAGTTGATGAGTCAGCGAAGCTCACTGTTGTCTGATGACAGGGATATTGTGTTGAGTTGTTGAGGATATCCTGAACTTTTCTGGTGGCAAGTGCTGTTGTTTTTGACGGTGTTGGCTCCTGTCAGTGGCATTAGTGAAACTTTTTTGGAGTGGTTCAAACATTGTTGAATAAAATGTGAGAAGGCAATCAAACTGTTTATCAGCGTGAAAGTGTGATATTTTGGACACTCGAGCCTAAAATTATCTGGCATGGTGTTAACTTATTACCAGCTGTTGTTGATTAGACGGGAAAGTCACATGTCAGTAATTAATTGTGATATCAGGAATAAATAAGTATGTTTATGTACATTATGCATGTTTTCATGTGTTTGAGCCCTGAATTGGGTTCAGAAGATGAGGCTTGGACATTTTCTCCAGATGCCAGCTGGGTTGTATGTTTCATTCACATTTTTGCTTCTTTCATGAAGAAGCATAGGTATGAGCTTTCATTTAATTTTAATTTTAAGGGACAGCTTAGATTGAGCAGTTTGGAGACAAAGTTAGAGAAGCAAGGCTGAGATCACCTGAACATGCAGAGGAAGGATAGTGGATATTAGGCGAAGGATGCTGAATATGGAGCTCCCAAGCAGGGGGAAAAGGAAGACCACAGAGAGATTTGATGGATCTAGTGAAGAAGGACATGCAAAGGGTTGGAATGGTACAGGAAGCTTATGGGATTGGGTCAAATGTAGGCAGATGTTCCACTGTGGTAACCCCTAGATGGAGACGTTTAATGCTGAGGTTAAGTTTGTTGTTACTGGACTATGAAATTGCAGTTTAAGAATTTGAAGTGTTCAATGGAAGAAAAAAAGAGGTCCAAGAGGTCAAAGACAATTTTTTTCTTATTTTCTCCTTATTTAAAAAAATAAAATAAAGCAGATAATAGTGCATATTCTTCTCTGTTTATTTTATGTACAATATTGTATGTTAGTTTAATAATGGTCCATCATCACTTTATCCATTTCTGACCTTATGCTGAGTAACAGAAATTACAAATTTCAAATCTCGTTTCTGTCCCAGATATTTCTCTGTGGTTGAGCAGCATTATGGGATTAGACACATAGCTTGAAGTAAGACTTTTGTGATAGGTCAGGATTAAGGGTTGCTTTTTAGGTTATAACTACGGGGTGGATTCATATGAGTCAAGTGGATTTTCCTCACATCTGGTAGCACAACCTTGCTCATAAGCATTTACCATTTTTCAGTCTACAAGTCTGTCGCATTTGCATGCCCCCATGTGCATATGACCTTCACTTTATCAGTAAAGTCAGGAAATTTTTTTAATTATGAAAGAATGTTCCCCACGTGCAGACACAAAACTGCAGACGGAGTGATAATAGACAGTAGAGAAAATAGTCAAAGCCGGAGTAAAAAATCATTAGAACTTTTGTATTCCTCTGTTTCTTCAGGGTAGTTAAGTCAAAGCTCACATTTCAGTTTCTCTACTATATTTTGAGGTTTTCTAAGAATGAAAATACATGTTCGTTTTTCTCCCAGATGCATATTGTTGCTTCATTTACGAAATTTTCTTCTCTCCTTCAGTATTAGGTCATCATTTAAACAGTTTAGGTTTCGTGAATGCACAATTTTAAAAAACTGTATTTAATGTTGAACATAAAATTATGATGTTGGAAAGAATTCAGAAACAAATCAGAGCGATACAGAGTTGATTTCTGGTTTAGCCGAACAGAGATGAGGATTGCGGATCATTCCGGGGTTTTGTGTGTGGGGGAGGAGAGATGGAAGAATGCCAAATTTTCCAGCGATGGATTTAGGGCACAAGCACCACAACCCCCTCCCACCAATGCATCTCCCACACACCCACTCATACATGACTCTCCAGACTACACACGCGTGCACAGAACACATGTGTGGAGCCTAGCACATACGCATTGGTGTATGCATGGGTTAACACACATGTACGCACACACGCAAACACATGCATGAAGTTGGAGGGCATGCTCAAACCCCTTGACTCAACAAATCCAGCAAACTAAACACCCTCCAGGCAGACACACAAAACACGCACACACACAAATACAGACACACAGAGTCAACCCTCTCCAGCTGCCCATACAGACCCCTCTAGCCAAGCCTGGTTACCCTACAGAGAGGTCCGATGGGAAAGACTTGAACATGACCCCGCTGTGTGTGTGTGCGTGTCTTCATCTGTCTTCAAGAACTAAAAGATAGGAAAAATTCTACCATCAGAAATACTTGTTTGACAAATGACTAAAATAAATCAGTAAATTTACATTGCAGATATTTTAATTAGTTACTCTGTATCCATTTGTTGCGTGGTGTGTTTTTGTGTTTGCATATAGGATCAAGTTTAAATTCATTCCACATGTTTAATCTGGGTTATCTGTGATTATCTCTGATGCCAGTTGTAAAAATATTGACTTATAGAAGCTTTTTAAGCACAAACACACAAATATACAAATGAATGTCGGTTTTATCCACCAGGCTTACGCAGACATAATGGAAAAGAATATGATATAGACATAAACATAAGCCTTGCGGCTTCAAAAGTTCTGTTTTCAGTCTGGCCTTTCTTAAAAAGTGACAGATCTCTTTTTCCTGTTGCAAAAGTCAGAGTTGATATGTCGAGAAGGGCTTTCTTGGTTATTGATATTTTGTGGAAACTGCATTCCTTTGCTGACATCTTTTCTTTTCAGCAATATTTTTGAACACCTTAAAAGATGGGTTAGCAGATTCAGTGAGAAAATATAAAG
This sequence comes from Pelmatolapia mariae, assembly GCF_036321145.2. Taxonomy (NCBI): domain Eukaryota; kingdom Metazoa; phylum Chordata; class Actinopteri; order Cichliformes; family Cichlidae; genus Pelmatolapia; species Pelmatolapia mariae. The sequence goes on from NC_086233.1 coordinate 30,537,224, forward strand.
CTTATTTTGCACTTAGATTCTTGGGGGAGGTGGCAGGGTTTGCTTTTCTTTGCTTGGGCTATTTTGTGAGATTACTATTCAAAAAGTATATTTTCCTGTGTTTTTTGTACTAGTTTGTACTAGGAAATAGTTGCCAAATGCCACTTTTGAGAGGAAACCACAGGGATCATTTCTTTTTTACTGCCTTTATCTCAAACTGCATTAATGCCGGAATTCATTCAGTCTACCTTGGTAATGGTGATAAATGTTAAAATACTTGCGCTATTTCAAAATAAAAGTCCCATTCCGAGAAATATCATCAGATTTAGTTATTCCCTCTCAGTGTATGTGTCATTGAGACAAGTATAATTTGACAACAATGCTTAGTCGCTGACTTTACATGTGTGTATTTAACAGCGCTTTGACATGACACTGACACTAATGTTTTTGGATCACTTCGTCCTTAGGCGCTGTGGCTATAGCAAAGCAAAGCAAGATCCCGAAGAGGAAAAGATGCACTTCCACAATGGCCACAGTAAGTTAAAGCCCAGACTCGTTCTGTATGTGTCTATGTATGTGGGCTTAAGTTCATCCAAAGTTTACAGTACATGTACAGTACAGGGTTCACACAGCGGTCATGTCTGGTCATGCCATCTCCTTTGGCATGTGCGTACTATAAGTACAGTTGACAGTGTTTTGCTACAGTAGCTATTCACTGAATGGCACTGCCACAAACCGGGCTCATAGCTACCAGCAAACACATAGTTGGCAGACAACACATAGAGCTATGATGACTTATAGATTGTGACAGCTTAATATATTTGTCCACATTTTTGGCATGACACCCTCTATCCATCTGTTGGTATGGAATCAATGCCAACTGTGATTGGTATATCAACTCCAGAGTAGTCAGGAAAATAAAGCCATGTCCCAATATGTGTGGGATACTGTTATATTGATTTGGACTGTGAAATGAAATGTTTAAAATTAGTGTTTATTATCTGCATGCCAAATTTGCAGGATGGATGAAAAGATGGTTGTCTTCTGGGAATAATTAATGGCACTAATTAATACATGTATCTTTTTTTTAGGCGTATGAATCTATTGTACTCAAATAATAGTGTTTCTCTGTGTGTGCTTCTGCAGTAAAATTTCCAGGGGTGCGTACTTATATCGATCCCCTCACCTATGAAGATCCCAACCAGGCAGTCCATGAATTTGCCCAGGAGATTGACGTTTCATACATCTCCATTGAAAGGATCATTGGTGCTGGTGGGTAAAAAATAATGTCTGCATCTGTGTGTGTACACCTTGGAGATCCACAGTTTCATATTTGGAGCATCAGTTTAAGCCTGTGTGTATCATCCTTAATTCAGAACCACAAAGGTAAACCTGTTTAATCGGTGCCCTGAAACAGCTTAACGTCACAAAATGCCTTATTAAAACACATAGACTAATAGCATAATGACTCGAGCCTAATTCTGCCTTCTGTAGAATTGAAACATTTTCTCATTAACACTACTGCAGTGTATATTTTCTACAACCTTCATAAACCTGTCACATTCATAATTGCATGAGCTTACATAAGCATAAGTTAAGAGTGTGCTTAAAAGCAACATTGTGCACAGACATAAATAATGTTTCCACTGACAAAAATGTTGACTGACCACATTTATTAGCTTCAAGCGCTTCAAGATTGGCCCCTTAAAGTAAAGAATATAAGCTGTACGAACACAGTGTGTCAGGCACAAAATTTCAGCTTTACTTAAAGAAAATCTATCTGTCTAGTCAAGGTTGATTTGCCATTTCATAATAGTTTTTACAGGTCAGGTTTAACTGAAATGTTGATGCCACTCTTAATGTCTACCTTTTTTTTTCCTCAGGGGAATTTGGTGAAGTGTGCAGTGGACCGCTGAGGCTGCCCGGGAAACGAGAGATCCAGGTTGCCATTAAGACCTTGAAAGCAGGCTACACAGAGCAGCAGAGACGTGACTTTCTTTGGGAGGCGTCAATCATGGGCCAGTTTAACCACCCAAACATCATCCGTCTGGAGGGTGTGGTTACTAAGAGTAAGTCATCAGCATGTGTATCCCTATTTAAGTTTAATACACTGTGTTTTGTGTGAAACTGCATCCTGTAGGATCTAGCACATATTGCATGTCACAATGTAAGTAAAACTCACAGCAGTTGTTTGGTGTAGATATATAGGAATCTTAAGCCTTGCTATGTTATTTTAAACTTGCATGCTGAACTTGATCAGTCCTGTAGTTTAACAGGTTTTCCTTTTCAACTTTTTTTCTGACTTACACTTAGTTAATGTCATAGTCTGCTTGTCAAGTTCAACAGTATCTAATATATTAACTTTTGAAAGCAACTGGAAAGCTGACAATTCAATTTCAACCCTATAATCTGTTTTACCTTCATGAAGATTAACATATTTCTTTATTTTTTTATTTTTTTTTGCATAACTGAGTGTTGATCTAGCTGCTAAGTTTATGGTGGCCCTGAGAGGCCAAACGGACGGCAACTTAAGAAAACACCAGCAATAAGAAAAACGGTGCAAAAGCACACAAAACACAACGGAGATAGGGAAAAAAAACAGAAAAGGAAAAACAAAAACGGAAATAGGAGAAAACAGATTTCCAAAAGCACAAGGGAAGTGTTTCTGGGGAGACAGAGTGTGTGTTTTAATCTCATGATTCATATAATACTGATGACGGATTTTTAGGCTAATAGTTAGGCTAACACACTTAACCTCTCATCTTTTCTTTCCTCATAAAACCAATAGATCCTCCACTTCTTTTAAGTGTCTCCCAGCGCAATTCTTAGCATATTTTGGTTCCTGCACCTGGTCCGTCGGGTTATTTTCTCCCCAGAAACACTTCCCTTGTGCTTTTGGAAATCTGTTTTTTCCTTTTCTGTTTTTTCTATTTCCGTTGTGTTTTGTGTGCTTTTGCAGTGTTTTTCTTATTGCTGGTGTTTTCTTAAGTTGCAGTCCGTTTGGCCTCTCAGGGCCACCGTATAAGTTGCTGTTAAGGGTTGTTCTCATGCGTACAAATGTTTACATCTCAGTTTAAATTTTGGAAAAATTACATGCACAATGTCAGATAAAGAATTGATTATTTTAACTGAGAAGTAAGTCATATTTCAAGCAAAAATTGGCACACATGATATGTCCTTATTCTATTTTTTTGTTTTGTTTGTATATAATATAAACTTTGGAATTGGATCATTAGAGGATATTTTACTTTGTGTCACTATCTAGATAAATGGTAAAAACAAAATATTCCAGCTAATGTCAAAACTATGATTTCAAAATATGTGCTTATTAACGTGAAGTATTTTATTGTTGATTTTGGGGGGCTTTTTCTTCTCAGGCAAGCCGGTGATGATCATCACAGAATACATGGAGAATGGCTCATTGGACACTTTTCTCAAGGTAAAATATATAGGAGAAGGGTCTGAGGGAAGAAATACTTATAAAATGACACTGGATAAAATACAAACCCACTCTGATTCTCCAAAAATCATTGAGTTTTTTAAGCAGAATTCTTAGCTTCATTAACAAGAAATTATATCATCTCAGTTTTAGTGTTGTCTGTAACATCTCAATGGACTGAAGGATGCTAGAAACAGACAGTGGTGCACACATTGAGACAACAGTGGTTCATAACAGAAAGATGGCAGTTAAAGCAGGTTTTATAACAGCTTTTAAGCAGAAAACAGATACAGATGTGTTCAGGTGATGAAAGTAATATTTCCTACTAATAATAATGTATTTTGTATAGCACTTTTCAAAACATAGAGTTAAAAAGCACTTCACAGTTCAAATAAAAGCCACAAATTGAAGATAAGCATACATGTTCAAACATGCAGACACAGGCATACGGTCAGGATTTCATTTCAACATACATGCAAAAAGTTGCAAATTATGGCAAAAAATTAAAGGGTAAAATTAAAGGAACGCTAACCTATACACATTAGTTTTCAGTAGTCATTTTAAACAAATAAGAGTCGCCTGACCTGACTGACTGAGGAAGTCTGTTTCACAGTTTGGGTGCAACAACCTCAAAAGCACGGTCAGCTCTGGTTTTAAAATCAGAACGAGAGACAGTTAGGAGACCCTGGTTAGACAATTGGAGAGGCCAGCTGCATTGATAAGGTCAAGGAAGGAAGATAACATGATGAGAAACACAAAATAGTAGTGAATAATCAGAGAATCTGAGTTCATCTGCATGGGGCAGATTTAAGGCACATTTAAATATTGAAATGCTCTCTCACCTTTACTATGACACAGATCACCTCACCAGAATATATAAAGTCACTAAGCCTTCAGAGTTGGAATAATGCCTTTCCTGCGTAAATGAAAGTACTGCCTGCATCGCGAGTAGAATGTGGAATTTAATGAAGAGGCAGGCTGAAATAAATATTCCCTCTTCAGACCACTTAACAGTCTGTTCACTGCCTACAGTGGCACAACGCTCAGGTAGCAGACAAGTCTAATTCCTGCATGAGAAAAACTATAAATTTCTTCAAGAGTCTTGCTAATGAAGAGATGAAATACATAAGATTCAATCAGGATTCAGCACTGAAGATAGTTAAAGTGTTTTTTGTTTTTGTTTTTTAAAAAAACAACAACGGAGGAAAGGGGAGAGTAAAATGCTTCTGGTTTGAGGTGTAGGTTTACTTGCTTGAAAGGCATTGCAGACAGGAACAATCAGAAATCTCATCTGAAGGGAATGATCTCATTTTGGCTGCATGGAAAAGGGGGATGCTGTGAGACAAAAAATACAGATAAGTGTGTGTTACAGAGCTGTGGTGAGTGAAAACTGCTGATATGACTGTCCTGTGTGTCATGGGGAATAAACCTGAATGGCAAAGTGGAAGCAGGGAAGATGGGCCACCAGCAGACGGTGCAGCACAGAAAACCCTTAGAAGTAATTACATGGATGGCTGGTGTACTGAGGCCAGTATAAATGACACAGCTATTTGAAAACCAGGGGCTGGACTGGGTCCTGGATTAGCTGTCACAGCTATGGACAATGTACTGTGAGGCTGCTAACTCACATCTTTGGCTTAACATCTCATTTCACATGTAAGAGGGATGTTCTGCTGCGGGTGGATAGAAAAAACTATTTGTTGAAACTGTGAGCTGCATGTCTGCTGTCAAAATGTGAAGAGTGGATGAGGGGAATGTTGATAGTTTACATTTGGATTGGAAGGAGCAAAAGCTTAAACTAACAATGAGAGCCTACCAATGAGAGGGGAAAAAGCTAAGAGGAAATCTAGTGAAAGAGTCTTCCATACCAGGGAAAAAGCCATCACTGTGTATGCAGTTTTCAATATTAGCTTAATTACTAAGTGGTAAGGTAACTTGTCATCCAATGCTGTTGCTTGAATTAATTATTTCTTTGGCAAAAAGCGTGCTTCATTTTTCTCACATTTTGAACAACCGATTTAGCATCGTTCTTCTATACAGATTGGAAGAGTAGCAGAAAGGTTAAGTCAGGTATTGCAGGGAGGAAGGGGAAAGATGAATTACTTGGGGAGACACGCGTCTGTACAGGAGACAGTCATTTCATAAAACATGATGTGATTCAAGGCAGCAGGGTGACACTGAACTCTGGGCAGGATTCATGGAAATATTAATGCTTTAGGTCATTTCATAGAGCAGGAGGTCTGACTTGAAGTGCATAGTTGATTGGCTGACCATCACTGACACTTATAGAGGGAAAATGGTCAGCTCCAGAGCTAAATACTAAAAATATAAATGTAAATTATGTGTATTTTCAGAGAAAAGTGCTTATGGATATTCTCTATAATTATCACATAAAACTAGAGCATTAGGGTTAGATAAGCTGACTTGCCTTGCTGACACAATAGGCTAATCAGATCTGTATTGATCAGTGGTTATGTGGCTACAACCAAACCAATACTGGAGAATATATTTCAGCTTTTAATCTTTCTTCCTGCTTCATGATCCACAACCTGTGCTGTTGGTTGGTAGCTGTTAGAGAAAAACAGAAAAAGTAATCCCAACATTTGCTGCAGTGGCACCATAACAGCCATTGGCAAAATCCAGGGGGAGAAGTTGAAAAGGAGCCTTTTCCCATCTTTCTTTATATTATCTTGTAATTGGCCCAGCAGGTTTACACAGTTTAAAACCAACAGAACATATACAGGGTTGCCCAGTAGTTAAGTGCTAAAGTTCGATACAACATGGGTAAATAATTCGTGCAGATCCTGCCTGGGTAGCATTTGCTAAATGTCATCCCCCTGTGCTTACTTCTGCCATTCTTCCCACTGTCCCTATCAAAATAAAGTCAGAAATGTTCAAATATTTATAGTTTTAAAAGATGTGTTCATTTTTAAGAATTTTTTATTATTAGTATGATTATGTGGTGCATATATAGAGTTGTCCCTCTTGGGGGGTTACTCCCACAGGGCTAAAATCTGGGACTCTCCACCATTTGACCCTAGAACTGAAGAAGCTTCTCGGATGAGAGGTGAAACGTCTTCAAGCAACTTAAAGAAGTCCAGACGCTTTTCTTTCCAAGCTCCTTAGACTACGATGACCTGGATGACTGAGAACCTTCACAGACATATATAGAGTTACACTATCCTGTCCTGTCTGGCAGCTTTTATAAGGCCAGCTCTATAAACTCTCTATAGGCCCCTTTTTTTAAGGTTTATCTGTTTATGTCTTCATTTCTATTCGTGTTATTTTTTGTTAATACATTATATGTGGTACATCGTATGTGATACATTATAGACTAGATTTATTTACACTATATTCAATTGTTTAGATAAAGATACCAAAGCAAATTATTAAGAATGTCTTTCCACCTTTGTCCCTTCTTTCTACATAGAAAAATGATGGCCAGTTTACTGTAATCCAGCTGGTTGGTATGCTGCGTGGGATTGCATCTGGCATGAGGTATAAAGAAAACCAACAAACACACTGTGTTGTCGAACTCATTAATGTGCAGTGTTTGTGTTTAACCGTTCTTCCCTTTGTGTTGACAAATGTAGATACCTGTCTGACATGGGCTATGTCCACCGAGATCTAGCGGCTCGTAACATCCTGGTCAACAGTAACCTTGTGTGTAAAGTGTCTGATTTTGGTCTATCCCGAGTCCTGGAAGATGATCCGGAGGCTGCATATACCACACGGGTAAAGCTGCACAAATTTCTGAAGCCAGTGGTTATTACATATCTTAAAGTTGTTTGTCAGGCTAACTGCCCAAAGTCTGTTCAATTTAAATTATATAAGACTGTAATATATATCAGAGCAAAGATATTTAAAAGGTGCATGCAAGCGAGTAGCATTCACTTAACTTTCTTTTGATCAACTAATGAATGAATCACCTGACTGCCTCAGTGTGGGTGTTAGGGAAGAGGGCAGCACACTGTTGTCTTTAAAGTTATTTACATTTAATATGGGTTGTGTCAGAGCATGACTCTGCCTTATCAAACTTTGGATTAAGTGAAAAACTGACACACAGAATAGTCTTCCCACTAAATACACACCTAGACACTTTAACTAACACACACTGACACACACACACACACACAGACAACAGCAGCAGGCCTTAAATTGAGCTGTATATCCCAGGCTGAGTGGCGTTCTGTCAGCCAGAGACGGCCTGCTTCCTGCTGGAGGAGGTCCAATTAGTACTCGGCTCAGTCTCTGCAACACTCAATTAGCACTGAGTCTTGCTGCCTTAGTGCCAAATATCCTGTCACTCACCTCTCACTGCCAGGCTACATCTCTTCTTGCTCTCTCTCTCTATCACTGTCTGAGTCTCCTTCCCTGACAGAGCAGTGAGAATAACATAATTCACACCCTTCAAATAATCAGAGCTTGAGATATCCTGCTGCTGTGTTCATCAATACTGCATCAAGCTAATTTCACTACTCATCAGCTGAAAACACACTTTCCTGTGGAACTCAGCAGTCTTTCTGTGAACTTTTTTTTTTATCTTTGCAATGAAAGCATGATAATGAAGATGAGTAAAAAATAGAGGAATCACAGGGCCCCCGACAGTTAGGATATGGAATTTGTATAAGAAAGTGAAACTTGGTATCATGAATGTGTTCCTAAATTGGTATCCATTAGGGGAAATTTGGATTGGACCACATGCGGAAGAAGTGTCTCAATTAAGGTCTGTTCTTGGTTTCCATCCTCATGACACAAAAGATGAAAATTTTGAATGACGGCAGCTGTATTTACTGCTGTAGCTCTGGACAAGCGTAGCTCGAGTCTATTTATTTATGTGAACATATCAGATTTCTTCATAATAAAGCAGCACAACACACGAAAATTTGAGGTTATATTTTCCAAGCCCGAGGTTCCTTTAAATGCCTCAATGTGTTTGGATCATCTGGTAAACACTGCATTTTGTTACAGGGCGGAAAGATTCCCATTCGCTGGACGGCTCCAGAAGCAATTGCATACAGGAAGTTCACCTCGGCTAGTGATGTGTGGAGTTATGGGATTGTCATGTGGGAAGTGATGTCATACGGAGAGAGGCCCTACTGGGAGATGTCCAATCAAGACGTAAGTTTTTAAGACATTTTAAGGAAAAGTTAGTTTTCTTTAATCTTGTGAGTAACGCGTGTAGTATTTGCTGGATTATACAACTGCAGTCGTATCAGATGGTGATGCGTGAGCTTGCAGTACTTGATTCATCACCACACACATGCATCAACTTCCCACCCACCCACTCACACAGGCAACATATGCACGCACAGCCCTCCAGTGACCTCTCCAACTCCTACTTCAGACTCCACCCTCCTTTTGGTTGTTAGGCTGTCTGTCTCGAATCTAGAGAGGGGAAGGAGAGGAGGATGAGAAGGAGAGGAGAGGAGAAGACGTTTGATGTTTAATTGAAAGCGTTATGCTGGATTTTCTCTGATCTGCACAAGAAAGTGCAGGCTCTCACACTCTCTTTCTCTCAGCTATCACCTTCTGTTGCCCACTGTCTCCTCTTCCTTCTCACTTCTTTCTCTTGTCCCTTTTTTTGTCTCTACAAAATGCACTTTTTTGCGTCTTGTCCGCCCTCTCTTTCTTCCCCCACTTCGTCTCTCATTCCCTTCCTCTGATCTTTCCTCCCTGCCAGTCAGTTTTTCTACCCCCTCAGCACGCAGTGATTTGCTGCTGTGCTTCTCTCTTATGCTTGAGTGCAAGAGTACATATGCATGCGCTTTAATACATGCAAGCGTATTGGAGTGCCATCACATCTGTCTTTTGTGTGAATTTGACACAAGTAAAGGCTGTCATAAACTCAACAAATCAATTCCCTGTAGTGTCTTGCACTGGCAGAACTAGGCTGAAAACTGCAGCCTGCTTTCCACTGCAGGGTCTAACGGAGGGAGCTAAGGTTTATTTATTATTCATCCAATTCAATTTCCCCCACCAAAACATTTCTGTGATTCAGTACTGCATCCTGTTACTTGCAGAAATGATTAACGGGGCTATGAGGCACGTGAAATAAACAACGTTGTGTTAATGTTGTGTTATTTTGCTGGATTCACACAGGGCATTGGTGTTGGGTTGCTAACTTCATGGATATTTGAGTATAAGGTCAGGTAGAGAGCAAGCACATCCCTCAAGCAAGTATCAGAATTCAGGATCTTGCTCAGGAGAACTCAATTTGAAAGTAATCTTGCCTTGCTGAAGTGTGTCATGGTTCTGCCTTTAAAAAAATATTGCAGGATACACCAAACAGGATGTACCCTCTGCATACTTCAATATATATCCATGTTATAGATTTTCATTTTATAGTCGCTTTGGAGTCTTATTTCCTCGGGGACAGCATACCAGAATCTTTTGAATAAACCTGATTATGGTGTTTTGAAATTCTTGTGCCTTTTACATGCTCAGTGCAATAAGAACAGAAACTGAGAGCATAAAAACAGCAAACTAAATCTCAGTTCCTAAAAAGAAAGACACAAGGACAAAAGTTTGACGTATAAACACAAAAGTATCAGCAGCAGTACAGGAGTGCGCATAGGCACAAAGTGGCACAGTGTTAATTATATTAATGCCATCAGCAAACGCAGTAAGTGATAACAGAGAATAAATTACAAGTGATACTATGGTAGTAATACTAATCCTTCCATCTTGTAAAGAACAGATGAGAAGGTATAAAATTATAGTATTATAGAGTGTTAATGTTGTTAATGTGTAGTTGTTCTTTTTTGCTTTTTTTGCTCTTTTGGGGTTTTTTTCAGTGTTTGAACTATCAGAACAGATGGGAGTTGGATAATCTAATAGCCACAGGTAGAAAGGATCTGCTGTAGTGCTCAGTCCTGCACCTTGGGGCAATGAGCCTTTTCCTGTGTGTGCTGTGGTGAGCAATCAGAGAGGAATGTATAGTGGGATGGATTGTACATAATGCTGAGGAGTTTCTTTAGCATCCTCCTTTCAGACACCTGACATCAGCTGTTTTCACCCTGCTGCCCCAACACACTGCCATATAGTCATACGTCCCACCTTAGAGTGACAAAACATAGACCGCATGGGCATTTGGCATTGCAGGACCTGAGCCTCATAAGAAGATACAGGCAACTCTGGACCCTTCTTAAAGACAATATCTGTGTTCCTGTACAAGTCGAGTTAGCTGTTTATGTGTAGTCCTAGGGATTCATCAGTCACCCCAACATCTGTTCCCCTGATGATGATAGGGGAGGGAGGAAGAAACTGCTTCCTAAACTCTACAATCAGACAATAATCATGAAGTTAAAGCAACCTTTAGTTATCCTTCTGGCATAGATGATTGAAATTTACCTTTTGCTCTTACAGTATAACTGTTTGTACATTATACACAGGTTTGTTTTTTGTTTGTTTGCTTTTTTAAAGCTAACCTGCCTGTCTTTCTTCATCTCTCTATCTGAAGGTAATAAAAGCAGTGGAGGAAAGCTATAGGTTGCCAGGTCCTATGGACTGTCCTGAGGCCCTGTACCATCTTATGATGGACTGCTGGCAGCGAGAACGCAGCAACCGTCCCAAGTTTGATGAGATTGTTTGCCTGCTAGACAAATTCATTCGGAACCCCAGCTCGTTAAAAAAGCTTGTCAACTCCTCACACAGGTAGGATGTAACACTGTACTTTGCACACCATTTAAAATATATATTAGTTATAGTTTATTCCACAAGCACACACACATACAGATGATATCATCTAAATGGCTGGTGTTATTAGAAAACCCTTGTCTTTGTTAAGAAATGATGTTAGCTTTCTATAAAACATTTCTAAACACTTATTGCTGATGCTTCTGCTTCTTGGCTCTTAAAAATGAAGTGTATTCATTTACACATTCATTTTTAAGCAAATTAGGCTCAGCACTCTAAGCTAATAGACTTCATCTTTCAAGATAAAATGTAAATAGAGTCTTATTGAAGTCCTGTGTAGCAGCATAGTTAAAACGTAGTCTTTGGCTGCTGCATACTAGCAATAAAGAGCAGAGAAATGAAGTGGCTTAATTTTCTTAGAATGAAGCATTAGTCTGAAATGTAGTCAGTGGGGTGTCCTTTGATTGTCGTAACATTTGAACATTCAGTTAGTATTTCCTCTCCATGTATGTGCAGTGCATTAGTACATAATGGTATGAAATGGCAATAATTGCTCTGAAGCAGACATTTATGCAGACACTTCATTATGTTATTTTCTTTGCGGAGATAATGAAATAATGGTAGATCTTTTGTTTTCCTCTTTCTTTTTGTACACACACACACACACACACACACACACACACACACACACACACACACACACAAACACACACTGGAACGCATTTAATAAAGCAACACCTTATCTAACAGCCATACAATGACATATGACGGGCGTCAAGATTAAAATGACTCAAGCTATGCTTGTCCTTTTCTCACACCACACGCCTCTTCTAGTTATAGTGTGGAGAATGTTGTTAGTTGGCATAAATATTTCTGTTTGAAAAGAGAGAGAGCCTTATTTGTAAGCATGAAGAGTGAGCCAAATGACAAAGACTTTTGAGTGGACAACATTTGCAGTTGTGTAATGGTGCATAAATAGCTTCATGAAGACTCATCTTCAAACATTTTGCTTTCTCTTTACCTGTTTTCCCAATCCACGTTCCAGAGTTTCCAACCTGTTAGTGGAGCATGCCAGCGTAGAAGGGAACTGTAGCACTCGAAGCCAGACTGTAGGAGAGTGGCTTGACTCCATCAAGATGGGACGTTACACTGAACTGTTTATGGAAGGAGGTTACTCTTCACTGGAAACAGTGGCTCAGATGACATCAGAGTAAGAGTCTTATGCACATGCACACATACATATAAATGCAAAGGTGTTAGGACGTCTACCTTAAGGTGTAGTTTCATTCCCCCTGGTTTTAATATAAATCATTTGTAAGGCATTAACATGGGTTTTATCGCTGTCCACTGGGTATTTACAAGTGGACACTTCAGAGTATGTCAGTTCACCTACAGGATTAGAATGTATCTTTGAGTTACATCAGTGACCAATTGTCATTGAATCTAATATATCTGTCATTTGTATCCAGTTGTTTCTTTACTGGTGAGAAGCAGCAATGCACTTCATGTGCCTATTCTGCTATAGTTATAAGTTATAAGAAGAAAACAAGATTAGGTCTATTCATTGGCATGTTTCAGGAAAAACCCAGTCAAACATGCCAAACATGCTTGAAACACATCTTGGTGATATATGTCTGTTTACACTTGAGTATTATGCCAGTAGTGCATAAACAATTACCTACAGATTGTGCTTACACAGAAGACACTGTGGTCCAGTACTGAGCCCAGTCCAAATCCCATATTGTTTGAGCGATCTGATTTTAATGCATTGTCAGTGTATACTGGGTCTATTCACTCATGTCCTTAGCTGGATTGAAAGACCATGTTAATGCCAGGTTTAAACAGTATCACAGATGTTTTTCCCTAGACCATTTAATGTAATGAACACTCTAATGAACACACAAAGTGGTGTGAAGGTTATCTACAGTGCTTAACAAATTTATTAGACCATCACCCAATGTAAGTTTTATTCCAGTGCTGCCCTAAATGAAAGGTATTCATAATTACCCACATTTTGTATGTTTCTATACAGAAGCTCTTTAATCAAAATTATATTTTTAATGCTAAGCTATAATTATTGTTGTTTTCCATTCATTTTCAAATTTAGTGTAAAGCATATTATAGTAAAGCCAAATTACAGTTCTTTACTTGCATTCCTGAACAGGAAAGTTTATTTTCAGCACTTGAATTTTAGGCTTGGTTAATTTCTGACCTCTCAGAGAAAAGTGTGCCGGTTCAAATTTGGTTATAAAAATGTGAGTTCATTTTGTTATTTGCCTAAAACTTTTTTTTAAACATGTTTTTGATAGATTTCTAAAATATTTGTGTTTTCTCATTTTTATTACAGGGGGTCTAATAAATTTGGTAAGCACTGCATTACAAGATTGCAAGTCTGTGCAAATACTTCAAAATGCTTTTTCTCTTCATTGAACTAAGAGTTCATATAAAGATAATATAACTACAGAAGACTGGTAAAAATATCATCTATAACTCGAGGACGATTGAGAAATTGGTTTAACAGCAAATTCTCTTTAGTCAGTGTGTATCCAAAAGCCCAAACAGACAATAATTTCTAACTTACAAAAAAGACTGGTTATCACAATCATTAAAAATGAATTTATTTATGTAAGTAATCCAAAATGCAGGCTTATTTTTAACAACTTTCTCATGCATTGCCTTATTTGTTAGCAGAATGCTTAAATATAGTGCCCTGTTTTCTGTGTGCTGTTTTTCAGGGATTTGCGAAGAGTAGGAGTGAACTTGGCTGGACACCAGAAAAAAATTATTACTAGCATTCAGGAGATGAGGGTCCATATGAACAGCACCAACTCTACTGTAAACATATGATGTGAAATACAAACATACAGACACATGCACACTCGTACACGCGCACACAAACACAGAAATACAATATATGGACCTACTATGTACTGGACCTAGAGTGGCTTAGCACTTTCTGTGGACGAGGATACCCAGTGTTCTACCGATCTAAACTGGAGGATCCACATTTTGTTGGTTCCTGTGTGTGGAGTTTGCGTTGGTGTCATTGGGAATATTGGATATTGCAGCACTAAAACCAAACTGAACTGGACTGAGTGGTGCTACTTGGAGGGATGATGATGGTGAGCTAAATATGAACTTAAGTAATGGTTTTACTTTAATTATTCAATTATATGACTCTGGGGATCCTCTTGGCACTGTTTTGGATTCCTAAAACACAGACAGCAGATCTAACTCTGAGAGCAACCATAAAGTTTTTGGCTGTATCACAGATGTGAGTTTATACACTGGGCTCGAAGGGAACTTTTTCAACCTGTCTCAGGTGAGCTGAGCCCCGTGGAACAACAAAAGTACTTGCTGATTCTTTGGCAACTTTTCTCCATCGAGATTACCGTTCCATCAGGTTTCACTGAATTCATTTCCATATATTGAACCATTATCATTATTTAAATTAATGTCAATATTTGCTTTGACATGCTGATGTGCTTGTGGTTTTGATTTTTACCTGTTTCGACCACATCTTCATGTGCAAAACTGAAGCTAAAATCTATTTTAATCATCCATATTCATATTCACTGTCATTTACTTAATTATCTTCCAAAGCAATGAAAGACAAGAATAGATACTTGACCTTTGCTGTTTTAAAATACTAGATCTTAAGAATGGTTCTTACAGAGCCTAAAAAAGAGAAGTGAAAACAAACAAATAAAGACATGAGGATTTACACTTAAATATACTCTCTACAGCTGTTCTTCTGGGTGAATGTATAGCACTGCTACAATGTGGCAATAAAACCATTCTAGTCCTTAAAACCAGCTTCTGAATGAGGCCACTGATTGTATGTTATTCAGCTGGCTTTGCTCTGTGTGTAAGACCTTTCACTTTCAGTGAAGTTACTACAAAGCAATGCATATTTTAATTGTAAACTGTTCTATTAACTGAAAAATTCACACATATTTTAGTGAAATATTCACTCAGATTGCAGGCAAGCAGCACATGGAACACTGAAATCGCTTAAAAACCTTCACTTCAAAGTCTAGGAGAAGATTTTGCTGAGATTCAAAAGAAGCATTTGCTTATTCATGAGTAAATCTTTCATCCAGATTCCAAATAACCTTAAGGCAGGATCCACACTGGAACTGGACATTTTTAATTTGACATCCATTCATCGATCGCGCATTTTCAAATTAAAACTTCACTTCATGTTTAAATGTGGTTCCAGTAGAATACAACTGGAACAAACTGACACTCGTCAAAGGTTCATTCAATCCTGATGGAACATTTGTTCATGTAATAATGGAACTGCCATTCAGATTCTCATGGAAGGGATCACAAAGATTCTAACAAGACTGTTTACTGGTATTCTAATGGAACATTTTCCTCAGATTTTAAGGGAACTTCTACAAGGATTTCAATGCAGCCTTCTGTCAAGAGTGCACTCGGATCTTCATCAAGCCTTCACTTAGAACCAACAAACTTCAGGTACCGCAGAAACCCATCAGCAATCTGTTCAGTTTACCATGCCGCGGAGAATCTCTCACACGCATGTCTGCAACACCACAATAAACCTCACTCTAACAGGACTGCTGAAAATAAGGAGGCAATATTCATCTACTTGATAATCGTTTATTTATTTCTACTTGTTTGAAAAAAGAGCAAAAGTTATGTGGACAGTTTGTGTTTTATAATAATACTCTCTCTTGGACTACTGAGCAGCTTTGCCTACATGTCTTTCATGTATATAATGTATTATATATTTAAAGCAGGGAGCATTGTTCTTCTGTCTGCTATCATGTGGACAAGTGGATATTGACCAGTCATCTCAGAGTAGAACACATTAGTAAATAGTGACAGATATTCTGAATCGGCATTTCTGCTACATAGACCTGGGCCGCTATCAAGTGGGGGCAACCAGCACACCTGTCCTCAGATAAGGGTCCCCAGAAGGGTATGCAAAAGAGCAAATATTTATCTTATGTTGTTGGTGATTGTGTTTCATTTTACATTTTTTTTTGGTGCAAGACCTAGAAATATTTTTCAGTGGCCCTAAATGAGAGCAGCAAGAAAAGCTTTGTTGACACTAGAAGTAGGTGAGAATTATGAACAGGGACTGATGAATTTCTGGTGTATTGTATGGTATAAACATATACAACGATGTCAATGATCAAGCCCTTGCTTTACTTCTCTTTGGTATGGTATGTTATACGTAGATTGCTACTCAGTGCTTTATTGCTAAAACTTGACCTTTTTTCACTGCATTGTTCACCTAAAGAGAAGCTACGTTCTCACATTATATCTGTGCTCTCTGCAGATAACATGCTTATATTTGTCTCAGTTAGTGTACTGCTAGTGTTGGGGTATACAGATGGAAATGCAATGAGATTGTAGAAGTAGGTTTTTTTTTTTTGTTTTTAAGAGGTGTTATCACCTGACTGTATGAAAGGTATAGAAAAGCACACAAGAAGAATGTAAAGGTTTTAAAGGGGCATTTCACTTTTTCAAAGAACATGCTTTCACTTTGAAACACTCAGACCCCCCACAGAGTTCAAGATGAGTAAAAGGGATAAGTCCTTAATGGTGGTAAGGACCCTCTTAGGTAATGGCATTTAAGCTTTTCCACCTGCTGTCAAGATCAAACTTCTTGACTGCTTTCATAAAAGATTGTAAAGTGGGGAATGGTCACAGGTTAATATTCTATATTATTATGTGTTTCTGAAAGTCATAGTGTTCTAACAGAGTGAAAGTCTGGTACAAGATAAATATCTGCACAGCCTCTTTAGTCTATATACTTGGCTTGTACATTGATAAACTATGTTGCTATGTTGCATTTTTATTATTGGGGAACTGTATGCATTTAGCGATGTTATTATTTTTTTTATGAGAAGCATTTAACAGCAGGCAACATTTGGCAGTAAAACTTGCATCCATGCTTATGTAGATTATTGTGGCTGTGCAGGTATTTAATTCAGCAGGGGAAGGCATCAGTAACATGGTGCAAAATATAAGGCATGTACTGTACAGCGAAAGCAGTTGTGTTGGGCAGTTTTTATTTACGACCCAGGGTGTTATAAGGCTTCCTCAGTCTCACGAATACTGCTTTTAGTTTGGGTTTCGCAGTGTTTTGACCCTTCCTAGTTGTCATGTTATTGGCTTTTTACAACCACCCTTTCAGCTTACTGTAACTTTCAAACTAAAATCTATGCTTGGGGCATGAAAAATTAGTGAATACGACACCCTTATAAGTGCCTCTCATCTTTTGAGCACCGTTATTTACTCCCCTGCCAAAATGCTATCCCCCAGCTGTTTAACTTTCTATACATGTTTGCCAACAACGTCTACAGGCAATAAGAAGAATGTCAGATAATATGCTTGTTGGAACTAATTTAATTTGCACTTTATGAGAATTCTGTTGCCCTTTGTTTGACTAAAATATCGATAGGTGACTGACATGTTACTGTCAGCAAGTGTATCCTTATTATTTCCTATTTAATTATTAGAATTACTGTGTTCCCTTCATACTCCCATTGGTCCCCATGGCGTAATTTTTTTTTACAGTTAAGCACAAGAATTAATAATATTTGTAATACAAATCAAAGTTATATGAGCATCATTGATGTAGAGCACCATATTTTCTAGTGTATGGCACAACAATACACTTTCATGATGTAAACACAGGGTTTGACAGGCATCTTTTAGAATAAAGGTGAATTATTGGCTTTTTAACAAGAAGTCAACAGAGCACTAATCCTTGATGTCAAGGCCTCAGCATCACCACTGTTAATTCCAAAAGTGTGAGAACAGGTATTGAGTTCTTGGCATTGCAAACCATAGTAAATATACAGTCAAGCTAACTATATGCTCTGCTCAAAATATTAAATCATCAATTCAGCACTTTTTCCAATAGCATGACTTTATCTTTTGCTCACATTTAGCCAAGAAAAAAAAAAGAAAGCACAACAAACCAGCAAATACTAAAGATTTATGTGGTTTTACTCTTCAGTAACTGTCAGCTGAAACTCCGTCAGCCATGCAGTGTTTATGCAGGAGACAAAATTGTTGCGTCAAATTACATAAGACAACCGGTCTTATGTAACATCTTTGTTGTTTGAGTTTCAGAAGAGGTAATCTAAGTTAGTCACACTGGTCCAGGCAGAAATGTCCATTAGAAGTTGTTGCACTCATACATGAGTTTTTGGGGGGGTTATTCCAAAATTACAGCACCGCATAAACCAGTAGATACCAGTTTGACTGGATTCTATGAAAGACCCAAAAGCAATATGTGACCTGACATTATTTGCAAAAATAATTTTTGCATACACAAATGCATGGGAATGTAACAACAACAAAAGGTTGCACTAACTGATTAAGTTTTTGGGGGGTGGGGGGGGGGGGGGTTGTCAGACGTGAACATACTGAAAATAGGTTTAGGAGTCCTTGAAAGTGAGTTGAATTGTATCAGGGCCCACAGTTCTAGCATTCTTCCATTACTACTATTAATATTAATATTACTACTATTTTTGATTAGTCGTTTCAGCATTTCTTATACTTTGGAGCAACTGTGCAAATAAAGTCAAAGACTTTGTACAACTTATTTTTGGTTTAAAGGATGTGCGGAATAAGCTTGAACTTATTCCACTTCTTTAGTGGGCAGCTTCATCTTAGCAACAGCTGATGAGGTGCATAGGATTTGTATTTTGTGCCATATAGAAAACCACACTGACGGGGGAAAAATGTCTCTTAAAGACTAATGTGGGTCAATAAAATTACAATTGTAATTCGAGACCACAGCATTTGCCTGTTGAGTAACATTTTTGAGAAAAAGCAATTCTTCAAATGCATATTTGCAGTGGGACAAACACTGTTTCCAACGGCACTGTCTACTTGCATTTGTGTTTTTAACTTCTCAGGAAGTGGAAAATAGGTACATTTATTTGATTATCACGTATTTGATCTTAGAAATTATGTGCAGCTTTCACAAAGTGTTAACATACAAAACAAGTATGTGATTAATCAATTGTCCCCAGCTCAAATGTAATTATTTTATCAGTTCACACATACAGTTTTAAGCGACTGAGTAACAAATTCATTGTGATTTATTGAAAGCACAGTAAAAATACTCAGCTACTGATGTGCTATTGGTTTGTTTTTGAGACTGTCATGTATTATGTTTGTGTTGATGTTTTTGTAGTGTGTTATCAAATCTATATTTTTGCAATAAAACATGAGTAAAATCAACTCTTGTTGTAACAATCATTATCTGTCCACCACACTGCCACTGCACAGGCACTACACATTACAATAATTATTACTAATTGTTTTATGTTTTATGCTTTGCTCCTGCACTGCAGTGATTTGTTTGTGACCTCACAGGAAAAAGCAGTGCCATCATATTATGTTACTTTCAGTCATTCTGAAGGTGTAACTGTAGCAATATCATCCAAGGAAAAATTTTGAATTTTGGAACTGAGTTTTTAGATTGTGCATAACTTTAGTGAACAATGAGGCCAAAATTTTAATATACAGTGATGTGCAAAAGTAAGTACACAACACTTGTAGAAACGCCTTCAGCAGTAATAACTTGAAGTAATCTTTTCTGTATGACTTCTGTCACATCGTTGTGTGAGGTTCACAGATATTCATTTATTCAGCTCTCAAAGAATTAAGCCAGTTATGAAGGCAATAATGGATATAACCTGGTGCTAGTAAGGTAAAAGGTGGTGTCCAGTGAGAATATAAATCTTTCATATTATCTCGTTCTATATTTTTCAATTTTGACTAGAGATGGACCGATTCGATACTGACCTAAATTACTGGATCGGATATCAGAGAGAAATAAAAAATGTAATCCGATCCATTAAATATCACAAAAGCAACTCACAAAACTTGCAACATGGCGTAACTCAGCTCATAACCTTAGCCGTCGGAGCAGTATGCGTAACGTGATAGAGCGGCTGTGGCGTGCAAAACCTGTCGGCGGTCTGGTTGAGCATTTGGAGCCTTGCTACCAAACCGGGTGTTGTGCCAAAAAGTGATTGCCCGCCAAAAACTGATTTCCAATGTTTGTGTGTATTTTTTATGTGTAATATCTTTAGGTATGTTGGTAAATAGACTTCGGTGAACAGCGTTTACAAAGGGGTTATATATAGAATTAAAAAATTATCTGTTTTTTCAAGTATCTTTACAACTCTGTGTTATTGTACTTACATTATAACCAATCCGGTCCTTTATCCCCACTTAAAATATTTTTACAGAACTATTGTCATATTTGCTGTCATTTCTGCTGTCCTCTTGGCCAACTTACTCTTACAAAGGACATTTTTAATGTTAATGAGATTTTTTTAACTGCATAAATAAAGGTTATATAAAAGTCGCTGCCAAAAACTGATTGCGGCTTCTACCTTGTTAGCAAGCAAGCAAGCAATTTATTTATATAGCACTTTCGGATCAGCCCCCAGCTGAACACAAAGTGCTGTACACTTGACATGCCAGAGTGATACATTGAACATGTTAAAAAATAAGAAAAATAATAATATTACCAAAAAAAAAAAAATAATAATAATAATAATATATATAATAATTATATATATATATATATATATATATATATATATATATAAAATGATTATTAAAATGACATTAAAATAAATAAAATTAGCACAAATAGCAAAGACAATAATAAAATAGTATAAAAAATGATGATGAGAATTACATTTAAAACAATAAAATCAGCACATTAGATCAAAACAATAAAATCAATAAAATTGGGTCAGACTGTGTCATATGCCAAGGAATAAAAATGTTGTTTGTGGCTCAGTATGACTTTATGTCATCCATGAGGGATGCATTTGACATATGTTTCACATATTATAGCCCAACAAGTTACTTATAGCAATTTAAATACGAGCAATCAGTTTTTGGCAAATACCGGAAATCAGTTTTTGGCAGACAATCAGTTTTTGGCACAACACCGGCATTTCATCTCAGAGAAAGGTTTCCCAGAGAGAAGTAAAGCAAGTGTGTAAGTTCATTTCTGAATGTTCGTAAAGCATCCCCACGTTAAGCTTAACAACCGATATATGGAGCAACTGCCTCTTCTCTCCCTCCCTCTCCTGCTGCTACTTCAATCATGAAACTGATCAATGATCAGCTGATCGGCTTTTGTGTCGCGACTCCCGTCTCTCTTGTTTGTTTATCGCTCACTTTGCGCCAGAAAGAGGAAACCAGCAGATAAACAACAGCAGCACGTTTAAGCTTGATAAGCAGTTGTTAGAATTTATTTAATATTACTTTCTACACCAGGATCCTTTTCTACGTAGTTGACGGCTGGTAACTGTGCAGGGGCGGGTCTAGCAAAATTTTGCCAGGGGGCCAGGTAGGGCATTAACAGGGAAAGGGGGGCACAAAGACATACTTTTCTTTCTAATTGTCATGTCTAGCTTTTAATAAATAATTATCTGAATCTTACAACCAAAGTTTTCATCTGATGTAAAATGTATAGAAGTCCATTATTGTATATCGGAACTATTAAGTCAAATTTATAACATAGTAAGCTATAGTACTTTTTCCTTTGGGAAGATACCATCTGTGCAGTCTGCAATTCTGTTGAAAAAAGATATAGAATCTATTTAATTATTGTAGAAAAATAATTGATTTCTGTGCATTTTTTTTTCTTTACACGTGCATTAAATTAAAGTCGATTACGTCAACTAAGCATTGTGAGGCGGATGGCAGGGGGTGGTTCCCTATTTTTTTCTTTTTGCTAGGAGTTGGCAACCCTATTAGTTAGGTTGCTTAATATTTCCACTAAGTACTCTTTAAAATACCAGAATAGGGAGGATGGTGTAGGTTTAAGTTTATTAGATTGATCAGTGTTGCTGAACCATGAAATATTTTGGGTGCAGTGTATTTTTTGCATAAAGGTCTAACAGAATAGCTTTAGTTTTTTTTTGTTTTTTTAAACTTGAGTATGAACTTATACAAAATGCAGCAAGATATTTAAAAAAAAAACGTTTTATTGATTATAAAATACGCTATATCGGATTTATATCGGTATCGGCAGATATCCAAATTTCTGATATCGGTATCGGTATTGCACATAAAAAAGTGATATCGTGCCATCTCTAATTTTGACACAGCATGTCAGACAGCATGAGATCTGGACTTTGACTACGCCACTGCAATATGTTTATTTTTTTTCCTTTCAGCTATTCTGTTGTAGAGTTCCTGATACATGACATAGTTATACATCATTATCCTGTTGCATGACACAGTTGTGGCCAAGCTTTAGCTTTTGGACATATAGACTCACATTTGACTCTGAATGCTTTTGGTATTCAGAGGAAGTCATGGTTGACTCGGTGAGATACCGTTGTCACATGTCCCAAAAAAGAAACCCAAATCATCAAAACAGCAAAAAGTGCCACCCTTTGATCTCACCAGATATTTGTCTAAGTCAAGATATTACAATTTAGTATTTCCCCTATTAAATACAGAAATGTCTCAATGAGTATTTAGTTCATAGGTTATTGCAAAATGTCGTCATTAATTTAAATGGTTAATTCTCTGCACTTTCTTAACAAATCCCACAAAATAGGAAACAGAAAACACAGCATAAAGAAAACTCCTCCAAAAATATGAAATTTAAATTGCTAGCACCATGCTGTATCCTCATGTTGCCTTCATGACCATCCTGATTCGTTGTGCATAGATTCAACAGCATGCTGGAAATATTCCTCAGAGATTTTGTTCCATTTTGACACAATAGCATTGCATAGTTGCTGCAGATTTGTCATCCATCCCCGATGTGAATCTCCCATTTCAATACATACCAAAGATGATTGACTGGACTGACATCTGGTGACTGTCGAGGTCACTTAAGTTCAGGGAACTCATTGTTTGTTCAAGAAGCCAGTTTGATGTGATTGTGAGTTTGATAGCATTGTGATATGGCGTGTTACCTTGCTGGAAGCAGCCATCAGAAGATGGGTACAGCGTGACGATAAAGGGTGATTGGTATGGTGCGCAACCATAATAAGGCAGGCTGTGGCACGTGAACAATGCTCAGTTGGTACTAAGTGTGGCAAGAAAATAGTCCCTACACCAGATATCAAGAGTCAACAAAGCCAGACATTTTATTCATCCTCCATTGTCCAGTTTTAGTGAGTTTTAATCTCAATTTTATGTTTTTAGCCAACAGGAGTGGCACCTGGTGTGGTCTTCTGCTGTTGTAGCCCATCTGTGAGACCCCAGAGACTGTAAATATATTACCATGCAGTTTGTGAGGTTACCTCAAGGAAAGTGGCAAACTGCATATAAAAACAGTCAGCAGCAATAAATGAAACAAGTTTCTCTTACTAATTAAATCACAAGGATATCTCTGTGTGTTTCCTAATTGTATTATAGTTGATATTGACCAGTTAATTGACCAAATTGCATTTACTGCAATGTACTCTGTTTTTGTCTGTGTTTTCATCGCTTGCTGGTTTGATTGTAATGGGCTACTTTCAGCGGACATGTAATTACTCCAAGATGTTTCCCAGCAATGCAATTAGACATGCTTTATTTGTTAAGATACCAACTGACAGGGTAACAAGGGAGCTAGTTACCAGTTTTTTTCTCTTTGTCTAGGTGGAGTGTGGGGGGTAGAAACAGATGGATAAATGAATACATAGACAGTTGCTGATCCAAGGAGAAAATCAAACACTGCCCAAGTAAAGACAGGCATCCTAAAAATCACAGCTGCAGTCTTTGTACTAAGCTATTGACAATGCTGCATCGTAGGCTGGGGAAAGAATCCAGCAAAATGCAGTTCATTACCAGGTTATAGTGATAATGAGCTGTGAGGTTCTGTAAAATGTATTATGTTTTTAAAGCATGATGATGCAAGCCTTGGTAATGATGTGTCTGTTAGATGCAGTGAAATTAGCTGCTGATGTCAGCAACTCATTTTATTGTGTGATTACTCTCACACAAAGCAGACAATGATGTGAAAGCCTTGCCAGCAATTAACATAGTGAAATTATTCAGTAAGCATACCTGTTTGCATGAGAATGTTTTATCCTCAAAAGTCTACTGTAGACACAATGGTTATTTAATTTAATTAACACTTGAGGCCAATGCTTCGGTAACACAAGCTTTTTTTGGAGAAACTGTGAAATTAAAGATAGAACCTAAAGACAGGTAATAGCTCAATATCCTAATCCCCTACAACAGATATTGTAAAACATCCCTCATACGCCTACACACTATTAATAATTTTTGTGATAACCTTGAATGGCGTGTGAAGGTGATTCTCAGTTCTAACAAAGCCACGCTAGTTTATATGTTAATATCAGCACTAAAGTGTTGTGTATGCGTGTGCATGTGAGGTGTGTTATGTCAAATCAAACCGAGCTGATCTCTGGGGGAATCCACTACCTGCATGGCTCAAGGTGATTATCACACACACACCAAACGCATGAAGGTGAAATTAGCCATCACACCATCAGCATGGCTATTACCAAAACCTCTGTATCAGCGGCTTGAAGAAAAGAGCTGCAGGGTGTGTGTGTGAGTGTATGAGTGTGTGCTGGGATTGAACTGAGGCTATATTCCCACTGGTGCTGACTGGGATTGTTCTCGGACTGGATGGATGGGTTTCTGGCTTTGGGCTAGTCCAGGCTGTCTCTTACGTCTTTGTATGAATGCATGTCTTCACATACTTTCCCTTGTGTTCGTCTGTCCTCCCTCTGTGTTTTTACCAGCTCATGCTTACCTACCACTACACCCCTACACATTTTCATATCATTCATGACATTATATGCATGACTCTGTGTGACTCTCCCTGTGTTTTCATTTGGCTTTACGTTTTTTCCTCCAGTCTGCTCTTAAATGCTTATATGTCTGTTAGACTGTCACTGTGTCAGTCTAAATTCAGGTGTCCCAGGGCACGATAAAGTAATTTTCTCTTGAAGAGGTGTCAATGGTCGCGGTGTCCCAAGGGTCATTTAAAAATCATTGCAGAGATGCCTCTTTAATCATTATGAATGACCTTCAGCAGAACCTTAGCTGTCAGCGTAGGTGTGATTGCATATGTCTGTGAATTTATCTAAGTATGTAGCAATGTAGGTATGTCTGAGGGTATATGCATATATTTCTATTTAGTCTGTAAGAGGGTCTATATGTGTCTGTTTCTGTGTTGGATATTTAATTGAAGGTGTTGTTCCCTTTGGGGACCCTTTTCCCCAAAGGGTCTAATCCTCAGAACTGAAACCTAACTACTTGAAGTTTTTTCTTTGTTAAAGACTTTGACATGTTCATTTCATGTTTATTCCCAAATAATATGTATGTGCTGTATTTGTAAACATTATTATTGTGGGGTCTTTACCTTACAATTGAAAGCATCTCAGGCAATTGAATGGAATTAAACAGCATACTGACGGGGGCACAGATACAGCTGAATGCAAAAATGATTTATATGTATAATATATTTCTTGGTGGTTAAAACTTCTTTTTTTAAACCACTTCCCAGGCACATAAAAACACACACTGTGTTGTATATATGTGGACAGATAAAGCTGCTCTCCTCCATGTAGCAGCCACCCTCAACACCTATTAAACTGTTACTGGAGGTCTGACCCTGACCAAATAAGATGCTGGTAAATAGCCTTATCCATTCTGCTACTGATCCGAGAAGCCTGCCACGAGAGGGCTGTGTGATGTCAAGTGGCTGGCAAGGACACACATTTTACATGCACACACACACACCTACACAAGCACACATAAAAACCTTGCCAGTGGTAGCCGTCTGGCAAGTCTTTGTGTAGCACTGGAGATAATGCAGCACACACACACACACACACACACTGATCTCTTTCTCTCTACCTCTCTCTTTCTCTCTCTCTCTCTCTCCCTCTCTCTCTTTCTCTCTTGCCCCATCACGCACACACACACACACACACACACACACACACACACACACACACACACACACACACACACACACACACACACACACACACACAGTGTGTGTCTCCTTCATACAAAGGCAGCCAGGGGGGCATATTTGTCACTTACCCAGATGTTTTTCCAAGGTCCCTTATTCAAAGCAGTCAATCATATGAGCAGAAATGTCCCTAACGTGAGCTCCCTTTGGAGCACTGTCTGTGCTCAAATTTGTGTATGTTCACC
Organism: Pelmatolapia mariae; assembly: GCF_036321145.2. Taxonomy (NCBI): domain Eukaryota; kingdom Metazoa; phylum Chordata; class Actinopteri; order Cichliformes; family Cichlidae; genus Pelmatolapia; species Pelmatolapia mariae. Next base: position 30,563,448 of record NC_086233.1, read on the forward strand.
CATGCATGTGTGTGCAAGGTCAGTAAAGGACACAATATGAAAGTGTTGTTAACCTAAGACACATGGAGGTAATGTATTAATAACAACTACAATACCACACATACACAGGGGCCACAACATAGGCAGAAGCCATTTTCCAGGTCTAATAAAGTCCATCACTGTAACAAACTCAATTTAACTGCTCACACACTTTCTGAATCTTTAAAAAAAGTTTATTGACAAGTCTCTTAAAAGCACATAAATTCTATGGGAAAGGATGACACTGACTGCAATACGTTAACCAAAATACTGTATAATAAAAGAAAATATCTACTTATCTGTATTTTTTGTTAAATTATCTTATCTAGTTGATTGGTATTAACCAGGAGCATGTTTTTTTTTTTTTTAAATGATACCCTCTTTAAATTGCAAGGTTTTATATCTCAGTACAGTATACCATACAAGTACAATACAAATAAACTGGTACTTAACTTGTCTTACAATTAGTTAAATACAGCCTTAGAAAATTAACAAAACATGAAATATTTTACTGTGACTGTGTAATTTATTTAGCAAATATTAAGCCAAAATGCAGACGCCGTGTGTGAAAAATTAAGTACACCCTTACTGATTGCGTAAGTATTAAGAGCGTAAATAGCACATAATTAACTGATCATCAGCAAATGTGAGCGCATGTATAAAAGAAGACAGTTCTGGAGCCAATGCAAAGGAGGTTAGACATCAGCAATGATCCTTAAAAAGGCAATTGTTAGTGCAGTGTGGTATTAAGGCCATTTTCAAACAGTTTGAAGTCCAAAATTCTGCACTAAGAAAGATTGTTCACAAGCTGAAAACATTCAAGGCAGTTGACCATCTTCTGAAAGTGGCCATCCCAGAAAATTCACCCCAAAGACAGATCATGTTTATGCTTAAAAAAAAAAAAAACCCAAGAGCTACATCTCAGATTCTACAGGCCTCAGTTGGGATGTTAGATGTTAAAGTTACAATTAGCAAAAGACTGAACAAGTATGGCTTGTTGGAAAGGTGTGCCTCCTCTCTCTAAAAAAACATAACAGCATGGCTAGCTTTGCAAAATTGTATATGACCCAACCACAAGAGTTCTCATTTTGTCATTTGAACCAAACATGATCCAAATGACTCATCACAATAATTAGTGTCATGTTTGGTGAAAACCAAACACAGCATATCAGCACAAACACCTCATACCAACTGTCAAACACAGTGATGGAGGTGTAATGAGTTGGGCTGGTTTTGCAGTCAACTGAGCACCTTGCAGTCATTGAGTCAACCATGAACTCCTGTGTATACAAAAGTTTATTTGGTTTGTTAAACATATAAATGCAGCGTGTAATATGCCATGCGTTGTTGTTCATGTCAGACCAAATTTATTTTATTTTCTAAGACCCAAGAATTGACCAAGGGTGTACTTTCTTTTCACCATGACTGTACATTCCCATGTGCTATTCTTTTTTTTTCTCACCCTCATCCCATTCTGGTCCACATTATTTGGTGAGTTGGTCATATAAGAGAGGTGTATTTAAAAAAAAAATTAAAAATGAGGATTAAAAATGAAAAAGATTTAGAAAGTTACATGTTGGACCTTGTATAATGTATACTACTACATTTGGAGGTTGTTAGCCTCCTCAACCTTACTCTATAATGAAGAGGTGCTGCCTGCCTACTGAGCTGTCTCGTCTGATAATTATTTTGACATTACCCGCTGAGAGCTGGAAGGGAATTATCCTCCACAGCGTCTGCTTGCCATACATTTTCCATAATCATACTGGGCATGCATGGATGAGTTTATGGGCATATACCGTGCTTCAGTACAAAACGTGTGTGTGTGTTAGGGTTACATGTTACAAATGACCTTAGTCACTTTCTTTTTTGCTGTAATAACAGTAGATTTAAGTTAAGTTGATCTGTATGACTGCATCCATCACAATTTTGCAGGCACTGATTTAATAAAAACCTTAAAGAGATGAATGGATCTGTTATTATTTTGTCAGTTTCTCTTGCCTGATTAGTTGATCTAAGGACTACAGTTAGCCTAACACAGTTTAATTGTAATATCATGAGAATTTTTCACTAAACAGTGTAAGGCAGTTCCTTCCTGTTGTAATCAGGGCATGCATGATTTTTGTATATAGAGATTAACAATAAAGTGCAATAACTGCACATTTGTGTATCAGTCTCTTACTTTAAATAAGTATATTAAAGTGTTGTTCTTTTTTTTAATTGACTAGGTTGATATCTGGTCATTAAAAACAATCAGATTGCTCTAATGTGCCCTATTATTTTTATTCCAGAAGTTTTTGGTAAGCTCAGTTAGAGTTCACAATTCAGAACTCTTATTCAATATTTCAAAAAGAAAAGAAAAGAAAAATCTACAACAACAGTAGCAAACTTGTACTGCACCAAAACCTTTTATAGTACATGATATGGAAATTTGTGATTTTTCTTGGATATGTATAAACTGGAGTAAATGAGTGTGAGGATGCCTTAGTTTGGGTGAAAAACAACCCATCTGTCTTAATATTCCCCATGCTCAGCACAGACAGACTAATGACTATAATGCATCACCTGGAAATTGTATTTCAATAAAAAGTATGTGCACATGTGTGTGTCTCCCATTTCTGTTTGGAACAGTTTTTCCCTCACTCTGTTTATCCGTATGGCAACAGCTGTTAATTTAACATGCTCTACACGCCACGCATCATATATGTCTAATGAATTGGCTCTCTTTCCAATCCTGTCTCTTTAATGCTCATACAGTGAATTTGATGGGTGGGGTACGTTCACTTCAATTGCCGTTAAATTTTCCATTAAAAACATGTAGATAACACCAGTAGTGCAGTGTGGCACACTGTAGTGGATGAAAGAATGGATGAGTAGATAAATTGAACCATCCAAAGCCTTTCACTTGAACCACCTTAGGTAAAGGTTTGTATTTCATCTTAAAATTTAAGATGGCATTGACGTTACTTCATCCAATACGAATAATGATTACAAAGAAAACAAACAAAAAAACGATTGTCCTTACTGCCACATGCTTACTGTTTACACTCACTGTACACTTTATTAGGTACATCTTGCTAATAATTGTTTGGACCTCCTTGGGTTTTGCGTTCAGAGATGCTCTTGATTGTAACAACTGTTTATTTGAGTTACTATTGCTGTAGTTACTTTAGAAGTATTCTGGACATTCTCCTCTGATCTCGGTCATCAACAAGGCACACTTTCTCTGAAGTGGCTGGTGAGTGTATATTGCATTGTTGTGCTCATCTTGACTGACATAGAGCCAGTCATTCCAACCATGGATTCAGGAGTCAGTCTCAGCTACTTTGCCATTCCAGGTGCTTAAACGTAGCCAGTTACTTTATCTTCTTTGACTATATTTTTTAACAAATTTCCAAAGAATTTGAAAAGGTTAACAGCGAGCATGTTTGAAACAAAGGTTTTCTTCAGTTTCCAAGAGTAATGGCTAGTACAAGTTACATATGAGCATAAATCTAAAAGAAGTGCTTGTTCAGTCTTTGACCTTAATTCAACTACTGCTCACTACAGTGTGCAATAAGTCATTATTAAGTCATGTTTCTAAAATGACTATTGATTTTCTCACACAGCAAGCGCTAGCCAAGAGCAATGACAAAATGCAGAAGCAGAGATAAGAGTGAAGTTTGTATGAGATCAGTCCCTGCAGACGATTAGTTATTATCCACAGCTGCTGATGAATCGCTCATTGCTGTGCTGCTTTGATCACTTTGCTCAAGGTAATTTCCTCTTATTTTGTAGTATCCCTGGCAGAAAAATCAATGACTGTTTGAATTACTTTGAATGGCTGAATTTGTATGAATAGATAAGTAATGACTGAATGATTTATAAGCTTTAATGGGGGGGGGGGGCGGGCTTTCTGGGCACACAATTCAAATGTCTTTGTGAGGTTTAACAGCTTGAACTGAAATAGGAGAATCCCAACTTCCTGACTGCTTGACCTCATTTGCCGCTGTGGCAGATTCCGCGTCACGTTGTTGAATGTTACTACTGTCACATTTTAAATACAGTTATTAAAAACACATATTGTGTGCATGTTTGTGCATGTGTATGAAAACCAATTAATCTCCATGTCAGAACATCTGGAAGTCTATGCGTTCGAGTCCATTAATGCCTCAGAATGGAAGAGAATCCGAAAGAGGAAAGACACTCGTCCATGCACGCACACACGCAGAGCGCTGTATGTCTCTGATAGCTTCTATTATCTAGGTCTCCCTCCTGGCTGCACATCAAACATGGATGAGCTCCAGCCATAAAAGGCTCCATTTTCCTTTGATTTATACAAGGAATAAAAATCGGAAAGGTGAAAAGTCCAAACCATGCATATTTTATCAGCTCACTGACACCAAAGGCAAGACAGACCAAAAAATTTAACATATAGCAAAACCCAAAATAGACCATGATAGGACCAAAGACAGGAACCGCAATACTGAACCCCTTGATCTCAGTGACCAAACACCTTCTAACCTGATGTGTTACAGACTAAACTGGTAATCAAATTTGATCAACATGGAGATGAAGCAGATGATATGTTTTATATTTATTCTAAATTATGATGGAGATGGAGTGAACAGATACTGTGTTAGGATCAATAAACCATTCCTCTGGGAGCTGTTTGTCTTATATCTTGTTAAAAGACACCAGTGATACCATCAGTACTGTGCCAAAGAGGGGCTTTATCTAGGTGTCCCTGTGGTTTTAGTTGTTATGAGAGAGAGGGTGTGGGGTTGTGAGGAATGAGTTTGTGTGTGTAGGTGGGGCGGGCTTGTGTGTACTGATAGAGTTTTGGTCACAATGAACAATATTATTATATTTTGTTTCATTGTCGGCCCTAGCAATGGTGGTATATTTGCAGCAGTATCTAGTATCTAAGATAGGTGTTGAAGTGGTTACCATTGTTGCCTCACTCATCATTTGGAAACTGTCCTTTGTGACCGTGACATTGAATGGTTGGCTGTCTCTCTGTCTTGGCCCAGTAATGGACTGGTGATTGGCTGGGAAATGCTCCTGCTCCTCTGTGACTTTGGTTAAGCAGTTAAAAAATGGATGTATGTTGAATAAAATTGTACACATGACATTGGACATCTCTGCTTAGACTGCTGTCCCATGTGGCCAAGACCTAGGTAAGGGTTAGAAAATGGATGGATGTTTGACTATAGACAGTCTTCAGAGACAATTTCATCTCCTTTCTTTTTGTTGGTTGAGGTCTTAAATATCTGTTAGCCCTATCACAAGCACCTCTCTGTACTATACTATATGTATCTATGCTCCTTCCTTCCACCAGTCTATTTTCATATCTAAATTGCTGCACACGTAGCCCTGTTCCCATTCCCTCCTTCTCCTCTCATCCTTCCTTCCTGTCTCCTCTTGTTCCTACTTCCCATTTTCTCCCCTTCCCCTTCTTTCTCCGTTAGCCATCCTGTCTGAATAATGCAGTGGCCACACAGCTGCACTACCATTGTCCCAGCTTCAATGTTAATGTTGTGTCCTTGTCACAATTATTAGGTCACTATCATCCATCAATGCTAATCATTGTCATACAGATACGGACAAACAAAACACATTACGGAGAACAAAGGCACACACATGTAGAGAACAAAGGCTTGTATGGAGCAAAAAACCACGTTGTGGTTTATGACACTAGTGTTAAATTAAATGATGCACTTTGAAAAGGCAAACACAACAGGCACTTTATCATCAGAGAGAAATGAAAAAAAGGAAATTCATTTTTTCTGTATGAAACCTCGATCTGAATTTAATGGCAGCATCAAGTCTCAAAAATGCTGGGATGGGGCACCAAAAGGCTGGAAAAGTAAGTGGTGCTAAAAAAAAAAAAAGCTGGAGGAACATTTTGCAGATGGTTAATAATATGATTGGGTATAGAAAAAAAGCAAAAAGCAGTGTCTACAAATTATGGAAAATGTTCCTCTATGTAAATCCGCAAGGACTGAATATCTCATCATCTAAAGAAGATAATATCGTCAAACGTGTCTGGAGAAATGTGTGCACAAGGGACAAGATCAGAAATCAAAACTGGATGCCAATAATCTTCTACTAAAACAGGCATGAATTAGTTGCAGAAATCAGTAGCAATTCCAAAAATCATCGTCTGTGTACACAGTTCATTGTGCTCTCCACAAATGCAGGTTAAAGCGCTATCATGTGAAGAATCCACATGTGAACATGATCCAGAAACACTACCGTCTGTGGGCCAAGGCATATTTAAAAGTTTAAAAAAAAAACATGAACACAACATCCTCTGAACTAAAGAGGGGAAGCCATGCAGCTTGTTATCAATGCTAAGTACAAAAGTCTGTATTTCTGATGGTATGGGGCGTGCGTTAGTGCATTAATGCACACCAGGAAAGACACAATCTGTGCTGAAAGGTATGTAAAGGTTTTAAAGCAACATAGGATTTCATTCAGATGGCAAACTCCATACTGTATCTATTACAACAATATAGCTTCATAGTAGAAGACTCCGGGTGACACATAATGAAACAAAATAATAACAATTATATAAAGGCAACCCAGGATTGTTGAGCAGCTAGAGTCCTCCATCAGAAAATGGGACAACATTAGCAACTGGTTTCTTCAGTTTCCAGAGGTTTACACTCTGTTGCTAAAATAAGATGACCATGTCCCAACCTTTTGAGACATTCTGCCTTCTGTGTTTATTGACACTTTGCAATGTATCCGAGCTATTCTATTATTGGGGATGTAAGATTAACAATGACAATGTTTGCTGCCACACAAGCAGACTGGGAGAGAATGGGAATTTGAAAGCATTTTATCAATAATAAAACTTCCCCATCTTCTGTGTCGATCACATCTTTGGGGTCTGGTTTTGCTTTAAATTTCTGGATTTCAAGAATGGAGAATGCTTAGGAGTGAGCGTGGTTCTTTTGCAGGGTCATTTGTTCATCAGACAAATCCTTTTTCCTTAAAGGGTTATGTATAGATTTGGCCCACTACAGGGCTGAGGATGGAGGCTAATATGGATTAGGTTAAATAAGCCCGTTGAAACATGAAAGGCTGCTGATAGCTGATGTGGGAGTATCAGACATCTACTTGTAGAGACCTGAGGCTTTGGGGTATTGGCCAAGTGTGTGTGTTTCTGTGTGTCTGAGTGCTGCAAATGAATCGATAGCGATGAGAGCAGGCTGGGTTCTATTGCCTATTTAATTATCCTCCATCAAACAAACACGATAGCATGTTAAGATCACTTGGGCTGCAGTTCTTCACATACACACACCCTCACAGAGAGAGGGCAGCAGTCAATTTTATTTTTCAAATAGAAAAAAAATGAGAGGATCAAGGTCACCAGCAGAGAAGGACAACGGCCCTTAACCCCTGCTCTCTGTTAGGGGGCAATCGTGGCTCAAGAGTTGGCAGTTTGTCTTGTAATCAGAAGGTTGCCAGTTCGAGCCCCGGCTCGGACAGTCTCGGTCATTGTGTCCTTGAGCAAGACACTTCACCTACCGCCTACTGGTGATGGCCAGAGGGGCCGATGGCACGATATGGCAGCCTCGCTTCTGTCAGTCTGTCCCAGGGCAGCTGTGGCTACAACTGTAGCTTGCCTCCACCAGTATGTGAATGTGAGAGTGAATGAATAGTGGAATTGTAAAGCGCTCTGAGGGTCTCGAAAAGCGCTATATAAATGCAATCCATTATTATTAGGGGGAAATCTTTAAAAAGGTAATCAGCGAGGCTAGTTAGGCAAGATAGAATTGAATATGAATTAAGTAAGATTTCTCTGATTTCTCTGGGTTTATTTCATAAGAGTCAGTGTTACTGTCTTTCCTTTTGGAACTGGAAACTTGGGCAATTGATCTTATGTACTTTTCATCAGTTCAGCCTCATCATACATAAAGCTTTGTCTGTTTTGAAGCATCTGAGCCGTTGTGGTCTACTGCCACCATCTGACTGCATGAATAATAAAGAATGGCAACATGTCAACGTAAAAACAAAACAAGCCATTTGGATGTCACAGCTTGGAAAGAGCAACATGGCCCCTGTCAGCGTCTGACAGACAGCTGTGAGAAGTGTGTGGTGTCTGATTAGTGCCTCTTTCTGTCTCTCTCTCTCTCTTTGGCATGATTACATAACAGGGGATGTCTAGTAAAATCTTGTGTTGTGTATGTGTTGTTACAGTATGTGCTGACTGACTCAGTACATATGTGTGACCTAGATACATCCAATAGTTTCTCAAGGATTTATTAGAGCGCAGTAAAAGTTTATAATCTATCTGCCCATTTATAATCTATAATGGGCAGCCTGCTCTTTCTCTTCTTTCTGCATCTGAGCATGTCTTTTAGTAATCTCAGGCTTCTTGTGTATTTGTTTTTTTCTTATTTCACTTTTCACCTAATCTTCTCTCTCTGTCACTCGCTTGCCTCTGAAAATATTTCTGTGCACTCTGAATTCCAGATTTTCTTTCATATTTTGTTTTTCTGCCTGTTCATCAATGCAGAAGCACGTGGTTCTTCTGAAAAACGTAAGGATTCTAGCAATTTATGTTATGGACATTAGTTAGTTTGACTGCAGAATGGAGCTGTATACCTGAAACCTGACCGCATAACACAGAAATAATCAAGCATTTATTTTGAAAGCAATATTTTGGTTGCTTTGCTTTAGCTGATGAACTGTGACCTGACATCATGATAAAGATACCACTGTTGTACTAATCTTCATAAAAATATCTAGTGCCGGGCGATATGACGATATATATCGTGTGGACGATAGAAAAGTCTCTATCGTGCCATTTGTCTTCTATCGTTTCTAACCTAATTTTATAAATTATTACATAAAATATATCATTAAATAGCCTGTGGCAAATATATTAGTGTTGTCTTCTCACTATACATACTCTTAACTTTATGCAAGAGAAAATAAAGTATAAAAAAATGATATTTTTCGCAAAGAAACTCCACCTTGTGGTTTTGCGACATGGTGCTGCTTTACGTGCACCCGGATTTGCGACATGCTTTACAGTAATTCAAAACGATGGACGTGCAACAGGTTGCAGTTTCATGCCCGGACATGCAACAGGCAGAGACAGCTACACAGGCAGCCCAAGAAGAAGCACTTTTACCGAAAAGAGGGGGTACGTCTGTGATTTGGTTACATTTTGGGTTCAACAGCACCAACACGGAGCAGAAGATGCCCATTTGCAAGCTATGCTATAAAACTATTCCTGCACCCGATGGCAACACAACAAATCTCTTCTATCACCTACAGAAGGTCCATGAAAAAGAATACTCAAGAATCCAGAAAATCCAAGCTAAACCAAGTTGTGGAACGACGGGAGCAAGTTGGGAAAAGAAAAACTATAGCCAGCTGAAGATACAGCAGTCTTTCGCACAAGGCACGCCGTATGAGAAAACGTTCCAGCGCCATAAACAAATCACAGGAGCCATCTCGCGTTACATTTGTAAAGGCATGGCTCCTGTTTATGTAGTTGAGAAGGACAGCTTTCATGACCTCATCAAAGTCCTTGATCCGAGGTACGTTATGCCCGGTCGTAAGCACTTCAGTAAATTTGAGTTGCCTCGCTTATATGATGCATGCCGGGCCAAAGTAGAGAAGGATGTTTGCAGTGTCGTGCATTATGCCTTGACGACTGACCTATGGACGAGCAGAGATACGCAGCCCTACATGAGCGTAACCATCCATTTCATTAACAAAAACTGCACCCTCTGTGCTCGCTGTTTACAAACTGCGTACTTTCCAGATGACCACAGGTCAGGTGGTATATGGTGATATATATCGTTATCGTGATATAAAATAATTCATAACGTGATAAATATTTTTTCCATATCGCCCAGCACTAAACATATCTGTACATGAGTATATATATATATTCTATGCATGGTCACCAGCCTTAGCTTTGATACCAGCTATTGAACAAACATTTGAGTTTTTGCGCTCCGCAATGACATTCAAACAGAACTGTAAGGCAAAACATACTAAGTTCAATTTTGTAATAGAGTCATCATCACCCAGAAGTGATCCGGACTCTGAAAGTGAGCTAATTTAAACTGCTAAATGTTTTATCAGATATCTGTAGCTTCCTCTCAGTGAAGAGCACTTAACACAACTTCATCTGCTAACAGAGACTAAGTGATTTACTTTTTCTGACTGAAATGAGCCTTTTCAGTCTTGCTTGACTTATGTCCTTGTAAGTGTCACTTTTTCATCGTGGAAACAGATTTTTTTTCCCCCTTTTTTGAGCACAGTTGCTCTGCTGTTTAATCCAGGAGACTGTCAGTTCTATGTGAGCCAGTCACCTAACAATGTATCTGCAGGAGATGAACAGGACTCCCACTGCTGGAACTCTACAGCACATACCTAAAATACTGTCTTCTACTTTGCAACTCTATCACAGTGATAAGACAGGCAGTAGAGTGTATGTTATCTGCTCTAGGTCTCACACACAGGACCACTGCAGTATTTCACTTCTCTCTCACTCTCACTTCTCCTTCCTTTTTTTTTTTTTTTTTTGTTCTTTGCCGAGTCCCGCCTCATCACCTCTCTTTCTCTCTTCCCACTCCTCTGGAGTTCTCTCATCTTTCTCCCCCCTGCTGCATCCTCTCCCCCTCTCTACCTCTTTCCCCTCCTCCCCACATGTCTGTCTGTTCGAAACTGGAGCAACGTCTTAATCGAGGCTCCCGGACGTGACGGGAATTTCTAAGCAACCCCAGCTCTGCAGTACAGACACAAACACACATACACACACAGAAACACACACATTCTGCTTGGCAGCCAATTAACAGCCTGCGATCCCGCGCCAAAGGAATAACTGCATGTTGATGAGCTGGCGGCCGTGTGCGCTTGTGTGTGCATGTGTGTTTATGATGAGCTGGTGGCCGTCAGAGCCACTTACACAGATAGAAGGATATGTCTTTTATGTGTTCAAGGGAACGAGGGGGATTATGGTGCATTAAAAACCATCTCCGTGAGGGACAAACTAAGACAGTAACAAGGAAGTGTGAATTTGTGCCTGGGATTCTCTTTGTGTGTGCGGCGCTGTCCCGACACTTCCAGGATATGTGGGTGTCGGTGCGTATAAGAAGCATTAGGAGAACAATGCAGATGATTTACTTGGAGCGGAGCCTTGCTTTCTCCTCCTCTTCCTCCTCCTCATCCTTCCTCTATTTTTGTTACTTTTCATTCTTCTCCACCTCCTCCTCACTTCTATCCTGCCTCCACTTTTGAGAGTTCATCCAAAGGTGAATGCTTGACAAAAAAAAAAAAAAAGAAAAAGTATCTTTCCCACTCCAAAAACTCATATATTCTCTTTATCTGTCAAAAATATTGACACCAACCATGACACAATATCCCTGAGCAGCAAAATGCTGTATTTGCCAGTCGAGGTTTCATCATCTGTCTTGTTTTCTTGAGAGACACAGTAGATGTTGAAAAGACTGTGGGTTTAAAACCTGGCTCCATGCTGTTTCTGCCCTACTTCTCTGCATCATCATCATATTAGTCTTTGTTCTATACTCTTAGGAAAGGTAAAATAAGTAAGGGTAGATGAGAGGTATAAACTGCTATTAGAAAATCTTACAAAAGTAACATTCAGTGCTGTAAATTATCAATGCAACATATTACAAGGCATGCAAATAATTAATTGATTAAAATATATCTTTACATATTTCGGTTGCTGTGATTGTTTAATTTGACACATAAACAGTTGTTAATTTGTTTCTATGTGCAGAAGTATACATCCAGATGAGGGCTTTAATGTTAATTACCCTTTGGAAAAAACATGGAGTACATCTTGGATTGTGTAGTCTAGAGTCAGTATGTTACAATTATATGTGTATCATTACATCACATGGTTGTGTTATTCATTTCTAATCATAAAACTGTAAAACCACTAGTAGGAAAGTATTATTTTAACAAAAAGAAAGTGCAAATTAAAAGGCAGGAAATCACAAAGAAGGCCTGCAAAAAACTTGAAAATGAACAAGGAAAATTAAATAATTAATTTATTTATGCTTAGTATTTAATAGGGTCACTACCAAATATGGTATAATAGAAGACATATTTCAGAGGTATTTCAAAAGTTTTGCTGGTACATGTATGAGGAAGGAGATCCTGCCATCTAGTGGATAAAACCTCAAATTACTGTTGGAAGAATAATAAAAAGGCCCTATCAGTGTTGGGCAAGTTACTTTGAAAAAGTAATTCAATTATAGTTACTAGTTACTTCTTCAAAAAAGTAACTGAGTTAGTAACTGAGTTACAATATTCTAAAAGTAATTAATTACTTAGAAAAGTAACTATTGCGTTACTTTAAAAAAAACAAAGAACGTTTAACCCCCTGGGGTCCAGGGTATAATTGGCCATTTTTTTACTACTCTTGATTTTCCCTCCACATTTTACCTTTAAAAACTATTTGCTTTGCCTTGTTTGGTATCATTCTTTTTAGCACAACCTCGCGTGCCTGAATTTACAGTTATGTTCTCATTTTGTCATACTGTATAACCAGAATTGATCTAAAATCAGACAAAAACCATAAAATCAGAGTAGAAAAAGTTATATTTTTACTGTAACAACCATAAACATGTTTAATGAATCATATTTCATAACTTGACAAATATTAATTGTCAATTTTAAAATCCTATGCACAAGTTTTGCAAACAACAAATTTATTTGCATCCATTTACCTTGATTTTTTAAATAACCATTTCAAACTATTTACAGAACAATTAGCTGTGATGCCACACAAATTATTTGTGCCACTCCAAAAAAATATTTTGTGTCCACTATAAAGGAGAACATCACAGCCTGATACCTGCAGGTCTGACAGCAGCAGGTGTATCACTGCTGTTTCTACCTGGAGACAGCAGTCGCCTCATTGTTCTAACGCACAACACAAAACTATACACAACACTACACACTAATTACACAAGACAACACATTAACTACACACTCCAAACACGCTAAACGTCACAAATCTCACATCTCAAAAACTCGCTCTCTCTCTTTTTCTGCTCTCTCTCTCTCTCTCGCCGTCACTCCTAAAACTTCCCCTGTTTTGTTTTGGTTTTTTGCTCATAAGCAGAGAGTGCTTGCTAGCGCTAACGTGGCGAAACTATTGAGGAAAAAACGCCGCGTATATCTTGTTTATCACGACTCTGGTTTTACGTGGCCTATCAACACAATTTATAAACTGGTATATATCACCTTGTTGCTTTGTCTTTAAGTGGTCATGTGATTGACTTACCACGACTACTTTATTCTTCCTCAGTCAAACAGCAACACTCATGCAATTGTTTTGCCCCCTGAGCTCCAGGTGTTGTGCTAGACAGTGATCGTGATTGCCGTCCGCGGGAGCGCGCAGCTGCTTAAAGCTGTAGTGTCCAGATTACTTACAGCTACTTCCGTGCAACTGATATAAGATGCGGTAAGCTGAACACAGCGTCAACCGTCTGTTTGTTGAAAAATAGTAACGGACCGCGTTTCCTTGTTAGTAACTGTAACGGCGTTGTAACGATAGGAATAGTAATTAGTTAGATTACTCGTTACTGAAAAAAGTAACGCCGTTATTTGTAACGCCGTTATTCACATCACTGGGCCCTATATATAGAACATAGTAGCACAGAAGACGAGGTGTTTCATATTTTCTTTGCAGACTCGTGAAAAGTCGTCGATTTAAAAAAAAAAAAAAGTCTGGTCTGTGGAGGTAAGCATCAACGACACAGAGCTCTCAGTTCTCACTCCTTCTTTATTCGTCTCCAACATCAACTGAACATATCGCGCCACAAAACAGAGGAACACACTTCCTCAACACTGGGTGTGAGTGGAGCCCTCTAGTGGTCCACCACACATGCCCCCCCCCCCGAACACCCAGCAGAACTAGTCCAGGACCCGGGGCTTAAGCAAACGGCCGGAACGGCTGAACCGGGGGGGTGGGGAACTGACAGAGGGCAACCCAGCCCGGAAGCGAGGCTGGCACTGGCGGTCAGAAAAAGCTGCAGGCGACTCGGACTCCGTTGATTGTGCGTCGCTCCTGGGGGAAAAAACAGAATCCATCAGCCCGGTGGCAGGTGGGCGGCCGCGGCGAGGGGCCTGGGCCGGGACCACCTGATCCTCTTGCATAACATGTGCAGGCTTAAGTCTGTCAACAGAGACAACCTCCTGCCGACCGCCAAAGTCCAAAATGAAATGTTTGCTGCCTGGTTTAAGAACCCTGTGTGGCCCGTCATATGGTGGACGCAGCAGAGTCCTATGGGCATCGTGCCTGACGAAAACGAAACGAGCAGAGTCCAACGAACTCGGAACAAAAGTGTCAGGCAGGCAGTGGTGCACAGGACCGGGAACAGGAAATGAGTCTCTCGGGGGGCGAAAAGGCAACAAAGAGGCATCAAAACATGGGGGAGGGCTCTCAGGCAAGAATTCCCCGGGGACCCGGAGGGGCTGGCCGAGGACCAGTTCAGCCGGGGAAACCCCGAGGTCTTCTTTAACCGCGCTACGCAATCCCAGCAAAACCCACGGAAGACGGTCGACCCAGTCGCCACCTGTTAAGGAAGCCCGGAGCGCGGCCTTAAGAGACCGGTGAAACCGTTCGCACATCCCGTTAGCTTGCGGGTGGTATGCTGTGGTGCGGTGGACCTTGACCCCCAGGCCGTCAGCCATAGCAGACCAAAGCTCAGAAACAAACTGGGGGCCCCTGTCCGAGGTAATGTCAGCAGGGGGACCGAAACGGGAAACCCACGTCTACAAAAATGCTCTGGCCACCGTCGCCGCTGTCGTGGACGCCAGGGGTACCGCCTCCGGCCACCTGGTCGTGCGGTCCACCACAGTCAAAAGGTGCGTGAAACCCTGTGACTGCGGCAAGGGACCAACCAGGTCCACATGAACGTGATCGAAACGCCTACCGGGGATACGGAAAGGTTCGAGGGGTGCCTGCGTGTGCCGGTGGATTTTCGAGCGTTGGCATGGGATACAAACCGCCGCCCATTCTTTCACCGTCTTGCGAAGGCCCGGCCAAACGAACCTGGCGCTGACCAGCTTGACCGAGGCCCGGACGCCGGGATGAGAGAGGGCATGCACCGAGTCAAAAACACGACGACGCCACGAAAGGGGAACCACCGGGCGGGGGCGGCCGGTGGAAACGTCGCAAAGAAAGCGCGGACCGCCGTCCCACACCGGGGTGTCCTCCAGCACGAGGCCCGTTTTCGTTGACTGAAGGGCCAGGATGTCTGGGTCAGCACGTTGCTCAGCGGCCATAGCAGCGTAGTCGACGCCGACGTACACCGGAGAAACCAACACACGTGACAGACAGTCAGTGACGTGATTGGACTTACCAGCCACGTGCTGAATGTCTGTGGTAAACTCCGAAATGGCCGCCAACTGGCGCTGCTGGCGTGCACTCCATGGGTCAGAGACCTTGGACATCGCAAACGTTAAAGGTTTGTGGTCAACGTATGCAGTAAAGTTGCGACCCTCGAGGAAAAAACGAAAATGTCGTGTCGCGAGGTGCAGGGCCAGCAACTCCCTGTTAAAAACACTGTACTTGCGTTCGGCATCCCGTAGCGTACGACTGAAAAAGGCGAGCGGTTGCCAGAGACCTGAAACCCGCTGTTCCAACACCCCACCCACTGCCACGTCGGACGCGTCGGTGGTCAACGCGATCTCCGCCGACGGAAGCGGGTGTGCCAGCAGGGCGGCGTGTGCCAGCAGGGCGGCGTGTGCCAGCAGGGCGGCGTCAGCCAGCGCAGACTTGGCTGCGGAAAACGCATGGACGCGTTCTGGTAGCCAGTCAACCGGATCTTTGGCTGTCTTTGGCGTGTCAGTGCGCCCCAGGGTGGCTGTGGCTACAATGTAGCTTGCCATCACCAGTGTGTGATTGTGTGTATGAATGGGTGGATGACAGGTTGTGTAAAGCGCTTTGGGGTCCTTAGGGACTAGTAAAGCGCTATACAAATACAGGCCATTTTACCTTTTAAGGCAGCATAGAGTGGCTGTAGCAGGTGGGCAGCTCTGGGGAGAAAGCGGTTGTAAAAATTTATCATCCCCAAGAACTCCTGCAACGCTTTAACCGACGTGGGGCGCGGAAAAGCTGAAACGGCCTGGACTCTGTCGGGCAACGGAACCACACCTTCAGCGGAAATGCGGTGCCCGAGGAAATCCAGAACAGGCAACCCAAACTGGCACTTGGAAGGGTTGATGATCAGGCCGTGCGCTGCCAAACGCTGGAAAACCTGGCGCAGATGGGACTCGTGCTGGCTCGCTGAGCAGCTGGCCACCAATATATCGTCCAGATAAACAAAAACGAACGGCAGCCCACGCAAAACTGAGTCCATCAGCCGCTGAAAGGTCTGGGCGGCACCTTTCAGGCCAAACGGCATGCGCAAAAACTCGAACAAGCCGAACGGGGTAATGACAGTGGTCTTACGGTGTGTTCACACCGAACGCGATAGAGGCGGCCAGAGCGTCAGGTTTACATGTAAAGTCAATGGAAAGAGCGCGATGACACGCGATTGCGCGTCCAGCGAAAATTCGGAGGCAGATTTGCGTCGTCAAAACGCCAAAACGCGCGTCAGTGTAGCGCGTGGGGCGCGTTTGACTCTCGAAAAAAACCACGCGCGTAAATTTTTGTGTTGCATTTTGTGCATACGCGTGTTTCGCCTCTACCGCTCGAGTTGGAAAATCTGAACTCCAGCGTCAAATCACGCCGCGACAACCAATCAGGAGCCTGGTGACGTGGCTGTGACCTAGGTCAAAGGGGCAGATCCAGCCAAAGCCCTTCATTCTTCAATGGAGGGAAGGCTAATCAACGCCGTAGCAAACAACCCGGAGCTGTACGACACCAGCTGCTTTCTGTATCGAGACAGGAATATAAAGGACCGAGCTTGGAGGAAGAAATGTGAAGAGATCGGGCAACCTGGTAAGTTCATTCATTTCCCTTTTTACAATTTTCACTGACCCGGGGAAGCCGCACAAAAGCTAGCAAGCCACCGCTATTTTCCCACTGATGTACAAATACCGTTCTGCTTTTATGCATGTTGTCATATAGGAATATATTTTGTTTATTAATAAACAGCACACAGTGGTCCCGCTCATCCGTCACTGCCTCGCTTTTTCGCTGATTTCTTTTTCTTTTTTTTTTGCACCGTACAGCACTGCATTCTGCAGCCTGATTGACAAATCTCCTCCGTGTCGTGTCTCCTGCGCTTGTCAAATTTATCATGTTTTGTTTTGATAACCATCACATCCAATAGATAAAACAGCACAAAAACACCCATAACTATGACCCTCATTCGGAAATACACACCTGCACCGCGAGGGAAAAAGGCGCATGAAAGTGGCAGGCAGATGAAGACAAAACACGGCATAATAATACTTTTACGTTTTGCAATCTACAAAGGTTTGCACTTTGAGAATCAACTTGTGAGAACTGTGACTAATGTTCATGTGTGTGGGGACAAAAGTGTATAAAGTGCGTGGCGAGGGGCTAGTTATTCTGACAACCCCTGCTGCAATAAATGAGGGACCACTGTATATACTTTCTCTATGACTATTGTTTAAAACCTGTTAACATTTAATATTGTCTTGATAGAACCAACTGATTCTGCAGCAGAGCATCCCCTGTTGCTTCTCTTTGCTCCCCAGTCCCTGAGCTCCTGCTGCTGCACCCACAGGTATGTAATTGTAGCATCAGATGTACAGCATGCACTGATAACTTTTTACTCGGTGGGATTCCCTTGTGATCACCTTTACTAAATGTCTACAACCAATCTGATTATATTCTGTTTTTTTTTCCAATGTTGAAATTAAAATCTAGCATCAGCCTTCTCATTTCTTTGTGTTTTGTGCTGTTTTACAGGCCCAGAGAGGAGGACAGCTCAGAGGCAGATGAGGGACGGGTCCCAGGACGGTCCATCGGCGGTGGAGCTGGCCATCCTGGTGTCCCTGAAGAGGCCACGCCAGTCTCCAATGGAGCATTTCCTCCTCAGCCTTGTTCCTGCTCTGGAGAGCAGCTGGGTCCTTTTTATTCCTGTCTCTCTGTAAATACTTATATTATATTTATGTTTAATGTTTTTCTGTTTGAGAATTTTAATATTATTTCAAATAAATTTTTATAATGACTAATGTCTCAGTTCTACTACACAGCAAATGTTGGCACACGACTTCACACATGTAGAATTTATTTCATATTATACTAATGACAAAATATACTAATACAGTAGGGATGCAAAAGTTTGGGCAACCTTGTTAATAGCCAGTATTTTCCTGTATAAAGCGTTGGTTGTTACAATAAAAAATGTCAGTTAAATATCATACAGGAGACACACACAGTGATATTTGAGAAGTGAAAAGAAGTTTACTGGAATTACAAAAAGTGTGCAATAATTGTTTAAACAAAATCAAGCAGGTGCGTAAATTTGGGCACCACAAAAAAAGAAATGAAATAAATATTTAGTGTATATCAATGTGTGTGTCTCCTATATTATATATGGGGTGCCTTTGTCTGGACGTGCTTCCCATCCAGAGCTCACAGCAGAGAGGGAAGTTCCAGCGCTCCTGGAATCCCTCTGTGATGGACCGCCAGTCTCCAGGTGAAGGCACAGCCATGTAGTCGTCTACTAGACAGTCCCAGATGGCCGTCGCTACCTGGGGGCTGATCTGGCACACCGTGGACACACCGACTCTGAAACTGAACGCGATGGTCCTGAAGGAGTCCCCGGTGGCAAGGGACCTGGACAAAATTGTTCAAAATTAGTATTGTGTACTGCAGTTACAAAATACATTATTCAAATTCCAAAACACTTTTGTGATGTCAGATTTAAATTACAAATCATAAATCTTACATAAAACATTTTGTAATTATAAGGATAATTACATAATATATATTAGATATAATATAAAACAGTTGTGTTTTGTTTTAACTTTAACATATCATAATTTGATTGGTAGCAACTTTTACCACTACAGTGAGCCAATCACTCATAATCCCTCAACATGTCAGTCAGGTAGGAATGAAGTAAGACATTAATAGAAATAAAGAGTTGTATGTTGACATGTAGCCCTTTCCTTGCTTAAATCATTGTTAATATTTTTGAAAAATTAACCTGTGATAAGACAGCATATCAAGATAGAATATGCTAGATAGAACCATATAACTACAGATGAACCAAACTGTTCACAATTTCATCTAGCTCTCAGTTTTAAGAAAGGCTGGTGACCCCTGTTATAGAGTCTGACAGCTGCAGGGATTATATACAAATATTCAACTATACCAGAATTAAACCAGGTGTAAATAAAAAAAAGGAGCGAGTATCACTACAAAGGTTAACCCACAGTAGTCCTCATACCAGTTTGATATCAGCAAACACCGAGAGCATACACTGATAGACACCACAGCCATGCTATCATTGCAAACACTGATAACAGCATAAATCGAATTAAATCGGGACTTGATGAGACCTTTTGAGTATCACTAGAAATATTATAAACAGTCATCTCCATACCACAGTTTGCTATCAGTAAACACCGACGGCATTCACTGTTAGCATACCACAGCCATGTTAGCAGTGTATAAACGGATGGTTTAGCATATATTAGCACAGGTATCAATAAAGGACTACCGTATTAAACACTTTTACTAACCTCAGGCAGATGGACAGGCGCTCTGCAGGTGGGATTGAGCGCCTGTAGTTGGTGTCTAGGCGGGCGATTCTGGGACCGACGCGGGACAGCAGGTCCTCAAACTGGGCAAGTGAAAGACAGTGATATCGCTGTCATCGCCGTCATCCAGGCGCAGCTCCTGGGGCAAGTGGTAAAACTCAAACTGCTCACGCCTCTGGAGGACTGGAACCAGGTAATGCGAGGACGTCCTTAACGCCGCTGCTCTGCTCTCCACAGTAAATAGAGAAGCGCTAGCTCGGCAGCTGCCATCTAGCAAAGATACCGTCTGGCACAACTTCCTCCCACATTTCCGGTTCACGCGCGTGAGACGATGCAATTTTGAGGCGCGATGGATTTCTGTTGGACACGCGTTGAGGTGCGAATGTGCACGCGTTAAATTAGGGGCGTTTGGGGCGTTTTCGCCCGCGCCTACACCGAACGCGATTAGGAACGTCTTCGGCGCGCACGGGAACTTGGTGATACCCCCGCACCAAGTCAATTTTAGAAAAAATCAACGTTCCGGCGAGATTGGCAGAAAAATCCTGAATGTGGGGGATGGGGTAACGGTCATTCTCCGTGGCATTATTTAAACGGCGGAAATCTCCGCACGGCCGCCACCGACCGTCCGATTTGGGCACCATGTGAAGCGGAGAGGCCCATGCACTGTTCGAACGCTGTACAATGCCAAGGCGCTCCATGGCAGCAAACCGAGCGACGGACAGTTTCGCGGGGTCGAGGCGACGCGCGCGCGAACACCGGGGGCCCGACCGTGGGAATATAATGCTCAACCCCATGCTTCGTTACCGTGCCAGAGAAATCAGGGACAGACAGCGATGGAAACTCTGAAAGCAAACGCTGAAAAGCATCCCCGGAGGTCACTACATTAGCCCGAATTACGGGTTCGGCGGCCCGAGTAAAACACGGTAGGGAAGAAAACGAGAGAGCATCAATTAAACATCTGTTAGCAACATCGACAAGCAGTCCATGAGCGCACAGAAAATCAGCACCTAAAATAGGTACAGAGCTAGCGGCAACAACAAAGTTCCACTGGAAATCCCGGCCATGAAAACAAAAAGTCACCAACCTTTCCCCAAACGTTTTGATGGGAGAGCCATTAGCTGCCATGAGCTACGGCCCACAGTTCGCTGCTAGTCCGTCGGCAGCGGTAGGGGGAAGGAGGCTCTTCTGGGAGCCGGAGTCCACGAGAAAACGTCTCCCGGAGCGCGAGTCCTCTATGAAGAGCAGCCTTTCTGTATTGCCAGCGGTCGCGGCTGCTACGGCGCGCTGGCGGGTCCGTTTCCCTGGGCCGTGAAAGCGCAAGGCGGCAGGCAGCGACGCGCTCTGTCGCCAAAACGCTGATGGTAGAAACAGATGCTATTTCTGCGGTGCCGGCGTGTAGCAATCCCTGCCGTCAGCAAGGGGGCGGATGCTCCGGGGGAGGCAGGTGGAGCAGTGGAAGGCGCCGCCGGCGAGTCCGTAGCCAGGGCGTGAACGTTGAAAGTGCGGCTAGCCAGGAGAATGCGATCCGCTTCTTCAGCCAGGGAGCGATAATCCTTCGCAGGCAGAAGCGGGGAGTTTGCGAGGACAGTTCTCACGGCGGCCGGTAGCTGGCGGAGGAAGAGGTGGGCGAAGAGGAATCCCCCGTCATCCGGCCCGAGCAACGATAGCATGTTCTCCATGAGCTCGAGCGCGGTACCGCCACCCACGCCTGACAAGTTGAGGAGCTTTTCGGCTCGTTCAGCGTCGGAGAGGGCATAGTGCCGAAGAAGCAGCTCTTTATGGGCGGCGTATTTCCCTTGGGCGGGTGGGTCCCGGAGGAGCGTCATCGCGCGACGGGTGGCCAGCGGGTCGAGCGAGGCCACCACATGGTGATACTTCGTGTCGTCAGCCGAGATGCCGCGAAGGGCGAACTGAGTCTCCACGTGTACGAACCACGACGGGGGATCATGGAGCTAAAAGTCCGGCAGTTTCAGCGCCACAGCGAACGTAGCTGCAACAGGAGGCGGAGGTCCGGCGGCCGCTGATGCCTCCACAGCGGAGTCTGCGTTATCTGCGGCCCGTTGCATGCTCGAGTCAGGGGTCACCAATGTGGAGGTAAGCATCAACGTCTCCAACATCAACTGAACATATCGCGCCACAAAACAGAGGAACACACTTCCTCAACACTGGGTGTGAGTGGAGCCCTCTAGTGGTCCACCACAGGTCTGTATTTTTTTCTGCTGAATGATTTCCACTAAAAATTGAGTTTAACTTTCGCACCATGAGTGAATATTGCTTCCCTCAAATCTAAGCTTGGTAGTCTTGTAGTCTCTTATAATCACTGGTAAAAACTTGTAATGAAGAAATCATATGAGTAATGTCAGAAGTCCTGTAAAACCCTGGAAGAGTTGCCAGTCTTTCACAGGGTTAATGCTGAGAGAATGAATGTCATTCATGTTCACATTATGCAATCTAAAATGAAGCATATGTTTGGACTGTGGGAGGAAGCTTGATTACCAAGAAAGATACTTCAAAGTATCCATGATGATGGTGCAGTAGTTAGCACAGTTTCTTCACTGTGGCCTCACAGCAACAGCGAATCTACAGCTGGCTGGTTCGGGACTTTATGTGTGGAGTTTGCATCTTCTCACTGAATCTGTGTCGGATCTGTTCAGCTGCTTCCTCCTGCAGTACAACAACATGCAAGTTAACTTTACTGGCGATTCTGAATTTGACAAAGGTATGACTGTGTACTTGAGTGATCTTCTGTCTTTCTCTGTGTTGGCTCTTCGACTGACTGTAAACCTGTTCAGGCAAACAAGTCCTTCTTTTGCTGGAGTATGCTGTCGGCAGACACAAAAGCTTTGTGATGGACATATAATCTCAACTTCACTTTAGCAATTTAATGGAAATGAACAAATTCATTCTGAGTATTTACTCATGATGCTAAATTAAATTAAGGGGATATTTCAGAAATGATTGTTATTTCATTGCTCATTTGGTCTTCAAGATAAACATACTTTTGTCTGATAGATTTAAAGATACACATATTTATTCAGTCTTACAGTAATGAACAGATTAAATGATTTCAATCGATTTTTTCCTTTACTTTTAATTTTGGCTTTGTCTGACATTCATATTCTTGTAGAAACATTATTGTTGTTTCTTTAAAGAAAAAAGCAGACATATTTAATCGTTTTATTGCTTCTCTCAATCTGGAGAAATAATAAAAATGGGATTTGATTGTGCAGACCAAAAAAAACCCCACTTAGTATTTAACTCCATGTGAGTAGTTTTAATTTTGTGTTGGTTCCCAACAAATGACAGCTCTGCATGTCAAAGTGAACAAGAAAACATTCATCAGTTCAGGTGTTAAAAAAACAATAAATAAATAAAAACTGTGCATTTAGTTTCCACAAGGTCTATGTGAGCCGTGCTTTTTAATATCCAGCAGTCTATTTTACAAATGCAGTGCTACAGAAATCAAAGAAACATGAAGAACAAAATAAGTATTGCCTAATACATGCAATCATTTTACAAGTCAGATCATTTGAGCTGAGAATGACAAAAAATAAATAAATAAATCCTTTAAATCTGATAATTATCAACAACCAACTGTAGCAATTTAATAAAGTATGTTAAAGATGTACAGTTTTGATCCTACATTGAACATTAACTGAAGTCCGTATTCTTGAGAAACAGCCCCACGAATTGGTTATATGTGATAAATGCATCAAACTGCACTATGTTCTGCAATTACAATGAAAGATTATCTAGACGTTCTTGAATTTTGGAGGTGTGGTTGGTTTTATTTTGTGGTTTTTTAATATCGCATTTGAACAAAAATTTAAATAATGTAACTGAATATTAATAATCAAAGTAAACAATAAAAACTTGATGTCAGATCTGAAATATGTAGCATTTACGTGTGACGTCAGAAATCCTGTGAAACAGCTCCACCCAGTGGAGATCTGTGGCAAGGACCAGAACATTCCTGAAGACTCTGGACCTCCTCCAGTTAGTATATATAAACTGGGACAGTCTCACTGCTGAGACAGAAAGCAAGACAAGCAACACCAAGAAGAAAACAGACACCTGAACAGGGTTTCATCTCACAGCAAGAGGACTCAACACTAAACACACTGAAGATGCTGTGCTCTCATGGAGTCCAGTCTGCACTCAGTCCATTCATGGACTTCTACTGGCCTGTACGCTGTCTGTGGCCAGAGATCAAGCCTCTGTTCTACCAGCAGGATCTCCTGCAGAGAAACCTACA
The DNA here is from genome assembly GCF_036321145.2 of Pelmatolapia mariae. NCBI lineage: Eukaryota > Metazoa > Chordata > Actinopteri > Cichliformes > Cichlidae > Pelmatolapia > Pelmatolapia mariae. The sequence continues at coordinate 30,587,398 of NC_086233.1, forward strand.
GGAGCTGCGCAGCAGTCTGGAGCTGATGGATAAACTTCAACACAGGATCCTGGAGGAGACAGAGCCTTTCCAAAGCAGCATGGCTGTAGAACCATTCTCCTACCAGCTGGAGAAAGAGGGAGACAAGTTTGGTCTGACGCTGGACACTCGAGGCTTTTCTCCAGAGGAGCTGTCTGTCAGGCAGGTGGGCAGGAAGCTGAGAGTCAGCGGCAAGACAGAGAAGAAGCAGGAGGACGGGAAAGGCTCGTACTCTTACAGACTGCAGGAGTTCAGACAGGAGTTTGAGCTGCCTGAAGGACTGAACCCTCAAGCCATCACCTGCCACCTGTCTCCAGATGGGAAGCTCCACATCCAGGCAGCCAAAGCTCCGTGTGTTGAAGAGGCTGAGAGAGCTGACTATCAAGAGGAGCTCAGAGGACAAAGCACAGCAGAGTGTGTGTTCACAGGCAGAAGACAGCAGGACAGAGACACACAGCAGCACACAGGACTAACCTGAAAACATGGACTGAGACATGAAATGATACCAGTGTAAAATAAATGTTTTTGTATTGATATTCATTCAGTTTTCATGTGTTGAGAAATAAATTTTATCAAAGCTTAACTATGTTTTCTGTGTCTTTCTTTCTAAGTCCTACGTTAAAAACAAACAAAGAAAAAAAGAACAGAGGAGGATAGAAGGAGTTTTATTGAGGTCCTGTGATCCATGCATCCAAGTTCTCCAGCTCTAAAATTCTAAACTTTATGGCTTATAAAAATAGAAACAAATGAGGACAAATTGAATTTGGTAGTTCAGACTGAAAGCTGTTGTTTAATTCAACACCATCTGGGTTTGATGAATGAGCTCCTGGCTTTATCTGAGTTAACACTTCATAGACCAAGTGGTTTCAGAGTAGTTCATGCAATCTTATTGTCTGTTCCGAAAATGTGACAACACTCGATGTCAAAGTGAACAACAGAACATTCCGTTCACAAGTAAGAAAAATCAAATACTGTGCAATTAGTTTCCACAAGTTCTGTGTGTGTGTGTTGCTTTTCAATTTCCAGTAATTTATTAAACAAATGAAAGTTACAGCCTTCAAACAAACATGAAGAATGTACCAAATATTGATAAACTGAGCAAATATTTTACAAGCCAGACTATTTCACCATATAATTTAACAACAATTATATACTGCACATGCGATAATTACTAACATCATGCTATTTGAAGCTAGCAAAACACATTTGCAAAAACACATTCTTATTAAGAATTATTAAGTGAACTCGGCACTCTTGAGAAACAACCCATCCTAGTGGATATATGTGGTAATGGCTATATGTTGAAACATGTTCACCTGTTTTTCTACACATTCTTAGAATTTGGAGTTCGTGTTATTTGATTTTAATAATATGTTTTGGATTATAGAATTGATTTGAACTAGTGTTTAAAAAATATCAGCATGAACCCAAACATTTTTTGATCAGTAGACAAATAGCTTTTCACATCAGACATGAAGTGCATTCAGTTCACAAGTGACGTCAGAAGTTCTGTGAAACAGCTCCACCCAGTGGAGATCTGTGGCAAAGACCAGAACATTCCTGAAGATTCTGGACCCCTTCTGGGGAAATGGTGTGCATCTATGGCTACGTTCACACTGCAGGCGAAAGCGCATCAAATCCGACCTTTTTTTTACACTTTGCGACCCATATCCGATCACGGTATGACAGTTTGAACAGCACAAATCCGATATTTTCAAACCTGATCTAGGTCACTTTCGTATGTGGTACTGAATCCAATACATATCTGATGTTTTAGAAAGCAACTGCTGTTTGAATGGTCATATCACATTAAATCCGTCTTTTACGTCACTGACACAAGACAGACGCCAATTATCAGCGCCCGAGAAGACTTCTTGAACGCTTCCTGGCCATCCAGTGTGGATGTTAGTGAAACTGTTGGGAAGACAACGTTGGAGAAACGTGAACATTTTATTTGTACTGTATAATCTGCAGATTCTGACAGAAATCTGCAACTATCCTTTGAAGCACCGCTCCTCTCTAAAACAGCAATAAGGATAATTATTAGGCCATATGTAAATAACAAAATAACTTTATAACTTAAAGCAAAATTGGGAAACGTAAAGTCCGAAACAAGTCTTTATATTAAGGCCATCAGTCAAACAATACTGTTTGGTCTGGGTCTAAACAACACGTTGTGTGTGACGTCTTCTTTTGCGCATGCGGGCCGCTTTGAGGGTTCACACTAGAGCACGTTTGCTGTCACATTTTATTTGTAGTGTGAACAACCACACAATAAAATCGGATTTGATTAAAAAAAAATCGGAATTGAGCATTAAGACCTGCAGTGTAAACGTAGCCTAAGACTTAGGCTAGGTCCCCTCTGGGCCACGCCTCCGCTGCATTTCCTGCAGGACTGAGAGGAGGAGAGCCACCTTTGTCCCCAAAGCCACCCTGCTTTTTAACTCCAGCCAATAAGACCATTTCCCTCACCAGAAACATAAACTACACTCTTTTTATACTGCCGACACTTTACACTTACAGTTATTTATTCACCTTTCACTCACTTTAATTTCAAAACTGTGTAACTTGTGTATATACTGTATATTCTGTGTATTTATTATCTCACTCTTATTGCCTGTTTATGCCCTGTCCTTTTCTTCAGCACCATGCTGCTCTGTTGTATGTTAATTGCCCCTTGGGGATAAATAAAGTCTTCTGATTCTAATTCAGATTCTGATGATTACCTCAAATGTTTGCATTTAAATTCGTATTTGAATCAATGGCCTTGTGAAAAACAAATACACTGTATATATGGTTAGAATGGATATTCTGGTAAGTATTATATTATAATATACTTCTCAAGTAATGCAGAGTTTTGCTCTTTATTTTTATTTTTTGTAATTTTCAGTCTTGGTGAGAGCAGGTTGAGGGCTGAGGAAGAAGAGGTCATTTTCCTGCTGGCCTTTCATCAGTATGAATCAGATATTCGTTTAGTAGATATAATTTTTCTTCCCAGTCAAAGCAAATGGAAATTTGAAAAAAAAAATTAGTACACATTTCAAGTTATGGATGGTGATTAAATTTTTTTCACCAGCAAAAATGGGGTTCTGTTCCTCTGAAACAGCTCCTCCCAGTGGAGATCTGTGGCAAAGACCAGAAAATTCCTGAAGACTCTGGACCTCCTCCACTTAGTATATATAAACTGGGACAGTCTCACTGCTGAGACAGAAAGCAAGACAAGCAACACCAAGAAGAAAACAGACACCTGAACAGGGTTTCATCTCACAGCAAGAGGACTCAACACTAAACACACTGAAGATGCTGTGCTCTCATGAAGTCCAGTCTGCACTCAGTCCATTCATGGACTTCTACTGGCCTGTACGCTGTCTGTGGCCAGAGATCAAGCCTCTGTTCTACCAGCAGGATCTCCTGCAGAGAAACCTACAGGAGCTGCGCAGCAGTCTGGAGCTGATGGATAAACTTCAACACAGGATCCTGGAGGAGACAGAGGCTGTGCAGCCAGTTGCCATACAGCTGGGGAAAGAGGGAGACAAGTTTGCTCTGATGCTGGACACTTGAGGCTTTTCTCCAGAGGAGCTGTCTGTCAGGCAGGTGGGCAGGAAGCTGAGAGTCAGCGGCAAGACAGAGAAGAAGCAGGAGGACGGGAAAGGCTCGTACTCTTACAGACTGCAGGAGTTCAGACAGGAGTTTGAGCTGCCTGAAGGACTGAACCCTCAAGCCATCACCTGCCACCTGTCTCCAGATGGGAAGCTCCACATCCAGGCAGCCAAAGCTCCGTGTGTTGAAGAGGCTGAGAGAGAGCTGACTATCAAGAGGAGCTCAGAGGACAAAGCACAGCAGAGTGTGTGTTCACAGGCAGAAGACAGCAGGACAGAGACACACAGCAGCACACAGGACTAACCTGAAAACATGGACTGAGATTTAAAATGATACTAATGTAAAATAAATGTTTTTTAAATAATATTAATTCATTTTTATATGTGTAATTTATGATTTATATCTGATGATAAATAAACATCATAAAAGCTGAATCATGTTGTGTGGGGCTTTTTCTATTTCATACATTAAAAAATACAGCAAATACAATGATAGAAAAAGAAACTGATAAATAATATAATCTATTCCATCCATTCATGTTCTCCAGCTCCCAGCTGCCATAGGTGGCATACAGAGAATCAATGTCATCCATGTTCATATTATACAACTGACAATCAAGCATATGTTTGGACTGTGGAAGGAACATTGATTATCAAGAAAGATACTTCAAAGTAACCATGATGGTGGTGCAGTCGTTAGCACGGTCACTGCACTGTGGCCTTTTTTTATTAATATCCATATAGGCTGTGTCACTTAAAAAAACATGTAAAAATTGCATAATTTACATATAAAACAAGTAAAATATACTTTTAAACTTTGACTTCAGATTATAAGCTAGCATTTGTTTTTTATTGCAATACCCATATATCTCAATTTGGAGAATCTTTTTATCAGGATTTCAGACTTCACTTCATTAATCCCAATGTACTAAAGTCTTTTTTTAATGTTTTGTTCAGATTTTCTAATGCAGGTAATTAATAGATGTATAGTATTTCCCTAATTTGAAGTAAAATAAATACATCTGGCAAATAAAAGATTACACAAAAGTGTTTACTGTTTTAAGTTTTTAAAGACAAATGACCTGAACTCAAAAATCGTTTCTATTAGTATTTTTTTGTTGTTCCCTTTTGCATGAATGGTGCAGTAATTAATTTCTTCAACATGTATTGGTAAATTCAAAAGCAAGCTTGACCTTCTGTAAACTAATCACACAGTATCTGATTTTATTGAACTGATAGTGGTTCTTTTCTTTAACATCGATACTCTTCATGACAGAAAAGATGAACAGTTTAAAGTGTTAAATGAAATACTATCAAAATTGAATGCAAATAATCCATCTGGCATTGATGAAAGCTTTGTGCTTTTTTCTCTGCATAATCAAATTTCATTTTTGGTGATTTCTGTAAAATTAAAATAATACTAATGTATGAATAAGAAAAACAGTGGAAAAAAACCTATGATTTCAGAATCATACTAACGATTATATGTTCACTGGAATGTCCATTCTATCCATTCATGCAAGGCCTTTTTCTAAACATATGACTTAAGTAAAACATAAAGTTCAGCTTTAAACATTTTTAATCGTCATTACATTAAAAACAACAACAACAACAAAAAAAAACATATAGGACCATAAATTATCATTTGCATTGAAAATAAACTTCTATTTTAAATTGGCGTCATTTTAAATCTCAGTCCATGTTTTCAGGTTAGTCCTGTGTGCTGCTGTGTGTCTCTGTCCTGCTGTCTTCTGCCTGTGAACACACACTCTGCTGTGCTTTGTCCTCTGAGCTCCTCTTGATAGTCAGCTCTCTCTCAGCCTCTTCAACACACGGAGCTTTAGCTGCCTGGATGTGGAGCTTCCCATCTGGAGACAGGTGGCAGGTGATGGCTTGAGGGTTCAGTCCTTCAGGCAGCTCAAACTCCTGTCTGAACTCCTGCAGTCTGTAAGAGTACGAGCCTTTCCCGTCCTCCTGCTTCTTCTCTGTCTTGCCGCTGACTCTCAGCTTCCTGCCCACCTGCCTGACAGACAGCTCCTCTGGAGAAAAGCCTCAAGTGTCCAGCATCAGAGCAAACTTGTCTCCCTCTTTCCCCAGCTGTATGGCAACTGGCTGCACAGCCTCTGTCTCCTTCAGGATCCTGTGTTGAAGTTTATCCATCAGCTCCAGACTGCTGCGCAGCTCCTGTAGGTTTCTCTGCAGGAGATCCTGCTGGTAGAACAGAGGCTTGATCTCTGGCCACAGACAGCGTACAGGCCAGTAGAAGTCCATGAATGGACTGAGTGCAGACTGGACTCCATGAGAGCACAGCATCTTCAGTGGGTTTAGTGTTGAGTCCTCTTGCTGTGAGATGAAACCCTGTTCAGGTGTCTGTTTTCTTCTTGGTGTTGCTTGTCTTGCTTTCTGTCTCAGCAGTGAGACTGTCCCAGTTTATATATACTAAATGGAAGACATCCAGTCTTCAGGAATTTTCTGATCTTTGCCACAGATCTCCACTGGGTGGCGCTGTTTGACCGGACTAATGACATCACTCGTCAATTGCTCATCCATCATGTCTTTCTTCTTTTCTGTGAAACTATTTGATTACCGCATGTATTTACTAATGTCCATATAGGCTGCCTCAGTGACAAAAACATGTAAAATATATAAATGTGTAATAAGCTTTGACTTCAGATTATAGGTTTGCATTTCCATTCAATTGCAATACCCAAAAAATCACCACAGGTGACGGTTCATCAGGAATACAAACTTCACTCGACTATTCCTGTTGGATCAAAGACTTATTTTTGAATATCTTGTTTGGATTTTGTAATACAGGTAATTATTTGGTGTACAGTGTTTCCCCAATTTGACTTTATTTAAAGTTTATTTAAAATAATCTATACAAAAAATTCTAGACGGTGCGTTTATTATTCCTCTTCCATCAAAATTTATGTTTTACAAATATTTTTATTCTACGTTTTTCCATGAAAGCTGCATTAATAAAAGTCTCCAGCATACATCTGTAAATTCAAAAGCAACCTTGATATTGACCTTCTAAGAATTAATCACACAGTTTTTGATTTTACTGAGCTGATGAGGGTTCTTCCTGACAAAGAAGATTACAGGACTACTTGAAATATACTGTCATCAATGTACACAAATAATCAAGGATGTATTGTCTGAAACGTTGTGCCTTTTTTTTTTCTATGCACGATCAATTTCCACTTAAAATACTACTACTAAAAATAATACTAATATATAAATATAGAAGTATTCTCCACTGAGGTCAAAGAACACACAAAAAGAAAAACAAGGAAAAAAACATCTGTCATTTCAGAATTATATTAACGATTATGTATTCACTGGAATGTCACCTCTATGCATTCAGGCAAGGCAATTTTTTTAACGAAATGACTTAAAACACACAGTTTAGTTTTTATGATATTTATTCATTATCAGATAAAAAATACTAAAGCACACAGAATCATAAATTATCAGCATTGTTGAGATGCAACAATGTTCAAGTGTCTATTCTCTTGACTTATCCCTTCTGTCATTCTTTCTTTCTCAAAAATAGGACTGTTTATCCTCTTATATTATAACTAAAAGAGGTCAAAATTCAGCAGGAACCTTCTGGTCACTACCACAGATCTTCACTGGGTGGGGCTGTTACTCAGGCTTACTGACATTAAATCATCACTCCTGTGTTTTCAGGAACTTGCCTTCATTTGCATTACTGCAACACTAGATGCCTGTCTTTCATTAGATAATATTGTCAGATCTAATCTGAGTATCATCTCAACAAAAGTACACATATAAATATATATAAATGTATATGTATACACATATAAACACAATTAGGGTGTTTCTTTTTATACAATGTTTTAAAAAATATATATTTTGTGTTTAGTATTCATCATCTTAATAATCTTTCCTGTCTTTTCTTTGGATGGACTCCTCCAAATGCATTACTCTGAAGCCACTGTCTGCCTATTAGTACTAAGATCAATAACTGAGACCAGACAAGAATGGGATACTAATATAATCAAGAAGAAAGAAGAGACGAGCGCGCCAAACACTAGAGTTATCCATAAACATTTCAGACTGCAAGTGCGGAAATATTTACTTAAATGTGATCTCTGCTGTTTGTGCCATGCTGCTGATTTGTAATGTGTCTATTAATGCACTTAAACTCTTACTGAGTATTTTATCTTTCAAGAAATGCTAAAGTTCATCTTTTTTATTCACAACCAAACTCCAGTGTTACAACATCTATATACCCATGAACATCGTCCATGTTTAAGGCAATTTATAGCGTTTTGAATAACAAAATAATTTGTTATGCATAATTTTACTTTATCAGTGATTTTCAGATTTTCATGACTTGAAAGACATTGTTGTTTTATGCTTTATGATTGAATACAAGAAGTTGGAAGTTGGAAGAAGATAAAAAAAAACAAACTATTTTTCTGGCAGCAGAGAACATTAAAAAAAAAAAGACAAAGTTTTTTTTTAAGGATTACAACCATGTAGATACACACCTTTCAAAGTCAAGCATTGCTTTTTTTGAGGTACAGAAGGCATCACATGAAAATTATACATTTAATCAAGCTGTGATGCAGTTTTGAAGTGAAAGTTAAACATCAGAACATTTTAAGAGAAACTGCTGACTTAAAGGGAAGAAAATAGTGCCAAGAAATTTAAGAAAGGGGAAAAAAAACTATGTTCACCAGCCACTGTATAAATACATCTAAATCATTTACAATGGTAAAATATTTTCTATAGTTAACAAAATAAAACCTTTAAGTTAAAGAAGAGTAAATACATACAAATGGTAAATAAGGGGCCAGAATGTATGCCCTTAATCTGTGATGCCTTATTAACAAACCCTCTTTGAGGTAGTTTGGTCTCCTATTCAGTTTTTAACTCCACACAGTAAATGTCCATTATGTGACCTTACTTAACGTGACAATGCCTGATTGATATGAAGATGAAGCCAGTGAGTGTGGTTGTAGCAGTCATCCTGTACTCACTGAGTCCTATTTGGTTGGCAAATGAGCCTCAGCATTGACCAGGCAGGTTCTGGAGCTTTTTCCACAGAGTAACCATCTCCTTGGGACTCCGTTTGTGAACAAGCAGAACAGATCTGTATGCACAAGGATTTTCCCTTTCTCCTGCTGGGAGGTCAAATGTTAAAAAACCCGGGTGATGGGTTGGAGAAAGCCCGAGTCTGTGCAGGCACATTCCAAGATACACATCATCAATAGGGAAAAGGTGGACCCTCTCAGACACCTCTTTCAAACGTAGTGCAAGTGATCCAGAATACACCACCCCTCCTCCACCAGCATAGGGTGGATACACTCCTTTGTAGAAATTTTCTGGTATGTAGTATTTTGTGGATGGTTCACGGTTTGGCATTGCATTAGTAATCACGTCCCCAATGAACATATCCATCTCAGTTTTCCTTTTTAAAGCTAGCTGTAGTTTGTGCTCCTCCTTGTTCTTGTGCAGATAATCCAGAAGGGCATTTGTTCTGACAAAGACGTCATCGTCCCCTTTGAAAACAAAGATGGCAGTGGGACAGTACTGCTCGAACCATCGCCAGAACAGCAAGTCCTTTAGGGTCAAATTATAAAAAGTATCTCTGAAGTCCCACAGTAGAATATCCCCATACTTCAGGTTCTCTAGCTCCAGGAGATTTTTTAGGTCTGGGTGTGGACCTGTACCGGAGTCCTGCCTTCCGAGAAGAAAGACTGTGCGCACCAATCCACCTTTTTTATTTGATTCCCCTTCCACCAGACCACTGCGTCCCCACGTTTCACGGATTGCCTGCCTATTTTCAAAGTTCCCCACTTGAGATTTGATAGCCATGAGGAGCATGGGAGAGTCCAGATCAAAGCTACTGTTGTCTTTCCTACACATACCAGGTTGGTTGATAAGAAGGGGGTACTCCCTGTAGTACATTGACCTGATAAATGCCCTAATCTGTTCTGGCAGCCTGTTTATATCTTGCATGTGAGGGACTGAACACTTGTGTGATGTGTTGTCAGAAAGACATTCATTGTTAATCTCTGATAAAAACTTAGCTCTGGGCTTCCTCTGTATGCGAGTTGTGTTTCCTCTCAGTAGTGGATTGTGCTCACGGTCCCAAGCATGCTGAAGCTGGTTCCACAGAGCACTGTCCTCCAAACGAAGGTTCCAGAAAGGCCCAAGTGGATGGGAGGCCATAGTTGAAGAATTAGCAGAAATCCCTGGAGCAATATAGTGGAGAGTTATTTTTGGCGGAGCGTAGGAGATGGTGATGAATATGGAGACCCCAATATAAATTAAAAGATGGCCAGTCATCATACAAGGCAGCAGACACAAGCACAGCAGTCTCCCATTGCGTTTGCAGCATTTTCCCATTGCCTGTGATATACAAATCGGACACACACCTGCACACAGAAAAACATGAGGCTTTCTTTTAAAGATAATAATGCAAAGCAGAGAAAGAAAAATGGCACTGCCTTCACTGTACAAAGACTTATGCAACAGAACGAGTCTCATAAGAGGTTTTATAGCAAACACTGCAATCAACTCAAGGGAGGTTTTTTGTCTCCTTAGTGATGGTCCAGGGAGGTTTATTATCTGTTCTTCTCTACACATTCACAACATCATCTAATACCTACCTGTCGGCAGGTACTCAGCCCCTGTAGGAACAATGTGGAAAATGTATTATGAAACAACAAGGATTATTTGCCTCTTTCACCAGTTACTGCTTCCATATTGTATTTGACTTGAAAAGAATGGCCTATTGATTCTACATCTATCTATCTATCTAATTCCAAGGATGGATGAATATAGACTAAACTTATCTGCATCTTTTAGTCTACAAAATACACTTGTTAGAACTGCTACATGTGTTTCCTACAACTCTGTCAAACTCTTACAGGTTTAGGCAATGGATGAAAGAGGAAACACAGAAGTACTTACAAGTGAGGGAACTTTCGTTGGTTATGGCGAGTGGGAAAAAAGGCACAGTCACCTGTGGTGTCCGCTTCTTGTTTTAGTTTTAGCATCCGGCCTCGTCATGAGCTGGTTATTAAGCCGCAGCTGTGTAGCACAGTTTGTATTGTAGTGCATCATTTGGTTCTTTAGCGTAGGGGACTTTCAACCGCAGCTGAGCAACGTGTCCCAGGTGAGTCCTGTGCGCACCGAGCATGCGCTCCTTTGGCTCTTTGACGCTTAAACATAACGAGGGGAAAAAAGAACAAAGGGATCCACATGATTTGGTGTACTGTCTCCTGCCAACACAAAATTCCAGGCATTGATTTTATTTACATGCGTTGCAGGTGTAGAGGCTATTTGCATGATGTAGCCAGATTGTCTGGACCCACCCAACCGCAAATTATAAATGATTAGTGGTTTAAGGTTTCACTTAAGTACACAAAATACAAATATATATATATATATTCTGTATTCTGTGTGTCAGTATGTTTGTGTGCGTGATACAAAGATACAGTTAGTGTACAAGTGTATTATGCAATTTTATAAAGATAATCAAGGTAACACCGACATACCTCCATGCATAACACCCTGTGACGGACACTGCCTCAGACCAATAGAGCACAAGTCTGGCAACAGGTTACGGGCTAAACAGTCGAGGGCTTTGGGGCTAAATCCCCGGATGTGACCAATAGAACCAGTCGGGGGGCGGGGCATTGTGAAGTCTGCTTACGTTTGTTTTGCGTGAAGCAATACATGTTTGGTTGAGCTTTGAATGAGGAGCCATCATCCCGGCGGCTAGGAGGTGGAAAATACATTTCAAAGTATCTCCGGATGAATTCAAAATGAGCAAGCAGGCTTTTTTCACAGGTACTCCAGTGACTGTTAAGCTTCACTTTATGTCGGTGCTGGGTAAGCGTGTTTTTTTTTTTTAAACAATAAAAGAGAATTGATTTGTAAGCGACAAAACATGCCAGAGACCTGTTTGTCTGTGACACAAAGTAGCAAGGTTGCTAGCAGATTTTTTCGCACTCTTTTTTTTTTTTTTTTTTTTTTTTTTTGAGAGAGAGAGGGGGGGCGAGGTGAAGAGGATAAGGGGGAACTATCAGTCATTCCGAGACAAAAGAAACCCTAATACCTTCACCAATATGTGGCTGAGGGCAAATGACAGCCAGCAATGAGACCAACTCGCCTTTTGTGGCTCGTTGAAGTCTACATCCCCTTGCCATTAAGTAGCGTTAGCTTATTCTTCGAATCGCGTGTGTTATGCAGGCGATCTCGGAGAAGAAGTAACCCAAACAGATCGTTGCAGACAAATTATTGTTGCTTATTCCCTTCGTAAGATCCCGATAGCCCTGCCAGGATTTCGAGTTGACACGAATCGTGGCCGAGGAGCAAATAACAAACGGCCTAATCGGCACGTTTTGTTCTCCTGACTCCTTAACTTGCATTGAGACTTTGTGTTCACTTTGAAGGCTCTCACACTCGCCAGCGGCTTGTCCCTGGGATTTTGTTATTTCGAAAAACCATTGCTTCTCTTCAGCATATTAACCACAACGCTTAAGTGATCATTCATGTGGACCAAATAATTGCTTTTCATTGAACTCAGTCCGTGTATTGAAAAAGCCATTAAGCTTTCATCCAGTAGCTGTTATTTACGTACTGCAGCTAGAAATATTGCTTGGCGTGCTTTGCTGTTTGGACAGTATCAAACAAACACAGTATTAAGCTTGTAGTTAATTATTTTAAGGAAAGGTCTCTCTCTGGAAGCTGCTCTTACTGTAGGAGTCCAAGGGTTAAGCATTAAGTGAAAATAATTCTTAGAAGGAGCTTGGACTTTCAGAGTAACACACTAAGGATATTTATCCCTCCACCTGGCAGCTAACTTGAGAAATCTGCATCTACGAGTAGTTCTGTCTGGATTTATTTGAGTCCATTGATCTGTAGTGCAGCTGTCTAATCCAAAAGCAATGGAGTATACGTCTTGGCAAGACTGAGTCCGCAAAGAAGATGCATTTTCAAATTTCCTTTAGTAATTCAATTAGAGTTGTCTCTGGAGGTCCTCTTTGAATTGCAGTCTGAGCATGTGTGCTTCCGTCAATAGGCTAGAAAATGGCTCTTTGCAATAAAAAAGACAGGTCTAATACAGGAGGAGGTTACACTTGCGAGTCAAAGCTCACATCAGTGTCCTGAACTTGGTGTTTAGTGTGTGTTCCACATTTCATGAGCTGTTTTCTGCTTAGTCGCTAGTCCAATTGAGGGTGAGGTTGAGGTTTAGAATTGCTCCACTCAGTTGTAGTGAAGGGGAATATCAGATTGAAAGTCTAAAGAAAAGCATCCTGGAAGCTTAAGAGTTTGTCAGGAGTAGGTGGGCCAGCAGGTTTCATCTGAAATTCCCTCTAAGAACCTGCTACTGACCAGGATTAAACAGTGCTCAGTTTCCTTATGATAGGGTAATAACAGGTTTTGGTTACAGAAATGCTATAGATTGCTACCTAAGATGGGTGTTCTTCCCTGTTAAGTAAAAACAATACTTGAGCATAATTATATACCCGTAAGTTGTTTCCAAAGCCGACTATATACTGGGGAACAGGATCAAGTGCACCATCCACCATTTGGAATAACAGATTTATATGGGTTAGGATCCTTCAAAAGTTTAGTATTGATTTGTCTAGAGCTGCATTTGTGTGAACAACATGCATGTGATGCTGAATAACTACATTAGAGACCAAACAATTTGGTGTAAATAGTGAAATGCAAGGGGGCTGTACTAACAAGCAAATCCAGTATATCAGGATGAATTGTGATATTTGGGTTCACTCACTCTAACATCGGCAGTCGGGCTAAGTGGTCACACAACGGTTCCTATCAACTCGATAAGTCAAGCTAGGCTTTTCAAGTCTAGCTATGAGCACATTCACACAGTGGTGTTGGCTACATATGGCACAAACATGCATACATTTACTGGTAGCGGGGTGGCCTATTCTACTTTAAAATAGAAAAGTACAATAATAGAAAATATGAAGTGGTCAAAGACAAATGTCAAGCTAAAAGTAGCACATTTACTGCAACCAAAGCAGCATTGTATGTGTCTGGTGGGCATTGTATGTAAATGATATAAATAAGAAGTATATTAATGTGTGGTTAGGAAGACTGGAGCAGCACATAAAAAACTCTATTTAAAGCCCAGTAGAAAACCAGCAAGTAAGCTTTGTATGTGTAAGTTAGTAGACTTCTCAGCACCACATCTCTGTCATAGAAGCACAGGATGAGCATTAGCTTGGTAAGATGGATGCAACTCTGGTGGTTTTAGACTGTGTGAGAGCAAGTAACGAACAAAAATATAAACAGAATTTAAACTGGCAGGTAAGTAGAACTGCAAATTTTGTACAAGGTCAAGGCTTTATACGAGCCTTAGCTTTCTTTTAGTGTTATATAACTATTTTAAAGGCTAAACAGCAACATATAAAATTTCTTAAAAGCTGCTAGCAACCACAGGGTATGTCTTATTAGTTGTCGCCAGAAAATGACAAAAGTGAAAGTTATATTAAGTTACTAAGTAGGCAGTGGGTATCAAAACTTGGGTTGAACCTAAAGTTCCTCCACTAAGCCCCAAATACTGCTTTGTAATATAGGACTGTGATAAATATGTATAATAGGTGTTGCTCTGTTGCCTGTACTTGAAACATGTTTCTGTAAATATTGTATTGGTGACATTTATTTTTTTTAGGCTATGTCAGTTAAGTACTCAGATTTTCAAATCAAATGCAGCATGGCAACAAATGCTGTTCATCATTTCTATATATCTTTAAATAGCCAGTGAGATGACCTGTGAGTGTTGTAGTCCTAAAAATACGTCTCTGTTTAAAGTGTTTGCAAAAGTTAGGTGTTAATGGCTTTAATAAAAAAACAAAACAATATATGAGAGGTGAGAGATGGTTGTTAATACAGATGCATCAAATTTTTGTGCTTCATGTGCAGTGGGAGAGGTGATAGTGGAAAGCTGTGATACAGATGATTAAAAAAACAAAAACTGCATTCAATTGTTCATCTCACTTAATATTTTCTTAGGTGTCTTACTCGTGCACAAATGTTAATGTGTGTTTTCTCTCTGTTTTCTAGGTTTCTTTGGATTTATTCCCCTTCAATCCCTATATTTAGTTTGACTTCTGAAGACCAATGCCTTAGTTCTGATCAAACATTACTCGTAAAAGACATACATACGCTGGGTATATTAACAGTGAGTTCAGACCAGTCAACTATATCACTCCCCCCAAACCCTTCTTTCCCAACTCAAGACAGATTAAGACGGGCATCAGAACATTCAACAAGCTACCATGTCCTCCATCCTTCCCTTCACCCCACCTGTTGTGAAGCGGCTCTTGGGATGGAAGAAGACTCCAGCGGGGAGCGGAGGAGCAGGAGGAGGAATCGGAAGCGTTGGGGAGCAGAATGGAGGTGGACAGGAGGAGAAGTGGTGTGAAAAAGCAGTTAAAAGCTTGGTAAAGAAGCTTAAGAAGACGGGACAATTGGACGAGCTAGAGAAAGCGATCAGTACACAGAACAGCAACACAAAGTGTGTCACCATACCCAGGTAAGATGGGGACCCAGAGATCCTGTATTTCTATATTTTTTGTCTCTGAACTGTAGACGCTCATTCACAACAGCTTTGTGCATTAATACATTTATATAAAGCACATGTAAACTTACAATTTTTTCATTTCCACTGAATGGTTAAAAATGAAGACTACAACAATGAACAATGCAGTTGCTTCTTTCAGCACTGTCACACTTCCACACAAAAACAAATCTATTGGCAGCATGCAATGGTGTGCCACAATACCGCAAATTAGTGAGTGCAGTGAGGTATATCAACACACATGAAAGTAAGAAAAAGAGTGACAGGCACCCACACATTTGCAGAAAGAAGTCTCCGTTATGCAACAGTGGGTCCACTTCCCCAATACTTTGTGCCATAGGTTAGCAAGGCAGCAGAAGTGAAACCAGGTTGGAGGAAACAGATGTCCTGCATGCACTGCCAACCAAAACCATCTTGTGCTTGCTTTCATTAGAACTCACTAACCTATATGCAGAACTCGGGGGTGCATTCACACCGTCTGCAGAGTTTGCTCTATATTGATTTTTCTCTGATGATCTTTGATTGCATCAGCCTTGTGGTCTTCTGCACCTTAAGAATATGAACTGCCTGAGCTGATTTCAGTGTTTCCTTTGAGAACATTATGCCGATAACTGATAATTCGGATGAATTTGATCGAAAACAGTGAAAAGATTAACGTGCCTGTTCTAGAATTTATCTTTAAAATCTATTCAGAAATAGTTTTGTGTCTTGCGCCAATAGTTTGCACCATCTCGTCTCCTAACTCTATAAAGTTTATTTTCAAATCAAAGATTTAAATGTTATTTGAGTAATAAACGTCTCTGGCTTCAAAGGTAGGAGCATAATGTTGTTGTTTAACTGGTAGCATACTTTTAAGTACTTTCAGATAACAGCAGGAGTTACTAATTAAATAGCTGCTTTTTTAATTAGCACTCTGCATTGGCCACTTCACTTCATGAAGCACTTTAAGTCCAGTAAGTTTTGTAGAAATTATGTTATTACAACTCTCAAGCAGTACAGTAAGAGACAACCAAATGTGAATAGCTGTTGAAGCAATGTCCAAAAACTTAAGAATGCCTTTGGTATGTAAAGCATTCTGCACCAGTTAACAAACTGTTTGAAATATGATGAACATTATATGATTAAAAAAGTTGATGAAATTCTATTAAAAAATGAGTTGTGCAGGATGTATAAGTTTGTTACAGTGAAGAATATTTTCTTAACACATTACAGTTTTTGCAAACAAGTGAAGAAAAAACAAAAGAAAATGCATCTATTTATTCTTTTCGTTCTGAAACTGTTCGCCATAATACCTACTTCAAATAGTCACTGACTACCTCTCTTACATATGGCTTCAGTATATTTCTGTTTGTCACATGAGAAGGTGTTGGAAGTCTCCAGATGAGGTCAGACAAAAAAGTCATGGAAACCCAACAAAGTACACGTGATCACCTTTCATTAATTCACTGAGGATCGGATTATTAGAAGCTTCCCTTCTCAAGTGTTTTATGCAATGTAGTCTTTCTCTCCTTTCTGTCTTAAGCTTCACATTAATTACAAATTATAATTTGGTATTATTTTAGTACCACACTACGTACTTATGCTGACCATAAATCAGCACACTCAGACTGGCCTGTCACTGAATTGATGGGTGCTATTCTTGATCACTCAACCCATTGCTTTCTATTGGTAGTTTTTGACAGATATGGAGAAAAAAAAGAAATGAAGATTCAGATCTAATTTACATCAGGTGTTTAAAGCAATTGGCATTTCAATAACATTTTTCTAGTCCTACATATGTGCTTTAGACTACAGGCCACATTTAACCATACATTCATGCAAGTGTCTTATTCTGTACACTAAAAGCACTTTATCTACCTCTTATCCATGGCCAATTAACAAAACAAGCTCACCTTTTGACTGTGGGATGAAGCTGGAGTATTGGGGTAGAAACCCATATAGTCACAGAGAATGCTGGTCAGATTTACCTAGAATATAATGGAGGGGAAACTAGCATGTGTCTGGTTTGGCAGACTGGTGCTTTCCTGCTTTCCTTCCATTTTTTTGTAACTTAGTTTGTGAAACAATTGAGGGCTTTGTGAGGTGACCAGAAATGTAAATGCAGCTAATGTGATGGAGTTTGCACTGTATTTCTTTTTTCCTTTTTTTGGCCTTGTAGCACAGACAGGTTCACCTTCTGTATTAAGGAATATTAGATGATGTCCTTGGTGGGCAGATAGTTTCTCAGCAGTGCACTCTGGTCAGATTTCTGGCTGAGGTCAGACAGACATAATTACATTGCAGTCTTTAATGCATTTGTGTAGATGTACTCTTTGAATGGATGAGCTAATATATATATTATTATTAAAGTTACAGAACTGAGCTCAGTGTTTGTAGTGCCCATACAGTGGTACTGTAGTGTAAAGCAGAGAATCACTAGAATTGCATGTAAAGCTCAAATTAGTTGTTGAATATAACATATTTATCCAACATTACCTTGCAAAAAGTGGAATGTAACACATACAGTACTTTGCAAAAGTTTTAAGGTGCCCATCATTTCTTTATATTTTGCTAAGAAAATGTAGAAATATGTGCAGTGATGTATTCAAACATGTAAAAACCTAAATGTAAATACAGTATAAAAGGCAAAAACAGGGTTTGTACAATTGTAGTAGACTTAAAGAAAGCTTGCCTAAGTTAGTTTAAGTAGTCTTCAGGAATTGTTCTCTTGAAGGACATTCAAAGTTCTTTGGATGCCAGATGTCTTTTGTTTTGTTCTCTGTCTAGATGATCCCTTACCACTTCAATAATATTGAGGTTCAGGCTCAGGGGAGACCAATCAATGACTGAAACTGACAGTTTTCCATTCGAGTGTGTTTGGGATCATTGCCAAACTGAAAATTGCAGCCCATCAGATGCTTTCCAGATGGTATTGTGTGGTGGATCAAAATCTAATGATACTTTTCTGTAATCATGATACAATCAGTTCTTACAAGATCCCCAACACCTAGGGCTGAAATGCAGCCCAAGCCATCATGGAAGCAAGATGCAAAGAAATGAGGGCCAGCACAACATTTTTGCACAGTATTGTATGTGGTTATGTACTGTATTCTAAACAGTGCATCTGAAAGTGGTCTAACTGTTGAGGAAGTTGTCAGAGATTTTAGCACAGATGAGAATGGCTCATCATATGTTGTCATCCATGTCCTGTAAATGAAAAAGACAAGACTTGCATGATGCTAAATGTCTGTTTTCTTCTCATTGAGGAATGTAGGTTAGATTGTAGTTTCTGATATAGAACTGATAAAATCATGATAGTTACCGAAAGACATTTGTTTAGACAGTATGTTTTAAGGGTTGTAACTACACAGCTTGGATTCTTTTAGCTGCATAGTACGTCACATCGCCTCTATTTTCCTTTAAGCTCAAGAAAGTGACGATAAAGTCTAAGATATTTTTTTTTTCTTTTGGTCTTTTTGTGGGTGGAGTGAAGGATGTGGAAAAAGGTATCTTGAGTATTGCAAGGTGTTTGTAGGTTTCTTTCTGACTGGAGGTAGGAAACACTGTAGCAGCTCTGCTATTTCTGGAGATAGTAGTTGGTGGTGATGGAAATTTTAAATGATAACGTCCTAATGTTTTGCGCATACTTTGGTTAAACTTGCAAGAAGACGCCTTTAAAATACAGTTCTAGTTTTGTGTCATTTATCTCCAGTGATCAATTGGTGAATAGATGAAGATCAAGGGTTCCCAGACAGGGGGCTTTTTGACGATGGACTCAAGAGACATCGTACTTTTGACCTTTGAAGTAAGAAAGGAAGAAGGAAAAGTGCTATCTGTGATTCTTGTAGTTGTAAAACTATGCAAGTTGGGTGATAAGCTTCGAGATAGAGAACCTTGCACAGACAGGCATGACAATCATTTTGCTCTAATCAGACAACAGGATCTCTCACACAAACTCCTTATGTGCAGATACACATTAGTGTTGTCTTTTTTTTTTTCTTTTCTCACGTCTTGACACACGAAGTGTTTAGTGAATTTCTTTTTCTTTTAATGTCCTCATTCACATATCATTCATGTTTAGATTAATATATTTCTTCACATCACACTTCTCATATGTTTTTGAAAAAAACATGCCCAAATGTGTGGTTTTATTTTATTTTTATTTTTTTGTGTGTTCTTTGCAGTTGTGCATTTTAGCGGCTTATTAGCCACCTAAGTCAAGTAAATGACAATTGGATGCATGCCTGGAATTGTATTGTATATGAGCCATTCTGTGTCACCTGATTGCACCACATCACTATTGTCTGATTTGGATTTGTCTTGCAGTCATCTGTCATCTTGTTGGTCTCTTACTGGGAAACTGAAGGTGGAGCTTCTTCCTTCCTTCATGCCATTGAGTTACCAACTGTACATATCTGTGATTTCATCGTACTAATTTGGAATGAAACGCCTCATGTTTACCATCTGTTTGCTTTCATTTTGTATTTTTTTTTCTTTTTCCACTTGTGTGCGTGTGTATGTGTATGCATGTCTTTGGTGTGCGTGCCTGTGTGTTTCTGTGTCTGTAGCAATTGCTCAGACCTTTGGGGTCTAGGCTCAGGCCACATGATAGAGCAGTGGGACTCAGCAGGCATGTACGGATACCCTGACCACAGCAGGTGAATATACTCACATGCACGAAAAATACAGTGATCCAACAGATTTACTACATATGTCTTCATTATTGCAAAAGTTGTGCAGAAAAAAGTAATGCCCATTGTTTCTTTAAGGTAGGGTCATTTCTGTTGTTTTTGTGTTTTGGTTTTTTAAACCAGATGTAATCACAACTTGTGCTACAAGTTTGCATTTATGGTTATTTAGACAATAAGGAAATAATGTAGCTGGTCATTTCCACTGAAAAGCTTTCTTTATAACTTTTTAAATAATCAGTGTGTTCCATTTCAAACACCACTCTATGGATCTATAAAACTAGCAGGTAGGCTTTTAAAATAAGGTTTAGCCATGCAACATATCCAGTGACTTTTTAAAATATATACATTAGTAAGCACTTTCAAACCAGAAACTCCACATGACACAATCACCTTTCAGAGTTTCTGACAGTTGCTTGTGAAGATCTTGGCGCATTATGAGCTGCTTTTCATCTTCTCTCTCTTTCTCAATTCTCTTAGGTCACTGGATGGCCGTCTTCAGGTGTCTCATCGTAAGGGCCTGCCACACGTCATCTACTGCCGCCTGTGGAGATGGCCTGACCTTCACAGCCACCACGAGCTGAGGGCCATTGACACCTGCCAGTATGCATTTAACCTTAAGAAGGATGAAGTGTGTGTCAATCCCTACCATTATCAGAGAGTGGAGACACCTGGTAAGGGTCCTTGAGAATTGTGTGTCCTCTTACTTCAAGTACTTTTGGTTGTGGTGTTCAAGATGTCCTTGAACAACCCTATGAGCATGGTAGTCATAGCAAAATCATTGTTTTAGATCTCCTAGTCTCTGTCCATTTTGTGCTGTTAAAATCAGTCTAAATGTGTTTATATTAGTGTTCATTCGTCTTTTTACAAGATTATATTTAGTGGAAAAATGCATATAATTATATCATATTAATTGGTATAACAAATTCCATCTGTACTTGTCAATAACACTTCTTTTCTCTTCAGTGCTGCCACCGGTGTTGGTCCCACGTCACACAGAGATTCTGACAGAGCTTCCGCCTCTAGATGACTTTACAAACTCCATTCCTGAAAACACCAACTTCCCTGCAGGGATAGATCCTCCTAATAACTATATACCAGGTATGTATGTTTTCCTTCATATTTCAGTAGTTTCACTCATTTGTTTAAAGTAACAACTGATCTTTCTGTGATAACTCTTGAGCTTTGGTTTAGTATAAAAACCTCTTGGCTTTGTTTGGGTTTTAAACAATGGTTGCTGTTAAGAATACACAACTTATTTAATGTTCCTTTTTTACAGACACTCCTCCACCTGGCTATATGAGTGAAGATGGTGAAACCAGTGACCAGCAGATGAATCAAAGTATGGAATCAGGTAGATTACTTGAGTTTAGCACTTGGAAATATCCTTAAGATTATACTCACACGTAAACTTGTGGATTTTTTTTTTTTCCTCACACATGCACGTCATTACAGCAGTGGAAACATCTACTTGAAGCAGCGTGTTTTACACAGGCAATGTTTAAAATGCAAAACAGAGTACAACAAGATGTAATGTGTTGTATGTTTTTGTCATCAGGCTCACCAGCAGAAATGTCACCAAGCACCCTGTCTCCTGTCAGTCATGGCCTGGGTAAGAGCGATTTATTGGTTTATTTCTTTATCGGTTATCTTTAGTTTCCTTGGAAATTATCAATAAATGATTCAATGAAAACTTTAAACATTACCACCTTGATTTCTTTCTTTCAGACCTTCAGCCAGTCACCTATAGCGAACCAGCATTCTGGTGCTCTATAGCTTACTATGAGCTAAACCAGCGGGTTGGAGAGACGTTCCATGCCTCACAGCCATCCCTGACCGTTGATGGCTTCACCGATCCCTCCAACTCTGAACGCTTCTGTTTAGGGCTTCTCAGCAATGTTAACAGAAATGCTACTGTTGAAATGACAAGGAGACATATAGGTACAGCATACACTGCCACACACGCAAAAATAACATGGTGTAGCAGCTACTCTGCGTGGGAAAAGCTCTTTTTAAGGATTTTTACAGTGTTATGGCACTTTAACAATACCTGCACTATGATTCTCAGATTCATTACACTGACGTCCTTGAGCTGTAAATGTGTCTTTACAGAGATTTGAATTGTAAAGGTGCTATGAGAAATACAGCTTTTTGTTTCTTTTGAGAAATACAGCAGTTCTTTCAATGGTGGCTTTTAAAAATCTATCTGATAAAGACATGTTGCTGAATAGGTGTGACTGATTTAAGACTTTCCATAGCGCTACGTCCACTGATATTTCACTCAAGTTCAAGCTTTGCTCCAGAGTAAGCCTTTGTGATTTTTTTTTTCTGTCTTTTTTTCTTTAGCTTCACATTAATTTTTCTGTGATACATTCTGCAGGTCGTGGCGTGAGATTGTATTATATCGGAGGGGAGGTGTTTGCCGAGTGCCTCAGCGACAGTGCCATTTTTGTCCAGAGTCCTAACTGCAATCAACGATATGGCTGGCACCCCGCCACAGTCTGCAAGATACCACCAGGTTTGTACATGTTTTATTTTATTTTTTAAATAAAGCTGAATGATGCTTATACAACAGTTTTAAAAGCTCCTGCCTGATTTGCTTACAAGATACAGTATAGAAGATATACTTTATCTATCTTTATCTTTACTTTATTTATCCTAAAGATGTGAATTTTGCAAATGTCTCAGAAAGGAAAAAACTAATCTGGGATCAAAATGAGTATTAAAAAATGTTAAATAAGTAAATGTTTGGCTAACAATATTAAGTAGTAGCATACAATACAATAAAAAAAAAATCTAAGTTTATAAAAAAGTGACTTACCTAGTGTAGTAGAAACAGCATAGCAAATATCAGATGCTATTAAAGTTTCTCAGTAGCAGAAAGTGCAGTACAGTGAAGTAAATCAGTAAGTGTTAAGTGCTGTGACACTGCAGGGTTGAGATAAACTGTTAAGAGATGATTCTCTGCTAGGCAGATGTGTTAATTTGAACACAGTTATGGCATGAACCACAATTTCCTGTGTCAATCAGTCTGGAGCTGAATCACTCTTAGTAAAAAGTGCCCTGCTGCCTGTACAGTAAGTGGTTCAGAGGGCTTCTAACGTGTCCAGTTTGTATCACAGAGGTGGCCTTCCAGATTGGTTTATTTAGTCTGTTGGTGTCCGACTGATAGAAAATCCCCAGTGTTTTGCTGTACACATTGAAGGATCTCTGCCTTCTCAGGGGATAGAACCTGCTCATGCCCTTCTTGGAAAAAAAAAAGCTTAGTGTTGGTCCTCTTCCAATGGAAGGGCTGAAAAATTTGCAGTCTGGAGCTTTGCAGATTGGACAATTTAGCAAGCAAGTATCACCAAACAAAGATTTAGAAAATGATGGTGCGTGATGGCTCTGTTTTTTGTTTTGTTTTTTTAAATGAAAATAGCTCTGATATGTAGATCCCCCCCTCCGATATTGATGAAATGGAGCTTGAAGAAAGGGAATACAGTGTGACAGTCTTTTCAGACACTCACCCACACTCTGACTCATCTGTACCCATGTAACTTTGAACATTTCATCCCTGGCCAAAAGAGCAGTGTGAACGGTATCATTACTGAAGCACACAGTGGTATTGAAATGCACCACAAAGATCTTTTGGACATTCAGGGGTCAGATTTGTAAGACTTGTGTAGAATAATTCCTAACATGCAACACACCCACTCAGCTTGGTACCTACAAATATATCACAACTGTGATCTTGCTAATTATAATATTCAGCTTACCAGTTTTGGAAATGCACATTTATTTAATTTGTTGTTAATTTGGCTTTATTTTTGTAAAATGTTACATGTGCACAAATGTGAAAAATTAAATGTCCTCGGAGTATTTGCATTAACTAAATTAAATCTTTCCTGGTGGGGATTATTAGTCCCACGCATCATTTTGTTTGTTTGCTTTTTCTAATGTATTTTTTTCTGTTTTGATAGGCTGTAATCTGAAGATTTTTAACAACCAGGAGTTTGCCGCACTGCTGGCCCAGTCAGTAAATCAAGGGTTTGAGGCTGTATACCAACTAACCAGGATGTGCACCATCAGAATGAGCTTTGTCAAGGGCTGGGGAGCAGAGTACAGGTGAATTTGTCTCTGAAGCACATTGTTCTCTTACACTGCCATCCATAATGAATGGAGGGCTTTAAGGTCCCCATCAGACCAGAGAGTTGCTCAGTAAAACTCAGTAGTGTTGTCTCTCTCTCTCTCTCTGTGGATTGCTCAGGAATATAGTGTTTGCAATTTCTGAGCTTTTTAATTCATTTATTTTTCTCTGTAAGCTGTTAATGTTGCAAATGTTGGCATGACTCTGATTGCTAACAATATTCTTCTGGTTCTATGAACCGAAAGGCTTAGGCCTACCTCCCCTTTTTAAAAACAACTTTTGGTTGTAATTTTGTTGTACACATCAGTAGTGCTGGGCGATACATCGAGTTTTTTTTTAAAAAAATATCGATATATTTTTATACGAGATATAAGATGTGACAATATCCTTTATATCGATATAGTCTATGTTACGTTATAATTATAGCTGCGGAGCCGCAAATTTGCCTCTCTTTCGTCCACTTTTGTCTTTACGCAACGTTACTCGACCTCACCTCTCCTTCACTGAACACAACTCCCCCTCCTCCCCCATCGCTTCACCTGCAGGCAGCGACAAGACGGACACGGCAAATCTCCGTTAACAAGTTACTGCGCATCGCCCCGTGCGTGGGGCTAGATGGGGTCAGCGTGTTAACGAGCTAGCCACGCTAACGCCTAACTGCACGGCCTGAAATCCTTTCATTTTCTCAAAAGTTGACAGCGCGCCTTTTGTATGAATTCTGGTTGTGCTTAATGACCGCGAACCGATTTTATGTGGTACACAGCGCTCAGAAATCTGTCAAAAAATGTTTTAGTACGACTTTGGTAAGCTAGGGAGCTGCACTGCTTGACGGATTGTCGGAGCATTACGGCTACCGAGGAGCCTCGCGGAGTAATACGTACTGTGCTTCAACGTAATATTACCGTATTGTGTGTGTATAAGGACCATAAATGGCACCTGTTCAGAGACATGGTTACGAAGCGGATTTCAAACTCCAGGCTGTCAGTCACGCAGTAGAAGTTGGGAACAGAGCAGCTGTGAAATCTGTCTGTTATTATGCTCAGAGTCTTTTAGTTTACATTTTGACTGCACAATTGTGAGCTCTTTGTTATGCACAAAACAACATAGTTTTCTTTTATTTATAGAGCATCATTATTTAATAAATGCTCATAATTTATTTTTGAGTAGTTTTTTTCATGTACATCTACGCTGTATGTTAATAAAAGTGCCTGTGTGACACCTGGGACACAGCTTTGACTAAGAACTCTCTTTTTGTTCTTACTTTATGGCTTTAAAAAAATATCGAGATATATATCTTATATCGCCATCCAGCTAAAAAATATCGAGATATGAATTTTGGGTCATATCGCCCAGCTCTACACATCAGTGTCCATCTAAGTTCTTTATTCACTAAAAATGAGCTTGTGGGTAGAGGCCACATAAGTGTCACAAATAGTTGTGACTAAGCTTGTGGTTCCCTTCACCTCTGCACATTTTGCTTGTCATGATGTGATGGTTGAATAGTCAGCAATAGAAGTTGTATTAGTTCTCTGAAATCAAATTAGTTCTCAAGATGTTCTAGGGGGAGTTTTCTGAAGCTATTGGACTGTTTGTGCATAAAAAGACTGTAGTTTCCCTTAACACTGACTCATAGCTTGTATACCTTCAAGTTAATAGACTGAACCTAAGTAAATTAGTCTTAGGTTGCTGATTCACTATTTCTCCTTAACTTGAGAAAGTGATGAAGGACTTGAAATTCAAATCTATGTACACTCTCACTCTCTATTGTGGTGTCAGCAGTATATCTTACATGCAGGTCGTAGAGAAGCAGCTCGTGCAAGATTTTTAAGTCAACATTTTATGTGCACACACAAACTATGACAAGATTTTAGGAGCTAAATGCATGGAACATCATTAACAAAGGATGAGGACTGGCTTTTTGCCTTACTGCTCCCCAGTGTTCGTTTTTAAGGTAAAACGGGTGCTTTTTACACCCCAAACAGTTTTTTATTTAAACAGAATTGTAATTGGTTGGCATGTCCCAAACAGACTTTGAGTGCAGTAAAGGCATTCTGTAACAGTCTTGGTCTTGGACAAACTGCAAACTCAGATGTACATTTTAGTATTTTTAATCACACGTAAGAAATCTCATAATAATGTTTAACATACTGTCTTTTTTGTGCTTTAAAAAATAAAACAATTAATATTGATATGAAATCCATCTATAAATGCTGCTTATTATCAATAACAAATCACATGAAATGCTACTTTTAGCCACTTTTGTCCCATACCCATGTGCTATGTTTTTATCCTTGCAGGCGTCAGACAGTCACCAGCACCCCTTGTTGGATTGAACTGCATCTCAACGGCCCCCTCCAGTGGTTGGATAAGGTGTTGACCCAAATGGGTTCACCCTCAGTGCGCTGCTCTAGTATGTCCTAAACAGTGTCCTGCTTTTGCAGATGCAAAGTCAGACATTTCAGTGTTTGAACAGCGTATCCTAAAGGAGAGCACCATGCAGTCTTAAGTGATGTACAAACAACAAAACAAAAACAAGAAGAAAAAAAACCCACACACATTGGACCCTGAGGACAAGAGCTTGACATCACTAATTGACAATAGTGGTTTATTAAGTGATGCCACAATGGACCCTGACTCTGTTGGAATAACTGACACATTCTAGTTCTCATCAAGTGAGATCACCTTGCAATATCAAAATAACAAGAGAGTGATGTCCTATTGGACTAACCTACATTTGTGCTCTGATCTGGAAACCCAAAGCAGGACAGAGCTTTATTATCCTCCTCACTGACACAGCAACAGCTGCTTCGGGGATCAAGCATGTGACCTTCTACTTGCCGGACAGTCTGTCCAACTACTCGTTCAGATCGCATCTTCACTACCTATTTACCACAGCACAACTTTGATCCCATGTCAGTATTTCTGTTTACACGACGCTGACTAACAGTACTACTGCCACCCCAGGCTCACAATCGACCAAAGCCAACTTCACATCTTCTTTTTAAGGGCGACCAAACTTCTATTTGATTTGGGATGCTCCTCTCCTCTCCCAGTCAGTCATGTGCTGTTGTTATCACTGACCTCACTATGTTGGAATGCAAAGTCTTCTGCTCTTAAAGGGGTTTAATTACTCACAAACCCCATCTTCGCATTTTCTCATGCACACAAACCATATGCGCTTTTCTTTTCCTTTGTTTTCATAATGATTGTCTCCTCTTTATACGAAGTGTGGATTGGTTGGTGAGGAGTTTCCATTAAATAGTAGTAGTCATCACTAACCACCTAGTGTAGAGCGATTGGAATTAAAGTTGAGGATTACTTGAAGCAAGTGTCTACAATATGTCACACTAGGCCAAACTTTGTTCCTCCCATGCATGCTCCCATGCACCCTCTCTTACATTCTCCTTATTTTATTCCACAGTTACATCAGCTTGTTTGTGAAGAGGAGCTCTGTATAGACTTTGAGATGCACAGGCTTAAGATTAAACACAAGGCTTCACTGTTGCTTACGTCTAACAAGAGGAAAAGATAAACACCTATTCCCTATGTTTCACATTTGTGGAAGAGGCATAAATCTCTGCAATAGTATATCATTATTGACATTTTATCAGTAAGTAAAGTCCTGCAGTGTTGGACTGTAATTAGCAAAGCGTCCTCTATTCCGCACTTGCACTATCCTAAATTACCCACCTAAAAAACGGTTGCCTTTCATGTAAAATATAGCAAGGTATGCTTTTAAATCGAAAATATAGAAGTGTTGAAAAGCCCACTCGATTCAAGATAATCACAGAAGAAGATTAATATTTTAGACTATTTACTGTAAAGATTTGGGCCCTTACATTGCATGAATTGGTGTTCATTTGATTTAAAAAATTAAATAAATAAATTTCCTATCCGAAAGCCAGCTGGTACCGACACTGGCATTTGAAAGTGTTTAAGTATTCAAGCTTTAAGTACTCCACAAGCTAGTTACTCTAGTTATTTTCTTTACTTGTTTCCTTTAGCTACATTTTGTATTTTACGAGTATTTTTTACATATAAATATATTTAAAATCTTTAAAGCTTTCTTCCTTTTTATTAGAATTTATTTTTTTTAGAACATACCTTCAGTTTGAAAATTATTACAGCTTGATGACGATTTGTGTGTGCGTGTGTGTGTGTAGCATAGGATATACCATTATCACTGAATTTACCACTTAAAGCACATTTAGTTATCATTGCGCTCAATGACTGACATTGTCCTAATTGATACCTTTCTTTCTTCAACATCTGAAATTTGGAGACTTTCACCATATTTAGGCTCTTACAGATGTCATCTTAGTGATACCAGTATTTCATCTCAGAGAGTCTGACCAAAGATCGGCTTAATCTTTAAATTCACCAGTGTCTGTTTGAGCTCCACAAATAAAGATGAGCATTTTATGGTTACATACCACAGCTATTAGAAAAATGAAGGTGTTTCGATGACTAAATAACTGACTTTTTGGATATTGATGTATAATCCAGCCACCTCGCAATGGAGTGTACGGCAGATGGTATTAATTAATATAGCTCTGTTGCTGAAAGGTGTATTTGTGGAGTTGAGATTCCAGTGTGCAGTGAACAAACTGCATCAAAAGCTGATTGACTTCCGTAATTCAACGCATGCACATTAATTAACAATGAGTGTGTTTACTTGCACACGGGATACTAGTTGAAGTCTCTGTACTGTAAGTGAATTCTTTACTTGGGATTTTAAGTGGGACATGTAAATATATAATAATGGGACTCACTTGCCTCATTATTGTGGCTCTTGCTGTCACATTCCCGGTATCCTCATTTTACATTCTCTAAATAAAAGAGCTGTTGTTGGTGTGCACGTAAACACATTCCCATTTTCTACTTGATCAGTGATGTGGATGTGACATATTATTATTGCTATTATTTTATTTTTTAAGTAAGGACACCAAAATGAAGGTTTAGCTTCTCACATAATAAGGGCCAAAACATGAAGTCCAGAAATCCTGGTACATGATACATTATTGCATATTCGAAGATGTCAAAATTCAGTAGGTGGGTTTTAGAGCGCACAGTTGATCGATGACGTCTCTCATTAGGCAATGTACTTCATTTCCTTTATTTTTATCTTTACTTTAGAGCCCTGCCTGTCTGTATACTGGTTTGACCCAGGCAAATGTTGACCTATACTTCTTCACCTAACTAATGCTCATCTGTAACCAGACTAAAACCAGCTCAATGTGGTAAATGTTGTTTATCTTTTTGTTATTTATCTGTCAACCTGTCTTATATTTTCTTTTTTTATTTATTAGGGAAAATGTTGACTGGAAGTTCTAGCCAGACTTTCCAAATGTTAAAGTGACAATATCATGGTGTATTATTGCTAACCCACGTTTGTTCTATGCAGAAACATTGATAAGGTTTTTTTTTTCTTTTCTTTTCGTTTTTTTCTGATGGCTAGACATACTGTTTTGTGCGTATTGCCGGGATCCAGCAAAAGCCTTCGCTTCTATTGTTTGTTTTTAAGTGCCACCTAAGACTTTAGCCTACCCTACAAATTACCAGCTCTCAGAGGGAAGATGAAACCAAATAAGGTTTCATGAAGGCTACTTCAACACATTCTGAAGGTCCACATTCCTATTTAAGGATCAGGTGTTGTATTATTATTGTTATTATTATTATTTCTTTTTGTTTCCTGATTGTGATGACAATTGTGTATCTTCAAATAAGCCTCTTTCAGGTGAATCGTCAAGAAGGTGGTTCTTTGGAGACAGTGAAGTTTCTACATGTCACTAGTGATGTGTTGTTATATAGTTGTACTTTTGTTTTTATCATACATGCTGTTCCTTTTGCTTGCTGTCAATGGAGCATATTCACTTAGACAGTCTCTTAGAATTTCTGTCTTTTCAAACACTTAACTTCATAGGCTTTCCAGCTACCCTGCATATACAACTTCTTACAGTGTACACTAATAAAGCTGTTTTAATTCAACTGAAAATGGTGTCTTGTATTGTATTCCAAATAGTTCTAGCCTTTGTTAGGCTGAGCGTTGTACATAAATGAATAAAGCTCATGTTGGTGTAGTCATCAATTAAAACTGACAGTTTACCTGGATTTCTTTAATTTAAAATACTGTCCTTTATGGTGTTTTCTCTCTCGACATAAACTCAAGACACTTTGTTAGGTACCCTTTGCTAGTACCAGGCTGGTTCTTTTACCTTCAGAGCTGCCTTAATTTTTCTTGGCATAGATAAAACAAGGAAACAGTCCTCGGATGCAGAATTGTCGGCTGCACATCCCAAACTCATACCACATATCTCAGGTGCTCTGCTGGATTGAAATTTGTGATTGTGGAGGCCATTTGCGCTTTGTGACATGGTGGGTTATGCTGAAAGGAGCCATCAGAAGATGGGCACACTGTGGTTTTAAAGGGTTGGACATGGTCAGCAACAATACTCAGGGAGACTGTGGTGTTTAAACAATGCTCATATGATATAAAGAGGCCTAAAGTGTGTCAAGAAAAAAATCCCCCACATGACTACACCATCAAAACCAACAGCCTGGAGAGTTAATAGAAACTAGACATGATCCATGCTTTCATATGGTTTAAGTCAAATTCTGACCCTGCCCTCTGAATGTCACAGCAGAAATCAAGACAACGGTTTTCTGTGTGTTCTGTTAACCAGTTTTGGTGAGCCTGTGTGTAGCCTCAGTTTTCTATTATTAGCTGACAGGAGTGGTACCTAGTGAGTCCTCCTCTATTGCAGCTAATCTGCTTTAAGACACATATTGTGCATTTAGATATATTCTTCCGCATACCTCACTTGCAATGACTGTGTATTTGGGCCATTGTTCCCCTTCTATCAACTTGAAGCGCTCTGCCCTGAACTCTGTCATCAACAAGGTATTTTCGCCCCCTCACTGGATATTTTCTCTTTTCAGACCAAGCCTAGAGATAGTTGTGCAGGAAAATGACAGCAGATTGCAGTAGTTTCTAAAATACTCAGACCAACACCCATGTCACATTCCAAGTCACATCAGTCATCTTTTTCCCCCCACGCTGATGCTCAATTTGAACTCCACTGAGTTGCTGCACATATTTTATGTGCACATAAAAAAGTGTTAGTTTTTTTGTATAATCAGACACGTTCATTTGCTCTCCCCATAAAGATGAAATACAGAAGCGAAACTGTTAAGTATTAGTGTATTAGACCAACCAAATTATGATTAATTAGCTTAGGCCAGCAAGAACACCGTGAAGACACTTTTAAAATGGATTAGCTGCAAGACTTAGCTGGAATAAGTATTATCTCAACCACAGCTACGACAAGGACGGGCTCTTCCAGCTCATTAGCTAAACACTGAGTTCTTCGATGGATTCAATTAACAGTAACACTTGAAGAATCTGCATTTCGGAGGTCCAGGTACTGTCTTTGGCTAATGTCCATCCTATAACTCTCGAGAGATATAAGTATAGTAAAATTGTTTAAATCAGTCTATTGAAGTTAGCTTTATTTAGACTGTCTGTTAGAAGTCTTTTAGCTTGTGTTTGCTTTTAAAGCCTCGCTAAAGTGTATTTAGCAAGGCTTATGTGGTGTTTATAGTGTATTGCATTTAAACTGAAGGGCTTTGGTGGTTTAGTTCAAATACTAAAAAGAATTGCATTACTATTAAAAATGTAAGCAAAATCACTAGCCTAGGAGCCTAGGTTGTAGGAATATGGGTTGGTCCTGATGCTAGATGTCTTATGATTGTCGGTAGGGGGAGGTAGAAGCAAACTAATGAAGCGCCCCAGGGGTGTGAGGCGCAATAAGGAAGCTCAAAACCTATTTTAAAATTTAAATTTGATTTTTGTGTTTATTTATTTATTTGCATTATTTTACTCCCAGTTCACATGAGTATTATTAACCTGTGCACGTGTTAATTTGGAAATGTGTTTTAAGGAAAGCCCGACTATTACACAGGTACACTACCTGTCTACAAGGACACTAACAGTTACTTAGCGTTATAATGAAGATTTAAGTAGTTTATATATTTCTTTAAAAAATTGACCAAACCAGTTTGATAATAAATGTTTTCTTCTTTATGTGCACACTCACAAGCATATATACAGACACTGGATCACAACCCTGAAACAGTAACTGACCTGTAACATAAATAAAATGGTAATCTCTCCCTCCCTGAATTATTTATATTTGTTTACTGTCAGTGAGTGAAACCTTCTTTTAACCCCCTCCCTTGAAGTGAAATAGTCTACTTAGTGATATGGTGGTTTTACAGTTAAACATCCCAGACACATTAAAACACATTAAAACCTTTGCAGTTAAAAGGCTGGGTGGAGTAAACAGTCTAGAGAGTGGAGTATCTTTTATATGTTTTATAGTATGTACTGTTGTTGTTGGTTTTAGATAATTGGTGTTGTGATAAAAAAAAAAAAAGCAGTAAAATATTTTTAGCAACACATTTTAACCTGTTTCGTGTAAATACTTAGCATTTTGGTCTTCCCAGTTAAATTTATGCCAGTGCACCTATTACCATCTTTTTTGCCTGCCTGAATGAGTAGTCTTTCTAAGTGACCCACTTGTGCTCCATTACCAGAGCATCATTAGGGTGTTGTTGTTGATGCTTGCCCTCCTTCCTTATGGTTTGGCCTTGGATCTCATCCAGTCCCCTGAGTCCTCTTACAGTACAGAGCAGTAAGCATTTCCCAAACAAATTAATACCATATCCTGAGTGTGCCTAAACTTTCTGGAAGTGTAATATAGACTATTAATGGTGGCAGTCATGTTTTTTTCAGTTGCGGTGGCAGAACAGATTTCAATTTATATTTCCGATTGGTTAATAGACGCAAGAACGTTAATTGTTGTGACTGTGGCGTCTGCTTTATGGACTAGATATTGATCAGATGTGCTGGCTATTCATGCAGAGGTTGTAAATGCAAAATATGTTTCCCAGTAACTATGAGAGTAATTCGGCTTGGTAAATTACAGTCAGCAGCAAATATAGTATTTTGCAACTGTGATCTTACTCCAGGCTGTTAGTATGTGTAGTGTATTATAGATTTCACGTGAGCATGAAATTTTCTATCAATACCTTAGCGCTTTTAAAAAGTAGTTTATTTGAGTGTAGTTATGACATTTCATTGGTTTTACGACTGCTGCTCTTAACAGTATGGCTAATCTACGTAATGCGTACCGACAAGGGTCTCTCCATTTTCTCTCAGCTGGACTTATTAGCTTGACTCCTCATCATACATTTCAGCACAGCTATAAATAGCTGACTTGTAATTTGTTTATCTATTGCTGTCCATGTCTCTGTCTTTGTTTATGTCTATGCATCTGAGGCAAAAAAAAATTCTACCTGACACAGGCGGGAGGATTTTTAAGAATACCTTTAACTCTCCCTGTCAGGTATTTTTTAATACCTGGTGATGTTGCAGCGTAGGTCCTGACATACAACCTGTGTGCTGACCCCAGACTGACATCTATCATTAATATGACTTTTTGTTTCTGACGTTGTGTTTGTGCCATTTGACGTCCCAGTGTAAGATTCCTTTCATGGGTTCCTTACATTTCACTTACCTGACCCCTTGATTCTAAACCTTATACGTGCTGCTTGATCCATCCGTGTGTGTGTGTATACACAAATGATGTGTGTCTTTCCTGGACAGGGTTAAGTGGATGGTTCCTTGGGAACAGTCGATACATGTGTAGATGAACCCTTCTTACTTCTTGGCTTTACATCTTAGAAAGGCACTTTGTGTGTATTTGGGCACCATAGGACCCGAAGAAGGTTGATCATGTATAAGTTATGTTAACTAATTAAGACTGGGCCCTAACCTATGGCTGACCCCAAGGAAATAACAATGCACCATCTAAAAGCCTTTGTACCTGCTTACCTGTGGCCTCTTGGCCACACTAGAGTGTTGGATATCCTGTGTGCCTGTGTGTGTCCATGCATGTGTGTGTTTTGGCTGGCTGGTAGCGGAGGGCTACTCTGACCTGGTAACTGGAGCACGATGAGAGAAGAAACGAGAGAGCAAAGAGAAAAGGACAGCGAGAGAGCAAAGAAGAAAAGAGCCATCTACCCCTCTCTTACTTTCTTTCACCGAAGAGGGGAAAGAAAGTAAGGGGGTGTAGACGGCTAGTCCATGTAATTAGGCCTAAATGAGTTTTCCACTGACTCAGTGGGTCGTGGCAGCGCTGGGACAAAGATAGGCTGGAGGTCAGGGAGTCATCGAGTTTGGGGATGGGGTATGGTGTGGTCACATGAAGATATGAGTGCAGTGCAAATGAAAGTCCATTCCTATGTCCACCCACAGAATTTCACATATTATCAACAGTTACAATTATTCTCATGAATATGTACACTAGGGATGAGTGACAATTATATATCTGTAATCTGTTCACATTTAAAAGTCCCAAAACAGAAGCAAAAGCCATGCTTTCTGCTGCCTATTTGCTCCATAAATGTGTAATACATTGTCAGCTAGAAGTGCAACTGTGCTGAGGCAGGACACTTGCAAAGAGGTTGCAAGGATACATTCTATCCTGGAGGAATAACACGATATTGACAGTAATTAATCATATTAAATGACTTGTTTCACTTAAACAAAGAAAAAAAAAGTCTCTCCAGTTTATTTTTCTTTCAAAATCTAATTCATTCCTGTAGCATTGAACATGCTGCTTAACCTGATATTGTATTGACCGTCTTGCTTACTTAACAATCAGCTATCCTTCAATTTCTGTTTAACTGCTTTACTATCAGAAATAGATGAATCATAGACAGCGAAGCACCTAGAACGCACTTGTCTTCAAAATGGATGAAACCCTTGAAATAGTCTTTTTATATGAAAGGAATCAACTCAAGAACTCTATTCAAATGTGTTTGTCATTCTTATTGGCCACCTGTGAGTTCTGCTTTAACCCCAAAATGATCCCTCCAATTATGAGCTGTTATGAACTCTAAGAGTGTTTGTGACGTCGTTATACTGCAACTGAGTTCAAAAGGTTACTCTGCAACAGAAATTGTCATTAAGGGGGAATTTTTACAGGTGATTGTATGGTGGGTTATTTGTAATTAAGATCCGCTTATTATGTGGATGGGAAATATTACGCTTAGCTGGGAACACTGAATATCTCTTGTAAAATCTAAATATACTTTCAAGGTTGTTCTTCTACGCTTTCTTCGAAATACAAGTGTAACTGATGTTAGATGGTTCTTCAGGTTGAAATGTCCAGTGAGAATGACAACACAGGACGAATACTTCTTCTTGTACAACTGCTTAATGGCACAAATTGGAAAAATGAAATTTAGAGCTGTGCACAGATATTCAACTATGCATATAAATGTTTTTGGGGAAGATATTTGGCTTCAGATTTTGAAATTATAATTAATTTTTAGGTGATTTTTTTAGGGGCTGAAACACTCACCATCTCAACCATTCCTTTCATGCACAGCAGTGATCATGACGCTTCACTTCACCTCATTGTTGCCATCTTAAAGAATTTGCAAGTTTTCATATCTTTACAGCCACTTTTCCTTAAAAAAACTGCCTAATGATAAATTTAGTGCCCTGTGAGTACGAGGTCTTGCTCTCCCACCACAGGCAAACCTGTCTCAGTATCCACTGTATTTGGTGAGTGGCAGAAAGGAGCATACAGCAGCACCTGTAAATGAGTTGTTTGTGGGGCTGTTTTTACAATGATGGAGGCTATGCACTGTTTGAGCGCAGGGGGAGAAGACATTCTGTCCCTTCTAATCTTTTCACGTTGGTTGAATAAACAAAATTAAAGCACTAGTTGTTCTTTGTTAAGGTTAATGATAGTAAAACAAACTAAAGCAAAGCTTATTTTTTACTGCCACTTTTGCAGTTCTGAATCTGCCCTGTAAGCTGCTTTTGTCTCCTTCACTGATCTTCAACCTTTTTCTCTTATTTGTCTTTCCTCCCAATGTCAATACATTGTGTGCAATAAGTTCAGCTAATATTATTCCGTATTTGTTGCAAAGCAGATCATACTTATGCATGTTTGTGTGTTAATTCTGTGTATTAAGTGTGCAGCTGTGTACACTGTGTATTTTCACATCATCTCACATTACTTTTTGAAGCAACGAGCTACTGAAGGCCGTGCACACAAACAAACACGCACGTGTCTGTGCTCGCACTTTTCCTATCTTATCACACACATCTCCACCTCCCTAATATTCTCCGCCTCCCCCTACATGTGCTACATGGCGGGGTGTGTGTGGGGTTATGAAAACAGTTAGGCTTAATAATTGATGTTCTGCATTTCAATCAATTTCACCACAGTGTTAGGCTAATTAAGGTTAGCGCTATGCTCCCAGGGGCTGTGTATGTATGAGGGTGTGAGTGAATAAAAAAAAAAGTGTGTGTGAGATGGATGGTATATGTGTGTTTTCCTGCTCCTGGGGGCTCCATGCTCCATTTTATATCTCAAAATACATGGGAATTCTCTATTTCAGGAACAAGAGATGAGAGACGGTCCTTTTCTCTCTCTCTTGCATGCGCGCTCTCGCTTGCTTGCTGTTTCTCTTCCTCTCTTTCCCTCATTTTGTGTCTCTCTCTCTCTTGCTCACTTCTTCCCCTCTCTCTCCCCAGGCAGGATCCTAAATGCAATTAACACAGCCGCTTTACTGCCTGCTAATTATTAACACACACACACTGGAAATGATTATTTTATGCTGGACTAATTTAAAGTTCATTGACAATTGTTTTAATTAATTAAATAAGAAAAGCACACACTTTAAGAAACACAGGCTGCCAGGCAGGCACTGCAGACGTTTGCATATGAATGTAATAATTATCCTCAGTGTGTTTTTGGTGGCTCACCTAAAGCATTTTTTTTCTTTTTGTGTGTGTGTATGTGTCATGTATAGTTCACCCACAACCTTAAGGTGTGTAAGTGTTAATCTGCGTGTGTGTGTGTGTTAATGTGTCTCTAAACCCTTTCTGTCAGTATTTAACATTAACTGGAATAACTAAAGAGTGCAATTAAGAAGCAAAGACAGCTTTATGTGCAGCGATTTTTTTTCCTCTGTTATTAAATAGTCAGGGGTAGGCCACACTTCCCATAGGAGGCTGGACTGCTATTGCTGCAGATCAGCTGTGTTTGTGTATCAGCACTAAATGCCACACGGTCGGCTTTTGAGGTGCAGGGTCAACCTACACAAATAACGATTGCCTCTATACTTGACTGCACAGTGGTTTTGATATTTAGCAAATCGCTAAAGTGTCAACTTTCAGGTACATTTATGTTCTGAGATAATTGACTACCTGTGTCACAGGGGGAGGTTTTGTCTATACAATATGTCACGTTCTGCTCTTTTATTTACAATGCTTGACAAAACAGTATTTGTGATAATGAAACATCAGCTTAGACTATAGGTTGCAGATCCTCGTGTCTAACTCACAGCTTACATTGCCTCTAGTAAGTTAAATAGGTGCATTTGAACTTGAATTAGAAATGCAGTACAGTGCAAAAGTCTTCAGCCATCCCTCATTCCTTTATATTTTGCTAGCAAAATTAGAAATAGATGGTTTATTGAAACATGTAAAAAGATAAATGTAAATAGAGACAAAAACAGAGTCTGAACAATTCTAACAAACTTGAAAGTCGATATTTCGTCTGACCGCCTTAATTCTTCAACACAGTCTGAAGTCTGAGGCAAGCTTTCTTGTAATTTCTTTAAGGAGTCTTCAGGAATAGTTCTCCAGGCTAATTTAATGACATTTCAAAGCTCTTCTTCAGATCTTGACTGCTTTTTCTTTCAAGTTGATCCCACGATGGTCTCGGCTCTGGGTTTGTGAGGGACATCACCTCAACAATGCTGAGAGGTAGTGTGAAACTTAAAAATAAAAATACAATAAATTGTGAATGTTACCAGATTTTCATTTAGCATGTACAAGCCAAATGTATTGTATTTCCAACTACTTGCTAAGTACATACAGTAAGTATAAAATGAAGCTTAAGTTTTTGAAATTTATTTTTTATGGTCTAATGAGATACTCTTTGTATACTCCTTTATTCTCTTTTGTTTCACTTTTATTTTAGCCGCTCTTCTCTCTGGAGGCAGTTTTTAATCTTTAATTGTAAGTTTAGATGCATGTTCGATTTGTAACTTTCCAGGATAACTATGGCCTTACACAGGCTAACAGTCTGAGTATAAAAGAAAGCCACCTATTGTATTCATTGGAGTAGTTTTGAAAAGTGCATGTCCAACAGAACCAGTCAAAATGTGGGACTGGGGGACAAGAAATTTCACATTTGAATTCATCATGCCCTCATCAAAAGCCTGTTCCCACCGATTTTCAGACCACTTATTGTGTAATCCTGCATACCTCAGACTTTTCTCTCTGTTTTTCTTCTTTAAGAATAGCGTCTTGACAGCCACTCTTCCACTGAGACCATTTCTGATGAGGCTTTGTTAATTGGATCAACTAAAGGGGCAGATGAATCTCTTAGATCTCGTTCAGGTCTTTGCTGGATTTTTTTCCTGTTTCTTAAGGACGTGACTTTTGGATACTGTTCGTCTGCTGTTGAAGTCCATTTGTCCAGTATAAAGAAATATGAATAAATGAGGGGGTTACTTAAGACTTCTGGACAGTACTTAGAGTCCAGAGTACTTTAGAGTGTTTTAATTATATGCAGTAAACCATAGTTTGAGTCCTCCTTAGATAAAAATATTTCCTCTCCTCTCTAAAATGATTTTTTTTTTTGGGGGGGGGGGGGTTATAAGCTAAATTTACAATTGATTGGACCATTTGTGGACTGCCCTTCAGCCATCATTCTGGACTTTAGTATTTGTAACTACAATGCCACTGAAGTGGGCTTGGACTAAGTCTTAAGACTGAGACGTCCACCATGGTAAGAAGACAGAGATTGGATATGTACTTTGAAGAATTAATCTAGTACTGCTCTTGTGTTTGATGAGTGAACAGAAGCCACGTGTGGCCTCAAGTAGCTAGACACCAGGTGTGTTTGTTTAATAAAGTCAGAAGAAAAGAAAAAAGGAGAGCCAAACAAAAGAAACAGAAATACTATAATATAAGATGAATATAAGATGAAAGACTGAATGGAAAGTGAAGGATCTCATATGAAAATGTGCGCGCTCGCTTTTGGTGGACTCAGGTGTTAAAGTACACTCCCATTACACTTAGGAGATGTCAGCCATGAGACCACCATCTTTCCACCACCCAACCACCTTTTATTAACCTTCTTTGTCTTTTTAAAACCCCTTTCTGCTGTTACCCCACAGTCTATCTTCAGTTCAGTTTTCAACACTGATTGAAATTCAGTATTAACTACAAGTTGTCTGAACTAGGTTCTGTTGGTTAAAGCTGAACGTTATTATTATTGTCAAAACGACACTGTGGAGGGGAAAATTAACTCCACCTTATAGAAATCCCTATGAATTAGATTTTTGTTGTGCTTTATAACATAAATAACCTAAATAAATACATTCTTAGCCATTCTCTGGGTGATGTGAGG
This sequence comes from Pelmatolapia mariae, assembly GCF_036321145.2. Classification (NCBI taxonomy): domain Eukaryota; kingdom Metazoa; phylum Chordata; class Actinopteri; order Cichliformes; family Cichlidae; genus Pelmatolapia; species Pelmatolapia mariae. The sequence continues at coordinate 30,626,922 of NC_086233.1, forward strand.
CATCTTAAAAGAATGAAATACTGCTTGTTTACACTTACAGTTGAAACAGTACTGATAGACTGGATTTGTCTGTGCATTCAATTGTTCATTTTTAGTTCATGAATTCTTTGAGTCACATTTTTTTGCGAATTTCTTACTTTCTAATTCCTCTTTATTGGTATCCCTTCTTGTGTTACCCTTGTTGGCTTTTACTGTTGTCCACACATCATTTGTTCACTTCAAATGTAGGTTTCTAGGTCTAGCAGTATTTACAGTTTATTAATAATCTCTCATTTCTTCTTCTTTTTGCCTATAACCACACAGAGAGGAGCTGCAGGAGGGCATCAGGAGGACACAGGGTCCTGAGTAGGGGGTAAGACCTTAGGCCTGAGGGCACAGAACCATATTGTGGGGTTAATGTGTGTGTCTGTGTGTCCAATTTATTCCTCTGTTGTTCTCCTCTAGCCTGACCATCATGTGTGTTTGAATGAATGCATGAATATGTGAAAGAGAGACACATATGGGGGTGTATTTGCGCACATGCTTGTGTGCATGTGTGAATGAATGAGTGTGTGTGTGTGTGTGTGTGTGCGCGCGTGTGTGTGTGTGTGTGTGTGTGTGTGAGTGAGAGTGAGAGTGAGTGGAAGCCCCTGGCCAGGCCATTCGTTATTGATGCTCCTGCCTCAGGGTATGTCGGGGGAAATGGATGTGCGTGTATGTGGGAGTGTGCTCGTGTTTGCTTGTGTGTGCGCGCAGCTGTGTGCATGTGTGTGTACAGGGGGTCATGTTATGTCGTCAAACGGCGGCTGGTGAAAGATGGCCAGCACTGATATGATCAGTCATCTGTTGATCAAGATGTACTGCTGCCTCCTCATCGCAGTTTCTCTCTCTGAATTTCACAGTTAAGTCACTCTTGCGCTTCTCTCTTTCTCTCTTTGTCTTCTTCCTTCTTTTTCCATGCTTTTTTGTTAAAAATGTCCTTAAATTTGCTTTCTTAAGCAGGTTTCAGAAGCAACTTTTTCTTTTTCTTTATGTCTTTCTTTCTACATTGCTGTATGCGAAGTGACTTTGTGGCTTGGCATTATCGATGTACACGTCTTGCTTTTTGTGTCTCCCTATAGTTTGCATTTTTTGCGACTTATGTCGTTCAATATTCTTCTCTGTCATCTTTCTTCCCATTTTGCCGTTGTCTCTTCCACCCTTGTCTTTCTCTTCCTTTCATTAAAGTGTCGTGTTACATGTGTACACACAGACAAACAGCCAGGAAACGATAAGATATGCTCGCATACTCAGTAACTCACAAATGTTAAAATGCGCATACACATAAGCTAACCTGAGCCTGGTATACATACTGCACAAGAGACACACAAGCATTCGCATATACACGTACACACGAGCTGTGGTAAGTACGTAATGTGCTTCAGATACTGTGGTTAACTGTATACACCACCAGTCTAAAGTGCTCTGCCCTGCGGTGAATAGCTAATGGGCTTCAGAGAGTTTGGTTTTTTAACCTTAAGGCGCTGTTGTTTTCTGTGGTTAAAAGATAATGGGGGTTTTACTGTGTGGTTAAGAGCTGCACTTGTGTTTGGATGTGTGTGTGTTTATGCATGTATTCATGTGCATTTGTTTCTGTGCTAGGAGAATAGTCCCCACCAGTGATTTCATTTGTACTGTAAAAATTAAAAATTTAGAGTTTACTCATGCTAAGTTGGAAGTGCTGTGCATTTGTGAGGTGTTATTTCAAGCGTAATCCTGTGGGTTTTTTTTTTTTATTATGGAATTAAAATAGGAGACAAACAGGAAAGGAATCAGAGTTGTTACTGCGTGTGTGATTTCTCGAGAAGCATTTTGGGAAATGGTCCAGCCTCAATTTACGAGAAATAAGCAGAATGGATTTCATGTTTATGGGTGCATGTGAAATGGAAAATAACTGCTCTATATGTTCAAATCCAATACAGACTAGCTGTTGTGGAAAACTATCTCTTCTCCCTGCTTAAGCATGCAACTTAGCATTTCGACAGTCACTCCAGTTGTTCCACCATCTGCCATTTTAGCTACCAGAAGAAGTGTGCATAGTTATTGAGGAACACAAAAGTAACGGTCCTGATGGTAGTGTAGTGGTTTACACATTTGTCTAACAAGCAAAAGATCCTCGGCTTGATCCTGGAATTAGGCACAAATCCGTTTGACAGATGTGTCACAAAGAGTCTGTGGTATAAAAAAACGTTCAGTGAAATCAAGCATGTACCTGCTCTGGTGACTCTTTGCGAATAAATGAGCAGACAAAAGTAGCATCTGTCTTCTTGATTTGGTTACAGTTGGGGCTTACGTTTTTCCTGGGGATATTTTGCAACCAGCACTGTAACTGCAAGACTTATAACAATCTCAACAGTTATGGTGCCATTATTTTATAACTGTTACATTGTACAATAAACCTTTCCTGCCAGTCATGTAAAAATGCTTCCTTTCATTGCCATTTTTGATGTTTGTTTTTTTTATTTACTTATTTTTTAATTCATGTTTGCTCAGCCAAAATGCAGAATAGTTTGATAAGCAAATAGTAAATAGTCTGTCTATTTCCTCAGGTAACAGATTTTTTTGTTTTTGTTTCAGTGCATTTGTGAGGTGATGTAAAGTCTGCAGGCCTGTGGCATGTCCTGTGAATGTTGGAGCTATTATCTGACTCATAACTATGCTGTCTTGATTGAGATAGCTAATTTGGCTCTTTAAGGTGTGATTGCCTGTATCATTGTTACAAATGGCTGTACAGTACCTTCTTATTTAATTTTATTAATTAAAGCTCTTTTTCTCTTTATAATAATACCTTTCTGTAGCGTACATGTAGCATACGGACATAAAACTTTGAGTGTGAATGTATATATGTGTAGAGTATTTGCTGGCACATCAGTGCATGTCTTCTTAAATCACTCATCACATTGTCAGTGTTGTTTTCTGTGGGAAATGGATAATGCCTTTACAATGTGTGGTTAGAGTCAAGACCAGTACAGTTCACTGTGCGCTGACCCCAAACGATGCATAATGTAATAGCACTGACCACACTGATGTATTAGTGGACTAAGTGACTGTATTAATGGTGCTCAGTACAGGGAGGGAGGCACTAAGAGGCCCGAAAAGTGCTTTAAGTGAAGGTGTGGAGCGGTGATTGGCTGCGATAGGTGTGTGTGTGTGTGTGTGTGTGTGTGTGTGTGTGTGTGTGTGTGTGTGTGTGCATGACTTTTTGGGAGCTAATGGTTAGATAGATTAGGAAATCCATCACATTTAAGGACAATTTTCAAGGATTCTTAAATCTTTTTTTTCTCTTCCTTTAACGGAAAAATTGCAGTGTCAAACAAAACAGAAGGTGTTTTTCTGTAGGATGCTGAAAGCCTGTCTAAACATTTCATTATTCAACCTAACATAAATGTTTTCAGACTGTGGGAGTGTCCAGAGAGAACCCACGTAAGGAGGGAGAACATGCAAAAAACCCAAACTGACAGTACCCACCCGGCTGTAGAGTCAAACCTAGAACCTTCATTCTGTTAGGCAACAATGATAACCATTGCACCACTGTGCTGCTATAAATGTGATGCAGTACATCAATACAGACATTGGTATTTCTCAAAAACACCATCCATTACTCAGCATAGTCTCCCACAAATATGAGAAAAGGTTAAATCTTTCCAGTGTACTGATAGCCTCTACTTATGACTTCCACCAAACTATCATGGATTTGATTATAAAAGTGGTAACTCTGTTAGGTAAGCGATTATATGAATAATACTTTGTATGTTACATAGATGTGTGTGTGTGTGTGTGTGTGTGTGTGTGTGTGTGTGTGTGTGTGTGTGTGTGTGTGTGTGTGTGTGTGCATGTGTGTGTCTTTTGTTAACTTTTCATTGGTGTAGTTGATACAAAATATGAAAACATATCTGTGGTCCAAACAATTTTGAGTGATGTGTACTGTGTGCTAACATCAGCAAGTTGGCAAGTATCCTAACTTATGTTATCCCATCACAAATACATTTTGCATATTTGGGGGACCACATAGCCAATTTCCCAAAAAGCAGGTGGCAGTTTAAAAACAAACAACAATGTTTATTGGATATATGTGAACTTTAAAACATAGGAAAATTCAGTCCAATCAGGATCTATATAGAAAATAAGAAAGCATGCCATAAAAGTGACAGTTACTGTAATCACAATCAAAACTTTTGACTTTTGCTGGGAAAGATCAAATGAGAGTCACATTGCTTACTCAACAAGCGTAACTATTTCCACAATTAAGTCTTATCTAGTGCCATTATATTTTGTGCAATCACAGCATTCTTGCTAAGCAGATTTGTATGAAGACTTACTGCTAGTTTAGGTTGATGCTTGTCTTCAAATTCCTGTGAAGTTCTATGCAGACTGACAGAAGGTATTCGCTTTCTTTCTAATAGTTATACTTGCACTCTTCAATCTTGAGGGGGAGTGTCTAAAGTGGGAAATATGGGGGCACGGCCCCTTTTTTGATCCATGTCTGAGAGGATGCCAGTCATCATGACATGTCTGCCTGATTCATGTCTTTTTACTCTATGTAATCTAATATTCATTACTTATACAAGTAACATCATCATTAACTCCCCCTCTTCATTCTCCTTTCTTTTCATTTTTTTTCTTTCTACCTCCCTTACATCCTTGCATCCCTCTTCTTCCCTACCCACATCCATCTGTCATCCTCTCTATCCCCATGCTCCTTCCTTACTTCTTCAGTGTCTGGACCAAATTGTAAACAACTGTCATATCTGGCCTTCTTAAATAGCATTCACAGAAGGTCCAGAGTGTGCACACACACAGACACACACATAGACACACTCCCATGCATATCTCATCAATGTTTCAGATCGAGGGCTGAATATCAGCTAGCTATACTCCATGCCTAGTCCTCACTTATTTACATCCGGCTGCCCCCGAGCCACTGAAACCTCAACACCAACATCAATGATTCATCAGCCAGTGTTTTAGCAAAATGCATACCTCCTCTGTCGATACTGAGGAGGAGAAGAGGGAAAGAAGAGGAGAAGTGAAAGGATGGGACCATGTAAGGAAAGAAGAGAAGCTAGAGAGAGACAAGTGGAGAGTAAAGGGAAGGTATTAGTGGTATCAGTGTAAAAAGAAAACTTGGAGGAAAAGATAGTGGATGAGGAAGAGGCAGGAAAAACTGGACAAAGGAAGAAAAGGAAGGCAGGTAAAGAGAGAAAGTCATAGTGGAAGGTAGGAAAAGACAAGGAGATTGATAAGGAAGAGAAGAAAATGCTGTTAAAAAAAACAAAAAGAGAGAAGCAATTAAAACATACCTGTGCATCCACTTCTTCCCTCTGCTTTTCTTTCTTTTTGCCTCCAACACTTGATCCCTCTTTTATGGATGAAACACGGTCTTTTTTATCTTATTTTTGTCCGAAATCAATGACATTCTGCAGGCACACTCAGACACAGGAGTCCGATATGTCTTTTACTCTTTAGATTTCAGTAGAACATGAACCCACTTTCCTCTTTATAGATGTTCACAGACATTTCCACATTGATTTTAAAGATGTACTTGCATTTTGAAATTGTGGTTTTATGGTGTGCAATTGCTTAAGAAACATAAAAACAGCCCTAAAGCCAAATGAACAGAATTTTCACAGTTGGAAAAAACAAAAGCAAAAAAAACCTTTTTTTGACTCACATGAATCCTGTATTTAAAAAAACTCTACAATTTACAACCGTTTACAACAGCTGCTTTAATATCAGTTTGTAAGAGATTCAAACTTTTTAACTATTAACTATTTTATTAACTGTTATTACATAAATGATGTACCTTAATTAAACTGCAACTGGAAATGCGTAATAATACTAAAACGGTTTGATTTCTTACACAGGCATATAGATAGATGTCCTCCTACTCCATTCAATGATTGAGTGGTCACTGAGATGTGCTTGAGCATGTGTGTGTATGTGTATGAATTGCTTTCTTTTTATATGTCCAAAATAAAAGGTTATCATCAGCATATTTTTTAGCTAATCAGAAGCACACAGTTAAATATATAATATTTATGAGTATCCGAATCTGAATAGCTTGATTATTAGCAATTAAAGCAAATGCACAAAAAAGCAAAATATTAAAATAGAAGAAAAAAATAGGACAGAATAGAATAGCATAGCTACTTTACTGTCATTCAGAGCACACACCAGTTAGTGCGCATAAGAACAAAATTTTTGGTGCACTTACTCACCATTGGACTGTCCATTATATATATAAAAAATTAATGTAAATTTAAATGTATAAATATAAATATTTTAAAAACTACAATCTTGAATATGTAGATGTAAGAATATAAGAGAAATTAGGCACATGAAGAACAGCACGAAAGGAACAGGGGCAGAAACAGAGGCTAGAAGGGATAACTGGCCTTGACTTTGAGGGAGAATTGTTTCATGATAACAAGGACAAGACACTTCTACTGTGTTTTCTCTCTTTCTTTCTCCCTCACTCTCCTTTTCTGTCATTTGGTGCCCAGGGTGAAATTATGATAATAAGAGAAAGGAAAAGCTATTACTGTGGCTGCTCTCTCATTATGTAAATGATATTAAACAGGCCCTCTGTGTGTGAATATGTGTGTGTTTCCAGTGTGTATTCAAGCCTGAGCAGCTGAGCATGCAGGTGCGTGTGCATGAATGTTTGTGAAGGCTGCCGTGTTTGTGTGCGTGCGTGTGTGTGTCTTTGTTTGGCTGTTTGTTCTTGTGTGGACAGGCTGAAAATGTCTTTCTCCATTGGTGTGTATGTGTGTGTGTGCACGTGTATGTCCTGGGGCTAGGGTTCCTCAGTGCAGTGATTACAAGGTGTCAAACTCCCCCACATTGATTATGACATGTTAATTACACACTGTTTCCACCTGCTTTGATGACACAACACGCACATTAAAAGATGTCTTGCACACACAGTGTCTTGGACGTTGTGTTGGTATGGGACCCTTGTGAATTCAAGCGAAACTTTGGACATGCCGGGATAAGAATAGGATGCCTGTGCTTGTTTAAATTGTTAGACAGCTAGAAGTAACCTAACTATTGTAGCTGTGTTTACCTGCAGCCAAGTGATGATTGACACAATAATTATGACATGCATGGAAAACTGACTTTATTTTATCTGTATGTTACAGACACAGACAAACACACACACACACACACACACACACACACACACACACACACACACACACACGCGCGCGCACACACACACAAATAATAAATAAATAATAAAATAAATAAAAATACATCTTCAAATAAATATGTAATTTAGCATTTTGGACAGTTTGATGCTCCGAAATTTGTTTGGGAACAGCCCCCTTTCCAACATGACTGTGCACCAGTGCACAAAGCAAGCGCCATAAAGACGTGAATGAGCAAGTTTGGTGTGGAAGAACTTGACTGGCCTGTATAGAGTCCTGACATCAACCCAGTAGAACACCTTTCGGATGAATTATAGCAGCTGCGAGCCAGGGCTGCTCATCCAACATCAGTGTCTGACCTCACAAATGCACACTCCTACTGTAAACCTTCTTAACTCCTAAACCTTGTGGAAAGCCTTCCCAGAAGAGTTGAAGCTATTATGGCCACAAACATCATATTAAATTCTATGGATTAAGAATGTGATGTCACTCAAATTCATATGAGTGTGAAGGCAGAGAAGTGAATACTTTTGGCAATATTGTGTAGGTAATCATGTGCAAACAACTCCAGATTTTGTATTTTTTTTATTTGACAGTATCATTGTGACAGTAATAAGATGCTGAATGGCATTGACAATCAATACTCCTGGTTTCAGGTGATTTCACATAAAGCAAATCACACAGGGAGGTATTCTGAGACCCTATTTACAATATTCCTTATGTGATTATGAACACTTCTGAAAAATATTGACTATCTGCTGAACCACTGCTTTTTTCTAGATATCATTCTGTCTTGCCTTCAGTCTTCTGTTAATGTGTTTGATTTCAGATGCACTTTAATACATTCTTACTTTTATGTGTGTATGTGCGTGTCTTTTTTGGTGGTCTGTCTTGCTCTACTCCATTGCTTGTTTATATGCTTTATACCACAGGTCCTCGGGGGTTTATAAATATTGATTCTTACAAAGGATGGATAGATGCTTGATAGCTTGTCCAAGCCCTGGGAATACACACTTGAGTACACGCACACACACACACACACACACACACACACACACACACACACACACACACACACACAAATAAGACACACACACACTCACACACACACACACACACACACACACGCATTCCTAAATCCCTCTTTCCAAGTACCAGCAGCCCAATACAATCTCTCTCTTATGTGGTACTTTGATACAAAAGCAGTATTTTTAAATGAGAATGTGTGCAATACCTCCATGAATAGACTGTTGTATTGTGTTACAATATCTATTCTACCTCAACTTTGCAAAAACACTAAATAAAGCACTTCCACATTTTATGTTCTTATCTAGAGTTCAAAATCTTGCAGGAATCAAACGTTTGTTTGGTGAATGATGTTTGTGTAACTATAGAGGTGGCCACATATAGTTAAGATAGATAGCACACAGCTAGTGTCCATGGTTACATCCACAAACAGCATGATTTTCTATTATTTAGTTTTTTACTAAAGACTAACAGAATAAGATTTTTTATGGCTATTATGAATATTTCTGAGAAGCTGGTAGTGTTTGGTTCCTGAATCAAATGCTCTGTTTGAGCCTATAAATATAACGATTTTGTGATTCAGAACTTTATTAATGTACGAGGAGCACAAAGTCACCGTCCACTTTGTTTGGTATAGCACACACCTAGTATCAGGTTGACCCTAATTTGTTAGAGCTAAATTCTGACACCTCAAAAATTTTTGATTTATCAAGGCAAGGCAAGGCAAGGCAAGTTTATTTATATAGCACAATTCAACAACAAGGTGATTCAAAGTGCTTTACAGAGACATTAAAAACAAAAACAAATAAAAAGCATGATTTAAAATTGATTAAGACAAGCAAACAAACAAACAAACAAAACAGTATATAAGGAGCATAAAAGCTGAATGCAGCTTCTCCATGTCTGGTTCTGACTCTGGGAACTGATAAAAAACCGGATCCAGATGACCTGAGGGACCTGGAAGGTTCATACTGGGTCAGGAGGTCACTGATGTATTTTGGTCCTAAACCATTCAGAGCTTTATAGACCAGCATCAGAACTTTAAAGTCTATCCTCTGACGGACAGGCAGCCAGTGTAAAGACCTCAGAGCTGGACTGATGTGGTCCACTTTTTTGGTCTTAGTGAGGACTCGAGCAGCAGAGTTCTGAATGAGCTGTAGTTGTCTGACTGTTTTTTTAGGTAGACCTGTAAAGATGCTGTTACAGTAATCAAGCCTACTAAAGATGAATGCATGGACTAGTTTTTCCAGGTCCTGTTGAGACATCAGATCTTTTATCCTTGATATATTCTTGAGGTGATAGTAAGCTGATTTTGTTATTGTCTTAATGTGTTTTTCTAAGTTTAGGTCTGCATCCATCACTACACCCAAATTTCTCGCCTGGTTTGTGGTTTTTAGGTGTATAGATTGAAGTTCTCTGGTGACCTGTAATCGTTTTTCTTTGGCTCCAAAGACTATTACTTCAGTTTTGTTTTTGTTTAGCTGGAGAAAATTGTGGCACAACCAGTCATTAATTTCCTCAATGCATTTACCAAGAGCCTGTACAGGGCCTCGGTCTCCTGGTGACATTGTGATATATATTTGTGTGTCATCTGCGTAGCTATGATAGTTTATTTTGTTGTTCTTTATAATCTGTGCCAGTGGGAGCATGTAAATGTTAAACAGAAGGGGTCCCAAGATGGAACCTTGGGGAACTCCACATGTGATACTTGTCTGCTCAGATGTGAAGTTACCTATTGATACAAAGTATTTCCTGTTTTCTAAGTATGTTTTGAACCAGTTTAGTACAGTTCCTGAGAGACCTGCCCAGTTCTCCAGTCGTTTGAGTAATATGTTATGGTCAACTGTATCAAATGCTGCACTGAGATCCAGTAAAACTAAGACTGACATTTTTCCACTGTCTGTATTCTGACATATGTCATTAAACACTTTGGTCAGAGCGGTTTCAGTGCTGTGGTTCGGTCTAAAACCTGACTGGAAGGCATCATAGCAGTTATTCTGTGTTAAGAAGTAATTGAGCTGTTGAGAAACTGCTTTTTCAATGATCTTACTTAAAAATGGGAGATTTGAGATTGGCCTGTAGTTATTCATTTGTGTCTTGTCAAGATTGTCCTTTTTCAGTATAGGTTTAATTACAGCAGTTTTTTGTGGTTCTGGGAACACACCTGACATTAAAGAAAGGTTTACGATCTGTAACAGGTCTGACTCCAAAGTCTTTGAGACCTTTTTGAAAAAACTTGTTGGCAGGACATCTAAACAGCAAGAGGAGGAGTTCAGTTGGCCTAAGATGTCCTCCAGGTCTTTGCTGTTAATAGGGTGAAACTGTTTGATGGTGTTTAAACAGTTTTTCGGTGGACACAGTACATATCCTGGATCTGCTGTTGATGTACCAATTGCTTGTCTAATCTTTTGGATTTTTTCTGTGAAGAATTTGGCAAAGTCATTGCAGGCCATGGTCGAATGAAGTTCAGCTGCCACTGACACAGGAGGGTTTGTTAGCCTGTCAACTGTAGAAAATAAGACCCGAGCATTATGACTGTTTTAGTGATGATGTCAGAGAAGTAGGACCTCCTTGCACTCCTCAGTTGTACATTATAATTGTGAAGTTTCTCTTTATAGATGTCATAATGAACCTGGAGGTTTGTTTTTCTCCATCTGCGCTCAGCTTTCCTACACTCTCTTTTTTCATTTTTCACCAGTGTGGAGTTTCTCCATGGAGACTTTTTCCTTCCAGAGATAACCTTCACCTTAATGGGAGCAATAGTGTCCATTACATTTAACATTTTAGCATTGAAGCTATTGACGAGCTCATTGACTGAACCTCTGGACAGGTCAGGTGTTAATGGGAAGACCTGGTTAAAGAGCTCACTACTGTATTCAGTTATACACCGTTTTGTGATCACTGCTGTTGATATATTTGTGTGTGCTGAAATTTTACTTTCAAAGAAAACACAGTAATGATCAGACAGGCCCACATCAGACACAGTAACCTTTGAAATGCTCAGGCCCTTGGAGATCAGTAGCTCAAGAGTGTGTCCTCTATTATGTGTGGCCTCTGTTACATGCTGAGTCAGCCCAAAGTTGCCCAGAGTGTTACTCGGGTCTTTAGTCCCTTTGTCCTGAGGGTTGTCCACATGGATGTTAAAATCCCCAACAATAATTACACAGTCGAAATCAACACAGATCACAGACAGCAGTTCACTGAGATCATTAAAAAAGTCTGTGCAGTATTTGGGAGGCCTGTAAACATTAAGAAACACAACTTTGGATGGGGCCTTCAGCTGTAAAGCCACATATTCAAAAGACTGAAAACTTCCAGGAGATAGCTGCTTACATTGAAATGATTCATTAAATAAGACAGCAACCCCTCCTCCTCTCCTGCTCACCCTGGCCTCACTGATAAAACTGTAGTTAGGAGGGGTCGACTCGATGAGAACAGCTCCACTGTTACTTTGGTCCAACCAAGTTTCAGTTAAAAACATAAAATCAAGGCTGTGCTCAGTGATTAAATCGTTAATTAAAAATGTTTTCCCAGCTAAAGATCTAACGTTTAATAAAGCCAACTTAAGTGTTTTAGATGTATTATTTGCTCCCTCGTGTTCGGGAGCAGTCTGTGGCACACAAGCTATGTTTACTATATTTAAAGATCTTTTAGAGTGCAGCTCTCTGTGTTTTGACCAGGCCACACGTCTCCTTCTGTCACCTAAAAGTACAGAAATTTTAAAACCTTCTAGTAAACAGGGTCCCAGCTTCTCCTGGGAAAAGTCACCACTGCCATAATCCTCACAGCCTGGACCCTCCACACATCACACATCAGACTGCGGAGACAGAGAATGAAGGTGGTAAGGTGGAACTAAGGGGGGCGAGGCTGGGCAATGTGACTTCGATTGGTCTGTTGAGGGCGGGGCTCAATGGCGAACCTTTGGCTGCTCTGGTGGGGGGTTTATGGGGGACAAAAAGGGATTGGGCCGGGGGGTAGATCTGAGCCCAGCATTGACCCGCTCCATCATCTCCTCAGTGAATTTCAGGTGTGGGGAGGAGGGAGAAAGGGAGGGGGAGGAGGGTGATGGCCTGTCAGGGGTTTGGGGGACTGGGGAAGGTCATGGTCCCTGGTCCTGGTCGTTGGTGTTGTTGAGAGAGTTGGAGGCAAATAGGGACCCCTCTTCTTGCCTCAGATGTCTCTCCTTTCTGAGGCTCTTCCCGGGTGGGGGCAGATGGAGCTCCTCCTCAAGGTTTCTGCTGGGCTTTGTCTGTTCTTGGAGTACTGTTTGTTCCTCTTTATGAGATAACTCCTCGTTTATCTCAGCCTTGGCACCAAGCAACCTTCAGACCAAGCAACCTTCTGTTGTCTAGTTTTGGTCAGACTGTGCCAATTGTAGTCTCAGTTTCCTGTTCCTAGCTGACAGGAGAGATACCTGATGTGGTCTAATGTTGCTGTAGTCCAAAGTTCAAGGTTTGACATGTACATTCAGAAATACTGCGTACCTTTGTTGTAATTAATGATTTGAATTACTGTTGCCTTCCCTTCAGCTTGAAGCTGTCTGGCCATTCTCTTTTGACCCCTGGCCTCAACAACTTCTGGACACTGGCTATTTTCCCTTTTCCAGACTGTACTCTGTAAACCCTAGAGACAGTTGTGTGCGAAAATTGCAGTGGAACAGCAGTTTCTGAAGTCCTGAAACCAGCCTGTCTGAAACCAAATAACCGTGCAGTGTTGAAACTTACTTAAATCACCTTTCTTACCAGTTCTTATGCTTAGGTTTTCTTGAACATATCTACATGCCTAAATGCATTGAGTTCCTGCCATGTGGCTGGCTGACTAGAGATTTATGATAACAATCAGCTGAACATGTGTACCTAATAAGGTGTCCAGTAGTTCCATTGTCATGAACATGACCCACAAAATTTGTCAAACCTACTAAAACATTTGATAACAGTGATCAAAAAGATTTCCAAACCTCAAAGCTAACACTTTGAATGAATCAGATTTCTAATTTTTAAATGTTATTGCCAAAGTAAATTAAACCAAATGTCAGTCTGTGCATCTACCTGCATCTGTGCAAAATGTAGAAGACCCTCTGGTTCGAGTACATCAGGAGATAAAAGCTGTGGAATCAAGTGGCTTTATATCATCTACTTAGTTGATGAAGGTTAAACCGCCTCACAAGACAACAAAAGAGAAATCCCATATTGTTCCATGTGGTACCTTTTTACTTGCTGTTTCTGTAATCTCAATCAGAAGAACCTGGCAGCAAACATCTAATACTTTTTTAATATTGTTTTGGAAACTTGACTGTTTTCCGTTCTTAGATCACAGTCTGTCTAAAGCATGCAACAGAGACTCCTCCAGATGTAATTTTATATTCTCCATTAGTGCTAGAGTGTTCAAAGCTAGAGAAAGAGTGACAGGATGGCCCCTCAGAGCATACAGCAGATTGGAGTGAGGCTTGGCTAAAAGTGCAGCAAGACCACTTGAAAAGGTAGAGTGTATGAACTGGAATAATGGGAGACCAAGATCAGACGCTGTTACCCTGATCCCATCTGCTATGCCAGATACTTCTGAACACTCTATAAACCACCTTTCTTACACACTTGTTAAAAGGTCCCCTGTTTGAGCGAGAAAGCGAAAGAGATGGAATAATGAGATGGAAAGATAAAAAGACAAGCTGTCTTTCCTGGTATCCTACTACTGGGTTACTGGACACTTGTAAACACTCAACAGTTCACACACATTTCCTCCTCACACATAGTAAATAGTGTGTGTGCATGCATGTGTGTGGTTCGGTATAAAGATGGATTTAGGGCATCCTGTCTGCATTGTTCCTTTGCTCTGCTATACTGCAGGTATATCTTTGGTGACTGTGTGTGTGTGTGTGTGTGTGTGTGTGTGTGTGTGTGTGTGTGTGTGTGTGTGTGTGTGTGAGGGGTGGTGGTGGTGGTGGTGGGGGGCAGAATATCGTATCTATCTTAAGTCAGTAAGGTTCTGGCAAAAATACTTTTTTTTCCCCCAAAAAATTATCTCTCTTCCTTTACTCAGCGCTATGCTGTATTTTAAAGACGGTAGTTCTGAGGCAAATTACATAAGGGCAGCTAATCAATCATCTAAATGTTTATTTACACTGCGCAATTAAATGACAGAAGAAGGTTTTTTTTGATCTACTATACTTTTTGATCTACTATAGTCCTATTTTTTTTGAAAAAAAAAAATAGGACATTTTCTGTGAATTATCAAAAACGTTATCATTTGTTATTACCAGACAATCTGAGCAATGAGCTACCATTTCTTAGGGTGAGCTTTCTATAATTTTAAACATTCATTTCTTACAATTTAAGCCCAAAGAGTTGATTTCTTTCAATTACTACAGCAACATTTCTTTATCATGTAGAAAAATTAAGACTCATGGTTAAAATTACACTTCTTTTTCTCATATTAAATAATCTCAGGGCTTCTTTACACTGACAGAAAGGCCAATTTCACTGGTCTGGTGCACTTGACATCAAAATGTGCTGTATGTGGCCCATGATGTGGAATGACATCTCTGCTATGAAGCACAGCAGCTTCACAACATTGGATCCAGACATTTAGGTCAATGTACAGTAGCCTAACTGGAAAAGATAACGTGCATCTTGTGATACTGAGGTTTTTACATATTCCCACATAGCACACAGGTCTGGCCCGGATCTGGTGTCAAGCTGGCACTGCTGGCTGACTTCTGGCATGGTAAGTGGTATGTCATCCAGATATGGGGCAGGCCTGGCGTAGATGGCACTGTTTATGTGATGGCATGCCACATCTGGCACGATTGTGGTTTGGTTTATGTGGCTCAGGCTCAGAGAAAACAGGTCTGGCCCGGATCCAGCATCAAGCTGGTACTTCTGACTGACTGGTGTCATGGCAGCGTGTATGTCAACCAGATGTGGGCCAGGTCTGGCAATGATGGCGCTATTTATGTTCCTATTTTCCTATTTTAGTTAGAAGACCCAAGTACTATACTGCTATGGTAGCCAACGTTTCAAATGCAGATTTGACAGGTTTGTGAGTGTACACTTAATCCAAAATCTGGTGAGGGTTTACTCATGTTTCCCACCGGGTGGCTGTAGCTCAGGAGGTAGAGCAGGTCCCCTACTAATCGGAAGGTTAATGGTTTGATCCCTGGCTCCTCCAGTCTGCATGTCAAAAATGTGTATGAATATAGTTAGGAAGCACTAAACTTTCTCATTTTAGAGAAATTGGGTGAATGTGTTGTGTTGTATAGAGCACTTTGACTAATCCGGGAGAGTAGAAAAGTGCTATATAAGAATCAGTCCATTCACTGTCTGAACAGAGTTTAGTCATGTCACTTTTGGACTATTATGTTCCGGCACATGTTGTTATTACATGGCTTAATTAGGTTACACATTAGGGTGACATCTGGGGCCAGAGCTGAAACTGTTCTGGGCCAGCACAGGGCCAGCAGTGTGTCTGCAACTGGCCTTGTGCTGGCCCATGTGTGGGCCACCTCTGGCAAACCAGATCTGGGCCACCAAAGGGCCGTCATTCTTTGCGGTATGTGGGCCATGTGTAAGCACATTGTGTGGGCCAGATCTAGGCCATACCAATTTTGCTATGTGGGTTGGATGTGATACAGTTTACAATTTTTCAATTAACTTTTAATTTATTGCTATAGAATACTGTTACACCCCAGTATGTTTCTATCTCTTAGCAACAGAAAAAATAACATACCTCCTGTGCACAAAGCAAAGCTTATGAAGAAGTTAGTTTCCCAGTATAATGTTAAAGATCTTGCAAATGAACACCAACTGTATGCCAGATCTTGCCACATAACATTGATGGCTGAACTTAGTAATGCCCTTGTTGCTGAAAATTCCTGCAAAAAAGTTCAAAAGTATTGTGCAAAAACTACCCAGACACTGTTTTAAAAACCAGTCTGTACTGTTAAGTGTGTGTGTGTATGTTTGTTTATATGTATGTGTTGTCCACATACATTTGGTCATGTTTATATGCGCACATATATTAGGCAAAGAGAGAAACTTGAGTTTATGTGGGTGTGTTTTTGCCCCAGCTTATCTCTCACAGTGTGTGTTAGTTTCTAATTCCCAGTGACAGATAACTGGTTGGAGCAGCACCGTGTCAGCTCTGTTTACTCAGGACAGGCCTCCTGGAAATTAGACTTAACTCATAACCACAGGCGCCGATTGTCTTCCTCTAGCACACATACTCACAAATATAGGCCAACACAAACACATCCTATGGAGGAAACTATGAATTCTAGATAGATGGGGCACACAAAACAGCATGTAAATGCACACACGGGTATTATTGTACAAAAACAGGCACACACAGGCTCAATAAACATTCACACACACACACATACACACTGTACCTGAAAACAACTTATTCAGTACCTGTCACCTCTGCTTAATAAATAAGAATCTGGTTTTGTCTTTGTGGGGGATGAGAGGTTAAGGTTTATTTGAGTGCATTCATTTGTATGTGCTTGTGTTTGAGAGAGAAACAGAGATAGGTTGAGCTGAGGAGCGTAGCTGTCTAGATTAACCATCTAGTCGGTGTGGTCAGACCCCTTAATGAAAACCAATAGAGATTCACTCGTCTTTAATGAACAGCACACAGTCCTCACAGCCTCAATTTAAGCTTGCATTAAGGCCCTGTCACTCATCGTGTATCAGTTTGTGTGTGTGTGTGTGTGACTTAGAGAGCAACTGAGTGGGCAAGGGGATGTTTTGTCCTTTTTTCCCCCTTTGTTTTGCTTTCTTCTGATTTCTTTCTATTTCTTATTTCTCTTTCTATCTTAACTTCTTTCCTCCCTTCTCTCTGTTTTTCAGCTCCCGCTAAAAGTGTTAACTGCTTTTTGTGTGTTGTGCGTGACTGTATGTGAACCTCATGGAGTCGATCTGGCAGGTGACACCTCTGATCTGGCTTCTGCAACCAGTAAGCAACCCTGGCAATAAGAAGCCACCAAATTAATTACCCTGTGTGTATTTGTCATTGAGCTAGAGAGGTTACACACATCCACGCTTACGATCTTGACTGTATTCCAAGTTTCTTCTTGCTTTCTAAGGCCAAAAAGTGTGCGACTTGACCAGTGATGTAATTATTTTTTCAAAATTGATCCTCACAAATATATTTTCTTTAATTGCCTTCAACTGTTTTTAGTTCTAATTTAATTCTCACACTTCTGAACCGTCCTTAAAGCCGAATGTCCTGGTGAATAAACATAGTGTTTAGTTGTAGGCTCAGTTCTGGTGTGGGAACAAAGTAACAAGTCAAAAGTCATTTAGGGCTTATTCACAGTATTCTGTCCTTATTGTGCCTCAGTGCATTTGGCCTCCAAAGTTCAGCCGATTTGACTCTCATGAACACTTTGCACTACCAGGGCATAGTTCATTAAATGAACTATGCCCTGACTAGCTTGAAAACATGTGCCCAGATCTGACTTGATACACATGTAGTGTTATGGCTACCACAGCCAATCCCAGATCTCTAATGATTTCTCAATAATCAACAAATATGGGAGAGAACAGTGTGTCACTGCTTCTCTATTAAGCCACAAAACGCATAAACGCAAAAATGGTTTTCAAGATTGTGAGTTACATGACACACAGAGCATTCATGAGAGAGGAGTTGATATGCAAAGACAAATTAAAGCGCACTCATTTCCTGATCTTTAAGGACATTGATGGAGGGCAATAAGGCTTGAGCACGGTAAAAGACAGTCCAGAGTGTGAGTACACACCTTACTGGCATGGAAAGTAACACTGGCACTAAAATAATAAACCAAATAACATAGTTTAATATTAATACACTTTAGCCAAAGATTTATCTTACATAGTAGTTAAATCTAGTAGGAAAAAAAGACTTTTTGATGTAAAATGTGCCGACTTCAAAACTTTTTTTCATTTTGTTATATTAGCACAGATGTAAAACTAGGATGATTAAGAGACAGCCCCTCATTAAATATTGGTTTATCATAAAGTCTACCAAAGGCTAAAGAAATCACAAAGAACAATAATGCATTTGAAGATTCTTAGTCATCCAGGTCATGCTAATACAAAGTGCTTAAGCAGACGGCAACAGGGCTTGAGAAGTCTACCTGCTTTCTACTTAAGCACTTAGAACAAACAATAATGCAACACTCTTTAGAAGACTTTGGTGCTCTCACCATGTAAATTGAATCGCAGCTGCAGTGAACACAGCTGTCTACTACTACTACTGTATTATGTGTGCCGCCTCTTTTCTAAACTCCCAAAACATGCAAACTTGTATTTGTCAGATTTAATACATACTGCTTTTTTCTTTTATGACTTAAATCTGGTTTACCTAATGTAACATATCAGATTATCATAATGTTAATAATTAAATAACATATTTTCATATTAATATTGGTATTCAGCTTTGGTACCACTTACTTAGATTAAAGTCTGTGTGTGACCCAGACTATTCAGTAATTTATTAAATTGACTTCATTTGCCTTCACCTAAAAAAAATATATTTGAAGAACAAAAATCATTGTTGAATTAGTGGTGGTGACCTCACCAGATGTCACTTATTAGGTGATCAGACTGATTCAGAGCTATGATAATATGTTTTTATTTGTGTGCTACAAGTTTGCCTGCTGGTGTTCAGTGCAGTTTAACTTCTGGTGGAATAATAAAGTGTGCGATTTGTTCTGCGCTGTCAGGCCACTAAAGGGTAGGAGTGTAAAACTGTAACACAACTTTTTGGAGTATTTGATGCCATGTTTATTGTTTACTGATAAACAAAAGGCTTTCAGATCAGATACAGCAGGTAGCGAGTGTCGGCAAGCTGAGGTAAAATAACAGGTCACACTGTGTTATTTGAACAGCTATTTGACCCGTTTGACCTGACTGTGTTACAACTTGACTGGCAACATGATCTCAGCCTCACTAGACCTGTGTACCATGACTCGTTAATTCAGCAGCTAGACTCACAAGGGTAATGAGGGTACTTCCTCTGTGTGTGTGGGTGTGCGCGTGGGTGTGTAAGAGTGAGAGGCGAAACTACAACACCACCACCTTTCCCGCAGTATCACTTTACTACACACAATCCGGCTTCTGCGATAGATGCGGTGCTACAGTACTTCTGGGGTTCTTGTTGTAATGTCACCTGTAATTCTGCTAAAACCACAGTTAATTATAGAGATGTGCCAAATTATCAACTGAACATCAGGATTGGGAGATAATCACCCAGGTGACTCTCATTGGGTAAAGAAAATGACATACAACAATGGCATTTATGGAATTTATCTACTGGGTCCCATAAATTGTGTGCCCCTAATATCTTGGATTCAGTTTCATAAATTTGTATAATTGCATTCTCACCAATAGTTGTGCAAAATTACAGGACCTTTAATTTTATAATAAGGTGATCCAGGTTACTTTATAGAGCATGTTGTTACAAATTACACAAAAGAATTTAGATTCAGCAAGCTGTACCTGCAATATTGCTAGCAAAATCAGTAAACGGTAAACAATAACAGCTACAGTATATTCTTTTTTACTTATGTACAGGACTGTGCAGAAGTCCTAGGTCAGCCTTCGTGTATTTATATTTTGCTATGAAAATGGGAAGTAGGTGTACTGATTAACTGAAACATCTGCAAATCTACATGTAAATATGTTATATAAGACAAAACCAGAGATTTTTATGCTTGTTCTAACAAGCTTAGAAATCATTATTTGGCACCTTTATTCTTCAACACAGTCCGAACTCTCGTAGGTAAGTGCGCTTTCTTTGAGTAATTTCTTCAGGAATAGTTCTCCAGGCTTCTTGAAGACATGCAAAGCTCTTCTTTGAATATTGGCGGCCTTTTGTTCCATTCTCTATCAAGATGATCCTACAGGCCTTCAATAATATTGAGGTCAGGGCTCTGGAGAGGCCAATACATGACTGAAGGTGGTATGTTTTCAATGGTGAATCAAAATCTATTGCTACTTTTCTGCCTTCGTAATTCCATCAATTTTGTCACGATCCCCAACACCACTGGCTGAAATGCAGGTCCAAACCATGACAAACCCTCCCCCTTTTTTACTGATGTCTGTAGACACTCATTGTTATGCCTTTCTCCTCACTTTTGATGATGACATGAGCCAGTAATTTAAAATTTGGATTCACCACTCCGTTGAACCTTTGCCACTGATTTTTAATCCAGTTCTTGTGTAATTTGGCATTTCTCAGCCTTTTCTCCCTGTTCTCGTCCATAATAATGGCTATCACTGCTACACACAATCCTACCTGTAACCTTCCTATTTGGAAAGCTCTCATAACTCTCACAAACCCCCCACCCTCCTACACAGAGACACACACACAGAGAGAGAGAGAGAGACTGACTTTCACCTGCACATTTGCATCTTAGCTACATGGCCAGACAGTGGAAACAGACACCAGCAAGCGCATCATCTGAGCCACCTTTGGTACACACTATTACTTTCCACTCTGTTACCTTACCTTCACACAGTGTAACCTTTCTTAGTAATTACCTCAGCTTACACCAACACAATGAGACCTCAAATGCAGTTACCTGTGCAGTGCTGCACGTATAACATCGCAGGCTAATCAAACATTTTATGGACACATCTATCTAAAAGGGAAGTGATTAGTGAGCACAAACACATAGAGTCAATTGCTAAAATACACTGTTTAGCACAAGAAAATCATGTCTAAGGAGCCTTTGTTCCTTCACTTAATATTCTGAAGGCTTTACTCCATGATGACAGCATGCAGAGTGTAAACAACTGGCACAAATTCAAAATGTCAATTGTCAAAGTGTCCCTTTTTAACAACTCTGGCACATTTATTGTGACATGCCCACTAGGAAATGCAACTAATGGCATCAAGGTCTAATTACGAGCCAGCTCTGACTGTGCTCCAGGCATCATCCACTGATACAGTCTTTGCCCATAGAAATGTTTCTGATCATGTGCTCTGTCTCAGGTGCTATTTGTCATCCTCTGGCTGAGCATGTACTAATCACTACTATTACATTTTAGCACACTTAAGCAGTCCCTAACAGCTTCATTGTTTCTTTGTTTCTTTAGTTTACTTATCAATGAATTATGTAATTAATTTACCCAAAGCTCCAAAAGTCCTTTGAGGGATCCATTTTAAGATATGCTTTGAAATTCTTTAGAAAATCTGTTATTAAAAAGGAGATTGCTCTTGATTTGGGATTTATCCCATTCCAGTGATAGTTCATCAGTCCAGCCTTTTCTTGTGATCTTATTGGTTCTACATTTGAAAGTTATATTCATACACAGCAAGCATGTGTTAACAGGGCTTTTTTAGAGCTCACAACAAACATTGTTTTTCAGAGATAATGACAAAAGTAACATTTTTATGTGAGGATAACTGTTCTGTGTAATAACACACAATAAAAATGCAGTGCAGAAATACACATTAAACAATGTTCAAAAATTTGTGTATTTTATGATGACATCAGTTGCCCATTTTTATATCCTTGTGTAACAGAAAAAAACACTTGAACATTTACTTTGGAAAACAGGATTTACAGCAAACATGAGGATGGTGGAGTGGGCATAAAGTAACTGCAGAGCATAGTGGGAACTCTGTCTTCCAAGTTTTTATCACTTCCTTTTCCCTCAGTGTAACATGGAAACTTGTTCACCTCTGTTTCTTTATGTGTCCTCAGCCCACTCTGTCTACTCTTCTTCATCTTCCTCCATTCAACCTCTCCATTTCTTTCATCACTTCCAAATGCCCGAGGTTGATCGCTCAGTCTGATGGCTCCCGGCAGGAGGCGTCGACTCAGGGTGTAAGACTACTGGTAACAAACAGAGTGCTACCAAATATAATGGTAGCGCTACATGATTTCTCTAGATTAAATAGACAACATTCAAATGTTCCTATTCCAAAAACAACCACTTTTTGTGGTGTGTTTTTTTTCTTTTGCTTCTGTTTCGCTTGTTGGTGTTTATTTATACAGTAAAGCACTTTGAGCTTCTTGTATGCGATAGATACATAAAGTGTAGTTGAGTACACAAACATATACGCACATACCTTAAATGCCGTGCAGAAAATATACTAAATCAATAAATAAGATGAAGTAAATCTATTCAATAGCAGCATGTCTGTCAGCATGAATACTAAACATATTCAAAAATGAGATTTTGCTTTGTTCATTTTTAATCTATATTACACTTTTCTTCATTTTAGTCAATAGTAACATGTGCTACCAATGTATCTACATGAAAATAAATATAAAAGTAAAAACGTCATTAAGTATTATTGAATGATTTATATAACCAGAATTTTGTATTGGCATCTCTTACAGTTTAGAAGAATTAGGTTATGTAATGTGTGACAAAATAGAAAAGCTAAAAGAAAAAAATAAACATCTTTGCGTGAAGAGCACTTCGTGTGTTTATCTCATTTCTTCAAACCCGAGCCTTGACTGCGTTGCAAAGTAATAAAGCAGTGCATGGTTTTCACAGAGAGCTAGTAATTATGGGGGCGCTGTGATGAGAAGGTTTTCTCTAGATAGACTAGATTGGCCATTCATTACTAACCCTACACGTACACACAAACACACACAGCAGCGTCAGAGAGACAATGGAGCGCAGGCTGATTCAATCTAGGCTTGTAGTTACAGACAACAATGAGATAATCAAGTAGAGCATTACACTGCACAACACAGGGCTAGCTGTGGGAGTATGTGTGCATCCCCACATCTTAGCTACATGTCCTATTACTTTTCTTCTCTTTTTTTTACGTGCAAAGTGCAATTCATTTGGTTTCCATGTCAACTAAAAATTGAAAGATTTTTAGGGGCACAGCAGATTAAATGGGAGAGAGAGAGATGGGAGTTAAGAGCAAAAATGTAAAGAAATCAAAAATGTTTGAAAAGTGAAGGAGAAAGAAGAGCATTAGGGAAATGAAAAAAGAAGGCAAAAAGGTCTGTAATGCAGACCTTTTTCAGGACCTTTTCAGTCCTGTAATGCAATGTGAATGTATTCGGGATTCTGTCTCCATTTGTTTTGCCCTCTTTTTACCAGTACTTGGTTTCCCTTTTGCTTCTCAATTGATATGTGCTTGATTTCCAGAAACCCCCTCCGGCACCCACTGGGGAGCCTTTTTAGATTTTACGCTTGGATATATCTGTTTAACTCCCCGTTTACCCTTCTGACAACATGACACACACATACACGAAGCGATGTGCTGAGCTGCCAGTGGAGGATGTGTGAGAGAGGACCCCATGGTCCTCTGGGAACTGGATATAATACAGTACAATAAAAGAAAGGCTTGGGATTGTGAGCTGGATGTTTTTATTGTGGCCTAAGACACCTATCATTGATGCCTTCATATATATATATATATATATATATATATATATATATATATATATATATATATATATATACATATCTGGTTAAAATGTCTTTTAAGTTACTTTAGAGAATACTGGCCTATAAAATAACATTTACACTGAGCAGGCGTGTTTAATTAGAAAAAAAAAGGGTTTTTTTTGCAATGATCTTAATTTAAGTAATATCAGTGTTTTATGCTATATTCTATCCATGATATTAGATTTGTGTACATGGGGTGGTGTTATGCTAATGAGACATTAGATGGTTAACACAGTGATCCTGTGGGGGTTGGGGTGGGAAGAGTTGTATCTAAATAACTGACAGCCAGCAGTAAAGATTAGTGTTTATCTGCACTTTACTTGTATTTAAGAAAATAATGCTGAAATATTCATATTACATCACTATAACTGTTAAAGGCATAAAAATATGGAAGTAAAAATATATCAGAGAGCAAACAAATTAAAATGTAACTAAATAGATATCTGACCCAAGTGATCTTTAATGCCTTTCATTCTGCTGAAACGGTTGATTGTCAGAATATATCTATCGATCCACCTCATCTCTCTCCCTGTCACCCTTTCTCTCCTCTCCACCCTTCTCGTGAACCTTTGACCACGATCGCTAAAGGTCAAAGGTGAAGGCTTTGGGTCAAATTAGTGACATTGAAGAGTCGAAAGACCCTCCTGACTGTTTTTCTCCGTTTAAGCAGGCGTAAAGAATGCGATTGTTCAGTTAGATTGATTGGTGGTGCATGCCTGAGACTCGCAGTATTCGTGTGCGTCTGCGTGCGTGTGTGCATGTTGTCACAGCAGCAACAATGCATTTCAATAGGTCTAATACGAAAGCTGTCAATACTGTTGATCCAAACCACAATGCTTCAGAGGAGGTTATTGCCCTTTGGCTGGTAAAACTGTGTGTGCATGTGTATGTGGATAAAGACTGTGTATAGATATGTTATATGCTTGTCTGTGTGTGTGTGTGTGTGTGCATCTGTTAATTGACAGATGTTGGCTCTGACACAGCAGCCAGAGGGAAGTAAAGGAACTATGTATTGATTGGCCTAGTTATAACTGTCAGCTACCTGTTCTTACATCTGTTCTCATAATGATCGTTCATTCCTTTTTTCCTAGTTTTTGTCTTTCATATGTGGGTTTCTCTGCTTACTTCACCTGTGAGATGAACTAGTTTTTGCCTCATTTTACCCTTAATCTGCTTAATATTGACTGTGTCACAAGAAAATGTACCACCGGTGTGAAATATTAATATTTCCAACTGGTCTCCAAAGACCGCTGCGAATGGGTCTAAGCTTTGAGAAATGTAAATGAAGATGAATTGTAATTTAGTTCCACTTATGTATTCTGAGTGTCAGCTTGTTTATTTTTGTACATTCTAGGTTAAATGTGATTTTCAATACCTATTTATTTAATATTTGGGTCATTACTTTGTCCCAATAGTGTTTTTACCTTGATAAATTGTCCTTGTTGTTGCACAATAATGGAAGGCTTCATATTCACTGTTGATTTAAAAAAAAATCAGCTCTTTATATTTCTAGGAAATTACACAATTATTACTGAGCAATAGCACCCTAGTGGTCGTATGTTTTCTTTGTGTGTGTGTGTGTGTGTGTGTGTGTGTGTGTGTGTGTGTGTGTGTGCGTGTGTCACCTGTGCATTGGTCTGCATGTTTAAATGTCTACAACAATTTCTGTTTGTGTATGTGTGTGTGTGTTGTGAAATTAGGTGTTATTGAGGGCCTCTGTTTGAAATATCCCTGTGGTGCCTCTTCTCACAACTGGAGATCAAACAGTACACTACACACACACACACGCAGACACACACACACAAATCCCTGTAGTCATTATCAGATCCCCTCAGATCCTCTGAAAGCCTCAGACTGAAGTGGAATTTACTGTTCTTTTTATTTACTGGCTATGGAAGGCCTGACACTAGCAACATAAAGGAACCTTACATACACATGTACACACACACATACAAAAAAAAGTGTTATATTGGCATCTCAAGTCTTACTAGGATGATCGTAGTGTTATTTTTTATAAATGTCTGTGTGTACCTTATCGCCTCTTTAATGGATGGGCCAGTTACTATATGTGCACATAGTAACACATACAGCAGTTATTAACATTTATATATAAAGATTTATTATAAATACAAATTATTTTCATATTCATATATTTCGTTATCCCCGTGTGAATGTGATGTTACTTTCTCTGTTTGCGTTTGTTTTATGCATCACATTCAACACATGTCACCTGTACACAAAAAATGTCACCAGAATTTGCATCTGTTGAGGAATTTTGTTCCAGAATTGCAAATAAAGTCCTTAAAAATCTCAGATATATAGCTTAACAGATGACAATTCAGTCCAGTAAAGCTGAAGATGTTTTTCACGACCATCAGGAAAGCGTTGCTGCTAAATTTAATTGAAAACTTTATTTTTATTTTAAATGTTTTGTGATTGTTATTAATCATTCCTGCATTACATATAGATATCATGCAGCATGGTGGTACAGTGGTTAGCACTGATGCATGTTTTTCCCGTGGGTTACGTGGGTTCTCCGGCTTCTTCCCACAGTCCAAAGACATGCAATTAGTGGGGTTACGTTACTTGATGATTCTTAATTGGCCCAGAAGTGTGAATGTGACTGCAAATGGTTGTCTGTCTCTCTGTATTAGCCCTGTGTCAGATTGGCAACCTGTCCAGTTTAAAGGTGTACCCTGTGTATTGCTCCATGGCAGCTGGAATAGGCTTCAGCGACCCAGCTGTCCTGATAAGGATAAGTGGAAGAGAATGAATGGATTTATATTCATATTAAACTTTTTGTGCTGTTGTTGTTTTGCATTGCTGCTTTGATAAAGTCGCCTGGTACCTCTAAAAGAGCCCTTATCTTTAGGTGGGAAAGCACTCCCGTCAGTTCGTTTAAACAGATCACACAAGTTATTTTCATTTTATGTGTGTGCAATTCACAAAATAGTGATGTGCTGCACTGTAATACTAGCAAATGTAGCTGTGTGTTTTGTCATATGAGCCCCTAAACATGTAATACCTCTAAAACAGCTGGATCTGAAATGATATTACCTGGAATTGTATTACCTGTGTGTATGCAATCCATGTAGCCGTGTGTGTACCCGGGCCATACACACGTGTGTGTTTCTCAGTGTTTGTCTAACTGATCATATTTGTCTTGTGAATGTTGTTGAATGTAAATCAGGTCTATCAGATTCCCCACAGACAGGCAGGTGTAGCAATATTATGGGATTTGTGGAGGTAAACTCTCTATGACTGTGTGTGTGTGTGTGTGTGTGTGTGTGTGTGTGTGTGTGTGTGTGTGGTTAGAGGCATTATGGAGATCAGAGGCAAGCTGGGAGCCTCCAAGGCTATTAGCTCATCTGTATTGTATTGAGACGAGGGTATGTACACATCTGCTGATGACACTAGAGGATTGAGCACTGTGTGTGTGTGTGTGTGTGTGTGTGTGTGTGTGTGTGTGTGTGTGTGTGTGTGTGTGTGTGTGTGTGTGTGTGTCTGACATACACACCTTTATTTTTTTTCTCTTCCTGTGTGTCCCTGCATGCGCCTTTTTGAAACTTCCTCATGTTTGTAAAGTTCCAATATTATTATAATTTGACAGCTATGTTTTTGCCGGCAAATTGTTCAGCTGTGGTAAAACAAATGATAAAAATATAGACACATAATATAAATCCTTTTTTCTCTTGCACGATCTGATCTATCAAGGGAGTTATTGCTATCAAAATGTAAAGCATTTCAATTTGTGAGTCATAAAATGAAGAAAAAATATGTGAGAAGGAAGTGTTGTTTAAATCACTCCATCTGTGCCCAAGTTTGATATGACCACTTTTGTATACAGGCCTCTTTTTTTATTTCATTATTTCAGTATATCCTTGTGCCAGTGACAGTTAGCTATTATAGCGTCCTCTTTTATTTCATTACAGTTTCTTCCTTTTATCAAAAATTGGTTTGTTCAAGTGTCTGGCAGGTTAAACCAAGTACTGTATTTGAAATTAACCTTGAAACACTTTGTTTCAGAATCCAGAGCCTTCTGATCTGCCTCTTTTTTTATGTTATTAGCCTGAGCTGCCCTGATTCAGAGTGCTGACTTTCCTTTTTTGTCAACCCACTGAATCTAAGTCAACTGATGAATACAAATGCCACTTAATGTTCCATTAACCAGACAAAAAAGTCATAGAGAGAAGACGTTTGATGAATAAAAGGAGAAGAATCCAGCTTCTGTTTTTTTGTGCCAACGTTAGCAGGTTTTAACCCACTTTGATTGATATGGCGTCAGACGTTACTCGATTAAACAGTGTTTCACACTGCATAGATTCCTACTTAAGAGTCTCAAGACCTCTAAATTATTTATTGATGTCTGTTCCAATCTACATCTGACTAAAGAGGACTGTGCTATGTGTGTGGGTGGAGAAGAAGAATTCGGGGGGGATTGCTGGTCTACAGCGCCTAGAGGAACTTGTTTTCTATGTGCACTTGTTCACCTGCCCATCTTCTCTAATGGGGCTCAGCAGGGAGGGATGAATAGGGCTGGAAGTGGCAACACTGCAATGAAATTGCATCGTGGCAGCTCTGTGTGTATGGGCCACTGTTCTCACAAGTAAAATCCCACCGCTGTCTGTTCTTTTTCAATTCCTACTTTCACCCATAGGAGAAGAAAAATGAGAAAACCGTGTGCAGGCACATATACAGTAATTCGCCAATGAACAAACTATCAAGCAGGGAAGAGGAGAAACACGTATACTCACATGAACATTCTGATAAGGTACCTAGCCAAGTAAGTAAGACGATATTGGGTAAAATCCTTGGCAAGCAGTTCAAGAATCTTTTTAAAGTTCAGTGGCAAAACAAAGCAGTTTCTTATAAGGTTGCACTCTTTCCCTAGAGTTAACGGATTGGGAAATATACAAGTCTGATTTATTGCAAAGCTGTTTTGAGGCATTTAGTCTCCCAGTGTACCAATGACAAGGGTTCAGTTGTAAAGTGTGGGGGGGAAGTGGTGGAGTGATTGAATACTTTTTACTTCTAAGTTGTAAAACATTGCAATTTATTGTTGAGTTCACAAAGGTAAAGATGTGAAACGTTTACCTACACTGTAACTTGTAACTACGACACTTCAAAAGAATATATATGAATATTATATGCGATTGACAGTTTCACTGATTGTTTACAATATTAAAATCATTTGCAATCAACATGGATTACACTGATAATACAATACAAGACCGAGCACTCGCCTTTATAACAAAACCCAACAGCAGTAGCTGCAACACTCAGAAAAACTGTGCAGGGTGAGGAACAAGACAAAGAACCAAAAACATTTCTGTGTCTAATTTCTCCATACGCCAAGATGTGAATATCCCAGACTGATCAAGATGTATCAGAATAACTTGATTCGTGTAGGCCCCTCCTTGCATCTAGCAGGTCCCAAAGGGTCTCCTATAATGCCCTGATAACCGACACCACAGAGCACCACCAGATACGTGCTCGCCTGAAAGGTTCGGATTTGTTCTGGAGAAACAAAAGTAGGCAGTTTTTAAAATTGCGGTCAATCGGTGTATGTTCATGCTGCCTAATACTCATTTTTAGCAATAATAATGAACTACATTTAACAGGTTTTACAGATAACTTGCTGCTGATGAAAAAGATAAAAAGGGGTGTCTGTGCCTCAGCTGGTGGAGTGGGTCGTCTACCAGTCGCTATGGTTGGTGATTCGATCCCTGGCTCTTCCTTGGGCAAGATACTGATTCGATTTGGTGAATATAACTTGTAGTAGAAAGTGCTTTGAGTTCTCAAATTGAGTAGAAAGGTACCATATACCAGTTCATTTATCCTAAAATCTGGTGTAACAGTCAGTCTTTCTTAATCAAGATGTATATTATATATGTTATATATGCATATTCTGCTGATCTTTTCAGTATACAAAATGTATATTGTAGCACTGTTACTTTCTACATCTTACAGATTATGCAAAGCCAAGGGAATGGATATTTATTTCCTAACGCTTGCACAAGAGTCAAATACTGCTCATTATCATAAATATTGCTCGCTATGTTTTTGATTCAGTATACAGTAAAGTCCCTCTGGCTGGAGTTGAGGGTATACTACATACACCTCTGATGCACATGCACTTATCTATAGATGCACATGTTAGATTGCAAACTCTTAAGTGAGTGTGAAAGTGCATTTGAATGAATGATGGCTGGGATCGAAGCATCACTGTGACCTTGAGGCCTGAAACACTGGATGGAGGCCTCTGCTGCTGGTTGGATAAGGTTGGATGAAAAGTGGTGAGTTAATTTACTTTGAATTGTGCGGGAAGTGAGCAGGGAGCTTTAGCTCTGCAGGTTGGCCCATGTTTCTCTCCCTGCTGTTTATCAAGGACCTGTCTCAGGGGCCAGGTATTGATTTCTGCCTGGATGAGATGGGATAGCCCTCGAAGACTCAGTGACGGATGGATGAGGAGGAAAGAAAGGGATAAGTGCAGGAGTTACTTCTTGTTCCAATACAAAAGGTTTGTAGAAATGTTTGCCGTGGGACATACTTTTTAGTTTGCTTGATCCTTTGCTCCCAGTATAAGCATTAGCCAGAAGACCACATGGGTGTTAAATTTATGTTTGTTTTTCTTCTATTGGAGCCAATTAGTAACTTGCTTACTGTCTTATTAGCCCTGAATTAAAAACAAGTGTAACAGACTGTCTCAGGGATTAAATAAAGAAATCTGAGAATCAAATAAACTCACAATATTGTGTGTATCATTTCCAATATATCAATTTACTTCCATTTACTTCTTATGTTTTGCCTCCTCTCTTTTTCAGATTGCATGTGAACTCCTGCCAAATGTGGACTCTATATTTTATTTCAGCTGGATTCAAATTATGCTTTTTTTGGGCTCTCTATCACATACGCACAGTCTTGACTCTATCAAGGTTGTATAGTTGGTTGTTCCCCTTTTAAGTGCCTAGTGAAAATCACAAAGCAGACACACACACACCTCCTAGGCCCTTTGTCAACTTAACGGCTGCCGATCAATGGCAAGGGGTCAGTCTGGTGATAGAGATGCTTGAAAGTGGATGTGTGTGTCTGTATATTGGTCTCCTTTCATTTGTGTGCTTTCATGTGTCTGTGTGTGTGTTTATTTGAGGGTGTGTCTGTATGTGTGTGATAGAGAGCGGGGCTTAGGACTGCCAAGCGATTTGGGGGATTGGCGGGAGGGGGGTAGAAGGAAAAGTGGCCAAGATTCATTTTTTCTCATCTGGTACAGAGGGAGAGGAGGGAAGGCCGGTGTGTTATTTTTCTTGGCTTTAGCCCTCACAGCTCTAAGTGGGTATTGATCAGGTGCCTTAATGCAAACCTGTCAAATTAATTTTGCAGGGAGAGAAGGCTGTGACTGCTGCGAGATTGCTTCACCATTGAAAGGGGTAAGATTGTAAGGTGGTGGTGGTAGGGGGTGCGATGGATGGATAGAGCAAGAATGGAGGGGGTAAAGAGATGTTAGAGGTGAGGGGACTGAATTTTTATCATCTAAATAGGAAGTGAGTTTTCCAGTATTTTCATGCTTTTACTCGGTGAGTGTTTTCTTTTAGTTGACAACTTGCCACATTTACCTTGTTGGTTCAGTAGTCGATCCTCAGACAAAGGCAACTTATATTTAAGGAATATATGCACAATTACTTACACAAAAATTCCACATAAAATCACTAGATGATCAGTATTTGTTGCTGGTTATTGTCAGATAATTTGACTTGTAGTGGAAAAGCCACAGGTGTTACCAGAAAGTGAACTAGCAGGCACAATGCCAGGCATTTTCAGTTTTATTATGTACATCTGTGCTTTACATAACTGGCCTTTAACAGTGTTTTATTTAAGCCTTTGGGTTCAAGCCTGTTTTACACAAACTGTATTGTAGCTACATACTTGAGAGCTCAAGGCCAACACGCTGCTTCATTTTTAGGAAGCACTTTTTTTTGTTTTTGTCTTTCTATAGAGTATATTACACTCGGTCTGTAGTTTTTTTTACAGTTGTGCTGTGAAGTCTCATCTTTAAACAACTGCTTGAGCTCAGGCTTAACTCTGGCCTGATATTTTAACCTGTTAGTTAGTGAACAGCCTGCCAGAGTGTTTCTGAACTGTGAAGAGTTAAAAAAACAGCCATAAGTAACTTTTATGATGAGGGATTTGAGGGATAGAGTGGTGTCACACTGCGTGACTGAGGACATCGGCATGTTATCTACTGCAGTGTGTTTTCTCCAATTTTCACTTCTCTCTCCTAGTTTATCTGATAGCTGTAAGTTTTACACAGTAGGCTGTAGCCGCTTTCCATCGACCATCTCAGCTTTAGGTGTGCTTTATGACCCATATACTGTAGTACAAAACGAAGACAAACACACTCTCGCTCTGGCTTGAGACACACCACAGTACATGAATAAATTCACCCTAGGTCCTGTATGTACTTCCACAGATGTATGCACATTCAAATCCATGCAAGACTACAAGCACGGAGACACACTAATATCTCAGATACACACACAGACATACACCTATGCACACTGGTAATATGGCAGCGCTGCCTTGAACAAATCATTGTAATAACTTTCTCTTAGGGAAACAGAGCTGCATGACAGAATTATAGTGCTAAGTATTATGTTGATTCAGAATGAGCTTTACAGTGGAGATTTTAAAATATTTCATATTGCAGATGACATTTTAACTATGTTTTAAATTCATCTTGATGAGGTTGTTTAGAGCAAGACGGCACATCACTCCCAAGTCGCACATCATCCATCTGACTCACAGTCTGGGGCTTAAATGTTGCTACAGATGTTGTTGTGATGTGTAAAGTGAAAAACTAATGTGAAGAAATGTTTGCAGTCAGCAGCATCACCAACCCCACTCTCCTTCTTCTGACTATTGAATAGTTAACTGATATCTGTTTTAAATAAGGTTTGGAAGCTAGTGTCATATATGAGTGAGCTATTGTGGTTAAGACTGCAACATTCTGAGAGACTCGGGGAGACAAAACATAAACACAGTGTGGAGAAAACCACGAGCAGCTGGGTGCATCAAAGATAGTATTTTTTAAAAGTTACTTAACTTCTAGTCTGTCAGTTTGTATTTTTTAAAAAGCAGTGAAATACAGTGGACTGTGATTCTGTCACAGTCCTGGGCCATTTTGACCCAGCGTTTTGAGTTTTAGTTTGTTTTTATGTTTAAGTCCTTTAGGTTGTCTAAGTTCATTTCTATCATGCCTAGGTTGTCATTATAGTTTGTTTATTAGTTTCCCCTTGTGTTTTCAACCCCTGTGTTAAGTCTTCCCTGTCCTTTATGTGTTTCATGTCGGCACGTCATTTGTTCTCAAGTTCATGTTGTCATGTCTGTGTCTCATTATGTTTCCTGTTTTATTTTGAAGAGGTCATGTGTTCCTGTGTTCATTGTGTTTAGTTTTACTCTTCCACTGTGACGTCGTTATGTTTCCCCATGTGTTTCCACTTCCCCTGATCACCTCCTGTGTGCTTTTAGTCTGTGTTTGTTCATTTATTTCTTGTCCGAGCGTCTGTTATCCTACCTTGTCTCCATGATTATGCATTCATGCCAGGTCTCTATGTCTATGTCCATGTTCCAGGGTTTTGTTACGTTTAGCTCACCCAGTTTAGGTTATGATTTAGTTTTGTCTTTGCTTTTGTTTTTTATTGCTAAGATCAGCCTTCAATAAATGGCTTGTTTTCAGTTAATATAAAGTCTTGTTATTTTGCGTGTCCGCACTTGGGTCCACCTTCTTCACTCCATATAGTCTGCCTCAGCGAGACTGTGACAGATTCCAAATGTAAACTTGGGAGGAATCCATTATAGAGAGAGAAAAGTTCAGGAGTAGCCAAGTAAACAATCTAGAAAATCCTTCACAACATCCAGCCAAGTCAAGAGCTGTCTTGACGAGGTTAGCATCAGTGTTGCCAACTTAGTGACTTTGTCGCTATATTTAGCGAGTTTTCAGACCCCCTTAGCGACTTTTTTCTAAAAAGCGACTAGCAATAAATCTGGCGACTTTTTCTGGTGTTATTGGAGACTTATTTATGACGACTTTTTGACGTGAAAGTGCGTATCGCTCTTACTCTCAACAAGCAGCGGGTGCTGCCGTGGGCACCTCACCCGTGCCAAAGCGCTCACAGGCAGAGGATAGCCCTCCCCCCGCTGCTATCAGGGCAGAAGATGTTCACATATATGCGTCCAAACTGCAAATGAATCGCACATGAGCGAAGCCGCTGCTCCCGCACTGACTGTAACGCAGTCAGTTCTTCTTTTACTGTTATGCTGTTTTGTGGATCACAAGGTTTAAAACTACTTATAAACACACACACACAAAGTAACTCCACCAGAGTGCCTATTTCGGGTCACTTTTGCCGGTCCAAGCCCGGGTAAAGGAGCAGGGTTGGAATTGTGACATTAAAAAAACCCAATAATTGCTAAAAAAAAATTTAATTTGTAGTTCTAAATAAATTCTAAATGCATTTAGGACGTATTTTACTCACTTTATGTCTCTTCCACGATGTTATTTCTCTCTCCAACAACGTAGGTTACAATTACATTAGCATGACCAATTATGCAAATTATGATGACATCATTGAACGACTTCTAGCGACTTTTAGGACAACCAATAGCGATTTTCTTTACTGAGGAGTTGGCAACACTGGTTGGCATTTCTTTGTCAAGGTCTACAATCAAGCGATGCCTTCATGAAGTACTTCATGGCATTTTGGCACAAAATGTCTAAAAGATCCTGCACAGTTCAGAGGAAAAAATGTTTGGACAGATAAAACCAAGATTAACATGCAACATTATGTCGGGAAGAGAAAAGTCTGGAGAATGATTTTCTTTTTTGATGATGTGACTGCTGATAGAAGCAGCAGGATGAATTGTGCAGTGTACAGGGCTATACTCCCTGCTCATATTCAGTCAAATGCTGCTAAAGCGATCAGAGGGTGCTTCACAGTGCAAATGGATAATGACCCAGTGCAAACTGCAAGAACAACCCAAGAGTTTTAAAAATAAAAAATTTTTTAAAAAATTTAAGTGACCAAGTTTTTCGGTAACTGAAGGCAGACAGACCCACAAACAAGCAGCAACTGAAGGTGACTGTGGTAAATGACTGGCAGAGCATCTCAAGGGAGGAAACACAGCATTTGGTGAGGTCCATGGGTTCTAGCCTTCAGGTTGTCATTGACTCCAAAGGTTTTCCATGAACGTATTAAAAGCAATTCTTGTATTCAAATGTATCTTAGTTTGTTTAATAATTTTGAGCCTGTTTATAAAAAAGAGGACTGCTTATAAAAAGTCGCTGTAATTCATCGATTTAAGGCTGAAAGTCTGCACTTTAGTCACATTTGAATTGTTTGATTTAAAATCTGCTATGGTCATGTACAGGGGGAAAATTACAAACATTGTCTATACCAGCAAGCGGTTCTCTCTTACTTTCAGTCTGATGGTTCAGCTAAGATTTGTTTCTTTCTTGTTTTTTACTCTAGTTTTCCTTAGTTTTTTTTTTTAGTGTTTCTTTGAGCCCCTCTGGCCCCAGTTTAAATGTAAACATCAGCAGAAGCAAAACTTATTCAATTCACATCAGTGAAGCAAAGTGATTGTTGATTTAAGCTCCCCAAATAGAAAGCTCATTTCAAGAAAGATTTCCCATGCAGAGCAGAATTTGCATATTCCTAAAAAACCATTCTCTGCTTTTTTCACTCTCCGGGGCTCACACAAACACTGCCTTCATTTGAATGGTAACTCGAATTGTCTCACTAGCTAGCTAGCTGCTTTGGCACTTGAGATGCAAATGTATTGGGTAGGCGCACGCGTGTGTTTGTGTGTGTGCGTGTGTGTGTGTGAGATGTATTTGTGCAAGCTGCAGATTGGCTGGCTCATCTCAACAGAGGTTCCATTACCTCTCAGTGGCTTTCATCTGCTCATAGGCGAAAAAAAATAGCATCTGAGGTGAATGAGACACAATCCAACATGCATAAACACACACGCAGACAAATGCACACACAGACACACACATAGGCAAATGTACAACTTGGCTCCATACAAAAGTATAGAGCCAAGTGTGTATGTGTGTGTGTGTGTTCATGTGTGAGGCAGGAATACAAATAGCTTTTATCACAAAATAGAATAGCACTCGCAGCTTGTGCTGGTGAGTGCAGCCTAAAAGCAGATATTTTCCTACTCCTCATCAAACTTTGCTGTTCAACTAAATAGCATTTCTGTTTCAGACCACAGTCACCTTTGTATATTTAATCGGTATTAAGGACATTTTGCCACCATTACAACCTTACAGGTTCACTCTGACAGATTCATTGTCTTTGTAAAAAAACAAGGCTACATTCAGCATTCATGGACAAATAGGGTTAAATAGAAATAATGACCATCCTCTTATAAATGTAATACCTCATCAAACTTTGAAAGTCAATGAAAACAAATAAAAAATAGTTGATAATCTATCTTTAAAAGTCAAGTAAAAGAATAAAAAGTGGTGGAGAGATCTGAGTACCTGATCTTGGTTCTTCTGCAGAATGACTTCAAAATACCCAAGAAAAAGAACAAAGCACAGTAGCTAACTAATGAGAGAAACTACGTTTGAGTTCAGCGGCACATGAAGCAGCTGACTTAATTGTCTTCATCAAAGTAGCAGCACACTGAAACTTTATGCATCATCAGATAATGAAGTAATGTCCTAAAAGTAACTGGGATATTTATTCCCTCAGTTAAGAATGATATTTCTTGTAGGAAATGAAGGAGTTTGTGTGCATGTGGCAGACAGATGACGTGTACTAGGAAGGCAGATGTAGACTGTCACAGAGCAGGAAATTCAGACAGGACTGATTGTGTTTAGTCATGACTGACATACACACGCAGGAACAAACACTTATGGAGGGCTGGAAGTTTTGCATATTGTTCTTAAACCAATTCTGTACAAGTTGGTTTTGGAAAAGGAAATGTGTGCCGGATATCTGAGAGGACCATCTGTAGATCTCTTATTAGTGCTAGTAGTTCCTGACTGCAGTGTATATGTCTGTATGTGCAAAACTCATGCCTCAAAGGAGGCACAAAACTGGAACTTTGTGGAAACTTGATTGAAAGTAACGAAAAGTTGGCAAAGTTGTTGAAACAGAAAAGATGAAACCAGAAATGTTTACATTGCAAGTTTGAAAATTTTTAAATGTTATCAAACTCAGTTGCAAAATTATGATCCTTACTGTCTTTGACTCTCAGGAAAAGAACGTGTTTTTAAAGTGGAAAAAATAGGACAGAAACAACTGAAAAGTTTTGTGTGTAAGCAAGCTCTTCACCAAAAAACATGCAGTGTTTTAACTTTTTATTGCGTTTCTTATTAGTGGCATCTCCTGTAAACTTGGCAATAGGACGTGTACTGAAATGATCTTCAAAAACAGAGGTAGACATTATATGAAGGGACCAAAAGACACGAGGTAAGGGAGTGAAGCTCGGTGATGGTGTGATGGAAAGAATGAGGGTGAAAATGAATAAAGTGCTGTGTGTGTTTGTGTGTGTGCAGAGGGCTCTCCTGTCAGTCCTTATATCCATCAAAGGCTGCATCCCATTCACAACAACATGACAGAGACGTAAAGCAATCTGCCAGAGCAAAAGCATTTAATTTTGAAATGGCTGCCCAATGAATCCCCATTCAGATGAACAGGGAATAACGCACACGCATATGCACACAAATGATTTTGCATGCATATACTCAAATGTGCACGTATGCATGCACAGATGCCATTATGCCCCCCCATTTATTACCTCAACCCCCACAGCCTCGGGGGGAAAGAGGAAATGTCTTTTTTAAGGATTGAATACAGCGGGATGAGCTTCGCCACTTTAACCTTACATATGCAAAATCCGGAGCTGTGTATTCATGCAGAGAGACACAAAACAGGCACTACAATCAAAAATGTCATTTCCCTGCCACTGTGATGGCTGAGACTCTTATGCTGAGGACAGAATGCTCCCATACCTAGTGACGCAGAGTTTCCTCACCAGTATTAAAATGGAAAACTTCAGTTGAATCGTATTAATCTTTGTAAATTTTGATATTCTGAAATTTGTTTCAATTCCTTGGACATATTACCTAAATATCTAGAGGGGTTCTAATCCCAAAGTTGAGAATCTCCAAATGTCATAATGGTTTTAACTTCCTGAAGCCCCATTTTAAGATCAAAACTGCCTTAATACTTCATGGCAGAGATTAATAGATTGTTGGCATGATACCTGCAGATTTGTCAGCTGCACATCCATGAGTTGATGTCCTATTACACCACATCCCAAAGGTGTTCTATTTCAGTACTGTAAACTCATTTTCATGTTCAAGAAACCATTTTGAGATGATTTGTGCTTTTTGACATGATGTGTTATCCTGCCACCAGAAGAAGGGTACACTGGGCAGTAGATCGGCAGTTTGTCACTGCAATCACCTCTCTTCCCCATTCTGAACTTTAACTATGTCTGCCACCTAAATTAATTTAGTTGATGTAATTGACTGAATATATATTTGCATTAATGACCAGTTGAACAGGTATTACCTACCATATTGGCTGGTGACTGTATTATAATTATTCCCCTAATGTAAAATGAAGGATCTCTTCCGTGATCTAAAATTTTAAAAGAAAACCAGAAGCTACATTTATTATTTTCTAATTCAATCTCGTAGCAGCTGCCTGTTTCTGTGCTGAATGACCATACCACAATTTTTTGTTTTTTGTTTTTATCAGGAAGGTGCTGTGCAGCATGGCCATGTACACACAAATATAGTCTGGTTAGGTTATTTTTTTATTTCTTTAAAGAAATTGTTTTGCAGTTTTCCATCACCTAATTCTATCACCTAATTACTCAAATGAAACACAAGTTTATGTTACGTTAGGCACATCATTACAATTTGGTTTCTGATCCTGAAATATGGAGAAAGCTCATTATCAAATGGAAATGGCATTTGTCTGCATTGAGGCGCCACGGACGCTTAATGTGTAAATGTAAAAACGCGGCTCAACATAACTTCATCGAAGCACACAAACATGAAATACAATGCACCATAATTGAATTCGCGGTATGCTCTCCTGTTGTACTTTTGAAAATGGCACTATTGCCTGAAAACTGTTGTTACCGCTAGCCAGATGATGTGAGCTTTTAGCAGCATTGTGTGGCAGACAATGAGGCCACTATTGCTGCTAGCATCAGGTGTGTGTTCCTGATAGCCAATACTGAGATCAAAAGATATATTCCAGTGTATCTTAATTGAATTGAGAAGCGTCCGCAACAGGGCTGAATATCAACTTTAAGTGTGCGTGTGTGTGTGTGTCTGTGCCATAATTTTTGTATTAGGTGATTGGTTGGTGGTTGGATGGATGGGTTTGAGTGCATATAAATGTGTGCATGTGTCTGCCTGTTAATTGAATTGCGTCTTCTCAATGTCTGAGAGGTGTGCATAACAGAGTGCGTTCATACCATACACCTGTGACAGTGCGAAGAGGCTGATTGTGTGTACAGGTGCTGGGAGTGCGTTTGATGTGAAGTAGCTGAACCTCAGCAACACATGTTTTATCACACGCACATGAGGGAAGAAGGGGTGAAAAGAGGATCATTTTCATTCGGTTTCCTGAGACAAACAACAGTAAAACTAGTGGTACAATGAAGGTTTTTTAGAGAAATTATAAATTATTTCTAGAACTTTTTTTTTCTCAGTTAAAGGTACTCAACATTTGATTATCTAGGTTTCTCTTTTCTTTGGTGAATGGTGTCATTTGAACAGTTTGACTGCCAACATGCAATAACAATCACACATTGTGCAGCGTTTTATTGTTTTGAAATTGCTGAAGATATTGTCACCATCTATTTTCTAAGCACATGTAGGATTTTCACTCAGCTTTCTGTCTTTTTTTAATCTCTCACTTACTTTTTTTTTCTTTCTCTCCAGTGTCTTCAGCTGAGCATTTCCAAAAGAAAGGTGCCTTGGCGTAATAGGGATTTTATTTAGCTTTCACTAAGTTGTGCTGCTAACTGTGCATGTCCCAAATCCAGGAGACTTTGGACATTCATACATATGGGACAGGGAGGAATGATGGGTGAAAAAAGAACATGATATAAAAGGCTATTAAAACAGAAAGACGAGAGATAACAGAGTTGCGCCAATTTCTCTCCACCATCTCTGCTTTCCATCTATCCCTCAAGCCATCTCTCTCTCTCTCAATTAGGAAATGAAAACTGCGATCGTCTTAAGAGGTGAGAGATTACTCTCTGACCCCGATGTGCATCATAGGGTAATTCACAACAAAATCCCCACTTTATGACTTTTACCATAATTAAGAAAATTCAATTCACTTACGACTTTTAAACCATCTTATCGATCTTCAGATTTGTGCAGTTTTCCACTTTTGAAGTAAAAAAAAAAAAAAGCTCGTATTAACTTCTACAACTAAGATAAAGTCCTAGAGTGTATTAATGTTAAAAGCTTTATAGATGTTTGAGAGTGCATTAATGGTATAATGTTGATCACGGGGGAATCAAAGTGATGCATTTCCATTCAGTTGTTCATCTCCTTTTCCAGACGAACAAATGAATGGAAACCATAAATGCAAA
This sequence comes from Pelmatolapia mariae, assembly GCF_036321145.2. NCBI lineage: Eukaryota > Metazoa > Chordata > Actinopteri > Cichliformes > Cichlidae > Pelmatolapia > Pelmatolapia mariae. The sequence continues at coordinate 30,667,156 of NC_086233.1, forward strand.
GGGTTCTGGGTCTCAAAAGTACAGGTTTTGACATACTGTGTATATTAATTTTTACAGATTGCCTTTTTCTGATTCTGTGAGATAAGCAGCATGTGTTACTAAAAACCTGATAGCTCTATATTGATTAATCCATTCACACAAGGACTATTTCCTTTTGTGTTTCTTCCTTCTTCTGTCGCACATCCTCCACAAGACAGACGGTTGATTATTTAGCCTGTCAGTTGCAGAAAACTTTTCTTTTCTTTCTTTTGAATTAATAAATGAAAATAAAATGCTTCTCGCTCTGTGTGTGTAGTACAGCAGTGGGAGAGGTCTGGCGCTCCGTATGTTCCATTTGCCCCCCTATGGAGCATAGAGCCCCTCCATCACCCATCATCTCCTTTACACACACAATGCCTGTATGTTTCTGGTTCTATACTTGTGAGGACCGTACATGGCATTATGTCCAATTCTGTTTGGGCCATTCACAACATCCTACCTTTTAAAAATGTTTCCACTGGGCACCATCCTAAGTTTTCTGTTGGTGTTTAGTGACATCTGGTTAGGTAAGTTAGTATAGTGGGTAAACTGTTATCTTTAATTATCTTTATTTATTTATTTTTGTAAACAGCACTGAGTTGTATGTATGAAACCTTTCTTTTTTCTGATTTTTTAAAAAGTGAAGCCCAAAATGAGTTTTTCAAGAGTGATTTTTATACGAGGCAAACGGACTGGTTTCTAAAAGGTTCCCATTTCTTATGTTGTTATCTTGTTGTAATCTTGTTGTAATCTTGTTGTAATCTTAGCGACCTATTCAAAGCAGTCATATTTAAGGCATGAAAAAAGATGCAGTGATTTTTCTATGATTAAAATTGTGTCTGAATCTACTGATAATGGTGTCAAATCAGAAACCACTAGTGACAAGAGGTACCGCTAACAACTTTTTAACTTGAAGAGGATTCAGATCACAGAAAGGTTTTCATTAGAAGTTCAGGAGGAATATGACATTTTTCTGTTGATTTTGAAGATTTTACTCAGCCTCTGTGTGTTGTGTGAGAGGCTAGGATCTGAAAAGTATTTGTAGAAATCTATGAATTATACCAATGAAGAAGCCCAGCGAGGAGCACGGAAGAGGCAAACTAGCAAAAAGGAGAATTTGTGTGTCTGCACGCGCGTGTGCTTGTGTGGATGAGAGGTAGTCAGAAGTGGTTAGAGGAACAGTGGCCTCCTCATCGCCCAGAGGGTGAAAAAGCCAATGATAGCCTTTTCTGCTGCTGCTTAGGTGATAACACATAGTACCACCACCTAATGTCCTTTCTCTTTTCTCTCACACTTTCTCCCTTACCATCTCACTTTACTATCAACACCGGCTTGCTCACTTTCTCTCCCTGCCCTCTACGTATCTGTCTCGCTCTCCATTTATTTCCCCCAGGCCCTCTCTCTGTCTCTCCGCTGCTCTTGTCTGCAGGAATGAATCAGACATAAGAGGCCAAACAAGATTTTCAACCCATTGCTTTTGATTAAGTGACTTAACACAGAGGTCTGCGGCCCGGCAATATCACTAATGGTCCGAAGAAAGAGAGATAGCGTGTTTGGGGGAAACAGAAAAAGACAGAGAGGTAGGGCAGGGAGGGGAGAGAGAGACAGACGTAGGCTAAATCTCCCACAAGTAGTGCCATTATCCCTGGCTAAAGGAGAAAGTGATTATGAACTTAAAAGGAGCTTTGCGCTCATAGCTTTCTCCACAGCAAGTTTAGTTGGAAAATTACGATTAAGCCGGATTTAGATCCACGCAAATGCCTTTTTACACACAGGAGGCAGAAGGAGAGAAGAGAACCCCCTGTACCGCAGAGTGCAGAAAGACAAACAAACAGCTTCTTTTTTACCATTTCAAAAAGGATTCCTTTTCATAAATCATAATCAAGCGCTAAAATTCGCTTCACGCTGAGCAAAAATTACTTTATAAAAAAATAATAATCTGAATTTTATTGTATTTTTGTTCTTTATTTTCTCCTTTTGAAGTTCACAGGAGAACAGTGAGGATTCATAAGTTTCTAAACAGATTAACATTGCTAAATTCCTTGTTTGGGTTTTACAAGCAGATAGTTAATTCTACAAATGTTGCTTTTATGGAAATGCTAAACATATGTTTCTACTTATCTGATTTCCTGCACGATATCAAAACAATTTGGCATATGATCTGTGTGGTGACAGGATATACTGAAAGCATCATTTTAAAACATGGAAAATACAATTTTATAATTATCTGTTTGCTGTTTTAGATGATTATTTCTGGAAATGTGATTTTTTTTATGCCGTGAATGCCCTCAAAAACCTGACCTAGGTTTGTGTATTTCACCTTTTTTTGTGTGCTGTTTGTTGGAAAACTTCCATTTGTGTGCTTGTATCATCACAATCAAGTAAAATTAAAATAATGTACTTTCAGAATTACAAATGTTCAGGGGAAAACAGCAGTAGGTCTTAAACATGCCATAGACATCACTCACATGATCCAGGGGCCAAAACTTTAGATGTGGGGATGTGATGAGCTTTAGAGGACACCAGTGAGACACAAAGTGACATATGAATGCCATTACAGGAGTTTGGCTGCTGTGAATTGCAATGGTTAAATGAGGTAACATACTGAAAATGAATTTAGTTGCCTAAATTTCACGGTTATTGCTTTGTGCTCCAGTCACAGTTTCCAAGAAACTAAGTATCCTCCTGGTGAGGTGTGTCCATGTGTTTGTGTGAGGATATGTGTGTTCAGGTGCTTAGGTACTACCATTCACCTGCATGGATGTTTGTGTACGTGTGAGGATGTGTGTGTTGCTCTCTGCACATTAGCGGTAATTATAGTCAGTAATAACCCTAACGAGGAGAGAGGGACAGGCTGCGTTCAGAGCAGCAATTACAAGTTAATCAGCTACCATGTTGTTTGGAGTAATTAGGCAATGCTGTGAAGAGGATTTAGATCTCAGATATTTACTGCTGCAGTGTGAGAGAGGGTGTGGTACGTGTGTATGGGTTTAAACCGGTGTGTTTGTGTGTGTGAGAGTTACTGCAGTCAGCCATGAATTGTGTCTGTTAAACTGTCATCCGTTTAGGTCATGCTTGTAAAATTGGTTTTGCTGTTGTGCTTAAAGATAAATCATTGCCAAAGTCTGTAGTACATTTTACATTTCATTGCAGCCTTTATTTCTTTTACTTAATTAAAAAAATACAAAAATAATTGTGAAACCTGCTATAGCACAAGTGCCGGATACATCCGCTTAACCCAGGTATGAAATAATCAGAATGATGCAATGATGACTGGCTCTTTACATGATGGGAATCTTTGAACTCGGGCTGTCTACAAGACTTTTTTTTTCTCTTTTTAGCTGATGTACAATTTTGGGCAACCATGGGTCTAAATAATGAACCAGGAAACTTTTTTTTTTCTTAAACCTAAAGATGTAGCTTTGGTTCATAAACTGAACCAAATGGCAACTGAAAACAAAACGAAGCAAAGTACAACAAAAAACAAAACCAAAAAAAAAAAAAACTTAAAAGCATCTCTGGAAAAAGAACAGGCAACATGTCCTCCCAGTGCCTTTGAAGAAGAGCGTGCATTTAGTACAATTAGTGGAATTTGTTGCATGTAGGGACAGCAAGCATTGCTATCACTGAGTAAGTAAAGTCTCCTGAAGCTGCTGTGTGCAAACCTGCTGTGATTTAAGATTCAAGAAGACTTTATTATCATTGTACTTCAGAGGAGAAGCAACACAATTAGATCGGCATCCCTTGGTTCTCCATTAAGAAAAAACAAACAGAAAAAAAATATCCGTTGTAAATTAAGTTATAGATAGTAAAAATAGATTAAACACTGCTCATGAGAATTTGAAACAGTAGTAGTGCAAAATAATAAAAGTGAAAAATTGTCCCTCACAACCAGGTTTCGAAGGATGTTCAGGAGAATGATCCTTAAAATATTTCATTTTCTTCCATACCATCAAATGTCATTACATTGTATATCAAGGTAGTCTTCATCACCTAATCCAGATCTATCCTAATCTTATGTCCTATGAATTACATAAAAGAAGTAAAAGTGTGAGGGAAAAACAATCTGTTTAACTACCATCGTAAGTGACAAGAGCTAAATTTCAGTCCACATTCAAGGACTGCAGCTGTATTGTTCTCTACTATGTCAACCTCATTGTAGCTTCTGATTGCTTGGATAGGAGGAGGAAGCTGTGATTCAGCTCTCTGCCAAGTGCCATTTATGCTGAGGTGCTAGTAGTAAGGGTCCGACGCCGATACACATACACATGCTTTAATTGTACGTTGTGTTAATGAGATGCAGAGAGGCGAGGAGGAGGGATGAGGGAGAAAGAGAGGAAAGGAGGATGGAGAAAGAGACAGGCAGAGAGAAAGACAGACAGGGATCAGCCAATGACCTGTGTGATGAAGAGAAACTGCGCTGACAGCTCATTGCCCAGTGCTGTCAACCCTGCTGTGTGTGTGCATGTGTGTGTACTTATAGTATGGAGATGAACATGTTCTAAAATGCTTGATTAGAGATACGATACACAATACACACTGAAATTATGCATCAAATTACCATATTGAGTGTGTTTGTGTATAAGCTTTCATTCATTTATTAATATTTAACAATCCTGCAATTTGGTGAAATGACATGTAATTACTAATAGGGCAGTGAAGACAGAATTGCTTGTCTTGATAATTATGGCTCTATTATTACAATGTGGAACTCTTATTTATTTACTTATTTGTTTGTTTGTTTGTTTTTCAAAGATTAGGTCAGAAGAGATAAGACGGGATCGAACCTTTACAGCAACCCGCAGTAATTTTCACAGAGCACACATATTGCAGATTTTATAATCCTTTGGACTGATTTGTTTTTAGAGAACACTAAAGTTTTATACGTTTTAATATTCAAACTTCCAATTTGGAAGAAGCATTTTTATTAATCTCAGAACAAAGCACTTAAATGAATCTCCTGTGCAAAGTCACAAATGTTTATTATAGGTTTATTGTATTGGGGAAATTCAATGATTTATTGATATATTTTGTTCTCATCTGGTAATTTGTTGCTTCTTTTTTAAAATGTAAAAATATGTGTCAAGCTGCTAATTTTATGTATTTATTTTTCATTGTAATCCAATGAATATGTCACAGTTTTGCCATCAGAGATGTCAGTAAAGTGTGTCCATGTGTAAATGATAACAGAGGGTTGGATTGACCTCCTAATTACCACAGCTGTGATGGGAGGAGAGACACAAGGCCAGAGGTTAATAGCGAGCTTGTCAGACAAGAAGGTTGAGAACGCAGGGGGGATAAGCAGGACAGGGAGGAAGAGGACGGCACAGCAGACGAGAGCAGGAGGTTTAGAGGACTAAAATCAAAAGGAGCGAGCAGAGAGGAAAGAAAAGAATAAAAATGGGGATATTATGTACATGGCATGATAAGAGAGGACTGAGAAAAGTAGAAGGATGATCAAGAAAGATTATAAAGAAGAGAGGAACCAGTATTAAAACTACTGGGAGTTCAAAATTTCTGAATCACACACTTGCAGTGATTCCTCTATACACAAAAATCCACACTCAAAAGGTCCTTTAAAAACCTTTATTTGCCAATAGACTTGTGCTCCTCCCATTCTGTTGTTGAAAGCAGTTTTTCTAGGCCAATGTTAACATTGTAGTCGACTGCTGGAGAAGTTAAGGCAAAAAAAAAAATCACAATTAATTTGGCGAAGTCTGCTCCAAAACAACAGCAGTTTTCCCTCTGTGTTCATCTGGTACAGTTTTTCTTTTGCCTGGAGCAGCGAGAGGCGATTAGGATGCCTGAAAAAGGGGGTTAAAAGATGGAAATATGGAACGGCTCTCTGAGACAGAGACACACCAAATGATACCCATAACCCAGTTTAACAGGAGCACATGAGAACTGAACGGAGAATGGCTAGAAACCTTACGAATAAATCCACAGTGTTTACAGGTTGGGTCCTCAAAACCAAAAGAAGTTACTAAAGATTCAAAGCCTGCTTCACTGTGGTGTATAAAATAGTGCCCAATGTGGGATTCCTGGTTTGAAAACTGTGGTAGTTGCTTGCTTGCTCAAGGGCTGCCACTATCTTCATCTATGAAATTTCCCAAAGCAGAAAAATCTAATCTATTTGTAGATTTGGCTTTAAGTGGGTCTTAAATTCATTTTGGTTTAAAAATACTTTTAATAATACTTTTAATAATAAGGATTATATTATATATTTACCATGTTTATACTTGTTTTACACTAGTCAAACTTTTTGTTCAATAGTAAAATCATATTAAGAACTTAACGACTCTGCTTTATCTGTTTCAAATTTTTCATTAAAGCTACAAAGCATGTTAAAATTACAATAAATGCCAGTAAGATAAACAGTAAAAGAGACACTCTTAGATATATTTATAATTGAAAACTAAAAATTGTATCTAGTACATTGAGCGAAATGGGGAAAAAAATGGTCAAAACTAATTAAATCAGCATTTCAAGTAATTTAAAATGCTGTTTTGCTGGTCTATGCTCCTTAGGCAGGGTGTTCCAAAATACTTTATCTTTGAAAACTACAAAAATAATTATTACGTTTTGCCCTGGGACAACAACTCATAAAAAGATAGCAGAAAACATGTTGGAAACCCACCACTTGTTCCCGGTCTGGGCCTGCAGTCTGAGAGGGAAGTGAAGCGAGAGCGCTGCAAGTTGGATTGTAAACATTATAGAAACACTGATGGTGGTTTTCACGTTTGTAATTAATTACCTTGATTGATTCTGACTGCAGCTTGCTTTTGAGTGGCATTTCATCATGATGTTCTTTAGTTAATACCCTCACTCCCCACTAATAAGGCAACAATTAAAACAGTCATTTGCATCTAACATTATACCCTCTATTAGCTTGCAAAGGAAAAACGTAGCTAAAGGGGGCAGAGGTTGCTGGAAAAAAACAAACCTGAAGTTAAATTTCTGTGTGGATTATTTGTGGACGTACACAAATGTAGCTGCCTACACAAAGCAATTTTGCCAACTTAATATAAGGGAACGGACTTCTACACTTTTCCCTCTGCGCTGCCCAGCTGATTTATGGGAAATGTGACTGCCAGTTCCATGACCCTGCGACGGTACTCGATGTCTGACCCCTGGTATCCCGACGCACACACTCTCGCTCACACACAAGCCGGCTCTCAGCCATCATTCGTTGGAATATGAGTTGCCAAGAAAAAGGGGGTGGCAGTGGGGGGGGGGGGGGGGGGGGGGGGGCGCATGGGCTGTCCTTGGGGCTGATTGGCTGAGAGTTGTCAAACGATCACGGCAGTGGCGAGCAGGGGGCCTCACTCCCCCCAAAATCAATTTCAATCAACGTGGAGACGCAATATTATCAAATGTCAAGACTACAGCGGCCCTCGGCCCCATGCTGCAGCAGAAAAAATTATTCCTGACAGCCACTTGGTGACTTAATTAAGTGCAAAAAAGGGGAAAAGAAGAGAAGAGGGGTGGAGGCGATAGTGAAAGTGACCGAAGGAAGGAGGTAAGGAGGGGCGAGGTGGGGGATTAAGACTCAAAATACCTCAATTGGTCAGTTGGTCTTTTTGTTTGGTTGACTGATTGTATTGACAAGGCCTCAGAATGATAGCCTCACAGGGGAGCAGTCAGAGAGAAAGAGGACTGGAGACGGCTGCATTCAGGGAGAAGGATGGAGGGAAAGGGAACAGGCTAAAAGGAAGGGAGCAATATTAGAGAGAACCAGGAACATAACACTGGGAAAAGTGTGGCCCGTTAATGGTTGCATAGGAAGAGAGCGAAAAGCAGAATGAGAATAATGTGGAAAGATGCACAAAAGAGGGAGCTGGAGAAGACAGACATAGTTAAGGATGAAGGCAAGGAAGTATGAGTGGAAAGGAGGGATGCAGTGAGGGAGTGAGAAGAAGTGAGCAAAAAGCAAAGGAAGAGTGTGGAGACTAAATAGATGGATGGGCTGAGAGAGGGATACAGGAAGGAGAATGGAGTAAGTGGTAGTTTATTGACAAGGATCTCCCTTCAAACACACACAGACACACACACACACACACACACACAGATACAGATACGCACCCTCCCATCCGCTTGCTAGCAATCTTGATATTGAAATGATTCCTTGGGAAATAAATCACATTTCGATTGGCTGGTAATTGCTGAGGATCGATCAACACGTTCAGCTTGGCTCTCCCTGGGATTTTCTTCCTTTGTCCACATTAACGCACACACACATTTCTGGGATGTCGATGGGGACCGTGAACCTCAAGGGATAACTGATAGCTGATTGAGCGAATCAGTAAACATGAGCTGCTGATTGTTCCTATGCAGATTAATATGAGGTGGTTGATGGAAGAAAAATGAGAGCTAGACTCAGTGATAAAAGGAAAGAAGGGATAAAAGATTGATGAAAAGAAGAATTTTAAAAAAATGACCTAAAAAGGCACACAAGCTATGCACTAGATAAAGTCAGAACAACATGAAGCAAAAGAACAACCAAAGTACAATATTTATCGTATCATAACCTCTGTTTTATTCCCCATGTGAATGCTTCACCTTTAAAATGTTTTGAAAGTGCTTGGCATCCTGCAAACCCGGTTCTCTGACTCATGAATGAGTAATTCTGATCAATTCTTTAATCAGTCAGCGCTTAGAGGTCCATCTCCCTCATGTTAAAGTATGATTTATAAATGGCTAGAGGTCATTATGACGTTACGGGCGCTTTATCAGGCTAAATGAGAATGGCCTTTCTACTCATGTTCTCTCTATGACAGGGACAAGCAGGTTGTCAATACAGAAATGACCCCGCTCGCGGGCTGGAAAAGGCACACAAACGTAAACACTTGTACACAAATGCAAACAGGGGCAAAGCATACCTGTCTGAACACATTTAACATAAAATGAAGGAACAAGTTCACGCAAACCCGTTAGAATAAGACGAATGCGTGCAATTGCAATGCAAACATGCAAACAAGTATATTACAAATGTACACATGTTCCCATACACAACTACGCACTGCACGCGCGCACACACACACACACACACACACACACATTCAGTAGTATATATTCACAACCAGGGAATGGATCAGTCAATATGATTATGTTCTGATTTACAGGAGCAGCAAGCATTGTAAACAGAGGCATGGATTTTTCTGTTTCCATAAAATACATGAGCAATTTATTCACCTTTCAGAGGCAAATCAATGTGATTCTATGACTGCAGAACACATTTCTCTCACCTGCAGTATAAAAATTGGACAGGATTGTTATTCAAACATACTTTAAAACTGAAGGAAGGCTGCTGCTGAATTGTGAAAGATATTGTCAGTGCGGCAGATTTATTTACAGAGCTGCAGAAGTAAATGTAAATCTGTAACAAAACGTTCAATTAGACTTAATGAGACCAAAAATTCCATATTTACTATCTTTAAAACATAACACCATCATTTTAGATATTACTTGTGTGGGTTTACGTTTCCATTTAGGAAAAGTGTTGTCACATTTCAGAGGCGTTTTCATATAACATAAGTGCATCAACTGCTTTAAGAACAATTTTTGTTGCAAGTTTTATTTAAAACTCTGCAATAGAGTCACTGTCTATCACACCCAGTGGTGAGCACTGTCACCACACAGAAGGTCAAAGTGTTTCCTAAATGTTTTTTAGAAGTTGTGTTGCAGTAACACTGAAGCTAAATCTATAAAGGCTAAAAGCGAAAAGGGAGTTTTCACAAATACAGAAAACTAATCAGTGACAGGATAGGGTGGAGGTTAGTCACATTGCTGCACACCAGATTTCTTTATGAATCTCAGTTTGTGGAGATTATTGTTTGTGTTTAAGGCCTTCAAAAGAACCAATAATACAGACAAAATGCCAACAATCAGAAGTGCCCTATGAGCATGCACCTGGCAACAGGAAAACGCCTTTTAACAGGAAGAAACCTCTGGTAGAACTTAGGGTTGGAGAGGTGCAGCCATTGGCTGCGACCAGTTGAGTAACAGTGGTGTATAAACACATGAAGAGTGAAGAGGTGAATGAAGAAGAAACACTCATGGGAAGCCCACAGCAGAGGGTCCTGAAAAGCTGATGGCTCTGCCTCTCATTTTACTTTTAAATACCAGAGGAACCTCAAATAAACCAGCAGTCTGAGAGCGAAGTGCTCTATTGGGGGGATACGGTACTGTGGGGTCTTTAAGATAAGATGAAGCCTGATTATTCAAGATCTTATATATGAGGAGAAGGATTTTAAATTCTTTTCCAATTACTTCTGAGACTCTGAAAAAGGGGGACTGTGAATAAAAATTCACAGCTGCCTTATTGTACCTTCATAGAGGTTCCATCATTCATTATTTTTTAACTGTCTTAGAGGGTCTTGTTGATTCAAATGTGTGACCATACAGTTTGTAATACTGATGTGGTGTTATTAAAGTCACTGAAAAAAAAATCACCAAAAAGATCAGTCAGTGAATAAAAAAAACAAACAAAAGAAAAAAAGAAGAAAAAAGTCATTTAGTATTTAAGGCTGTTGCTCTTTGTAAGACTAAGTTCAGAGGTTTGTATCTCACACACCCACCCACCCACACACACATCTACACACCTAAGGGTGCTTTGTGTAAATAAGCGTACCTGCACCCCTGTAGGGAGGTCAGAACACTCATCCATCTAGCTCTGCCTTGGGTCATCATACACACATGCACTTACACTGTTCCCTCATTCACACACCCACAAACATCTTTTTCCCTTTTCTGTTTTATGTGTCACTCTTACAAACGCACACACTTCCACTTCCACCCCGCAGCAATCATTTACTGGTTTGTGTTCAGAGTCTGTTTTGGATGTGTAACACTAGGGATGACATGAAAAGACACAGAATGACAGAACACTGTCCAGAGGTCACTGTGGATGTGCGTGTATGTGAGTGTGTGTGTGTGTGTGTGTGTGTGTGTGTGTGTGTGTGTGTCACTCTAATGTAGTCCAGCTACAGAAGCAGCCAACACCTGCGGACTGCTGCTCACTTCCTAACGTATTTGTCAAAAAGTACTACCTGTATTTTAAAAAGTTTTTTTTAGACAAATGAGGCTGTTGTCTATTTATGTATTTATTTTTATTTGATGAGTGGCAACCTAAGAAGGGTTTTTTTCCATGCTCCACAGCACATTGATTTTTTTCAATGTTAGATTTTTTTTTGGCATTTCAGGTTGAAACTATCTAACCTCTTAAACGCAGCTGAACTAAAATATCTTTTTTCTACCTGCTTTGCACCACATATGCCAGATTTTTCGAGAATTTTTTTGTATCATGCTATTGTTAAATGTTTATGCATATACATACCACTGTCACTATATAATACTCTGACAAACATCTTTCAGTTAGTTCAGTTCTGGTTAGACATTTGCTACCTGGATTAAGTTACTGTGGGAACTGGCCAAAAAAGATATCAAGAAATGCAGAGAACGGTGAGTCTAACCAGGCTTCATATGGGCTTTAAAGTTATGTAAATATTAGCTTATTCATCTTTTGCAGTGACTTGTGATGTAAGAGTTTGATGTATTTTCAATTTTTAGATGCTTATCCATCAACTAGTAGCATCAGAGTGCTATCTATATAGCTCTTATATAGATACATATAGCTAGTAAAATGTTTTTGTTTACCTTTCACCTCAAGAAGCAATACATGGCGAAACCGTACGGAAATATAACTATTTTGGTTATATGGGCAAGGATTTTAGTGTTTGAAGTATTATCCTTATTTGAATATAAGATATATAAAATGATTTTTCTTTAATGAAACAAAATATGCTTTGTGGATTGACAGTATAACCACAGAGTTAGCTTTACAATCTTTTTTTGTTAACCTTTATTCGTTAATACAACTTTAAATTCTACTGGAATAAGGAAAATGCATGACAACAATAAATACAAGTATAAGATGGAGAGTCTTCATAAATACATAATGTTTCATTCTTTAACTTTTCCTATTTTGTGAAGGAAATTAAAAAAAACAAAACATTGATACCTGTGCACACATATGTAGTAAAGACATGTCTGACTTTAAAAAGTGCAGACAGAATAGACATAAAACATGCGGATGCATTTACATGTACATTCATGAATGCATGAATCCACACATAAAGATAAATCAGTGCATTTTAACCACAACATAAAATAAGTTTGCTGTGGTTATGGGGCATTAGCAGTTGTATTTACCATCACTTAACAGAAGTCACTTTGTGTGTTTGTGTGTGTGTGAAAGCTTTTAGTGAACCAGAAACTGAGCAATTCCTCTTCTCTAACTATCGGATAGACTTTATCCTGTCTCTGATTGTTGTTCTGTGGTTCTAGCAAACACACACACACACATCTCAATAGTGCAGGTCCCTGCTGATTTGCCCTCCCTACACAGAGAGCTCCACACCCCGCTCTCACACTCCTTTTATGTTCTTAAATATTGATAAGTAGCTTTGCAACATTAATATCTTAGATGGCTTACAAGAACACTTAAATAAAATCTCACTCACCCTCCCTCTTCCTCCCCCTCCCTGCATCTCTTCCAGCCTGTCACTTGTTTTTCATTTGCGTAATGTGTTTGTGTGGGAAGCAGTGCAGGAGGGCTGTGGGGAAACAAGAGGATTAAAGGGTGTGTGTGTGTGTGTGTGTGTGTGTGTGTGTGTGTGTGTGTGTGTGTGCACATGTTTCTATAATGAAAGTGGGTACTTTCTTTATGCATTATAACAATTATTTGCAAAAAAATGTACGAAAATCAACAATGTGGTGCTATGTGTGGCACAAAAAAATAGTAGTGCATCATGGCTACGCATGACTTTAAAATTCTTATGAACTGACATTTGATTGACTTGTGAAACCAATCCCCTTTATAGAGACAAATTTTTTAAAATGCAGGATGATTTAAACACATTTTTCCGAGCTTAATGAACTAAAGACGTCCCAAAAGAGAGACTTGCACATGCACACATGCACAGAGACACACACAAATCTCTTTTTCATTCTTTCCTTAGATGAAGTCTGCTAATGGCTTTTCAGATCACCTCTCAGTTCTACAGTGATGACCTCTGGTCTGGTGTGTAGTTAATTCATTCAAGCATTTATCCACATCCCTCTGGAAGCACAACATATTTGACATTTATTATCTAATTGTATAAACATCTACTTCTTTAAAAACGGGGGTTAACATACCTAGTTATATTTTATAGAAAATAGCAAACAACGATGACAAGTGAAAAGAAGAAGAAATGAGGGAAGAATGAAACCTATAACCTGCTGTGAGAAAACATTGATATGATTTCATGTAACAAATGGAGGGTATCTCATTTCATCGTTTCACTTAGAAAAGAAAATGTGGCTCGTTAAAACTCCTGTAGTACAGGTATTTGTGTGTGTGTGTGTTTTCCAGTTGTGTAACTTGACAAGATTTAACTCAGAAGAGGTCCTAAGAGGCTGATAGACAGTTTTAAAGGGATTAGAACAGGATTAGAGACCAACTGGGAGGGATTAGCCCCCTGACTCTAATAGCTGCTCACATAACAGTTATCACAGACACATCTGTGACTCACATACACAAATGTGAGGACTGATCTCCACAAAAGATGTGCAAATCTAGAAATGTTTTCTGCAGGAGGAAAAATGGGGCATATGCAGGGGTTTGTGCATTTGCTCGCATTAGTAGTGAAAGTCCTGCCTATAGTCACTGTAGCGGTAGCAAAGCAATGTGAAGGGGACCAAATGGGAAAAAAAACAACAACCACACGAGGCTTCAATTGTTTTTCAAAGCTTTGAATATATTCTTTCTTTTTTCTGGTACAGAGGTTTTGTCATGCTCACCAGCAACACATCTAGAAATAACCAGCCGAGCCTCTCAGCAAACTCCTCATACAGCATACCATCACCAATAAAATTTAAAAGGTCCCCCCCCGACACAGCCCAGCTACAAAAACCTATACAGTGAAATACAGCTCTCATCAGATGGTTCAACCCACTATCAGTGGGTGATTGGAGAACTCCTTTCAGGTGAACATCATTAGGCCATAATCATGTGTGCACTCCATGACTCAGGCCTTCAGGAAGTTGACTTTGAGAGAGAGAGAGAGAGAGAGAGAGAGAGAGAGAGGTTAATGGACTTCAAAACAAAAGCATAACAAAATCAAAACTTCCTATCAGACATCGTGAGTGCGTACATCACTTAGTGAGGGCGATGCTCCCCAGCACCCTCACAGTCACCCGTCCAGATTTGCTGAAAATTAGAAATGTCAGGGTAGTTAAATGCCATAATAGCTGTAACTATGCAATTCAGTTTTTATGAACTACAAAGCTCAACAAAGGAATTGTTCATTCCAAACTTTGTACATGTTTTCCACAGTTGAAGATAACTTTACTTACCTTCAGTGACTTTTCAGTTTCAAAGTCAAATCATGCTTTAATAGATCTGTCCACAAACACACACACAGGTGCACACGCAGACAAAAAGGCACTCTTGACCACACATTTAGCCGAGCACAGCCTCTTCCTTCAACAAGACAAATATTTGGTCAAGAGCGTTCGCCACTTTTGTGTGTGCATACTGCGTATATGTGTGTCGCAGGGCAGTTTTTTTCGGGGGAAGCCAAATGGAGAAGAGTGATAGGCTGACGTACGGTGAGGTTCATCAAAGTCACAGTGAGCAAAGGCACTCATTTTTCATTGGCTGAGGGGTCCCACGCACCTGCAACCTACAGCAGCAAGCCCACCTGAGAAAGAGAGAGGAAAGAGAGGAGGAGAAAGATAGATGGCGACAGAGAAAGAGAGTAAGAAACAAACATGAGGTAGAGTCGCCATAGGAGAAAGCAAGAGCGTGAGGGAGGACGAGAGCAGGAGACACTGGTGGTTGGGACAGTTTGAACGACAGCGTTCTCCCTTTTACATTTCACACCCGGACGCTCCTTGCACTGCCACGGGGAGGAGGCAGGGAGGAGGTGTGGAGTAGGTGTGTATGGTGTGGGTTGGTTTGCTCAAGGGAGAAAGACGGGGAGATATATTCTGAAGATGTTATTATTACACGTTTACCTTGTTTTGGACTCACAAGGGGACAACAAAAAAGATGCAGAAAACATGCAGAGACACACAGAACACATATAAACATATCCACATACATACACCAACATATGCACACAAACAGACATGCTGGGCATTCTTTTTTTGAGTCCGTTTGACTCCTTTGAATCAGTTTACATAAATAGCAAATATTATACTGCATCTTCCAGATAGATTTACTTTAACGATACTATCTTTATTTGAAAAGAGATGACAAACAGTGACATATGTTTGAAGCAGAGCAGTGAAACAGAGAACACGGGAGAGGAGATAAACTAGCACAACCATAAATGACAGCCCATCAACTCTACGGCTCGCAGTTGGCACGGCTGTGTTTTGAGCACTCAGTGAACTGACTGTTCTGAAAGGCACAAGAAGGAAAAGTTTGTTTAAGACAAAGCCTAAGTTGGGCAAACATACTGGGTAACAATCAAGTTGTTACCCAAACCAAACTGTTAAAAAATCGGCCACTTTATTAGTTAACTGCTCATTTGCATTCAAGCATGGTGACCAAATCACTCCAGTAAATATTGTTCCCAGGTCACATATGTAAAGAGCTCTTGGACATGGGACTGACTGCATCAAGTGTTGCCCATGACATGAAAAGTTCTTCATAGTTTGCAAATAGCAAAACTCGCTGGTTCAATTTTAGTTTAGGCAATTACCAACATCTCAGATATTGTATGCTAATGTACAGTTCTGCCTTAAAAATAATGTGGTGCTGCAATAAAATGACTAACTGGTTTGTTGCCCATTCAAGCTTAGTGTTAGTGATCATGCACTGTGCACAGATCTTAGTACTTATTTGATGAATTCAGTGAATTCAGTGATGCTCAAAATCTCCAAAAAGGTCCAGAGTGTATGTATTTAATAACCTGGCTGTTACTACATTTTATTGTATTTTTTTAAAGGGTGAGGGTGTAGGGTGTATACACTTGCTCTTTTTTGGGCACTCTTTTATGTTACCACACTAATCTTCAGGTAGAATTTTTCTGTGCTTTTCTATAGTAAATTAAAAACTGGGACATTTGTTTGGTTTGTGTGTGCACTGCCTGGTTGTGCAGTGTCAACTGAATCACGTTGAGGTCATCATAAAAGTGTGATGTCCATCGTACCTGTCAACACATGTTTGATTGTATACACACCTCGCTGTTGCCCCTGGCCACAGAAACCCTGCGTCTGTCTGCTATACTACACGCTATGCTGGACCCATCCCTCAGCTACTGTCACACAGAAACATGCAGTCAGAGACATGCACGTGAATGTAAAGGCACATATAAATAGAGTCAAGGCAACAGAAACGCATGCTCTCTCTGTCCAGGAGACACACACATCACTTACACACTCCCTCCTGCTGCTTATGTTCAAGCATACACACTTTCACTCACTTTCATAACAGACGGCTTACATTGGAAATGAACCTAATCCATCACTTGGAACGCATACACACACAGCAAGCTTCGTCACCTTCACAGCTCACCTACTATCACTGTGACATGCCTGCTGGACACTGTAGCTGCTGCGATAAATTCATAAATAGAGAAGTGTCTGCATATACACCCACACATGCATCTGAATTTGTGAAAGTGCTGTTTAAAATGCTGACTTTTTTGGTTGATGCTCACAGACATACTGTATGGCTTTCATTCCTTTTATTTTAAGCTACTTAAAGAAAATAATAAACTTGAATTTGTAGTGGGTACACATGCACACAGACACACACAAAACAACTCTTATTTAAATTATATTCTCTTGAGAAAAGGCTGCAGTTAATGTATAAATACTGCACCAATGGGTAGCAGATAAATAGGCTTTTATGACTTTTTAACCTCAGAGAATATTTTGCAATAGTTTGGAATTTTAACAACAAACATTAAGCTCTTACTTTTCAGGAAAGTTACACCAACAGTAAGTATCTTTACACCACATGTTACATGCAATTAATATATTAAAACTTTTGCAGAAGAGATATGATTGGGTTTAATTGAGCTTTATTTTAGTTTAAAGGTTACTGGAAATTGTAAACTTCAAAGTAACTCTTAATTACAGTGTATAGATTTATTAGACTACCTGTCATAAAAACAAAACAACGAATGTGTTTTAGTCCTGTCAAAACTTGTTTAAATTGAAAAATTACTGAATTCGCTCAATTCAGTAGACACATTTTTAGTCAGTACACTAAACCTCTTTGAGAGGACAAAAATTCAACCACTCAAACTCATTTTTCTGTTCAGGAAGGAATGCAAGTAAAATTGTCATTTACCAACACAATCAAAAAATATTATGTGTTTTACTATATTCCAGCTTTTTTGTAAAACAGTAAAAAAAAATTTAAATTCATGGATAACAACAATAATTAACTTTTTATTTTGATTAAAGACATTACTATTCATTTAGGCTACACACGTACATATACAATAGCACTATGGATATATATACAGTGCTATTGCGTTGTGTTGTGCTGGCTCACAGAAATGACTCACTAAGACAACTAAATGGAACAGAGCCACTGGTAATGTTATTAGTTCACCTGTGCTCTTCCCTCTATGATAAATCAGAATATCTCCTTTTGAAATGGCCTTTTATTCATTCAGATGAAAACACTTTCACAACAAACACAACCAGAACACTGCCCATAGCTATGACTGATGCAAAACTCAAACTAAAATTATTTCCCAAAACAACAAGAACACAAAAGTCCTCCGAGAATCACTGGTGTGCATGTTTGACAAATGCTCGCTGGCAGCGCTGCAGTCTCGTCCAGCAGCTTGCTGAAGGCTACAACAGCGTCGTTTCATGGCTCTCTTGTTACTGGGCTGTAAATTCAGCGGATGGCTCCTGTCTCTGAGTATTGATCCGCTCCGTCACCTTGAACCTCGGTATTGACACATGGGGCGACGCTGAGCAGGGAAAAACGGCAATTTACCGACCCTCAATTATGACATTCATAGATGATGTCACAACAGGGGCATGGGGCTTTGAAACTCGCACACAGAGACACACGCACACACGAATACACAGTTCGTCAAGGGATTGAATCCATTTGTTTGAGCTTTGCGCACCAAAACACACACCAGCCAACCCTTTCTATCCTAAATAGCATTTAATGGCACCCTGTGTGCTTGTGTCTGATTTTATGTGTGTCTGCGCACATGTACACTATCTCTATTAGTGTGTGCATCACCTCTGACAGCCGTTCTAATGTCTGTTGTCCTTTCATTCCCCAGACAGATGGTTCACCGGACCATGTCATTAGCAGAATACAGTTGGCAATATGTCATATATTACATTAATAGTAAGATAGCGTGAGGCAAAACATTCTGTGCTCCCTGCTGACACCTCTACATGCGTCATCCAGACACATCAGGCACAAAACTACAAGTCATGTAATTACTACACAACAGTCAGGCACATTTTTAACGCCCTACATGAACCTTCAGTTTTGTATTTGTTTGCAAATAATAATGACATTGTATTGAACTGTAGCCTAGAGCGCCGTTAGTCAGATTTGTGACTGGGAAAATCTCTTTAGGGAAAATTGAAGAAGAAATTATGTCAATTTCCACAACAGTAACCATGAACAGGAGCTGCCTTGAGCAGTGATCACCACTGTTGTTCCACTGTGAGCTGAGGGTGCCAGAGTCATTGGAAGCTTATCCCTGATGCTGCAGAAGAAAACTGCAAACACAAAACAATGGCCTGGACTTTACATGAGAAGACAATTTATAAGTAAAATTAAGACTTTTAGAAATCATAGCTGATTGTTATCATTACTTTAAAGCTGTGATATATCAGTTATCAGTGGAAGAGTTGATTGGGACAGCGTCTCCGGAAAAGATAGGGCACCCAGCTTATATTTGTTGTGATAGTGGTGATATTAAAGAATAATATTATAATAGTATTGCTTGCAGTTTAGAGCTGACAAAGCATTACCAATTAATGAGTTGGTTGACAAAAAAAGAACACATGAAACCTCAACAAACAAGCTTTAGCATTTAGGCAAATGCAGAATTAGAAGTATAGCACTCACGTATGTGCTTTCAAATGAAAAGAAAATAAGAGTGAATTGTTATTTGAGGCCATCCACTTATTATGATCTTTCAGTGACCCAACTTTGGGTCCTGACCCTCATATCGAGTACACCGCTATATTGCATTACAAATGGATTTCAAATTGAAGCCATATCAGATGTCACATATCTGATTCAGTAAGTAGTGGCCAGGGGCTGCCCAGCCATCGTTAATACTGTATTCACAATCCATTGATGAGATCATGAAATACTGTGTATGTTTTTTGTATGTGTGTGTGTGTGTGTGTATAGCTGCCCTCCTAAGACTCACTCGTTCATGTACTGACACTCATAAACACACACACACACACACACAAAGAAATAGAGACACGCTCCTCCCCAGGGCCTGAGTGCTCTCTGTGTTGACCGCTGAGGATGTGGGTCAGAATAAGAGGGCAAAAACAGAAAGGGGCTCTTAACAGGACACACAGATGGGCCAGAGTCACAAAGACATGCTCACATAAACACACATTCATATATACTCCCTGAGGTCAAGGTTCACCTGCAGAAGCTCTGGTCACTGTCCATCCATCAGTTTTATTACAGAGACAAAAAAATGATATGCAGGGTATGAACTGATTTTATTGTTTTGTTTCTCTCCCTCTCAGTGGTACAGCCCACACTAGGTCAGCTAGTCAAAATGATCTATTGTATAAATAACTGTATGAAAAGTGTGGTCACTGTGACTGTTTGCATCTTGTTTGTTTGTTTTCTGAACCTTGAGCGGCCAATGGACAGTGGAGTACTAAGCTGTGATCTGACACTAGCTAGCTTGGATAGCAAGGTGCATTTGTAGTTATATGGGTGGATTACACAGGTACAAATACCTGCTAATTTGTGCTAACATTTATATTCACCAGACTCTTTCTTAGGCACACATTGCTAGTACAGGGTTGGGCCCCCTTTAGCCTTGAGAGTTATCTGAAGTCTTTCATGGCATAGATATGTAAAAGTTACTGTACATTCCTCCGAGATTTTACTTAAATATCAGCAGCACATCCAGGATTTGAACCTCCTATTCGGGCCGAATAATTCGGCCACATCCAAACGGTGCAGTCATCATAAGATGGGTACACTGTAGTCAGAAAGGGACAATGGTCAGCAACAATGCTTAGTGTCCCAAAAAAAAAAAAACTCCACACAACAATTACACCACCAGTAGCAGCACCACCACTGGAACCACAAAATGTATTCATTATGTTTTCTTTTGCCAAATTCTGAACCTACCACTGTCAGAGTAGAAATCAAAACTCGTCACACCAGACAGCATTTTTCATCTTTTATTGTCCATTTTTGGTGAGCCTGTAAAACTTCAAACTGATACACAGTTTATATGATACAATGATTCGACCATGGCCTGCAATGACTTTGCCAAATTCTTCACAGAAAAATTGGTACATCAACAGCAGATTCAGGATATTTACTGTGTCCACCGAAAAGCTGTTTAAACACCATCAAACAGTTTCACCCTATTAACAGCAAAGACCTGGAGGACATCTTAGGTCAACTGAACTCCTCCTCTTGCTGTTTAGATGTCCTGCCAACAAGTTTTTTCAAAAAGGTCTCAAAGACTTTGGAGTCAGACCTGTTACAGATCGTCAACTTTTCTTTAATGTCAGGTGTGTTCCCAGAACCACTAAAAACTGCTGTAATTAAACCTATACTGAAAAAGGACAGTCTTGACAAGACACAAATGAACAACTACAGGCCAATCTCAAATCTCCCATTTTAAGTAAGATCATTGAAAAAGCAGTTTCTCAACAGCTCAATTACTTCTTAAAACAGAATAACTGCTATGATGCCTTCCAGTCAGGTTGTAGACAGAACCACAGCACTGAAACCACTCTGACCAAAGTGTTTAATGACATATGTCTGAATACAGACAGTGGAAAAATGTCAGTCTTAGTTTTACTGGATCTCAGTGCAGCATTTGATACAGTTGACCACAACATATTACTCAAACGACTGGAGAACTGGGCAGGTCTCTCAGGAACTGTACTAAACTGGTTCAAAACATACTTAGAAAACAGGAAATACTTTGTATCAATAGGTAACTTTACATCTGAGCAGACAAGTATCACATGTGGAGTTCCCCAAGGTTCCATCTTGGGACCCCTTCTGTTTAACATTTACATGCTCCCACTGGCACAGATTATAAAGAACAACAAAATAAACTATCATAGCTATGCAGATGACACACAAATATATATCACAATGTCACCAGGAGACCGAGGCCCTGTACAGGCTCTTGGTAAATGCATTGAGGAAATTAATGACTGGTTGTGCCACAATTTTCTCCAGCTAAACAAAAACAAAACTGAAGTAATAGTCTTTGGTGCCAAAGAAAAACGATTACAGGTCACCAGAGAACTTCAACCTATACACCTAAAATCCACAAACCAGGCGAGAAATTTGGGTGTAGTGATGGATGCAGACCTAAACTTAGAAAAACACATTAAGACAATAACAAAATCAGCTTACTATCACCTCAAGAATATATCAAGGATAAAAGATCTGATGTCTCAACAGGACCTGGAAAAACTAGTCCATGCATTCATCTTTAGTAGGCTTGATTACTGTAACAGCATCTTTACAGGTCTACCTAAAAAATCAGTCAGACAACTACAGCTCATTCAGAACTCTGCTGCTAGAGTCCTCACTAAGACCAAAAAAGTGGACCACATCAGTCCAGCTCTGAGGTTTTTACACTGGCTGCCTGTCCGTCAGAGGATAGACTTTAAAGTTCTGATGCTGGTCTATAAAGCTCTGAATGGTTTAGGACCAAAATACATCAGTGACCTCCTGACCCAGTATGAACCTTCCAGATCCCTCAGGTCATCTGGATCCGGTTTTTTATCAGTTCCCAGAGTCAGAACCAGACACGGAGAAGCTGCGTTCAGCTTTTATGCTCCATATATCTGGAACAAACTCCCAGAAAGCCTCAGATCAGCTGAAACACTCAGTTTATTTAAATCCAGGTTGAAGACTCACCTATTCTCAGCTGCATTTGAATAAAACACCAAATCCACACTTTTAAGCTTAAATTTCAAAACTTACATTTTAACTACTGATTTTATCTACTGTTCTGATTTTATCTACTGTTTTTTTTAAATCAATTTTAAATCATGCTTTTTATTTGTTTTTGTTCTTTAATGTCTCTGTAAAGCACTTTGAATCACCTTGTTGTTGAATTGTGCTATATAAATAAACTTGCCTTGCCTTGCCTACAACTTCTACAGGTCCTCTTGACCATGTTTTACTGAGTTGCTGGAATGTGATTGGTTGATTAGATAGTGGTGTTGATGAGAAGTTGAGCAGATGTGTCTAATGAAGTGGAAGGTGGGTATACATACTATACTATACTGACTATACTAACAGAATACTAGGATTTCCCTGCATAGACATCTTGGCATTCTGTTAGTACAATTAACCACACAAAGGTCCAGTTTGAACACATTACACCAAAACAACTATATTTGTTTTTTTAATTCAATAAATTATTCGTTCATTCATTTGTTCATGTTTTTTTTAGGCAGTAAACAAGCTTTCTTCTTCTGTGAAGTTGAGTATTTGATCAAAGGTCATCCATGAGGACTAACTCATTTTTGGAGGCAGCCTCAGATGGCCATTTTAGGAATTTTTGGGAATTCTGTGTTAGCTTCATTTTTCAGTCTCTGAAGTTGCTGCCTGTCAGTGTTTGGGTCATTACTCAAAAAAAGTAATGTATTACACATTCTTATTCTACGTTACTGAATTACTGGAATTTGTTACACTACTCTTCTCATTACTCCATAAAATATTCTGAAACATAATTACCAGTTAACAGTATAAACCTTGGGCTTCAGTCCCACACACCAACGACCTAATGAGGACACATATGAACACAAAGTTGACAACACAAAGCAAAGATGAAACCCAGTCTAAAGAGATTTCAAAGCAATCACCACAGTGACTGAATAGTAAGAAGCAGAGGCTTCAAGTTTGCTCATTTGTTACCTGTAAAAGTTCCAGCTCTGGCTGCTGGGCGGGTTCAGCATTCACTCAGCTTTACTATCACTCTGGGTTCTTGGCTAGCTTTGCGTTAGCATGCTGCCCGTGCAGATGTTTGAAAACAGACAAAGCTCTGTTAGCAGTATAATGCCTCTGTTTCTCTCCTGGACATGTGTTGCACTTTACAGCATGTTCATGTCCTTTTATGCAATAAAACATTTCCCTTTCTTCTACACATGAACTGTAATTAGCTGACTGTTGCTACACAGGAAGAAAAAAGGACTGTTTGATTTGCTTTTTCTTTCCATCCACCCGGCATGCAGATAACTGAAGAACACTGAAGAAATATCAAATTAGTGATTACTGAAGTTAGTACAGTAACATGTTACATTACTGTATTGCTGAAAACTGTTAACACGTTACTTTGTACTTTGTGCTATTTGTATATTGTACATGTTTGTCATTTTTTCCCCAAGGGCATTTATTGCATATAGGAGAGAACTGAGCCTTGTTTCCCCCCCACATAGACCATATATAAAATATTTCTGGAGCAAAGAATGCATACTCCTCAATAAAGAACTAAATAAGATGAGGGTACAGTCAAAATTGTAACTTTTCACATGACTATCACTTTGCACTTCTGACAGAATTCATGTGCCACAGTTCAGAGTGAAGTCTCTGTGTGTTACTGTGTGTGCGTATGTCTGTCTCCCCTATTTCTCAATGTTTTCCCATGGGAGAATGGCAGCCATTTTGTCCTGTCACTCCTCCATGCTTTTTTCCCCCTCTTTGCCTGTCCAATAATGACAGTTTAATTTGCCAGCCAATTACACCTGAGCGGTATTTAAATGAGCCAATAAGGACCTCTGACAGCATGACTTGTTGCTCTAGTTAGTACTCAGACGCAGAGGTCGATTTACTCTCCGACTCACAGAGTGATACTGTTTGCACTGTTTGGAGGCTTGCATTTATCAAATTGATACTGTTTTATTCTTAAAAATGAGATGAATTGCCTTTTTAAAATAAACGTTTTGTTGATTGTTTTGTTTTTACAGTTACATCATAGTTTTGGTTTGCTGAAAATTAGAGAAGAAAATAGTGTATAGGAAAGAAGCAAGGCACGGTGAAACAAAAAGGATAAGGGATGGGCAGGGGTTGATCCTAATCCTCTCTTGCCATGTGTGTAAATAATTTCTAAGCGTCTTATCCTGCTCATTTATATAATGGTGGACTAAAGCCCTGGGTTTGCTTCTGGAGGCCTGAGATATATTCAAAAAATCCTGCCTATACCTCTGAGTGATGACCCAATTCTAGGGGTACATTTACACAACATGTGTAATGGTATCTAAATGTGTACCTGTACAATGTGTATCTACCTGGCATACAAGTGACTTTGCAGTCACCACTCTATATGTCTATGTGTGTCTGCACTCCGTGATTAAACAGCTGTTTTAATCTACTTCCTGCTTTCCTTGGGTCCCCCGCCCCCCCCTGCTGACCATACAATAACTGTAACTGTGCTTTTTAATACCGAGTGATGGTAAGTAAAAATAACCTGAGTCAAATATCTTCAGATTAAATACATCTTTTACAGTCTGCCTTTATCCTACTGTGGCGCTTTAAGCTGTCCACATATACACACCAACGTGGCCATGAATTCACACACACCGAGTGCATACCCCCATAATCGACTGTGGAAATACCATACTTAAAAATATTAAATGTAGTCAGAAGCCTTTATAAATTGCACTTTTAAATATGTGACCTGACCTGAGAGTCCTTTTGGCACCCTGAAAAAATTACTCTGCTTGATGAGAATGTGACAGCATCAAATGATCAAACTAAAAACAGGGCGAACCTGTTACAGTAATGACTCTCTGTGGTTTTGGCCAAAAGCAAAGGACTACTATTTTGAGAGTTGCAGATTTAATTACCCACAAGATGAGGAGTTTGACTCTTACTTAATATACAGTACAGTGTGCAAAAGCCTTGAGCCGCGCCTCCCGTCTTTATGTTTTTCTAGGAAAATTTAAAATGGGTCCAGAAATTTATTGAAATGTGCCAACATACATGGAAATACTGTATAAAAACCAAAAACAGAGTTTGTACAATCTGGAAAGTCAATTTGGTAATTAGGTACTCCCACATTTATTCTTGAATACAGCCTGAACTCTCTTAGGCAAGCTTCTTTTTTTAATATCTCTAGTCATCTAAAGTTGTCTTTGGGAATAGTTCTCCAGGCTTCTTAAAGCACATTTAAAGCTCTAATTTGGATGTTATCTGCCTTTAATTCCCTTCTCAGTCAAGAGGATCTATGCTTTTTCAATAACATTGAGGTCTGGGCTCAATCCATGTGTGAAAGAGGTCCACTGTGCATTTGTGTGTTTTTTCTTTCTCTCCAGGTATACTTTTACTGCATTGGTGGTTTGTTCGAGATTATTGTCATACTACAAAATGAAGCTGTTACTAATAAAATGTTTTCCAGGGGTTACTGCATGATGGATCATGACAGTACTTCTTTGCATTTATAATTCTATCTGTTATGTCAAGATCCCAACCACCGCTGGCTGACATTCAGCCCCAAACTATTACAGAGCCTCCCAAGCAAACTCACTGTTGTACGTCTCTCTTGACATACCAAAACTTCCAAATTAAGTTCTCACTCTGTAAGAACTGTTTCCACTGATTTTAAATAATTTTTTAAGCCTGTCACTTCTTCTTTTGTTCACTTTGTCCAGTTTCCTCTGTATTTTTTAAGCATGCTGAGATATGCCAAGTTTTTGATTAATAGTCCCTTTGGTATTATGTTATGTTTGTCATTCTGTGATGGAAACAAACTATGCACTTTTGCAACTGGCGTCTAGTAATAAAATGCCTAAAGGTACAAGTGAAATCTTTTCTTTTCCAGGTTGTGTGTTAAGTGTAGACTTAGACTTCAACTATTGCTCAAGATCACTTCATAAAATTCTTAGGCTTAGTGTTTGTTGTTATGAATCATCTAAACTTGAAGCAATCGTTGTAAATTACTCACAGTCTTTAAATTAAAAAAAATGGAGATAAGACGTTAAGAAGCAAATAAAAAATTATAGAAATGGGTAAACAGATGAAAGAGACGGTGGGGAAATCACATGGTTTGTGTTTTATCTGTTTGTTAATTATTTCTCTCGTTAATTTTCTTTTGTATTTAGATCCTTGGTTAATACTGTTCATTTGAGATTCCTGCCAATAAAGGATGGAACGGACTCAAGAAGTGTGATGAGAGAAAAAGAGCAAGATGAGAAAGAGAGAAAGATTAATTATGCAGATGCAGAGGAGAAAAACATGTGAGAATGATACAGGGCGACTTTGGCAGTGGTCCAGTCATCATGCTGGGTAAATGATTTGAGTTACTTATCAAATTGAGGGTTAAAGACTGGTAGCCATAGAGGAAAGCAGCACGCACAGATTGTTGTCCGGTAATGACATTTAGACAATTCAGATTCAGGAACACAAAAAAATGAACACAGACACACAGACCCACACACATACCTGGATCAAAGCATGCTGAGCTTTCCCAAGAGCAAGTACAACCCTGGTGTGAAACTGACAGCATCCTTCATTAACTCCATCACACACTTTGTACATGCCCATCCTTCTTTATGTCATAGACACATTTATAGGAAGGGGAAAGGGTGAGGAGAAGAAAGGAGAATTAGTAGACAGGCCAAGATAAAAATGTTAGAGGAGAAGAAATTCATGTGAGAGAAAAGAGGACTATATAAGGATGAGAGGGAAGGGAAGAAGGCAATAAGGGTAACAAGAAAAATTGGATTAGAGGAAAAAACTGAAATGAATACACCAGATAAAAGGGGTGAAACAAAGAAGTATGGAAAAGTAAGAACAGGTAGTGAGAAAGGAGGAAGCTGCGACAGAAAAACGCCAAAATGAGAAAAATACATAAGGAAATGAAAATAAAGTAGTTGAAAGGAAAGGGTGAAAAGAAGGGAAAATGCATAATGGAAAGGAGGAAAGGAGGAAAGGAGATGATGGAAAGATGTAAGACAAAGTGATGAGCTAAGACCAAATAAAAGAAAGGAGGAAAAAGAAAAAAGAAAGAAATTATGGAAATAGAGGAAGATAATCAATAGGACAGAGGATAACGTAAAAACAGAAAAGGAAAAGAAACCAGAGCAGGAAGAAGACTGGCCAATATGAAAGAGTACATCAAACGTCTCTTCATTGTTTGTGCTCCATCTGTGTTGCCGTGAACAAAACGAGCATCAGCAGCTCAGTTAGTTAGTTAGTTAGTTAGCAGGGGATTCGGTGAATACTTAGGCCCCAATTATCCACTAAATCTGCCTCTCTCTCTAAATGAGATTATTGCCACATACAGAAGCTGTGGCTCCCATTGGGTTCCATTAACTTTGATTACTCCTCATTATTTACTTACAGCTCTGCTGCTGTTATTGCTTTCGCTCTCACACACATACTGAAAGATGAGGCGAGGGGGGGGGGCGGCGATGTAAACAGGGAACCACACAGACAGAAATATATGAAAACACATGTAAAGACTGAGGGAGCTGAACTTAATGAAAGCACAAAGAGAAAGTAATGAAGAGTTAAATGACATGGTGTGAAGAGACATAGTGAGAGAAAAGTAAAGTTCAGAGGAAAGGCAATGTGCACAAAGACAAAAAGGCTGCAGAGAAGGAAAAAAGAAGGTGAGAAAAGAGTCGAAAGACATGCATGCCAATGAAAATAAGGTGAGAGAATGAAAATAAAAGGATGAAAGAATAGAATAAATGACACAGAGTTACACAAATGGACAAAGAGAGCCTTTAACACTGTAATAAGCATTTAATTTCATTGCATACACACTGCTAATGCAGTTTTTTGGGAGAATAGCATCAAACAAAGGAAGAAGCAGTTAAAACATAACAGAGACAATGAAGAGGACGTTAATATCCAGGGAAATGCAAAAGATGGGAAAAGAGGACAAGAGAACAAACAAAAAGGGAGGAAAACAAAGTTCCTTCATAAAAACTGAAAAGTCATTACTCATTTAGGCCCTAGTCAAACAGGCCTAGACACTGCTGGCAACCACTGGTCGCTAGGAAGAAATTAGTATTCCCCGTCTGGTTGCAAGTTTCCCATCCTGTTTCCGATAATAATAATTCCCAACTATGACGTTTGTAACTAAGGCACATAAAACTCCCCATCACTTAACCATAGACAAGACACCAGAGAAAAAATTGCATTATTTGTACAGAAGAGCTCCGTGAGCCGCTTTATATGTGAGTGAAGTTTTTGCCAGATTATGATTTCGAAAGTCCAAAATGAGCTCCTAAGAAATATCTTCCTTTTTTCCACTTTTTTTCTCAGTGCTCATGTGGGTTTTTAAAAGAATAATGGCATCTGGAACAGATGCTGCTCATTTGGACTGGAAGGCAGTGAAGAACACTGTGTTTTGTCATTATGTTTAGAGAGGTTGTTGGTAATAAAATGAGAAGGAGAAGTGCATCGCATGCGTGTTCATTTTAGATCAGATTAGATTTGATCAGATTACAATTTAAATGAACTACATTTGATCCCTGTGGGAAAGCAGAATTGGTTGGTAAATGGAGTGGAAGAGAAGAGACAATATGTGCACATTTTATTGTGTTATTTGTATAATAATAACAATGCGTCTTGCTGTAATTTGATGATCTCCTGAGTAAAAGGTCTGACTTTTATTTTATTTATATATTTTCTTTTACATTTATTCAAGGTGGAGATGGCAGAGAGAATGCAAAAACAAAAGAAAACTGAGAGCGAGGCAGAGAGGAATTTAGTCAAACCCTAAACTGCCCAGCCCCCGTTTTTTGTTTTTTGACAAGAAAAGTGACACTCGTGTTTTAAAGAGGAGCCCTCTCTACATAATAACCCCTGCCTCAAACATTTACTGTAGTGGAAAAAGAAGTTTGCTTGGTGGCTGGAGAGCTATTCACTTGTTTTGAGGCCTTGCCCAGCGCTTACGGCACACTCTAATGCCGTGCACCAAGCTGCTATACAGGCCAAATAACCAGAACCTGAGTGTATGCAAATGTACTTTGGCGTTGTGAATGTGTGAAGTCTATTGCCACATCAGCATCTTGGGATCACAGCTGTTTTGCCTCTGAACTTTCTGATGGTGAAAAGAGAGAAAACTAGATAAAAAGCCAGGAAGGGGCGGGGGAGAAAAAAAGCAAAGAGAGAACTCAGCTCTAAGGCCTAATTTCACCGACATTGTCCCTCGCCTAATTGCAAAATCCCTCTGTCTCTCTTTCCCTCCCTGTCGTGCGGCTCTGTGGCGCTCCAAGGTAAAAAAGAAGTCGGGTTCTAATTTCATTTTGGTTTGTCTTAGGACAACTCTTAGATGTTTAATTCTATCCCAATTTCATGTAATCAGGCGAAAGGCTTCCCCAGAGGGAGGGCATCACAGGCCAAGGCCAGGCATGTGCTATTTGCAAATGTAATTGGTTCACCTTTATTCTGCTCTCTGTGATGTTCGGGCTGCCTTTTCTCTCACTCATTTGTTCCCCATTATCTTCACATCCTCCTTTCTCTTTCCATCTTTTCCAGTAGTCTCATATTCTCCATTTCTTCCCAGCTCCTTCTTTTCCTACCCCCCGTTCCTCCCCTCTAGGCAAACACCAGTGTGGTTGTTATTGTGATTTCATATTTTCTTCTCATCCCTGCCTCTGCAGCCTCTGGACATTGACTACAAAATCCATTATCATTTGTATATTTTAATTATGCAAATGAGGATAGCTCAGCTGGCCTGTTGGAGGCTGCAGGGGAGAAAGCAGGAACTCCATTGCGGGTGATTACAATTCATCCGCTCGTCTCGCTTTAATTGTAACAAGCTAATTACCTTGTTTCCATTTAGTTTGAACAATGCCGAAAAGAAAAGGGAACATTGATAGCTTTGGCTAACTTACTTGGTAAAGCTAGCTGACAGGCGTGGAAAGGCTAGAGGGAGGAAGGGGAAAGAGGAAGCAAAGGAAGACAAAAAGATAGGAAGGAAGACACTGAAACTATTCTTAGCATGTTCTGAAATGTCAAAAAAAGCTGAATTTTTCTGCATTTCTTTGGCAAGCACCATTAATATCTCTACTAATACACACAGGTTTGTGCCCCAATTTTGTACTGTAGAGTGAAATTGTACTAAACTGTTACTAATTAGCAATGCAAAAATACAATCAACGGAGTTTTACAACCAAGCGTGTAAGCATTAGCTACTACCTTTGGACTCCAACCTTTTTTCCAACATCTGGCTTAAACAAAAAAGTCTTTACAGCCAAAATCCTAAAATGACAGTATCAAAATGCCAGTCCTCAAACCAATAGGTGACATCATATTGGATCCCTCTATGGTTGACATAATGGTGTCAGTCTCTGGCCACATGTTAAAGCGATAAGAGGCTTTTTCCATCTTAAACAAATAGCCAAATGATGAAAAAAAGTGATAGCTGATTACTTCTAAATACTATGTTATTAAAGAGTCTTAATTTTTCTAACTGATTAAAATGTACACAGGTAAAAATGATACTAGATGGTAGTAGATATGTGTTCAGATATTCTCTTGCTCTTTTTTATGTTTAGGCATACTTCTTTAAATTGTAAAATGTACACCATCTCACAAAGAAAGCTTGTCTCCTGAAAAAAGTTGGGTTTTTTGTTGTTGTTGTTGTTGTTTTTTAAGTACCCTCATTGCAGATATCAAAGACTATCATCTTGGACTTTCATAGGTTTAAAATCCCTCTGATGCCAAGCTTGCCAGAGGTGCTCAGTTTCGTATTCACTCTGTTCAGAGGTTTGTCACTGAAATGAGTCCAGGGCTTCTGGGGATCAAGACCAGGCCTCAACTGAACAAGATCTCATTATCTCTCCCTCACACAGACCCATGCGTACACATACAAAGGCACAGACTGTAAAAAGACATAGACACACACGCGTTTATGTATTCACACATGCACACACCTTGTCATGCCACACTGAGCAGCATGTCACAGTGAGGGACCATGTATGTATGTCACCGTGAACAAGATACTGAAGTATATCACATATTTAATTGAGATTATACATTCTGCTAAAGGAGCTCAAAGGCCCAATTTGTTCTTACACTGTGTCTCTTACACACACAAACACACACACACACACTTGCACTACAGGTGAAAATGTAGATTGGTATACTTGCAACCACAAGTAAATGAACCTGAACACACTTATCTGGAGAGACTTGTTTCCTCTAATTACTAATGGGCACTCCCATGCACGAACAACCAGCATGACTCTTAGAGATGTAGAGAAACACCTGTACCCGCACATCCACATCTATACACTCAGTATTCACCTTTTCTGCTGTCTCTACCAGGCAGACTGGCATACTCCTCACCGACTCCCACATTCTCCATGCCCACCTACTTTGCAGTGCCATCAGGGAGAGATTTGAAAGGTATTTGAAACTGTCTTCCTTAATCATTTCCCGGATCCCGCAGGACACTGCGTGACGCGATGGAGGAAGGACTAGGAGAAGAGGAGGAAGAACGAGAGGAGAGAAAGTGATGCCAGACATCAGTCAAGCCTTCTCTAAGGGTTCAAGAGGAACGCCCACTGACACAGTTGAGTGATTGAGTGAGTGAGTGAGTGAGTCTATTATTGACCAGAAAAATGTAATGTTTTGCACATTTCTAAAGGGAAAGAATTATGAATTCAAAATATTTTTAACATCAGTCATAATCCTTTTGCAATGAGAAATAAGCCAGGCCATAAACCCCCTTCAGCCATCACCTCCATCTCCTCCAGTTCCGTAACACAACTAATTATATTTCAAATAGATAACGCATCCTGTTGTGGGAAGCTGAATTTACTCCATGACCATTAAAAATTTAATAATTCATGCTTTTTGTTCACCTTGGTATACCTCCTCCTGATTTATTGTTCTTCAGGCACATTTCAGCCAAACACTCAAACAGGCACTCATTGATCCAAAGTAATTATAACACACGCCAAGTGACCTCCCCATGTAATTTCAAGATTATAAGCTTGAGGAAAAAGTTCTCAAAATGAAGCCCTCCCTTTGTGGTACATCGTGGTGAGAGTGGAGGAGAATTTGCATCCAGGTGACCATTCGTCCATTTTCTTAACCGCTTCTTCAATTTGTGGGTGCGGGAGAGGTGGAGCCTATCACAGCTGTCATACACCCTACACAGGTTGCCAGTCTACCACAGGGCTAACACACGGAAAAAGAAATATGTGAAGATATTTAAAATCACCAGTTAATCTAACGTGCATGTCTTTAGACTGTGGGTGGGCAGCACACAGGCACATCAGATAAATTAGAATTTTAATTGTCATTATACAACAAGAACAAGGAAATTGTACGCAGTCCCATTCAGTGAAAAGAAAACAATGTAAATTTCACATTAAACATGTTTTCTAAATAAGGGGAAAAAAAGGAAAGAGGTTGAAGCTGGTCAGTAGATTTGAGCCCAGGACATTTCTGCCAAACATCATACCACCCACCATCCCTGGGTGGGGATGGTGATCATCCCTGTGATCATTCAACCTTTATCAAGAGGACTTTTGTTAGGGACACTTTTGTGGTTCAGAAACTTCATTAAAAAAACAAAAACAAAAATAAAGACAGAGAAAAAAAGTATACTGGTACATCCCCAGATGGGTGTCTGGGTGCTTTTTGGCATATGGACTTCGCTGGCGCTGAAGGAGCTGTGAATCGGGGTAGAGAAAATTGAATTCTCTATTTACCAACCTTTTCTGAATCTCTCACTTGTTGAGCTTTGGGAAGTCACTAAAGATATATGATCACTCAGTTGCTCAAGAGCATGGAAAATTACTTTCACAGGATGTCTGGGCCTAGCTTAAGACAGAGTATGAAGCTGGGTCGGCTGATCCAGTGTAATCACAGAGCATGCATTCTTCTTAAATATGTCAGACATTTTGGGCTTGCTTGTTTTAATTTTATTATTTTTAATGCATTTCCTATATTCTGAAAAAAAAAATGAAAGCGCAACCAGAGCATGCTTTGCATGTAATGTCTTTCTAGCACTAAAGCATATCTTTGTGATCTAGTCTTTGTAGCTTGTAACTATGCTACAACAACTGTTAACAACTGTTTGAAATGAACATACAGTGTTTAGAAAATTTGCCACTATCAGTTGCCAGCAGATGAGCTGAACATGTCCTATAATATATGTCACAAAGGGATAAGGCTATAATAGACACCAGGACCATTCTTTTCCTTCTTACATGACGAGAGCTTTCTTGACCAATCACATTTGAGCAGGCTTTGGTGGCATGCAAAAACAACAACCAGTGGACTAATGTCCTGTAAAGTCCTGAAAAATGACCCATCGACCTAGAGGCTAGGTTAATGGGTTGCTGAATACTGGTTTCGCCTATTAACTATTTAAACATTGAAAATCAAATACTACAATCCAAACCTGAACACCATTTATGAACGGAAACTGCCAATTTACTAATCAAATCAAATGTGAAATACCAAAACAGGAAAATATTGCTTCTGTACTTTTTTTTAAAAAAATGAGGGGAATAAAGGAGAGATTATTTACATCTTGGAAGATCAGGGAGTATGTTTGACTATAAAACCCTGCATGGTCTATACAAACCTCTGTTGCTCTTATGATCCTCAATCACTTCAACGTACAGATGTCATACTAAAAGTTAGAGAAGATGTAAATACCAAAAAGTCTGTGCAGAGATGGAAATAGAGAGCATGTATTATCCTTGGCAAACAGAAAGCCATCACAGCCAGTAAAGCAGTTAAATGACTTGATGTCTATTTGACCTGAATAAAAGTTTTAACTGTAAAACACCATATGTCTAAATCTGCTGTCATCTTAAAAAAAAAAACCCACATGCACTGACATTTTTCATACACAAGTGTCAGTGCTGTTACAGTGTTTGGACAGTTGTTTGAAAACTACGACTTATTAATTACACATTATTCACTAGACTGGCTGCTTGTAAAGCAAAATAATACCTTACCCATTTTCTCCACTAATAGAATTGGATTAAGTCATGAGTTCAAACAGAGAACTCGTCTCTGTTTTTAGGCGCGCACTATGCGTGGGTGTTTATAAATTGAGGGCAAAGCACTGAGGGCGGCAAAAACACTTATTAATGAGGCAGTATATTACTCTCAGATATATTAATCAACTGAGAAATAATCAGGAATGAAATCTTTGTCATTTAATTAATAAGGTTTTGATTAGTTGCAGTTAATGTCACAATGCTGCATCAACATATTAACTAGATTCAAGGTGTGATATTATTAGATGCTGGGCTACATTTGCACACTCTGCATAGTGTGCATGATGTGAAACACATATGAAAGTAAAGCTCAGAAAAATATTTGGCCTCTGGCTGAGGATGAACTACAGACTGTACAAGCGTGTCATGTATAAAAAAGACAGGTGCGACAAGAAGGATTTGTCAGTCGATTAAGGTTGAAAGATGCGCAAAACAAAGTCGTTGTCATGCAGCAGTTTAGACATCGCTTGGGAAATTATATTTTCTGACAATTTTTTAATGCTTCAGGCTTTAAAAGGTTAAATCTAATAAGCAAAGTCATAGATAAAATTGGGATCTTGCGGTGATCAGTGGCTGAGTAGACGAGTTGGTTCCACTAAATAGCCCTAAGCCAAAGGATAATCTATAAATCCAACGTGAAACTTTTTGAATGCTCCTCATTTTAGAACTAAGCAAGAAATAAAGACGTGAAGATTGTTTCATTTTCAAAGTTCTGATCTGCGTAAGACTGACATCATTTTGGGATTTACACTTTTCACTTAGAAAAATCAACAAAATTGTATTTTCTGACTGTTACATCCAGGTTACCTATTTTATTTTTATAGGCTCATACCAGCATCTCTTCAACTAGAACACCACAATTGTATAGTTATCAACTCAGAACGCTACTACAGTGAAATACTTACTGTATCAGCATCCTTATAATGCTTTTAAAGGCTATACTGAGTGTATGTACTTTAGGTTTCAAGTGACTTTCAAAGGTTTATTGTAGTTTATCTGTGTCTCAATAAGACTGACCGTAAGTCTTGTTCTTAGCATTCAGCACACATCAACTTAATATTATTAATATTCAGGTTAGATTTATTTATTTATTTATTCAGTTTTATTCAACTTAATAAACAAGGTCAGCGCACAAGGTTCAGCTGGACACTCTCTGATGAATCTGGTGAACTGAACTGTTGATGCTTCTCAGGATCATACCAAAATATTTTTTTGTTAATGGACATGGTTTAAAACAATTTGTTGAGCAGCTTAAATACTTAGGCTTTCTCACACACAAATAAATTGCATAAGAACAACACAAAAATGCAACGACAAATATTTAAAGTCTCGTGGTTCCATTTGCAGCCTTAAATCTCTTACCAAAGAGAAGAGCGGCATAGAGTGCATTTAAAGATCTGCTTTTTCTTAAATATCTTATTTGTGGCCTCTGTTTTTCAAATACAGCTTAGAGGTTGAGCTTAAAGAGAGAGCAAAGCAGGAATGTAGAAAGAGTGAGAGAAATATTTAAATCTGTAATATTCACGTAGAGATCAGATACTGAAAGAGGATCAATTTAAAGCCGTGTCTCACATTTCCCTCCTGCACTCTTGGTTGAATATGAAACAAAAGAGTCACCTGAACTGTCACTTTGCCTTTTTTTAAAAGTTTTTATTTATTTACTCTATAATGAACAATGCTGCTGCATTATGCAAGTTCTAACATGTGTGTGTCACGTTTTTTGTCCTGGTGCACTGAGCACTAAAAATGTGCCTTTAATGCACCGCATTAACCATCTCATGATTAAAGTTCTGGGCCAATCAGATCAGCAGAAGGCCTGGGATTACACCAGCAACATCTGGGGACCATGCTAATGGACTGCATATGTTTTCAATTTTAAGAGTTTGAAGTCAACATGTTGCTCTTGATTTCATGTAAAAGTAGGGGAGTGAGGATGGTGGGTGTGGGTGGAGCTGAACGATAACTCTCCCTCACTTTCTTTCTTTTAAAATAAGTCAATCACGACTGAGTGCAGCTGTCATCATTAACCAAAGTACCGTTGATGACAAGAGACCCTCCTAAAGTGTGTGAGTGTCCCTGAGCACTAACAGAAACCCAAATAGCCCCATCTGTCAATTTTACACTCTATGATTTTTACTCAGTGCACATGGCTTCTGTAAGTGTAATATGCTGCTGGGATTTTATAAAAAGCAAATACACATGCTGAAGAATATTTACGCTCTCAGCTATGTTTTTAATCCACATTTTAGAGCGGAAGCAGAGTATTTTAAGAGTCAAACGCAGGTCAGCAGGGCCATTTCAAGGCAACTGGTATTATACTTTTTGATTTGGGGTGAATAGAAAAGTCCAGTTCTTACTAACAATCCACTCTGGTGTGTTTATGAAGCCATGAGCTTAAAATTTTAAACAAAGATGGTCTGGCAACTGATAACTTTTTTTCTTTTTAGAAAGGGATGAAAAATAATGTTTAATTACAGCTGTGTATGCAAAGCTGTGTATAAAATGCCAGTTTAGGGGGTATTTCCTTTTCACTTTTGCTCATGCAAATAAATCTTCCGAAGCTGGTGCTGCATAAATGTTCTTAAGTCTTTCTCTGGCTTATTGGTGCACTGAAGGAAGCTGTGCCACAATAATTAGAATGTAAGT
Organism: Pelmatolapia mariae; assembly: GCF_036321145.2. NCBI lineage: Eukaryota > Metazoa > Chordata > Actinopteri > Cichliformes > Cichlidae > Pelmatolapia > Pelmatolapia mariae. The sequence goes on from NC_086233.1 coordinate 30,704,038, forward strand.
TTTATAATAAAGTTAAACAACGAGGTCAAGAGTCACAAACAGAAACGGTTCTCCTTGAAAGTAATAGTTACATATTTTAAAGAACGTCAGCTGCAACAATGAATGATGTGGGACTCAAGTGGGACTGCCGCTAAAATGCTCCAAAATGTGCAAATTTTATTCTAAAGGCAAAATGTTTCAGCTTTTCTTAAAACTTGCCATGAGTACACAACAAACATGCTTCACTTTTTACTGGAATACAACCGAGCCAAAATAAATAAATAAATAAATAAAAAATTTTAATGATTTTTTGATAAACAGGAAATGTCAAACACGGCTATCCATGCATATGTAAAGTCAGCTTTAACCAAATTTCATAAACCAAATATAAAGATGAAAAAAATATAGAAATACATATTATGCTTCAAAACGGTGAATTATCTGTGATATGAGTGAGTGGTTTCACAGTCAGACATGGCACTCCATGTCATATCCAATTTTCTGAAACGAAAACGGCAACAGCGTGAATGCTCAACCTTAGACTTCAGAAATCAGTGGGTGATGACACAGTAGCTACTTCTATACTGTGGATGTTGTACAATTGTTAAGTCATGATTTAATGACCACTTGATGAGAATCTGTTTAGCTTTTTAGCAAAACTAAAGCTCAGTGTCCCAAACGCCAAATAGTTCAAGGAAACAATCACACTCAGGTCATAAAAAGTTGATCCTGTTCATCTGGATGTAACGTTTCATCATTTCACCCCCAACCTTATAAACGGCACATTTGCATAATGACTGAAACTAGCACCACTGACTGACAATGATCAATAATATGCAAACTGATCACTGGCCAACTGATCAGTTGTAAATGGCCATTGATCAATGATGTTCAGTGATGATCAATGATGAAGGGAGTTTTTCCTTCCCACTGTCGCCAAAGTGCTTGCTCATAGGGGTCATATGTTTGTTGGGTTTTTCTCTGTATGTATTATTGTAGGGTCTACCTTACAAGCACCTTGAGGTGACTGTTGTTGTGATTTGGTGCTATATAAATAAAATTGAATTGAACTGAATTGATGTCCAGATGAACAGAATCAACTTTTAGGGATTTCCTTACCTGGATGATTGAGCAACACCAAGATAAATCACTCTCAGGCTGAGTAAGATTTTAGGGTGCATATTAAGAACTGAAGGACTTTTGTCATGCATAATATTAATAACCTACTGCAATGCATGGGGTAATTTCAGGTGCTGTTTTGATTAAGCTTTTCTGTGTTTTCAGTATCTTCTTCTAGATTATCTGTATTGAGAACAATTTACCCCTCATCCTACATCTTACCTGTGTGTCTATATTACTCAAATACTGGCACTATATCTAGTGACAGAGTAGCAGATCATTATGTGAATGTGACAAGTCTTCACTAATCATCTATATGCCACACATATTTAGGTCCAAGTTTATAGAAGCGTGGAATACTTCAGGCCAGGTGCCAGATTAGCTCACAGGGTGAAAAAGCAGCCAAATGCCCGAAGGCTGAAATGCAGCAGCCTGAGTTTGAGTCAAACCCGAGGCCCATTCCTCTTTCCCCACTCTCTCACCCTCCTGTCAGTTTCCACTATCTAATAAAGGTGAAGGCCCAATAATAATTAAAAATTCGGAATCAGTCAGTAACTGGCATCTTAATCTAACTTACTGCTAACTTCTCATTTTGCACAACCTTGCAAATCCTCTATCATCATTGTCTGGACACTTCTCTTTATTATAATGCCTAGTAGAACAACCACATTGATCATTTTATTGGTGCTGATCGAATCTGGGTAGTTTTAAACTGTCAGCTGTGCCTCTGCATTTTTGCTTTGGGGAATTGAAAGGGAACTTTGGATGTGGAAATGGCTATGACATCATACTTAACAATCAGATAACAACATGTTCTCATCCCAGTATGACTAATACTCTTGTTTTATAAGAAGCCACTGCTGCCATCATAGAGATATGCACCAGGCGTCCTTTGGTGCTGGTGCCTTGGTACACTGATGGCAACAAGACTGGATGCAGAATTTTAAAATGTATGCATAGCAGTGGCATGAATCAAATGTTTGTCTACTAAAAGACTTTGCTGCTTGGATGCCTTCAGGGGTCTCCAATTTTAATTGCTGATTTTCTTTCTTTATTTTCAAGTTTAAACTACCAAGTTACAATTGGGATCAAAAACCTCATATACATCATACAGCACTATACACTGATTAACTCTCCCAAACCTAATCAAAACTTTTGTAAGTCTTGTAATTATGTGACAATAATGAACTACATATGAATGACCCTTAGTAGGTGACAAGTATAGCTGTTTTTATTATCTTCTTTCTGTATAACATCTGTCTGTAGGTATTGAAATATCCTAAAGATTATATCAGTGTTTGGGGCAATATAATCCATCAAAAATAGAGGTGGAAAAACATCTTGTTGGATCTCATGTTTGGCACTGTGTTTTGGGGGATACTTAAGTCAATGAGCATATCCTGTGGTGTGTGTGTGTGTGTGTGTGTGTGTGTGTGTGTGTGTGTGTGTGTGTGTGTGTGTGTGTGTGTGTGTGTGTGTGTGTGTGTGTGTAAATGTGCACATGTGGCACATGAGCTTGTTTGGATGTCATCATCGAAAACAACAAAGGCTTATGTTTCTGTCATCATTAACGCCCTTAACTCTGTCAGATCACTGCCATGCGTCCCTAATGTCTCTCAGTTAATCCCTCAGTTCACACAATGTTGTACAAGGGTATTAGTGCATCGGTGGTACGAGATCAGGCACAATAATAATAACAATAATAGCAAGAAAAACTGTTTTTGATGCTGAGCTTTAATATGGGGGGGATCAGGACATCACATACAATACAGATGTAAAATTGATCCATATGTGGCACGCTTGATCTCATTTAGGGGGGAGAGAAGAAGTTGTTGGTCTGTCATTAAAAAAAAGTGTTTTGATCGAGCGATTAAATGTGAATTTGTCATTTTTAGTGTAGTTGCATATTAGCTATATCATTAGTTGTGCTGAAATCGTCACATTGTTTTACTTTAAATACATTTTCCTTGAAACTAAATTTTGGGACAAGTTAATTAGAAAGTTACCAAAAAGTTATTAAAATATTTGAGCCTGAATAATTTACTTTGTAATAAAGAAAGAGTTTTCAGGAAATAACAGGCTGTACATGTTATTTCTTATCTTTAAAACCCGCTGTGTGAGTTTTAATCTCTGGCTGCATGTGTACGTACAGTACGTGTGTCACATTGCCCGCCTATCTGTGTCCTGCATATGCGATTCAACTTAAGCCAACCTCTTTCACACACACACACACACACACACACACACAGACATATACAGAGGGAGAGAGAGGGAGAAAGGCAGCTAATATTCATTGTTATTTAAACACCAGAGCAGATAAGCAGCTGAACAATAATTATTTTCTGGAACAATAATTATTACCATTTAATTCTGTTGTTTACCATTTTGCCCAGTGGCCCATCTTTAAAAGCCAGCCTCTATCTATAATGACAAGCCCTTGAGCAGAACTACATTTAACACAAATATCAAATAATTAAAAATCAAATAATTGAAAAGTAAAAGTGTGGCTTTTTTTTTTTTAACATTAATTGTCTAAGAATTTGCAGGCTGGTTCTTCTCAGTAGACTGCTTTTGTTCTTGTTTGTTTTTCCATAGTTTGCAGTGCAGTGAGTGCGATGAGCATTGCTGGAATCGCTTTGTGTGAACTCATATTTGTGTTTTGTCAAAAAAAAAATCCATAGAAGTTGGATTGTTATTTTAGTAAATGTTTAAGTAACAGGGCTTCTAGTTATTAAAATGACTTGTATCTGCTCCAAAGTTAGTTGACTGGTTTATATTTTATCTAAGACTTATGGCACTTGATCCATAAGTGCAGACTGATTTATATTTTTAAATTTATTGAGACTTGCTGCATTATGACCAATTACAAAAAGCTCTTTCTAGCACATGACTTGACAAAAAAGCAGCAAAACAACATAAATAAAACTATTATAAATAATAATGTTTGTGATCATGGCTGATTTTGATTTTACTGCCTCAGTTTCAGTCCTCATATTCTGCATTCTGCCTCATTGTCACACTGCTTACTGTGGAGTAGCAAACAAAGCTGAAGAGATGCAGGTAAAACAGCTTGTCGAAAGGAATAAACATTTGTATTTGTGAAGGATTGCTGTATTTCTGCTTTGAGGCCTATCCTGTTTACTTTCTCTTTTTTTTTTTTTTCAATAAAAGCAAGAGCAAAATCTGTTGTTTCCACTTTAATCTGTGATGTGAAGTTGTGTTTGTGAGTGCCTATGGATATGATCACCCCTGTACTGTATGTTTGAAAGGATTACAAGCCGGATCAGAGGATTACACAATTAAAGCTTGCCTGGGGTGAGGGAGGCACACAAATGTGATATTATGACAAGACGAACTGAGGTAAACTCACACAAACACATGGGCTTAGACTTATGTATTTGTTTCAAGTCATGCAAACACATGCCATTCCCCAAAAACATACAGTGTAGGTGTGTGGAAACAATAAGTGTCATAAAGATACTGTTAAATGTACCATATGTAAGTGCCACGTAAAGCTAAAAAATATATATCTTTTTTCTTTATGTTTACTATTTGAATGTGTCCCTGATATGCCTGTCCTAGCAACATCTTTATCTGATGCACTTTGAACTTTGCCCATCTATTGCATGGGACCTTAGTAAGTGCAGCGCAGAGTTTTTGGTATTTAAAAGTCATTTCTTTGTGACCTGTTTTCACAAGCTTGGCTGCTGCCATACTTTGTGTGTAGAGTTTGTCTTTGTTTAAACTCAGGCATGTATCTGTATGTGATGAGCGAGGAGTGAGACCAGGATAGAATGGCACTGTTGAAGCACATATTTGATTTCATTTGACATGCAGTGAGGCAGCTCAGCAAAGGGCAGTATATTCAAGTATATGCAATATTAAGCTAAATGAATTTTGTATTGAATAGCGTTCAAAACAATTATGCAAAGCATGTGAAAAGAAAGTGGGTGATAAGCTGGGCCAGAGTAAGCTCAGTTTATTCAGCAAAACCAAATTGTCAAGGTGTGGCTGTGTGGCAAGCAGAGGTTGGGCCCAAATGCAGAACTCCAGAGGCAAAACATGAACTTAAACAGCTTTATTGCTGATGTAACACTTCTGGAGTCGTTACAGTATGCTAGGACCAGTTAGGTTCGACTACTAGAGTAGTAATGAGTGTAGTGTGTGATAAAGACCACAGACCAGAAAATACGTTTAAATTGCCGGCTTGTTATTTTGAAAAAGACAGAGAAAAGACAGTTATAGACACATTACATAAAACATTCAAATTCACATTTAAGGAAGACAAGATATTTTCTTTCCCCTTTTTAGTTCAGTAACTTCTGTTAATTTATCCTATTTATTTCAAAACCTTTTATTTGGCTTTAAAGGGATGTTAATTTCAACCTAGGCTATTGTTTTATTCATTCCAAGTTCTAAGTTCAAGTTTATCTTTTGATCTATTGTCATTAACACTGTGTTATTTTAAATCAAGTTTAGTTCTTTTAAGCCCAAGATTTAATTTAATCTTGGTCTAAGTTCAACCTTTAAATTTCAACCATTCCTTATTTTGTTTTAACCCAACAAAATTATTTACATCTCCAATAACACCATTACAGCATTAAAATTGGTTGTCCAAAATAAATTACAAAAACATGTAAAAACTGAAAACAATTCAGCAAAAGGCTGAACAAATCCCTTAAACGAACAAATAAACAAAAGAAAATTGTCTCTGTGTCCTTTAACTATAAATCCTGGAATTGCTCTGAATGATTATCCAGTGCTTTGAAAGTCCACTGTTCTTTTGCAGAGGTGTATGGATTAATCCTACCAGTTTTTTAGTGAAAGAGTTCAACGTCCAGCAGGGGGCGGTTTTCCTTTTTCCTGCTCGGTACAGTTCAATGGGTCTCTGGGTGGCTCGCCATCTTGTTTCTCGCTCAGCGGATCAAACTCCGATTCTAGCTCGGCATTTCCCGATCCAAACCTTAATGGCCTACCATAACAACAAAGCAATATGCATAAACATTTGAAAATAACACACGGGTAGCCCTTAAATAATAGTAAAAGTCCGTTTTTTCCAGCTTATTCAGTCTTAAATGAGGTGACGCCAATATGGCGCGCTGAAACACCGTCAAAGGCCTTTGAACTGCAGCCTGTGTGTCAGTTAAGCACCAATCCACCGTTTTTTTAACATAAAACAACATAAATCTGCTACCTTGACTTTCCATTTGCATGAAATGAGCAATATAATACAACAAAACATTTCTTGCATGAAATAAAATACAATTTCTGAACTCACCAAGTCCCGTTCGGTTACGTTCACAACGTCACCAAGGCAAAGACAGGTCGGAAAAACAAAAATATATTCTCCAGAGTACAAAAATGGATTTATGTAGACTTCTAGCTTGTTTTTTTTAATATTTTTCCACTCGTTTAGGCAGCAGCTCCACAAGGACTGTCTGCATTTCTCCCTCTCCAGCTTCAAAAAGAAGGAACAACCCGATTGGGTGTGGCTATCACAGGAGTCACGCTACAGCGTACCCTTTCACAATAAGAGTCTGAACACATATTTTAGCCATTTTACCTGAATTAACATAAAAACACCATAAATTAGCAAGTTTTTTAACCTTTTAACATATGTTTAAACACAAATGAAATCCTATACCATGAATTATATCATTGCTGATGTTTTTAATGAATTTTCTAACCATTATGTTCTATTTATTGACTATTTATCACCTGTAATATGTTTCTTATGACTGTTTTTACTAACAGGCTTTTGTTTATTGACAACTATGTTAACCAGGGTTACACCCTCCCCTCTTAAATGTATGCAAGCCCCTTTGCATAATGCATAGATCAGACTACCTGGATATCATGGATTTCAATAGAGCCTGTCACAGCTTCACTTAAGCTTTGGAACAAAGATTGAACTATGCCAACAAGAGGGTTGCCTAATTGAGGGTATGTTAAGTGCTTGGGCTTTGTTCTCTCTCGGGATGATCTTCTGACCAATTGCTCTGCTTCAGGGTCATTTCTTTCAGTTTCATTGTTTACAGGTTCAGTTCCATTCACCTGAGTTTGAGTTGCTTCCTCATCATTAGTTTTCGCTGAATCCGATGCATCGTCCATTTCATTTTGTTGAGTCATTTGAGCTGTTTCCTTTGCAGGTTCAGGCACGTTTTCCATTTCAGGTGGTTTCTCCATTTCAGGTATTTTGTCATTTTCAGGTAAGTTTACAGTTTCCGTCATGTCCATGTGCTCTTGAGCAATATCAGGCACTGTCACATGTTCTGAGACTTGAGAATTGTCTGATTTGGGTTGCTCATTAGCATAGTTTGACTTAGCCTTGGGAGGAAAGACTACTTTGTATTCCTCAATCGACCTTGAGATCTCCTTGGGAGGAGGTGGAGGGTAATACAGAGGGTAGTTATCCTCCTCAGAGTGGTATTCAAGTTCAGGTTCATCAGGATCAGTTGTTGGGTGTTGACGTGTGCTTGGCCGATGAGGCTTTACTTGGACTGCTGGAGGATCTCCAGGGGCCGTTGGCAAGAACCCACAAGGTAACAAAAGGTCTCTGTGGAGAGTTCTAGTGGGACCATGGTGATGCTCGGGTTTGACTGTGTATACTGGGAGGTTGTCTTTTTGACTTACAACCACGTGGACGATGGACTCCCACTTATCGGCCAATTTGTGTTTTCCCCTAATCCGAACATTCCTTACAAGCACGCGATCTCCAACACCTAGGACAGATTCGGTTACATGTTTGTCATATCTAGCTTTGTTACGTTCAGCAACTTTGCTAACATTTTTGGTAGCCAGTTGGTAGCTCTCCTGAAGGTGAGATTTGAGGGCTTTAACATACTGTGAGTGAGATTGCTGCTGGCGATGGTTCAGGGGGACATTGAAGGCAAGATCAATGGGTAACCTAGGCTGCCTGCCAAACATTAACTCGTACGGCGTAAACCCTGTACTTTCATGTTTGGTGCAGTTATACGCGTGAACGAGTGGCTTAACAAAGTCACGCCAATGTTTCTTGTCTTCGTCTTTGAGTGTACCTAGCATGTTTAGCAAGGTTCTATTGAACCTCTCCACAGGGTTTCCCCTGGGATGGTAGGGTGAAGTTCTGACTTTTTGAATCCCAGCTAGGTCGCATAACTCTTTGATAGTTTTTGACTCAAAGTCTGCTCCCTGATCGCTATGCAACTTCTCGGGAAAACCGTAGTGGATTATAAAGTTTTCCCACAGGGCCTTGGCTACAGTTTTAGCCTTTTGGTTGGGAGTAGTCATTGCTACAGCATACTTCGTAAAGAAATCTGTAATAACTAAGACATCTTTAGTGTTGCTGCGATCTGGTTCAATTGTCAAGAAATCAATACACACCAACTCTAGAGGTCTGGTGACTTGAATGTTTACTAGGGGCGCCGCCCTCTCTGGCAGGGTCTTTCTGCAAACACACCTGCTGCAGCTTTTGATCTTTTGCTCTATGTCTGAGGCCATTTTTGTCCAGAAAAATCTGGTTCTGGCTAAATCAAGGGTCCGGTCAAGACCAAAATGACCCATGTCATCATGAAGGCTTTTGAACACCATAGGTCTTAGACTTTCAGGAAGAACCAGCTGGTACTGGGCCTCTTCATCTACTTGCCTTTTTCTGTACAAAATCCCATTCTGCAACTCAAGTTTGTTTAGCTCACGCAGAAGGATGCTAAGTTGTGGGATCTCGTTGCGTACAGTAGGAGGAGATGTTTCACCTGTTTCAAGCTGGTGTATGATTTCACTGATAGCAGGATCGTTTCTTTGACTTTGTCTTAACTCTTCTTCTGACAAGCTTGGAATGACAGGAAAAGCATCACACTGGTCGAAACTGTCGGGAACAGCATCAACGGACGTAGACAGAGATGTCACGAGTGGGCAGGCGAGAGCATGGTCTGTGTCAAGAGACTGAAGGACTAGATGTTTCTCACAGATTGCACTGACAGCTTGAGTGGGAACGTGAGTGAAAGGATCGGTGCCAGGCAAGTGGTGTTGCACAAACTGACGGATCCGCTCCTGTTCCTTCAGGGAGACAAGGTCATTTAATGGCTCGAGATGCGGACGACGAGACAAGCCATCTGCGTCCATGTTTTGTTTGCCTGCTCTGTACCTAAGCTGGAACTCGAAAGAGGACAGGGCGGACAACCAGCGATAGCTCGTCGCGTCTAACTTAGCGGTGGTCAAAATGTAAGTTAGAGGGTTACTGTCAGTTATTACTGTGAAAGGACTGCCATACAAGTAATCGCAAAACTTTTCCGTTACAGCCCATTTGAGGGCAAGAAACTCAAGCTTATGAGCAGGATAACGGCTTTCGCTTTTCGATAGTCCTCTACTTGCGTATGCAATTACTCGCAACTCTCCCTCCTGCTCTTGATAAAGAGCTGCCCCTAACCCAGTTGTGCTTGCATCTGTGTGTAATACATAAGGCAACTTGGGGTTGGCAAAGCCTAAAATTGGGGCAGAAGTCAGTTTGTCTATAATCGCCTCAAACGCTTTCTGACAACTCTCTGTCCATCTCTCCCCAAAAGGAGCTTTTGGCTGAAAGTATTGGATGTAGTTGGACTTAGAGCCATTGCTTTTCCGCAGTGGGGGGTATCCGGCAGTTAGGTTGGTAAGGGGTTTTACGATCTTAGAAAAGTCCTTAATAAACCGCCTGTAATACCCCGCAAACCCTAAGAAGGAGCGGAGTTCTTTCAAGTTCTTGGGACTTGGCCATGTTTTTAACGCTGCTACTTTTTCAGGGTCTGTTTCGACACCATTTTGGGAGACAATGTGCCCTAAGTACCGAACTGACGTCTGAAAAAACATACATTTTTCAGGCGATAGCTTCAGACCGTATTCTTTGAGACGATTAAGCACGTGGAGAAGGCGGGTCTCATGTTGTTCGAGGGTCTCGGAGTAAACTATAAGGTCGTCTAGATAGACCAGGACTTCCTTAAGGTTGATGTCGCCCATACATTTCTCCATCAGCCTTTGAAACGTGCTGGGAGCGTTCGTTATGCCTTGGGGCATCCGGTTGAACTCGAAGAACCCCATCGGACATACGAAGGCTGTTTTGTGCTTATCTGTCTCATCGACCTCGATCTGGTAGTACCCGCTTTTGAGGTCAAGGACCGAGAACCACTTCGATCCTGTCAAGGCGGAGAACGCTTCTTCCAAATTAGGAAGTGCGTAGGCGTCTTTGATGGTGTTCAGATTCAACTTGCGGTAATCTACACAAAGTCTTACGTCTCCATTTTTCTTCCTTACCACCACTATCGGTGAGGAAAATGGCGACTCGGATTCGCGAATGACACCTGCATCGCTTAGCTCCTGCAAATGCCTCCGTACAGCGTCAAGATCTTGTGGTCGTACGGGGCGAGGTCTGTGTTTAAAGGGGGTTTCATCGCTCAGTTTGATTTGGTGTTTTACTTTGTTAGTGCAACCAAAGTCTGTATCGTGTAGTGCGAAAACCTCCGACATAGCACTTAACTTTTGTGTGATTCGTTCTTTCCACTCAGCAGGGACTGGAGAATCAGCAAAGTTAAGATTAAGCTCAGCAGGGTTTGAGCTGGGAGTCTGTTTAGACTGCTCTGTGATCTGACTGTTTGGTATGATCTCTTGAATAGCATGCATTTCAGCAATGACACTTTTCGCAGGGATAACTATGTCATGCTTACTTTCATTTCGCAGGATCACTGGAAGCTTTTGTGAGGGTTTCTCAGCAAGGGTAAGTAGACAGTTGGTGACCAAGACACCACCTGGCAAGGACGATGCAGAGGGGGTCTCGACCACTACCCACCTGCCTGAGGGTTCAGTTTTTGCGTGGACTAAACCCTCTAAGACTCGACTTTGGCCTGCAGGAATGACTTCAGGCTCTTTCCCTGACAGAGTGACAAGACCAAGGCTGTCGTCCTCTTTTTGCTTGTGTCTTTGTTGTAACACGCTCAGCACTACTCTATAACCATAGGGCAGGATACTGAGGTTTGTATCAGCCAGGGAGAGACTTTCAAAGACAAGGTCAAGAGTGTTAGTGCCAATTAAGAGAGAAGACTGAACACTAGAGCGTGTGTCTGGAACAATTAATGCAAGAGAGGACACGGTAAGTTCAGTACCAAAACAGCTCTTTGGAAAGGTAATGTCGACACAAATATAGCCTGAATATGGGACATTCTGACCATTTGCAGCTTTGACTTCTAGCAGGTCCTGTATTGGATGGATTTCAAGGTCTGCAAGATTCTTTTCATAGAACGACCGGGACACTGTGGTCACTTGGGATCCGGTATCAAGAAGGCAGTTGCAAGCTTGAGCATTGATTTTTACTTGAGCAGTGTACTTAGCTCCAATTAGACCTTTGGGTAGTTTCACAGTGGCTGATTTACTGTTTGAGAATCGGTTTTTGGGCTTATCTGAAGGTTCGGTGGGACTGGTTTTATCCGTAGCACCCATTTGTCCCGCAATGAGGGCTCCCTTTAGTTTAAAGGCTGTGTTTGCTTGTTTTGTCTATCCCACTGTAACTGTTTTTCTTTCAACTGTTTCCTTTTGTCAGTGACTAAAGACGGGTTTGGGTCATTTGGGCACACAGAGGCAATATGGCCGTCTTCGCCACACTGGAAGCAGTATCCAGGCTTGGGCCTACTCTTCGCAGCTTGGGATGTCAAGGAGGTTCGTTCTGATACTTTAGAGTTGGTCTTGGCATTAGCTTTTGAAGGGTTGGACTTTTTCCTAGGAGGGTTCGGGGTTAATGTTGCAAGATGGCTTTGAAGCTGACTGATTTGTGTCTTTAGTTCTGTGACCAGATCTTTTTGAGCATCTACTGGTGGGTCTACTCTCTGGGGTTTCAATCTTGTCAGTTCACTCTGCAGCGCAGTTATTTGTGTTCGCATTTCAGTGAGATCATTTTGCATGTTGAGCGCAGGAATGTCAGCATTTGCAGCAATAGAGTGAGAGGCTACTTTTGGTCTGGTGGCAGCAAAATGTTTTTTCATTCGGCTTTCTTTTGCAATATGCTTGTCCTCTTCCACTCTCAACTGTAGCAGCAGCTCGGTGAATGAGGGGGGTTTGTCTTTTTTCCTTTCGAGCTGAAGATCTGTTAACAAGGCATTATCCCAACACCCCCGACAGAATTGACGCAGAAGGTGTCGGTCTGCTTCACCAGCTAAGACACCACCTCTTTTCAGAGCTTCTGAGAGAGCTGTTTGCAAGCGATGGAGGTAGTGTGAAGGCTTTTCACCTGCATCTTGCAATGTGTTGAGAAATTTGGCGAAAAGCTCATCGCCATCCTCCACAGTGCCAAAAGCTGAATGGAGTAGTTCAAGATAAGCTGAAGGCAAAGCTTCAGGGCCCAGAGGTTTCACCACGTTGGCAGCAGGCGGTACAAGACTGTCTAAGATTTTCCGCGAGCGTTGCAAGTCAGACAGATTGGGATCTTGAAGTAGGAGCTCTACACTGTGGCGCCATGTATCAAAGTCCACCTCATGACTAGGACAGGGTAGTTTACCTGAAAAATTTCTGAGGCGGAAAGAGGCATTCACTGGTGAGACAAGAGCTTCACTTCGCACAATGTGCTCTACTACAACCTTTTGCACCTCAGGGTGTGTCATAAAGCTCTGTGGAATGGTAGTTTGTAGATCTGGTTGTGTCTGGTTGACTGACTCAGAATCGCTGATGCGTTCGTTAGCTTTGATTGGTTCTGGAGTTTCACTCTGGATTGGTTGGTCACTTGCCCGTACCTGGGTTGTTGGTTCACTTTGTGCGTCTGGGGTAGGAGATTCTGTGCTGTGTGTGACTGATTGAGCACATTGGGAAAAGTGTTCATGTAAAACAGCTTCAAAAGATTTGCCACTAAGTTTAGCAATGCTTTGCAGTTCATTGAAAAAACTGTTGGTGGCGACGTTGGTAACAGCTGCGATGTACTCAGGTGACAGGGCTCGTATCTGATAAGTGACTTCATTCGGACATTCAAGTGTGTAAGGTAGTAAGGGTTCAAGTGTTGACAGAGCAGCTCCACTCTCATACTCCACAATAACATTTTTGTGGTAAGAAGACTTGGGATCATCTATCTTAAGGGTTCTTGCTGTTCGACCATATCTGTTTAAAAAGTCTTTTAAAGCTTCATCAGCGTCTGTGCCTGTAATCCCACTAACAATAACTGAGTTTGGGATTTTAACATTCTCTCTGTCAACTATTTCCATTTTGCCGGACTTGGCCTATTTTTGAGGTCTGGGTCAGGAAAACAACCTTGAGGAATCAATTACTACTCCTGGCTGGCTCGCCACTTCTGTAACACTTCTGGAGTCGTTACAGTATGCTAGGACCAGTTAGGTTCGACTACTAGAGTAGTAATGAGTGTAGTGTGTGATAAAGACCACAGACCAGAAAATACGTTTAAATTGCCGGCTTGTTATTTTGAAAAAGACAGAGAAAAGACAGTTATAGACACATTACATAAAACATTCAAATTCACATTTAAGGAAGACAAGATATTTTCTTTCCCCTTTTTAGTTCAGTAACTTCTGTTAATTTATCCTATTTATTTCAAAACCTTTTATTTGGCTTTAAAGGGATGTTAATTTCAACCTAGGCTATTGTTTTATTCATTCCAAGTTCTAAGTTCAAGTTTATCTTTTGATCTATTGTCATTAACACTGTGTTATTTTAAATCAAGTTTAGTTCTTTTAAGCCCAAGATTTAATTTAATCTTGGTCTAAGTTCAACCTTTAAATTTCAACCATTCCTTATTTTGTTTTAACCCAACAAAATTATTTACATCTCCAATAACACCATTACAGCATTAAAATTGGTTGTCCAAAATAAATTACAAAAACATGTAAAAACTGAAAACAATTCAGCAAAAGGCTGAACAAATCCCTTAAACGAACAAATAAACAAAAGAAAATTGTCTCTGTGTCCTTTAACTATAAATCCTGGAATTGCTCTGAATGATTATCCAGTGCTTTGAAAGTCCACTGTTCTTTTGCAGAGGTGTATGGATTAATCCTACCAGTTTTTTAGTGAAAGAGTTCAACGTCCAGCAGGGGGCGGTTTTCCTTTTTCCTGCTCGGTACAGTTCAATGGGTCTCTGGGTGGCTCGCCATCTTGTTTCTCGCTCAGCGGATCAAACTCCGATTCTAGCTCGGCATTTCCCGATCCAAACCTTAATGGCCTACCATAACAACAAAGCAATATGCATAAACATTTGAAAATAACACACGGGTAGCCCTTAAATAATAGTAAAAGTCCGTTTTTTCCAGCTTATTCAGTCTTAAATGAGGTGACGCCAATATGGCGCGCTGAAACACCGTCAAAGGCCTTTGAACTGCAGCCTGTGTGTCAGTTAAGCACCAATCCACCGTTTTTTTAACATAAAACAACATAAATCTGCTACCTTGACTTTCCATTTGCATGAAATGAGCAATATAATACAACAAAACATTTCTTGCATGAAATAAAATACAATTTCTGAACTCACCAAGTCCCGTTCGGTTACGTTCACAACGTCACCAAGGCAAAGACAGGTCGGAAAAACAAAAATATATTCTCCAGAGTACAAAAATGGATTTATGTAGACTTCTAGCTTGTTTTTTTTAATATTTTTCCACTCGTTTAGGCAGCAGCTCCACAAGGACTGTCTGCATTTCTCCCTCTCCAGCTTCAAAAAGAAGGAACAACCCGATTGGGTGTGGCTATCACAGGAGTCACGCTACAGCGTACCCTTTCACAATAAGAGTCTGAACACATATTTTAGCCATTTTACCTGAATTAACATAAAAACACCATAAATTAGCAAGTTTTTTAACCTTTTAACATATGTTTAAACACAAATGAAATCCTATACCATGAATTATATCATTGCTGATGTTTTTAATGAATTTTCTAACCATTATGTTCTATTTATTGACTATTTATCACCTGTAATATGTTTCTTATGACTGTTTTTACTAACAGGCTTTTGTTTATTGACAACTATGTTAACCAGGGTTACACTGAGAACTACAAACTCAATCACAAAACAATAAACTTCGGGCGTGGTAACTAAACCGCAAAACATGAAGCACACAGCACAGGGGGGAAACATGGTGGAAGGACATGAAGACTGACTACACGGCATAACGAGAGGATGGGCAACAGGTGGAAACACAGCAGGAACAAATCTGACTAACTGAACAGGGGAAGCAAAACAACATAACACACGAGATACGGTAGCTTCAAAATAAAACAGGAAGTAAATGGTAAATGGCCTGTATTTATATAGCGCTTTACTAGTCCCTAAGGACCCCAAAGCGCTTTACATATCCAGTCATCCACCCATTCACGCACACATTCACACACTGGTGATGGCAAGCTACGTTGTAGCCACAGCCACCCTGGGGCGCACTGACAGAGGCGAGGCTGCCGGACACTGGCGCCACCGGTCCCTCTGACCACCACCAGTAGGCAACGGGTGAAGTGTCTTGCCCAAGGACACAACGACCGAGACTGTCCAAGTCGGGGCTCGAACCGGCAACCTTCCGATTACAAGGCGAACTCCCAACTCTTGAGCCACGAGCCACGAGGAAGTGACACCCACTGTGAGACCCAGACAAAGACACGCGAGCTTAACACTAGGAGAGGGACACAAAGATGGCAAGAGAGAGCGACAGAGGGAGAGAGACACTAAGGAGTGTGCTAAAGACAGAACACAGAGACAATGAACGTGAAATGACAACAAGACTGACAAACACAGGAAACACTGTGGACAACAGACAAGGAAAACACTGAGGGAGCTAAACCAGCACCAATAGGGATAAACAAGAAAAACTAATAAATATAAGAAATACTAAACTAGGAAATATGAGTCTAGAAACACCATAATGATTAGTCAAGAAATCCATAAACACAAAGCAATTGATCAATGACCCAGAACCATGACAGAAATTGCTTTTAAAATTATTTTTAAAATTAATTTTCCTTGTGTTTTTCCATGTAGTATTTTTTTCTCATAAGGAACTGTTTCAAGGAGGATCAAATATTTACATTTCTTTCAAAATGACTCTTAATGTACGAAAAAGTCCAACTACACCACAATGGGATGATTTGATCTTTTACTTACAGAGATGATTAAATATTTGTGGGCAAATGCATGCTGATCGAGAACGCTGATGAGGTCAATGATGGCTGTTTCCCTTTATTTTTTCTTTATTTCACTTACTCTGTTTGATTTCCCTTCTTTCTTTTCTCGTCTTTTATTTATCCCCTCCATCCTCGTATCCCTCTCTATGTTGTCTGGTGATTAAGAGGTAGTTTAACCTCCAGTCCTCATTAATTATAGATGAATAGAAAAAGCCTGGGTTGTTCCACTTCCTGTCTGTAGCACTAATAGAGCCCTTAACATTCACATTAACATAGCTCTTGTTTACTCAGGGAGATGGACAGACAAGTCAGAAACATGGCCGAGTGGAAAGATGAGACACATAAATGCACCATGCCAATAGCGTAATGCATGCAAACTGCATGAACAAGCCTATGTGGGCACCTGAGTATTACACCCACATGTGTGCGATAACGCATTTAAAAATGCTCCTTACAGCAGCCTCCACTTCTCTTCACTTCTGGGATACTGGATGTGACCATGGGCAGACTCCTAATTGTTATCTGTAAGTTGCAGCATATGAGCTAAAAGGAATGTGTAAACACGCCCGCCCACACACACACAAGGCAAAGATAATCATGATGTTAATCATGCCTTTTATTTTTAAATGCACTCATATCATTTTGGAATTAAGCTCTTGTACAAGGTTAAATGAGCAATCTCAATCTAAAAAAAAAAAGAAGATCTCCCCCTCTCTGTGTCTTTCTTTCTCAAACACACACACACACACACACACACACACACACCTCTTTCTCTCATGCACGCACAGCAAGAAAATACTGTTTGCAGGCCTTATGGGACGACATTTGTGGTAATTCATTCAGAATCCATTTTAACACATTGTGCAGACCTAAGTGCCAATCTTCCTTTTTGGTGAGTTTCCATGATTTTATGTCCCATATAAAACGATGCAGTTTGCTCCACAATGGCCTATTTAAGTTACATTACTGCCGAATATCCCCCAGTAAAGAAAATTAAGCCGTGATACTGAGAGATCATCTTGGTTAGTTATCTTCTCCCCGCCGAGATGTGTCGCTTTGACACCCCACAGAGAGAGCTGAATGATTCTCTTGGACGAAAGATAATAGTCTTGTAGTGCGTTACTTGCCTAAGACCTCTCTTTCTCTTTCCCTCCCTCTCTCTCTCTCTGCTTCTTTTCTACCTTTTAACAAACCTAATCCAAAAGCTTTTATAATTTAAGTTGCATAATGCTGTTATAATAATTATCTAACACATCTATGGGTTACACAAGACAAACAATATTGCAACTTTACATAGTAACCTCTAAGAATCATAAAACAAATTTGTCAGTAGTGTGATAATGAAGCTGGGTCAAGTCACTGTTACTTCCTTTTGTCTTTTCTTTTTGTTTTTCCACTTTTAACTTGCACTGCTTAACATCATGAGAAAAATCCCCCAAATGCTCCAGTGTAAAAAAATCCACTCAGGAAGGGTGTTTCTAAATCCTGTTTCTGGATTATATTCGTAAACACACACAAACGATCTAAATGTACCATTAGTTCTACTGACTTGCTACTGCTTCAAAAGCAGCCTGCATCGCATCAATCTGAGCTATATTCAGAAGATAAAACATTTAAAGAACAATACCGGTGGTTTTACATGTTTTAGCTCGTTAACCACAAAACGTATTATGAGCACTGCATTACTGCAGACAGCTTTCTATAGCATAAGTTTTTAATAGATTTCCCAGCTTAGAATGGTATCCACGCTTCCCATGAGGGCGAAAGACTTTTATCAAAACAGTCCCACTTCTCCAGTCCATTATGATGCGATGATAATGCAGCTTTGACCACAAAAATAAAACCAGCTAAACGGCCAATAAAATACATTTCCCATGTCAACAAGCTCTTAAAGTCATCCTTTTGGTGGAAAGTGCACGTACCATTGTGCTCTAGCTTGTGCACAAATGTGTCAAACAAACCGAGAAAACGATAACATCAAGCCTGCAGATGGACACATACACACACACACACCAACACACACTCACACACACACACAAGCGTGCACGCACACACAGCCCAGCCCCTTCTGACCTTGCAGGCTCTCTGCTTGGCTTTAAAGCGCACTGTAGCGCCCAGCAGTCTGCCTGCACTGCAGAGCTAATTGGCTTCAGCTCAGTGTTCACTGTTAACGTCTCATTACTCATTCCACTTAAAATAACTTACACGAGTTTGCTTGTGTTCAGGGGTCATTAAAAGTCAAGCAAGCCTTTAATTATGGATCTGAGTCATTCAGTAAATAAAACTGTATCTTCCTACAGCTCCAAATTGTACAGTATCCTTTTTTTAGTCCTTCCTAACACACCTGTTCACACAGTGAATGCTCTGAAGGACCAAACATCGGTGAAACTTGAGATGATCATGGAAAAACTGATAAGGCTGATAAGTTGATAAAATATTAAATGAAGGAACTCCAGGTGGGACTTCCACAAACGTACGTCAAAACTTAGGTCACACTCGCAGATGAGTAAAAGCTAACAAAGAGCAGCGTAACAAATTAACACCGGAAGTGGTCAACTTCTTCTCATAAAACAACCTCTTTTTAAATAAACATACATTCATATGGAGACTCAAATCAGCAAGAATTATATTGTGAAAGATTATAGAGAGTATATTTGAACACACTCTGCTGTCTCAGAGAAAGGTTTGTCTGTACTTCCTTAATTAATTAAATTAACAGTGCAAGGGTTGTTTTGTTACAAGCTGTACTTGAACACAATGAGGGCCTCTGCACATATCTGAAGCAGGTAAAACATAGCATTGGTTACTTACACCTGCATTTGCCTGAAATGAATCTGCAACTTGAAGGACCATGTAATTATGCAGATTCATGTCAGGAATAATATTTCTAGGACTTAGAAAGCTACAGTATAGACACACTAAATTAAATTGTGTTTTGGGACTTTCTTTACTTAAACATTTGCACTAAATTGAACACCTTTTTGGGACTAAGTTTTATTGCTATGTCAGAGCAACGTTCACACACACACAAATCTCTGCAGAGCAGCACACAAAATATGATCAGATGAATGAGTATAAGGTTAGACTGGAAAAGAAGGTGGTGAATGTCTAAAAGGTGAAAACAAACCAGCGAGAACGTACATTATTTTCAAACGATTTAAAAGAGCGATGTGCCTTTTTGCTTGATTAAAAATTATTTTCTGTGAACACTGAGTCACGTGAATTTGGCACAATTATCATTTCTCAATAATTCACTGGCTAATGTTCCAGATCTTCGATGAAATATGGGAACCTTTAGTTGTTGGTCTGTTCTGCTAATTGGTACAAGCGCCTCGGGCAAGCTCACATCTAACAAACTGAGGACAGCATCACTCACAGGGCTGAGTCTTGATACGGGAGCAGTTTAAAAATAGAACCATGACAAATAAAATCTAAATTAGAACAGATGGCACCTGGAGTTGATGATTTACACCCACATATGAGAGCACTTGAAACATTAAGATTCCCACAGAAAAGAGAAAAAAAAATCGTGTAATACGTAAAAAGAAAAACTGTTTTTGGCCCACGGCTTTAAATAGGCGTTAAGATTCAGTGTAATAATGTAACCTAATAGGCTGTGACAGGGCAGCACTAATGCTGTAAATAGACCAGCACTGTTTCGGTATTCTTTCATTCTAGTCATTTATTTAAACTGGCAAAAAAATAAAAAAGTTAAACAAATTAAAAAATATATATAGAAAAAAAGCCAATATAATATTAAACTTAATTACTTTTTCGTATTCATTTAACATGTGTGTTAATTGTAATGCACTGTAAATCTTCACTGCAGAACTCAGTAGAAGGATTCAGTAGAAGACGCGAGGCATTAAGTGAGGATTTAAACTGGGGAGTGCAGGACGAGTGTGCGCCATATTGTAGCCTACATCTGCCTCTAAATCCGCAATAAATTAATATAAGCTCTGGTGAGTTGTTACAGAACCAACGTGAATATATTTTGTGGTTAAATATCACTTTTGTTTTAGATGCTGTCTCGTTTAAAAACATAAATAAATAAAATATTCGAACAGCTTGAAGTAGGATGGATCTGAATGGCAGTTTTAAAATGTATAAAATACATTTTGTTCTTGTTCTGTAAGTTGCATGTGTGCAACTGTTTCAAGAGAATGAGGGTTACTAATAAAATAATGAAAATCAAATCGATGCTGTGGGGTAATTCAGTCTTGATCCAGTGCCTTTTGAAAAAAGGAGGTGATGCATCTCAGTATGGTAATCACTCACCCGGGGCATGTTTCACTTATTGACAGATTTGATGTTAAATGTCTCAAGATCACTTAGTGTTGTAGCTCTTAATTTATTATGTTTTGGACGTGCAGCACTCGCTCTCCTTTTTTTTCATCCAGCTTTGACCCTCCGAGGTCACACAAGCATTTTTTTTCCTTTAACCGCAAGATTAATTTCTCAGTAGGGCGACCGACTAATGCATTACGAAAAAAAGTGAAATGTATTCCAACGGGACTAATAGCTCTATTGTATTCCAATACGTCTTTTCCTGCTTCACATGGTTTAGTCATGCTCGGATTTTGATAACATGTCAGAGACATCTCTGTCCTGGAGAAGGAAAGTTAACCCAACAAACGAGTAGCCATTCATTTACTTCATTGCTGTTTATCTACGCATTATTAGTGAGACCAATAGAAAACAAATACATCCACATATAAAAGTTATTTCATATTCTACATTATTTCACATTCTGCAGCAAATTGCCACATATTTATTTTAAATATCTGGTAACCACGTGGTAAACATAGATAATATAATCATATCTAAATTTTTATTATTTTAAATAGGCCACTTCGGGATAGAGTGTTACGTAAGTGTTTGCCAAAACGCATTTCTGAAGCAAGATTGGGTATCAGCTCTTGAAGGTAGGCCTACTTTACCTGGTTTTTACACTCTTTTATTCCTCTCGCCCTCTATTGTGACGTCACCAAGCACCATAACTGCGGCCCGTGCGTGACTCCGCTCTTTGCCCCCCTTTCCTACCAGCCCCAACCCACCTCTTGTCCCATTGCAGAGTGTTCCCGTGGCGTCCGTCCGCGAGACAAAAGCACGCGCAGTGACATCCTAAATTGGTTTGAAAAGGAGCAGATGGGGCTCTCGCTCTCCTCTGTGTCGCACACACACACAGGCGAGCACAGATTTAAAGCAGAGCCTAAAAGCGATTCTGTCATGTTTATCAAGATGCTATTGAGAAAAGATTGGGCGAGAATAAATTACAGGCAATCTCAATATCCGGCAGCCTTTTAACCAGACTGACAGTTGCTCAGACAGATGAATGCGTAATTTGAAACTCGCAAGGAAGAAGTTGGATTAAAAGCGGGTTTTCCAAAACTTTCAGTGTTGATGACTTTTATGAAGAATCTGATGGTGTGCAAGGAAATTAATGGGTGACATGAAAGTAAAAATCTAGGGACTGGATGTCTCTCGACTATGTTAAGATATGTCGAACGTTACAACATTTTATGTGTAATTTAGACAAAATAAAATATTAGTCCGCACTGCAGCTTTTATTTATTCAGGCAATTCGGAGCAAATAAAGATCCCTGCGTGTTTTGCCCCCGTGGTAATTATTTATTTCACCTTCCGACAACTAAGATAATAATAAAAGTGGGGATAAAATGCATAATTTATTCCAACCTTCGTGTCTTTTCAAAAACATTCTGCTAAAAAGTTCCTTAGAAGTTGAGGATTTTACTGTAAAGCGATACCTCAGTTATAATTTTCAGTTCAGAGACAAACACACCTGTGTTGATGTTTAACATGTGTGCAGTTTGCTTTCTGAGACTGGTCTCTTTCTTATTTCCTACATAAAGTTTCCATCCTGCCCCACGACGAGCCACAGAAGAATCTGTCCTGAGAGCAACTTTGTTATCAACGTGTCTTAATTAACAAGGACGATCAGTATTTGGAACTAGGACTTCCCCATGAGTGCACTCGCATGAAGAGTTAAACGAGATCGTTTTGCGGATAACTTCAGATAAATGTGAGGCCGCTAGTATCTGGGTTATGGACTTCATATTTAGGTCTTCGCTTCACATGTGTAATTTGCCTACATATTTTTAGTGGAAGGAGTAATTCAGCAGTTGCAAAAACACCTGCTTCGGAGCTTGGAGTAAGGGTTTGGTAACAAATGCTCTGAACCCCTCCCCCGGGAACACTTATCCGATCCCTCTGCTGAAATTTTTTAAGGGCCTTTATCAGGTGAATTGCACCTTTTATAGCATCGTGTGTTAGCTGGGTGCATCGCTGAGCCTCGGTTACAACATATGATATAGTTTGCAGTGTGCTTCCTGCTGCCGTTTAAAAGTCCTGGAAACGACCTGCACATGTTTAGACAGTCATATTTCCAAAAGCCTGCTCAGCGTTGAATGTGGGTATCAGCTGCCCTGACAGATATTATTCTGATCCTCAGACTGTCTGCCGGCCTGTCTGTCTGCTGTCTCAGCTTTTATTTTTCCTTTCTTCGGCCCCCACGGCCAAGCTAGTGTTTTACTCCACATCATGTCTGTGTTTAAAAGCCATATTTCCAATTCAAGTCTCTTCGGCTGACCGTGTGTGCTGCCAGCAGTCTCTTTTAACATCAGTTTGGTGGTAATTAATTTGCAACTCGGGGTGTGCGTCCCGCGGACCAACAGCAGACAACCATCTGATGGCAACAGCTTGCAGCGTAGTTATGGTTGGTTCTGTGTGGAAATAACCACTTAAGTTGAAATTAATATTCATTAGGCCGATGATATGGTAAGTAAAATAGCTAAAAAGATTTAAATCCTGGGTTTGTCGTTTTTTAGTGTAGGTGGCTGTTTAAAGTTTGAAGGCGCACGCTCTGGACGCATTCCAGTGTCGTGCGTATGTTACCCTGGACCTCTGTGGCGTTAATTTGAGTTTTCCAGCGTTTCGCTGACAGTTAGGGAGACGTCATTTTAGCTGTTCACTTGGACAGAGCGGCGCAGTGAGGGAAGGCGGGAGGTGGGAGGTCTGTGTGCGCGCGTGAAGGTGTGCGGGTGTCTGTCCCGGATGGTGGGCTGAGCTCGCGCCACACGCCAATCAAACTCGAGGCAGGTGTGCTGCCGGGTGAGAGAGAGAGAGAGCGCGAGAGAAAGAGAGAGAGAGGGAGAGAGAGAGGAGGGGGGATTAGGACTGCGCGAGGTGTCTCAGAAAAGGGAATAAAGCCGGCGCGAGCGCCGCAGTTTACTCACATCATGAGCAGGCTCTCTCCACAGTTAAAAAGTAAATAAATAAAAAATAGCCGGTGCCGCTTCCACGTGTTTCCCGGATACAATTCAGGTTTCTCGTTTGTTTGTTTTTTTACGTGATAAAATGAGTCTTTTAAAGCTGCGCAGGATAAATCGATTTCTCTCGTGACGGGGATATTTTTGACGCGTTTTGGGATTTTCCCCAGAAGTCGAAGGTAAGGACTGCTGATCATTCCCGAGCTTACTCTGGTTAAAGTGTTGTAAAAGTGTAGACTGTTATCGATTTGTGTTACATGAACAGTGGGGACAGAGAACAAGCTTGTAAAAATGATTCAAAAATGCGATGCATGTATAACTCACAGTCCTCTAGATTTCCTTTAAATATATTGTTATTATTATTGCTTTTGTTGTTGTTGTTATTATTGTTATTATTTTGTTGTTGTTGTTGTTATTGTTGTTGTTTTAATTTTGTTCTACCGAAGTTAAACGTGAAACCCACTTGTGAAAACTTTAATGGAAGCATATGTGTTTTCGGCGAAAAAAAAAGGAACAAACAGCATAAAAAAAGAAAAGTAAATGTAAAGAAAAATTTTAATATAGTAAAAATTAAAGACGGACTGAATTCTTGAGTTAAAGTTCTGATATACGGAGTCCTGCGTGTCGTCTTTATGCTGTACCTATGAGTAGTTAAATCAAATAGAAGAAGAAGGGAAAAAACGCAGTTGTTTTACATTCTTGGACCCAGTGTCCTTTTTCTGTAATACGCAATGTAATAATTAAATTTCTTAGAATGTATAAATGTATTGTAATTTCTTAGCAACTATCTCTTTAATTTAAAATTTCGTGAAATGTTCGTAAAATATTATACCGGTTTTTAAAATATATCACAACTGTGTGTGAATGCAGAACCAATAT
Organism: Pelmatolapia mariae; assembly: GCF_036321145.2. NCBI lineage: Eukaryota > Metazoa > Chordata > Actinopteri > Cichliformes > Cichlidae > Pelmatolapia > Pelmatolapia mariae. The sequence goes on from NC_086233.1 coordinate 30,728,406, forward strand.
AAGATAGATGCGCTGTAAGTGAATTATGGAAATTTCTGACATGCAAATTTGCTGTTTCTAAAAAAAGTTAAATCAAAACATTTATAATACATTTACAAAAAATAACTTTTATTCTCAAGAAGCTCATATAAATCTCTTATTTTACACTATTCGTTATATTCAGTAATTATCATACTTAAAATATATGCAAAAATATAAGGTATATTAAAATAAACACAATAAATAAACACAATAAAAAGTATATGAAGTAACGCACGAATGGGACATCTGAAGTGCCACAGTTCTATTAAAGGTAATAAGATTGGCATCATATAAGCAAAGCCTTGTGAATGGTACAGAAATAATAATAATAACTATATGCAACCTTATTAAAATACCGTATGTGCTACTGGTGATATTTAAATTATTTTATTTTAAATTATTTTTAAATGATTCTTTTTTTAAAGTACACTTCACAGCAGTGCTTATGAAAGAGTTTCTCATCCTCCTGAATCATTTTTCCTATTTGATAATTCAAAAATTCACAGGAGCCACATCAAGATATACCCCCTAAGCATTAAAAAATTATATTTGCTGTCATCAAAACAAGTAACAGCAATAATGTTCCATCTGCACAATTCAGCTTCGTTTTCTGTGCCCCTTATGAAATTGCAAGAATAGTCAGAAATTAAAATACATTAAAAATCTTAAAATAAGCATTTAGCTGTGATGTCAAAATATTTCTAAATTAATTGTTAACTTTCTTAAAAAACAGACTTTAAAAGGGTAATCAGATACATTTAATTCAAAATATTACATTTCACTGGATTTTTTATTTATTCTCTTTGCTCTACCTTATCCACTTCTCTGTTATTTATTATTTTGAGGAATATTTATTTGGTCGAAGTCTATATTAGGTAATCAAAAAAACCTAATTTCATATTGCTGATAATACAGGTAGAGAAGCGCTCGTAAACTGTTTTAAAAGGTTATTTATGAATTAATAAATGTTGAACTTCCTTTCTTTCTTTCTTTCTTTCTTTCTTTCTTTCTTTCTTTCTTTCTTTCTTTCCAGGTTTTTTTTTACTTTTCATCCGAGCATGGACAAGACTCATCTTTCAAGCCCTACTGATATCATAATGACAAGCTCAACAGGCCCCTACCAACAGGAACCCCTGACTCCACCCAGGCCCAGCCATCTCCACTCTTCATCCTCTTCCTTATCGTCACCCTCTCCTTCTTCTTCCTCATCACCACTCAAACCCAACCAGGTTGGCCAGGTCTTCCTTTATGGCGTTCCCATTGTATCACTGGTCATAGATAACACAGAGAGACTTTGCTTGGCGCAGATTTCCAACACACTCCTCAAGAATTACAGTTATAATGAGATTCACAATCGTCGGGTGGCACTGGGCATCACCTGTGTTCAGTGCACGCCAGTTCAGCTGGAGATACTCCGAAGGGCTGGCGCCATGCCCATCTCGTCACGACGCTGTGGCATGATCACCAAGCGTGAAGCTGAGCGTCTGTGCAAGTCCTTTCTCGGAGAGAACTCGCCGCCGAAACTGCCCGACAACTTTGCCTTCGATGTAACGCATGAGTGCGCCTGGGGTTGCCGTGGTAACTTCATTCCTGCACGCTACAATAGTTCAAGGGCCAAATGCATCAAGTGTTCCTTCTGCAACATGTACTTCTCCCCAAATAAGTTTATTTTCCATTCCCACCGCTCAACACCAGAAGCCAAGTATACCCAGCCTGATGCTGCCAACTTTAATTCCTGGCGACGACACCTCAAACTAACCGACAAACATCCACCAGAGGAGTTAATTTATGCGTGGGAAGATGTCAAAGCTATGTTCAATGGAGGCAGCCGAAAGAGAGCCTTGCCCTCGTCTGCCCAGTGTTCTGCTATGGGTCCCATGAAGAGTCTGTCGGGTTCGGTGGTACCTCACGTAATGGGACCTGAGCTGGGTGCTCAGAAAAGAACCCGCTTTGAAGATGAGGACGATCTGGATGGAGGGAGTCTTTCTCCTCGTAAGACACCACGTAGTTACCCTGTCATTCCTGTCCCAAGCAAAGGTTTCGGCATGCTGCAGAAGTTCCCTCCTACATCACTCTTCCCCTCCCCTTATCCCTTTCCAGCATTTGGCCTCTGCCAGCAGAAAAAAGAGGACAGTGATGTGCCAGCTGGACAGAAAGGGGCAGGGTTGTCTGGTCTTTTATGGCCCGGTCGAAAAGACTCTTTTTATCCTCCTTTCTGCATGTTTTGGCCACCAAGAGCAGCAGGAGGAATCCCTGTCCCCACTTACATCCATCCTCAGCCCAGCACCCTCTCCTCCCTGACAGACAACCCCTCACTCAGGCAGGCCTTTCTGGATCTCTCAGACCCCAGTGAATCTGGGGCTGTGAGTGCAAATGGAAGTGGGATCAATGCAACTATGACTCCCAGTGGCAGGTCCACCACACCCAAATCTGGGCTGTTTGACACAGAGTGTACAACAGTTACCACCGACCCTCGCCCTGTCACCTCAGAGGGCTGGCTCAAACTACTGGAGAACCCAACTCTCCAGTCAAGGAAGTCAAGCTATGGCTCTGCGTTCCGACCTGTCATCAAAGATGCAGAAAGCATTGCCAAGCTCCACAGCAATGGCGGAGGGGTCACTGGAGCAACAGATGAGGACTTTGTAGTCACCAGATCAGACCAACACCCGCGGCTATCACCAACTAGCAGTTGCAGCTATGGAAGTGAAAGCGGAGGTGATGGGGAACCAGAGGGAGCAGAAAGCGAGGAGGAGGGGGAAGTGGATGTGGAGTCATCAAAGCAAGATGATGAAGAGGAGGGAAGCTTTACAAACAGACCACCACAGACTCAAACCAACCTGTACCTCTCTGCGCTGAGTGACAGTGCTGGAGAGGATAGGGGGAAAGATAGAGGGAGTGGCGCAATGTATCCCGGTACGTCCCCTCGATCCTCCTCAGATCCAATCCAGCAGGAGTCTCCCAGCCTGCCCACCTCCCCTCCTGCCAGCTTACCTCTCTCAAGCTCCACCCCACCTCACCGGGAGGACACAGCTTACAAAAACGTAAATATCCCCACAGGCCACTTTAGCTAATTATTATTTAAATGGTGCCGCAGTCAGGCAGTGGTGTGATCTGCATAAGCAGATTGATAGGCTGGTTTCTCCCCGTAGACATGAAAACAGTCACCTCACTCTGATACTAGCTAATAGGCCCAGGTGTGGCTTGTTTAATGGCCACATTGTGTTTGTTCTCCCTCTGTCACCCCAGCTTGTTAGGGCAACTCTAATCTTTAACCTGTCGACTCCCATGTTAACCAGACCTCCAAGAGGAGGAGGAAGTAGAGGTTCAATTTTGACGATGGTTTTCTTTGGGGGGGTTAAACTATCATCTAGCAACATACTGCAGATTTATCTCAGTATTCCTTTTGAGGAATAAAAGCATAGTCTCCAGTATATTGCAGATTAAATTATTAGTAGTATTAGTATTATCAGTAATCAGAATCAGACTGCCCTGCCTCAGTGCATGTTCCAGTTTTTTAAATTTATTGTCTTATGCAACATGTAAATTAAATATTTATCAACTATATTTGATTTCCAGGTTCACAAAAACAGAGACGAAGGACTTCCTGCATATGCAACCAAAGATAATTCCAGCATTTCCGGTAAGCGCAAACGTTTTAATCTTTTGGAACAGTTTCTCATTTTAAAGTCTCCACAGCACAGAACGCGGCATTGCAGAAATCTAATTAAATGCATTAGTTTTGAAACTGAAAAATAGTTGTTGACACAAAAGTTAAAAAGCACATTAAACATCATCCTTTTTTTTCTCCATCAAATTTGCAACAGCAAATAATCTTTCATATATAATCTCCAGAAATCACTATATTGGTTGCATGGTTTGTTGGACGCTACATCTTCCACCCTGCAGTTGTTTTACGATGTCTCAGTTTCATCAAATGTTTTTTACACTGTTTCATCAAATAGCATTACACAATCTATTTCAGCAAACTGTTACTATTTGCTTCATCAGATGTCCGAGTCTGTTGTATTATAGCATCTTTGTTTCATTTATTGTCTGAGTGAGTGGTTTTATAGTGTCCCTGTGTTCCTGTGAGGCTCATATTCCTGTGACGTTTCATTTGCTCCTCTCATCTCCCACTCTGACCCTTTTCCCGAAGAAAATGTCTTCCCCGTGTTTTCTCGCAGTGCGTTGACAAACACACATGCGTACGCTCGACCATAGCTCCCAAATGCATACACACAAAGGAGACGCACACATCATGCGTACACTTAGTTATCTCCATGTGTCCGGATAACCAGCTCAGCCAATGGCCCTTACTGAATCTCTCTTCCTGTCTGTCTTCCTGTCTTTCGCTCTCATCTTTTCTCAGATGAAACAAAAGAACAGAATAGTTTCTTTGTACCAGAGACTGAGACGTCGGCCCCGGACTACTGGAGGGAGAACTCAGGTATAAAAACTCACGTTTTTGTATTTATTCTTTTTTTATAAGTGGTTGGAAAACAGCTACATTCAGATAGAACACAGAAAATAAACTAAAGGCAAAAGTTGAAACTGGCAAATCAGACACTGAAAGTATAATTATGGGATGGAATGGGTACCGTCTGCTTATATTTGGTGTTTGATGACACTGATTATTATTTATATTAGGAAATAAACCTACTTGTGATTAAAATGCTGATTAAAAACTGACACTTTATGACTTTATTTGCAAAATGACACTGATTTCTTACACAAATGACATTCAGAACAGTTCAGTCAGTGAGGGAAAGCCTTTGACTCTTAAGCTTTATCCATCTCCATCTCCATGTCCTCTCAGATGGCAAGTTAAGGGATTCATATAAATACACACAGAGATGAAACAGCAGTGCAAAGCTGCCTCTTTCGCCGCTCTGCCACGGCTCCTCTCTTTAGTGGCGTTGTCGCTAGGGCTGTTACTCTTAGGGGGGCCGTTATAGTTCAACAAGAAAACATCAGCTCAGAGATAAGCAGCCGCGCTGGCAATCTCCATCCCAGACCCATATCGCCCCCGACATAATTGCCTTTTTTCCCCTTTCTCAGCGCAAAAAAACCTTTCCCGTTTGAAAAAGATCACAGCTTATTACCTTTTTATATCTGTCAGGAAGACATTAAAAGTGCTTTATGACATCTGTGCCAACATTTATATCTACCCCCCCATTCCCTCAACCCCTACACGCACACACATCGTAATGATCCCTGTGCATAATGTATAATGTATTTCGAAAAATTACACGAAACAAATTAAATGAGACCACCTTTCCCCTGATTGCCAAACGTCTCCCTGGGCGGTGGGAAGCTCTACGTGATTAGAAGGCCTGATTCCTCCGAGTCCCTCCACCCCCCTCCACTGTCTTTAAACTCTCCCTCTGTTTCTAGGGAGAAAAAATAATCTAATTTTCCATTTATGTAATGCAAACCGCCTTGGCTTTGACTATTCACGGTTAATTGACTGTCAAACGAGGTTGTTATCCTCGGGCACTGTCTGCAAATTTGCTTGTCAAATGAGACAGAGAGAGGAGAGGAAAGGAGAGAGGAGAGGAGGAGAGAGGAGAGCTCTCTCTGTTCTAAATGAGAGAGAGAGAGAGAGAGAGAAGCATAGGGAGGCTTAAGGAGCCAGGACATGAAATGACTGGAGGAGGATACACATATCGAGGGTGCTCACTTGCTTCATTAAGGCGTTCAATGCCTCATTGTCACAATTCAGACATTAGCTCAAACACACACATGCATGCTTACCATGACAGACACTGGAAATCTGAAGGAAAAACACAGCATGTAATGGAGATATTTGTTCTTAGGATGGCAGACTTTTAAAGCAACAAGTAGATTTATCCTCCAGGAGTTAAAAAAAAAGACAAAACAGACAAAACATATATTTTATAAAACATTCACACTATTAACTGTGAGAATGTTTTTTTAACCATATTTATGGCTTTTAAATCCTGCTTTAGTTTGCAGGAACCACTTGTATTGGTCAAAAAACCTTAACTTTTGTAGTAAAATCAAAACTTTCCACATCCCCGCCCTTCTTCAGCTTTAACAGCCACCAGATGATTGACTCAAATCTCTCTGACTAGATTGGACGAAGCATGATATTACAATAAGAGGCGAGAACAGTAAAGCTCGTCATAGTCTCCGGTCATTATAAGTAGTTTCCATGAACTTGTACTGACACCTAGAGGCCAGAACATGAATTGCAATGCTTCACTTACAGCTGACGGGAGAAAATTCACAACTTAAGACGTGATGCATACAAGAGAGGAGGAAACTAAATTAGTCCATGACAAAATAAAAACCAAGTAGTTCTGTTCAAATAATGGAGACTGCAGTTAAGCTGTTTTTGCAATACTTCACTTTACACTTACACTTAACTTTCTGCACACAAAGTCAGCTGACTTCTTTTAGTTTCTGAAGGGTTATCACTCTCTTTTTGATCAGTCTTTTGATCAGAAAATTTTATTGTATTTTTCTATTTTTTCTTTGTTATTCATACTGATTTATTAAATGTTTATGGACATTGTTTCTCCTAATTTTTCCTCACACTTTTGCCATCCAGTCTGTTGTTTTTCTTGTTGAGTCTCACCGTGCACATTCTGTTTTCACCCTTATCTTGATCTAACAAACAGACCTAACCTCCTTTGGGCGATCAAATGATGCCTGATGCTTTCACTTAACTTTACTTACATTTGTAGCTTTTCCGGTTGCTTTTGAATAACTGATTTCAAGATCATTTATAGTTTATGAGCATGTCCTTAAATTCATTATTTTTATTTGTTTGTTTTGTACTCATTTCCTGTTCATGGATCAAATCCCAGTTTAGTTAACAATTAATTTCAAAGTTTGAAATTAAGTCTCTTCATGTTTTCAGGCGATCAAAGCCAGGGTGCTGCTTCTCCTGTGCAGCTGAAAAAGGATGTTGAGAGCATGGAGAAAGGTAAGGGCTGTTTGAGCACATCTCAGCTGCATTGACCATAGAAAACTAGTAATCTATACTAGATGGACATTAGTGGACATTTGTGAGATTGTGAGAGAATATTTTAATGCAACCACTCTCATATTTTCCTTCTGCTTTCTTCTGTCCTTCTGTAGAAGAGCTCCAGAAGGTTCTGCTGGAACAGATCGACTTCAGGAGGAGACTGGAGCAAGAGTTTCACGCTTTGAAGGGCACCTCACCATTTCCTGTCTTCCGTAAGTCAGTTTTTTTCCCCCTTACCCTGATTTCCTTTTAGTTTCCATACTCTGAAGGGCAACTTCTCCTTTTCTGTCTTTCTTGCGGTCTCTTACACCTTTACCTTTATCCCCATTTTTACCTTTCAGTTTTTTATTTTCCCCAATTTTTTTGCTCAACCCTTTTCTGTCATCAGCTGTCTTTATCACTCCAATTTTCCAAAATGACAATACATGCGCCACCTAATCAAGGTTTGTTTTTATTGTACGCTAATTTCAGACAATTTTCAAGATCAGATGAAACGAGAGCTCGCCTACAGAGAGGAGATGGTCCAACAGTTACAGATGGTAAGACTACTAATGTTAGTGCTTAACACTAATGGAAATATGCTTTTAAATGACAAATTAAACACCCTTTTTTAGATACACAAATTAAAAGAAAATCTTCATGATTGCCTTAAAAAATGTCTGCAAGGATTTTGAGAAAAAATATAATTAAGACTAATTATGCAGTACTTACTAAAGTACAGTGACATCACATCAACCGAAACAAAAAAAAATCAAAAACCGATGAGGAAATATGCCAGTCAATTCTCTGACTACTGCTAGAGATTGTATGCATACTTGGGAAATCCTTGCCATGGGTTAAAACAAAAACAAAAATTAAATGATGAATAAATGAAGCCATCACTAGGACTTGACCGGACACGTGCGTTTGCTTATTTGTCCATCAAAAGACAGAGCCAATCATCTAGTTTGTCTTTCACGGGTGAGAAGTTCCTTTGCAGCCATCTGAGTGTTTCCGTCGACATCAATCACTGGAGCAGCTGGCAGACAGGCTGACAGACGCTGTTTGTCTTTGTTTTCTGACACATGCCACCACTGTACACGCTTGTGTGCACACAGTGGCAAGGCGTGCGCCAAAACGCACACAAGAACATGCTGCATTCATGTAATCACAAAGGCAGGCGATTATGAATATGGGTTCAAGCTAATTTATAAGCCTGTATGTGCACACCAAATGCACATACTCACGTAAACAATTGACAAATGTGTCTAGAACCAGCAGATGGATCTGTCTGAGAGTAATGACACATTAATTTCACACAGACATGCAAATGAACTCCAAAGAATGTTTAATTTGTGTTGCCGTGTGATAGAATTTTACTTTCACCAGCTTGGCTAGAGTTTTGGATTTTCATATTTCCACCAATGATAAAATCATAATAGTAAAGTTTACTTTAGAGAACCTTTTTCATTGTTAAATGTATTTCTTTAGGAAGAATGTAACGTTTTATGTCTTGTTTTTGCCTTTCAGATTCCCTACGCAAACATCATCAGAAAAGAAAAGATCAGCTCCCATCTCAACAAGTAGCAAAGAGGTGAATATTTTTCAGTAAATTTAAAATGAAGCTTGAAGAAATGTAAAAATAAATAGTTATCACATAAAAAGCTTTTGACAAGCTACACATTATTAAGCCTCATATTTACATCATAATAGAGATAATGGCAAGACAGTGAAATATACTTAATTTTCATTTGATTGATAATAAACTGTCTTATAGCGTTAACACATTTGGCATTACTGGCTAAATTTTATTATAATTTTCTGGGGTGATTCTAAACAATCAGTTAAATCAGTATGGAAAAACTCTTACCCTGAATGTAAAACTAATGTAATTTCCCTTTTTTTTTAGGATTAGCACACAGAAAACTGACAGAGTCCATCACCGACAGAGAGGATGTGAAACTATATCATACATTATATTACTTTTCGCAGGACAGCAATTATTCTGCTGCTTCTTCGATATCGCCTCTGTTAGTTGCTCTCTACACACTGCCTGCTAAGAACTCATGTGAGGCTGTGGGACATCATACTGGTAAAAGATTTCTAAAGTTTTTCCTCTTCTTCCCTGGTTCAAGTTCCCTAACTGAACTTAATTGACTGAAACCTGTGACACTGCGAGTGTGTTGGCAGTCACGTTCAAAGCATTAACCAACCGGGACCAAAGCAACCTCGGCCTTTGAGGACCACCAGGAAGGCAGATGTAGATGTCAGAAAACTAATTTCCAGGCATAAAAAAAAAAAAAAAGATTGGATGTTTTTATCTGCCCGTGGGCTCAACTGTACATTGGCCAAACTCTGGATGAAAAAAGACTAAGATAGGTTGTATTTGTATCACCAAGTGATGGCCCTGAAGAGAAACAAGCACGACAACATTTATTTATTATCAACATTTGATCCCAAAGGGACTTCATCATGTTCAACTCTAATCCTTCCCTGTCAACACGAGCCACCACCACCAGTTTGTCAGTGGCTGGACACACACAACCTTGGTTTAGTATGTCAGATGAATTAAAATAAATAAATAAAGCACTTGAATTTACAATGGTACTATTACAACATGGTACCACAAAAAAAGTCCATATATATATATATTCATAAATTTTGCAGTTTACAACTCTATTAACAGCATTTCAAAACCACCGTTTTTACCTTGTCCTTAATTAATGTCACATCTGATTATATTTAATACTTTATTTATAAAGTCAAAGTTACCTGAAATGATATCCTGTGTCACATTAACTGCAGACTGTGTACCATATGGAACTGAGCAGCTGTAAGACAGTGAAGGTATGGTTCATTCTCCTGCCAGACGTTTTCCAGTTGTAACGTCTTATGATTATCACTAAATAAATATTGCTGCCATCAGCTGCAGAATCTGCCTCGTTGTTTTGGAAATGAAAAACTCTGTACACGTGCTTTCTCTCCACAAAGAGCATCCGAGAGCAAAGGCCTGAAGTTTGTCAGTGTTGTATATTTATATGTAAATTATTTCACCTTATTGTATAAAATGTCATACATGTGAATACTGATCTTCACAGTCATTCTACCTATCTCTGTGTGTGTGTGGGTTTTTTGTTTTTTTTGCTTTTTTTTGTTTATTTATTTGAGTATCAACTCCTGAGACCCCAATTGTGATAATACTATTTATTATAATGTGAAATGAAAAAGAAAGAGACACAGGGGTGGTGGCGATGATGGTGATGTTTGAGCAAAATCAAAAAGAGCAAAAATGACAACCCATTCATCTTGTTTATAAAATAAATGGACAAAGTTGTCATTTACTGAGAAAATGTTATCATTAGAAGCTGTTATTGCAGATGTATTTCAGAATGTTCTTGTAGTTTCTCTACTATTTATGTGTAAATTAAAAGTCTATATGAAAAACTGAATGTGGAGGACTAGTTCATGTTTGTGTGGATGGAGTCCCTTTACCCAGAGCATATTTACATGCCTGAAGTTCTTTCTGAAACTAAAAGCAGGCTGTTAAGAAGATCCCGGTTATTATATTAAAATGCAAACTTATGTTTTATGGGAGGTGTGGTTCAGAAGATGAAGTGGGCTGTTGACTAGTCAGAAGTAAGTGTTTTTCTATATGTCAAAGTGTCCTTCAGCAAGATACTGAATGCTCAGTGCATCCATCAGAGTGTGAGTGTGGGACTGTTCAGTTAAACTTGCTTAGCCATAGAAAAAGGTGCTTGTGTAAATGTATGTGTGAATGAGTGAATCAAGTTTGCAATAAGCAAGCACTTAAGGATCTGCATGCATGCTTGTGTTGCCTCTTAAAGATGCTGTAGAAAAAAAAAAGAAAAAAAAAGCTAAGAGTGAAGCCAAACTGATTTATAAGACCAATTCAAAACAACAGCTGAACAGCTAAAATGACATAAAACAACAGGGCAGGTAAATCAAATGAAAATAGGATGGAAAAACACCAATAAAACAATATAAGAAAAGAGTAATTGAGTGATGTGGTCACTTAATATTAATTGTGTGTGTGTGTGTGTGTGTGTGTGTGTGTGTGTGTGTGTGTGTGTGTGTGTGTGTGTGTGTGTGTGTGTGTGTTTTAAAAATATAATTTGGTGTTCAAAAAGAGAAAAAAAATCAAAGTTTATAGAAAAAAGAATTTAAAAGGTACCTTGTTATCTTGCTGTTATTCTTTTCAGGATTTTAGTATTGAATGAATGGAACTAAAAGTCCCCTTTTTGATTTACGAGACAAAAAAAATCTGGCTACCTCTGTTGCACGACGTCGGCATGCCTGTTTACGGCAGCAGCATCTCTGGGAGTGGCGGTAGAAGAAGGAGGAGGAGAAGAAGAAGTTGCCAGCATGGCGTTTACTCTTTACTCTCTCATCCAGACCGCTATTCTGTGTACCAATGCAATCGCTGTGTTGCATGAGGAGAGATTTCTCAGCAAGAGTAAGTGTTTAAGTGTATTTTATGTCACGTACATCATATAGTGAAATAACTGGTTAAAAGCAGCTAGCTACGCGTATACACTTAGCTGGCTGCCTCTTGGTTAATGGAGAGGCTCCTGTTTGGGATTTATAAGGAAGAATTAAGGCTTGAGCATTACAGGTAAAAAAATGCAATGTTTTGAATAACATTAAAGCTGCTGGTCTTTTTTTTTAAACTGGAAAATAAACACGTATACATGCATCTGCTATCTCGTTTACTGGTGTTTCTCATCTTTCTTCCCATCTGTCTCCTGTACTTTCTCTTCTCCTTTATTTCTCCGTGTGTCTGCAGTTGGTTGGGGTGTTGACCAGGGAGTTGGAGGTTTTGGAGATGATCCAGGAATCAAAGCCCAGATTCTCAATCTCATCCGCTCAGTCCGGACTGTCATGAGAGGTCGGTAGGCTGCATTGTTCATAAATCCTTAGCAGATCTTAAAAATAGGTAAATGTACTCTCAGATTAACTGTAACTGTGAAGCTACAACAGAGTAGAGGTAGTGAAGGCTTGAGGTTAAAAACCTGGGGCAGTGCACAAGAGAGGTGAAGAAGAGAGGAGAGACGGGGTGGAGATAAGTGTTAAGAGTGATTTATGGCAGGAAGAGTGAAGGGGAATGTTTAAAAGACAGTAGTGAGACCTGCTGTTATATATGGTTTAGAGACAGAGGTGGCACAGTTGAAGCTGAGATTTTCATTGGAAGTGACCAGAGTAGCCAGGATTTATGAGTTTCATGTAGTGAAAGAGGACATTAAGAGGGTTGGTGTGTCAGAGGAGGATGTCACGGATAGGGTGCATGACTTACTTTGGACAGACAAGACCAAAGTGGGGATTTGGGCTTGTTTTGCACCCACCGGACCTGGTCACGGCCAACATCGGGTCAATCAGGATGACAATGATCCCAATCCCAGCAGCAAATCTACTACAGAATGGCTGAAAAAGGATAAGAATTCAAATGCTTCAGTGGCCCAGTCGAAGTCCAAAACTCAACTCCAATGAAATGCTGTGGCAGGACCTTAAGAGAACTGTGTGCACATGAATGACCACAAATATCAATGAACTGAAGCAACCCTGAAAAGAAGAGTGGGCCGATCCACAATCACGTTAGAGACTGATGAAAGGTGATTTTACAAGTTAGTGAATCGTGGGATGCAATTAGTTTTTCACACACTGCTTCTGCATTTTGGCTTAGCTTTCATTAAATAAATAATGACACACTGTAATATGTCATATGTAATTATTCATTTGCAGTTGCATTTGCCTATTTTTAAGATCTGCTAAGGATTTTTTGTTTAATACACAAAATCTTAAAAATGAAAGAGGGTGGACTTTAAGTTTATCATGACTGTAAACAAACATGTTTTTCTGATGTTAACAAAATCAAATAACTTTTTCCTAAATAACCCAGTATGAAATGAGCTAAATTGCTGGTGTGCTCTTCAATTTTTAATTCACTCTGCAACAGATGTATTTGAGTCAAGAATTAGCAGCTGTAATATTTCTGAGGTTGCTGATGGAATCAGTTTGATTATTTTGTGTTTTGTACTCTTTTGTTTTTACAGTGCCTTTGATAATAGTGAATTCTGCCTGCATCGTCCTGTTGCTGCTGTTTGGTTGATCTTCGCCTACCAAACTTAGGTGGAGGACCACAAACATGCCAATGAAAAGCCACTCGCACAAAATCCTGAACTCTTTGCCATTTAGAGACTTCTGCCACTGTCAGTTATTGGGAGGGCAGAAATGTTTTTCAACTGACCGGCGCTGAAATAGAAGATCAACTGCAGATTTTTAAATGCAAAGAGAAGAAGAACTGAAAATTAGCTGGTGCAGACTTCCTGTTGTGTTTTATCACCACTAAAAGGACAAAATTGATGTAATTTTGTCGAAGTCATGACCACACAGGATGATGGTTTATCTTGATCCCCGATATCATATCATTTGCAAATGTTTTTTTTTTTTAAATCAGTATTTAAATAACCTGTTGGTACAGACAGATTTGTTGACACTTCTTACTGTAAAATGGGCCTGCAAAGTTGTTGGTTTTTTTCAAACATTTATGGGGCAACTCACAGCAGGTTCAAAGAGGAACACAATTCACAAATCTCTTCATATATATGTGCTGAATTGATTTGTAATTGGCCCATGTCTGAGAACTGAAAAGGCTAAATGGTGTAGATGTAAATTTTAAGCAATGCTGCCAAATGCAGCTCCGACCAATGTATTTTGAACTGTTTACACTTCAGTGCCACAAAAATTGAGATACTGTCTTGAAATAAATGTATCACTCAGTGTTGTGGAATTCCTTATATTATGTTGCTTTCTGTGTGTGACAGCAGACAAACGGAAACAAATGACATTTCGATAAAACTTCCAGCTGTTTTGTTGATGAATGAAATATTAGATGTGTAGCAAGTAATGAAGATAAATGTTGCCTGTCCACTCTGTCAGGTTGGTGCCGATTTACATTGGTGAACAATGTGAAACTGAATTTAAAAATCCGGTAGTTTATGGTTACCTGGTGGCTTTACACATTCACATACAGTATTGTGCAGAAGTCTTGACACTTCCTGTTTTGTTTTGTTTTTGCTGTTGTTTGTTTTTATGTTTCTAAAGTGGTCGTGAACAATAGTTCTTCTTGAATTCTGAAGGTCTTTAAGTATGAATGCTTTTGCTCTCATTTCAGTGCATTCCTTACACTTTATTTTTTTATTTTCAGAAGAATGGTTTTGTTTGTTAAGCCCATCATAAGAAATGCACCTAACTCAAGCTCTAAACCAGTGTTATATCTACTTATAACAACTTAGCAAAGAACCCATTTTAAACTGTATCTTTAAGCTGTTGTTACTAGCAGCCTGTCAAAAACACACAATTTGTTCCCATTTTTAGTTGAATATAAGAAAAATACCAGAGATTCGAGTGTTATAAAATAGTACTTGTACCAACAAGGTGATTCCCAAAGAGCAATTAGCCAAACCCTTGGCAAAGAATATTCTGGCACAGCATGCAATGTGTCCTTAAAAGTACTGAGGAAACTGGACAAGGTGGAGGACCCAAGACAGATAAACCGTATCTGAAAGTCATGTCCTTAAGGAACAGGAAAAACATCATCAGAAATTGTCTCAGTGGAAGGGTGGCTGTCAAGAAGCAGTGTTAAGCAAGGAAAACGGTGAGAAAGGACTGAGATATACCAAATTGCACAAGAACTGAACCAAAAACAGCAGCAATGGGTCTCATGGAGTGATAGTGCTCAGTATGTAAGGAGGAGATCAGGAAAGAGGTGAAATGGTGAGTGTTTACAGTCATCTGTAGAACAAATGGAGGTTGGGGGCTTCATTTCAGTCTCTGGTTTTGGGGATCTCATCAAAATGGAATTATGAATGCAGAAAATCTTATTTTACGAGTTCCCTTCACACAACTAAATAAACTTAACTCTATTTATTATTTTCTGTGCTCACAGTGGAGATTTGTTAGTTAGTTGTTTACTTAGTTGTGTGAAGGGAACTCGCAAAGTAAGAATTTCATTGCAGCGTAACCATTTGTGTTTTGCAGTGTATATGACAATAAACTTCTTGAATCTTGAAAAGTACCATTGGATTTTGACTCTCCTTGCAATACCATCTGGAAAGCTGAATAGCAACAGATGTATTTTTCAGTTTTTTCAATGATTCCATGCACTGCCAGTGCAGTAAAAGCATACCTAGAATTAAAATAAATAAATAAATCACTCAGTCATGGATTGCCCTTCCCAGAGCCCAGGCATCTGTATTATTGAAGCAGCTAACATCCAAAGAAGAGCTTTGAATGTCCTTCATGATGCCTGGAGAACTATTCCTGAAGACTATAGAAAAATTAAAAGAAAGCTACAGTATTACATACACATAATAAGGAATTTAAAATTTTGAGTATTTGTATATATCTTAGCTGGATACACATAATAAATAGCAACTTTGTGTTTGGATTTACTGGGGAACAAAGGTCACATGCATCACTCTTTATTAAAAGTATTTTTAACAAACTTAAAAACTTTAAAATTTTACTCTCACTTGACCAAAAGCGAGCACTTGTGCCTGGATAAAGGAAATCACTGTGTAAATATTGACATACACTATTTCTCTCAACTTCCTTTTTCTCTGTCTGTCCAGCTCCACATCATTAATAATCTCCATATGCAGTGAATTATCACCATTCTCTATCCAGCTAAGCTCCACTTTTATTAACATTAGATGGAGGAGGGTGCGGGGGAAAAAAGGGGATCTGCTGGAATTACAAGCATATGTTTATCAGAGAGATTTGTGCTGTAAAGCCACTTTGATATGTGATTCGTTTAGCTTGGAGGTCAGGAAAAAAACTATAAGCTAGCACGCAATTATATCTGAATATGTGTCTGCAATTCACAGGTCAGGATGTGTGGTGTTTTGATCTGCGGGCGCTTAATAATAAATCACACAAATATTTTTTGAGAGAATTGTGGTGAGTCATTGTGCTTACTTTAGAGTTTAATTTGAAAAGTATTCATATTGAATATAATTTACTGTAGCTATAATGGAAAAATACCCATTCTGTGAAACAATACAAAATATATACAACAGAGTTTAAAGAAAAACAAAATACAACACAGATCAAATCACTGATTACAGTTTTTAAAATACATATTAGATGGAAAAAAGTGCAGGGAAGAGAGAAGGCTACAGGTGTTACAGGTGAAATTATAATTTAATAACAACAGAGCAATAGCAAGAGCCAGAGGAAGTGTAAAAAGAAAGAGCTACTGAAAATAAACCAGAATTAAAATCAGAAACAGATCAACACATTAAAGTTGTGTTTTTGTAGGAAGGACCTTAAGACATTGTACTGAATTAATAAATTTACATTGTGAGATTAGCTTATGTTTTCATGTTTTCCACATCTATCGTGTGCGCTTCAAAATATTTATGCAAAAAATAAAACCAGAAAGCTAAAAAAACAACAGTTGTTATTCACTATGTGGAGGTAACATGCAAAGAGGATTTGATCAGCGGCCTCTGGCATCCTGTAGAGAGAAGGTCTTTATCGCTGCGTTAATACCTCCCACCATATTAAATCTATCCGAATGCACTGAGCGACCCACTAATGCGATACATCTGTTACTTGTTAGTGTGATGGGACACATATGTTTTTTATTATTCTAATGAGTGATTAAGTGGTTAAGGATAACCCTCTTAACTGATTACAAATACAGAAATTGAAAAAACATAAGTTATAATAACACGACAAAAAGAGATTGATATTGACAGGAGAGAGTGATATTAAACATATGGTACTAAGATTTTTTTTTTCTCCACAAAAATGTAGAACACAAGTTTTTTTCTGTTTTGAAAATATAATCCTGTACTTCATTTGAGCTGCAGGGGTCAGCAGTGACCACATAACAAACCCGTTTTAAATCTACGAAGAAGAAAACGTCAACAGGAAGTAGGAGGGTTGCTGCTGATGCTGTTGAAGGTTAGCTGTATTGGCTGTTTACGCTCTCAGTAGGTCAGTTTTTAGCGCTTTTGTACCTTTTATATAAATGGAAACTTTTATTATTAATTCTCTCATTTGGGAATTAATAATAAAGGTTTTTTAAATTATTGTGCCATTTATATAATTCCGAAAACATTCGAACCATTTTCTGTCTCATCACAATGAGTTTGAAAATAATTCATGCACAAAATACTAAAGCTTACTTATTGTTATTGTGTACATTACACCTCTCCTGATACAGCATGTAAACCCGGTTTTTGAAAGAGTGGTTCAAAAATATTATTTAAAATACTAAATAGCTTTCGAAAAAAACCTTCCCCCCTTGTGTTTTTGTCTATCTCCCAATTTTTTGACAACTAAAGTGGTCAAAAGAAGAAGAAAACCTGCTCCTTACTGTTCACGATTTTTAATTTCTCAAAGCAGAAAGTTTTAGGACCAAACCTGTTTTTGCTTCAAAGTTTTGTCATGAGGTGTTTTAATGCGAATTCTATTCAAAGATGTATTAACAGTTTTATGTATGCTTTTATTCGATTCAATTATCATACGGATAGTACACATTAAAGTTGTCAAACAGACAACACATCAGTTTATACACCTTTTCTCAAAAACCAGCCATTACAATGTTTAGTACAATTATGCACGCATCGTAAGTGCTGAAAGCTTTAAATATGGAACGACAAATGTACGAGATACGAATATGTGTTAGATTTTATTCTTTTCCTGCCTGTTTCCCACTTCACTGTACGCACACTACAAGTGTGCCAGATATTAAATAAACATACAAAGTGGAGTAATGTTGTACAATACATCAGGCCTGAATGTAAGAGACTTGTCAAGCCTGTTAAGTTACATCTTTAGGTTATGATTTAGTACCTTTAGTCTGTAGAGATGACTGCAGATGTTAGATACGTAGCCTTACACGCTCTGCGTTTGTGTGTGTGTGGTTTTAGGTGGGTATTAAGAGCATTAATTGTACCCTTGCACTGATAACTACACGACGGAAATCCAAGTATGTCTAAATAATAGGGACTCATAGCCTGAAATCAAATACCTACAGATCCATAAATCTGTATTCTCGGCAGAAACCCATAACAGAAACTGGTGAGTAATCCTCTCAGTTTGGCCAGTAATCTGACAGATTCTGCCACCACCACTGTGAATTATGATTATAAACATATAATCTCCAAAATAATAAATTGTTATCAAAGAATAAGCTTTTTTTTAAAAAACCAACTAAAGCTCCATTTACAGTGGACGATGGTCATATGTAGCGGTTTAGAAATCGTAATCAGATACTGCGTTCCAAACAGGTCTTATCTAATGTGTTATCTAAAATGTTAAGAACATCCTGTATTTGTGGTCTTTCAGATTAGTTCACAACAAGTGAAAACATTGTAAAGAGGATTTTGATCATTAGTTTAAGCAACAACAAAAAGGAAATGTCCCAAATTCCCCAGTTCTGACTTTGTAAATACTACGATTTTTTTCTGTAAATCTGAATAAATGTAGATAAATTTAGATTACAGAATATCATTCACCTTATATTGCAATTTTTAGTGTTTCCTTACGAAAATAACAGATTAATTTATTAAGAAAATGACTGCTCGTGACATCATTGCCTTTCTTTCCTGTGCAGGCCTCCAGGATGGCAGGCAGACGAGCGCTGAAGGCTGTGCTCATTGACCTGAGTGGAACTCTGCATATAGAAGACACAGCAGTGCCCGGGGCGCAGGATGCCCTTAATAGGTGGATGGCAGGAGGGAAAAAATCAGACATAAAATGGTGCATTGAGAGTCAGGATGTTACTCTATGAATGAAAAGAAAGACTGAAAATTATTTTTTTATATTACTTGAACACTACTCAAAAACCTTTTTCTGTCTTGTGCTTGCTGCATATCTTTATCTTGGATCAGTTCTTTTCCTATGATAGAGTGCTGTGAATTGTAAACATGGTTTGAATTACTAGATGTTTTCTTTTGTGTTTTTGTGCATTATCAGGTTACGTCAGGCGTCTGTAGCTGTCAAGTTTGTGACCAACACAACCAAGGAGAGTAAGAGGATCTTATTTGAAAGGCTGCAACGCCTCAATTTTAACCTCCAGGTGAAATAGCCACACCCTTTCTTATAGCAGAAACTTTTACTGCAATACCAAAAGAAATCAAAATGACCTTTAGAAGGGGAACCGCTGTGATCTTGTTTTGTAATGTCTGTTTTTTTCCCAAAAGTAAAGTGATGAAAAAAATGTTAGTGCAGAAGTCAAAATTAGGCGACGAAAAGCAAAACTGGTGATTTACTTAATAAATCAACAAACTGAAAGGACTGTAATGTCATTTTGACCTCTAGAGTGCTGCCTTATGTGATCTTGAAAAATGGCCTTTACTGTACAGGAAAATGAGATCTTCACTTCTCTGAGTGCAGCAAGGAGTTTGTTAGAGCAGAAACAACACAGACCCCTGCTGCTGGTGGAAGACAGCGCCCTGGAAGATTTCACTGGTACGAAGTTGAGAGTGTGTGGTGGTGTGTGTGTGTGTGTGTGTGTGAGTGACAGAGAGGTAGACCTGAATTTATGTTGTTTTACTTATCATTTGTTTCAGTAACCAAATAGGATAAACTATTTATGTTTAAGACATTATAGCTTTATAAAAAATTCTAATTGTCTACAAGCATTTTGTTAAAAATGAAGCACAAAGAATTCATAAATCTATATCTCTTTAGCAGTTACTATAAAATTATATAAATGAATAATAATTTATTAAAAAACCTCCAGTTATATATTTTTTTCTTCCTTTTGCAGGGATTGAGACGTCAGAGCCGAATGCTGTCGTCATTGGACTTGCTCCTGATCACTTCAACTACTCCACACTCAACAAGGCTTTCAGGTGTTAAACTTGGTCATAAGTTTAGCAGCTGACATATATATCAGCAAAATCTTCAGTGTGTCTGATATTTTTACTCAAAAATATCAGATACTTAGTATTATTTATTTATTTTTTTGATATACAGTAGTAGCAAAGCAAGCGTTTTATTTGGGCATATTTGTGCAGTTATGTCTTATTTCTTGAAAAGTGAGACCATATACTAAACTTGGTGTTTGTGATTTTGCTTTCTAAAATGTCATTGTTTTAAATGTGTATTTCTTTCAAGAATGATTCTGGATGGAGCTCCTCTCATCGCCATCCATAAAGCTCGCTACTACAAACGTAAGGATGGTTTGGCCCTCGGACCCGGGCCTTTCGTGACGGGACTGGAGTATGCCACCGACTGTAAAGCTACTGTAGTTGGAAAGCCTGAAAAGACATTTTTTACACAGGTGTGGAATTTATTTTGATATTTTTTTTCCTCATGTAATAAGACGATTGTTGATTTTATAACAGATACGTCAGATACTTACTTGACATTATAGCATCTATACAATCTTTTTGTGTTTAGTATTTGAATTTTTTTTTAATGCTTTTTGGTACTAACAACCATTGAAGCCTCTTCTCATTTCTTCAAATAGGCTCTGTCTGATTTAGGATGTAGCCCCAGTGAAGCTGTCATGATAGGCGATGTAAGTATATTATCATTTTTGACAGAAAGTGAGTTTTTGGCTTTCTCTTGTATACAGTATAACCATTTTTTGTAATGTTATTGTTGCTGTTGACAGTTTTAGTACCTCTTACAAGATATACTAATTTTAAAAATTCTTTTTTTTTCTTCCTAGTGGTAACATTAAAATAAAATGGTGGTCTTTACACCTGTGATATCTATTTCTTCACCAGCCTGTGACTGATTAACACCCTCACAATTTACTAAAAGTAGGTCTGTGCCCTTTTTTGTTTGTTTGTTTGTTTTCTCCAACAGGACGCCAGAGATGATGTAGGCGGGGCTCAAAATTCAGGAATGTTGGGTATTCTTGTCAGAACTGGTGAGCTGAGAAACAGTCAGCTTCTCATTTCATCTTCAGCTGATCCCTTCAGCTTTCTCTTCCATTGTGGTGTCTTTATTAGAAGCTACATTTCTAGCTACTTCATGTGTCATAATTTTCTTTTCTTGTTGCTAACCATCTTCTCTCCTGTTATGTTGTAGGTAAATACAGAGAAGGCGATGAGAATAAAATAAGCCCAGCTCCCCACCTGACATGTGACAGTTTCCCAGATGCTGTTGAACACATCCTGCAGAATCTGCTTTGAGCGCCAAGTAAAAATAAACTTCCAGTTTCATTTGCACAAGTAACACTGCTAGTGTTTCAACAGTGGAGAGACTTAAGATATGAAATTATTTTCCTCAGAACATCCCGATAAATCGAAAACAGTCATGCTATAGTAGTTTGACTCAAAGTACCAGTCACCATAACAAAAGTTTCGTTGTATTAGGTTGTATATTTTTTTCAGATAATAAAATCTATCAGGTTTCGTGCTGAGTGTTTGGTGTGTTCAATCACATTCAGGAAATCAGCCGTTGTTACAGTTTCCAGTTGGATGGCAGGCTGTGTCATCTGTAAAAGAGAATCAAAGTAAGACAGAGAAGATGGCTGTTGTAGGGGTCAATCTTGACTTTCAGAATCAGAGAAACTTTATTAATCCCAGAGGGAAATTGAGTTGTCATAGCAGCAAATATACAACAAGCACTCATATAAAATGAGTAGAAACAGAGATACTGGTAGATAAATATTAAGATAAATATAGAGATATAAGTATAAATATAAAAGGACAAGTATGTTTGCAAATATGTGTCGTGGTGTACAAAAGTGACAGGGTGCACTGAGGTGTGATTAATTCTGTTCCACATTTGTGGACCTGACCCAAGTGGATGAATTAAAGAGTCTGATTGCAGCGGGAAGGAACAACCTCCTGTAACTTTCCCTCAGACAGCGAGGTTGAAGGAACCTGTTGCTGAAACTGCTCTTCAGATTGTCCAGTGTGTTATGGAGGGGGTGGGAGTCATTGTCCATGATTGCCAGCAGTCTTGCCAGCATTCTGACACTGATCACCTCCTCCAGGGTGGCAAGCTTCATGCCAGCAACAGACTCGGCCTTCCTGATGAATTTCTTCAGTCTGTTTGCATCCTTTGCTTTGATGCCTGCACCCCAGCATGCTACAGCAAAAAAGATGGTGCTCACAACAAAAGACTTATAAAACATATAGAGCAGCCTGCTGCATACATTGAAGGATCTGAGGCTTCATAGAAAGTAAAGCGCGCTCAGACCCCTTTTGTAGGAAGCATCCTTGCTGGCAGACCACTCCAGCTTGTGATCCAGTTGAACTCCCAGATACTTATAGGATGTGACTATTTCGACATCAGTCCCACCAATGCAGACAGGGGAGGGTTGGGATCTGTTTCTACCACCAGCTCATTTGTTATAGCTACATTCAGCTGCAGGTTGTGTGTGTGTGTGTGTTGTCCTACCATCCTGATGTGACTCCAGAGCATCAAAGATTTTTCCAACTGGTCTCATGGCAGCTTCCTTACATGCCATCTTATATCTGAGCCAGAGTAGCCCTCCATCTCCTGGAAATAAAACACAGAAGCACATGAATGAACACATTTCCTTCTAGATAACATATATAATTTCATGAAATCAAATATGGTAATTGAAAAATGTGAAGCATAATGATTAAACGCCTTTGCCAATGCTTCGTACTCCAGTACAGTGCATACCTCAATGCCTCCTGTGCAGCTGAGAGGAGGCAGCCAGTGAGACGTCATGGCTTGGCGAGCTGGTGAAGAGGTAAGACTCATCCATCTGAACCAGTAACTCGGTCTTTATCCTGCGACTCCCCTTGTGCTCACCTCTGAAAGCAGTGAACAGAGTTTTTGTGGACAGCAGCAGTGGCACATCTACATTTTACTGCAATTAGTGGTTAAGGTCACCCATGCTGCTCTCTGGCCCATCACTGACTCAAGCTCATCCAGGAAGATGGTGGATGGAGCGTGGTACCTGGCCAGCTCAAATAGAACCTGCAGACACATGTATTAAATCATTTACACCACATACATGGTCAACATATTTGTACAAAAGTCATGTTACTGAAATAAAATGAGTCATTTCTTATCAGTTTTTATGTACTCAAAACGAATATGACAGTCAAAATGCAAAATTGGCTCTAGTTTATTTGTAATCTGCAATATTTATTGTTTACATCACAGAATGTATGCCATGTAACCACTATAAAAGCTGTGTTGTACATGTAGCATAGCATATATGCGGGGCCCAAGGCTTGTCTTGATCGCCAATCTTGCATCCAAAGTAAAGACGATATGCCTTCTTCACTTGAGAAGTGATACTTTCTTCTGGTTGGCAAATGTCATTTCCCCACAAATATAGCTAAAATTGTCCACAATATTAACACACTTTTGAGGCATTAGTGTTCTGTATTGTAACTAAATGGATAGAATAATGACAGTTTTATGTAACAGTAGCTTAAACTGTATCCCCTGAAGTCTGAAATATTCCTCAAATTTTCCAACTAGGCTTTGTATAGTACACTGCTGATCTCAGCTTACTTCAGCAGCTGCCTGGCAGTAGTACTGCATTGCTTCAGGAAATAATGGAATAAACTCTGGATGATGTGTACATGATGGTATTATCCAATGTGATGCAATATTACATCATTCTGTGCTTATTTAGGATGTTGTTACAGTCCTGCTAGATAAATGTACACAGTGAAACATAGGAAAAAAAAACTATATGAAATATCTTCCAAACGAGAGCAAATACAATATTTTCATGCTCATATTTGTGTTCAGCACACCAAGACACTACAGATTAGGACCTTTTTAGGTCAGTAACAATTTCAGTGTTGACCAGTGTAATCAGACCTAAAAAAATGAAACACAAAACACAAAGTATAGTATACAAACATGTTTTTGTAAAATTCTTCCTATAGCTGAATGACAACCTACCCTGACCAGTTTCTCAGAGTCTCCCCTCCACTTGCTGACAATGCTGGAAGCTGAGATGTTGAAGATGGTTGTCTTACACTCTGTAGCTACGGCCTTGGCCAGCAACGTCTTACCTGTACCTGCGTGTGTGAGGCAGTGTAAGGTAAGTTTTCATAGTGAGCCCCTGACATTTTTTAATATCCTACACTTGAGTAGTTACCTGGAGGACCATAGAGCAGTAAACCCTTCCATGGAGACAGGATGCCTGTAAAGAGTTGGGGATACTGAGGAGGAGAGACTGAGTCAAAGAATGAGGGGGAAACATGAATAAAACAGTATAGATACAACTTGAGTAAATCACATCCTAGCTCAGTATGAGAACACACCACATTTTCATTTTCAGCACACCAATAGCAAACTGAGCTCTGTGCAAAGAAACCTGATAAGTCTGATTTATAGCTGATCAGTGCTGCAAATACCACACACAACAAATTAGTTTAAATTTTAGGTGGCAAACACAGGCTGGCTGAAATGACCAAACTGACCTATAGCTCAGAGAATGAATAATAATGGAAGCAAAAGTTTAGGATTGTGGGAAGGCAGAGAGACGATGTTCAATAAAACAGGCCAGCAGAATATATACAAGGAGATGGACACATCAGTCCTCATCTTCGTCTGTAAATGTCAAGAGGATGCAGACAACCTGATTTGTTGTCGTCATATCCATGAGAAAGGTCTGGGCGATGATGACAAAAGTGTGTGCATCTATTTCTGTGTGTGTGCGGGTTTTTATCTATTTGCAGAAGCACAAATTGTGTGATTGTGGCTGTGTATAATAAATTCTACATGGCATGCCACATGTGTCTTCCTATCCATCTCTGTATCTGTGTTACCATAATATCCCAGGTATAGATTTAATGTCACTCTAATAGACTGGCCTGACCCCACTGCCCTCCTTCTCTTTAAGCCCTTTAAAAGAGATGTATTCAGAATCGAAGATGGGCGACCAGAGCTAAAATACCAACATGCTCGGGTAGCGGCCGCACCTTAATGGGATAAACGACGGCCTCTTTGACTAATCGCTTGGCATCCTCCAGACCGATGATGTCCTTCCATCGCACATTGGGGCTGTGCAAATAGATGTCCTTTGGAAAAACATACACACACAAACACAACAGAGAATGAGTGATGCATGTGGAAGACATAAGCCAGAAATTGGCCCCCACACACATCCCGGTTGCGTAAATAGGTGTCTTTTAGAATGAAACATCGGGTAAGGGAAATGGATAGAGCCTGGGCCTTCATTAATACAAAAGATCAATTCATTCAAAACAAAGCCCTCTGGTACTCTGTAGTGGACACATTCAGCAAGAGTCATATGGAGGATTTTCATATTTTTACATTATATTCCAAGGAACAAATTAAGATAAAATCAGCTTCTCCCCAGGCTTGTTTATTAATGTGTGTGTGTGTGTGTGTACATCAACCAGTTGAGGGTGTCTCTAGGCAACCAGTGGATGCCGCCACTTAAATGTGGCTATGAGTGCATGCAGAACTTAGCTTATTAGGTCAATGGCTAACTACCACACTTGTGAAAGCAACAGTATAGAAATCCCATTACATGTGTAAAATAAAACGACTAAATAGAGGCTGTCAGGTGTTGCTTGCAACACTCGCAATGTGATGAAGCACAGAAACAGGAGTGACTGACTTAGTACACAAAATAGTACATTTCAGAGTACTCTGCTTCCTCAGTCTCAAAGTAAAGTTTAGAGGAAAGGCAATGTGCACAAAGACAAAAAGGCTGCATAGAAGGAAAAAAGAAGGTGAGAAAAGAGTCGAAAAACATGCGTGCCAATGAAAATAAGGTGAGAGAATGAAAACAAAAGGAGGAAAGAACAGAATAAATGACACAGAGTTACCCGAAGGAACAATGAGAGCCTTCTACACTGCAATAAGCATTTAATTTCATTGCATACACACTGCTAATGCAGTTTTTTGGGAGAATAGGATCAAACAAAGGAAGATGCAGTTAAAACATAATAGAAAGACAATGAAGAGGACGTTATTATGAATTATCATGAATAAACTGAAAATAATCTGAAAAAGAGCATTCTGCTTGAAAACTGAAAAGTCATTTAGTCAGGCCCTAGTCAAACAGGCCTAGACAGTGCTTGCAATCACTGGTTGCTAGGAGGACAATATTATTCTCTGTCTGGTTGCAAGTGGTTGCTGGCAGTCACTGTGAATCTGATTGCTAAACCAGCAGCGGGGAATCTGATAGACTAGCATTCCCATCCTGTTTCCCGATAATAATAATTCCCTACTGCAACTTCATCTGTCATAATTTTCTTTTCTTGTTGCTAACCATCTTCTCTCCTGTTATGTTGTAGGTAAATACAGAGAAGGCGATGAGAATAAAATAAGCCCAGCTCCCCACCTGACATGTGACAGTTTCCCAGATGCTGTTGAACACATCCTGCAGAATCTGCTTTGAGCGCCAAGTAAAAATAAACTTCCAGTTTCATTTGCACAAGTAAACACTGCTAGTGTTTCAACAGTGGAGAGACTTAAGATTTGAAATTATTCTCCGCAGAACATCCTGATAAATCGAAAATAGTCATGCTATAGTAGTTTGACTCAAAGTACCAGTCACCAAAGTTTTATTGTATTAGGTTGTATACTTTTTGTTTTCAAATAATAAAAAAGAAAACAAATGATCAATGAACAAATATTTTCTCCATGTCAAAAAGAGTTTTTCAAAGCTCCACAGTTATTAAAATGTACACCGTTCCAACCTGCAGTAGCTTGTCACAAATATCCAAAGTATAGGAAACATTTTATGCTAATATATAGTCATTAGTGTAAATTATTAGTATAGTGCAGGATATAAATTTGTAACAGTAAAAACAAGTTATCGCATTTAGTGGCATTAGTATGAAAGTCTTTACATTCATGTTATGTGTACTAGTGTCAGACAGATTGGTACTCTCTCTCCCAGTCTGTGTATCTGTCCATTAGGTTTCGCGCTGAGGGTTTGGTGTGTTCAATCACATTCAGGAAATCAGCTGTTGTTACAGTTTCCAGTTGGATGGCGGGCATGTCTGTGTCATCTGTAAAAGAGAATAACAGTAAGACAGAGAAGATGGCTGTTGTAGGGGTCAATCTTGACATTGTGTGTGTGTGTTGTCCTACCATCCTGATGTGACTCCAGAGCATCAAAGATCTTTCGAACTGGTCTCATGGCAGCTTCCTTACATGCCAATCTTATATCTGAGCCAGAGTAGCCCTCCATCTCCTGGAAATAAAACACACAAATGTACAGATGCACATGAGTGAACACATTTCCTTCCAGATAACATATATGATTTATGAAATTATATTAATTACAGAAAAATTGTTAAGGATAATGATTAAACACTTGACAAACTCCATACACACTTTTGCCAGTGCTTCGTAGTCTAGCACAGTGCGTAGCTCCACCCCTCCTGTGCAGCTGAGAGGAGGCAGCCAATGAGAAATCATGGCTTGGCGAGCTGGTGAAGAGGGAAGACTCACTAGAATCCGCTTCTCTAACCTCCTGAGCATTGCGTGGTCCAGTTCCCTGAGAGAAGATTTATTAGAAACAAACAAAGGCAGATTTAACTGTCATAATTTTATAGCTGTCTTAGTAGTCATCTTTTTTTATTTATACAGCTGTGACTTTGACATCATAACATCATATTCTTGTGTTTGTCAAGAAAATGAAGGGTCTCTTTTCAAATGCATTCAATGCAAGAAAATGAATGAATGTTAAAATCAGGCTGAGATGATGCTGGCAATAAATGTACGAGGAGGGTTGAAACAGCAAAAATAGTGAGTTGTATTTTTCTGTCTTCCTATTCATTTGTAAATGCAACAGAAGGCCAGTAAGTCCAAATGTGCATGTGATTAATCTACCAAGGTAGGTTGGAGGCAGCAAGTACAAAAACCAGGTCATCTGATCTGGCTAGTCCATCCATCTGAACCAGTAACTCAGTCTTCATCCTGCGACTCCCCTCGTGCTCGCCCCTGAAAGCAGTAAACAGAGGTTTTGTGGACAGCAGCAGTGGCACATCTACATTTTACTGCACTTCGTGGTTGAGCTCACCCCATGCTGCTTCCTCTCTGACCCATCACTGACTCAAGCTCATCCAGGAAGATGGTGGATGGAGCGTGGTACCTGGCCAGCTCAAATAGAACCTGCAGACACATGTATTAAATCATTTACACTAATTAGAACCCCCCCCCCCTCCTCAGAGAATAGCATTCAAAAATGTTTTTGTAAAATTCTTCCTATAGCTGAATGACAACCTACCCTGACCAGTTTCTCAGAGTCTCCCCTCCACTTGCTGACAATGCTGGAAGCTGAGATGTTGAAGAAGGTTGTCTTACACTCTGTAGCTACGGCCTTGGCCAGCAACGTCTTACCTGTACCTGCGTGGGTAAGGGAATGTGTAGGGCAAGTTTTCATAGTGAGCCCCTGACATTTTTTAATATCCTGCACTTGAGTCCTTACCTGGGGGACCATAGAGCAGTAAACCCTTCCATGGAGACAGGATGCCTGTAAAGAGTTGGGGATACTGAGGAGGAGAGACTGAGTCAAAGAATGAGGGGGAAACATGAATAAAACAGTATAGATACAACTTGAGTAAATCACATCCTAGCTCAGTATGAGAACACACCACATTTCCATTTTCAGCACACCAATAGCAAATTGAGCTCTGTGCAAAGAAACCTGATAAGTCTGATGATGCAGTTTTTATCTACTTGCAGAAGCACAACTTGTGTGATTGTAGCAGTATAATAAATTCTACATGGCATGCCACATGTGTCTTTCTATCCATTTCTGTATCTGTGTTGCCATAATATCCCAGGTATAGATTTAATATTAGTCTAATAGACTGGCCTGACCCCACTGCCCAACCTCTCTTTAAGCCCTTTAAAAGATGTATTCAGAATCGAAGATGGGCGACCGGAGCTGAAATACCAGCATGCTCGGGTAGCAGCCGCACCTTAATAGGATAAACAACGGCCTCTTTGACTAATCGCTTGGCATCCTCCAGACCGATGATGTCCTCCCATCGCACATTGGGGCTGTGCAAATAGATGTCCTTTGGAAAAACATACACACACAAACACAACAGAGAGTGAGTGATGCATGTGGAAGACATAAGCCAGAAATTGGCCCGGTTGCGTAAATAGGTGTCTTTTAGAATGAAACATCGGGTAAGGGAAGTGGATAGAGCCTGGGCCTTCATTAATACAAAAGATCAATTCATTCAAAACAAAGCCCTCTGGTATTCTGTAGTGGACACATTCAGCAAGAGTCATATGGAGGATTTTCATATTTTTACATTATATTCCAAGGAACAAATTAAGATAAAATCAGCTTCTCCCCAGGCTTGTTTATTAAGGTGTGTGTGTTTTACCCTGCTGACGATCGTAGCTAGTTCCCTCATCTCACCACTGATTCCAGAAAAGCCACTCAGTGGCTTCAGTAGGCGTTCCTGCAGCATAGACTTTTTATTATTATCAGTAGACATTTTGTACTTTTTGTAGCCTTCAAATTGTTTTTATTTTAACAATTTTGGACAATTCAGACTGTTACCAAAGTATATTTTTACAAGTTTCACAGTTGTTTGAAGCTTGTCTGAATATTATGACCTTTTTTTATAACTCAGTTTAGCTCAAAGGCTCCAGCATAATTACCATATGGTCTGAATCAATCCCAGCTCCTCTGACAGCATCCTGGATTGCACCTTTGGCATCAGTCATCTGCCCCCAAGATACATAAGAGAACATAATAGTTTAAATATACATGATGTATGTGTGGAGGATGTCCATGTGAGTGACCATAGCTGCATATTCTTTAATTTGTCATTTTACGTGGATCCTTCACCTCCTAAATTGATGATCCAAAGGCGGATTATAAACCAGGATGCTGCTGGAAGGTTCTCTGCCATGTTTGACCCTCGCATGGCTCAAGATGATATGGATTCACTTATTTTGTCTTTTAACAATCAATGTAAATCTATTTTAGATACGGTGGCACCTCTGAAACTAACTGTTGTCCATTCTTCAAATTTCTGTCCTTGGATAAATGAAAATATTCGAAATTTTAGGAGATATTGTCGCAAATTAGAACGTTTATGGAAGGCTTCCAAGCTTGAGGTCCATAGGGTACATCTCAAGGAATCAATTTTCTTACTTAATGACATGATAAAAAATGCCAGAACTGAATATTTTGCTAATCTAATAGCTTCAAAAAAGAAAAATCCCAGAGTATTGTTTGATACAATTAAGAACATTGTCTCTCCTGATGTTCCTCATGTACCAGTCTATACTAAATCTGATTGTAATGACTTTTTAAACTATTTTGTTAGTAAGGTCGCTGCCATCAGGTCTAATATTTCTCCATCATCCTCTCAGTATCACACTGACACGTTGCTTACCTCTGACACCTGGTCCTCTTTTACTCCTGTCACCTTGCAGGACATCAGGGCTCTACTTGGTCGAATGAAACTGACTTCAAGCCACCTTGATGTACTTCCTCCATCATTTTTCATTAGTGTGTTTGACTCTATTGGCCACTGTATTCTGGAAATAATTAATACTTCTCTTTATACTGGCTCCCAGTTCCCAGCTATTTTAAACAAGCTATTGTTGAACCAATATTAAAGAAACCAAATTTGGACCCATCTCTTCCAAGCAGTTACAGGCCAATATCAAAATTACCATTGGTGTCAAAGATCTTGGAAAAAACAGTTGCAGAACAACTTAACAACTTTTTGGAGAAGAACAATGTTCTGGACATTTTCCAGTCTGGTTTCCGCAAATTGCACTCCACTGAAACCGCTTTGCTTAAAGTGTCTAGTGACATTTTGATGGCAGCAGACTCTGGAGAGTACACCGTTCTGGTTCTGTTGGATCTCAGCTCTGCTTTTGATACTGTTGATCACAGCATCATGATAAATAGGCTGAAGGACTTGTTTGGGATTACTGGTATTGTTTTAAAATGGTTTATGTCGTATCTGTCTGAGAGATCCTTTACTGTCTGTATCAATCATGTGTTGTCTGAAACGTCAGTTCTGCCTTCTGGGGTACCTCAAGGATCTGTTTTAGGTCCTATTCTCTTTTTGCTGTATATACTCCCTCTAGGCCAAATTATCAAACGTTACAGTAATATTTCTTATCATCTCTATGCTGATGACATTCAGTTATACTGTTCTTTCAAAGCTTCTGAGTTTTATAAATTGTCTTGTTTAAATAATTGTCTGTCAGAAATCAAACAATGGTTAAATGACAATTTCCTCCAGTTAAATGCAGATAAAACAGAAACCTTGATTATTGCACCTGATCACATGCTCTCAGAAATTCAGCAGCATATCAGTTTTTTAAACCCTTCATTTCAGTCGAGTCTCAGAAACTTAGGTGTTATATTTGACAGTTCAATGTCTCTTGAGAAACACTCTAAACAACTTGTCCGGAACTGTTTTTATCATTTAAGAAACATTTCTAAACTCAGACTACTGGCGTCAAAGACAGAACTTGAGATGATTATTCATGCTTTTATCTCTTCTCGTTTGGATTATTGTAACGGTCTTTTTACGTGTCTCAACAAATCAGCTCTGGATCGCCTTCAGTCTGTACAGAATGCAGCGGCAAGACTTTTAACTGGTACAAACAAGAGGTCACACATTACTCCAGTTTTGGCTTCTCTTCATTGGTTGCCAGTAAATGTTAGGGTTCATTTTAAAATTTTAGTTGTAACTTTTAGAGCTCTGTACGGTGAAGCTCCCCAGTATATCTCTGACCTGTTGAAACCTCATGCTTCATCCCGAGCACTTAGGTCTTCAGGTCAGAGGCTACTGGTGGTCCCACGTACTAGGTTTAAAACACGTGGGGATCGGGCTTTTCAGGCACTGGCACCTAGGCTGTGGAACTCCTTGCCGTTGTCTTTACGCTGTCTAGACTCTACTGACTCTTTTAAAAAGCAGCTGAAGACATTTTTATACAAACGGGCTTTTAATTAATTTTAACTTCTATGTCTGATCTTATTGTGAAGCACTTTGTGATTTTTATCTGTGAAATGTGCTATATAAATAAATTTTACTTACTTACTTACTTACTAACAAAAGTGACAGTGGTAATTTTGTTTTAAAAAGGGTGAGGACTTCTTTTTTTATGTTTTTGCGTTTGGCACGGCCAAATCAACCCCAAATCATAAAGGTGCTGGTTTATGTTGTAATGAATTAAACATAAACAATTTTGTTAGCATCCTGCTGCAGCATCATCGTAAAATGAAAACCGTCTCATAAAAGTCATACTAGACAAAATTGTGATTAACTTCAATTGGGACGATGAGGTTTGCTTCTGTTCTCAGAGTATTAACTTCTCCAGTACCTTCCTGTTTGTGGCACACTCGCCAGCTGGTCGATTTTTGATGGAGGATACGCTGAGACCAAAGTCCGATGACTGTGGAGCAAGATAGGTGCCATTCTCCTAGGAAATTAACACAAATGTCAGAATAATTGCTAGCTAGAGTACAGAGTTGTTTTGATTTGACTTCATTTTTCCACATTTGCTCGTACACTAGTGGCTGGCTTCTTTGCTCCAGTTCCTGTGTTTGTGTTCCGGGATGGGTTGATTTCTGGGAGAGGTTTGACAGCTGAACAGGGACTCCTGGGGACAAATAAAAAAGAAAACACATGTATTTTTTGTTTTTTTAACTGTCATGCATGGACTAGCAGCATGGCAGACTCACTATTATTGTTATATATTCAGGTGGGAATCACCAGACACACCCATGATACAATATTATCACAATACTTCACTCATAATTATTATTGTGATTTTTAACATTTTGTGACATGCTGAGTTTTGCAATAACATATTTGCAATTTATCACCCATTTCAACTACAAATTATCTCCTCAAAGTTCAACTTGTCAATATCTGTTTTATGCAATAAGTTTTTTGTTTTTGCTGCCCTAACGCCATAAGACAGAGTCTGTGTTGCTTTATCAATACAGTATTGCCACAGAAAATACTGAGATTCGATGTTGTATCGATTTTTCCCCACCTCTACTGTGAGCATGTATGGACAGCATACTTGGTCCATGACTGACTCACCTCTTAGTTGCACTACGTGTTGGATATTTTCTTTCACCTGGACAGAAAAAAATATCAGAAAAAAACATGCTAAGACTATAAGTTAGTTTTTAATAATTTTACAGAACATGAGATATAATTTTCATTGCTTCTCAGTGTTTCAGCAGAGTTCTTGTACCTGCTTCTGCTATTCTTCTGATAAGTTTGGGATACTTCTGGAATTTGACGTAGTGGTAGCTCTCGTACTCCATCAACACCATCTCCAGATCGATGTTATCGCTAACCTCGAACCTCCTAGCACCACCATTTGTCTCTTGGTCTAAGGCCACTGCTGCAGCTACATAGCTGGTGGACAGACACATTGCAAGGAACAGATTTTTGATGTGCTTGTCTTGATGAATTGCACTTCACTTTTTCTATACAGACATACAAATATGACCTTTTGGTTGGTTTGTTACCATTTATCCAATAATAAACCAGCAATGCCATTTTGCATTATGCCATTGTGTTCTGAAGTAACAAAGAGTGAATTTATGTATTCTACCTGCTCTGATTAAAGAAACTCAGCCACCTGTTTTAAAAGTCCATATCTAAACCTGATGCTAAAAACGTACTTAAAAGAAAAGTTCATCTTTTTGATCACCACTTGATGCATCCACACACACACAATTTTATACTGACCCTTGCCCTAGCAGGTGGTGATAGATGAGGATGAGGAGACTTTTCTTCCTCATCTCGGTCCTCTGCTCATCCTGTTGGACAGCAACAGGAACAGCAGCAACAAGAGGACAAAAGGGGAATTCAAATGGAGCTGTTATATGAGAAATAACTACCAAATAATATTGTTCAATTTGTCACAGGTGTCATGAAGAACAGATATGGTCTAATAAAGACCAATACAATCCCCCCAAAAGCAAAACATTTTAGAAGAATATCCAGATTTTTTTAACTGAAGGATATGAAGTGTCACAACTTATGGATAAACAAAACTTTAAAGTGAATCACTGAAATGCAAAGACATTAGCTACTCTATATACAGGTTATAGCAAGATATAACATTTTACAGTATTATTTTAGGCCATGATGCTATGCATAATAACAAAAGCATTACACAAGCGAGCCACAGCACTCAAAAAATACTGGTTGGAACTCCATTCATTCATCCTTTTACTTCGCCATATCCAATTCAGGGTCACCATTAGGCTGGAGTCTGTACCAGCTGTCATATAGCGAGAGGCATGGTACACCGTGGACATGCTGCCAACCTAACGCAGGGCTAACACATTCCTATCTTATGAGCAAGTTTAGAGTCACTGATTAAACTAATGTCCATGTGTTTGAATTGTGGGAGGAAGCCAGAGTAGCTGAAGAGAACCCACACAGACACGAGGAGAACATCCAAACTCCACACAGAGACACTCCAGCTGGTCTGTGGATAGACCTCTTTGGGAGGCAAAACTCTTTACCACTGTGCTACCCACGGGCTTGAACTGTATGCCTAATTTCAGTAAAGATGGAAGTCTCAAGAACTGTACTTCTTTAAGCTTGTGAAAATTCCCACTATTGGTTTAATACCTTGCACCCTCCACCTGTTGTTTTTAGAACTTAAGAAACCTCTTGGGTGAAAGATGAAAAACATCATCAAACTTAAAGAAGTCCAACTGCTTTTTTTTTTTTTTTACAAGTTCTTAAAGACTGCCATGACCTGGATGACTAAGAACCTGCACAGACAATAAAGATGGAAATGACACTCCCTAAAGTATTTATTTATGTCTGTGGTCTAACTAAAAGTATCCACTAATTATCAGCTAACGAGTTAGCCTGTGCTCGTTAATGCTTCAGTTCTCTTCTCTTCCCTGGTTCAAACATGTGGAGGAGGAATATTTTATATTGGGCTGGAAATACAGGGAAAACACAGTTGCCAGCAGAGGGGGCCAGCCAACCACAAACAACAACCAGTTGACGCTGTCTCTAGGCAACCAGTGGACGCAGCCGCTTTACTGTGGCACGAGCGCATGCAGAACTTAACGATTAGCTCGACGGCTAACTACCACGCTCGTGAAAGCGACAATATAGAAATCCCATTACATGTGCAAAGTAAATCGACCAACACCTGGATACATATGCCTTTAGCTTAACACTGCTTGCAGTACCAGACAGTTCAGTGCCCATCTGTTCACTGCCACTGCTAGTTAGATAGCCACAAGCTGATATCTGAAAACAGTTGTGCGTCAAATTTGCGTAAAACAACAAGAAACAAAAGCCCGTGTTCACTCACCGCCTCTCGGGCCTGGTGGGCGACTTTCATTGACTGATAATTGAGCTCCATTACTGTTGTAAAAATTTCGTAAGGTCGGTATTATTCGTTAGGTGATGGTGAAGTTGATCCACCGTGTAGTTCTGTCGGGTCTTATGTTCCCCTCGGGGCTACCGTACTTAGGAGTATGCCTCTTCTGTGAAGCAGCAACGGGTGGTAAAGAAAAACATCATCTATGCTTACTTTTAGATTTAGAAAAATCTCAATGACAAAATATTTCATTGACTTAAAGTTTTGCAAAAATGAGATGTTAAAAGCTCTTTAAGAGCTAGAATGCTAAAGTTTTTTTAATTTTATTTTATTATTGTTAGGTTTCATTAAAACGCAATATCTTAACTGCCTATATTGTACTTTTGTACTCAATCACAAATGTTTTCCAAGTTTGACATGTAGCCTACTACCTTTTACTCTGATGTTATTATCTTTTGAAAGCCTCGTGTAGAGCTCATATTAGATTTCTTTTCAGGTTGAAACTGATCAGTTGATGTATGTGATCCTGATTATCTCCACTAGAGAGCAGAAGAGATCTATATAACATGCAAGTCACAGCGGTACTATCAAAGGACACCCTTTTAAGCTACTTTAATTTATCAGAATGTGTGTGAGTGTTTTGTAAATGTGAATATGGGTGATGAATAGATCCGTTTTGGCTGTCTGGTTTTTGAGGGCATGTTTGTGTCCATCCTTAGTAACTATTGTGCTCTAACTCTTTGTGTGCCTCCAGGGGTAGACATACACACAGAGACATCTATTTGCACAACTCCAGCAACCAGTGGGAGGACATAAACACCCTGGAATAAGCCAAACAATTAGTCAAAGAGAGCGTTGTCTATCCCATTAGGTGCAGCTCCTGCTCAATCACGTTGGTATTTCAGCACTGGTTGCCCAGCTTCGATTCTGAATATTTCTCCCCCAAAGAGCTTAAAGAGCAAAATGGTAATGAGGTCAAGCCAGTCCGTTAGGCTGACATTAAACCTATATTTAAGATAACACGGTAACACACACATAATGGACTAGCAGGAATAAGGGAATATTCAAGTATATGCATTTGTTGAAAACTTGAATAGGTACACCTGTTCAGTTGATTGGTAGTGCAATTATCTAATCAGACATTGACATGTCAGCAGCTCATGGCATCTAGGCATTTAGATGCCATCAAGATGACATGTCAAGGTCACAAGCAGATGGTAGTCAGAATTTGCAATAAACAACATGAAAGGGTGCCGGTGGTGTAAAGTTGTGTGGGATATTTTCTTGGCACAATTTGGACACTTCAGTACCAACTGAGCGTTGTTGATGCCCATGTCCATCCCTTTGTGAGTACAGTGTACCCATCTTCTAATGACTGTTTCCAACAGGATAGCACACCATGTCACAAAGCAGCTCAGATAAAAGAATTCTTGAACATAACAATCAGTTCACTTTACTAAAATGGACTCTACAGTCACAGGTCTCAATCCAGTAGAGCACCTTTTGGGATATGCTGTGATGGGAGGTTTGTGTCACAGATGTGCACGTAATACATTTGAAGCAACTGTGTGATGCTCTAATGCCAGTATGGACCAAAATCACTGAGGAATACTTCAGAAGGCAAAAGGGGGTCCAACCCAGTACTAGCAAGAAGTACCTAATTGTCTAATGAGTATATAATATATAGAGTATATATAAATAGGTGAACAAGCAACAGCAAGGGTATTCTACAGCTTTAAGCAAATGTACAACACAAATGTCTATCACACTTCCACCTCTGCGTATGTGAAACACAACCAGGTTGCCTGGGACATTTACAGACAGAGATGAGGACTGATATGTTTGTCTTCTTATCTGATGACCAGATTTATTAAATACCATCTGACCATGCAGTATTTATAATAAAGTGTATGATGTGTGAAAGTGTATGATTTGGAGTGTATGATGTCAAGCTTGAGATTTCACTCATCTTGTGTTTAGCATTGGAGCATCATGGCAAAGGCACTTTTATGGATTCAATAACATTGTAATAGTGTGCAATGAAATATTAAATGTCATTTCACAATTCTATTATGAATAAGGCAGCCAAGATCAAATATTGACAGCTACTGTTTATATGCCAGTCGTCCTCTCATTGCCTTGATTAAATACACAGTATAGACAGAAATAAGAAAACACACTTCTATTAAGTTCAAAGACATTTATTTCTTTTGGCACCGTCAGTTTCATTCTTAACCCCGAGTAAATTGCACATCTGGTACAGTATTACAATTCATCTGAGAATGCACTGCTACTGATGCTGCTTCTAATTAACATCAGTTAGGGTAGTAACAGCACATTTTCACTAGACTAGAAACCCTACATAGCTCTTAGTAAGTTCAGCCATTAGCCTGAAAATAAGGCTGTTTTACATGAAAAGATACAAACTGAGAACACGATCAGCAGCAGTGTAAAACACCACAATTACATTTATCCACAGTGCTACAATAGGATGTAGATATGTACCCCTCCAGTGGGCCAGTGCAAAATTCAAGACCAGGAACGGAAGTTGCAGATACTGATGCCAAGTAGCTTGGTCAGAGTCCAGTATTATTCAAGTTAATTTATAGGCTATTTGAGCTCAGAACTTTTTTGACAAAAAAGTAATCAAGTTTACATAATTAAACCATTCTGTAAAATTAGAAAATGAGAGAATTACAGGTAAACCTAGCAGAGGTCTGTAGTATGATACAACCGTGTTTTCTCATTTTCTTACCTTACATGACTTGCACAAACATTTTAAAGAGTTTCTCCAAATAACATCATTGGGTGTCCTACCACAGTATGTACAGTATGTGATGTAAATGTTTTGCTTTATAGTTTGAAAGGATTTCAGTTTTCCATCTTAATCTCCACAGTTCTGAGATAAAAAAAAAAAATGTCAAAACCACACACATCTAGTCAAAAAATTTGGTGGTTGCCACAATGCTGTAGCTCTGAAGATGAGCTCATGCAGAGACAGGTTAACAGAAAAATAAAACCACCAAGGTTCACACAGCTGACAAGACGAGAGCTTTCATTAGCATATCCTCCCAGGTTTTTAACACCTTCAAAAGACACACGGTACACAAAAGGTGAGCTTTGAATCGGTAAATGGTGGCCAATGCCAAGAGAAGCTTTAAAAGCAAAGAACAGAATTTCTCTTTTTTGCATCTTCTCACCGACAGTAGCTTAGGGAGCCTGAATCCTAATGCAGCTACATTTACAATAGACCTCATCTGCAGAGAATCTGCACAAAGTGGAAATTGGCATCTAATAAGAAAATAGTGACTTTAGCTGTGCATTATATACATTACTGTAGGTTTTACAATCCAGATTAAGCATTGCATATTTGTTTTGAAAGATTTTTCTTGGCCTGCAAAAAAACACTTTGAATATCAGTATTTATTTGTAAAAATCATTGGTTATGAAGAAGTGAATACAACCAAACCTGGTTGCATATATTGCCTTATTTTTATTAGAAGAATGATAGATTTGGCAAAAGAAGCTTTAAGGCTTTTATCTTTAAATTGGATCCTAATAATATGGATTTTTTTTTCCTTTTATTAGTCATTCTGACTCTGGAGGCAGTCTGAGCTCTCAGTGGAATGTTTAATGACCTGATGCTTAGTTTCACTGTTAAAATTGAGGTAAAGTAAGGAAGGCTGCCATTCAGAATGAAATGTTTGTTTGGGTGATTTGGCTCTGTTTGAAATCTCATGCCAAATGTTAGGACTACAAGGTGAAATGGAGTAAGACATTTTCTTTTGCATAGGCTTTATGAGGGTCAAGAGCATCAATGAAGATGATCAACTGTACCAATGTAAATTTGGATTGTCTATAATTTCATATAAAAATATTAAATGTCAGCTCTCTGAATTATCAGCAAGACTCTCCTCTACCAGATTTTAGTGGTTGGGAAGAAAATGTCACAGCACAAGTTTTGATGGTAATGTCCATGTGCAATCATCTAGGACTCTATTTTGCCTTATAAAACTCCAGCTTCTGTAAGTAGTGTACCAGCCTCAAGTAGCAAACCCTTCATGTAGGCATTAAAAGTGTAGTACATTGTGAGGAAGTCCTGGGTGCTGAAAAAGGTGTCTGCTAAAGCAAAGCCCAGCGTGGAAGGGATGAAACCTCTGCCATACTCCACCATCCAAGTCCCAGCACTCCACTGGACTGACGTAGCCTCTCCTACAGCATGCACAATGGTGTCACCTGTGGGTAAAGAATATGAAAGAACAGGGGAAAAAAAAAATTACTACTACTACTACTACTACTACTACTACCACCACCACCCAATAATACTACAGGAGTTTAGCTAATAACATACTGTGCTGTGAAAACTTATTTACCAACATCCTGATGTTTTTTCTCTTTTGCATATTTGTTACACTTACATGTTTCAGGTAATCAAATTTTAACATTAGACAAAGATAATTCAAGTAAATAAAAATGTGGTTTAAATTATTTTATTTAAAATGGGAAGCTATCCAGAGCTACCTGGCCCGATGTAACAAAAATAAATGCCCCCTCTTGTTAAATCATAAGAGGGTAATTAACCAGTTTAATTTCAGTAGTCACACGCAGGCCTGATTTCTGCCAGACCTGATGAATCAAGAATCACTTAAACAGAATCTGTTTCACAAAGTGAAGTCCTCTAAAAGATCTCAAAAAGCAACATATCAGGCCACAATCTAAAGAAATTCAAGAACAGATGAGAAACAAAGTCATTGACATCTATTAGTGTGGAAAGGGTACAAAGCCTTTAAGACTTTGGAACTCCAAAGTACGAGCCATTATCCATGAATGGAGAAAACTTGAAATCTGAATCTTCCCAAGAGTGGGCAGGCTACCAAAATTACTGCAAGATGACTCGTGCCTCAATGACTATTCCCGGAGGTCACAAAAGAACCCAGAACAACATTTTTCAAAAACATCTTGATCCTCAAGCCTTTTGGGAAAATATTTTAGTGAAGTTTTGAAGAAGTTTAACATTTTGGAGGGTTTACGTCCCATTACATCTGTTTAACCCCCCCCCCCCCCACCATTTCATAAAAAGAACATCATCCTAACAGTCAAACATGGTGGTTGTACTGTGATGGTCTGGGGCTGCTTTAGGAACTGAACAACTTGCCATAATTAAAATCATCATTCCTGTTCTCTATCAAAAAATCCTGAAAGTAAATGACCAGCCGACTTGTGCAAAAACAAAACAAAAAACAAACAAACATTAAAAAAAAACTATTATAGTTATTGAGATACATTAAAGTTTCCAATGTGTATAAATGCAAAATTGAATATTGTAATGAGTTAATGCATTACCAGGATAGTATATTTCACTCTTGGTTGTCCCCTCTTTCCACTGTCTGAAGGTTCCAGAAATGATGGTATCAGAAATCTCAGCCCAATAACGACCTGAGAGAAACAGCAAGGTGCAAAGAGTCAAAATGATAAAATTCAGAGTATTTATAGTTTTCTAAACATACAATTCCAATAGTCTTCTGTAAATCATCTCACAAATCAAATATTATTGTTGGGACCAAGAATGGGACTATATATCAGCATCTCCTAGATTGCAAGGATCAAGTTGTAGCCCATTGTGCAACATTGTAAGGACTTGGACTGGAATGGGGGTGCTTCAGACTGACTTTACTTTAGATCATAAGAGGAGCAATTCATTCCTTGATATCTGACACCATACTGTAAATAACTCCAGCAGATTTCAAATTTGAGATCAGAGTATCCTGCTCTAGAGTAACTTGTACCCCAAACAGACACTTTCCACAACCATTATGTCTGCAGATGTTTACTTCAACTTACACAAAAAACTTTTTTTTGGAGCTGATCTATCTATGTATCTCTCTTTAACTGCTCTCCTTCCTCACCTGAGTGTCCTCCAGTGTCCACCGCAGTGCCAAACAGTATCAAGTACTCTGTGAGAGAGGCATGGAGGACACACATGGAGCCCATCCAGCCTCCAGCATTCACAAACACCCACTGCAAGTCCTCATCAGGGAGGATGTGTCCAGGATACCTAGTTCAAATATACATTGTTAGCCATTTATTTAACGTTAAAAAACTGATTAATAATCTAAATACGAAGTGAGAGTTTTCAGTGCAAATTTACCAGTTTTGAGTTTTAGTAGGAAAATCGGAGGAAAGTACCTCAAGGTCAAAGAAATCATTATGGACAGCTTTCACTCTGGCTTTATTTTGGACTACACCAATTTTTGATATAGTATTAAAAAAATGAAAGTGAATAAGACATCCATACCATACCAAGAAAGAATGAAGTGAAATGAGCACATGCTGAAGAGATAAGTTGCATCGTGCTGCAGCTAATAAGTAGCTTAAACATCCTAATAGTGGTGGAAATTGTACAGAAGCAACCACAAGCTGCCTGATACATGCAAGCCTGCATGTAACGGTATCGTCACCTTTTTCTCAGCTCCACCACCACTTTGGAGAAAGCCTGCTCATGGTCCTGTCCTGAGAACAGACACATTTAAAATACACAGGGTATGCAGATATGGCAGTTCAGGCAACCAAAATTAGCTTCGCTTTAAATATAAACAAAATGAAGTGAAGGAGCAACTTTTTTTCACATGCAAACCCAAACTCACCTGCATACTGTTTGGCCAATTTGGCGACGTCTTCTCTGTTGAACACATACTGCTTGCTGGCCAACCAATGCCGCAACAACAGCACGGTCAGGACGGTGACTCCGGCGAACACCAGAAGTCTTGAAATGATTTTGAGCAGGGACATGGCTGAAACAAAACGCACAGACACACACAGACAGGTTTGGCTACATGCATACAGGGAGGCAGACTGGCGTGGTGCTCCGCTCACAGCCTCTTCCTGGTCAGGTGAGGGAGGGAACTTTACGCTTAGCCAATCATGGGCCGAGTCAGCAGCGTAGGCAGCGCGCGACTCCAGGGTTGCCAGCACAATACAAAACCGTCTTTTTCTAGTTTACATTAAAATATCATATTTTAAAAAAACAGTTGACCAAAGCTAAACATTTCAGGCTGCTGTGTTGGGTGGTAACAGCCTAATGACCAATTATCCTTAGTTTGAGGTTTTCAGTCTTATTTACTTACTTATTTGTTTAGATTTTTAGAAGTGTGCCATTGCATACCGGCATGTGCACAATAGCAACCTTTCGCTTGTCAACAAAACAGGAAGTAGGCCAAGGTTTATTGTGGACCGTGTTGATTTAGCATCATATGCTAAAGTCCAGAGAAAGCTCATGGTTAAAAAAAAAAGAACACCGGGGAGGAGACAGCTGTGAAACATCAGTGAGTTACCGACATGAGCGGGAAGCAAGACGTCAGTTTTGACCCAAAAGGTACGCATTTGTTGTGAATTTACAAACGTTAAAAAGCTAATTTCAATCACTCACTATGTCCAATGACAGGCACTGGATAATGAGTAGGACTTCTTAAATTTGTCAGTTTGCCTTATTGTTTAAGCGTCGAAATGACTTCTGTAATTTCCCGAGTTCTTCATTACTGTTTACCAAAAAGGTACTGCACTGGAAACAGTTAAAGCTAAAATGCATTCAGTCATGCTTCGGGGCTTGTTTACTACTCGAATTCACTGGTAGGTTATAGGAGTTTACACAAAGTCTTTAGTTATGTTGTACCCTGCACTTTTTCCCCTGTCGGCCTGACAGACATGCTGACTCTGCCAGCTGTCTTGTGACTGTAGTTCCTGTAGTTCAAGTTGTAGCTAC
Source organism: Pelmatolapia mariae (assembly GCF_036321145.2). Lineage (NCBI taxonomy): Eukaryota > Metazoa > Chordata > Actinopteri > Cichliformes > Cichlidae > Pelmatolapia > Pelmatolapia mariae. The sequence goes on from NC_086233.1 coordinate 30,771,449, forward strand.
AAAACCTGCTCCTGAATGCTTTTTGAGGTGTTTCTTATAAGTAATAGTAAATGTTTAAATCGGGGATGTCAAACTTATTTTACATCGTGGGTAAGATACACCCCACTTTGATCTGTCACTGTAAAGAAGTTTGATACACAAATTAAACCTAGAGATATTTTAATATAAGAAAAAAGTGCAGTTTCAAAAGGAAATCACAGTTTTTCTACATGGTAAATAACTTTTTCTGTAGTGAATTAAAGAAATTGTAAGAAATAAATGTGTAAAATTACAGAAAAAGTATAAAACACAAAGTTTTTTGTTTTGTTTTGTTTTTTTACGGAAAATGTCCTTTTTTGTGTACCCATTGTAAAAAATACCCAGACATTTCTATTGAATAAAAAGGAACTTCCTGTTGTTTAATTTAATTTTCTATCTGTTACCTAATTCCTTTGGTGTAGCATGGCCCATAGGGGAGGTTTTTTGTTATTAAAGCTGTGAAACGTATGAAAATAAAGTTAAAAGTCCAAGATTTATGCCTTCCTTCATGCTTTCCAAAGCTGTCCAGTGGGGCCAGATTGGAGTCTTTGCCAGGCCAATTTTTGCCCCCGGGCCTTATGTTTGATGCCTGTGGTTTCAATAATGTGTGTGTGTTATTACATTGTCTTGTTACATTTTATCACTTGTCTTGTGTAACTTTAGAGCACCAGCACTTGCGTTACAACCCTCTTAGGGACAGCTGGGTTCTTGTGTCCGCCCACCGCATGAAGAGACCTTGGGCAGGTCAAGTTGAAAGACCACCTGAGGAGCACATACCAAGATATGACCCAAATAACCCACTCTGTCCTGGGAACAAAAGGGCAAATGGAGAGGTGAGAAGAGGCATTGAACAGCATTCTTTGGTTCTGATCACAAGTAGTAAATCCACAAACAAGGCATCCATTGGAAAACATATTGATAATGTCATGGATAGTTCATCTATTCTTCTCTCCATTTATTATTGATGTTGTGGACATTAACAATCATACATAATGCTAAATTGCACTGTAACATTGCCAGCAGTTCCAAATAAGAGGTTTCTTCACTCCTCATTCTGCTTGGGTTTTGAAAGCAAAATGTTCTCTGTCTGCTGTTTTCTAATATCTCTCCAACTGTCTGTTTTTCTCCAGGGGAATCCAGATTATGACAGTACCTTTGTGTTTGAGAATGACTTCCCCGCTCTTCAGCCTGACGCTCCAGACCCTGGTGAGTTCTAGTGCAGCCTAAATACTGTAAGGAAAAGGAGAAGTAACTGCAGTACCTTTTTAATAAAATATTTAAGCAAGTAACTGCAATTCTTTCTTTCTTGCAAACTCGACTTTCGTGTAGCTCTTTATTTTGGTTATAATACTTAAATATGATAAAGTATATATTGTTGTATTGTTCTTCAGGTTCAGACCAAGATCCATTATTTCAGTCTAAAGCTGCAAGGGGTGTCTGGTAAGAACAAATCTTAATATCTCAATCTATATGTGTATGAAATGCAGTGCTCATAATGAAATGTATAATACATAGTATAAATTAATATGCAGTTGGTAAGTTATAATTTAATCTAGGACACGATGCATCTTAATCAGTGTTCCTTTTCAAAATTATGATGCATTCAAATGTATGACTAATTAAATCTAAGCTGATGACTGCAATCAGAGCAGTCATGCTGAGGCAACTCTTAATTCGTTGTTGTCATCATCTTCATCATAATCAGCTATTAGATGACGCTAATTTTGTTCATCAACGCACTGCATGCTTCCTGTTTTCAGGACATCTTGAACTTGAGCAAAACAAAATCACCAAGCCACCGTACATACATTAGAAAGTGATGTTATTTTGTGCAACCAGCAGATGGAGATGTTTTATCAGTACTCTATTTTGTAGCTCCTTGGTGCATGAGTGATATTTTCCTAAATCCATCCACACTGATAAATAACAAAGTTTTATAACAGGAGTCAGCTCAATAAACACTGGCTGCTGGATTTATACATCTCCAGAGAAGCTTAAAAAAGACCTAAATCCTTTGTTAGTGCACACTTCTATAATACAATACACAGCATTTTCTATTTCAAAAATTCACAGATTACATTTTCCCCTCTCTGGGTACTTGGCCACACATGATTCTTGCTATGCTATGAATCAAAGATATATAATTGTCAAATTGGTTTAAGGAGCGCTTTCAGGGTAAAATATTAAAAAACTAACCTAAAACTCCAACAGGTTGTGGCATATAGGCCTTTATAAGAGACAAAATGAGTGGTTGAACATTTTTAAGTGGTGTTTTACTAGTAGCAAACTTCAAGGTGAAAGTGGAAAATTCCACAAGTAAAAGTCAACCAATAAGAGTGGACAGATGTAAGAGCCCAGAAATCAACAAAATCACCAAAAATTCACCAAAGTCAATTCAAATCAGACAAAAAAGACCACCCAGATAATATAAATGCATCTTCAAAGGCAAATTAAGTCTATAAGAACAAAGTAAAATTTTTCTTAAAAAATACATTTTACTACTTTGTTATAAACTTTATTTGCCTTTGAAGGTTAAATCTAACCGTGCCACGAGAATAAAGGGATTTAAATTTTATATGAATAGAGAGTGCTTTGGAGTTTTTTGATATTTTTGCATAAATAATTTTCAGTCTGAAGGTAACATTCCTGAACAATCCTGTGCTCTGGGAATTCTTGCTTGATTCTGTCTGACAGCAGAGTTGCATAACTACTGAATAATAGATTTAATCAAAAAATATTGTGCTGGTTGAAAACTGAAGACTGTTTTTTTGGGGTTTTTTTTTTAAATCCCATGTGCTGGCAGATGTAGAGGCCGTCAGGTGTTGCTTGCCACACTCGCAATGTGATGAAGCACAGAAACAGCAGTGACTGACTTAAAAAATACAGTACATTTTAGGGTACTTTTCTTCCTCCGTCTCACTTTAGGTGAGAGTGTGTGATTTTTCTCGCAGTGTGAGGTTGTATTCATATTTGTTCACACATCCAGCATGCTGCTGCTTTCCTTTTAGTGTATCTGTGATCAGTATATGCTTTTGTGGCCATATTAACAGGATAATAAACTTGAAAAATAAACTAGATCTTTGTACCCTGCAGCAAAGTTCAGTGCCAATTAGAGGGGAGCGCAGAATTGGAAATGTAATTTAGGGGATCTGGGTCACGGAAGACAATAGAAAGTTGTAGTGCAACAAAAGAAATGAGAACGTTTTTAACACTTTATCATAGTACCCCTCTCAGCACTGTGGTGACAAAAAATTGGTCTCACTTTATTTTACAGATCTGACAGTGTCTTGTTTTCCTAGAAAGGAAAACTAAGTATAGCTGCTCAGGAATTTTTCTAAGAAGGACTCTGAAATTTGCTAAAAATTTTAGTAAAAGCAATGTCAGTTGACACCTTACAATAATTATAGTTATTTAATGGTGTAATTTACTGTCAGTACAGGTGTCTTTTTGTCTTAAATTTAACTTCAAGCAAAAGGAAGACTCAAGAGATAATTAGGTGTTTTGGTTTTGTTGCTGTGTCAGATTTAAGGTAACTTAAGCTTATATTTCTTGAAAAAAATGTCTCTGGAAATCAACAATTTCCATCTAATTACTCATTTACTTTAAAGCTAGCTTGTGTATACAGTAATATGACAAAAAACAACAACAAAAAACCCCTCAATTTTGTTTATGCACAGCTCTGTGAAAGTCATGCTACAGCATTTCATTTGGGTTTGTACTTTGATTGGACCATTACATCCACCTTGAGTCTTGTCTTTCATTTGCTAATGTCCTGTTATGTGACCCCTTTTCGCCCAAGCTTTAGATGTCCGACACATGCCCTCAGATTGGACTCTAGATTGCTCTGATATACAGAGGAGTTCAAGGTCAGCTCAGTGACTGCCATGTACCCAGGTCCTGTGGCTGCAAAGCAAACCGTGCTTGACAGTTGTTGTGTTGATTGTTGGTTTTTACACTTCTATATATTCCTGTATGCTATACTGCTATATTTTTTAAAGAGAAGAGGCTTTCTCATAGCAACCCTTCCTAACAAGCCAGACTTGTTCAGTCTTTTTGTAATTCTGCTGTAATGAACATTTAACATGTAGACTAGTCTGATAAGTACCCCTTGGTTTTTTTTTTTGCAATTTGTCTCAACATTGCACGGTCTGACCTTAGGGTGAACTTGCTGGAACATCCACTCCTGGGAACATTATTGCATTGTGTTAACAAACACCTGAATGCTTCAGGCCAGTAATCTGCCCAAACATCTGCTTTTATAGAGGTGATTACATTTGCTGAAGATCAATTAATCAAGCGCGTTTTATTAGCAGCACCTGGCTGTTACTCACCCCCTTAATTCCTATAGAAGCAATACGGATGTATTTAATTTTTCACAGGACCTCATGCATTAAAAAAGTATTTTTGACATTCTAAAACAGAGCCCAAAGTAAAGTGTTTTAAAAGAGAAAGCTCACAGTTGCTTGATGTTGTGTTAGCTGCGCTACATGGTTTGGTGAGCTGATCAAACTGGTGCACAGTAAAAACTGCTGTTGGAGATGTAAAAAAAACATTTATATAAATAAAATTTCTGCTCTTCTCATAGCAAGTGCTGATACCTTCAGTGATCCTCTGACTTATTGCTTTCTATCAGCTTCATTGTGTCAGATGTTTAATTTGTGCTGTTTGTTTACAAAAGTTGGTTAAAATGCCTAAACAACCCCCTACCTGCGACCCTGAAGAGGATGGATGGATGGTTTTGTATGGCGATCTAAAAGCAACCGCACACCATACCACATTAATGTAAAATTAAACTAGTCTTAACCCCAACTACTATTTTCCTAAACTTAACTATACACTTTAAAGATGTTTTGACCTCAAACTTGAATCATTCAGTTTTAGGGTTAGCTGCCCTCATATATCTGTGTAAACACTTTGGTCAAAATATGAGTCATGTTGGAAACACCCGGCTTCCATCTCCTCTATTAGCCTTCTCATGAACAATGTATAAACCAGCATTCAGTTTTGCTCAGAGCGTAAACACCAAAGTCGTGTTCAATTATTGATCACACACTAGCTGCTTGGGCCCAAGAAGAGCCTGCCTGTTGATAGAAATTTCATTATTCTCACTCTGACAGTCAAGTTGATTTTCCTTGCTACTATAGATAAGCCTGAAAGCAAACACATGGAGATATGTCTTCTTGAAGTCGTGAAGACGTAGGGATTTGAGTTACCACTACTACATGCGCGGACACACACACACACACACACACACACACACACACACACACAACTAACATCTGTGCAAAGTTGATAAAGCATTGTTAACCAAGCTCATGCTTTTAGTTTTTTGCTTTTTATTCTTAGCTGAATAATCCTTTATTATCGTTAGGAGTCTGGCTCATTAAACGTAACATACGATGTTATAGTTGTGACAACTATTTTGGTTCCTTAAAAAAGTTGTTTTGTTTGGTTGCACAAAGAAAGACAAATAGTTGTCAACAGCTGTCATAGAATTCACACATATATATATATACAGTTAAGCCCATAATTATTCATACCCCTGCCAAATTTTGACTTAAAGTTACTTTTGTTCAACAAGCAAGTTCTTTTTTGAGCAGAAATGACACAGGTGTCTCCCCAAAGATAATAAGACGATGTACAAGAGGCATCATTGTGGAAAAAAATATTTCTCAGGTTTTATTCATATTTTAGCAAAAAGTATCATGTCCAGAATTATTCATACCCTTTTCAATAATCAATAGAAAAAAGCCTTTATTGGCTATTACAGCAATCAAACGCTTCCTATAATTGCAGACCAGCTTTTTGCATGTCTCCACAGGCATTTTTGCCCATTCATCTTTAGCAATGAGCTCCAAATCTTTCAGGTTGGAGGGTCTTCTTGCCATCACCCTGATCTTTAGCTCCCTCCACAGATTTTCAATTGGATTCAAGTCAGGACTCTGGCTAGGCCACTGCAAAACGTTAATGTTGTTGTCTGCTAACCATTTCTTCACCACGTTTGCTGTATGTTTTGGGTCATTGTCGTGCTAAAATGTCCACTGGTTCCCAAGGCCAAGTTTTTCTGCAGACTGCCTGATGTTGTTGTTGAGAATCTTCATGTATTGCTCTTTTTTCATGGTGCTGTTTACTGTGATTAGGTTCCATGGTCCATTGGCTAAAAAACACCCCCAAAGCATTAGGTTCCCACCACCATGTTTGACAGTGGGGATGGTGTTCTTTGGGTTGAAGGCTTCTCCATTTTTATGCCAAATGAAGGCAACATCATTGTGACCAAATAATTCAGTTTTTGTTTCATCTGACCATAACACTGAAGACCAGAAACCTTCTTCTTTGTCCAGATGAGCATTTGCAAAGGTCAAATGAGCTTTTGCATGCCTTAGAAGTGCCTGGAGAAGTGGCGTTTTCCTTGGTCTGCATCGGTGGAACCCAACAGTGTCCGTTGGACTGTCTGCCTTGAGACATTGCCACCAGCAGAGCCCAGATTCACCAGAATGGCCTTGGTGGTGATCCTTGGATTCTTTTTCACCTCTGTCACTATCCTCCTGGCCAGCACAGGTTTCACTTTTGGCTTCCGACAACATCCTCTGAGATTTTCCACAGTGCGGAACATCTTGTATTTTTTAATAATACTTTGCACTGTAGCCACTGGAACTTGAAAACATTTGGATATGGCCTTGCAGCCCATTCCTCACTTGTGAGGACCCACAATGCACAGCTGCAGGTCCTCAGTGAGTTCCTTTGTCTTAGCCATGAATGTCCACAGACCACCTGCAGAGAGCTGCTGTTTTTCACCTGTTGAGTTGATCAAAACAGCTATTTCCAATTAATCAGGGTAATTAGGATGCTTTAGAACAGCTTTGACTATTTGGAATGGTATGGAACTTTGGATTTTCCCAGAGACTGTGACAGTTTGTAAAGGGTATGAATAATTCTGGACATGATACTTTTTGCTCAAATGTAAATAAAAGCTGAGAAATATTTTTTTCCGCAATGATGCGTCTTGTACATCATCTTATTATCTTTTGTGAGACGCCTGTGTCATTTCCAGTCAAAAAATAACTTGCTAGTTGAATAAAAGTAACTTTAAGTCAAAATTTGGCAGGGGTATGAATAATTATGGGCTTAACTGTGTGTATATATATATATATATATATATATATATATATATATATATATTTTTTTTTTTTTTAACCGTAGTTTAAATCTAGACTTTAGACTTTATTGCCAGGTGAGGTAGTTTAACTTATATAGTGAACATGAAGAATACACAATTCATTAATGGCACCTTCACTTTCTCACATATCCATCAGCATTTGTTTCCATTCTCTTTTTTCCTGCAGACATTTTTTAGGGTTATTACTCTGTGTTCAGTTATTTGGCTCTATTTTTCATAGACCAATTCCATTCTGTTTCCCCCTGATTTTGTTTCCACTGACTATTTGACTTCACTTTTTATAATATTACCTCTTAAAAACAAGATTGAACTCAACCAGTAGTTGTAATCCATGTCTGTTTGTGACATTCATCTAAATCTAAAAGGAGCAAAATGTCAGCTTTGCTTTTATGTGCAGTAATTTTTCAACTGAACCCCAGAGCACTGCCAATGTGAGAGTCAACAGAAAATCAAAAGCAAAGGCTGTGTAGCTGTATTTGACAGGCAGTTTATGGGAAGTGCATAGCAATGACTTTTACCTTCCCCCAGATTATCACTTTGCTTTAATTAACCAGGGAATTCAAAAACAGAGCAAGGGTCTGTTTTATATTAAAACAAAGACAACAGTATCAGTCAATTCTTATTATTCACAAAAAGAGCAACAGCAACAATGTAATGCGTCATATTAAATGAACCTCTAACAACGAAAGGAACACATCACCCCAAATCCCTGCAAAACTAGTGACATTTCCACCGTCTTATCTGCATTTAATGCTACTGTAAGTGCGTAGACTGTTGCCTGGATAGAAGATGGATTAAGCCACTATGACATTACCCTAGGGTGTGCAGGCTCAATTTCTGAAGACTCAAATTTGGCATTATTATAGGCATCATAATAGGTTTTCTTGTTTTTTGGGTTTTTTTCTTTTCTTTTTGGTAGTGCAGTGTTAAGTTATTAATGTTAATTAATTATGAGAAGCTGATCCTGGTTAATTAATTCAGCAAGTGTTAGATTCTGTTTCAGTCTTTTAACACCAATAAACACCTTTCCTTCCTCTTTTTCTCTTTTTTTTTAATTTTTAAATGCCTTCCTCAGTAAGGTCATGTGTTTCCATCCCTGGTCGGACGTCACGCTCCCTCTCATGAAAAAAGAAGAGGTTGTAAAGGTGGTAGACAAGTGGGTGGAGCTTGTTGAAGAACTAGGCACTATTTACCCATGGGTTCAGGTATGCAATATTTTCACTTTCTCTGACACGTACGCACACACACACACAAACACACTCAGTCACATTATTGATTTTATTTTTTCCAGGGCTGAATACATCTAAAATTGTAACTGCTAACCTTTTTACCCTGTCACAGATCCTTCAGTTTTCTGCCGTCTCTAGTTTTTCACGCTAATATGTCTTTTATTGGATCACATAAAACTTTAATGACGCCTCCGGTCAAATTCACAAATTCAAACAGCTGTTTCAAAGAAAGCAGGACATGGGTAAGATGTCTAACTTCAAATGTGCCACATGCCAAATATTAAATAATATTTTTGGAAGCTTTTTTTGTTCATTTGTAGGATGTACACTTATTTGGACCCAGCTAAAAAAATACACCTTTTGTTTCAGTTCAGCATGTTGTCATAATTCCTTAGATATGGAAATTCATATAACACCTAATACTCAGATACTTATACTTGGTGTCAACCAATCCAGCCCAGAAAATGCATGCTGTTTAGATAAGAACAGCTATCTAAATCCTGTGTTAACTTCTGCTGCTTTGTTGTTGTTGTTGCTGCTGTTGTTTTTAGATCTTCGAGAATAAGGGTGCTATGATGGGTTGTTCAAATCCACATCCTCACTGCCAGGTAAGCGATGCACACATTACCTGATTTGGCATATGCACTGCAGTCATGGTGATGCTTGTTAGAATGCAAATGTTATAATGAGTTGAATCGACCATTAAACTGTCTTTAACCTGCCAGCTTCCTAGCAGAAAGTCTGTGTGATGTCTGATTGTGGCCATGTGAGAATAGTCTGTCCTTCCTTCTGCATGCTCTGCGTTGGCAGCGACCTCACATTTCAGTAGTAATCTCCTCTTGTGTGCGACATGTGAGAAAGGGCAAATTAAAACAGTGCTTGGATCTAATTTCCCACAAGCTTTTTATCTTCATTGATAAATGAAATGTCCTTACAGTGAGAATAAGTGCAAGAATATATACATACACTCATTCCAGCTACTTTCATGTTGCAGCATCAAAACCTTAAATTCTCTTATCACACATTTGCAATACAAATCTGTCTCGTTGGTCCAATTTGCACATCTGAGCGACCAGTTTATGACAATGAAGATGAGAAGTGATTTTTAAAAAAACAACAGCAAAGCTTTCATATAAAAGTTTTTGAGCCAGACAAGCCTCAGCACAGAAGCTGTTAATTGACTTTTCATCCAGAAATCATCAACAATTCTGTATTTGTGTGTCTGTCATTTCTTCCTTTATTACTTTTTCTAAAGACAAATCACAACTTACAGCTTTGCTATTTTCTTGTGCTCATGTTTTCCTGCCTTTTAATAAGGCAGAACTAAAACTTGAAATAGGGAGGCATTTCCTGTCAAACTGTCACCTCACTGTGTGATGTTGAACAAACAACAGAGACAAAATCATAGAGATGTTTAGCTCTGATAAACACCGCTGGGCTGATTTTCTTATGTTTTTTTTAAAAGCATAGTTAAAATAATGTGTTGAAAACAAAGCTGATGTCACCCTCTTAACTCTTAAGCTGTATTAAAAGGATTTCTATTGGCTTAGTTGATTAGTTTCTTCCCTTTTGGCAGTCAATGAAAAATAATAAATAAAATCAATATTATGCTCATCACTACACAGATAGAAGCAAAACCATAATAGAATCTGAATCAGCTGCTATTTTCTGGAATATAGAAATGACCAACAGATGGCAGTACGCAACCTCAAAATAACAGGGTTGTAATAGAAATAATTCAAGTTTGTTGAAGATACTCTACTTTCTATACACCAAATGTCTATAATACACTTGCATTACTGTAAATAGATAAAAAGGACACATATGTATTTGGTTTTTCATGTCTGTTATAAAGATCAAGAATCAAACCTGGATCCAGTCTTTGGTGGGGCTTTTTGAAAATGTTTATTATTTATTTATTTAGGATTTTCCTGCAGACTAGATTTCCCTTGCTTTAGACATCAAAGTCCAAGAAAAGAGTGGTTTAAACGTGTGTTCGTCTATGTGTACAGCCAGGCAACCCCTCCAGGCCAACACGTACGAAGGATAGATCTAAGACTTTGAAGAATAATCAACAGAAAATGTTAATCATGTTCTGGAGGCAGCATTGCTTCTGATAACTTTGGTCTCAAAGGAAAAGAGCTTTATGTATTTTTATGTAAGTGGAGGAAGGAAAACATATGCCTCTGGAATAGTAATATTTTTTTTTTATGTAAGCAGTCCGAAGAATATAGAAAATTAATTTTGCAAAGTGCAACGAATAGACTTAGAAAAAAATTGACCGTGAGGACCAGATATTCATTGAGTTAATATTTATTTCCAGGGTATATATTTTATTTCAAATTTTATACTTGGAAGCTGAAGTAAAAGCCATGATGATGTTGTTATTTGCAGTAAAAGATAATACCTTTTTTTCAGAAGTTTTATCTTGCCAGAGTAATTACATTCTTTGTTTTTCTTGTCTGTGTTCTCTTTAATTTTCTCTCTTTGAGAATTAGCAGTCTCCTGTTGGCCATTAATTAATGTACACAAAACACAGGTGTACAAATAGACCCCAAACTGCAGATGTTGGCAGGCATGTATGTAGCTACACGTACCGGGAAGTATGAAGATAAATAGCATTTGCACGTTTAATAAAAACACAACAAAGTCTGTTTCTTTCTGCCTTCCCAGGGTCATGCTTGAAAAAGCATGGTGCAGCCTTTAGCCAAAAGCCATTAATATGAACATAAATCTAGTTTCTACAACAGTGATTATGGAAAGGGTCTTATCGCAGCTTGAGGCAACATGCCAGGAAACATTAATAACTTCCAGCTGCTTAAAAGTATTACTTTATTGCATTTGTTTTATTACATGCTAAGTATTATTCATAAATCCAAACCCATGTTAATATGACAACTATTGGGCAAGGCCAGCAGAACTCATGCACTGACTGAAAGGGAAGAAGAAAATCTTGATTATCATCCATCTATTTCCTTCCACATACCCAATTCAGAGTTGTGAGGGCTATGGAACCTATCCCAGGATCCTATCCTGGATAGATCGCCAGTCTGTTGCAGGTCTAACACAGAGAGACAGACAAGCATTTGTGCTCACATTCACCCCTACAGTTAATTTAAATCACCAGTTAACCTAACATGCATGTCTTTGAACTGTGGGAGGAAGCTGGAATACTCAGAGAGAAGCCACGTAGGCACCGTGAGAACCTGAAAGCTCCAGCCTGCACTCAGTAGGAACCATTTTGCATTTCCACCTAAAATTTCTGTATTAAAAGCAGGAAAGGTTGATAGGTTCAAATCTGTCACTGTGTTATCCCTGCACTACATTATGGGTTAAAAAAAAAAAAAAGAAGTCTGAAATCAGAAAGCAATCTCCAACACAGTGTAAAGCGGTGGTGTTTAAAGCATCAGAGGATGCCTCGGGTTATTACTCTGTTCATCATATAGTGGAATGATTTAACTGGAAAATCTACTCCTGATGCCTGACACAAATATGCTATTTTCAATTTCAGAACACTATGGAAGACCTAAAAGATTCCATTAAAATTGACAAATATTAAAAAAGACATCCCAGTAGAAAGCAAGATCACCGTAGTAGAAAGAAATACCTTAAAAGAACAGACGCATGCACACAAAGCAGCCGCATACTCAATACCTAATCAATATTCTGGTGAAGTTTTCAGTCTTCAGAGGATGAATATACAATGCATTGCCTACTCTGCATCCACACTAATGAGCACAAGTATATGTAGGGAGGCAGTGATGTTCTTAACAAACCCCAAATTAAATACAGTGCCTCATTCAAAACCTCAGTAACAGTTGTCTTAGGCAATCATTTAACGTGCACTGTCAAGTTGAGTTATTTGGCAATGCTTTTACAGCCATTAAAATCCTATATTTTGCATGGGTAATGCAAATGTCTGGTCTGATGCTCACTATTATCCATATAAAGCTTCCCAGAATGCAGCTGAACTATATTGTGAAACCAAAAAAATACTTTTGTTTCATAAATCTGCATGAATATGTTGCAGCATCATTTTCTCCAGGGATGCTCACTTTCTCAATCAGAGATAATACCATTGTTTCATTTAGAGTAAACATAGCCTGGTGGGGAATGCCAGTTGGTGGTTGATGAGAGCAAAGTTTGAACAATTTATTTGTCTCTGTTAACGATCAAGACAGTTGTTTTATTTTTTTTTCTTGCCAGGTGCAATTATCACAAGAATTTAATTTTGTGTGTGTATGGACAAAGCAAAAAAAGAAACTCCCTTTGAATAGGAAGACACCTCTGGGAGAACCAGTATTGGGTTTGGTTGGTCTGGAACATTAACACAGTGCCTCAATTTTCCCAGGAATGGATGTCAGATGTCAGACCGTGCAGTGCCCAGTGAACCTGCCCCCCCCCCAAAAATTTTTTAAATTAAAAGCTACATCTCAAACTCATCTACAGGCTTCAGTTAGCATGTTAAACATTAAAATTCCCAAGGGCACAAATAGAAAAGTACCAAATAAGCATGGCTTGTTTGGAAGACAAACAAGCCATGCTTGTTCTTAAAATAACACGACAGCACATCTTAGATTTGCAAAGTTGCATTTGTGCAAACCACAAAACTTTAGATTTTTCAGTCATTGAGTCGACCACGAACTCTTCTGTATTTTAAAATATTCAAGAGTCAAATGTGAGGCCAGCTGTCTGAGAGCTAAGGCTTGCCCAAAACTGGGTAATGTAACAGGGCAGTGATCCCAAGCACAGTAGAGTAGACAAAAAATAAATAAAATGCAGGTGTCGCAATGACAGAGATTTGTCATTTTTGCTAACTTTAAATTATTTTCCTGGAGTATTTTCACTATGCGTTTCCTTATAATTCACTTTCTTATTTACTTCCTTACTCACTAGAGAGTTTATTCACATGAGTCTTAAACCTTAGAGCTCCAATTCTTGATTGGTAGTTGTCGACAAATTAAGCAAAAAGCCCAACAAATGTCAATAGATTATAATTAGCTTATTTGCAAAATCTGGCACAGAAGCATTTGGCACCATATTTGGAACACAGCCTTGGTCAATTTGATTAGTTGCGTGTGATGAGCTTAGACAGTAGCAGAACAGCAGATTTCTAATGTGTAACAACTGTTTCAACTTCAATAGATAATTTTGAGCCCATGTGCAATAGGATCTTATGACTTGCAAGTAATTCTTTTCCAACAGAAACTTTCTGGACCCACCTGAGTGCCTCAGATGAAGACCCAGGTGTCAGCCAGATTTCATTAAGAATAGACAAGAACTTTATTGGAGGCAGAGGGAAGGGTGTCACAATAGTCCAAATCTATTTTTGTGAACCAAACCGGGCAGGTTCTGACTGGGGAGCACATCGAGAAAATACATTCTCAGGGCCAGTCAGTGCTTTTCACATTGATAAAGTACCTGTCTTAATTAGGTTTTAGTGTCTAGGAACTGATTTTTACTTTGTATTGAAATAAATGAAAGCCTGTGGCTGCAGGGGAAAACCCATTTATCAATATGAGAAGTCTGAAAGAAAAGAAAGTGTTTCGAAAGCTTGAATTCTGCATCTGTAAAACATTTATTGATTGAGTGATATTGATAAATCACCCTATTAAATAGCAAATGTAATGTGGTCATTTGGAATCAGGGCAGTGGGGAAAAAGTGGGTAGATTCACTTAATAACCCTTTGATTATCTAAACAGACTGTAGTGTAACTGCATGCACACACACACACAAACATATATATTAAGTTATTCTAGATTCTATGTTTTTCCATCTGTCATCACCACCACCATCGTCATCATCATGATCATAATCAGCTTTCTGCTTTCATATAGGTGTGGGCCAGCAACTTTCTTCCTAATGAGCCGGCCCTGTCAGACCGCTGTCAGAGAGCATACTATCAGAAACACGGAGAGCCAATGCTGCTGCAATATGCCAAACGGGAGGCTGAGAAAAAGGTACGGCTCACATATAAACACATTGTTTTGGTAACCTTTAAAACATATGAACATTTTTGAAATAGTAATTTGTAATCTGTAATTTAATACATTTTAATTCACAAAATAAACAAACAAAATATATCATTAATAATGTTTCTGAATGACTAGTTACGCCATCAGTTGTTTATTCAATAATTACATTTGGGTAATTTAAAATAATTATATTATTAATTGTATATGGAATTATAACAGCAAGACTTTCTTTTGCCGTGTGTCTAAAACTGTTGGACACAGAGATGGATGAAGGTGTACTGTGGTATCTGTGCCATGGCAGGACCCCATTTTAATATAGTATGCAACCTTTAAGCAAAATTTTCCATTGTCCAGTTTTAAGGTTGTGGATGAGTAGATTTTAAGCATGGTTTGTTAAATCCTACACTGTAGTTTTGGTGCATAAACCTAACTCATTCCATTGTGTAATTTTGTAATTATCTTTTAAGAGAAGTTTAATTACCTGTCAAGTTGCTATTTAATAACAGTGGCTATTATAAAGTGTTCCCAAAGCTTGTATTTTACTCTTCCTGTGAGGTCAGGTTATTATCAGATTCAAAATTTCTAAAGTCATGAATTATGGAAAGTGTATCCAGTGTATTATCCAGAAATTGATGTCTTGTCTAATGTGTGCTCCACAAGGAGATGTACAAGAGATGCAGTCTCCCAGGTCAAATATGCAACTCAAACCATAATACATGATTCCGAAGGCCTTTTTAATCAATAATTTGCTTAATATATTACTTCAGTGATTTTTTTGATATAATGTTGATGGAAATTCCTCGAAATGCAGGATGCCTGCAAACCTCTGCCGTAGTGTTTTTCTCACCATGACTGCCCTCTTTATCTGTCTACTTTACTACACTTTTCTGCCATGCTGCTCTTTTCCTCTCTCTTACTTATACCTCACCATTTTCTTTTGATTTCCCATCCACATCCTCTGCCTGTCTCTTGGTCAGTGAAGCGTGTGATTGGACAGCAGAGATGCTCATTAGCATAATGCTGCAGCATCAATCTTCAACCTGCCAGAAGATCAGGAAAACTCAGTGTGGGTGTATTTGAGTGATCTTTCAGCCATGTGTACAGCATCAGCAGCAGTAACCACTGAAGACAGCACTGAGTACATTTAGCAGGTTGGCAAATGTCTTATTAGTGAGCATACACTTAGCAGAAACCCAGAACGAACTGGGAGTGAATTTTTACATCTCTATCTGAAACCATGGAGAACTGGCTTACTTATGCCACTTTAATATACTTAACCTCAGGTTATATTCACAGCTAAAACCCTTTTTTTGGAAACCTGCTTCACTTTTGTTTATCCACCCATAAGCTACCCAAATACCGTATTTTTTGGACCATAAGGCACACCGGATTATAAAGCGCATTAAACGAAAAAAAATCTGATCAAACTTTACTCAACTCATTCTTCTTGCTTCCTCCACTTCCGTACCATTGATTAATCAATGTTGAATTCTCTCGCAGCTCCTCCATTCCTGTGTTGTTGCAGTATATTAATGACTAACCTTGTATTGTGGATTAATTATCTCAGTTCTCCTCCTGACTGAAGTTTGGTCTGTTTACAGCATTGGGAACTTTTATCGAGTGGAAAAAAGTTAGCGTTCACCCTCCAGCTTCACTGTGTTTATGTTATGCTAACATAGCTGTGTCGCGTAGCACATCATTATATACCAGCTAGCCGAACTTCAGTAACCCTACAAACGTCACTACTGTTTACTTTCCTGTCTACATTTATGTTGGAAGTGACAGCAGAGCTGTACGTTTTAATTTTTTCAGAAATCTCTCAGTCAGAACATGCTATATAATGTTTAGGTAGAAACTAGTGAGCTAACTTCCTGCTAACTTCTAACTCTGTTAAATTTAATAAATTCTGTTTTCATGGATGCCTGGATGTTAAATTGAATTGTTACACCTGGTAAAGCAGCAACGCTGATCATTTTATTAAAGATGAAAGAATTTAGACAGTGTTTAACTCTCAGTGATGCCGCAGTGTTCGTTTGACTTTGGGACCTGAAGCTGACGGAGTTTTGGACCCAGATTACTCCACGAGGCTCCTGACTATGGTAGCCGTAATGCTCCGACAATCCATCAAGCGGTGCGGCTTCGTAGCTTACCAAAGTCATACTAAAACATTTCTTGACAGATTTTTGAGCGCCGTGTACCACATAAAATCGGTTCGAGGTCAGTAAGCACCTTCAGAATTCATACATAAGGCGTACCGGATTATAAGGCGCACTGTTGATTTTTGACAAAATTAAGGGATTTTAAGTGCGCCTTATAGTGCGGAAAATACAGTATGCTACCAGTTGATCTTGTTGTAATGAGATTACCTAGCTGTGCCTTCAGTTTTAGACTTCCATCTGTAAGATGTTCTTGTAGTTTGATGTAAATTTACTGGGGCAACTATTCCCAATTAAAGTAATGATATCACATTACTAATATCACAAACTATATTTTCTACCAAGATGACAAGAATGACTACACTCTCATGTCTACATTGTAAATTGATATTAAAACCTGCAGACAATAAAGTCAGAATTCTGACTTTTTTCATAATTCTGAGAAAGAAGACAGAAAATCAGGACTTTCTAAATAAATGTCTTTCTTTTGTTAATTCCTGCCTGCATCCTGTGTAAGGATCTTGGACCCTCTTCATCACATTTCTCACACTATGTATAACCTACACACCGTGACAGTTAATTGGCTTGACTTCACTTTTTTCTATATATTAAAGAAGGGAAGTGCACAACAATAAATATACAACATTATTAAATAGTGATGATCATGGTAGTTAGTTTTTGTTTTTGTTTTTGTTTTTTTTACCAGAGTAGCCAGAGTAGCTCTTCCTTTTAATCAGCAGTGTTTGGGCAAAGTCAGACTGATGAGCACCACCTGCATACTTAATGCACAGGCCTCGAAAGACTGATACCAATCATTTTATATAAGTATTTGCAAGAAAGGAAATCATTTTTTATCCATAATGTTGAACTTTTTTATTTTACTTTTTAGTTAGGATGATTCATCAGTTAACATTTATGAACGCACACATACACACGTGCACATGCACGCATAGACTCAAATAAGCCTTTTAAATATAAAAAGACCCTTAACTTCTTTTCTGTTAGTTGCTAAAGTTTCACTTTTGGTTTGTAAACTGTTCATTTTCCTGCTCATTTACCGTAAATTGTGGTCATTATTATTTTGATTAGATATTAAAAATGCAGCTGAAAATCACATACAAGTAGACAGTGATAGTTTTCTACTTGTAGCCTACTCTTGAATTGAAAGCGTTTTTGTTTTTTTGTTTTTTTTGTAGTTGTTTTTTTTTTTTAATGCCAAAAAAGTATTTCAAGTTTAAGAATGGGTGAAGAGCGTGTCAGATTAACTGCAAGGAGTAAAGTAAGATGAAGGCAGAGAAGCAAGTAGATGGAACGAGAGACAGAAAGAACAAAAGAAGCCTGCAGGAGTCGAGTGGAGAGAGAGAGAGAGAGGAGTGAAGGCACAAACAGAGATGCAAAGTCACAAAGAGAGAAAGACGTGCAGGTGAGAGGAAAAAGGAGAAAATCAGACAGCCTCTGATTCATTCAGGGAATGAGCGGACCTGTTCTACTGGGAGTGTGTGTCTGTGTGTGAGGGAGATAGAGAGGATAGCATTAAGGCTTTGAGAAGAGCAGAGTAGACACTTGAATCTCCTAGACAGGTACTCATGGGGACTGACCTTTATAAAATCAGTGTGAAAGTAGAAGTGTGTGTGCAAAAAAGCCTTGTCGTCTTCTAACGTCTCTCTCCTTCTCTCCCTCTCGCTGGCTCCTTGCTCCTGTCTCTCTGACCTCGTGGTTAGGACCTTAAATTGGCACACTGCCGTGTTTAGAGGAGTCTGAATTGGTCTTTGGCTCCCAGGTGACACTCTTGACTTTGAAACAAAAACTTTTTAAGCTAATTGAATAAAACTCTTTGGGATTTGCTGTCCGTGAAGTGTCTGTTTTACGCCACCCTTCGCTTCCTCTCTGTCATTTAATAGCACCTCCTCTTCAATCTTTCCTCACCATTCTGGCTCTCAGTTTTCCATCTTCATTGTGTTTCTCTGTAATTCTGTTGAAAGCACTGAAGACAAAAGAACTTGAGTAGGCTTGAGAATAAAGAATAAAAAAAACTGAGTGTTAATAGAACAAAAATAGAAGAAACTATGTAGATATATGTAGTGTAAGTGTTTTTAGGTTAAAAAGAATTTAATGGTCAACAGCATAAAATGTGAGTCATGCTGATTTGATTAAATAATTTGCATTATAAAGTATTATACAATTTTCTTTACAGTGTTTCTCTACATCATCCCTTTTAAAAGATAAATAAATAAAGCGTATGTGGTGAAACAGAAGCCATGGTCTCTGTGGTATTACTCCAGGCACTAAGTAGAATTCTATACAGCAAATTCACTTGATTAGGAGAACTGAACATTTTGTGATTCTGTTAGATTACTTTGTGTTTTCCCCCCACAGTTATTTAACAGCACATTATTCCCTGTAGATCCATTAATTATGCACTAATGCCTTTCTGGGCAAGCTTGTTCAAACCTGTGGAAGAATTATAGCTCCGACTCTTATCTGGCTAGAAGTGTGATTACTGATAATTAGGTTTATAGTAGTATTGCACAACAACTCTAGTTCTGGGGTTAGAAACACAGTGATGGGAAATGACAGAATGAGTCACAATACATTATTTTCTGCTGGTGTGGGGGATGTCTTGAATACCTGGAGGAAATCCAGGGTCCAAAACTCGGCAATCACTACACAGAAGGTGCAACAAGGGTGAACAACATGCTGGTAGAAACATGTTCAGTATTTAAACCTTTGAACTATTGTTAATTGTTTTCTGTTAGTCTAACTCCCTTTGCTCAGGTTGGATTGTAGGTATGTTGCTAGACTCTGATAAGTTATGATTTCTGATGTGCAAATGGTTGCAAATAAAAGGAGTGAGGGAAATCAAAAATTAGGCAAACTAGGTGTACACTGAATAAATAAAGCACCGTTCAAAAACAGAATTTGCAAAGTACTTTCAGAGGCAAGTACAAGTAGAAATTTGAAAAGAAAGCCAGAGGTTATGGCCAGAAAGAAAACTGTAAAATTAAACTGAGGTTAAGAGACAGAAAAACACTGCATACAAAATACACAAGACAGTCAAAAAAGATACACAAATAACAACAAAATAAAGAACAAGAAAGAGAGCGCAAACATCACATAAAAGCAAGTTTATGAAAATGTGCTTTTTGGAATTAATTTGAGACAAGTCACAGATTTTCCAAGACGTATATACTCAGGTGGGTTATTCAAAAGGATATTCTAAGCCTTGACTTTGGAAACACCAGGAGGGCAACACTTGAGGATCTAAAGCTGTAAGATGGCTGATATCGGGGTAACACATCTGCTATGTAGCCCGGAGCCAGATCAAAACATGCTTTAAAAGTGATAAGTAAAATTTAAAAACAATCTCAAAATTACAAGAAGCCAGTATAGAGAAGGTATGTGTATTTATTTCCTTTGACAATGCATTGTGTTGAGTTGTTGATCTGTGTATTATTTTATTCTTGTCTCTTACAAACCTTATGATTATACACAGCACACTATAAAATCATTTTAGTACCATTTTGAGAGATGTGATTCACTGAGTGCTCCATTCAGCATTATCAATTTAACACAAACTTTACTTTTGCAGTTAGAAGAAAGGATTTACCAGAGCCTATCAGTGATCCTTGGATTGTTTCTGCTCGTTGACTTGTTCTTATTCGAGACTTTCCAAATGTACTGCTGCTACGTCTTTTTAGGCAAGCGAAATCACACATCATACAAGCCTGTGTGCAGTGTGTCAATTAGGTGCTATGGATGATGGAAACCAAGAAGTGCAGTTGTACAGCTCATGATTTTGGCTTTCTGCCACAGTTCTTTTCAGTCTCAATACACTCACAGATCATGTTTCAGATTTCCAGCAGGCAGATTTTTCCATCAAACGAGCTCTTATAAATTCACTCTTCACCTGGTAGTACTAAGCAACAGACAGGCATCTTAGCTTCATATCTTTGGTTAAAGAACCCTTTGAGGTGTTAATTTATCAGGTCTGTGCTTTGATAACACTAAGCAGTGAGTTCTGTTAGGAAATACATGCAAACAAACAGAACCTGGAAGTAAAATGCAAAGAGAAAAAAAGATTGCATGTATTCTGTTGGGATTACTATGAAGCCAAGTTGCATCAGATTCATGCTAGTGATTTAACACACACACAAGCACGTGCACACACTTATCTATTTTTGATGGATTGTAATAGCAAGGTCAGGGCTTGTTTGTGCCCATTCATCAGCTTGTTAATTCTTGGCTTCAGACACATTTTGCATATAAACAATTTATGATAATTAGGCTACTTGCTGCGAACAGCCAAACCTGACTGACCCATTATATTACCATTTTGAACCCACTTTGTTAAAGCATGCTCTTTTCTTTTTCTTTTTTTTTTAACTTTATGGCTCCTTTTTCTAGTGTAATAAGCTAAAGGGATCAAATTACTACTTTCAACATGTGTAGGGTAATTTTAGTTTAGCAAACATAAGTGTGAATGTTTCTGTGTAGCATCGGGTATATCTTTATGTATCATGGAAATTTTTTTTTCTCTTTTTTTTCTGTTTGCATAATATAAGACAGCAAAACCATATACAGGTATACAGTATCTGTATGACACATACCATAAGAGGTATAATTACAGTATATAATAATGTGGAGGGGTTTTTTTGTTAGGAAAATGGGAAATGGGTGCGGTGCAAAACATGAAACAAATGGAGATGCACAATATAAGGCAAAAACTAAGTTTGTACAATTTAATGGGCTTGAAAAATCAACATTTGGTATGATCCCCTTTTATTATCCAGCATAGCATGAACTATCTTCATAGCTTCTTGAAGGACTAGTGCCTGAAATGCAGCCCCAAACCATGACAGAGCCTCTATTGTATTTTACAGTCAGCTGCAGACTTTTACTGTTTACCTTTCTCAAATTTCAAATTTGGATTTATCACTCCATAAGACCTGTTGCCACTGATCTTTCTCGTCAGTTCTTGTGTAATTTGGCAAACCTCAATTTTTGTCTCCTTGTTTTTCTTGCTTACGAATAGCTTCTTGACAACCAATCTTCCACTGAGACCATTTCTGATGAGGTATCAGTAGATGTGTCAGATGCACCTCTCAGATCCTGTGTCAGGTCTTTGCTGCACTTTTTCCTATTTCTTAAGGAAATGACTTTCAGATACTGTTTATCTGTTGTAGGTCAATTTTGTAGCCCTGTTCCTTTTTTTTGTCGTCCATTTGTTTGATTTCCTCAAAATTCTTAAGGACACACTTAACATCCTGGTGAGATATCCCGAGCTTTTTGATAACAGCTCTTTGGGAATCACCTTGTTGATATGAAAATACTATTTTATGCCTGTCAAAGTGTTATCTTTGGCTTTTTCATAAATTCAAGGAAAGCACGTGACCAAAAATACCTAAAGATACAATTAAATGTTGCTTCTTTGCTTTGTTGTCTGTTAGGTGTACATGGGACACTGTTGAGTCATCCCTTGAGTCAGGTGTCTTTTTTATGCTTGAATGATTCATAGGTTAGTGTTAGGTGTCTCAATAAATAAACACACATTCCTATGAAAATGGTCGGGTACAAGGACTGGAGTGAAAATGAATGTAAATCAGCCAATGTACAAAGAAAAGCTTATTAAGTTATTCAGAAAGGCTGAAGAAACTATTGCTAAGGCAACTTTAAAAATATAAAAAAGTCTGGCTTATTGGAACTGAGATTTAAATAAAACCTTGGAGGCTAAAGACTTTTGCACAGCAGAAGTAATTTTGGTTTGTAAAAATGGTAATGTGATGACCTCATAAAGTATCTGGGAAGCCACTTTAGCTTTATATCAGCAATTTAGACTTCATATTATTGATATGTAATACATAATTCTGCTTCTTTGCACACTTTAAAACATGTTAATGTGTATCCTCTTAGGAACGTGTTGTGGTGGAGAGTTCTGATTGGCTGGCAGTGGTTCCATATTGGGCAACTTGGCCCTATCAGACATTGTTGTTGCCAAGACGACATGTCCTCCGAATCAGTGACTTGACAACAGAGGAAAGAGAGGGTAAGTGTGTGTGTTTTAAGACTGTCTGTGTGTAAGGATACTTACAGAGTTAGTGACTGAGAGAGTGATACGGCAATTTAGAGTTCTCTGAGGTGAAACTGTGATTGAGTGAAGAACCTGCAGCTTTGATTTCTGATATGTATCATCTTCAAAGTAGAAAAAGTATATAATTTTAGACCCTTTTACACACTTTAAGTTCAAAAAGTGTTGTCTAAGCTGTTTAAGTACTATGTAACTACAGAAGAGTATTGCCTTTTAATACATTTGTCAAATCCTCCACTATGTGAAATTGTTGTAACTGATTACTTAATTTTTTGTTATTGTTAGGCAATTTCTTTTTGTAAAATAATGATTAACTTTATCTTTCGGTTTTTGTGTTAACACTATTCCAAATAATTAATCATTGTTAAAGTATGGTTTAATGGTTTACATGCATTTAAGGTTAAAGACATTATAGACATTATATACTTGATTAAAATTGCAAATACATCACCTTTTCTCCAGCATATAGGCCAATGACAGAATGTTTTTGAACTGTGTATTACAAATATTTTAGCTCTCAAAGATAAAGATAGATAAAGATAAAATTAAAGAAGAGATCATATTTTAGATATTAGAAGTGAAACTAATGATTAATTGTGACAGATTACTTTGAATCATTTTTTTTCTTTTTATCTGTCGTGTGTGTGTGCGCGCGCGTGCGTGCGTGTGTGTGTGTGTTTGTAATTGTTTGTATACTAATAGTTATGGACTTTTTTCTGAGTTTTATATTCCAGTTTCCCTCCAAAATACAGATTTTTATTTTTTAACTTTTCAGTTGAAAGCTTTTTTGCTTGCACATTTGTTTCTCATTTCACATTTAAAGTTTTTTTTTCACTCTTACATCCTTGCTTCAGCTTCCCTTCCTCATGTAGTTAATTTTTAACTATGCGCACAGGTATATAAGTATATGTAAATGTATTCATGCTCCCTATTTTCCACACTATTTGCCTTTAGTCATTATATCTATGTCTGTGTTACTGTTTGTCAGGTCTGGCTGCCATTATGAAGCAACTACTGACCAAATATGACAATCTGTTCGAAGTCTCTTTTCCATACTCCATGGGCTGGCATGGTAAGACAAAAAGTGGGATGGTCAGGGGGGAATTAAAAAGAAACAGTTCTGGCATAAATATTTTTATGATATTTTAAGAGAGTGAAAGAAATGTGAGAGACAGATGGCAGAAAACTTTCAAGATAATTTTAGTTTAAATAAATAGATGGATGTATCACATGTAGACTACTACAAAATATTGTAATATATCCATATAATAATATTTGGAAAATGACACAGATATCTTATCTTAAAGATATATCTTTGCCTCTGTGAACTGTCACAGTGAATTTTAAATCAGTCAATCAAGGTGTGATTGAAGTGCAGACTCTCAGCTTTAAATGAAGGGGTTTACTAAACGTATTGCCTTGACTGTTCGGCAATTATAGCCATTTTTATACAGTGCCCCATTTTCAAAATTAACTGAACAAACTAACAATTTTAAATATTAGGAGGTTTTCACTACTTTGCAGTCAATTACTGCCTGACATCTAAAACCCATGGGCATCACCAAATGATGCATTTTCTCCTTTGAGATGCTTTGCTAGGCCTTTACTGCAATCACTTTGCTTTTGCTTTGTCCATCTCTCGTTCTTTGGTTTTGTCTTTAGCAACCGAAGTGCATGCTCTATTGCAGTGGTTCTTAACCTTGTTGGAGGTACCGAACCCCACCAGTTTCATATGCGCATCCACTGAACCCCTCTTTAGTGAAAAATAAAATAGGATTGTTTTTCAAATTAAAGACATACATATGTTTTTTACTGGTGCACAAAATGAGCCGTGCATATCACGGCTGAGGCTCTGCTAAACCCCTGAGACCGACTCACCGAACCCCTAGGGTTCGATCGAATCCAGGTTAAGAACCACTGCTCTATTGGTTGAGATCAGGTGAATGACTTGGCCGTTGAAGGATGTCCAATTCCTTTTCCTTGAGAACCTCTTTGTTCGCTTTTGCACTGTGCTTTGGGTCATTATCAATTTATACTGTAAAGTTCCATCTAATCAATTTTGCATGATTTGACTGAATCTGAGTGATCAGCTAGTGCAGTTATTATACAGGGTGTGCCATTTATATGGATACACCATAATAACATGGGAATGGTTGGTGATATTAAAGTCCTGTCTGTGGCACATTAGTATATGTGAGGGGGCAAACTCCTCAAGATGGGTGGTGACCATGGTGGCCATTTAGAAGTCGGCCATCTTGGATGCAACTTTTGTTTTTTCAATAGGAAGAGGGCCATGTGACACATCAAACTTATTGGTAATGTCACAAGAAAAACAATGGTGTGCTTGGTTTCAACGTAACTTATTATTCCTGTAGAATAATCTATAAAAATGTGTGTTTTCAAGTGTTTTCATAGTCAGTATTTAAATGATTTCTCATACCACACCAAACTGGCACCAATGAGAAGTCATATGGAAGGAGGGTGATTAAAATTCTGTCACACCTTGTGTTTTTGACAGCCCCGCAGATTTGTAATACTGAAAATCGACCCCACTTTGACTTCATATGCATTATATTTTCTGCAACACAAGATTAAGGATGCCACTTCTTGCCTTTTTCCTTACATCCTTCTCTCGCATATGGTTTTTCTTTGAGCTTTCAATTGCTTTTCTCCACCTCTTGTTATATTTAATTATTTGTGCCACCCTTTCTCCATTAAGTCAACGTTCACCCTGTGACATGCTTTTTTAATAATGGCAGATCGGCATAATTAACATGCAGAGGACTTCTCATCCCCAGTCTTCCACCTATCTCCTTGATCGGTCTTTTCTCCCCAACATAATTTTGCAAAGGCACTTCATCATACACCAACACAAAATGAACATATGAATATTGATCAGCTCGTCCAATGTCACTGGAAAGATATATGTTCGTTAAGGTGCAACACACGTTTTCTGATGTTTAGATAGCTCTTGCTGCAATTGCATCATCTCTGCTGTAATAAATTGGTTGATAAAGTCTCAGCTTTGACATCAGCCACTTACTGTGTTACCACTTTAGTGTGCACTCAGACACATTGAAATATTTACATTTTTAAAACTTCTACAAAAGATACAACCTTTTTGTCTCTTACGTAAAACAGGAGATCTTACAGATAAAGAGGACTCACACATGGTGTAATTTATACTCTTCCAGTCTGGCATATGTTAAATGATGAAGCTTTTTAAATTTCTTTTTTTTAATAAAGGCATACTGACTGAATGTTATCATATACAACATTTAGTTTTGATTTGAGATTCTACTTAAACACATTTGATTGTTTTCTAATTGTCTTTTTGGCCAGGTAGGGTAGGAATAAGATGTAATCACCTCAGAATCCTAGTTTCCTTGCAATCAGTGTTTTCCATATTTACTCTCTTTTAGCTCTGTTTTGGTTCCCTTTGGAGAAATATCAGCATGCTTTGCAGTTAACTTTGTCTGTTTACCATTTTATGCAGGGATGAAAGTGTTGAGACACACCTCTTAATCATGTTTTATTCAGTTTCTTGCCACGGGTGTATAAAGTCATGCTCCCAGACTGTCTTTACAAACAATTATGAAAGAATGGTTTGTTCTTAAGAGCTCACTGAGCACGGTACTGCAATAGGATGCCACCACTGCAGCAAGTCGTTACTGCAGCAAGTCGTTCTGTGTAATTCCATTCCTTATATATATTCGTTGATTTGACCAAATTCCACCAAAATAAGGCTTGGCGACCTCCAAAATCAAATGTTATTCTCAACCATTTAGTGCCTAAAATTGCACTGGTATACTCATTTAAATTGACTATTGAATACTTTTTTTTCTACTTTGAATACAAAAAATCAGACTGAACTGAAATGTTTTATTTTAACGAATTTTTTAACCATTGGTTGCACACAGAGATATTTCACAAATGACTATACTGTTACCGCATTTTTTTTGACATTCTCCTTGTGAAATCCAAACGACATCGAGTCTCATTCCCTTGCTTGTTTGAAACTCCCACTGTCGCCATATTTTTCCCTATAGTAGTATATAAAAACACATGCTAGGTAGAAAGTGTTCCAGTTGGGAAGGGGAATTAATGATGCATTCGCAGTGTGTGGGAGAAAACGCCCCCACGGTGAATTACACGCAGACTGGCTTAATTTTATTATTATTAATAGGCAGTTTATACTCAGTGGTTACAATATAGCCTTTTGAACCATCGTACGTGGAAAAACTTGCGATACATAGAGTATATTTGATATATCGCCCACCCCTACACCAAAATGGACCACCTCCATACACCCCCTGCCACCTGCTCCTGCATCAAAGAGTTCCTCAAAAACCAGCCTCAATCAATCCGACTCAATCCCCACCCCTCGCCCCCACTGTCACTCAGCACCAGATACCCTGTACACATATGACTGCACACCTACCCACCTAACCAACCTCATCGTCAAGTATGCCAAAGACACCACTGTGGTTGGGCTCATCTCTGACGGAGATAAGACAGCGTATATGAAGTACAGAACTTCAGAAAATAACCCAAAGCTGAACATCCTTAAAACAAAAACACTCGTAATGGACAGATAGGTCTACTCTCCTCTCATTATAATTGGAGAATGGGTGAAATCTGTCTCCACCTTCAGGTTTCTGGTCACCCACCAGTGGCTGCACTTCCTCTGTGTCCTGAGGAAGAATAACCTGGACCAGATGCTGCTGTCCTTCTACTGCTCCTCAGTAGAGATTGTGCTCTCCTACTGCCTGGGTGTTTTTACGCAGGGACTACAACTGAGAACAGGAAGGCTGCACAGAGGGTAATTAACAATGCCACCACAAAAAATCATTGGCTGCCTTCCGCTACCCCTGGAGACCATTGCTGGATTCTCCTGTCTCGTGAAAACCAAGGCCATCACAGGTGACCCCTTGCACCCCGCCCACCAACTGTTTGACCCGCTGCCCTCTGGTTGGTGCCTCAGGTCAATCAGGTCCCACACCTCCAGACTCACAAATAGCTTCTTCCCGTGGGCCATTCGGATTGTCAGCAAACACTATCTTCCCACACCCTACCCCTCGCCCACCAGCATTGCCTCATCAATCTGAGCTATGGTCTAAGTAACCTTAACCACTCAGGCCACTCACACGCAGTCTCTTTTCAGACCAAGTCTTTTCTTTGCACTGCCTTCAAGCACTTTGCAACGATTTTGTTCTCCAATGTGTGCCTTTCTCTTATTTTTGTATATATCCCTCTTGATTGTATATATTTCTCCTGTTTGCTATTTATTCCTACTGTCTACTATTTATATTTTATTCTGCCACAGTTGGTGTGAAGCACCTACAATTTTGTTGTACATGTACAATAACAAATAAAGGACTATTCTACTCTATTCTATGCTATGCTATGCTATTGTGAAGTGGACATGTTTAGGAACTGCAATAATTTAGTCAAGACCATGTACAGATACAGAGTAGGGTCGCTGAGTGCTGATAGCATTGTGCATAACAGCCACCAATATTATGGTGTTACAACAATTGCAGAGTTGCAAACCTCCTTTGGCATTAACATTAGAACAATGGCTAGAGCTTCATGACATGGGTTTCCATGGCCAAGCAGCTGGATGAAAGTTTTACATTATGGAGTGGTTTAATGCACTCCATCCACCATTGGACCCTTGAGCAATGGAAGTATGTTCTCTTTGGATTAATTGTGCATCTAGGGCTGCAGTTTTAATCTTAATCATGATTTTGGCTTCTTACAATTAAATGACAATGTTCAAGTGATGTTTAAATTGCCTACTCCACCAACAGAACACGAAGCAAAAGCAAATAAAGTGTCCCCTAAATATTCACTGCCGGAATATTTCCCTGAGTATACCAGCCAGTTTTTTTTCCTGTGCCATGCAGCTTGAAGTTTCCTGCACCAGTCTAGAAAAGTAACAATACATTAAAAAGAAAAAGATGTACAACAAAGTTCAAATGTCTGCCACAGCAGAAGTTTAAGAACTTTCCCTTGAAGTGGATCAACATCCATTATTTATAAGTGCTTTGGATTGAGCAAAAGTGATGTTAACCAAGAACGAATCATATGCAAAGAGTTCACTGCAAAGTTACACAACTGCCTGGAAACACAAATGACAAAACTACAGTATAACTAATGCTTGAAGGCCAAGAAAAGCAATGCAGCTGCTGCTAATATAAATTGTCCAGCATTAACAATCCATCCAAATCAAAAAGATCCACTGAAGATGTGAAAATAGTGTTCTGTTTACAGATGCAATGAACAAATTCTGTCAGTAAAATCAATGAATAGTCATGACAAATAATCATGATCTCAATATTGATCAAAAATAATCACGATAATCCTTTTGACCATGACTAAGCAACCCTTGTGTCAGCTATAACGTTTGGCAGAGGAGGGATGCTATTTTGTTTGGGGTTTTTTTTGTTTTGTTTTGTTGTTTTTTTTGTTCTGGGTTGGGCTGTCCTCCTAAATTCCAGTGAAGGTAAATCTCAAAACTTTAGTTTACAATTTTAGACAATTCTGTGCTTCCAAATTTGGATGAAACATGGTTGAATGTCTTTGGTGAGAAAGAACTTTGCTGGCTTACAAAGAGCCCTGACCTTAACCACACAGAACACCTTTGGGATAAATTGGAACAGAGATTGTTGTTGGACGGTAGGATTTCGCTTGCAGTGACTGACCTCATGAGTTGTTTTCCTGGATGAATGGGCAAAGATTCCCATAAACATACTCTAAAATATTGTGTAATTCCTTCCCAAAAGAGTGGAAGCAGTCAAATCAATAGACTTAGAATGAGATATCATAAAAGCCCCTTTAGGTGTAGGAGGCCCATTACTTATTTATTTTTTCATCCATGTAATGTCTTTATAGCATTTTTTGCTAAAAAAAAAAAAAAAAAGAAAAAGAAAAAAAAAGCGTGAAGTCAGAAAAGGTGTTTGAATTTACATTTCAGGTTGAACCGATCAAGTCATATCCTCTGAGGAAAGCTGAATTTGTTGTTGAGTTACAAGTCATTGCGAATTGAATACATGACAGTGGTTTGGCATGCAACTGAAGACACTTTTTGACTTTGTGATGAAATAAATTTACATATTTATAAAATGGTGCAGGTGGCTCTTCAAAATGTTTTGCTGCTCTTTTATATTTTCAGTTTAACAAATGTTTATTTGCCGTCATGTATTTCAATGCTGCACCCATTTTTCTTGTACCTCCCCGTAATTTATAACTCATAAGGGAAATGAAAGAGCAGCAAAGTGAAAAAGCAAATAAACTTGTGGGAACTGTAGAAAAATATCACTTTTGCAATTTATATTGGATATCAAATATCAGCCCAAAATAAGTTTTCTGAGGTGAAGAAGCAACTTGTACACAAAAACAAGATTTCAAACTTTATCCAGAAAGTTCTCTGCTTTTTACGGAGGTGCTTCGTGAATGTACTGGCTGATAGTAACCTGTGCTTTAGAAAGTAAAGGAAATACATTACATACTGTGAGTCAAACCACAGAAATGTCCTTGCATCGTGTTCAAGCTGGGGCAGAGGTTAGCAGAGTGCAGTGATGCGATGAGGTGATGAATGACAGAAAGGACTGTAGTGCTATCATGGCTGAGTGGACAGAGTGATCCTTGTATAAGCTAAAGGTTGTCGGTTCAATCCTTGCAGCACCTGTGTCCTGTGAGTTGTTTTACTGAAAGGAAATCTCACTGCTCACTGACTGTATGTACGAAGGCAAAATCAATATTTTATTAATGATGACCAAAACTACTGTATTCCCATCAGTCTCATCTGGTCTTTGCATTTAGTAAGTAACTAAGTAACACATTAAATTAATACTGAGACACAGTACCTGTCAGACATCAGATTTTTTTTCTCAATACATGAAATTATAAAGTTGGCATTGTCCTTGTGAGCATATCAGTATGCTAAATTTAGCATTTAGCTTAAAGGTCAACTGTCTACTGCTATTTGGTCTGTTGTAATTCCCCATTTTTTTTTATTTTTGTTGTGACTTGTGTCTTCTTCCATTAGCATCCTCAGACCAGGGAAGGGTTTGATAGCAATCTGACTGGAAATAATAAACACAAGGTTAAAATGTATTATTTTGATTAGTCAAGAAAGAATTCAGAAATCTGTTATGTTCCAGAGAGCCAGTTTTTGGTCCATAAATATCTCTTGACAGATCAGTTTCAGAAAATGAAATCCTGTATTTTTAAGACCTACCACCTGAGTTGTCATGCTATCATTTTTTTCTAAAGGAGGTCACTAGGAACAAGGCAGCCCACATGAAAGATAGTTTTAAAAGGCGAGATGAAACACTCCCACCCAAACTGCAGTGTGGTGAAAAGGACAGAGGGCACCAGAGGACACAGTCATCGAATCACTTTCTTCTTTTTATTTTATTTGATATCAAATCTTTGAAGCACTCTAAAGTTGCCTATGGTGAAAGATCCCACAGATCTTGTGTTAAGTTTTGACTTTAATCTTCTAGTCTGTTTCATTTCTTAGAGTCTAAAAGACTCAGGTCAAGTTAAAGCAATGTGTTGAAGGTTGTAAGCAGGGACTCAGTAGCTGCACCTTTATTTTTTAGCAAACAGAATGACTTTGATACATTGGAGAATTGTCTCAGTTTAACAATTAAGACACAGTATTTCAAAATTAGGCCTTTAAATATTAGAATATTAAGCTAATACATATTTTGTTCGGTTTTGTAGTGTGCACTTAGCCAAAAACCTATAGCCAGGTTTTTATTGACACATTCTGTACTTGCAGATGATTAGGGGATTAAATGCCTGCCTGTTTTCTGCTACGTTTTGTATGTCTTGAAAGATTTCAGAGAGTTATGAATGCTTTGTCAGCATGGTGCGTTGTACTTTTTTCCACATGTCATTCACATCAGCATACTTTTAACTTTTGTTCTATGCAAAATTGCTTCAGTTTAAACATATTTAAAATAGACAGCTCATTTCAGATCAATGACATTTCAATTAAATTTAAACCTGGACTTTTTCCCCCCTTACCCTCAATTTCCTATGTTTGCGCAGTTCTTTGGTGGATTATTTTAAGCATTATATGATTTAAAACATATAGTTAAATCACTGACCCCAAGCTTTCTAGTCCCATAGGCAACAACTTTACTTTAAACTTTGTTTACTTTAAACACACCGACCTCTCACTCTA
This sequence comes from Pelmatolapia mariae, assembly GCF_036321145.2. Lineage (NCBI taxonomy): Eukaryota > Metazoa > Chordata > Actinopteri > Cichliformes > Cichlidae > Pelmatolapia > Pelmatolapia mariae. The sequence goes on from NC_086233.1 coordinate 30,803,292, forward strand.
TATATACAACACATAGCTTACATATCAGTTTCTACCTGTTTCTTTATTTTAGTTAATTTGGCAGAAGCCAGCTCTTATTATTTAGTGCTGGGCTTATTAGTGTCAGAGTGGTGACACAGAAAGATGGAGGACTGGGTGGATTCTGTTTGATTCACCTGGGAAATAATACATTATATTAAACTACCTTTCTGTTCCTTCAAGAGGCTTGCAGAGAGATGTGCAGCACATCACAGACAATATTACCAGGCTGAGTAAAGGACTTGAACACAGATTGAGGCAGACACAGTATGCAGGGTAACAGTGATGTATGGTAGTCGTAAAACATCTGTCAGATATATAGTGTTATTGCTTGTCTTTGAAAATTACACTGCTAACTGTTCTGATTTGTGGCCCCATATCCAGGAATATCTGTAACTTTGTTAACTGTGAAATAATGCACCCAGTAATATACTGAAACACATGCCAGCAGAGCAAACACACCCAAAGACGATTTAAAACTAGGTAATTGTCTTCTAATAGGAACATCTGTCTCTATTCATTCTTTATCTGACTGCTTCAGGCTTTTCTTTGTTCCTCCTTTTTTTCTCCCCCATCCATTAGTTTTCTTTATGTCGCCCTCCTGTCATCTGTATCTGTGTCTGATCAGACCCCGTTGTCAGGAAACTCACTCAAAAGGAGAAGCTTTCCTTGCGAATACAGTGTCCCAAGGGATATTTCATACTTCTTTTGCAAAGATATGTGCCACTGCATTTTTTTCTTCCCTGATCACTTAATTAGCTTGCAGTAAGATACAAAAAGTTATTTAAATGCTTCACTCATAAATCAGTGAGTATGTATTGTTGGTCTTGGCACTTAGGGGATTTAGAGACTCGATGTAATAACGCAAATGTTTTTGGAATTTTCTGCAAGTTTTATGAATTTACATATGCAGATGGTAGCAAATTAAAGGCAAAAGGCAGAATTAAATGGCAGACAAACATGATGAGTGCAAATGATTGAATGATCATGAAAGTTATGGTAATTATAGGCTATTGCTTTTGTGAGTCACCAGATCTCAACAGGAAGCACATTTGCACACTTTTTTCTTTAAATCAGAAAGCATGTCCTCACAAAAGCCCAAGTTGGAGGGAAGTTTTTGTTTCTGTTACACTACATCATGGGTTATTCTTTAATTTACCATGTTAGTTAACTGATTGTTAAGCTTGTTGTGAGCTGGCTGTGCATATTTTTACCCTTTAGTGTTCTTGATTGTGCTCTCGTCAATGTGTGAGTGTGCTTGTGTATTTATTTGTTTCGTAGTTTCACAGGCACACTGAGGAAATAAATAATAAGATACTTTGCTAGGTACACATGATCCACTGGTGGTCTGTTTCAGAAACTCATGATCTCCTGGGATTTTTCCACACATCTCTAGAGGTTACAGAGGATGGTATGAAAAAGAGAAAATATCTAAACAAAAACGCCAAATGAAATGACCAAACTGGCTGCTCATCCTGTCGGCTAAGAACAGGACACTAATGCTACATTTTGCACAGGCTCATTAAATTAGATGGTGGAAAATTGGAAAAATGGTCACTGGTCAAATGAGTCTCGATTTTTGCTGCAGCATTTGTATATTAGGGTCTTAGGAATTTGGTATAAGCAACATGAAAGCATAGATCCACCCATCTTGTATCAATTGTTCAGGCTGTTGGTGTTGATGGACTGCTTTCAATAACACATCATGTCACAAAGCTCATCGTTACTGGTTTCTTGACAATAACAGTGAGTTCAGTGTACTCACATGGCCTCCACAGTCACCAAATCTGAAACCAATGCAGTACTTTTGGTACGTGCTGGATAGGGCTGCCACAAACGATTATTTTGATAGTCGACTAATCAGATCATTCATCCATTGGACGTACAACTACAGCTTATTGTGCCAGCATGCATCTGCTCTTATATATCATTAGCTTACAGCTTTAAGTGTTTAAGGTATGTGCTAACTAAAAATAAAGACAAGATGACAGTTTATTAAAGTTTAATGAAATTTGCAGATTATTTGTTGGAGTTTAATAAACTCAGCCGTCTGCTCCTTGCTATCTAAAATATAACAGGACACCGGAGTATATTCTCGAGCATCTCACACTTCTGATAATCAGTTGTCTGCTTGACGTTTATTCAGCTGTGTAAAAACTAACTTTAATCTCAGCCAAACCTATTTCCTCAGGAGCAAATAAAATACTGAAAAAAAGCCAAACAATAACATTTTTAAGTTATCTAAGTGACTTATATATCATGTTTAACCTGAGTAGCGAAAGACGGCGGTGGGTTTGAAAACGATTTGCCGGGACTCCGGTGTTCTCACCGGCTCTAGTGAGCCTTGAACTCCGGCTAGCTATCGAGCTGGTGGGTAACAGACGGCTCCCAAAACGTCGGGGCGCTTTTGAAAATATGTGGTGTCTTGATAAACTGAGCAGATATTTGAAGTTTACACAGCTACATTCTCGCCTGAAAATATGTTAAATGTTTATTTTGTGACCCAGTAACAATAATAAGAGTAATATTAAAACCAACTAGCTACCGCCATTGTTGGAAACTGAGCAGGGCCGCGCTGGACCGCGCTATGAATTCTGGGACACAGCTTCTTCTTCTTCGGGGTTTAACGGCAGCTGGCATCCTTGTACATGCAGTGCTGCCATCTTCTGTCCGTTATTACACTCTTAAATCCTACTACTTATTCCTGCGTCTTTTGGGATTTTACAAAGCTTCAAACGACACGTCGACTATTAAATTAGTCGTCGACAATTTTGGTAGTCGACGTAATCGTGACTAGTCGACTAATCGTGGCAGCCTCAGTGCTGGACTCAGACATTCACATCACGGACCAAAATATTTGAGGATCTTGTGGAATCAGTGCCACAGAGGCAGTCCTGAAGGGAAGGGGTCCAACCCCTACTAACAAGTTGTACATGACAAAGAGGCCAGTGAGTGTATTTTAACATGCAGTGTCATACTGTCCTTCGAAAATTACAGTTCTTAGACTTGAAACATGGTGTCTTAACATGAAAATATGAAGGTGCAGGCATTCATGACTCTTCCACCAAGCCCTTGATGTGATATGTCAGATATATTTTTCATGGCTGCTTAGCATAGGCATCCTTTTTGTCCTTTGATTTGCCTTCTTGATTTTCCATGTCACTGCTAGACCAGACTGGCTCTCACAGAAACGAGCATAAACAATTTCACCACAACAGACCAACAGTTTAACATTATATTGTCACTGAAAACTCAGGTCCCATGTATGGCTTTCATTCTTATTCTGCAGATTGATCCTACACAAGGTTCTTCAGGATCTGTGGACCTATCAATATGAAAGCATCAGTATGCATATATAGAAAGTCTCAGGTCTCTAGGGTTGTGGAAAAAGTTGAACATTAGCAACCTTAATCTTTCTGAAGAATCTGTAGTCTCAGTCTGTAGCAGGGGTGTGGTCTCTGGCTCCGCTGCTGTGGAGGGGTGGTGCAGTGGGCTCGAGGGTCAGTGCCACTGTGGTTAGCAGGGCAGCTGCTGCCACTCAGTAATCAGTTTCTCCCTATTTCAGTGATGCAGGGGCTCGAGAGAGGAGCTGAGTCTGGAGTGGAGAAGCAGCTGAAAGCTGACCTCCCAACATAAGGAAAAAGAAAAGATGTATTGTGCAAATAAAACACGACAAAACTGTCACCTGAGGCTGCGCGGGGTCCATTCATTTCACACAATCCAACTCAAGATTCTCTTCTGTCTTCTTTTTTTCCAGGAGCGCCTACTGGCCCATATTTAAAAGAAGAAAACTCCCACTGGCAGCTTCATGCTCACTACTACCCACCTCTGCTGCGTTCAGCAACAGTTAAGAAGTTTATGGTGGGTTATGAGATGCTCGCCCAGGAGCAAAGAGATCTCACCCCTGAACAGGTAATACATTTATGCACATGCATTTATACCGAGCAGAGAACATGAACTTTTGATTTTTCTCATCTCCATTGAGCCTATCCAGACTACAGTCAAATGTCATAGTAACTATTTTTTACTCAAAGCTTCCTATAGTGAGTAACTACTGCAAGGAGAAGCTCAGCATCATAAACTGAATAATATTCAATTAAAAGTCAAAGTTGTGACTGTTATTATGGGACTGACACCTTAATTTTTGATTTACAAATATGTTTACAAATATTAATTTTGGAGATAAAAAGCTAATGTCTTTGAATCAAAAAAAGAAAAAAACATAAGTACAGGATTCCACTGATTCATGCTGTTGCTTTGAAAATGCATAAAACTCCATAAAATTGCATAAAAACTATGTCAAACTGCATAATAACTTTGTGTTTGTTGCCTTAGGCTGCCGAGAAGCTAAGAAACCTGCCAGATGAGCACTATAAAACCAGATAGATCCATGAAAACCAGAGCAAGAAAGGCATTGAATTGTAACAAACTGTGTGAAGGTTGGAAGACGTGTATTTAAAAGATTTGTTATTTTAAAAAAACAAAACGCATTTGCAAGAGACAAAAACCTCGTCTCAGAGTTACATGTTTAAGTACCATTTCTGACACAGGGCCGAAAGCTTTTTCTACTTGCACCGATCAAAGGAATATGTGAATATTTTCTATTTTCAGTACACATGTACAATATTTGGTACTGGATTTTTGACTGTAATAAAGGACTTTAAATAAAATGTGTGTGAAACCTCTCCTTTATACTTCAAAGAAGATAAAGAGCAAACAGTATTCTCCCCTTCCTCACATCCCTTCTGTTAAATACTTACAAACATTTGTTTGGTTATATTGGAAAGTGTTCAGCTACAAAGGCATTTCCTCAACAAAAACACACAGTGTTTTGTTAGTCAAATGAACGTCTTCACTAGAATATTGAAAAACTGGGCTAGGTCTAAGACTGTGCTACTCTTATTTTCATTATTATTATTTTTTCTTTTTTTTTTTAATCATAACGTCTTAACATTCAACACTGAAAAGTTATCCTTTTTTCTGATACTAAATCTATGGTCAGTGGTGATGTGGAACAAATTTCCAGTGAGCTGTTAGAGGACTCGTGAAATAAAATGTTCTACCTGCTACTGAACGAAACACAAGAGTAAGTACTGTACTCTTCACATGTTAAATGAGGTGTGCTCTCACTATGATAACAGTAGATGGTACTGTTGTTTAAAAAGTAAGGGGGTGATTTGGTTTAGGCTGAGACTTTGACAAGGCTTTAGTTAAAAACCACTACCTTCCCAGTCTCCTTTTCTGGTTTTGATGTAGCCAAAACCTTTACAGTAGTGAACATTGCCTTTACCAACAGTGAGTATGACTTTGCTAAAGTCATTCTTTGATCCCTTTTTATTATTAATGATTGATTAAAAATGGGGGCTGTAGGTCTTTTTCAGTTGTGGAGAAGAAAGAATGGCACAGTGTGTAGCTACAGAACATTAGAGCAGGGTATTCGTATTCATACCATAGTGCTGCACACGATAATTCCCATTGCAGACATTCATTATTCAGCTTCTTAAAAAATTACTGCAGTGTCACAACGGGACTTGCTCATCTTTACTTCCTAAACACGTTTCTTTTTATTGGGATAATCAGCGCTGCCTTAAAACAGAGCCAAATAGCTGATAATTAGAAAACCACACAAATTGCCACATGCTGTGTTCTGGGGAAAGTGTTGTTTCATGATCATGCCGCGTTCCCCCTTCATTATGCAGTAAGCAAGCGGAGTTTGTCTGTGCCTGCAAATCCACAAGGGGATGAACCCAACAGTGTCAGAAAGCATCGCCGGTACTCATAGAGGTTAAAATAATTGTTTTTCCCTAGTAAATGTAAATCTTTTTAGGTGTTATCTGGTGCTTAGAACTGATTAGATATTAAACTAGAGCGGTGGAAAATCAGTATATTTTAAGATTTTAGCATCATAGATAAAACAATTCTTTATCTGTTTAAAGTCACTTTAGCAAATGTATCAGTTTCACTAAAACTTAGCATGCAATCATGTTGTATTCCTCAACAGCCGCTATGAAAATCCAACAGTATGAAACTGTAACAGCATGAAAATCCAAACAAAATATGGTTTGACAGAATGAATCTTTCAAAGCAAGACAAAAGGGGTCATACTTGCTTAACAAGTTGCACAAACATTTAAAAGAAATTAAAAAAGAAACAGACGAAACCTGCAGAAGCACAGCAAACACACGGTGGATCGCTGTTTTCCTTTGTTTTTTAAGCTCCTCGAACTCATTTACTTTAATTAGAATGTACCATGTACATAGGTGAGCACACGTTGTACTAAACCCATAGGGGAACATTAGCCAAGAGTTCTCAAAGCCTGCTGGAATCCAAATTTGGCTACAGAAACACAAACATACACTTTAAAGCATCAACACAGGAGTAAATAAATTTGCTTCAAAACAGTTTTCCTTCCTTCCCCCACTTGTCAGCAGTCAGCAAGTGACTTCCTGTCACTTGCTGCTAAGAAAAACTGATGATGTGCAACCGTTTTCATCATGGCTGAGTTAAGCAAAAGCAAATATCATCACACATTACCAGAGTGGTACCTTTAAGGACATCATAACCTGTTAATGTTATGTTAATGAGTTACTTATCTCCTTTTCCACACACTGTGCAGCATTTTTGTCTGTAGGCTGGCAGCCGGAATATGCTGTTGCATTTAAGAGGAAACATCAAACATGAATCCAGCAATGTCAGTGTCAATTAGATAAAATAAAATCATCTTTCCATCAGCTTTTCTTTCCATCAATAGAGCAGCTACTTCCCCCTCAGTCAAGCATAGAAGTGGATTTCAGGCATGCACAAAAACATTGGCTATATTTGCACACGCAATGTCAAATAAGCAATATCAGCTACAGACACACATCACTTTCATTATTTGTACTGCTTCCACTCAACCTCAGCTTCAGTTTTTCTATAAATATTAATGTCAATTCCAGGTTTTCTTAAATTTTATGGTTGAGCAGTAGAGATGTAGATGCAGTTTATAAACAGAGAGGTTCTTTGGAGTCATGGTTGCTGGTGAGCTTGTGTGTGAGTGTATAACCCTTTTTATGTACTGTGACAGACCTCATTCATTCAGGTCAATATTTATCCAGTCCTCCAGGCTCACCATGGATCCCCTTCTCATCTCTTTCATCACTCCTTTGAGACTCTCTGAGTGTGTGTGTGTGTGTTTGTTGACAATATATATTTTCTATCTCCACACACAAAGAGGAGTCTGTGTTTGTGTCTTACCCTTGTGAATCTCCTTACTGGCAGAGGAAAGAGGATAGGTTGGCTTCTGTGCCAAATTGTTGTCGCTTGTCTTTTGCAGGCGTTCTGGTAGAGAATTGTTCTTCCAGTGCTAGCTATTGATGCCAAGCGAAATCTGGTTAGTAGGCTGTAATTTGCATGGCCCTGTTGTATCAACATTTTTGTGTGTTTTTAAAAGGCAAAATAATTATTGATTAAAAGACTGTATGTGATATCAGGAAGATGTGCATGACTTCCCAGTAGAATACAGTGAAACGGCATTCATAGTTTACACAGAACTGTGTTGATTTGGTTTAATGTTCAAGGTTCAAGGTTCTTTATTCATCACATGCATGTCAAGTTTGTGATGCTTGCAGTCAATCGGGTGCATGTCTTTACCAGATTTTTAGGAAAATTACAAAAATGTCAAGCTGTTAGCACTAAAGGGGTCACCAAATCAACAAAATTCATCTCATGGAAATAAAAAATGTGTGTGCAACTGGTCACAGGTTGATAGTCCAACAAAAAGAGCTCGTGAACAGATCCAGCCATCATATTTGGCATTCTAATGTGATCCCGCTTTCCTTTGGCTAAAGCACCAGTCAATTTAGGATGCAAATTCAGGTTGGCAAAAGAGTTTATTTCAAAAGATTTTATTGAAGAATTTGGAACCCACTCCCCACTCATCTGCTGGCTGACCAGAGAGAGTGAAATAAATCCAGGCATCGCTAACAGCTCAGCAGACTCCAATTAGAGGGCAGCGTGAGCAGGTCTCTCACCTGCTAATCTGTCACCTCACTGGGTGCTGTAGATCCTGAGATGAAACAGAAGAAGGGGATGCAGGGGGATAGAAAGGTAAGGAGGAGAGCACACACACACACAAAACATAAGAAGGATGAGGAGGAGGTTGTGGCAACAGTTTCTGAGGACACCGCAGTGTTACTTAATTAGATTTTGGAAAAAAAAATGAAATAAATAAAACTAAAAATTCACTTCCCACAGGCTGCAGCCTAAAAAAAAATATATCACAATTTCAATTTATTGTTACATAAGGTTGTTTATTTTTATTGGCTATTGAATTTGATTTTGTTATATTGCAGGATGTTCCTGCAATTTGTTCCATTTTATAGTCTGAGTCCCTTTTTTTTCTTTTATGGGGCTCTGACATGTCACCCTCCCACTCATCTGTGCCTGACCACATCAGCTGTGTTTCCTTTGCACTTAGCTCAGCACAGCTCTGACATATTATTGCCTTATAAATGTGCTTTCATTATAACAGTTTCCTGCATGACCAGCAAACACTGGGATTCATTTGGAGTCATGTTTCTGCAAGCAGTTTCTACGTTGCTGTGGGATGCTTGTTGCTAACATGGTCTCAGCTGGGTTGTGGAGATCAAGGAGTACAATGTAAAGGTTATTAAACCAAAATGATAGTACTACAGTATGTTTCACCACGGCGGGGAGGGGGCGGGGGGGTCTACACTGTTTTTTGATTTACTGGTAGTTGTATGTGTTGAACTTAAGTTATGTGGAAATGATTTGTTGATGCCTTTGCACAGCTTTTTTATTCTTGCAGCTTCTGGCAGCAGCAGCAGCAGCTTGTGGTGTTTCTGACTGACCATGCAAATTAATTTTGAGAATAAACACCAGTGACAGTTGTTAGTTATCCTTTTTTAAAGCTCCTGCAGTGCCAGAGGAGACAAATGATAGAACGTGGTAGTCTTTTGTGCCCATAAGCTACAAGAAAAAAAGATAAATCTCTCAAAGACAAAATGGACTTTGGTTTTAGCAGTTTTGACAAAGCTGGGAAAGTGGTCAAACTTGGGCACCTTGGATAAATATGGATCCTCTTTTTCATGCCTTTCATCACTTTGTTGAGTCTTTTGTTGTGCATATTTCTGTATTACAGATGTATTAAAAGGTCGCCCTTACTGCACTACCGAGAAGCTTTTGTTTTAGATAAAGGAAAGTCAAGACATAAGGGATATGTCTGTTAACTGAAAAGGAATTTCTTATAATTACACTTTTCATTGTGTTTTCACCTTTATTTATTTATTTATTGTTCCTTGGAGCTTAATTTTAAATCAGGTCAGCAACAAAGCTGAGAACTTTCACAGCTGGTTCCTAAACCCATGCAGTTCTTCTTTTTTTATTGCCTAAGATTTGCAGTGTTAAAAAAAATGCTATTTGAATAAATATGATGAAAAGAAACATGGGAAAGATCACAACAGAAAGACTGTTGTGTGTCCATCTCATTTAAGTTTCTTAATAATAATTCTGAATTAATAATTCTAGCTAATTCTGCTCTGTCAAAGTTATTCAGACATACAGTGACTTATCTCTGCCTTAGAGGTCTTAAAAAATACAGAAATGAATAAATAAATAAACGATTAACTAAATGAAATAAATACATAGATCAGACCAGCAACAGAATTCGGACAGAGCTGAAAACTTTCACAGTTGGGTCCCGGAGCCATGCAGAGCTGCCATAATAAAAATGAACAAAGAGTGATGGCTTCTACAGCATGCAGGGAGTTTCTAGTGTGACAATGAAAACACTGCTTTGAAAAGATGCAGCAGAATCAGTGTACAAAAGTACATAAATAAATAAAATAAACAAACAAGAGAGACGGGAGTCGTGACAGAAAAGCCAATCAGCTGATCGTTGATCAGTTTCATGATTGAAGTAGCAACAGGAGAGGAAGGGAGAGAGACGAGGCAGTCGCTCCATATATCGGTTGTTAAGCTTAACGTGGGAATGCTTTACGAACATTCAGAGATGAACTTACACACTTGCTTTACTTCTCTGGGATAGCTTTCTCCGAGATGAAATGCTGGTTTGGAAGCACGTAGCAAGGCTCCAAATGCTCAACCAGACCACCGACAGGTCTTGCACGCCACAGCTGCTCTATCACGAGAGGCACACTGCTCCTATGTGCTAAGGTCATGAGCTGGGTTACGCTGTGTCGCTAGTTTTGTGAGGCGCTTTTGTGATATTTAATGGATCGGATTACATTTTTTATTTCTTATCCGATATCCGATCCAGTAATTTAGGTCAGTATCGGACTGATACCGATACGTAATATCGGATCGGTCCATCTCTAGTTTTTACATCTAATTGTCTACTCTTTATATAGATGAACTGTTAATGAACAACAGGGGGCAGTAAGAGATTTTAAAACAATGTTGGTAAACCACATGACAGACTAAGATTATAAACAAAAATTCTGGGTAATACTCATCTGAAATAAATTCCCAATATATGCGGCTATGAGTGGAGAGTCAGGAAGATCACAGCTGCTTATCTCAGATTAGATCTGAGACTTTTTGAATGGAAAAATGTTGTTATAACTCTGGGTGATACCCGGTGTGGTCTTCTGCTGCTGTAGCCCAACCTCAGGAAATCACATGATAGGGTGGGGCCTTGGCTGATTGTGACCTACACCCATTTTAACACCTTGGCTCGTCTGATTAGGTAGAGGATCATTAGGGGGTCCATGGCCCTCTTGGGGGGGCACTCCACTATTTGACCCTAGAACTGAAGAAGCTTCTCAGATGAGAGGTGAAACGTCTTCAAGCAACTTAAAGAAGTCCAGACGTTTTTCTTTCCAAGCTCCTTTGACTCCTTAGACTACCTGGATGACTGAGAACCTTCACAGACTGTAGCCCATCTGCTAAAAGGTTTGATATGTTGTGCATTCAGAGATGCTCTTCCACATTCTTGGTTTTAACAAGAGGTTATTTAAGTTGCTGTAGCCTTCCTATCAGCAATCTGTCCATTCTCCTCTGACCTCAACAAGGTGTTATTTTCCCCAGAAAACTGACTCTGACTGACTGTGTAGGAAAATCCCAAATGATCAACAGTGTCTGAAGTACTCAGACAAACCCCCTTAACAACAATGCCACATTCAAAAGGACTTTCCATTGCACAAAGTGACGTCTTTTATAAGTAATTTTGGGCAGTCCAAATTGTATAGACATTGTATAGATATACAGAATTGGTCGTGGACCAGCGGACCCAACGATCTGATCTGCACGTCTATCAGACATCCAGTGTTTAGTGGGTTACATCACCTTTCTTGTTTGGTTTAAACTTTAGCTTTCCCCTGTCTATATGCCTAAATATGGCCATTTGGCTGATTATATATATGAATTAACAAGCACTTGAACAGTTGCACCTAATAAAGTAACCAGTGAGTGCACTTGCACTTTATTTTTTAGCTTTATTGGACAGTGGAGAGAAGATAGGAAAACAGGGAAGAAGAAGATACACCAAGAGGCCTTGGAGAAGATTCCAATTCCAGGCTCTGCATTAGCTTTTTTGACATTTGGTGAGCTACCTGCACCCAGTTACTTTGCATTTTATGCTACAAACTGATGATGATTCAGCCTTTGGTTGCATTCACAATAGTAAACTACTGGAAAACACCATTAATCACTTTTTAGGCTGAATCTAAAGGTGTTACATAACGTTTTAATTTTTATTTTACTTATTCATTTATTGATTTTTTTTAATATATGACCACAATATGGGGCAACATTAGCACTGTTGCCTCATAGGAAGAAAGTCCAGAGTCCACTCCTGGGCACTTCTGTCTGGAGTTTGCATGTTCACGTTGCGTCTGCATAGGTTCTCTCTGGGTGCTCCGGCTTCCTTCCACAGTGTTAGCTTTGTAATAGGCTGGTGGCCTGTTCAGTTCAATTAAGTTTAATTTATATAGCACCAAATAATCACAACAACAGTTGCGTCAGGGATCTAGGAGTACTCTGCCTCCCGCCCACTGGCAGCTGGGATAGGCTCTAGTACCCCCTTGGACTCTGAATTTGATAAGTGGAATAAAATGGATGGATGGATGTCAACAATATACTATACCCTTATTATTAAAGGTTATTGTGGGTGGTGTTATAAAAATCACAAGTCTCATTTGTTCTCTTTCCAGTTAATTTTGCTTTTTCTTCCCTAACTTTAGACTTTTCACTTTCTTTCTTTCATTTTCCTTGATCATCACCTTCATCCTTTTATCCTCCTTTTCCTTATACTTGCCTTTGTCCTTTCCTTCCACACACATAGATAATTCATCTGTATGAGAGCTGACTAAGCAGCTGTTTGTGTTATTGTTGTTTTTTTTATTTTAACATTGACAAGAGAAACAGATACGATCAATAGCCCCACTTGGCTCTGGAGGAGTTTCATAGCTGCCATGAGAATTAACAAGCAGATGGATTTCAGAAACTGAATATTAGCTGCTGCAGCTCAGCACAGACCCAGTCTCCCTTAACTCCACTTCATAAAGCCATAGAGATGGGCGTTGGATTATAAAGTTCATTTGTGTGTGCAAGATTAACTGGATAAATCCACTACTATATTCCTAAATCTTTACACTCACTTTAGTCCTTATTCTACCCACATATTTAATGTACACAGACTTTCTGACCATCTCTAGGGACCCGAAAACATGAAGCAGAAAAAACAATGTGGGATTATTAAGAACAAATTGATCGACAAAGTGATAAATAAAACTGGAACGATAGATAAAACAAACAAACAAAAAAAAAAACACCTGTGAGATATGGCAAAAACATATACCACTAGGGGGTAGGAGGTGGGCAATGGAGGGTTGGTTAGATCTAAAGAGGAGGCAGGTATGTCTCCTCCAACATCAGATCCTACAAAAAAGTTACTTTAATAGATAATGAAATACAAACACACACACACACACACACACACACACACACACACACACACACACACACACACACACACACACACACACACACACTGATAGGCTGCAAGTAATAACCTGAGCTCTAGTTAAATCAAGATAGGAAATATTGAACGCTGTATGACTTCTTGTATCAGCCTCTGTGCCTCTGGGCTACAAGAAAACAAAACAAACTAAGTATTTTATCCTGGTTTTCCAAGCACTGTTAAACAAATACTTGTTGACCTGTGTTGCCCACTGCTGCTACAGTTTGTGGATGTTATCTCACTGGCCACTCCATGTTGTTTATTGTCTCGTTTATTGTCTTGTAGAGTTTGTTTTATTACCAAAGCGAGTTACTGAAATCTAATTTAAGCCTCTCTAGGGGGCTGATTTACTTCCTAAATATAAATCAGTTCTCATTATCAGCTCTGGAAAGTTTGTGAAAGGATCTGACCTTCTTACATTGTAGGAGGATGGGCTGTCCTGTGTCTCTATGTTGCTCACACTTAAACCTTTGAAGCATGTTTCCACCTAACATCTAGCCTTCACTATGTGAAATTGCCACTGGGATATTAGGCAAACATTTGACCTGCTGAATAATGTCAACACAGTATTTTCACACAGCCACAGATGATGTTAGAGAGAAAAACACATCTGTGCACATGGTGATCTTCACCTTGATACCTTCCTAATGTTATTCTTTTTCATAACTTATCAGAGATGTACAAGATAGAGAGATGAAGTATGATGGTCTTGTGAAGTGAAAAAGTGAAGAAGATTCACCCTGAAACAATTTAACACCCCTGTTTATTGCTGGTATTTTGATATTCCAGTGATCCCAGTCAAATTCAGAATGTGTGACATTATGTCGCCAATTACTGATTTTGATAGAACTACGTATTTCTGCTTTATACAACAGCTGTAAATGTCAAATTCTCATGTGACTTGCATTAAAATCAAATAATTGTTGTTTTCTGTCTAGACAGACCAACACCAGTACAGGGTGACACTAATTGGAGGTGAGGCAAGTATATTTCATCTAAAAGCTTTACATGACTAATTCTGATTGTTTTTTGAATGTATTTAAGAAAAAAAACATAATGAAAGTAATGCAATAACTGATCTACCTGCAGTTATGAAGGACATTTATTTAAAATGTAAGAGATTTATATATCTTAATATATAGTAAATATTATACTTATTATAGTATAATGTATGTAGCATAGTATGAAGAAGAAACAGATACAGCTCTGTGTACTTTATTTAGAGGCTGTTTGAAAGATGGTCCATATGTGAGGCCAAAAAAACCCCCCAAAAAGAGAAAACAGAGGAGGCAATTACAACAAGGAGAAGCTTTATATGCCAGAGAATGTGGAGGACAACAGACAGAAGAACAAAGGGACGGAAACTAAAAAGAAAATTAGGAGAACAGAGAAGGAAGAACAAGAAGAAGGACAGAAAGGGAACTACAGCAACAAAGAGGGTGAATAGACATCAGTGATTAGTACAGGACAGAGTGGCAGACCTTGGGGACCGTGTATGCCTGTGCATTCGCCTCCGAACAAAGCATCAACACAGCTGCAGCATTAGAAACATCCAATGCTGCCACAAAGATGCACGCATACACACTTTTACAATAACATTTTACCATTGTTGTAAATTGCCAGTTATTTTCATTCTTTCAGCTTTTTTTTCCTTCCTTTCAGCTTTTCCATTTAGGGGTCGCCACAGTGGATCATCTGCCTCCATCTCACCCTATGTCTTGCATCCTTTTCTGTTACACCAACCTTCTGCATGCCGGCAGATAATTATTTAAGCTAAATTCTGACACTAATAATGTATAATATTTAACATTTTCACGTCTTAAGAGTATTTGAACACATTTCCATTTGCTGAAAATAAAGCAAAGCTGAGTCTGATTAAAATGTGATTAGGTTTCTGTTTGATCATAACCCAAAAAAGCCTTAGATCAACTGACGTTTTGGCCAGACGATGGCTCTGTGACACATCAAGGAAAAACTGACTGCCAAATGATTTTTAGCATCATCTGCCTCAGCATTGACCAGGCCCTTCTTTTTCAAGCACATTTCATATGCAAACTGTTGTTGGAATCTAGATCCACAGCATCTTCATCTGCTCGCTTCATATCACTGACTACTGGCAGACTTTGAGTGTGTACTTGCCTTAAAACCAAAAGACTACTCTGAGTATGCAAGTTATCCTTAGCCAAATTGTGATTTCACTTCACAGAAGAGAAACTAAGTTGCCCGACAGAGTGAAGCTGCAGCTTCCAGTGATTCAGCCAGGTGCTGCTCTAGTTGCTGTGGATGCTGCTGCTGCTTTAGCTGGCTCAAGTCCAATCTCTCTGCCCCAGCACTCTTCTGTTTGTTTTCTGGTGTCATTGTCATTGCCCATTGGATGGATATTATCACAAATATACTGAAAACTGAAGTAACCATGTCCTCTACTCTGCAGTAATTACAACAGACAGACTGTTGTCAACAGATACAGTTAATGTTAATATTTTTGACCTCTGAAGTCTGGATTGGACTTCTTTATGTTAATGTTTCTGGCTTATCAAACATTAACATCAGCACTGCAACAGCTACTTTATTGCCACAAATGCACAGCAGCTCATTCAGAATATGATTTGCTGAATTATTTAATAAAAATTACTGTGTTTACTGTGTGGGTTACCATGGGAAATTAATAGAGATATTTAGTAAACATCTACAGGATAATTTAGAGTGTCCTCATCAATCCTGTAGTAAAAGTTATGATAATGTTGCCTTCATGTCTGCAGTTTATCTCTACTATTATTTTGCTGCTTCTCATCAAATGTAACTTAATAATATGACACCTGAATGTAATTATTTTTCTTGTTAAAAATGAGCCTTGAGTGAACATAGTTTCTATAGTTTGTATTGACACAATCCCAACAAGTTAGTGTGCAGAGGTGGCCATGAAACAACTTATTTTCCAGTGTCTGACTCTGACTTTTGCACAGCCAGTACAATCCCTCAACAGAAGAACAAGCCAATCAATGTACTAGGAGCAAGTCTGCATCCACAGCAGCCTGGCAACAGCAGGTAACTAGCCACATAGTCAGACAGTAGCTGATGGCTGCACAGAGAGTCAGCCAACAGCCAGTTAGCAGCCATCTGGCCTGCCAGCAGCTTGTAACTAACTACTGAACTCCATCAGGCTGTTACCAATCAATCACAAGCCAACTGGAAAAAGCCATAAGATAAGGTTCACAAAAACAACCTCACTGAGTCAGAGGTGAGGAAAATTGAAGCATTACAGTAGCTAAGTAGTTTAAGTCACCGTATGTTGTTCATAACTGATCATGATCTTCATCTGGCTCATTCTTTGAGCCTATTTATGGTCTCACCAAAATGCCAGAGGGTGAGAACAACAAGCATAAAGAGAGAATTTGCTAAGATTTCAAACGGTAAAGCATTGTTACTTGGGAAAGTTTGCATATGTGCAAGCGTGTTATGTAATATGGGGCTGGAGTTTGGTGTTCTAGATACAATTTCAAGGAAGCAAAAATAAGTTCATAAATATGTTCCTTTCAGTGGCCAAAATGAAGCAAAAAAAATAAAATCATACAAATGACAAAAGAAAAACAAAAAACAACTAAGCAATGGCCAGTGAATTAATCCTTAATGTGAATAGTTTGTTACACTGATCTGACTTCAAAAGAAGTTACTGGACTCAACTTTGATGCATGCATTAATCATATCCCTTAAATACATCATATTCATTGCACAGATACAATTTTGTACATGTTTCACAGTACAATCACAGACATAACCCCCACATCCAATGCATCCAGCACAGTTAACAGGTTATTGCCTGTAAAATGACAAATATCACCTTCAAACCTTCAGCTGAATGAGCTAAAAAAAAAAATAAAAATAAACAGGCTATAGTTTTACATTACTGATATATTACTGCATATTTATATGGTTTCACATTGCAACTTCACCTTTGTTGGAGGTTAAGTGCTGTGCAAAGTCCAAACAGAAATTAAAATTTAGATGCCTTGTAAAAAACACGTTTTTATATATCAGTAAAAAGTGGTTGAAAAAACAAAACAGACAAACATGACCTTTAGTCTGTTCAGTAGTGTCTCACACCAGACTTCACATATCTCTGTGAACTGTATACGACACCGCTAGCTAACATTTATCCCAGACAGCTGAAAAAAAAAATGGCAGCCTGTATATCTTTTTTCATATCAATAGCGCACTGTGCCAGGGAAAATGTCCACAGATAATAGGCATGCTTGGTAGTAGTGATACTGTACATGGCACATAGCACAGAAATACTAAGTAATATTGCCTGACACAGCACTCTAAATCTCCATGCACTGCATCCAAGTGTCTGAATTTTCTCTTTGACAATATAATCCAATCATAGACCAGCCATCTGTTGACAATGCTGTAAAAATTAGCACTTGAGTTTACATGTAATTTAATCTTGGCAGTAAGATTGAACATTTCAACAGTAATAAAAGAATAGCTTAATAAAACTGATTAACATCAATAAAAATGATTTTTTTCCCCAACAGAGAAACTGTTAATGTTATTCCTTCTGGTACAACACATGTAAACACACTGTGGACCCCTTTGATTTGGTCTTCAGCAGTATTCCTTTAGATTTTTGTTTAAAACACTGAAGAAGAATCACTTACAGTATATAAAAGCAGCCCATATTCTGTCACCTGATGCCCCAGTTCCACTTTTATAGACCTCTAGAGAGCTTGTTACTATATTTCTCAGTCTGTGGGAAAATGGGTTTAATCTAATAAAACTGTTCTCCTAAGAAAGCATGACTGCAAACCACTTACTGCACATGCTACACATGGATTTAAAGAACAAGAAAAACACAGAGGAAACACAGGTATCATTTGCTGAAACAGCTGCCTGCTGCAAAACTAATATGGTTAGTGAGAGTATTTAGAAGCCACATTTCCCATTTTTTAATATTTTGTAAGTTCAGTTATTCAAGTGCAGCTGTGCTGCACTTCTATCTATCTATCTATCTATCTATCTATCTATCTATCTATCTATCTATCTATCTATCTATCTATCTATCTATCTATCTATCTATGCATTAGTTTTTTTTAAAGCTTTCAAAGCTCAAAAGATACATCTGTGTTTTATTTTTTTATATGATATGTCTGGATTTACACGATATAGCGGATGGTCCATGACATCCTACGGTGTGAGAGTTTAAGCCAATGTGACTTGAGACACTAATGTCAACTCAAAACTGGAGAGTTTAGAGATCTGTCTACATCTATCTATGATAAGCTCTTTGTCTTTCAGATGACAGAAGCAACTTTTGAGTTTATCACCACCTTTTTTCTGGAATAAATTCCAAATATTGAGCTGTCAGCCCTAAAACACTCAATCTTTACAGCAGCTGTTTAGGGATTTTGAAGCCGGGATATTACCACCCTGATGTCCAAGATAATCAACCAGCAACTGCTGGTAACCACAATCTTCCATAGATTTCATAGGCAATTTTAAAGGTGCCTTTGGTAGAGCTGAGGAATAATGCACACCAGAAACCCCATATGATCTGTATTAATATTCTCAAAGTAAGAGAATATTACTATAAACTGTTAAAGTGCTCTATATAAGATATAAGCAACGCTTTGTAAAATATTTATTATTTGACTGAATTAATCTAATACATAGTGATGATAATAATAGCTCAGAAAGAAGGACAATTAAGAGCTATGCACATTGTAATATAGTAGCCACAAGTTACCCCATTTACTTTAACTTCACAGTAATGGCACTTCACAGCATGTGCTATGAGTGTACATGTCTTACAACAATGTAAATCACACAAATCAGTTTTTACCTGGTATTTTCAAGAATTACTAATTTACAGTAGCCACTGATGCTGATACCAATTTACAAATTTACAGTAAAATTTACAATAATATTTTAAATATTAAAAATATCAAAATGTTATTTAGAGTAACTTCATATAGCCTACCAAAACTGATAGATGGAACTTAGGTTTTAGTTGAAATAACATTTCTCAGTTTGATCTTCTGTACACAGCACAGGACCATGTTAAGTATCTTTTAAAAATCTTTAAAAAAACTTGTTACTTTACAGATATGTGCATACATGGTCCTGCTAGTGTGACCACCTATATAAAAACATAGGTTTTGGCTGTTTGCTGGTCAATAACACTGCCAAGGAGGAAAGACATCACCACTGGTCTTGAAGCTCATTATTCTATATTGAGAAAGACTATTCGCAAGTGGAAAACAGTTGCCAACCTTTCCATCCTAAGGTCAGACTATGCATTGCTTAGAAAAACTGGAAAACAAACAGACAAAAAAACATCTCAGATGCTACAGTCCTCATTTAATGCATATTCAATGCTGAAGTTCGTGACAGTGCAATTAGAAAAAGACTGAACAAGTGTGGCTTGTTTGGAAGGGTTGCCAGGAAAAAACAGCATGGCTTAGGTATGCAAAGTTGCATCTGAACAAACAACAAGACTTTTGGAACAATGTCCTTTGGACAGACTAGGCTAAAAGCTTTAGCAGTCTAGCTGCTGTTGTTTTGAAATTCTAGCACCGATGTCATTCTTTTCCTTCATGGCCCACCAGTAATGTGGAGCTGTTGTACTAAGTTTGCAGGTGTGTATGATCAAATCTGAAGTGGGGCTCCTGGCAGCCGACAGATACCTCTTATCAGCAAGACCCAATTTACATTGAACTGCTTTTTTTCGGTTCTATTTTGTGTTGTTTTGTTGCTGCAAACTGTAGAGGGTAATAAAGAAGAATTAAAAAAAAAAATCTAAATAAAATGCAGAACAAAACAACAAGTACCCTGCGATGCATACCATATTTTGATGACTTACAGTTTATGGTGTTTGATTCCTTTTTAATTACTCCAGTAATAAAATGCTGAAATGAAGAATGTGGTGGGTCAAAAATTAAAAAAAGAAAAAGAAAAAGAAAGAGTTAAGCTTGAAGTTTACATTAGATTTGTTGTGCTTCAGTGTGTAAGCATCAGTGCTGTTAGACACAATAGACCCAAAAGGAAATACACTGCCTGAAAACATGGCTATCAATCATCGGCTCTGTGGAAAACAAGACCATAGTTGCTTATAATAAGCAGACAGGGGAAATATAAGGATGGCAGCAAAACAAAAGTAGCAGATTGAGGTGAAAAAATGATGGAGTGGATACGAGGGGTGAAGGCAGAGGAGAGTGGAAAACTGACAGAAAGAGTGGTGAGAAGAGAATTATAACTACTGTATGTAATTACTGCAATAACAACCTATTTACCCTGTGTGACCAATTTTAGTTGGTCGATATGACAAGGGGGAAAGATGGTAATTGGTGTCCTAAGAACAATGCAGATTGAAAAAAAAAATGATGAGCCCATCAACTCAGATGAAGGCAAAGCGCGTGTATGTGTTTCTGTTTAATTGGGTGCTCATTACAAAGACTCTGCAGAGAGTCAAGGAAAAGGTGTGTGTATTCATAACAAGCTATATTAGCGTGTTCTAGAAAGTTAAGTTCTGTGTGTTTAGAGTGGCAGTATTTAATTTATTTATTTAGGTTCTTTTGTGTGTGTGTGTGTGTGTGTGTGTGTGTGTGTGTGTGTGTGTGTGGTGTGTGTGTGTGTGTGTTTTGTAGATGACAGAAAATGACAGCTGCTGGGTTATACTGGATCTCACAGCTTGGTGAACACTGACCGAGGATAATGAAGTAAGGCTGCTTGCTGTTCATACTGTCTCACTTTATGAACACTCACTATGCCAGCTTCTGTTAAAATTTCTAATCATTTCTACTCCACTTATTTTCAGGCTTTTGTCCAAAGTTGTTTTATTGGTGCTGATCATCACAAGTTGAAACCATGTGCAAGTGTTTGTGTGTGAGTAAGTACCAGCTCTTGTACGTTTATTTTTGTGCAGACCAATTTGAATTTTTATCAGTTTTAGAAAGACAAAACCCCCCAAAGCATTTTGCTTATAACACTGTTAGATAAGGGGAGGTAGAAAAATTAGGTTTATGACTAGATTTAGGTTATCTTAGGGTTATATGGCGTTCAAGTGGATAAACACAGTAAATGAACAAAATCTTAAAAAGGCTGTAATTAAATTTAATTAAATTATATTAATTTAATTATGAATTATGTTGTTTGTGGCAACAAGGACAATTAAAAAATGCATATTGAATGAATATGGCCCCGCATGTGGTTATACCAAAAAGTCATTAGTGAAAAACACACTTACCATAATATCTTCTTGCGATGAAAATATATCAGTGTTGTGTTCTGAGGTTGTTTTTGACTACAGTTACAGAAAACATTTCCCAGGTCAAAACTGGTTGTGTCAAAAACTGAACTGCAGATTGAGAGATGTGACACTATTTGAATGCAGAATAAAGGTCTGTGAGGTGTATTATGAAGCAAGGTTAATACCTTAATGAACCGTGTTGAGCTTAAAGTCAGAGTTTAAGACGTACCTTACTAAAATCACAGAATGAAGCGCATACTATGTGTCGCATTGTCAATGGAATGTAAATGTATTAATCTGGTGATTAATTGATCTTATCATTAGAAGACATAGCATACATTTCACTGCTATGCTGATGACACCCAGCTCTATCTATCCATGAAGCCAGATAACACACACCATTTAGTTAAACTGCAGGAATGTCTTAAAGACATAAAGACCTGGATGGCCGCCAACTTTCTGCTTCTTAATTCAGATAAAACTGAGGTTATATTACTCGGCCCTGAAAATCTTAGAAATATGGTATCTAACCAGATTCCTACTCTGGATGGCATTACCTTGGCCTCCAGTAACACTGTGAGGAACCTTGGAGTCATTTTTGACCAAGACATGTCCTTCAATGCACATATTAAACAAATATGTAAGACTGCTTTCTTCCATTTGTGCAACATCTCTAAAATTAGAAAAATCCTGTCTCAGGGTGACGCTGAAAAACTAGTTCATGCATTTATTACTTCCAGGCTGGACTACTGTAATTCATTATTATCAGGAAGTCCTAAAAACTCCCTGAAAAGCCTTCAGCTAATCCAAAATGCTGCAGCAAGAGTACTGACAGGGACTAGAAAGAGAGAGCATATTTCTCCTGTATTGGCTTCCCTTCATTGGCTTCCTGTTAAATCCAGAATTGAATTCAAAATCAAGCTCCTCACCAGTGTTGGGTAAGTTACTTTAAAAAAGTAATTAATTACTAATTACTAATTACTTAGTCAATATTGTATTTAAAATACTTATCTAATTACTGTGTCAGAAAAGTAACTTAATTACTAAATAAGTAATTAAACTAAATACTTCTTAAAATCCCTATAAATCTTGAGTGGACAAACAATAGAAATTAAACTCTTTAAATAATAAATAATTTTTTTTAAAGACGGAGACTCTACAGTACGCAGCGGTAGCATGTCTTCCGCAGTGTAGCCTGCAATCATTTTTTAAGCTCACCTTTTTAAGCACCTTCTGTGCTGCTGAAGTAAAATCAAGTTTTGCCTGCTTAGCAGGAGTTGCCGCGGTGTTATCCATGGATGATGAACAAGGATCACTCAGAAGTGTTCGTCTATGCTCTCGTGTCAGGCGCTTCAGTAGATTACTCGCGCTATTAACAGCAGCCGATAGTTTTTTCTCCCCAGGACATAGCTTACATATTACTGTAATATTCTTGTCTGCTTATTTCAGAAAAGTGAAGAGACGGGAATATGTCCATTTCAAAAAACAGCCACTCGCTTCAGCCGAGTCTGACAGCTTCCGCTTTAGAATACGACTATGCAGCAAACTGGCGCGAAATGACGTTCCAGTTTGGAGCTTCCAGTTTGGATTCGGGAGACAGACACTAACTCTACTTTTAAGATTAGGCTTAAAACTTTCCTTTTTGCTAAAGCATATAGTTAGGGCTGGACCAGGTGACCCTGAATCCTCCCTTAGTTGTGCTGCAATAGACGTAGGCTGCCGGGGATTCCCATGATGCATTGAGTTTTTCCTTTCCAGTCACCTTTCTCACTCACTATGTGTTAATAGACCTTTCTGCATTGGATCATATCTGTTATTGATCTCTGTCTCTCTTCCACAGCATGTCTTTATCCTGTCTTCTTTCTCTCACCCCAGCCGGTCGCAGCAGATGGCCCCGCCCCTCCCTGAGCCTGGTTCTGCTGGAGGTTTCTTCCTGTTAAAAGGGAGTTTTTCCTTCCCACTGTCGCCAAAGTGCTTGCTCATAGGGGGTCATATGATTGTTGGGTTTTTCTCTGTATCTATTATTGTACGATCTACTGTGCAATATAAAGCACCTTGAGGCGACTGTTGTTGTGATTTGGCGCTATATAAATAAAATTGAATTGAATTGAATTGATGCAGAACATGTGTAATTGTTGTTATACTTGATTTCAATCTACTGATAAGTCTGTTTTACTCTGCTGGAATTGCTGAAATGAAATTGCAGTCTAGTAGCTGCAGTTCCAGCAGTGTAAAGGAGACTTAGCAACAGATTAGAATCAAGTATAGAAACATACATTTTGTGAATTACCAAATAAATAATGCACATTTCCATGGCAATGTGATGCACAGTTTGTGCTTTTCATTCAGTGGTTTTAGTAAGGTATGGCTTAACAACTTGCTCATAGAAAATGTAGTCCCGCAGCAGAGAATCTATAATGCACTTAAACAATGTGTAAATCAAAGAGTCAGTGAAAATACCACTTCCAGCCAATTTTAAATAGAAACTGACCAAATTCTGTGTTCAGCATAAGTTATCACAGTGATTTAGCCAAGTAAAAAGAGATGGAAAACTCTACCTTTCTGAGCTTGACATAGCTTGCTGAGCCAATAATCTCATTTTGTAGCACACCCACAGAGCCTGATGCACTGGACTGTTACAAATATCACTTCTTTCTTCTAGATGCCAGCATCATAAAACAGGGGATGGGTTTAGTGGATACTGAGGTCTATATCCCAGAAGGAAAAAAAACAAACAAAAAAAACAGGCTTGAACATGTGAGATCCTGGATTCAAGTCACTATTTAGCTGTATTTCTTTCTTCACATTCTTGCTATTTAATTTTTTATTTATTTCATTTTATTATATTTAATTAAGCAATAGAAGGTATGCAGAAAGTAGGTCTTGAACACAAATCTTTTGGAAAGTCTAACTTTCCTTTAAAGTCTAAAGTCTAACACTGAAGACGTACCTAAAAATTGAAGTAAAAAAGATAGAGAGTGTCAAGGTCTGGCAGCCCTTGCCAGTTGACCTGCTCATTGTGTCCATGTATTATTATTATTATCTTTTTTTGTCTGGGCTCCCCTCCCAGTCCCCTATTTCCCCGTTTGTGTGTATTTGTGTTTGGACATGTGTTTCAAGAGTCATCAGAGTGGGAAGAGTTCCCGCGCTGAAGTCAGCCACACCTGCTGCTCATCAGCCCTCGCCAGCTGCAGCTGATTGTCATCACGGGCAGTCTCCCTACTTAACTGTGTGGCTGAGTTTCAGTCGACGCTGGATCGTTGAGCTTACTCGTCAGTGCAGTCTGGGCTCGATAGTGAAAACTTTGTGTGTGTGATGCTCACCAGACTAATCTATGCGTTTTGTCTTGCTAGGATTTGGGAACAGAGTTTGTCACGGGAGCAGAGCCACTGTACAGATTGGGATTTGGAATTTCACGATTCACGCCACAGACACGAGCACTGTGTGGGATTTCGGCCCTAAATGGGTCCCACCTAGCCGACATTACTCACTGCACTCAGGTGATTTAGCAAACGTTGTCTGGCAATCATGTGGAGGAGGTCAGCTTGTTTCTGTTTTGGGCACCTAGTACTCCTTCGCTGTTAGGTTATCCTTGGCTTTACTGGCATAATCCCCAGATTGAGTGGGACCAAGGGCCACGTCTCTGGGTGGAGTACTTGGTGCCACGACAACTGTGCCTAGCATTGCAGTATCCAAACCTCCCGAGCAGTTAACTAAACCTGACCTCATCGTCGTTCCTGAGATGTATCACAATCTGGCCAAGGTCAATAAAGATCTGGCTCTATCACTTCCACCACACTGACCTTATGACTGGAGCATAGATCTGTTTCCCGGTGCTCCTCTGGCTACTAGCTGGCTGTACTGCCTGTCTAAACCCAAA
This sequence comes from Pelmatolapia mariae, assembly GCF_036321145.2. Taxonomy (NCBI): domain Eukaryota; kingdom Metazoa; phylum Chordata; class Actinopteri; order Cichliformes; family Cichlidae; genus Pelmatolapia; species Pelmatolapia mariae. The sequence continues at coordinate 30,828,417 of NC_086233.1, forward strand.
AGAGAAACGACGGAGCACTACATCACAGACTCCTTAATCATTCGGCCTTCCACATCCCCGGTCGGTGCGGGCTTTTTCTTTGTCGAAAAGAAGGACAAGACCCTCCGTCCCTGCAAAGACTTCTGTGACCTAAACAAAATCACCCTAAGGAATAAATATCCCTTATCTCTGCTGTCTTCTGCATCCAAGTTACTGCAGGGAGCCACCATATTTTCCATACTCATCCTCCGCAGTGCTTACCAATTGGTTAGTATCTGAAAGGGTGACAAGTGGAAACCTGTGTTCCATATTGGTGGAACACAGGTTGTGGGCAGACCTGGCCAAATCAGGGCTGTGGTGGAGTGGCCTGAGCCAAAGAATCAGAAGGAGCTGCAAAGATTCCTGTGGTTCACAAACTTCTACAGACAGTATATCAGAGACTTCAACAAGGTGGTAACACCCCTAACCCAACTCAAGTCACCAAAAATTATGTTTCAGTGGTCTCCCTGCTCAGCAGGCTTTTAACCGGCTCAAGCAGCTGTTCTCCTCCGCATCCACTCTGATCCCGGTGGAGCTCAACAATTGGGTAGAATAAGGTAAATTAAGTATATCAACAAAGTTAAATTGCATCCCTATGCTTTTTTCTCTTGACGTATCTCTCAGGCCGAACAAAACTAACGTGGGCGATCGCGAGCTGCTGGTCATCAAATTGGCCTTAGAAGAATGGAGGCATTGGTTGGAGGGAAGTGAGCACCTCATGCTCATCTAGACGGACCACAAAAACCTGGTGCACCTGCAAACTGCCAAGCACCTGAATGCCCGTCAAGCTAGGTGGGCACTGTTTTTTTTTTTTTTTCAAGTTTTACCTTACTATCATCTACAGGCTTGGATCTCGAAATAAGAAGCTGGACGCTCTTTCATGCCAGTTTGAACCGCATCAAGAAGCTTCAGACAGAGAGAAGCCCATCCTACCCATCATGTGCATAGTAGGCTCCCTCACCTGGGAGATCGAAAAGCTGATTCAGGAGGCTCAAAAGAATGAACCAGATCAGGGGTCAGGACCCAACGGCCCACTGTACGTCCCCACTGTGGGCCGAGGCAAGGTCATCCACTGGGCAAACATGCCCCAATTTGCCTGCCACCCCAGTAAGAACTGCACGATTCAGTTTCTTCAACATCTGTTTTGGTGGCCGTCTTAAGTGAAAGACGCACAAGAATACATGGCCGCCTGCTCTGTTTGCACACAAAATAAGGTGCCAAACACTCCTCCAGGTGGCCTGCTTCGACCACTACCTACGCCCAAGAGGCCATGGTCTCACATTGCCATGGACTTTGTCACAGGAACTGCCTCCTTCATCAGGTAACACAACCATCCTCACCATCATTGACTGCTTCTCCAAAGCCATCCACTTTACTGTTCTACCCTAAGGTGCACACTGCCCTCGAAACTGTTAAACTGCTTCTGTGCAGCATCACAAGTGCCGCTGCCACGACTTGTGGAGGACCACACGGGCAGCTCTCCTCAGGTCAGTGGAACAGAACAAACATCTCGTAGATCGACATCGTTCCAGCTCCCACCTACTAAGTTGGCCAGAGAGTATGGCTCTCTATCAAGTAAGTACCTATGTGAACCGAATCAAAAAAACTCGCACCCCGGTTCTATGGAGGACCACATTTTTGAATTCCAATTTAATAAACTGATTTTCAAAATGCTTTTTTAAAATTTCATTTGAAAAACCTTTTTCGAATTCCAATTTAATAAACTGATTTTCAAAATGCTTTTTAAAATGGCGATTCCACTCCTCGTTTCAAAATCCATTTCCCTTTTCTGTTCGCTCACGGATTAGCTCAGGGATTAACATTTGGATTAGCAGCTGGATTAGCAACTTCATTTTAAAAATCCTGCTGCTATTCAAATTAGCCAAACTGTGGGATGTAAGGAGCTCTCTGATTGGTTGGACAGACACAGGCTGGCTGCCTGGATTTTTCTATGCTGCCGTTTGTGCTCATAGCTTTGCCCTGCTAAGAAAGCGTGTCTGCTTGTCCAAAGGCTGTTGAGCCTCGGGATTTGCACTAGGCTCGAAATTTTATGTCGCAGCTGTACAAGCTAGACGTAAAATTTTCATAAGCTAAAATGACCTTAAAATAACGGGGCTACGTGTGGTGATGCTAGCGTTAGCCATGTTAGCACGTTACCTTCAACAGGTGGTCGGACTGAGTAAACAGGCACACAGTCAGCGGTCCAGCTCTCCGTTTCACTGCAGGGTTCCTTCATTCTTCACATATTTGTGTCGAGCCGAGTGTAAATCCCGAGGCTGAACGGCCTTTGGACAAGAAGACACGCTTCTTAGCAGGGCAAAGCTATGAGCACAAACAGCAGCATAGTAAAATCCAGGCAGCCAGCCTGTGTCTGTCCAACCAATCAGAGAGCTCCTTACATCCCATGGTTTGGCTAATTTAAATAGCAGCAGGATTTTTAAAATGAAGTTGCTAATCCAGCTGCTAATCCAAATGTTAATCCCTGAGCTAATCCGTGAGCGAACAGGAAAGGGAAATGGATTTTGAAATGAGGAATGGAATCACCATTTTAAAAAGCATTTTGAAAATCAGTTTATTAAATTGGAATTCAAAAATGGTTTTTGAAATGAAGTTTTTAAAAAGCATTTTGAAAATCAGTTTATTAAATTGGAATTCAAAAATGAATTTACAAATGCAGAATTTATTCTACAATTCATTATTTAAAAACAGAATTCTTTATTTCGATGCGCATGGCTCTTGTGGTCCTCCATAAGCCACAGTGTGGGGATTGTCACATTGTTATTCACTTTTGTTCACTGTAAATTCACTGTCTCCTTTTGGAAAAGACCTACGTTTGGGTCTTATTTTTACCACAGACGTGACAGAGAGAGAAAGAGATCTGCACCATGGAACTGTTTCATAGTGTAAGGCAGTGACTGGAATAAGTCACAAGGTGTTGCTGTTGAGCTGCATATGTATGTATGGTAGATCTAAGCAATTTTGACCATTTGTCCTCTGCAGGACACCGTAGTTCAGATTTCTCGTTCGCGCGGGCGCCATCTTGGTTCAGTGTTTACTGTGATTTGCAAAGGTAAGCACTGTCAGTGGTGTACTGCATTGGTTTTTTGTTTAAAAATAAGTGTTCCACTGTGTAAAATGGCGGTTTGCTAAGCATATATTGTGTTTGTTGAGAGGTTCATGTACTGTCTGATGAGAGTATGAGCAGTTTGTGTGCATGTTGCATTTTGTAATATCTGCCGCAATTTCGGGCTACATTCCCGCTAGTTAGCAGAGCACTCATTCGGGCAAAGTAATGCAAGATGAAGCATTAGCTTTTCAGCTACAGTTTGCTGGTAGTTCTGCTATGTTAGTTTTGTGTCATAGACATTCCTGAGACCGAGGAATTTTGTAAAGACATGATTATTTTTATTTAATGTGTTTTTTATATATTTGTTGTCGGCTTTCATGTGTTTCATATGTGTTGATAATCACGCAATGTGTTTATTGTGATTTGCAAAGGGCCAGCAGCAGAGTTGGAGTGGTGTTTGCCCCAGCATCTGAATAAACGGCGCGGTCCGAGCCACAAATTGAACGCCTGTGTCCGACTGGTCTCTCTACTGTGCGCCCCAATCCAACACAAAATTACACAACGCAGAGTCCGGGGTGTAGGGAGGCCCCTGCACTGGTTGGGTTACAATAGTATAACCTTCACATACTTTATCCAAAGCAGACTTTCTGCTGAATCACCCACAAGTTGTGTGTCTTTAGGGACTTGCTAGCTGGAGTAGCTTTTAGCTTAATTATTAGCATCATCCCACTTTAGACAGAGCAGCTCTCATTTCCAGAAATGGACAAATTTATTAAACCTCCCAAAATATGTCTATCCAGAGTTCAGTCGAGGAGGCAGAGTTGCAGTATTACACAACTCTCTGTAGCTTCTCTTCTTCTGTCTTCTCCCTCCCAAAAAGCCCATCTCCATCTGCTCCCAGACCACCAAAAAACACAAAATCAACAAAAAATGATTTAAGCATAAAAATTAACAAAGACAAAACAATACAGCATCCCCAGCTGGACCAAAGAGTAAAATAGAAGAGAGAGACCTAATTTTTACAACCCACATTTAAGTTCCCATTAGTAAATGATTTAATAATCAACCAACATATTGTTGATTAATTATAAAATCAATTAGAGAAACCTGGTCTCAGCAGGATGAATGTCAAAACAGTTTAAATGGATTATCACCTCAAAGTCCTACTAACTGTCAGAATCCTCGAAGCGCAGGCCAAGGAGGAGGACTAGCAGCAATCTTTCACTCCAGTTTATTTACCAACCAAAGACCCAGACAGAGTTGTAATTCATTTAAAAGCCTGACTCTTATCCTTGTACACCCTCATTGGAAAATTCAAAAAACAGCTTTAATTGGTGTTATCTATCATCCACCTGACCCTTTCACAGAGTTTCTATCTGATGTAGCACTCAGCTCTGGTAAAACAATTATAGTAGGTGATTTCAGCTGAAAACAACATCAGCACTGCCCCACCCGTCACTTATAACCACACTCAGGGTACTGTCCTGAAAGTGGTATAGAAACTGATCACTTACTGTGTTTACTTTGCATGTTCTCCTTGTGTTTGCATAGGTTCTCTCTAGGTTTCTCCCACAGTCCCAGTTACTGGATTTAGGGTATACTAAATTGCCCATAGGTCCAAGTTGCTGAAAGTTTTTCCTTCCCACTTTGCCAAATGATTGCTCATAGGAGGTTGTCTGATTGTTGGGGTCTTATCCTACAATGTAAAGCACTTTGAAGCAACATGAAGCAAGATTATATACCTTTAGAGCACTTCTTATACCATCCAAATGTCTCTCCAGTTATCTTTGGGGGTTTTTTTTCCTCAAAATTGTATGAGTATAGGAACATGTTTCTATAATGCAACAAATCCATATACTGTATATGTGAATGTGATAGCTGTGTGTTTGTGTGTCTGTGTGTGAGACTGTGGATGCAAAACAGAAATGGTGAGTAAATTTAATTTTTGAATAAACAGACCATGAAATAGTTTGTCAAGATCTGATGACACTCCAGCTGTCTCAGATGTTCTGTCTGGTTGAATTTAAAGCGTGTTTGAGGATTTATGTATGTTGTGAAATAATTTGCATGAGGTTGGTTGTACAAGATTGTGAAACCTGTAGTTTGTGACTCACTCCTTTCTCACTATATGTAATGATTTCACATAACTGCATGTATCTGTGTCAGTAGTTTGTTTTTGCTTTATGAAATTTGGAGAGAAATGTATATGCATCTTAGCACATGTGCATGTGAGCATTGAACAGTTTCCTATTTGATGGCTCATGTACAGGTGTGGTTACGTGAGTGTGTGTAATTGAGTTAGAGTTGACATTGCGTTTCATATGCATTTGAAGGCAGATGAACAAATATATAGTGTCTGTCTATATATTCCGGAGCACAGGAACTCCTGGATACTGGGAGCATACTCCTTTGGATTTTTGCAAGCAGTATTTCAGTGACATATCAACAGAGTAACATAGAGCCTTCCAAATAGCGCAAAGGGGGACATCAAAGCTGTTAGGAAACATCAAGTGTTCTGCAAAAAACCCTGAAATAAAATCTTCACTTGCTTTATTGCCTATTTCAGCTTGTTTTATTCCTACAGGACACCTGCTTTGAGTTTTTGATGTTGTTTTGAGATCTGACTTTTGTCATTTCAGCAGACCAGTATAAATGGTTGCAATGTTGTGATGATATCACAGTTCATATGCACAATGATGGGCTTTAGCTGTTCCCAGGATTGCATTTTTCTGGGCAGAGACCTCAAATGTGGAGCCTGGAATCTGCCAGAACCACTCTCCCACTTTGGGGGTTACAGCCTAAAATGTTTCAGTTGTGCTACTTTGGACTTCATATTTCACATCTGCTCCAGTTGTTCCTTCAGCCCCTTGTATTTCTGCCGAAGCTGCCATTTTATGCTCATCATCAACTACCACTGTGTCTGGTTGGTTGGCCAACAGCTGCTTGTCTGTCTCAAACTTGTAGTCTCACAGGATCTTAGCCCTGTGGGGGAACTTCTAATCCATAGGCAGCACAGATGTTCCTTTTCACCATCCCAGCTTGCATATTAAATCCTGCCACTATCTGTGGGACTGTTGCTGGGACATGTTTGCACAACCTGCAATTTGGGCACTGTCTGTTGTGGTAGACCTCTGTCTCTATGGCTCAGCTAAGAATAGGTGCTCACTGTAAAATATGTACTGACTATTTCCCTGAACAAAGTTAAAAAAAGGAGTTAAGCAATAACAGGAACAACTGAGTCCTGGTGTGCCCTATAGCTCACCTGTCTAAGCCCCAGCTGATATGCTCCTTGCCATCCCAAACACACGGTCTCCTTTCCTTCCAGTCATTCCACTGCCACTGTCTAATAAAAAAGGCAAAAACCTAGAGGTTATCCAAAAATTCTGTTTCAAGATGATTTCACGCCTCACGCTTCAGTATTGTTAAGATCTGAGATATGGGGTGGCCAGTTTATAACTGATAATGTCCAATTGTGCGTATTTCTACCAAGGTATGCTGAAAAATTAAACTGTTGCCAATCAGGTGTATTCTATAGTTTAATTTACAGTGGATCAAAATCTTTTCGGCATTCATAATTCCATCAATTTTGATGAGTTTCCAATATCCCTGGCTATAATGCAGCACCAAACCATGACAGAGCCTCCACCGTGTTTTATAGATGACTACAGAAACTCGCCACTTTCTCTCTTCTGACCTCCTATGTTTGAAGCACTGACACTGATTTTTAGTGCAGTTCTTTTTTAATTGGGTAAACCTCACCTTTTTCTCAAAGTTCCCTTTCTTTAGGAACAGCTTTTTCACAGCTACTCTTCCACTTAGACTATTTCTGATGAGCTTTCAGTGAATAGGAAATGAAAAAAGCTTTTTTTAAGCCTACCACTTCTTTTATCCTCCACTTGTCCAGTTTCCTCACCTTATTAAGGACATGCTGCAGAGTATACATTGTAAAAATATCTAAAAACATAAAAAAATAAATAGAAACATATGCTGTGATCCTCTAAGCCTTCTGAAGGCCTTTTTAGTTTTTATCAAATGTATGTTTTACAAATTTTATGGATTACTATACACTGTTAACCTCTACACAGAAACAATACAGGATTAAATTTGGCAAGAATAGACAGATTTGAAATAGCTAACCGATGATAATCGAACTGAAGTTCTTATCTAGCTTCTCTATGAGTACTCTACCATAATAGTGTACTCATAGTGCCCTCTGTGCACACACAACCATGATGATTTAAAATGTGATAGAATCCAACTTTCTTTATCCTTAATATGCCCCTCCATCCCTCTCCCCTGCGACAAACCTTGCCTTTGCATTTATATTCTTGACTGCCATCTCCCTCTCTTGATTTTGGCAACGGGCCTCTCCGGTGTCTGAGATTGTCCTGCAGTTATCTTCTGCCCAAGCTTTGACAGATTGCCTCCTGGCAGGACCTTGTCTCAATATCACTAAGGGATATCAGCTTGCATGTTTGTGTAAGAAGATGAAAGGCAAATTAACAAAATTTTAATTTCAAAGATGGAAACAGGGCGATTAGTGGGTGGAGGCGGGGCAAGTTTATTGTAAAACATTTTTAATAAACATAAATTTATAAATAATCTGCTGTCAACACCAAAACCAGATTGCTTCAGTGTAATTTTCTGGGAGCCACAGAATGAAAATATACATCAGACAAAATGTAGTTTCACATTTTTCTGGTTAAAAGGTCAGAGATTGACATTTGGTGGAGCTCTCCATGGTGCTGAAATACAGAAAGCGTGATCCGCAGTGAAGTAAAGGTTTTACAAAGTTAAATATAATAATATATTACTACATGACTGTATGGAATTAGTTTAAATTGTATTGTGTAGGATATTATAAGGTGCACACAATGCTAGTGAGTTAAAAGAGAGTCACAGACAGATAGATGTAATATGACTTAGTCAAAATTCAGTTAAATAAAACATTTGGTATAACTAATAAATTAAGTAACTTGTAAAAAGCAAGCAAAGAAACATAATCAGTTGAGACCTTGTCCCACAGAGCATGAGCAAACACAGAATCATTCCTGTTAAAGTTTAACTATATTAACACCATTTTTGGATAATATTTCAAGACAACTGTATGGCTAAGGTTATTAAGCTTAGGCAGTTTTAATTTATGCATGAAGGAAAAAATAGCACTTTTTGTATTAATTTGCTGAACGTGGGAGGCGATATGCTCATCATCCAACTCTAACACAATAACAATTTATTTTTTTATTTCTTCTTTTTTATTTTATTTTTTTCAAAATAGACAATTTGTTTTCTCATCTAGCTGATCCTAATTGAAATGATGTGTTTACCCTGAATTGTTAACACGGTAAACAAGTTTAAACACTCTTCTCTTATTCCCTTTCTCTGCCAACTTTTGTGTTGGCATTGGTTCAGCACTGAAATGAAGTGAGGAAAGATGTGAGACATAGCCTCCAGCACATTAAAAAGGTATTAATAGATTAGGACCAAATGACAACACTGCAATTGTTTTGACAGTTCAAAAATACAGCAGACACTTTTAGCTTTGACAATTATACAGTTATAACAAATTATAATAAAAAAAGGTCTATAATAAAATTATAATAAAGTGTGCAAAGAATACAATTTTTTCTTCATTGAAGTTAGCAATATAAAATGCACAACATTTGTACATAGCATTTTAGAAAATGCTATGTACAAATGTTGTGCATTTTATGTTGAAGAACAGAATTGACTTTTCAGGATTTCTTTACCTCGATGATTGAGCATGCATCAAGACAACATCAACACAGATTTTCCATGGTGCTGCATATAGCTTAATTAGACGTCATTTTTGAGAAAAAATTTTTTAATGCTAAATGATAGTGGGGTACACCCTGGACAGGTTGCCAGTCTGTTGTAGGGCTAACAGTTAAACTAATTGCATGTCTTTGGACTGTGGGAGGAAGCTAGAGTACCCAGAGAGAAAATGTAATCTTCTAACAGAAAGAAAGGCCCCAGACAGATGGTGGATTCAAACCCAGCACCTTGTTGCTGTGAGTCAACAATGCTAACACACAGTACCAACACACCCTGCCTCTCGCCCTATTGCAGCTGGCATATTCTCCAGCGCCAGAAGGATACTTATGTATTGAATGATGGATCAAATGACAATAAAGAAGAAAAGGTAATCTACTTAAATATTAAAATATTAGCGAGAAGAGGAAAGTATACGTACCTCCAGGATTAGAAATTAATATCAAAGTGTGATTATACTGCTTTCAATTTATGAAGTGTTAGAGGGCATCATGATGCAATTTAAACAGCAAACATCTGTCAAAGTCTGATCAAAAACATATTTGGATTCCAGCGATAGTGACACAAATCTGGCTGTAAAAGCTTACAAAAGCATCTCATTGATGGTTAAGCCGCTCCAGTCCACCATTAGACAAACTGTTTATGGGGATAACACAGAACAGCAATGATGTGCTTAGAGGAATATTAGAACAATATTTAGTGAACAGGTGAGCACCAAAGTAAGTTGAATAAAAAGTGTATTTGGGGAAAGAAAACAGCGCTTCAATCTGTTAAACATAGTGGTACCATCATAGTTAAAGCCTTTGTTGTTGTATCTATACAAAGACAAATTGATTTTTGCAAATTCTAAAAACCTGCGGACACCTTTCCATTAACGGAATCTCAAGACCTAGTGTCCCATATATGTCCTTTCACGAAAAGAATTTATTCAGTATGGTTCAAATTTTCTGCTTCTGCTCAAAAAGGTAATGAAATCTTATATTTATGTAAAACAGAGAAGATTCAAAAAGGGTTCACAGCATGTGATGCCGTTATAGTTCCCTGTGTATCGTAATACTGTATTTAAAATCACATAAAAGATCTGAGAGGAAAGACTGAACACACAGAATACCCTTCAGCTTCAACAAATAACCTGATTATAACCTGGTTATTATAAATGGTGATTGAGTAAATGGACAAAATAGTATGGAAAAAAGCTGTGCCACTCCATTTCACTATACACAATTTCAGTGTTAATCCAAGCTACAATAAACAATTAACTGTAGATATTTTTGAGAAGTGATTACCCTGCCACCCGTGACTGCCTGCTTCAGTTCAAACCACCCTCATGTCACACGTATCGAAAATCATTTACTAAGTAGCAGCCCTGAGGAATTCACACACTGAGAAAGAACAAACACAGACAAACATGCTGTGCATTGTCCTGCTGGCAGAGAGAAAGGAGGACACCAGGAGAAGTCTCCATCGACCAGCAGTCAAACTTTTAATAAACACGTTAAATCCTTATGGATCCTCCCACTGAGCTGCCACTAAATGGCACTCATGAGGAATTAGCACTAGGCAAGATTAATTGGCTGCCTGCAGAGGAGAGGAGGGAAGAGAAAAAAGAAGGAAGGAGAGGGAAATCTGAGCTGGATGAAAGGGAATAAAAGGAGAATTAATAAAAGACTACAAAACAATAGTAAAGGAAGAGGGGTAAGGAAACTGAAGAGGAAAGACAGAAAAAGACTGAGAGGTGACAAATAGAAAATTAGAGCAGGTAGGCAGTGGGATTAAGAGAGGAAGTGAAGAGTGGACAAAAAAAAGAGCAGATGAAAGCTCTAAGAGGGAGCAAATGCATGGCAAGACTTTCGATTCAGGGTCACCCCAAGGAAACCTGATGGAAAATTAATAACAAAATGTCCAAATTATCATTAAAGATGGATTAGAACATCTTTATGTTCAGTAGCCAGTCATTCATCAGCCTGCTACTGTGAAAAACTAATTATAAGTAATTCAAAAGTTTCTCAAGAGATATGTCATGTCAGACAAGACTTTTTATATAGGACCAAAAAAAGTAAAAAAAAAAAAGAAAGAGAGAAAATCTTTTATTTATGATTCCTTCATGTCTAAAATAGGAGTATCACATGAGTAAGCTTTAATTTCCTTCAAAGTAGAGAGGAGAGCACGTTTTTAGATGGTAGATTTTACTAAAAGTGTCCATCAATGTGCCCCCGACCCCCCACCCCATTTATTTTTTTAACCACAGTAGAAAGCATTTTAGATTTTTGAAGTGGTATTGGATTTTCCTAAACAAAAACAAACTGTCTTGTAGATCCCATTGTTTTTGCAGGTAATAGAAACAGACAATACATTTCCCAAATGCTTTGTACTCTACGTGGTGCAAAAGCATTGCAAATGCTCATTTTTTGTGGTTCCAAAAACAAACACACATCAGTTGCTCAAATTTAATAAAACAAGTCTGTTTACTGCTGTGGGTTTGCATTTCTGATTTAGTCATTTTCTGTTTTATTTTGAACTCTCACTTCGTTTATTCACTTTGTTTATTTCAGTGTGAACTTTCTGTCTTTTTTTGTCCCTCCACTTATGTGTATTTTCATCGTTCAATATTCCAATCAATCATCTTGGTTTACCCCACAGACCACTAGAATATCAGCAGCCGGGTGCCCAATTGTCCTTGTAGTTAAGCCTTCCAGCTATTTTCAACAATGTTTTTCTTCTTGTTTTCATGTTTCAAGTTGATGTCCTTCTGTAGTACATTTGTGCCTGTTTCCTAGATTTTTGCCTCAGGCTTATCCCTTGTTAATCTTGCCTTGTTATGTTTCTGGATTCTTGCCAGTTTGGGGATTTTGCCTCTCATTTGATTCCTGCCATAATTGTTTGACATGCTGACTGACTACCCATGCATGACCTCAAGCTTGTTAAGTTTTTGGATTTTGACTTTGCCTCCCTGTGGTGTTTGGGACATCTCCTCTTGGTAATGCTCCCAAATGCAAATGGCTCTGTGAGTCAGTCAAAATGTGATATATTTTGCTCATCTTGTACTCATTACCAATCTTATCAAACTTAATGTCACAGCTGATCTAGCTGGACATGATTCACTTTTTTCCTGACTTAAGAGATTGTACATTAGCTTTCAGCTGGTTATATTCTTAACAGCAGTCCTCTCTGAAACTAACCACCCAAAAGAAAAGGCAAATTGGATTCCTTGAAACTGACACACAGTGTGCTCCATAACGTTTGGGACAAAGACACAGTTTTTGTAGTTTTGCTTTTGTACACAACCACAGTGGATTGTAGGTTAAACAATTAATATATGATTGAAGTGCGGACTTTTTAAAATTTTTATCCCTCATTTTGAAGGTCTAGCGTTATTGTCATCACCCCGCCCCTGGGCATGTGCCCAGGATCTCCATTGGACAATCTGGCCAAGACGGACACCCAACCCAGGCAACATTTTCAAATTGATACCATAGCAGTGTCTTCCAAATATTTCAAACAAGTTTCAATTTTGTTGATGTCAGAGGATAAGTTTACTGGAAAAGATAATGCAGCCTTACCATAATAATGCTAATCGACCTAGACCTTTATTGCAGTCACCTTCTACTGCAAAACACGAGGTTTTACATTTTGCAGCGCTGTTTCGTGCTTATTACACAGAAACTACCACAGGTAATTGAGTGGTAATAACTTAGAAATGACCGCATTATTAAGTTCTTGTTTCTTCCTTGTTACTCTACTATTACCCCTTTATTACTGAGATGTAATAAAAAGTGCTACCTAGATTTCTACTAGACCTTTATTGCAGTCATCCTTCTACTGCACCAGATTATTGATTTGGTGCTTTTCTGGTTTATTTGGATTTTTAGCCTAATGATGGCCTCTGTTAGTCACACTAACCTGTTTTGGGACCTCATGTTTAAAATTCAAATTCAGAACCTTGAATCAACTTCAGATACTATATATAGAGAAACAGTAGCAAGAAAACTGAGTGACCTCTAACTTCCACAGTAAAAGCTTCTCAGTATCAGTGTACAAAGCAGCTCCAATGCTTTAGTTTAGACACTGACTAATAAATTTGAGGCATGTTTTGTATGCATGCTTTGTTGATTTCTGGATGAAAAGAAATTACTTGAAAGAAACAGTTACTTCAAAGTGGGTACCCTTTGGAAGTGAAGAAACAGACCTGAACTCAGTGCAGGTTCACATGTGATTTGTAAAACTTTATTGTGCTTCGTGCACCACCTTGTGATCAGCTTCAGTGTGTATATAAATTAATCAAGGAAAATGCTACCATTTTACCATTTATTGTTGGCAACATTAAATGTTACTTGTAATTTTTAATGTGCTTGTCACACTTTCCACTAGACTTTTTAAAGTCCAGTAAAAATATAATCTTATTTCACGAAAGCACAGGCGGGAGCAGTTCAATGACATTTACTCTTATATGTGCTAAATAGTGTAGTCATATGGTTTGGTCTCAGATGAGTGAACTGCTCTGTTGTCTCAAATTCTCTTCTCTTAAACACACCATGCCCTATAACTGGGAGAACAGATGGTACTACCTGACTCACAAACTAAAACACACACACTGATACACGCTTATGACTTGCTGGGTCAACAGTGAAACACATGGTCTCATTTTAAGGTGGAAATGTACACGTACATCTCTCTTGGTATAAAGTAATCCTTGTGGTGACAGCTGTGAGTGTGTAACCTCCGATCTTTATCAAAGTGTGTGTATGGATTATCAGTCAGCATGTGTTCAGAGATCTGCTTCATCAACATATGGTTAATTGCTTTATCAATTACCCATGAAAATGTTAATGTGAGTCTCACTATCAATTATTTAATCAGATATATAACTTATTAATCAAACAGAGTGTAAATTAGCATGAGTCAAGGGCAAGTTTAGTTTTAAATCCGAAGTACTTAAGCACAATAACTCATGATCTAACTATTGATGAAATTACCTAATTTTATCCGTTAGGATCTTGGCCTCTCTAATGGTAGGTTTATACTGCAGGAGTTTTAGGGGTTATTTAGCCTCTACTCACACTTCCTGACTTTTGAAAGAAAAATATATTTAATGTGTAGTATTGTTTGACATTATAAATGGGCTCTGGAAGTTTATGATTATGAATATATCAGCATTTTTTACTCCTGTCAATGAGAAAGAGACTAGTAGCTGACAAAGAGAAATAGGAGGACATTTTCAATAGTGCCAGCAAAACAAAACTGCTCCATACAGCTATACTATAAAGAGTCTGTTTGCCTTTTGCTTTTGTTTTCCAATGCAACAATTCCTAATGTTCCAATTCTTTTTGATTTCTGTCATTTTTAGTTGTGATAGGTATGTAAAATCAAGCACCTAGCAATGCCATTTGCCTTTACAAACATTTTTGAAATAACTGGTTGTTCGAAAGATCTCTGTGCCTTCGAGTGCAGTACTGAAAAAGGGTGCGACATCTGCAATAAGTCAGTTGGTCCAATTTCTTGTGTTTTAGAAATGTCTCTATTTATTTTAACTGCACTGTTGCAAAGCGGACTACAGCAACTCAGTGACCCTGTGCTTTATCTAGACTTGTAGTCAAGACCGCCTAAACCGAGACCAACACAAGACCAAGACCAGAGGGTATCGAGACCAAGACAAGACCAAGACCAAGTCGAGACGAGACCAAGACCAAGACCGAGACAAAAAAGTCTTTAAACTGCAGCCAGATGCTGCTTCGTTTACAGGTGTCAGGCATATTTATGTGTTTTTGCTTTCGCACAGCCCTCCTCACCGCTGTCTACTGTCTCACTCACTTACTGAGAGGACAGACGCACGCTCCACTTGACTGTCGCGTCTCTCACCCTCTCTGTTTTTCACATAATGATATTATCCTATATCCTCGCATGTGATTGGCCACAATATGGAGGGATTGGAGCATAGCTGAGCCACTGTGTGAGCTGAGCAGCGAAAGGAAATTAAGTGAGGAGCCGACTCTCGCTTAATGGGAGTCGACTCTTCTGATTCACTACAAAGCACTCTCTAAGCACGGCTCTTAGAGCTGATGCTTTTGCGCATGACACATTATCGAACGTTACGTTGTGTGTTTAGAAATGACTGAAAGATTAATAGGCTCTGTTTTAAGTTTTGTTCAAAAAAGAATGACTTCATATAGGAAAAAATTATATATCACATACGCAGGACACCTTAAACTAGTTTTTTAATTAAGCAGCAAGGCAGAACAAAATCAGGGCTGTATCAAGACACGAGGACTAAACCCCAATTCAACCAGACCCAGAACTGATCCGGAAGTAAAACAGGACTACAACTGTTCAAAATCAGGACTACTCAGGACCAATGTTCCCTCTAATTTTTCATGCGTCTGAGCGAACACACAAACTCCCTGAGCGATCCCTTGGACCACTGTGAGCGACATCAAATGTGTGCACTGTGGTCATGCCAGCATCTAATCCATCCAAGTTACATGGTTTATTAAAATAATCAAATTACAGCATTTACATTTATGTTAGACTACTTTTAAACTGCTTTAGCTCATTTACAATGAAAATGTAAAAAGAAATCTAGCCATTGGCCTGTGTAGTATGTTAACACTACTGGAAGTAAAAATAACTTGAACTCCAATTTCAAAAACACAACTTTCTTTTTTCTTTTTTTTCTTTTTTATATAGCTCTGACTTGTATTATGAGTATGAGTCTGTGGTCTGCGAGAAAGTCATGTAAATCTCTGTCTGCAAAATACAGTATATAATGACCAATGCTGGGCAATTAATTATATAGTTACTCCTCAAAAAAGTAACTCAGTTTGGCAAACAACAAAGTTTTTTGCAGCTATTTTTTTTAATGCAGCCAAGGCATTTTTAAATAAACTATTAAAACTATTTACAGAACAATCAGCTGTTCTGCATCAAATTTGATGCCACACAAATTATTTGTGCCACTCCAAAAATAATTTCTGTCCACTATGAGATAAAGGAGAACAACAGCCTGATACCTGCAGGCCTGACAACAGGAGATGTGTCACTCCTGTAACACCTGTAACATTCAGCAGTCGCCTCATTGTTCTGACACACACAACAAAACTATTGACTACACTACACACTAACTACACAAGATTTGCGCTAAACGTCTCAAATCTCTCACATCTCAGAACATCGCCGTCACTCCTAAAACTTCCTCCCTTTTCTTAACAACTAGATGCCACGTTGCCATACCATTTTTTGATTGGTCGACATGGTACTTTTTTGGACGAATAGGAAAGAGAGAGGGGGGTGGCGGGTTTGTTTTTGCTCACAGGTGGAGAGCGCTTTCGAGCCTTTTTTCTTATAAAATGCCGTTTTTACCGTTTCTTCCCACAGTAAATATAAACAACGATAGTATTCAGGAAGAAAACCAAACATTGCAGATATTTTTATTATAACTCTGGTTTTACGTGGCCTATCAACACAATTTAAAAACTGGTATATAGTCCACACATTTTCCGTCAATTGTTCCGTCTGTCCTGCTCACATCTCCAATGGTTGTACACGTTGTCATTAACGTGGCTTCACTCCACATCAGCCACCCTGCTTTGCTAGCTAAAACTCCAGTGTCGGCACATAAGGACGCTGTCATAGCCTGTCAACCACGTTGATTGGCTGCGTATACGAATGTGAATCGCATTATTGGCTGGACTATGGGATAAGGTGGCATCGTTCTAATCCCATACGGGAGCAGCCAGTCACTTACTGACTAACACTGCAAAACAGAATTGTTAACGTATTTATTTTAATTTCAATTCAGGTTAGATTTTTTTTTTGTGCGCAACACAGATTTTCTGTGCGCAGAGACCGTGCCAGCAGTGCGCAATTGCGCACGTGCGCAGCTTAGAGGGAACATTGCTCAGGACTTAACCAAAACAGAAGCAGAATCAAAACTAGATGATAGTAGCACTAAAAATCATCATAGACCTGCACTACACTTATTTTTTAATTCTACCAAAGTACACTATTTAGATTCAGAAAAGTTTATATAATTATTTAGCCTTGTTGTGCAAACAAGCCTGCATAACTTAATAAATATAGAATTTGAAAAGTAACAAATGGTATCTAAAAAGATACACTAGGTACTAGATACATGTTCTGATGAGTTTTGGCAAACAACCATTTGACTAACATGTCTGTCTCACCTGGCTCTTGTTCCATCTCTGTTCTGTCCTAATTCTCCTCTCCATCTCCCTCTCTGTTCCTCTCTCTCCCTCTTTGTGCCGACAATCAAGCCAAACACCAACATTATCAAATATACAGTTGAAACCAGATATTTACATACTCTTCAGATAAAAACAAAAACACTTTTTTAATTGTAACAGCAAATCAGACTAAATGTTTATTTTTTTAGATGGATAAATATAAAAAACATATTTGTTAAATTTAAGAGTAAAGAGAGAAATTGTCTGTTTTTCTTAATTGCAAATGGCACCAAATTGTATTCAAAATTGAGTCACACTTATGGAGGTCCACAATTCTTTTCCTGGTGTTTTGGTTGATATCTCTTGATTTTTCCATGTCAAAGAAACAGGCTCTGTGTTTTGGGGGTGCCTTATATACATCCACAGGTGTGCCACTGTGGATGACTAAAAAGACTAAAATCATCTCACTTTGGTAATGTAAATATAATATGGCCAATATTATATTTATGTCAGATTATTATGATATATATATATATATATATATATATATATATAGATAGATAGATAGATAGATAGATAGATATAGATATTACAGGATATATTACAGCAGTGAGCTTGAACTCTGTGTCAAAGATTCAAGTTGCAGTTATTTATATTTCCTATCACCTTAAATCTTCACTCAAAGACAAGTATCTTTGACAGTGTATATACAGATGTATTATATATAAGAGACAAATATTGTTCGTTTAATTTGTTGGCATTACTAAATTTGGCTCAATGCTTACATATATGTATAAAAAGGAAAATGTACGAGCTGTGATAACTGTTTCTGATAAAATGAAGAGTAGACTGATATATTAAATATTCCTTTATTGGGTGAGAAAATCACACCATGTCAAAACTGCTTTAAGTCATACAGAATAGATGTCAGAGCCTTAAACAGGCTGACTTCTGCTAAATGGGTCAAACTGGGCAGAAAGTATACAAACACATAACATCCTTATAGAATATGATGTAACACTATAGATCAACTTACCTCAGAATATATAAAGCATATAAACAATTACAGCAATATGATGCAACAAACACAGCAGTACTACTAATCCAAAATACTCAAAGCTTCATAGAACTGAAACAAACATTTATTTTTAGCTCCATTCTGCTGCTGATACATACTTTAGGTTTCTGAATATTAAACTTGTTTCTGCCTTTCATAGTGTGTAACTTGAAGGCCCTGAGTACTTTCTCCCACATTGAAAACACTGGAATGATAAAATGATTTGAACATTACCTAATAAGACTGATTCAGGACAGACAATTAGTTATTTTAAACTTTCCTAGCAGTCCTTCACAAACAGGGAACAGTCTGTCTATTCTCTCCATCTGTCAGCTGCTGCTGGCTCTTCCTCCTCTTCTTCCTCACACACTGCTGAGTTTGTCCTGGTGGATCATCAGGGGTGCAAAGCCTCACAGATGATGTGCAGCAGTGGGTCCCTCAGTCTGTCCTCACTCTGGACACTTGTAGTTGTCACACATGGAAATCAAATGTGTGATAAGCTGCAGGATTCAAACACAAGTGTAACTTATAAATACATGTTCATACTTTTATTCCACAATCAGAGAGAAAGAAAAGAGAGAGAGTGCAGGACAGACAGGTGACAGTCTCAGGTGTACACACTGCTACAAAACAGCACAAGAGAAGGAGGATTTAGTGTTTGTGTTATTACGAGTGCTAAACACGAAAAGTTCCCAGATGGTACAGTGGACTGCAAACTGAGCAGCATTAACTGACTTTCAGCTTGTTGTGTTTGTGGATATATGACTGACTTTAACTATCCATAAAATCATCACATTCTCTGTAAGATTAAGGTCAACTATTGAACGGCGTATATTTTAAAGTAAAGGCTTTAAAACCAAGTTAACGCTGAAAGTACAAACATCGCTAATGTCACATAACTTTGCCGACATGTGGCCAACAGTAATGTTTTAATGTTCCTCATTATTAGGGATGGGTACCGGTGTCTGACATAAACCGTAGTAACCAGACCGAAAAGCAGCGCACATTTTGGTGCTTTATTTCGGTGCTTTCTTTTCCTGAGCCAATTCTAGCCAATCATTTTACGTTTCCGAGGATAGTAGGCGGGTCCAGGTACGTACGTTCTTTTAGAGCAGAGCTACAGATTAAAAACACCCAAGGCGAAGCGGTCAAAAGTCTGGCTGTACTTCGCAGCAAAAGATGCAAACTCAGCAGCCTGCAACAAGTGCTTTAAGGTGATACTGTGATACTGTCAAAGGAGGTAACACCTCAAATCCGATGAAACACCTGGCAACGCATAGCGTTTTTTTTAAAGCCGAGAAATGCGCCGTGTTTGATAGCTTGCTGCAAGACCTCACACCGTGCACATCTACTGCGGGTGTGGTGCCTGTTATCGGACCCGGAGTTAGCAACATCCCCCAAGAACCCGAAGAGGAGAGTCCTAGCCCCTAGCCCTGCCAGTGTAGCAGAAATGATGACGGATGATGATGGCAGCAGCAGCCGTTCTTCTCTGCGTGAGTAGCTTAATGTTGTTCGTGTGTAATTTACGTTGAGTAGGCTAACCACGTTATTACATTAATGCATGTAAGGTGAACTAGCAAACACCGTTGTAGTTACATGCGGCTGTCTTCTTGTTTGATGGCAGATACTCCCTTCACCCTGGCCAAAAAGGCTAAAATGACCAAAGAAAAAGTGGGAAACAGCTAAACATGAGAGGTTTTTGGACAAAGTTTGTGTTTTTTCCATTGTTTAAGCACTGCTTCCAGCCAAGAACGATACCATATATGCCCTATAGCTGCAGAAAAGGCTAACATTGTTATCTTTTTACAAAAAAAATACAGCTGAACATGAGAGGTTTTTGGACCAATTTTGTGTTCTCCATTCTTTAAGCACCGGTTTGAGCACCGTTTAAGCACCGGCACCGTTTCAAAAGTACCGGTTTGGCACCGGTATCGGATAAAACCTAAACGATACCCATCCCTACTCATTATTAAACATTCGCACATAAATAAGTGACATAATATTCAGTACTTACTTTTGAAAGTTTAATCTTCGGTCACTCCACTTCAGCCGTCTGCCGTATTTTTCGGCAAAAGTATCCACACCCACTGCCGCGCTATGAATTGTGGGATATATGGGACCACGACGCGTACACTGGACCACACTTCAAATTTGGGGAAATCGACGGAGCATTTGGAGTATGCATTTGGAGTACACTTCGGATTGGGACAGCCGTCGTTGCGTCACTGTGACGTAATAGGTCTCAAAATGCGTACTCCGGAGCGTACGGTCGCTGGATTGGGACACAGCCATGGACTCTACTAACCTATCAGAAGCTTCTTAAGCTCAGAATGGAATCGTCTGGAGTTTTCTTATTAACAATAAACTTAGTGTATATGTACTCCTAAATTTGATGAAAGTTATAAAAAATAGACAGCTCTCTCTCTTTATTCTGACATTTAACTAATTCAAAAGATACTTCAATATTTATTTATCTAAAAAAAAAACAAGTTTATTCTAAATTGATGTTTAACAGTAAAAAAAATGTTTTTATGTTTTCTCCCTAAAGTGTATGTAAATATCTGGTTTCAACTGTGAATATACTGCTGTGTATTGAAATTCCTCTTGTTTTGCATAGAAATATACTGAACAACATACAAAGCATAATATATAAAATAACATCTACCTGAGTTTTTTCTTTGAAAGAAGCTCCTTATGTCCATTGTTGTGTTCATCAGTACATAACTGAAACCAATTTAGAGTGCTTTGTTTAGCCGTGGAGGGTAACAACTGAAAATATGAAATAAACACACATGTAAGCTAAGACTCTCTAAAAAAACAGCATTGTTGTTCGGCTTTTCATTTCGCCATTTGTTGATTCACTCGAAGAGCAAGTAACGTAATATGGGTCAATTGATCATTTTGATATCAATCTTTTGTGATACACCGTCATATTTACATTATTTGTACAGTACGAATGATTTGCTTTGGTACCTGGTCAAACTTAAGCTCTCCTCTGTCTGCCTGGCTGCACTTCTCCTACAGCAAACTCGCAGGCAGCAGCTTCTCCCCCCTCGCTCACATGTAAGTGCTGTGCTTAGTCACCTAGTGCCTGAGCTCGGATCATACCAAAACAAGGGGGAATTTACGACTGTGCACTATGTGCTTCGAATATTGTGTGTAGTTTTTGTTTTATACAGTTGTCAGTCAGGCATCTAACTATGAAACAAATTACACTCCAAAAGACCCCGGGCTTCTGAAAAAATGACCCGGGCTTAAGCCCAGTAAGCCACCCCCCCGCTCTGCCGATGGTTGACTCCAAATCTCCCGAACACTATGTCAGTCTGAGAAAGCAAGACCGAGACAGCGAGACCAAGACAAGACCAAGGGATCCGAGACCAAGACAAGACCAAGACCAAAGTCCGTCGAGACCAAGACGAGACCAAGACCACGTAAAAGTGGTCTCGAGACCAAGACCGGTCTCGAGACATCCAACTCTAGCTTTATCAGTGCTGCTTTGAGGCTAAGTGCTGTGGCACAGTGTGTAAAAGTCACCAACACTCTGCTAACCAAACAACTGCAGTTCAGAAAACTCTAGCATTAATATTAGCACAAAGGCTGTGTGGCAGAGACTTTATGGTATGAATTTCTAAGCCTGAGCAGCTCCTCCAGGTATATGTGGGCCGGTACTTTTCTTACTGCAAAAGGTCTGTTGGCTGAAAAACAAGCTAAAATCATCACCCGTACAACACGTTAACTGATATATGGTATGAAATGTTTGCCACTGACTGGCCAGTCTGGACATTGCGGTGACATTGGAGGAAGACCACCTGTCGATGGGGTGGCCATAACCGGTGGCATGAAATCAGCTGGTCCAAAGACGAGACTCAAGGGCACATCACCACCAGTGTTGGGCAAGTTACTTTGAAAAATTAATTAATTGTAGTTACTAGTTACTTCTTCAAAAAGGTAACTGAGTTACAAGATTATAAAAGTAATTAATTACTTGAAAAGTAACTATTGCGTTACTTTAAAAAAAAAAAATGTTTAACCCTCTGGGGTCCAGGGTATAATTGGCAATTTTTAACTACCTTTGATTTTCCCTCTACATTTCACCTTTAAAAACTATTTACTGCCTTGTTTGGTATCATCCTTTTCAGCACAACCTCACGTGTCCGAATTTACAGTTATGTTTTCATTTTGACATACTGTATTAACACAATTGATCTAAAATCAGACATAAAACATAAAATCCGAGTAGAAAAAGTTATATTTTTTACTGTAACAACCACAAACATGTTTAATGAATCATATTTCATAACTTTAAATGCAAATATAAATTGTTAATTTTAAAATCATATGCACAAGTTTTGCAAACAACAAAGTTATTTGCAGCCATTTACCTTTTACCTATTTTTTTTTATAACCATTTCAAACTATTTACATAACAATCAGCTGTTCTGCATTCAATAAGATACCGCACAAATTATTTGTGCCATTCCAAAAAAACTATTTCTGTTCACTATAAAGGAGAACATCACAAGCTTGATACCTGCAGGTCTGACAGCAGCAGGTGTATCACTCTCCTGTTCTCTACCTGGAGACAGCAGTCGCCTCATTGTTCTAACACACAACACAAAACTATCCACAACACTACACACTAACTACACAAGACAACACATTAACTACACACTCCAAACACGCTAAACGTCACAAATCTCTCACATCTCAAAACTCGCTCTCTCTCTTTTCTGCTTTCTTTCTCTCTCTCTCTCTCTCTCTCTCTCTCTCTCTCTCTCTCTCTCTCTCTCGCCGTCACTCCTAAAACTTCCCCCTCTTCCTAAACAACCAAATGTCATATTGCTATATCATTTTTGATTGGTCGACATGGTACATTTTTCCACCAACACGAAAGGGCTGTTTTTTGTTTTGTTTTTTGTTTTTTTGGTCACATGCAGAGAGTGCTTGCTAGCGCTGTCCTTAGACAGTAAACGTGACGAAACTATTGAGGAAAAAACGCCGTGTATATATTGTTTATCATGACTCTGGTTTTACGTGGCCTATCAACACAATTTAAAAACTGGTGTATATCACCTTGTTGCTTTGTCTTGAAGTGGTCATGTGATTGGCTTACCACGACTACTTTATTCTTCCTCAGTCAAACAGCAGCGCTCATGCGATTGTTTTGCCCCCCTAGCTCAAGGTGTTTTGCCAAAAAGTGATCATTTGCCAGAAAGTGATTGCCGACCACGGGAGCGCGCGCAGCTGCTTAAAGCTGTAGCGCCCAGATTACTTACAGCTACTTCCGTGCAACTGATATAGGATGCGGTAAGCTGAAGACAGCTTCAACCGTCTGTTTGTTGAAAAGTAGTAACGCACTGCATTTTCTTGTTAGTAACGGTAACGGCGTTGTAACGATAGAAATACTAATTAGTTAGATTACTCTTTACTGAAAAAAGTAACGCCGTTACTTGTAACACCGTTATTCCCATCACTGATCACCAACACCACCAAACCCTAATTCGGCCAGGGACATTGGCTGAGGCAGTGTAGGTGGAGGTTAGGTGTGTGCATGGGGACATACACAAACATCCCTTTATTGCTATGGAAATTACAAGAGCAACACACAAATTCAAGACTGCACTTAGCGCCCGCCTGATGCAGTCTTTAATTCTGGGAACATATTGACTGGAGTTTAATAACCTGTTGGGGCAGTGTGTGGGGATGCTTTCATGACCAATAAGCGATTTGTAGTGTCTTTGCTGTGTTCAGTGGTGACGTGAGGTTGTAGTAGTGACTGCTTCTCTTCAGTGACAGAGGCTCCGCTGTCTCCAGTGAATTATTCTATGGGAGAATTCCCACTAGAACAGTCTCAAGACGACAATCGACCTTCGACAAGATGATGGAAATCAATGTTCAAATGGTGCACCCTGACATTGCACTGACCTACCCATATTTTGTGATGGTTAGGGGCAGACTATATCAACTGAGTCATGACAGTCGCACGGAAGAGGAACACACCCAGATGCTGATAACAAAAAGCAGTGGGGAAATGATTTTCCAGACTGCTCACTATAACCCCATGATGGGACATATGGGATATGACAAATCTCTGTAGCAAATAATGACCACAAAGGGCAAGGGCCCTTTGTGGTCATACAACTAGTCTGGGATGTTGGCGTTGTCTTTTGTGGATGTCCAGACCTTTTAGAGTGTTTTTCCATTTGGGTAGGTTCTAAAATAATTGGCATAGATGCCACTTTAAAGCCTAAAGACCACCTCAGAAACCCTTGTGGAGCTGGTGGAGACTTATAATCAAGGGCAGTTTCTTTCATTTTAGTAAAAAGCTATATCCAAATGTTCACTTTTTATCATTTAATGCTTGTCAAAGAAACCAAATTTGAGAATACGGTTCCACCTTAAAGCACCCAAAAGGAATTCAGAGAGTGATTTGAATCTCCAATAAGATTGTGTTGCTGGAGAAGAGCTTGGTGTTTGATCAGCAAATTACAACAAACAGTCAGTTTGCTCTCATTTGAGATGGCGGGGAAGAAACAGATTGTTTTCTAGTGTTATCGCTCCAAAATATGAGGCATTTATATGAGTATTTGCTTCAAAGGTCCACTCCATAATTACCATAGGGAGCCAATTACTTGCTTTGCCTACACCGATTTATCACCATCTCCCTGAAATGATGTCAAAAATGTTAATGAGGGTGATATCCCACACAATTACAAACCCATGAATTTCCAAGCGTTTTCCCTGTGTCCTTGGGATAGCAGGAAAATAATGACTAAAAATTGCACTCCAGGTCTTCTGAAACTGCTTTCAGTTGCCATCAAAACAAAAACAAGATTGCACTCAGAAATAAGTGAGTGGCAAATTAGAGGTCTTGTACAGAAAAGGTTGTCGCCGTTGCTTTTTATTTTATTTTATTTATTTATCTTGAGCATTGCAATTTACGGTATTTTTGATTAGTTAACACTGACCACTGGTGGCATTAAAGAAAATAAACAAAAACCTCAATCAATTTACTTTTATCAACCCAGACACTGTTTACAGCCTCTCAAATTAAAGTTTTAGAGAACTGGGAAATTCAGAAAGGCTGCCAATTATGTAGTCATTTATCTCTTGTCAGACAGCTATAGTTTTCTAAATTAAGTTAGACTGGTAAACCACAAAGCACAGAAATGAGGGAATTCAGAACTCTAACACTATTTTGTTTTTTTCAATAAGTATGTCATTCATAAAAAGATGAGAAAACAGAGCAGTTGGAAAAAGAGGCCAGCAGCTCAAGAAAAGTTTTTGTAAAAACTGTGGACAAAACATGAAAATCATTACATTTTGCATATATGTTGGCTTCATATATTATGTATACATACATTATTTATCTTACAATTATGACTCTGTCTTTCAGTCCAGCGATGGCTCCGAGGATTTCATCTTCCAATTACAAGAATCCTGCTTGAGGTCTCTGTCTCAGATGCTCTGCAGCTGCCAGCAGCAGAAGGGGAGACCGCAATACCAGTGGAGCTAATTTAAAGAAACCCTCTTCATGTAGCCAAAGGCTAATGCTTCTGCCACAAAGTCCAGCCAAATTCTTCATCTCTGTTCGACTGAACTTTTGAGTGTTTTGGATCATCCATCCCAGTAGGAATGATATGGCCAGTATCTTTAACTGTGTTTGTGGGTTTGATAACTTGACCCTTGGATAGTATTATTATAGCACCATGTTGGTTGACATGGTAGTGAAGTGGTTCGTGCTGTTGCAGAAAGAAGGTTCAAATCTCCTGATTGACTCAGACCTGTTTGTGTGGAATGTGCATGTATATCTGCACAGATTTCCCTCCAGCTCCAGCTGCTCCCATGCATGTTAGGTCACATAGTGATTTAAAAATGTGTTGTAGGTGTGAATGGAAGTTAATGCAGTGTAAAAGTGCATGCAAATTAATTGCTGTATGAACACTTGTGAGAAAGATGAAGACGATGGCGTGTTGGTTCCCATCTGCTTAAGTCTTTTGCCAACTCAAACAGCTACTGTGGGGCTGAAATTGTGTGAGAGACAAGGTAAATTTTTTGTATGTGTTAAGTTTATGTTTAAGATCATTATCAGACATTGCTACTGCAGCTGGAAGCACTCTGTTAGCATTGTTCTAAATGGGAATTGGTAGTTAGAGAAGCAGAACTGCGAACAAAACATTGCAGGTTATTTCATCTTTAACACAGTTACTGTCTTCTTGACCAAGGCCCTTAAACCCAACAGCTGAAGCAGTGTTGCTCAATGTTCAGCAGTTTGGACTGTGAGTGTGCTATGAAACTGAGTTGACTGGACAGCTTCCACTGTGAATGTGTTTTCAACTGTCTGATTATAGTGTACCTCTAAAAGCAAAGCTTCCTCTTCCTGAATAATCCTGTATAAATTACAAACTAAAACTAAAACTAAAAATAATGCACTAAACTTAGGGGTATTATTTAGGAAATTTTAATGGCTTTAATGTTGAACACACACACTCTATCCCACACCTTCAAAATTATTGTGCTATCAAACACACTACAAAAGGCTAATTAAGAATATGCATGGCTTGGACTTAACAAGCTCATTTGTCTCAAGCTATCCACACAGTACTAACGAGGCCCTCTGCTCATTAAAACCGTTAAGCTGGAGGCCAGACAGCCCGCTGTCAGTTAGCTAACAAGGTAAATGAAGGAGGCAGCCTGTGTTGATTTTGCACAGGAATCTGGAGGTGGAAGATTAGGCTGCTTGCCACTACACCAAGACAGCAAGGCAAAGTTTGTTTGACCCAACAAGCACCGCCCAGAATTTGCACCCAAAAGAGTGCAATCGTACTAACAGGATGACTCATGCATGCATGCAGTTGCACTTGTGTGCTGCCATACACCTGAGGGTGTGCTGGTGGGAGGTTAATATGCCTCCTTGACTTATTTCTGTGATTGAAAGTATTTTCCCAAAGGAAACAAGGTCAAAACAGTGTAATGGCGTCTGCAAGAAGACAGATCATACAGGAACAAACTTAAAAACAAGAGCATGTGATTTTCTTCTTGCTGTCTGTCTTTAGGAAAAATATGAAAAGAAATGGTCAAGACCAAACACAGGACACAGTTTTGATGAATATGGATACGAATGATCTCAGGTGAATTCCTTAGTTTTCTCTTTTATTGCTATCAGCAAGTATTTAACTGGGAAAAAAAGGTAAGTTTTGTAAAATGAACAGATGTCTGACAGATGAACCGGAGAAGCCCTGTGGTCTTCACAAACCCATATTCCCAGGGATATTAAAGATTCTTCAGTCAGGGATAAAAAATGAGAAATGCACTCCCTGTGAGTCTGAGATTGAGATTTATTATAACATATTGCCACTGCTGCCACCAGAACTAAGCTTCAGGCACATTTTTGGGCCCTGGGCCTACTTTTATTCAGCCCCTATGTGGCAAAAGTTCCAGCATGTCTTAATGAGGCTGGGATCCACTGTGAGATAAGGTAAGGCAACATAAGATTAACTTTATTGATCCCCGAAGGCCAGGCATGCTAGAGGGGAAATTGAGTCATTACAGCAGCAAAGCATAGAGGTGTAGGATGGAGGACAGAGTAAAAGGGGCAACGAGGTGGTGTATTGTGCAGAGAGAATGGCCTCCAATCAGCCTTCTTAAGTCCAAGCCTAAGGCAAGCAAGGAGTAGAGAGTTAGCAGTGAAACAGTGACATGCAAGTATACTTGAAGCAGAACTTTCTTCCATGGTGACATTTTCATTGTGCAGTGTTATTGGCTGTTATTTCTCCACAAAACTTTTAATGTGTATGAAGACGTCTGCTGTATATCTCTGTGACACAAATCAAGTCCATAATAAATACTAATTCAGTGGTCTTGCAACTAACTGAAAATACCACTGCAACAGCGACACTAATATGATTATTTTTTTAATTTTTTGTTAACATTAACACAACAAATTCCATTAATTTTCTGGTTTCAAATAAGCGAAAAGCTAGAAAATTCCTCCAGGAATCAAAATTAAACCAATTTCTGATGTTCCAAACACAACACAAGTCACCCTACTAAATTATCATACTTTCTGATATGCACATGAAATTACTTCAGTGTTTCCATTGATGGGGTCAAAAGGTAAGAGGTAAATGTGATTAAAAATACAACATTGTCAACTGGGACTATGGATTTTAGATTAGATTTTTGAATGTCATATGGGATCACTTTTAGGATTAAATTTGCTTTTACTTGACTTTTACTCAAATTGTTTGGATCTAGGAACAAAAAACGGCTTCCTTGTGATTTGAAAGAGATCATAGTTTGGGTTCAAAAACATCCTTTAACTGTGTTAAACACATTACAAGCTTTGTGTGTTTACACGGTGCTGTGATACGCTCTCTCCAAAGGTGACAACAACAGCACACATTCTCATTATAGTTCTTTACAAATGCTTTAGAGGCTGCTAAACTTTAAAACATAATGACAGGCTGTCTTAACAACTTGAACAGATGACCTGTAGGGTTGTTTTCTTGGGGGAGGACAGTCTCATTGAATAGCAACACTTTTGTCTCAGGCATGACATGCAGACTGCTTTGTTTCAAATGGAGCCAGGCTTTGAAAATAAAAAGGCTGATGGCTACAAAGACTGCAATTTCATTAACCGGAAATAATAATGAATGTATTTCTTCTTAGAATGTTGTACACTGCAATTTGTGTCTACTAAGTTGCCTGATGTATTCTTTAGTTGGAATTGGCATTAGACTCAATCATACACACATTATTTCCTAAATATTTTGGTTAACTTACTTATTGTTAATGATTATTATATATATTATCTAACAATATTGCGCTTGAAGACCCTTTCAGCCTTGTATAAGGAAGACCTTCAAAAAAGCTTTCCTGTCTTTCATGCTTTTGCGGCAGTAATAAAATGTATTTATGAATTGTAAAGACAACATTGTTTTGATTGAATTGGAGAAAGGAAAAAAATCAATTTCATTAATTCTAAAGAGCATGGCAAGTTCTCTCATGAAGGACAGATGTGTTTTTGTTTTGTTTTGTCTCTGACTTTAATAAACCGTATTAAACCCGATTCAACCGTCAAACAAAAGAAGGAAAGGAGACCAAAAAAACCAACAACCAAAAACCCAGAAATGAAGAGGTACACAGAGGGAGTGGGTGAGTGGGAAAAAACAAGTGCAGAGGGATAGGCAATAAAGGTTCATGGTGTGTTAGTAAGCATGTGTGCATGTGGTAGTGGTGGTTGGGGGACAGGTATGGGTGAGCTTGGGCTGATAACCTCAGGCTGTGGTAAATAAGATTCTGTCAAAATAAGACAGTTCCTACGATAAAGAAAGGTTGTGGGATGCAAGCTACAGGTTTTCATGAATTGTGTTTGCACACTTGCCCCTCGAAGTGTTTTCCTCTGTGCGTATTACACAATCTCTTGGTCTTTTCACAGTAGCACCTGCAACCTCAGCCGCCTACAGCACAGGCTGTGGCCTCACCAGGCTATGGGCTGAAGAATAACTCACTAATCTAATGTCCCTTGCCTTCCCACTCTTTGAAAACATACACTGAAACTGAAAAACCTTCACACATGCATATGTATGGTGAGAGACCATCACACAGTATTTCAAAAAATAAGCCAATTTAAAAAAAAAAAGAAAAAGATTTATTTCGGTAACTTGTTAAGTGTCATGGAGGAGAAATTAAAATAATATTTGCCTCAACATGACTGTGGGGTCTATAATTAACTGTTAGCTCACTTTTACACATAAAGATGTGAAAATGGCTTGTCCAAATCATGCTATTATCACATCAGCCATTCAAGGAGGAGGAATGCAATTTTCACATCATTAGTTTCCATTAAACATATTGCAGTAGTGGCAGCGACAAATGAAAAGGTCAGTTTTTGAATTAATCACTGTAATTTCACACAAACTAACCAGGTCACTGCAAATATAGCTTAGTTATGCATGCTGTCATTGCTTCCCCTTTATCAGTGCATTAGGCATTTATGCATGTATTTCTGTTTGCATGATTTAAATTGCAGATGTGTGATATGATGGTAGTTTAATACTGCGATACTGAGTTCAACAAAAAGCATGCTTTTAAGTAAAATTGAGGCCTTGGTCACACAGACCTAAGAACTGATTGGTGACCCCCTGGTAAGCTCTGGTTGCTAGGGAAAGATGTGTGTTCCCTGACCAAATGGTGAGTGTTTTCCTGAAATTGCTAGAAGTTGCTGGGTGAAACTGGTCACAAAGAATGTGCTGCATCTTATCTTTACTTTGGTTACCAAAGTGTTGCAGTCACTCATAGTTTGCATGGAAGAGCTCGACTTGTCTGCAAAAACTCACTAACCAACCACGCTTGAAATAACGTGATGCAAGCTGGAAACAAGGCCATATCCTTTCAAAGTAGAAGTTGTGCATTATTGCTGAAACCAGCAGTTTCAAAAGATGCAACCTTTACTTTGAATGGCCTCTGTTGTTGGTTTACATCACACTCTTTGCAGTTTAGTAGCTGCCAAATGTTTGGAGAGAAATTGTCACCTTCCATACAACCTACAGATGACTGTGACAATTTGATTGCAACCAATATATATTGCAAGGAGGTTTTCGCTGCAGCGTTGTATACCTCTTTGTAAGCAGTTTCACCTAGTGACTCCAAAAAACCAGCAACCATTTACCATGGGCTACTATCTGGTCTTTAGGAATACATGACTGTGTTAGGAATTGACTGGGCAGTAGCTGCAAGCATCTTCAGCAGCCACTCTCAAATGCTCAGGGAAAACTTTTCCCATAGGGACGCATGGTTGCCTGGTCCCGATGAAATCTGGTCTTTAGGCTTGGGTGACTGGGGCCAAATCTGTTGTAGGGTTTATGTTTTCAATTTAACAACAGTATTTTTTTTAATTGAGCCCTAAATATAACCAATTAGTTCTGATGCTTAAGATGGATCAAAACGCAAGTGAAAACAAGCTAAAACTAAAATGTCAAACTGGAGACAATCCATGATGTTGTAAATTTATGTTGTTTACCTGTCTGTGTCAAGTGCTCAGCTTTATAGCACTAATGTCAATAGTCCCTACTTCTGTAAAGTGATATGATGATAACCTACACAAGAACCAGCTCATTTAACATCAATACTATACTATGATGGCATTACAAGGCACACAGTAACACCATAACTTTCCACAATGCCAGAATTTTTTTTTTTTTTACTATCACTGACACACCATTACTATACCACTGTTAGCTGTATCAGATCACACACACACACAGATTTATAATAATTCCTACACCGCACCTGTGGCACTTCATTACCTACATATACTCATCTTTTCTTTATTACTTATCAGTCTTATTTTGATCCCAAATTTCGGTTGTTCGTCAAAGTTTTGTTGGTAAAAAGTAAAATAGTAAAAATATGGTACCACCGCGAGTACAGCGTTGTTATCGGCACATTTGTTAGTTGAGCAGCTAATTAGCTGACTTGTCATAGCTACACTCTGTGTTCTGCGTTAACACACACACACACACTCATCCACAGATACACATGCCAGTGGCTCTGCGCATTCGTCCATGCACACAGAATAAATGGACAAGCTTGAGAGTACAACACTCAACGCTCACACAACACTGAAGTGGCAGCAGCAGCCTAATTAGAAGTAGTGGGAGCTAAGTGGGTGAATAAAACAAATGGGAAAGATGAAGAATAAAGTAAAAGACAGCTCAAGAGGCAAAAGGAATTCTTTATTGATTGTTGCTTCAATGCAGCACAAGTTTTTTTTAGGGGGGATTCTGACAGAGTGAACATCTTCCTCTGCCCAATTATAACACTCAAGCTCTAAGGAGTTGTCAAACATGGAGTATAATATGTGCTCTGAAAACAGTGTAACAGTGAAATGGAACCACAAACAGATGGGGGAAAAGATAGGGGGTCCATCAGGGAGAAAAAGCATGAAGGGGGAAAAAACGAAGGAAAAATACAAACCGAGTACAGACAAAACACTACTTACATTTTGCAAATAAAACTTCAAAATTTCTATCAAACATACAGATGAATAATGCCAGTCTTAGGAATAATGTGTTAAACAGCAATGCAGTTGAAAAGTAATACATGACATTAATCAAGTTACATCTCTGGTACAGTAATGTGATATATTACCAGTAGTCACACAGTAATTATTAATCAAGCAGGGATGCCATTACTTATGTCTTGTAAGCTCTTTAATTACCTGCATGATAGGAAGATAGAAAAAGAAGTGTAATCAAATTCATATGCATGTGCAGGATTCTTGGTACTTACACAGCACTATTCTTAATGAGCACTCAAAACTCTTTAAGGCCGCAGGCCACTTTCACCCTTTCATACATATATTCATGCAGCCCTTTATTCTATTCATTTAGGCATTTTTTACAGAAATTATACACTCGCATAATAGCTTTACACTGTTAACTGGAAGCTACATGATGATGCACAATTAAACAAAAATCCTTTTCTATCACTTAGGACTCATGACTTTTTAAACACGGTGTCACTGTCAAATCTCATTGAAAAGTAATAAATGCACTGTGTACTACTTCATCACGAGAGTGAAGTTGTGAGCTGTTTATATGTCGATTTCCAGCTTTTTTTTTCCCCACTGCAATTTTTCACATCAGCAGATTCAATCATATACATTAAAAATAGAGACACAAAACTCTTTATTATGATAACTGACAACAGAAGTGAAGAATTGCATCCGACTTTTGTGAATGTTGTTTTCTTCAGAATAGGAATGTTATCACTTACTAATAGTCATCATGGAATAGTTAGGAAAAATGTGAAAAGTTGTCAATAAGTTGTCGGAAAAAGTTTTCGATGGACATGAAACAAAGCAGATGGAATTTGTTATTTAAGGAGAGATGACGTCACCTTATTACTCAATGCATTAGTCAGGGATTGGACTTTAATGCTTCTTAAAACTTATAGTGTCTGTTAGAATTCGCATTGCTGCGAGATAGCCAAAACATGGTGTATCAGGATACACAATACCATAAAGACAATATTTTTGACTTGATGGTTATGAATAAAGTTGTTTCACTTGAAATATATTGAATGTCTTTTTATTCCACTGACCGAATTTGAACACAAGTTAGATGCTTAGTTTTTTTATTGCTATACTTTTGCTTGGGTTAAATCCTTTGCAGATCAATGTATTTCTCTGTCTAGACTTCAAACAATGGACCTAATCCCTACAGGGCGAGCTGTTAGTTTCACTTGTGCAGCATAGTCTAATTGCTAATTGTTGCTTTGTCTCAGCTGATAACACCAGTGGGCTCTCTGTGGGAGACGTTTTGGCCCATTTCTCTTTCTGTTGATTCTGTGGTGGCTCTGGTTGAGCCCTACTATTAGAACAGCCTGTCGAATTCGACGTATCTGTTGGACTCATATTAACTGTATGGACATGAATTAAAGTTCTCTTTGAAGGCCCTGTGGGACAGGAAAGACACAAGTAGAGGGTGAATTATTGGTCTGTGTAAATAGTTAGAGAAAAGACACACAGAGAAAAGAGAAATCCTTTCACATATACTAAAATATTGCAAAGGTAGATGCTTTTTCGGACGGTACTAAGTGGTAATCCATTTTACTAGCTTGTTGCTGGTCTATCACAGTAGCTCATTTCCCAATGGACCTTCCTCACAGGAGAAATTTTGATTTGTCAGAGTTGGGAAAGTACTCGGCCACTGAATCTTGGGTGCAATGTGAAAAAGGAAGACAAAACAGAACACTGAGAAAAGTCAAATGACACAGTTGTAATTAAAAGTGATCCACTGGCCAGTGATTGGATGTATGTTTAGCCCTCTAGAAGAAGAAGAAGAAAACATTCAACTTTACTAAAAGGCTTTGTCCTAGTTTAAGTTATGCCATGGCTTCATATATTTGTCTAGCAAAGTTAAAACATGAATATATAAACTCTTGTCTGCAGTCGCAGTTAAGTATTTTTCATTTTTTGTGCTGCAGAACCTTCCTGGAGATGTTACTATTTTCACAGTCAACTGGCCTCATTAAATCCATTACACTTTTTTGATCTTCCACCACAAGCCACAGGGACAAAAACTCTTCAATACAATAAGGAATTCTGCCAAAGCACTGCCTCGCCATTAGCACTTTACTAAGGAATGTCACTCTGGATGAAAACACACTTGCAGCTGAAGCAGGCTCTCAGTATTCAGTAGGATGGAATACATAAAGAGGTGAGGGACAAGCTTGCCACAAAAGGTGGAAACTATTGTGGCACTAGATATTGCTTTTATTTATAATTTTTTTTAAGTGAAACAAAGGATGCTCTTTATATTTAAGAAAATGTAAGAGATTTTAAAACAGGCGACAGTGGAAGTGGACTGATTTATTGATGAAGATGATACTATAAGTGGTGTATGACCACAGGATGTCAAAATAACCAAAAATCAAAAACAAAAAAACAAAACATGATTAACATGTTCAGAATTTTAACTGATGTTAAAATCATGGCAATTTATGGGTGTCAGGAGTGTGTGAGAAGTGATTCAAAACTTAATTGTTGAACACAGTTTATGTAATTACCTTTTAATCTCGTTTTGCTTCAGTGTGACTGCATACAAAGTGTTATTTCTATGGATTTTTTTATATAGCTATAGCTTATTAAAATTCAAACATCATGTCACAGCACGTCACATCCTAATCCGTACGCAGAAAAGAGGAAAATTTTTAAATTTGCTTATATCCTAGATTCATGATGCCATTGACTCAATTTTTATTAACTTCACTGTTGTGTCTTAGTACACCTCTCAAATGCATATGCCTTCTATTCTTTAAACCTTATCACTGGGATTTTGTTTGAAATTTGAGTCTGCCTTAATAGATTTTCATATTTGTAGCACAGTGGTTTCCTGCCATATGTCATCGAGGCTCAAGAGCAACCATAATTTAATTCCAACCAAACACAGCAGCAGGTGATTTCAGTGATTGCACCCTACTCTCTGGTTGAAGGTGCTAATCAGTGTAATCAGCAGCTCCAGTGTTCGGTTGTAAAGAAATTCAGCAAAATGTTAGCCCTCTGTGAAACATCATTGGAGGCAATTACCATAGATGAACTCACCCAGTCAACACTGACACTGAGTTAAATTTGTAGTGCAACACATATGTGATCGTGATTCACACGGGTTTTGAAAATTATGCTATTATTTCGCTGTTAGATAATGAAACAACGCAAAACAACATACATATACTCTCATCAGAGATGTGAATATCATCGTAATGGGTTTTTAATGGTTTCTTTGAACTGTTTTTTTTCCTGGTTCAAATCTTTCAAATGTCATACATCTTTAACAGCAAAAAAACCTGGAGTTTAAAATCAAAAATTCAAAAATATGTATATGTGACAACAAATATTTCATTAAATGTCTCTTAGCAAGTTGCATCTTGAGCACATACTTTTGGTAGCCATCAAGAAGCATGACACATTACATTGCAGTGTCAAACAACAGAAGACAATGCCCAAAAGTGAGAGAGAACTTTGGATCTTTGCAAGCATCTGTGCAGATAGCATGGTAACGCTAAGCTAGCCAAGAATGAATGATGTTAAAGCTGAGTGAATGCCGACCCAAGCCCAGCAGCCAGACCCTGAACTTCAACAGGTAACAAAGGCAGTGACGATCAATCAGGCTGCAGCCTATGTTTCTATCTGTTTATGTTTTACTTTAGAATCAATGTGGAGCTCGTTTTGAAGTTTCTGTGGTCAGGGTTGTTTTGTGTTGTTGACTTTGTGTTCATACCTAAATATGTTTCAGGTCATTTTACAGAGAAATTAGAAGTTAATGAGATAAGATAACTCTTTACTGTCATTGCACAGTCATACCTAATACAATAGTACAACGAAATTAGAAATGTGTAATGCAATGAGTTGTGTAACAAATTACTCTCTCCAGCAATAATTAAGTAACGTACTGCATTACTTTTAAAACAGATAACAAGCAATGTGTAATACATAACTTTTTTTTGAGTAAAGACCCCAAAACTCTTCGCAACAAAGAGTGGAAATACTTTCAACCTGCACAAACATTTGACCACAAATGTAATGTCTTTGATATGCTGCTTAGCGATGGTGGTGACTCAAGGGGGAGCCAATGAGAACCCAATGAGAAACAATAAGAGAATCGATAATGAATCGAATTGCTAAATTCTTTTGAATTCCCATCCCTAATGCTGTATGTAACAGTATTCTAGCATTTCTTATTTTACCATGAAACAATCTTTTGTTTCATTCTCTGTTCCCATCTGTTACCGCAGTTGCCATTGTGTCAGCCTGAGATACTCATCAGCCTTCTGGAAACTGACACTAAAGAAAAGCTCATATGATTAATATAACGCCTCCAGAGATGTAACTCAGTTTTATTCAGTGTTGCAACACATATTCTGTTCTTTTAAATAGAGATTTTCTACTTCCATTTCAAATGCCTGCTTTGCCTTATAGCTTATTGCAGGCATCAGAGGGCAACAAGGAAATAGACTTAAGATGAAATATCAAATAGACTCATTAGCATACAGATTATTATTTGAACATCTAAGCAATTCAATGCCCAAAGTAAAATCACTGTTGTAATCCCTTTTAAAGAGGATTTATCTGAAGTCAAGAGCATAAAGATGAAACCCTCTGCTTTCCCTTTTAAAACAAACTCTTAAAAAAATGACCAGCCTTTCTATTTTGCTCTTACTTTGTTTAAGTACTTTGATTGTGCATAAAGCACACTGACACAATAATAGGTCTTAGAAGAACATGTACTTTCAGGTTTAAGCTTACACCAGTGGTTCTCAAACTTTTCACAGTGAGTACCACCTCATAAAATATACGGCTCTTAAAGTACCACCCTTATGACCGACATCAAAGTACAGTAATATAGGGCTATTTAACACCATATACAGTTTACAAGAGACAATTTTATTTCTTATATGAATGTTATTTATTTTAACTGTCATAAACAGGATGTAACAAGTGATAATAATAACTGTACTGCATTAAAACGTTATTTTATCGATTGGAAAAAAGTTAGCGTTCATCCTCCAGCTTCACTGTGTTTATGTTATGCTAACTATAGCTGTGTAGCTAGCCACCACATAGCACATCATTATATACCAGCTAGCCCAACTTCAGTAACCCTACAAATGCCACTGCTGTTTAGTTTTCTGTCTTCATTTATGTCAGAAGTGATAGCCGAGCTGTATGTTTTAATTTTTGCTTTGGTGGTTAAGCTGCCAGATTTTTGGCTTCACGACCCTCCTTCGTGGTTCGTGCACGTCGAAGCTCAGTTTGCTCTTTGTGCCGTTTCAGCCGACGACAAAAAAATACCATCATGTGGTGGCCTCGCTGGATCCGCTGTCCACCCGTCGTGTGATGACCCTCCTCCGGGATCCGTCCACCCAAGCGAAATCCACCGCTCTCAAGGCGCTGCTGCTGCGGCGCTACTCCCTCTCCAATGCAGAGCGGGCCGAGAAACTCCTCTCTCTCTCGGGCCTGGGTGATGGTACTGCTCTCGAGCTCATGGAGAGCACGCTGTCCTTGCTAGGAACAGATGACGGAGGACTCCTCTTTACTCACCTCTTCCTCCGACAGTTGCCCGCTCCAGTGCAAGCTGGCCTCGCCAACTCTCTGCTGCTGGCCGCAAAGGATTACTTGCAGATCGCATTCTCCTGGCTACTAGGAGCTTCAGCATCCAGGCGATAGTTCCCGACTCACCAACAGCATCTAGTGCGCCCCCACCGATTCTCCCAGAGGGACCTCCGACTCAACGATGGTGGCTGGGATCGCGGCACAGCGACAGCGCTGAAAAGGGCTGTGTTTTTGTCATCAGCATTTTGGCCCTGCAGCACGGCGCTGTCTACCGCCTTGCAGTTTTAAGGCCCAGGGAAACAAGCCCACCAGCGCTCTGTAGCAGCCGCGACAGCTGGCGATAAGGAAAGGCTCATGCTCGGGGAGACGCCTCAGGAACTCTCGTGTCATCTTTGCATACCTCCACAATGATATAATATTTAATCTTAAAAAATTTTTTGGGGAGATTTCCCACGTACCACTAGAGAGAGCCCAAGTACCACTAGTGGTACACGTACCACCATTTGAGAACCACTGGCTTAGACTACATTTACCCCCTGTGTGCACACTAGCATTACATAATCCATCTGTGCTCTAGATGTTGACTGCTTTTTTTTTTGCATTCCCTGTCAACATGAACTGACACTGCTTCAATAATGGTGAGGCCCAGACTCTGGAGAGGCCAATCCATGACTGATAGTCCTTTTCCACTAGTACCTACTCAACTCAGCTCGACTCAACTTTTTCTTTCATTAGGTAGTAGTACCTTGTACTAGGTACCCTTTTAGTACCTCCTTGGCTGGACTTCCAAAGGACCTTAGTCGACCCAAAAATGTGATGTGAACAGGCTACATGCCAATGATTGACCAGTCACAGGACTCTTGGTCGCCTCGTTATAATGACCCCATGCACATTAGGTTGTGCTCAGTTGTAATGGAAAACGGCTGAAACTGACTTGAGTAGGCACTAGTGGAAAAAAGGCTGGAGTGTTCCATTGTATGTTTTCCTATCAAGGTATGCTTTAGCAGTGTGTTTGGGATGCCATACTGAAAAATGAAGCTGCTATAAGTCAGACACTTTCCAGATGGTGTACCATTGCATGGTACATAAAAATCTGATGGCAATTTTCTGCATTCATAATTCCATCCATTTTGACAAGATCCCCAACATACAGCCATCATCATGTTTTACAGATGCCTGTAGACACTCATTGTTGTACCTCTCTCCTCTACATACTAAGGATGATTTGAACCAAATCATTTTCATTTGGATTCATCACTCCATAAGACCTGTTGCTACTGATTTTCAATCCAGTTTTCATGTAATTTGGCATAGATAACCCTTTTCTTCCCGTTTCCTTTTTTTTTTTTTAAGAATGGCTCCTTCATAGCCACCATTTCTGATTGCCATTTGTGATGAGGCTTCAGCAAACAGTAGGCACATCCTCTGCCAAATATATCCCTCAGGTCCAGTGTTAATTCTTTATTAGATTTTTTTTCTTGTTCAGCCACCTCTTTTGTTCTTCACTTGATTAGTTTTCCCTCAAATGTTTTAATGACACATGACATACCAGGTTGTGATATGCTAAATCTTCAAATACCAGCCCTTTGGAACCAGCAAGGTGATTTACAAAGTACTATTTTATTCCTGGCAAACTTATCTTTTGACTTTTTTGTCGAATCAATTAAAGAAATGGATACAAATCATGTGTTCATGTAACATAGTAGTAGTTTAAAAAAAAAAGGCTAAATACACCATTTCAAATTCCTTAGCTGTCTGCTGAAGTTGCTGCTTCATCCCTTGAGTTTTTATTGGTTAAATGATGTGTGTCATATTCACATGTGAGTGGTAGGTCAGCAGTCCCAAACCTTTTTTGTGCCACGGACCGGTTTAATGTCAGAAAATATTGTCACGGAAAGGCCTTTAAGGTGTCGCGGATAAATACAACAAAATAAAATGATATGACCAAGACAAAAACTGTGGTATTTTGTAAATATAATAATAAATGCGAATTCACTGTGTAATTGTCTAACTTATTAACAGCGTCCTCCTGAAATGCGCCAACAACATTGAGAGCAACATCCTCCTCTCTGCCCCTTAATGCTCTCTGGTCGCTATGGTAACACGCAAATATTCCTTTCAAAATAAGACAGAACTACAACACAGAAAAAGATCCAGGGAAACTGAGTTATTGATAAAAAACCTGAAAACCATCAATTTCACACCCGAGCCTCAACTCCCGTGGCCCGGTACCAAACGACTCCGGTCTGTGGCCCGGGGGTTGGGGACCGCTGTGTTAGGTGACTTAATGAAATAAATCATTTGAGAAAGGTCAGGTACGAGGACTGAGTGGATGAGTGGAAATGAGTGAAAAAGCAGCCAAGTCCAATGAAAAGCCTGGAGAACTATTTGTACCAGGTGTCATGGCTGAAGACCAAACCAGATAAACAGATTCAATTGCAGATAAAAACAGAGGCACTGGTAAATGTGATTACAAGACTTTATTTACAAACAGAGAAGTACAACTATGACGTGACTATGAAATGTGAACTATGATGCTACGTGAACTATGAGATGTACATGATATTCTAAGAAGTAGAGTAGCAAATGTGACCTTTACAATAACGCTGAATACTAGGAAACTTTATACACACAAATCCTATGGTGTGGTGAAAAGGGAAGTCAGGCCGGGGAGCGAAACCAGCAGTCTTTGAGTCACCATAATGAGAAGAGACAGTGTTCAGAAGGTAATCAGGTCAGGTGAGAGCAAACATGAACAAGTTCTATCTTACTTATTGCAGGTGGGCGGTGAGATGGTGAAGGTGCTGATCTCCAGTAACTGTGGCAGGGAGGCAGGCAGGCAGGTGAAGTAAGCATGAGCTGTGGCAGAGGAGCTGCCGAAGAAACCAGGGTCCAAATGAAGGTGAGTATTGTCAGAGTTAGAGCGTGGAGATCGGATTAATGACTGCAAGCAGAGAAGGACAAGGTGAGCAGAGAATATCGCTATGAACAACATCACGAGAACTGTGATGTCCTACACTAACAGAGGTTAGGTGAAGATCTGGCGAAGAGTAGCTGCGAGCCCTGGTCCTGAGTGCTGGCAGCTTAAATGCCAACAGGTGTGGACTGCATGCTTGAACGTGGTGACTCCGCCCAGAGGTTGAACCACCGGCTCTATGGAAAAAAAACCCTGCACTCACCCGGACCATGACACCAGGAGTGCCCCTATATATATATATATATATATATATATGTAAGAAATATAAGATAATATAAGAAAGTCTGGCTTTTTGAAAGCAACATTAAAAGAAATGAGAGGTGACTCAAGACTTTTGCACTTCATTGTATGAAAAGCTTTCGTGTGTTTGCTAAGGTGGCAGTTTATTAAAAATTGTTCCACTTTATTCATTCAATTTGGGTGTAACACTCTCTGTGTCATGCAGTGACTGTGTGCAACAAGAAGGTGGACCCAAATGCAGGACTCCAGAGACAAAGTGAAAACGCAAAAAACAGCTTTATTGCTGGAATTCACAAAAAATACAAAACTGGTATGCCACATATGAACCAGGAACTAGGAAGAAACATTATGGAGGAAACAAGACAGAATCAGGGCGGAGAGGACACACCTGGAGAACACGGATGAACATAATCTTATTGATGAGGAGCAGAAAGCAAAACTGAACACCACACACACGAGACAAGGGGCTATCACAATGAAACAGAAATCTAGCACTGAGGTACAGGGACACTCTCAGAGACATAGACCAAAAGGAAGGAAAACATGGAGACATAACTGACTGGGGAAACAAGACAAACTAAACAGGGCACAGAGAGACCACACAAACACAAGGACACAGAAGGGAACTAACGCAAACAAACAAGAAAGCAAGAAGTAAATATAAACTCAGAAACACTAAAAAACCACACCGTACTCAATAACTCAAACATGAATTCTCTCTTCATTTCAAAGAAATATATCATACGTACAGAACAAATTCAAAATACCGAGTCGAAGACCCAGGTTCATGATTCTCTGAAGAAGAGGCTGGCTTCGCATAAGATCGACAGGTTGTTAACTGTTGGTTTCTCAGGTTGTGAACTGTATTTGTTTTTACTAGGACTTGCAGGGATGTACACTCCAAAAACTGAGGATTACAATCAAGAAGTAATACCAAGAATACCATAGACATTTAGATTCAGCTTACTTGCTTGAGACTTACGAATAGATCACTGTACAAAAGGTTACAAGGGCTCAGACTTCAAGTCTGAAGGGTGGACATGGTATAATTTATTTTTCATTCTGTTTGTTTCTTTTCTGTATCCAAGCTTGAGCAGTTGGTGCATGTTTGTCATTGTTTTCCTCCTCTATTCTGTTTCCTTCTATTCCCCAGACATCTCCTCTCCCCACTGGGTCTCAGCAGGAGGTCTTGTCAACTGTGAAGCTTTGTCTGCCCTTTTCTAATCTTTCTTTCTTCTACACAAGCCTCTGCATTTTTCACTATTTCCCCTATGTCCCTGCTACTTTTCAGGAGGTGGTCATGTTTTACTCTTTGACTGTGCTGTCAACCTTATTAATGGACGCCCCTACTCATCTTGTTTCCCATGGTCCTCAGTACAACTCAAGTAAACATAAATAGCATACTGTAGGAGCCGCTTTCATATAGGAGCCAGCTAACATTTGACACTGAAAAATTTATTTACTTCAGTCAGCATTTCATAAGATTACAACATCTAGTTTGTGTACAAGAGTGTGGATCACTATTGGTTTATATGTCTTATGACGCATTTAAACATTTCACGGAGAAATGTTTAAATGACAGATGTGGGTACCCAAGCCAGAGCACGACTCTGCCAAAGGACATTGTTGTTTTTCATCAGCAGGAGGCAGATGAAGGGTTGAGTAGGTGGTCCTACAGTGTGTTGTGACACATTTCCATCCACATTGTTGAAAGAAGTTGGCCATTTCCAGCCCAAACTGCCTCAAAACATGATCTCAGTTATTGGATCTCAGTGGAACACTCAGTGTGCCTTATGTGCGTTCACATATAAACTTAGAGCTGTTCATACTTCATGTAAAATATTTATTTTGTCTTACTTATATCCCAGCTGTTCCACGTTA
This sequence comes from Pelmatolapia mariae, assembly GCF_036321145.2. Classification (NCBI taxonomy): domain Eukaryota; kingdom Metazoa; phylum Chordata; class Actinopteri; order Cichliformes; family Cichlidae; genus Pelmatolapia; species Pelmatolapia mariae. The sequence continues at coordinate 30,871,245 of NC_086233.1, forward strand.
GCCAAATGTAAAAACATGGGCCAATGTTGTACTAATGAACCCAGAGCAGATACCCCCAAGTATCTGCTCTGTAACTAAAGGTCCTAAAAGGTACAGTTTGGAAAGTCTCACCATCAGATGTCAGTAGATTACAGACTAAAGTCAACCTAATTCTGTTTTCTTGCCCCTCCCAATTCAAGTGTATCATCCTAGCTACAGTGGCCACTGCGGGACAAACAGTCACCATTCATCTATAGTGCGTTTAGGCTGTCAGTCTATTGTTTACCTCAGCTTGTGTCCACATCTATTTACTCTTGAGGAGGTAAATGGATGTGAAGTCAGTGAAGCTCACTTCTTTCTAGTGACAGGGATATTGAGCTGAGTTGTTGAATGTGGTGAACTTTCTGTTGGTATGCGCTGCTGTTTTTGCCAGTGTTAGCCACTATTAGTGATACTAATATGATGTGAGAATATAATTAAACTGTTTATCAGAGGGAAAGTGTGATTTTTAGGACGCTTGAGCCTGACATGAAAATGATAATAAATGTGAACGACATATTGAGAAAAAGATGATGAACACACACACACACACATATATACACACACACACACACACACACCTACACACACACACACACACACACACACACACACACACACACACACACACATATATATATATACACATACACATACATACATACACACAGAAATGTTAAATTGTCATACAGTTTGAATGAGCTATTTTTACCTCAAATTTGTATTACCTTTTAAGAAATTCAGTCATTATTAAATATTTTACCACCACTACTTTTCATAATGTGACAATTCAGTCAGTTCATTCCATACCAATATGTGACCCTGCTTTGTTGGAAGGAAAATTTGATATCAAACACTGCATGTCTAAAGTGCTTAAATCTGACAAAAAAAAAGGACATTGAAACAACTTCAATATCAAAACATAGTCCTAGAAGAGGTCTTATCAGGCTCTGAACAGAAACATGTGTGGAGTGCCCATGGGTGTAGAAAGGGATTACACGCACATGCTCCTACAGATAAAAAAAAATAAAATAAATAAAATAAAATCCCCCTTACTTTAAATGTATTGAATGTCAATAACATTGACATTGACTGTTAAAATAAAACTAAACACTTGAGAGAAAATCAGTGTTTTACCTTCGGTTATAGTTTGCAACACTCGTGTGCAACATGGATTATTTTTGCCTCTCACTTTATGAGAGACAATCATGTGCATTGCATGTGACTGTACAATATATACATTCAGTTTAAAAAGAAACAAATGATCAAACACGTGAATTGCAAGTTAAATGAAGCCAAACAGTTCCTAAATGCTCTTTTACTGACAGTTTCACTGAATATAATGACAAGTACATAAAGTTGCTCCCTCTAGCATTATGTTTTAGACACTTTAACTTAAAGCTCTACTGTATGAGTCATATTTGCAGTTCTTCTGAACAAAAGATTAATTACTTAGCAGAACAAAATATAATTTAGTTATGGCAATACTGCCATAGCACAGTAATAGTGCCGTTTCAGGCATAGTTGTAATGAATGTAGGCTTTGGGGCAGACATTAAGGTGTATTGCTGCTTCCATATTACCTATGTTTAATCTATTGAATATTGTCAAAAACAGCCCCAGACACAGAAGGATATAAAAGCAAGGTCATTATATAAAAGAAGAGTTGCATAACGCTGCCCTCCCCCCAAACCTTTTTTTTTTTTTTTTCTTTTTTGCTGAATGGTTGACTGGGTGATCGTTTGCTCCCTCAGCACAATCACTCATCTAATGCTTCCATCACTTTTCCTTATTAAAAGTTTCCTTCATTCAGCATTAGCAAAAACCCTCATTTGCAGTTTGTGTCAATGCACTGTGGTGGTGATAAATAGCTGCTACATCTCTGGGTCAGTGCTGCAAAAGTAAAGACCTGGTTCACGATACACTCCCTAAGAAAACAGCTAACCTCTGAGACAGGCTTCAGGTGTAACTCTTCTCACACTGCTTTTGTAAAAAGTCCACCTTGCATCCTTTTTTACTGCAGAATCTGGCACAGATGAAAATGCCCTTTTTCCAATATTGTGTGTGTCTGCCTGCTTAAATTACTGTTGTTTGAGAGTCTCTGAAATTATGCAAAATACACCAGTAACCAGTAATCCAAGCGAATGAAAGAAATACAAATAAAGTGGCAATAAAGAGAATAGTTAACATGGTTAAAACAGTGTACTGTAGACACTGCATATGCTCTGTGTGAAGGGCTGCACCTTAACACAGTGTGTGATCCACTGCAAAACCCTCAAAACAATCAGTTTTGCAAAAACCATCTAGGTAGGTATTTGAAACATGTCAAAGTGATGTGAATTGACCAACAATCAGATGTTTACGTACAGTAAGCTGATAAAATCTGCCACTCATCAATATCTAAAGCCATTAGTAAACAGTTGAAACTCTTTATTCTCCTCTAGCTCTGTGAGCCTGTCATCTTTCTCTTTATTATAATCTTGTGGGACTCAACAGAAATTCGGCACAAATACTGGAGTTGTTTCTCACTGTAACTGCAATTATCCCAAAGAAATATGAAAAAGGACTTTAAAAAAAAAAAAAAGGAAAAAAAAATTAACAGCTTAAATATCTAATATCGTTATTTAGGAATTCACACCAGCAACTTATTTTGGCAGGGAGCCCAAATGCAAACCTGAATACTCCAATTACATTAAGAACAAAGACAAAGGGGAAGAAACTTAACAAGCTTTCAACAGATAAACATGTGCTTCAAAGTTTACCTACTATAAATCTACAAGTGTCTTTGTGTTACGTGAGAAAGCCATATAAAGGGAATCAGAAATGCTTTGAATCTAATGACAAAGTATGTCTCATATATTCTGTTTTTACACTTGTTTTAACATTTGGTCTAGTAAGCAGACCCCAGACTTTTAATATCATTTGATTAGTTGGGAAAAATTAAGAAAAAAAAAATATTCTAACCAAGGTTAAAATGTATTTAAAATTTTAATTCAACAACTATTGATTTTCAGCCTGAATATTAGCATGCCTTGCCCATGAGTTAATGACTGGAATTTATCTCTTGAAATCGTGATGATTAAAAAGGTTTTGATTAGTGTCTCCAAGCAAAGGATGAAGAATAAAAAAGATTCTTTTGCATGTGGCTTAATGCAGACCTGTCTGTCTTACACACCACACACATAGTGCCACTTGATATTCTGAAACACCTGCTAGCTTTTTGATCACCGCTGTTTTCTATTCACAGTGTGTGGCATGTCAGAGGCCAAGTAGAGCTGTGTCTATGCATTTATTTATTCATCTCTGTAATTGTCCATCCATGTATTGTTTGCATGTCTGTGGGCTTTGAGAGAAAATACAGTACAGAAAACAATGAAATAAAAGCACACCTGTATTGTGGCTGATACAAAAGTGCAAAAATACACAGCTTCCAGAAAGCAAGTAAACAACAGAAAACACAAGAGCCAGCGAGTAAGATCAAAAACACAGCAAGAAATGAGACTTACATAAGCAAATGTAATCAGATACTTTGACAAAGGGAAACCTGGACTATAAATACATGAGGGCTGATTGAAGAATAAAAACCAGAAGGGAAACAAGATACAGGTGCATGTGAAATATACATCCATCCATCCATCCATCCATCCATCCATCCATCCAAATACTAAAACACAGAAACAATAAGACTCTATACATGAGGCATAGGAAGACAGGGGAGAATTATACAGGGAGCAAATCCCTCGAGTTTGATGATTTAGTCTTGTAGCTTTAGCATTTTGATGACATCCTAGAGCACCAAAGTGAAATGCACCAAAAAAAAAGAAAAAAAAAAGGAACATGTTTTTCTCCTTGTTTTTTGTTTTTTTGCACAGTCTGATGGCTGGACTTCAGGATTTTCAACAATTAAAATAAAAAATTTTCCAGTCTTGAAAATCATTCAGATGTGAGAAGAGCCAGTGGTTGTTGTAGTGGATCTCCAGTGGGTGCCATTTTTTTTGATTTTGTTGAATCACTGACCTTAACACCGACCTGTAGCTAAAGTCACCTAGGCAAGTGAGGCCTCCAGTTCTTTAGTTCTTGTTCTGGGTTCTTTTCTGACCTGCATAAGTCATCAGTGTGCTATTTGAGTAATTTTGCTAGGCTAGCCACTCCAGGGAAGGTTCACTACTGTTCCAAGTTTTCCCCATTTGTGGATAATGGCTCTCTCTGGATCACTGCAGTCCCAGAGACTTAGACTTACTTGGGTTCTCTTTGTTAACATTAAAATTTGTTTGACAATCCAAAACATGCAAGTGTGATAAACGTTAAAAATTAAGAAATCAGTAAGAAGGATAAATACTATTTTTTTCCTCCTCTGTAACCAAACCTACATCATTTTACTCAAATAATTTGTTAACACACTAACTCAGATTCAGTCATTTACAGAACACCTGGACTTATTTTGTAATTTTGGCTATAAAATTACAGAACAATCAGGCAGAGCCTGTTTTTCTGTCTGTCAGTATCCTGTTAATGTTTTCTGCTACCATGATAAACAGAATATCCCCGTAAAGCTTGTATTCTGTTCTTTCTAAAATCATGTGAATTTTGTCTGTAGCACAAACGATAGCTGGGTTATTATTACTTACATAGTGCTTCTAAAATGGGCCTGTCACCAGGCCCAAGGTGCATGTACGGAAGTGATAAACAAAAGAAATTGCTTTAATATGTCTGTTTTTGAAGAAGATTACTTATCTCCCAAAACTTAAATAACCCCAAGTACCTCAATTATAAGTGCTTATGCAGTGAGGTGGCTACAAACTACCTTTCTTGTGAGTCAGCCCTATTTTTTTTCTGCTTGTAAATTGTTTATCTGTCCAGCTCTGCAGTAGTCTGACTTAATTTTCCTACCTGCCTCATTATTTGACTTGTTCTCCTTCTTCCAGCATATTTATGTGTCTGTCTCCCTGCCTGCCTATTTACCTGCCAGACTGTCCATCTATCATTCACCATAAGTGTTTATGCTTTGCGCTGCAGTTTGACTCTCTTTGCAGTTAATGGCATGCATAAGTAACCCGCAGTTGATGTGGTTGTAGGCCATCCATCCATCATAAGCCTATTATACATTCAAGGCTCCAGCTGATCTGCAATGTCTCTCTCTTCCTACTCTCCTCTTCCCTGCCCACCTGTCATTCTCCCCCGGCCCTGTTCTATCACTGTCTCTCTGCATTTGTCTTTCATCTACCTCCCTTTTCTTTTAGTGTTGTCATTTCTCCCCCACATTGCACACACCTAGCTTAAAGAAAAGACAAAAAAAAAAAAAAAAAAAAAAGAGAATCTTGATAAAAGGTTTGGATGCTTTGAATGACAGGCCCTATATACAAAAGAAATTCTACTTAAATGACACATGTAACTCACTGCAAACTATGGTGAATGCTCCAATTTCAATACATCCATCTAGACCATAATTACTCTGCTAATTCTGTTCTATATGGCTGCTGACACTCCCTTCACCTGAACTGTTGCTTTTAATATACAGTGAGGTACATACATACATACCCTGATGAAATTCAGCCTTTACTTCATAGTTTGAACAAAAAGGCGTTGCGTTAACTGTTTGGGAATTATAGCCATCTTCATACTACAGGAAATAGTCAGGGCTGGATTTAAACCCGCTTGTAGCCTTTTGGCATATGGGTCACCTGCTCAAGCAGCTGAGCTACAGTGGTGTCATTACCTGTGATCTTTAATTTAATACAAGCTTATAATTAGCATTTATTAAAGTTATATTTAGATGTTCAGGATCTTCATCAGTTTTCCCCTTCCTTTCAGGATTCTCAGTAATCAGCAGCAGTTTATTTATATTCTATCAGGTTATGGAGGGTTAAAATAAAACCCCAGGGCAAAGAACCCCTGCTGAGCTTCCACTATCTTACATGCAGGTTCATAAAAGGACTGAGGCTTCACATGTTTGCCACAAGTAAGTTTCAAGGGACATATTTAAAATTTTACCGAACAGGAAAACTCCTAGCAACCACACAACACAGAGCTCAGTGGCCAAATGACAAGGAGCACTTGGTGCAGAGGCTAGATGTGCAATTTCACTAATGAGCAGAATGCTGTTCAGGTGTTGCAGAATTCTTTCAACAAGAGGCAAAAGGGTTAGTGTACCCAACAATGATAGAGTGGCCCTTTTACATCATATACCATTTGATATCTTCTTAACATGGTATAAACCAGTGCTGCTTTATATGACCATAAGAAATGTTGGTTTTTAAAGTTAGAGAAGAGAGTGAACAGGGAAAAGCAAATACATAGAATGGCATGAAGGAGTGAGAGCATGTTCTGACTGTACAAAAGCAATATCTTGTCATGTATCACACAGTAAAGATTGTAATGATAAGGATTTACATGTCGTTGTACTGTGTAAAGCATAGAAACAGATCTTCCATAGCAATTTATGTTAAAAAGCAAGAGGAAAGCAAACAAAGTGTCTTCAGGTTATTGCAAATTTACCATGTGCAAGTAGCAAATTTATCATAAAACACATTGTTATCTCATCAGATTGTTTGGCTCAAGCTACACAATATATTCATTTCACCAGTTTCATTATCTCTCTGCTGCTGCTGACTTTATCCCCCCATCCCTTTTTTCTTTTTTGTTCTGTTCCTTATCCTCTCAGAGTGATTAACAGTCACAATGTGTCAGGTTTTAATTAATCACAGGCCCTATAATGAATCCCTGTTGCTGTATGCATCTGTTTTCTGAGTGTGTGCGAGCGACTGTGGACACATGCATGCATACATACATGTATTTGCAGGTATGCAGAGGTGCAGAGCTCTGGCTTCAGCCAGGGATTGAATGAGTCACATTCGGTCATTGAGTGCTCTCACTTATGGAATGAAACCATTTGACAGAAAAGCCATTTAACACAATAAGAAGATTTGGTATATGTGACAAAGTACTGTGAAACCTAATGGGCAATTAATGTCTAATGTCGAGGCAGGAGCAAGGAATATCATAAATGAACATTCATTTTTTCCCCCTTGCACACAAGGTACTTAAATTCTGTCTGCAGAAATAAAGTGTTTGTTTCCATGAGACTGTTTTCTTTAGCCTCAGGCAATTACCTTGAGAGAATGAAAACTGTATGAGGTGAATACATTGGGAGACAAAAAAAAAAAAGAATTATGTTTTTTCATAACTTTGTCAGAAATGAATCCATAGTCATCAGTTATTCATTTGACTGAGAGGGTAAAAATGACACCCGGTTATCACAAATGGTTTTCTTCAACTTGTTACTTTACATGCTCTTAAAACAACATTGCCCCCTTTTTCACAGAAAAAACTGAGATAACCGTTTATATCTTAGGAACTTGCTTATGATAACACAGTGAAAAAACTGATATTTTAGTAGGTTGCAATGAAAATACATGTCATTAATTGAACTGAATCAGCTCTACATACAAACCCAGTGTAATGATGCAATATTTGTCATAATCTTGAACCACACATAAAAGTCCTGGTGCAGTTGGGTGTGATTAAAAAAAAAGAGTGAAAAGTCATTTGGCAATAGTCCGTTTTTAAACAGGTATGAAGACACAAAGATATCAGTGTTTTTGAGTGCTGTGGTCCCATATAAGGGTGATGAGCTGTATTTTAATACCAAAGGCTTTTATATGTCATGGTTAAAAAAAGACAGTACAAAAATGCTATGTTTATTAATCAAATAGTAATTGAATAGATAAAGAAAAAATATAAAACTATAGAATTATTGGCAAAAACAAAGAGCAATAAATAACTGGTCTTAGAGCAACATCCTCTCTTGCACTACTACTCAGTCACAAGGATAGGCGTATTAATCCCAAACAGAAATAACATAATAAAAAAGTATGTATATAGCCATATATATTTACGCTTATATATGCCCATATGTATAGTCAGTGGCAATAGTCCAGTCCTGTTCTTGCACTGTTCCTGTGTTGTACTTCCATACTGTTCAGGACATATTAATGCCAATGTGTCTTCCCTATCCCTGATTATCATCTGATACTCAGCAAACATAAGAAAACCATAAAAACAAACAAACAAACAAAACCCACCAAAACTTTAAACTCTGTCTAATTAAGTGGCCAACTCCTAAAATCAAATTAAAACTGATAAATGATCAATAATGAAAAAACATCAAAGCTAACTTTGTCTACCATCAAAGTGCCAGGCAGCTCCTACCACCTGTGACTGTGGCTGCATCTCCAACTGTAACTCCATATTATTCTATGCTCACTGCTTGGCTGTGTTTGTGACAATAACCCAAACATTCTTACAGGCATTTAGGTAAGGTCAAAGCAGGGCAAACCCTTTACCATTGCTTTTCCTGGTACCTTAGCCATTTTCAAGTCTCTGCTCAATCTGCAATCTTTGCATCTCATCCTGATAGAGCTGTCTTTTCATCACTGTTATCCCCTGCCTCCTCCCACCATGCTGCCTGACTCTGAAGAATCTCTGGGTGATATCTGCCATCTGGAGTCTGATCTTTTTATCATTGCCCCACCTGGTTTTGAAAATCCAGCTGCATCCTGCCCCATCTGCAGACGTCAATGCCTTACTGAGAAGGGAATCGAACATTCGCCAAGTCTGGGTCTCTCCCAACTCAGGGACATGACAAACAACCTGGGAGGCTGATCTGTATTCAACCTGGGAAATTTGCTTCTCTAACATCAAACACTAGACGTGAGTGTACTATAAAGTCTTCTCCATTACTATATCTAGTACTACCTAACATTTCTACTACAGAATTTGCAGTAAATTTGGGGTTTGATTGAAAATGCACAGCCTAACGGCTGCTATCCAAGTAGTGTTGAAATACATGCTACGGTCAGAGAATTGTCAAGTGGCAGATGGTATGTATAGACAACTACTCTTCAAACCAAAAAAATGCAACACACGCTGAAACTGTGCATGTATTGGATTTAAAACACAAACAAACAGACAAACAAACAGACAAACAAACAAACAAACAAAAAAGATTTGTCAGTAGCATTAGGAAAGCCAATGAAAACCTAGCATATGCCCCCACCACTTGCCCCTCTAATCAACTAACCTATATTACAGTTGATAGGAACTGAAAGAAGGCCTGTCTCAAGCTGCAACTGATGTGTTGATGTATTATGTTCTTGTACTTTGTCTTACCAAAACCCACCAGTTTTACTGGTCTCCAAGCTGCCAAAATAAATCAGTGAAGATGCATGGATTTGACACTTGAACCACTTCAGCTGCATTTCAGAGATTTATGCATCTTCAAGAAGTTAATTTCGCGCTGAGTAAAAATCAAATGTATTCCATCTCAATGTTTGCTATTAGTTAGCGATGTATGAAAAGGTATTCAGCTCATATCATATTCAAGCCCAGAAACTCCATCCCCATCCAATCACTAATGAAAAACTAATAAACGTCATTGATTCCATTATTTGATTGATTTTCTCTCGCTTTGTCACTATGGTAGCTTGCTATTGTTGGTTATATTAGGTGCAGTATTCCACCCTGGAGGAATAACCTAGTAGCTTAATTCATGCTTTGATTTTTATAATGATTTTCTGTCTTTGTTCCTACATTGTATCTGACTTATTATTTATCTCTTTCTGTGTACCCGTTCTTCATCCAACCAGTTAATCCTGCCGGCAATGTGTTACTTTCCTCCAGAAGGAAAAAAGCAGGTAGCTTTATCTAATCCATGATTTCCCAGGTGACTCCCAACGTGCCGTTCCTTTTAGATAAATTCATTCTGCTATCTAGCCAAATCTCTTTCCACACTACTACTAATGAGCCAAGCTCTAAGTATGAGGTTGCTTCTAAATGAGCTAAAATAAAGCTCAAACACAGATGGGGAGTTATCACAACCTATTATCCCAGCCAGAGCTGTGTGTTTGTATGTGTGTGTTGTCAAATTAGATGTTCAGTGTGTATTATGTTGAGGATAGAAACTATGGGGTGTAAGTGCACTACAGTACATCCATTATAATTTCCCACTGAATATCTCAAAAGGCTCAAGTCCCTTAATCCCCCTTGATAAGACTAAGATAACTCCATTATTCTGAGAGTTACACATTCTTTTACCTGCACCGAAAGACCCTTGGAAAGTGCTTTATCAACTTAGAACAGGTTGCTGGAGAAAAACATTCAATTATTTCAAGACCTCAGTGGGGGGAACAATCTGTTTCTTTAGAAGCACAAGTTCTTAACTTTCCAGAGAGGTCAGTCTTGATGTTTATTGTTCTTTCACTTGAATAGAAACGGTCTGATACTGGCAAAGGACAAATAGAAAGTTTAAAAGGGTAGAGACAATTGATAAAAAGACAGTGACAGGCCAATGTATGGAAGTAGGCCAGACAACAGAAAAACAACTTGTCAGCCTAATGTAATGTAATGCAGTCCCCTAGCAGCTACAGTATATTAGTGTGTGCCAAAGTATCTGTATTTGTGGAAAATGTTGTTGGAATAAACTTTCACTATGCTTTCCATGGGTTTTCCTTAACCATAGTAGAGATAGTTCAAGCCATAAAATGACTTTTGACCATAAAGGAGGAAAATGATCCCAAAGGACCACCGGCTCAAAGAAGTCATTGATTTCTGCTCTGCAAACCAGAATGTAGATGAAATTTCTTCATATAAATGATGCTCAAATGTTACAATTTAAATACATTTTCACATAACAGTGCTTTTTAGGGCCAAAACAAAAATCTTAGCACCATACCTTTTTCAAATGTCACTGACAAAGAGCTCTTGAATATAATACTGTGTCACCCATCATTTCTTCATAATTTGTTAGGAAAATGGGAAACAGGTGCAGCATTTTAGTCAACTTTGCACATATACATGTTAATACAATATATAAGGCAAAAAGACTGTACAATTCACAAGCTTGAAAGTCAGTATTTAGTATGACCACCTATTCTTCAGCACAGAATCAACTCTTAGACAAACTTTCCTGCAATTTCTTTAAAAAGTCTTCAAAATAATTCTCATGGCTTCTTGAAGGACATCCCAAAGCTTTTATTTTCATGTTGGATGCTATTTGTTTTGTTCTCTGTCAGCATGATCCCAAACTGCTGGGCCCTGGGGCGACCAATGCGTGAGTGACTGGTATTCCATTGTGTGCCTTTTATTTAGGTACGCTTTTACTGTATTAGCAGTATGTTTGGGATCATTGTCATGTGGAAACATTGCTGCTGCCAATCAGATGCTTCCCAGATAATATCGCATGGTGGTAACAAAATCTTGTAAATTCTGCAATTTCATCAACTATAACAAGTTCCACTGGCTGGAATGAAGCCCCAAACCATGACAGAACCTCCAGCGTGTTTTACAGATGGTGGTAGGCTCTCTCTGTCTTACTGTTGTGCCTCTTTCCTTTGTGCATCTGAACCAAAAGTTTAAAATTTGCATTTATCACTCTAGAAGACCCATCGACACTGATTTTAAGTGCAGTTTTTGAGTAACTTGGCATACCTTAGACTTTTTTCTCAGTTTTTTCTTACATACGAATGCCTTCTTTTCACCCACTCTTCCACCGAGACCAGTTCTGACGAAGTGGACAAAGACGGACAACTAAAGGACATCTCTCAGGTCTTGTGTCAGGTTTTTCCTATTTCTTACGGACATGACTTTCAGAAAATGTTCATCTGATGCAGGTAGTTTGTTTTAGGACTGACAATTATTTTTTTTGCCTTGGTTCCTCAGTTTTTTTAAGGACACAATGCACACCACACTGAGTTATGACAACTTTTTGCAGGAGATTGCTGTGGAGGGAAAAAAATCATGTAGGCTGAATTCTGGCAGGAAGACTTACACCAAAATGAGTCTGACGTCCAGGCTGTCTATGATGTTCTACCTAGCCCACCTAACCTGAGCCGCTGGGGCTTGGCCATCACGTTCCCTTTGCAAGAAGAAAGGAACCCCTGAGAATATCCTGAGTTGCTGCCTGAAAGCTCTGGGAGAAGGCCGCTACCTCTGGTGATATAAACAGACTGTGGCTGAGAGGATGGGTGCCATCACCAGCTGCTGAAGGTCAAAACACACAAAGAACACCATCATCTTCGTCAGAGCGAGAGAGAAGCCAAGAATAACATCTAAGGCACTTTCAGGGCATCTCACACACAACAGGACTGTTAGCTCTGAGTAGACCTTGACAGACAACTCAAGTTTTCCCAGCACACTGCCAAGAGCACCTTCAAAAGGAAAGTTTCTAAAGACACGAGTTATCTGCAATGTGTCGACACAACCCTGGTTCATCTGGTGAATTTGGTACCTTTTTTTATGGTTGAATAATTTTTAGATCGGTGTTAAGTGGCTTAACAAAATAATTGTAATAATAATAATTAATTAATCTGAAAATGGACAGACATAAGGACACAACCGAGTGAAAAAGCACCCAAAACTTTGAAAGACTTTGGAGAACTATTGCTATAGCCTGAAGATTTATTGCTCAAGATAAACTTTCTTGTGAAAACAAAACAAATGAACAAACAAACAAAACAAGAAAGTTTGTCTCTTTGGAAGCATAAATACACAAAAGAAGTGTGGTTCAACACTTTTCCACAGAACTGTGAGAGCATCACCCACTGCCTTCTTTGGAGGAATTACAACCCTGGCCATGCAGGAATACTATACTAAATTGGTCATATGGATAATATAGGTTTCCTCTTTCTTCTCATTTCATTCTTGTAAAAGTTCTTTGGAACTAATTTTGTCTTTGGTTTAAAATTCCAGCTCATGCCTACCCCTATAGGTGGTCAAACTAAAAACCTATTACACAGTGTCAATCAATCTTATTGTGTTTTTTTTTCTGTGTCCCATCATCTGTCCCTCTCAGCTCACTGAGCCAGGACAGTGTGACAGCAATAAAATAGATTTTGTCCAAATCCTCTTTGTCATCATCTTTTTCTCTTGATCTGTCTCTATCACATCATCAGTCTATCATTTCTCCCCTTATGTTAAGGTTAGGCTTTGGCTAATTGAAATCAGAGAGTAACTGTTTTGGCTAATTTTAGTTAGAAACATAGTCCAAAAACATACAGAATTTTGTATATTTAGTCACACACCACCTCTTAACAGCTAATTAATTAATCGCTTCACCTGTCAACTCTTTTTCCAGCAGAAAGATGGCAATTTCATTCCTACAAAGTGAGATCATGGCTGATTTACAGCACCATTAAAACTGCCCTTGAAGGGAAAGGTAGGTAATCTCACCAGATCACCATCTCACAATTAAATGAGTTCATTCTCGAACAAAAACAACATCTGCCAGAATCGTTAAAACACCATAATATTAAGAGTGAGGGAGATGAACATTCCCAACTATCCATGTAAACACACACAAACAAAAAAACATGTTCTTCCTTTTACCAACAGCTGTGACCCAATATCCCTGCTTTAACACACATTTTTATGAACTGAGGTAGCTCATAAGAAAATCAGTGTAGAGTGAGGTGACTAGCATTTGAACTTCTAAGCAACGTTTCTTGATAAGTTACACATTAAAAAGGCAGAGCAACATGTTTAAATGTTCACAGAACTTGACCACAACTATTGCTATGGCTAGATAGATGAAAAGAGATGAAATACTCATATTTTTTACAAAATACTATATGCGCACAAAACTCATACAAGCCTACTACAAAATGAACACACATACACATAGATACACTCAGTAACTCATATTCAGTGACATATTCTTACATATGCACACACATATCATAGCAGTGACAGTGATGGGGATAATCCAGCTGACATATTTATAGATAGAATCAAATGGAAGTTCCACCTATCAAGTCAGTATGAAGGTCATGGGTGCAGACTGAGGGACAATCACTGTATCTATTAGTGCCTACTGAAGTGTATATTTAAGCATGGAGACACAAATTTCCTGCAATGACATTGTGCAAACTCTCATATAATCTTGACACACCCTAACCCCAAAAAGTTAACTACAAAGTGTTGTGGTAAAAATTTGTTTTGGGGCCAGACTGTGTTAAAATAAGTTTTGCAGTAAAGCATTTTGAGGTGACGGTTAGGTCCTTGCACATGCCAAAGTAGGTAAAAGGCAAAGTATAGTAACTGAGTGGAGAAAGGTATGTTCACAGAAAGATTAGAGGAATTTCTGCAAAAACAGGTAGCTAGTGCCATTATTAGATAAAATTATATTTTTGAATTCTTAACCATAAACCAAGTCTTCACTTTTACATTATGTAGATGCTTTTTGTTCCATAAATAAACACAATGTAACCACAACATAAATTTGCTTCCTGTCCTAACATTACATATAATGTAACACAAGTACACAAACCTAGCTGAACATAGCTGTTCAGCAGTTGTAATCATACATCAATGAAATACTCATTTGGTAGAGGTTTGGTACAGATTTTGTAGAGGAATCAATATTTACACGTCCTAATTTACCGTCCTAATGACTTTGATGACCTTTTCACCTTTCCTTCCAGGACACTGACATTTTTGTGAAATATCTCAATATATATTGGATGAATTACAGTTACGTTCAGCACAGTCATTTTTGTTCCCCTTACCAAATCCTCTTCATTATTAAGTACTGCCACTATCAGGTCAAAAATATGGTATGCATGGTTTGTAGCTAAATATTTGTAAAATTTGTGACATTCTCATCAGTCACTGTTGTGCTTTGTTTTAACACAGTATAATACAAGTTAAATGGTGAATCTGAGAATCATTATACATGTCCTTTTTATTAGATTGAAACACTTTTTTTTTTGCTTGCATACATTCTCAGAGCCACAGCTATGAGTAATAAATGAGTAATAAATGAACATTTCCAGGTTTTACACATACAAAATATGGTATTTACTTTTCTTTCATATATATAGACAGTGAAAATTGAAATAGTTGCTAATAGAGTTTTAAGAGGACTTGTTTCTTTTACAGTACCAGGCAGCCTTCCTTTTTTTTGGCATTGTTTTATTCTTTAGACACTATTTACAGGTGTAAATCGCTGCATGAAACAAAAGTCACTGTAATGAAACCAAGACAAAGTCTAATTGCAACACAAACCTGGGTCCTGCATTGGTTATTAATAGAAATATTTAGGTATATGCACGTGCATGCATCACTGATGGTGTTTTTGATTGTAGACATAACTATATGTATCATTAACTCCCGAGACTAGTTACCACTTTAACTCCATACGTTTGATTTTTACCAAGGATGGCAGGAAGGCACTATATATGAAATTATGATAATCCCAGATGACAGTGTGAGCTGTAGTGAGAGTAGGAAGCTGGTGTGAGAGAGCCTGGAGGACTTGAGATATACACTGGCAACAAGCTGAATGAAAGTGATTAGAACCAAGACAGATTACATTTATGTGAATCACAGTGAGCCAGATGGAAAGGTGAAGATGCAAGGAGCAGAAGAAGCAAAGGTAAATGAGTTTAAACACCTGGGGTCAACCATCCAAAGCAATAGTGCACAAGAGAGGTGAAGAGGAGAGTGCAAGCAGGGTGGAGTAGGTGGAGATGAGTGTCAGGGAGGATTTGTGACAGAAGGATGGTATGGGCTCAAATTGTGGTCATAAATATTTTGTACTTGTAAATCAGTTTTGTACTTGTAAATCAGGATTTGTATGTGTAAAAAGAATTTGTGTGTGCGTAAAAAAGATTTGTGCGTGGACTTAGCCAAAAAATACGTGTGAAACTCTGCACTCAAGTTTCAAGTTACAAGTACGAATTTTGACCCTACTTTTCTTCCTTTCATCTGATTGGCCAATGTCATGTCAATCACAAATTTAACTATCCAATCAGAGAACAGGTGGGCCCTCGCAAGAAATTCTGGATCCTTGGCTTTTAGTTAGCAGTTAGCATTAGCAGCACACGCTGCGTCTGATGTGAAAGGACTTTTATGCTGCGCACTGTGACTCACAGCCATGGTCCCGGGTCAGCCCTGACTTTGTGTTAAACTAATCCCAAAGTAATGATGGTATTTCTAACCACTGATATACCACAACTTTATCCTTTCAACAGCTACTGAAAGTTAGGGGACCTAGCTTCTATCGGATATTTACATAGAGATCCTCCAGCTTCAAACTGTATTACCCTTCAAGGACCTGCAGTTCAAAAAAGCACCCCTCTGACAGCCAAACCCACCTGTTCTCTGATTGGATAGTTAAATTTGTGATTGACATTGGCCAATCAGATGAAAGGAAGAAAAGTAGGGTCAAAATTCATACTTGTAACTTGATACTTGAGTGCAGAGTTTCACACGTATTTTTTGGCTAAGTCCACACACAAATCTTTTTTTACACACACACAAATTCTTTTTACACATACAAAACTGATTTACAAGTACAAAATATTTATGACCACAATTTGAGCCCATAGGATGGCAGCAAGATTGAGAGGGAAGGTTTAAAAGATGCTAGTGAGACTTTCTATGATGCATGGTTTGCAGTAGGCGGATCTGAAAAAACACAGGAGGCAGAGGTGGCAGACTGGAAGATGATAAAAGTTTTATTGGGAGTGACCAGAACCGATAAGAACAGTAGTGAGTATATCAGAAGGACAGCTCAGGTTGAGTAGTTTGGAGACAAAGTTAGAGAAGAAAAGTTGAGATGGCATTTGGACAAGTGAAGAGGCAGGATAGCGGATAGATTGGATCAGGAGAA
Organism: Pelmatolapia mariae; assembly: GCF_036321145.2. Classification (NCBI taxonomy): domain Eukaryota; kingdom Metazoa; phylum Chordata; class Actinopteri; order Cichliformes; family Cichlidae; genus Pelmatolapia; species Pelmatolapia mariae. The sequence continues at coordinate 30,887,928 of NC_086233.1, forward strand.
AAGAAGAAAATCACAGAGACGGCTGATAGATGTAGTAAAGGATAACATGTAGAGAGTTTATTTGACAGATGATGAAGAAGAAAAGGTTTAAAGATTTAAAATCTTTAGCTGACTCAAGATAAATGCCTAATCAACAGAGACTGAAGTCAAATAAAAAGTTGCTATAACATTGTCTTGCCAACTCCATTTTGACATAGGTTATTGCTATTAGTACACAAATGTATATGGCTATGTATGTACGGTAAAGCTTAAGCATACAGCAAAGGTCTTTTTGTTTCACCCACACAGGTAATTCTGTTTTATTATATACCGTTTCCCTTTTAAATCCCTTTTAATAACATATCACTGATTTCTTTCTTTCGTTCTTTGCTGGAAGCACACTTGTTTTGTATAGCTGTTATTTTAGAAGAGCGCAGAATGTGACATGCACTCTGTATTATCAGCTACACAAGTTCAAAATGGTGAAAATACAGGTCATTCAGAATTGGCTGTTTATATGAGTTAGCCTAATTATCATAAGGTGTTTAAATGCTAAACGTGTTTCAGAATGAGATTTAACAAGCTGATGAGGACTTGACCTCAGTATTACAATTTATCAGGAATAGATTAGCGTGGTATCTGTGTGTGTGTGTGTGTGTGTGTGTGTGTGTGTGTGTTTGTGAATGCTTGAAAATATGCAGTTTTAAAGCAGTAAATGCAGTGAATGTGGTGGTGAGCCAAAAACAAAGCTCAGAACACCATGATCCTTTCGCTTTTGTAATCTGTCTCTGGCTACCTTTTATGTGTGCACTGATATGGGCATATAGAGGTCTTATGTTTAAGGTTTGCCAAATATGTGGTTAACAAAAACAAACAAATGTTGTTTAAAATTCAGAGCAATAATATCCACATTTTCTTTTGTTATGGGTTTGCAAATACTGCACAGCACATGGGTCATTTATTTATTATATAATTTTTATTATATGCATATGCAGACAGCGGGAGTGGGCTAAAGTGTGTCTTGCACTGCAAATCTTTTACTAGACATATTATATATAATATTTATTTTATAATAACATTTTTTTTAGATGTTTTGTTGTTATGTCTGGAAGTCAGTACTATCTGAAATAGGCACCTAACCTTAATTCAAAATCCACTAAATGTCTTGTCAATTTTCTGTCCTCGCCTAAAGCTGCATACACACTGGAAGCAACATGGTGACCAAAGATCATATCTAGTTTATTCTGTAATTTAAAGTGATTACAGGCAAAATAACTGCTGGCAATAGGGCCCAGCTTCCAGCGCTGCAAGTGACTACCAATACGAGTGAATACCACTGACTGACATATGTCCTGGTAGTAAATATATTTAGAGGGTTACCTAGACAACTGGAGTGTGGAACATCTGCAAGCAACCAACTACCAGCTTCAAAGTGATATGTGACAAGTGAATCATTTCCAGTGTGTACGTAGCTTCAGGTCAAAGGCAGCCAGCAAAGGAGCTCTTCAAAACACATTAGAGATGTAATTATATGCTTTTTTAAAATAAGTTATGTTTAAAACAAGTGAAATTGTTTTAAACATAACACAAAGTGTTCACATAAATAAATGATAAATACCGTTCTCTATTGAGCTTGAGTATATACCTAGTACATAAATAAACAGTTTATAACAAAAGTGGAAAAAATATAATGTAAGTTTATAATCTTGACTTTTGTTATGTTTAGTTTTAATAATAATAATATTGAAAAGTAACCCTCAAAGTTGTATGCCTTTGACTCCTTTTATGATGTCAGACTGCCAGTTGAATTTTTGTAGGCTTTAGATAAAGATTATATTGCCACCTGACAGTGCTTTTTTGTGCTTTTTCAAAACAAGCATGGATAAAAATCCTTTAAAAAAATACCCTTGTCTTTATGGACTTAGTCTAAGTGAAGTGTACAGGTACCAGCTGGTGAATAGTTAAGCTACTCACGGCTTGTTGGTAATTGACTCCTGGCTGCTGACAGTTCACTAAACAAGATGTCCCAAGACCACTACATTTTGCTGTACTGCTACTTTCTTCTTTCTTTTGCTACTTTTCTTATACCCCATTCTTGACATAGGCATATACATAATATATATAATATATGTGTTTGTGTGTGTGTATCCTCAGGTCCTTATTAGGTCTAAGCAATGTCATTATCTTTTATTTAAACTGAATAAAATTCAGAATTCCCCTCTTCTGCTTAAACTTTCTTAAGTTTAAATATTTTAGCAAGGTCATGGCTGTCCCCCAAATATATAAAACAATGTCTAAAGGCCAAAAAACAAACAAAACAAACAAACAAACAAAAAAACAATAAATGATATTGGGGGTGTATCTGTGCACACACAGATACACAAACTTGCTACAGCTCAATCCCCTGCAGCATATCACACTTTCAAGTTTCTAGTTTTTAAAAATTAATGCTAACATCTCTCTCTCTCTCTTTCTCTCTCTCTCACACACACACAGTGTTGGGAAGGTTACTTTTAAAATGTATTCCATTACAGATTACAGAATACATGCCCCAAAATGTATTCTGTAACGTATTCCGTTACGTTACTCAATGACAGTAACGTATTCTGAATACTTTGGATTACTTAATATATTATATTATATTATATTATATTTACATGCTTCCAGCTCCCGTTTTTGCTCGGTGACAGCTCATACTTTTCCACTATCATTTTTCTCCCTCCTCTTGCTCACAGACACATAACGGGTATGGCAGTCCATTCTCCCTGCAACACGAACTACACTGCCCATGAGGCTACATTCTTTAGAGCTATGCCTGTAGCATTCTGCCTATTAGCTTAGCACAACAACAAAAAGGCGCTCTCTCACCCAGGAAACACACAGTCGCAGAGAGAGAGAGCGTCGCCCTGTAACCATGGCAACTGTAACGCTGCCGCCTGGAACAACAGAACGTAGCTGTCAAACAAACCCAAACAGTCCTGACCTGCCACAATATGAAACAGGAAAGTACCGCCGTGTAATCCATTTATTTCAACAAAGTAACTGTATTCTAAATACCACCTTTTTAAACGGTAACTGTAACGGAATACAGTTACTCATATTTTGTATTTTAAATACGTAACGGTGGTACATGTATTCCGTTACTCCCCAACACTGCACACACACACACACACACGCGCACACACACACACACACACACACACACACACACACACACACACACACACACACACACACACACAGCACACCTTGTAGAGAAGTTATAAGCCTTTTTTTCTCTGACCTGTCTGGTTTCCATTCTCTGTGTTCACTTTAGTCTCTGTTAATCTTCCTACACTTTCTTGTATCTGTACCTGCTGTCTGTATATGGTTCTATTTGTCTGATGCTTTCACTCGAAATCCCTCAATTTGTTGTGTTTTTTGCCCTATTATACTAAGGCTTTCTGTCTTCCAGTCTTTTACTCTTTTGAAAAATAATACAGAATAACATGCAGGCAAAGACTGTGTTGTCTTGTAATTTTTTTTAGCAGTTAAGAGAAGCATGAGTTATAGATTTAATTTGAATGCATTTTATTCTTTCACAATGTGAAGTGCTCAGTGAAGACACATGCAGCGTTTAATTTCAGAATATCCATAACCTTAATGTTTCACTCCCCTCTTTGTATGCACATGGACTGTTTTTAATATTTCACATGTATTTTTAATGCAAAAATATTTGGAGGGGGGGGGGGGTAGGAAGTATCAAAACATTTTACCCAAATTGCTCAAGTCTTTTTTTTTATATCAACACACAGAAAATTAACTATGTGTAATGTATAAAACACTGTGGTATCACTGCTTTTCTGGAGAACATGCAGACACTGATTACCTGAACCTGCAGTTTCTCTCAGTTCTACTTTTGCCTCTTATTATTTGTTACGCGGTGCAGAGTTTTGTGTTTTCATTCATTCTGACTGTGCTCATCAGCTATGTTTTTATGTGCTGGACAGTAAAACCTTAAACAAAACTGCATCACTGTACAGGACTTATTTAAGCAAAGCAGGTGGACTCAAAAACAGACACATATAACTGTCACAAGTTTAATGATTATATTGGAAACTGTGAAATTCAGTTTTAATTCAAGCAGGATGGGGCTCATTTCTGACAAGAAAGGGAGCGAGTAATGCTAGGGTCCCAGAGGAGGACAGTGGACGGGCAAGTCACCCAGGTAAGATTCCTTTATCACTCAGCGAAAATTCCAACTTGAAAAACTCAATTTGCTAACTCAGCAGAGGCTATAGTGAGTGACACACACCCATGAGGAATAAGAGAAGAAGACAAGAGTCCAAGGTCAGAATATTAAGTAAGACTGACAAAAACAAAGGATTAGTCTTTAACTCAGTGGACCACTTAGCAGCTTTAAAACCAGTTACTTCACTAAACAACTGGTGGATTCTCAAAAAGCACTCATGAGAAATTTGACTTAAATGTACTGGCTGGTCTTCAGCACTATTTGACATGTACGGAAGAGGATTAGGGCCATCGAAAGAAAAAGTGGGCATGTCTTTTTTTCCCTCTTTTCCAGAATTCTGAGAAAAAAGTCAGAATTCTGGAAAAGAAGAAAAAAAAGACGTGCCCACTTTTTTTTTCAGTGGCCCTAATCGTCTTCCTTACTAAAGTGATAAAAATACCAAGACTCGTTTCTATGCAATACATTATTATTTACATTGTTACTGTAAATAATAAGAAAACATTATTTCCTGTTATTACATTCTTATTTTTGCAAAGTTGCAATTAGTTTGCATATTTAGTAAAAATCTAAAATTGCCAATTTTCTTTAATACAACCTGCAGCTTTTATTTAACATTATAAAACATTAAATAAAAGCTGTAAAATAACTAACATTATCTTACAGCTTGCTTTTTTTTTTTTTTTTTTTGCTGTCACTGCTGTCACTCAATGATATTTCCTGTGTTTACATGATAAAACCAGTAGGGGGTTATTTTTTATACCAATATACATGAAATTAGCACACAACCAACTGGCCCAATGATGGAATGTCTCCAGTGTGTCCTCTGCACTGGGACCTCCAATAGATGCCCAAAATACCTTGCCTTTAAGGTGCCCAGAAGGCAGAGAGGTCAGATGTCCAAATCACATCAACTAATTCCTTTTAGTGTGAAGGAGTAACATTTCTACTCTCACCCCCAAATCCTCACACCATCTCTAACACTGAGTCCAGACACAATTCGGAAGAAGTTTCTGCCGCTTGCGTCCATGATTTTATTCTTTGAGTGAGTACACAGAGCTCCTGACAGAGCTCTTCATCGGGGAGGGTAGAAACATTGATCAGCTGGTAAACTGACAGATTCACTTTGACGCTCAGCTCTCTTTTCACCACAAGAGGCTGGTGCAATGTCTACATCACTACCAAGCAGGGTTTTAATAATTTTGCAATTTTCATTAGTTTTTATTTTTATTTAGTTTTGACTTCAGATTTTCAATTTTATATCAGTTTTAATTAGTTTTTACCAATTGTTTGCTAGTTTAGTTTAGTTTTTATTTTTTTGAAAATCCTTAGTTTCAGTTTAGTTTTGATTAGTTTCAGTTATAGTTTTAGTTGTGTTTGCAATAATTAAGTGTAACAAAATCCCAGTTTCATCATATCAGTCATGCTCTTCTGCTTATCCTTGGGTATGTTGCTATTCCAGCTACCATACCCTGCACCCTGGACAGGTCGCCTGTCTGTCGCAGGGCTAACACGCAGAGACAGACAACTCACATTCCCACCTATGGGTTATTTAAATAAATAAATAAATAAATTAGGGCAGATGATCAACCATTGATACCAGTCAACTATAAAAGGTATAGGATGAGACTATTAACAAAGGACCCCCTGGTGATCCTCTAATCACATGAGCCAAGTCCTTTGTCCCTCTTTGGGGGGATACTCCCACTGGGTTTAAATCTGGGACTCTCGGCCATTTGACCTTAGAACTGAAGAAGCTTCTCGGATGAGAGGTGAAACGTCTTCAAGCAACTTTAAGAAGTCCAGACGCTTTTCTTTGCTAACTCCTTTGACTACGATGACCTGGATGACTGAGAACCTTCACAGACATATTTTCACTTCTAATTTTTGTTATTTCGTTAGTTTTCGTTAATGATAATAACCTTGCTACCAAGACTGGGCCAATGTGTCAGTCAGTCTCCTTAGCCCAACTTCAGTTGGGTCCAGAACACAGCAGCTTGGCTGCACATATCACCCATATTCTTGCTTCTCTTCAGTGGCTTCCAGTGAAATTTGGAATTAATTTAATTTAATGGCTCACCCTCCCTGAGCTTGGTTTTGCCCACTGGAGGTTTTTCCCCACAGTTGCGAACTGCGTGAGGATACAGGGTCATGTGATTGTTAGGGTTTCTTTCCAATATTCTTTCTAATATGCTCTTTACTTAACAATATGAAGTGCCTTGAAACAACTGCTGTGAATTGATGCTATACAGATTTTTTTTTTAAAGTTTGTATAAGAGTTTGTATATAGGAATGGATGAAAAACTTTGACTGTTTTCACCTTTGAATATGTACACTTGTCTTTAATGTGTATCTAAACTATGAAGTACTTTGTAACTGTGCTACATGAACAAAGTTACTATGATTATTAATTTTCCTCTCCACTTGCGGACAAACACGAAGATACTTAAACCATCCACTTGGGGGAGCTACTTTTATTAACCCAGAATGGGCATTCCACCCTTTTCTGGCTGACAACCCCATGGCCTTAGTGCTAGTTCTCATCCCAACCACTTCACACTCAGCTGTCAACTGTATGCTCATTGGACACCATGGTTCTAATCTGGCAACATCTACAACTATTAAAAAAAAAACATCTATACGATATGACGAAAAACATACCTCTGCAGTCTGCACAGCAGGAGAGTTGAAAGTGCTTTTTCTTGCATGATTGTGTCATGGTCATTTAATCTGGTCAAGTGGATTTTTACCAGAAGCAGATAATTCCATATATAAAGATAACACAATACATTGTTAGCCTATAACCTCCTGAGAACAGAGTTTAATATGTATGTGAGTTAATTAAATATATGTTTTCCACTTTTGAGTCCAACTTGAGACTCTTAAAATGTTTACCTTGTAATGTCTCAAATTTCACAGACTAGACTTTCTAGCTCAGTTGCAATTAATTCACAAAACCAACTAAATATATATTGCCTTTGGGTGCCTCTTGAAAATATCAGAATTAGAAATTTAAATGAGACATTTCATGTGTCTATGCTTTGGTGGATGAATAAAATCGTTCTGCTGCCTGTTGCAGTAAAAGCAATTTGGCACAGTGCAAATTAAATTGGCCCTTGTCTCAAAAATGTTGCGAGGATGTTATGCTAAATTTACTTTTAGGTTCATACTGACGCAAATAATGAATAATATTTCCCATTCCAGCCAGAGAGATAAATGGCAATTCCAGTGAATAGCTGACAGTAGACTCAAGATTGTTCATTTTTATATAACATGCTTTAAACTTTGTAGTCCCAGTTAATTGATAATCTACTACATGTAATTTATGTAAATTATCAGTTACATAAGATGAAACATAGACAGCTTTTGAGGTATGAAATACAGAAAACTAAGAACATTTTAAAGGGGTTTATTCAATTAAACATCATCTCCCTTTTAAAATCTCACTTCTCATCTCAACTCTCTCAGGGTTCAGTGTTTTGTGAATCCAGGCTTGTAAAAATGGAAATAAAAGATTTTAAATGCACTTTGACAAGTTTTCCCTGCTGAGCAAGAGGATATTTCACCAAAAGGGCGGTTTGTTAATAAGCAGTGTCTTGGTGCTCTGGATATGACTGGGATTCAAAATACACCTGTTGGGCTTTGGTGAGTACTTTAGATGAAAGCAGCATATACACATAGTCTCAAAAAGGATGAATACTGATGTCAAATAGAAATGTTAACACTCAGAAAAACACTGCCATCACTCACACACACACACACACACACACACACACACACACACACACACACACACACACACACACACACACACACACACACACACAGGTACCCATCAAACTGATGCAAGGCAAAACCGACACATTTGTTGGGTCTATAATTACAATTATAAACACTAGACATTAAGTTTCCTTAGATTTCTTATGTTGTGATTGGATGCTATATAAACACAACTGAATTGCGCCCTGAGTGGAAGGGTGTTCATCACCAAAATTGCCTAAAAGGTCTGTCATTTATTGAACTTGTGTTGTAGTAGTTCTTCCCTATTTGTTGTTTATTTTACTTTGAAGTGGGTATAGATTGATTCTGTTGGATTGGTCAGTAGATCCTGTTTTTTTATGTGTTGACATGTTGTTTCAAGTATAAAGCTAAAGATTTTAAAACTTGTGACTGTTGGGGTTGTAGACTTTTATTGCTAACGTCACCGCAATATAGTAATAAGATGAACAAGAAAAGTCAGGTTGCCAGGACTCTTGTTCTTAGTAAAGTCTTCATTCCCTCACCACCAACTGGTTGGGATATATGGCTGCCCCTCTCTGAGTCTGTTTCTTCCTGTTAAAAAGGAGGTTTTTCTTCCCACTGTTGCAAAGAGCTTACTCGAAAGTGGTTGTTTTATTGTTGCGGTTTTCTCTGTATCATTGTAAGGTGTTTACCATATTATCTAAAACCCCTTGAGACAACTGTTGTGATGCATTATATATATAAAATTTAACTGAACTGATTTAATGTCAAATGCAGCAGTGCTTTTTTTTAACAGTGTAAATGGCATAGTTTTCTCACAGAACCTGCCATGAAAATGTATGCTAGTAACAAAGGAATCACCTTTATGAGAGTGAAAAGCCACTGTTGGGAAATATCCCACTGGGAGTTGATAAGTCAAGTGAGCACAAAAAGAAGTAAAAGCATTAATATAAATACAACATCAGATTAATATTTTTAACTGTAAAATATTAATAAATAGCTTTCAAATTGTTCCCTTCAACACATCTGCCTTTTTCTGTCTTAATTTCCCTCTATGATAACGGCCTCTTCCTTTTTTATGAATCTGTTTGCTTATCTTAATCTTTTACAGCATAATTTTGAATTTTTGCTTTTATTTATCTATTTGATGCTTTCAGCTCTTTTTACTTCATTTTATATTTGCTTTCTTTCTCTTCCAGCACTATACCGCACATAAAAATGAAGTCAACAAATAATTTAAACCTTCAACTTCAAACAGCGTAGCACTCTGTTCAACTTAATTAGAGCAAACCTCAGTTATAAAACTTTTTAATGACATTCTTTTTTTTCTTTCATTTTTACTGCTATTCCAGATAAAATTCACTTACAATATCGCCAAACATTCAGCTTTTGTGAGAATGGGTTTCCTGGAAAGAAATGTTTATAAGCTGTGGTAACAATACCTTAAAGAGTAAATGATGTCAAAGGGAAAAAAACAAGCACTCATATTGTCTTTATTAAAGTTTCTGTTATAAAATGACGCCTCATCTCTCACAGCTGAAATCTACAGGGGCAGCCTTATCTCAGGAGGGAGGATAATAAATATATAATATGCATTATCTGAATTGCTGTGATCATCATCAGATAACTGGTAATATGGAGTCTGCAACTTCACTGCCAGGTTTAACTACTTTATTTAACTACTTCGGGGAGTTGAGCATTGTTTTAGGATTATACAGCTTATGTCAGTTAAGCTCCCAAGTGAGAATAAAAATACCTGTAACGTTCTGTTTTCTGCCCCACTGACTCGCCTGTTTACTGCTTCTCTTTTCAGCTGTCTGTTATGAAATTATATTTGCTCATCATTTTAAAAGCTTTTGATCCATTTTTAAATTCTGATGATCTCCTCAATTATTTGGGGACAAAATGCTTTTACCACTAGAATGTTTTATCAAGACTGGTACTCATCTGGAAAATATATCTTCCTTGAGATCTGTGTAGTATAGTCACTCAAATCCTTGTCACATTTTGTATTCTGCAGTCAGAGAAAATCTAGATTGAAACAACTGCACCATTAGGACTGTAAACAATACAATATCTATGTGCTTGATAGAAAACAGTGAGTCTTGTGGTTTGGCTGGTTTGTAAAAAGACAAACAAGCTGTTAAACATGAAATTATGTGAACAGCATAGGGATTTCTCAAGTAATTTAACACATCACAATATATATTTTTTGGCTTTGCTTTTGTTTCTTGCATTTAATTTTACACGATGACTTACATTGTTCAGAGCACACTGACCTTGACCCCACCAATGAGGCAAACCATATTGTTTAGATGTTTTCCAGCAGTATTTGTGAAATTCCTTGGTGAAAGCACAGGCTTTGTCTCAGTCCATAAATTCTACATGCCTTTCACAGACAGTGCTGTCAGTAAAATGTATTTTGTAAGATGTCAACTACTTCTCCCAAATTAAGGGAGTTTTACCTCAGGTGGAGTAGTGGGTTGTCGATTAATTGAAGGACTGGTGGTTTGATACCAAAGCCAGAAAAAAAAATACTATTGACCATAGATCCAAAAACGACAGCTCTTTGAATAACCAATTGTGGGAAGATCCAAAACTAATGGATGCTTACTTACACCCTCATTGATGCAATAATCCTAGGGGCACTTGGGGTTAGAATCAAAGATGCATGTAGAGCCACCTATGGAGAAGAAGCCAAAATAACAAAAATAGATAGTGAGTTTACTGAGGTGCAGAAGGGCATCATGAGAGACAGGTCCAGGATGAAAAAAGATATTCATAACTGAAGCTCAAGAAACTGCCAAACAAAGGCTCACAGCTCTGGCCACTAGGCTGAAGAATATACCAGAGAGGCAGAGGCCAAGAGAATGTGCTGTTTACCAAAAATACCACCCGGGGTGTACTCTCAGCTACAAGGGAATAATAGGCAGATCTACTCAGAGCTGAAACTGAACAATACTTGAAGAACATCTGGGAGAAAGAGGTTGGTGGGCATAAAAGCAGACTGCTGCTACATAAACATCACAAAGGAAGACATCCAACAACGAGTCTCCGGAATGAAGAGCTAGACAGCACCAGGGCCTGACATGATTTATGCTAACAGGCTGACAAAGCTAACCGCACTCAGTGAGTTCCTGCCAGTACAAATAAGGGGGCTACTAATGGCAGGTACTTACTGAATATTCTAACTCAGGGCAGAATAATCCTGATCATTAAGGATACCCACAATTTTACGACTAACTATGCACTGGTATATTACTTTCCTTTCCACAACATGGAAACTCCTCTAAGGCATAGCAACCAAGTTGAGTAGGCATATGATATATATAAGTGCAGCTTAGAAACTGGAAATAACACTAACTAGCACTATCTCCTGGCTGATAGAGCAGTAAACTAGGACTCTGAAACAGCCTGGATTAACTACAAGTCTATGAGTCAATACTGCACAGATGGATACGGGAATGCTTGCCACTGTGTAAGGCTAATAGAGCGCTAATAACTTTCATTAGGAGCTCAGTGGGACTGTAGAAGACAACACTGGAGGCCAACTTGAAGGCAATCGCATAAGTCAGCCTCAAGTATGAAATATACCAAGGCAGTGTGCCGCCCCCGCACATCATTCCATTATCTAAAGAAACAGCTGTCATAATTCACTCCAGTGAAAAAATTATCCACAAATGGAGAAAACTTGAATATAGTGGTGGACCTTCCCAGAAGTGGCTGGCCTACCAAAATTACTCCAACACTGCATGAGTTTTTATGAATACTTTTTTGAGTTTTACCTTACCTCTAACTTTGGATTCTTTGGATTGGATATAAGAATATTTCAGATTTTAATCTGCATATATATGAGTTTTAATTCGTATCACATTTGCTACATAAGCCTTATTTTTGCAATTAAGTCATTAAAAATGTCATGCCATTTATATGATTTTTTGAGGGTAAAAATCGAAATCGATACAACTTCACAGATTTGAACTGGTTGGATTTCCAGTCTGGTAAATGCTGCAGTGGCCTGCCAGTAAGAGACCATTATCCCAATAGAAATCTGTGATGTGGGAGAAAATTATACCCAGCCACACTTCTCTTGTTGCCAAACAACATTACAATAAATGACATTTTTAATATGCAGAAAATTATATGCTGAGAAACTTTTATCCCACTGATATCTGTGGGACTCATATTTGTGGGTGGGCCACAACTGCCAATAAGCCACAGTCTGTCTGCATGTTTATCCACAACACTACTGTATTATGATGAGTTTCCCACATTGACTCCATCCAGTTTGTGTCTGGGACATCTGGTCTATTCTTTTGGCATATTTCCTCCTGTCTTCTTGTTCCCTTTCTTTTCTTTTTCCTTGTTATCCCTTGTACCTTTAGCCTCCTTGTGCAATTGTTTCTGTCAGCCACTTGTGTAGTCTTGCGGACAATTAGGCTTCAGCCTGTGTGTCTATGAGATTAGATAAAATCTAATTTCAAAAGTAGAAGTTAAAACTTCTCAAGTTATTTGATGGCAGGGTTAAAAAATGTATAGGGTCACTAAGTGCTAAAAGACTTAAATTCCCCCCCCCCCCCCAAAAACTTTACTTAACTAGGTCGTTAACTTTTCTTTCAGTGAAAATAATATCTTTTGTTGAGACAAGATGGCGGATGTAGCAGGTGGTGGTGCAGACGTAGCTCCGACTTTCAAACGGTCACGATTAAAACCAGAGATATATAAAACAACTGATGGAAGGGTAATTGTAGAGGATGAACTACTTAATTTCCTTGCTGTAAAAATCAAAACTTTAAGTCAGGATGAAATTGTGTTGTTGGCCACGAACACATTTGAATCCGAGGGGATTGAAGCCTCCAAGAAAGTTTTGTTTGAGCTCTGCCCTACTACCTCACAGCGGTGCGCTGGATATAAAGGACAGCATAAAGACGCCAACAATATTAAACTCTGTCTTAAAGTGCTGAATGAGTGTGGGGAGAATATCCCAAGATTTGTATCTCATCACCTGGATGATTTGCCGCCTGTTACATACTCCAGCATGGATGTGTGTTGTCTGCTACGGCGAATGGACCAGCTGTGTGCTGAGGTGGGTGCTTTAAAACATGTAGTTAAACTACAGGCGGATGTCTGCGAGCAAGTTATGACCAATGCTGTGGAGGTCGACCAACGTGTGACTGTTCTTGAGTGTCGGTCTGAGGTGACGGCTGAGCCTGTTACTCTGAATGCTCAGGGGTCGGGGACCGATTCCCACTTTCCCCTGGGGAAACACGCAGAGGAGCAGTGAGCGTGTTTGCCACTAAATTTGCCCTGGATGTAGATGCAGAAACTCTTGCTCTGTATTTGAGAGAGAAACTCAAAAGAGATGTGACCTGTCAAAAAATTGCTAGTAAACGTAGCAGGTTCGGCTCTTTCAAGGTTACTGCTGAATGTAATGATGTGGGTGAAATGTACAATCCTGAACTCTGGCCTGAAGGGGCTCTGGTCCGGCGTTTTTATGAACCTCGTATGCCCGGTACGGTGGTGCCAAACTCAGTGGATCCAGCAGGGGAGATAACTGCGCCTTCTGGTACCAACGTATCAACATGAAGATGTCTATTAGGGTATTATCTTACAACTGTTGTGGTCTACGTTTGGGACAGAGTGCAGGGGACAAAGCTCGACAGATTGTTGTGGACAGTCTGCTTGCAGAATGTGACATTTTATGCTTGCAGGAGACATGGTTGTCCAAACAGGACCTGGGAAAACTTAACTGTCTAAATGCAAGTTTTTTGGGAGTGGGGGAATCAACAACTGATCTCAGCACAGCTATAGTCAGAGGTAGAATACCTGGAGGGGTTGCTGTGCTTTGGGACAAAAAAATAGACCCTGTGATAAAGCCCATTAGACTGAATGTAGACTGGTGTATTGGTATACAATATACACAGAATAATATTAGTTTTATCATTCTTAATATTTATACTCCCTATGAATCTTGTCAAAATGAGCAAGAATACCTTAGTAGGCTGGCTTTTATTAATGCATTTATTCAAGACAACGATACTTACAGCATATATGTTTTGGGTGATTTTAATGCTGATCTCACAGACAGCAGTTCTCGGTTTGCTTACCACTTAACTCACTTTTGTGAAGGTAACAATCTTATCCTATCTACCAAAGAGTTACTGCCTGCAGATAGCTATGCATACATAAGTGAAGCCTGGCATAGTACATCATGGCTGGACCATTGTATTTGTACAGCTGATGGATATGCAGCTTTAGCAAACATGACTATTAGGTATGAGGTAACTGTGTCAGATCATATACCTTTTGGTTTTACTGTGAATGTGGAACAAATGCCAGCAACAACTGGAAATAATATTGCTAATATTGCTACCAGTGTAAAATTAGACTGGTCAGCATGTAGTGAAGATGATTTCTTAGCTTATCATAGTAATACCGATATACATCTGAACAACATTTCTTTGCCCAAAGAAGCTATTTTGTGCAAGGATGTCAACTGTAAGAATGCTGTGCATAAACATTTACTCTGCTCCATGTATGATGATATAGTGACTGCTCTGTATGAAAGTGGTACACTGCTTGATAAACAATATAAGCATAAGAAACCTAACATCAGACCTGGCTGGAAAGAACATGTATGCATGTACCATGATGAAGCTCGTATAGCTTATAAATGTTGGGCCATGGCTGGAAGACCTAAACAAGGCCCAGAATTTGAACAGAAAAAATGTGCGAATGCCAGATATAAGTACGCTGTTCGATTTATAACTAAAAATGAGCAAATGCTGAGAGCAGATTCTTTGGCCAGGAAAATGCTGTGTAATAATATGACAGATTTTTGGAAAGAGGTGAAAGCTCTTAATAACTGTAAACCATCTCTACCATCAACTGTTGAAGGTGTTTCTGGGGCAGATAACATTGCTGCATTATGGAGACAGCATTACAGTGCGTTGTTTAACTGTATAAAAAGTGATCCATATGAGGACAATTTTGACATGAGTAATGACACAATAAGTGTAAGGACACATGAAGTATATGAAGCCATTCATAGGTTGTCTGATAATAAATCCTCTGGTTTGGATCACATCACTGCAGAACATTTAAAACATGCTAGTTTAAGGCTAGCTCCTCTTCTAGCACTCTGTTTCACTGGGTTTATGATTCATGGCATATTACCAGACTCAATGCTGTGTATTTTATTGGTACCAGTTATAAAGGACAAAGCTGCAAAAGTGAGCTGTTTGGATAATTACAGGCCGATTGCACTAGCCAGCATTTTATCTAAGGTGTTAGAAAGAATCTTGTTTGACAGAGTTAGTGTGTTCATCTCTTCTCTGGATAATCAGTTTGGCTTCAAACCAAAGCACGGCACTGACATGTGCATATATGCACTCAAGGAAATAGACAGTTTGTATAGGGCTAAAAATTCATCTGTCCTCATGTGTTTCATTGATGCCTCTAAGGCTTTTGATCGAGTGAACCACAGAAAACTTTTTGATAAATTGAAGAGACGGGGAGTTCCTCAATACATCGTGAGGATTCTCTCTTACTGGTACGCTCATCAGAGCATGCAGGTTAAATGGGGAAGTAGTATTTCTGCCCCCTTTGGTGTCAGCAATGGTGTCAGACAGGGTGGGATTTTGTCTCCAATTTTATTTAATCTATATGTTGATGATTTGTCCATACAGCTGAGAGCCTGTAACACTGGGTGTATATTAGGTGAAACACTGATAAATCATCTTATGTATGCAGATGACCTGGTTGTTTTTAGTCCAAGCAGTGCTGGGTTACAGGATCTTCTTAATGTCTGTACTGAATATGGTGTGCAATATGACATAGAGTACAATGCTGCTAAAAGTGCTGTTTTGATATGTAGAACCAAGCAGGATAAACAGCTAAATTTCCCTTTGTTTAAACTGGCCCAAAAAACTCTTGAAGTTCATAAAAAGGTGAAATACCTCGGTCACTTTATTACTGAGCAAATGAATGATGATGATGACATATACAGACAACGATGTAAGCTCTATGTGCAGGCAAATACTATTGCACGCAAATTCAGCTTTTGTTCACTTCCAGTTAAAGTGGCTTTGTTTAAAGCGTATTGCACACCGCTATATACTGCCCCCTTGTGGTCATCCTACAAACAATGTAGCATGCAGAAGCTGCATGTTGCATATAATGATGCGATGAGAATCCTTTGCAGGATACCTAGAAGTGGTAGTGCCAGTCAGATGTTTGTAGCTGTAGGTGTTTGGACTTTTAAAGCACTTTTAAGAAAGTTAATGTACAATTTTAGAGAACGACTGGATGGTTCGAGTAACAGTATAATTTTAGCACTTACAGATCTGACAGTGAGTGGTTCCTGTTACTCATCCAGTCTGAGAAAGCACTGGTTAAAGTGTTTGTGTATTTATTGATTTATTTTAAGTAATTGGGTTTATGTATATTATGGTTTTATATTTTTACAAATGCTTTATATACTTATATATATATTTAATGGTTTATACCTTGTGTTGGGGGGGGGGGGGGGGTTGTGTGTGTGTTTCTGTCTTGTTTTTATGGACATGAAGTCTGCCAATAAAGATTGAATTGAATTGAATATGTTACCATAAACATTTGAATTTAATTTAATGGAAATAACTGACCATTGGGGGTAATGAATTAAGCAATGACTTGCATTTAAAAATGCACCCTGGAAATTCTAAGCAATTATTTAGTTCATCTGCACTAAACTCACTGATTAAAACAAACAAACAAACAAACAAACAACAAAAAAAATCACTATCTCCAAGTGACAAAACACATCCAAAAGCAGTGCAGCAACCAAGGATAAGCCTTAACTTTACTGTGACAAAAATACGCATTAAGTCTTGACTATGATAAGTCACTTCACTGCTTAAGTCTGTAGTGGCCATCCATTTTGCTGCTCTACACTTAGACGTCAGAACAGATTGCTCATTTACACTCCTGTTGTTAAGGTGAAAGAGAGATGTTAAAGAGGACCTTTGAGCTTCAGTGAGCAGTAAATTTAAATCACACTGTGAGCATAGGATATGCAGTCTGTGCTGCACTCATTGATAGTTTAGGCACAGATTAAATGCTGGAAGCTTAACACTAACACATAATAATATAATTATTAGTAAAAGTGTAGTAAAAGATATGATTAATTAATAATTACTGTGTGTAGTAGTCATGCAAATTCACATTTCTAATTATTAAAAGAGAAGTCTAAGCCTATGGATTAATCTATGAGTGTGCTCCTCCAGCACTTTTTAATCTGACAACTGTCAATGCATTTCTGGCTTCTGACAAGCAAAACAAAAATAAAGCTGTAATATTTGAAGAGATCGACTGTTTGACTTGAGTGTTCTCTCAGATGTCTTTCTAAAAGAAAGTTGTACCACTTGGCAGCCAAATTGGCAAGTCCTCATCTTAATAAAGATCAAACAATAGAGAGCAATGAATAATTTTCATACAAAAAGACTAAATAGAAACTGCATGATTGCAATCACCATCTGATGAATAGAGAAGACTGAAAATAACGAGATGATTTTGTCCAAAGTTTAGGAAAAGTTACTTTTTTCATTATAATTTAGCTTTATTTACTGCTCAATCCAAAGACTCAATTCAGTGCCACCAAATGCAATGACTAAATGCCATCCAATTCAAATTACAGATGCAAATAGCCAAGAAATACAAGCATTTTACTACAAAGCCATTGTGCACTTGTACTACATCATAATAGGTTTGTATATATAGAGACCTATTCGGCATTTATGTAAGAGTGAACATATGAACACTAGTTTTTGCAAGTTATAGGGATTTGGGCAGGTTCTTTGCTGTCACCCTGAAGTTCTTTTTCACCATCTTTTTCAGTGTGGTCTTGCAGTGATCTTTGCATCGTCCCCTACCGCTGAAAGCTGAGACCTTTTCGAGATACTTTTTTGGCGCTTGTTAATCTTCTGAGATCGTGTAAAATGTATGGTTCACATGTGTATTTTATTTTAATTTACAAACTTGAAAATTTGGGATCAGATTTTCATTTTACATATTAGTAATGATAAACAAGTTTATAGGAAAACTAAACCCATCAACTACCCACTAAATGCTGGACATCAGATAGACACGAGATCTTCATTTGACTGTCTCAGCTGCAGATGATAACTGGAGACAAATACAAAGGTGTAAACAAAGCAGCAGAAAAATGAATTGGTGGCCTATAGAAAACATCTCCTCCACCCTCTTGAAACATGGGACTAGAGAGCCTCTAGAAGCAGTATAAAAACATTGTTTAAGTCTTTGTTTGACGCTGAAAATGCATTCTCAGAGACCACATGTGGACTATAAATACTCTCTACACAGAGGTCCTATGGACGTCAGCACTAGATGCTCAGTAGACGTCAAAAAAAAAAAAAGATGCTGCCTGGTGTTACAAACAGCCCCTTCACTGGACGAAAATTGGACGGTCAAATATTTCATATAAAAGACATCACTCCGACGTCACTTTGCACAGTGTGTATGAGCTTTTTTTGAGCTTACATAGAATGGATGTTAAAAATACAATGGTGGAAATGGTTCTTTGCTCTTGTATTTTATATGTTATGATAAGGCAAAAAAAAACAGAAAAAGAAAATATCGTGTGTGTCGGAGAGGTGATTATTACTGTTGCTATCATAAAGAGAAAATCAAGACAACGTCAACATGCTTAATGGACTCTGTGTTGTGCCTGACTCTGTCTTTGATGGTTACTGCTGGTGATGCCGTATGCAACAACACACACACGACACAGCCAATTTTCCTCAACTTCATGTGGGATGATGACGGATGCAATAGAATTATGTTAATGAGCATCACTGTTGTCCAATGACACACTTCACTAACTAAAAGGCTTAGAGACACGTGGCAACAGACAAAGACAACAACTGTGGGTGGAAAGTATTAAGGGTGAGGAGACAGATGCAGGAATTACAACACACAGAAAATGTTTTATGTTTTCACTTTGGTGCACAATGCCAGAATAGGGACATTTTCTTTAGGCCAAGACTTTTATTCAGAACAATAGCCAACAGTTTTTTTGTAATGGAGAAACCTGAATGAATACATTTAATAAAAAATAAAAGAATTCTTACTATACTGTAGTTGACTTACTCAGGGATCTTCTACCAGGCTGCTCTAGTCGCACTTGTGTCTCTTTCTTCTTCAAAACTCTATTTTATTTAATGTATTTTCAGTGTAACACAATTTATATTTGTGAAATTTGATGTACAAATAAATCCATAAATCTTATAATACACTCATTAAATCATTCTTTTGAATCAACATATACACATAAAAAGTTTCTCAAAGTCAGTGTTATGTGTGCTGTTGGTTTATTTGTTTCGTGATGTGTGTATGCAAATTCACCTGTGCAGGGGCTCGGCTGTGATTGGTGGACCTAATGAACGGCCTGATGTGACTGGTTCCTGCGGTGGACTTGAACTACAAAAGGGCGACTGAAGAGCTGCGGGGGGGATGTGTGGCAGACTTCCCGTGCACTTGCCTCTGGTCCAGACGGAGCGGCCGCAGCCATAGTCACTTAGTTAAAAAGTCGGGCATGTGTGTGAGGTGCGGAGTAAGTAGGGGTGAGCTGCCGGTTATTTTGGGAAGCCTTCTTTTTCTCCTGTGTTTTTAGACCAGGGAGGTCAGACTGTGTTATTTCTTTGTTTTCTTTGAACAGGTCAGAGGGGAACTGAAGCCTAGGTTGAGTTTTGTTTGTTGTGTTGGCCTTAGCTCACCCCGAAATTATACACTCCCCCTATCGTGAGTGCCATCAGTGTGAATAAATTATTGTTAAAAGTCCAATGCTGTGGCTGTGTCTGTTTGGGCGTGGGAAGTCGCGTGACATCCCGCTCTTGTTACGGTCACCTCGAGCTGGGTCATAACAGTCAGTATTGCCTTTGGAAAGTATTTAGGATTTTTGCTCCGGTTTACTAGAAACCTGCACCAGGTTTTAATGCTTCAAGATTGTAGTAAATGGCAGTAACCAACTCAACTGTGTTCACGATGGTATCTTTCCTGTCCTCACAGCAGCCCTAGCGGCATCACAGGTAACTACTTTGTCATCAACACTGTATTAATGCTTCATAGAAAGACTTTGTGGAGTTAATTGGCTGAAATTTTTCTGTAAGTCACAAAGAAAAATCCCCTAGAATCAATGCTTTCTGGGCATTCACAATATATTTTCACTTTTTGGAGGCAGTATTGCTCATCAGTTGCATTAGAAAAGGCTGTAATAGATATGAAGTGTATGGAAGAATACAATTAATGGAAATAGAATCACTGAGACAAAATAAAAAAAAAAAAATCTGAATCAAGTAAACTGCAAAGAGTTGTGAATCAGACAGGTGCAGTCATAGAAACAACTAATTTTTCATGTATACAGACACATCACTCAGGGACAACAGGACCTCAGGACCAGTGAGTTCAATCAGACAGTGGCATATACATCAGGGAAAATAACATAAATCACTTTAATGAGAAAGAAGAGTAGGGAGGTCAAGCCCTTGTGAAACTGACAAGAAGCCAAGATAAACTCCTGCCTGAATGGGATTCTCAGGAAGTTCAAATGTCCTTTTTATTCACTTATTTATTTTCCATGTCATTTGCCAAAATAAAATTTAAGAAATCTCAGTTCTCACTACTACATTGTAAGTACAGATGTTGCAGAAAAAGACAGCCATTACCTATCCACTGGCTATCCTTTTTTAACAGCAAAAATAGAAAAACTTTTCCACAACTAAAAAAGGTACTAGGCAGAACGTTGGGAGGGTGATTATGTGTGCAAAGCATGCAATTTGGAATCAATGTCAGGAGTCTGCTTCAGATTTCCTTTTAACAGTCAGTGTTTCTTTCAGCCATGAGATCAATCTTTTCCCAAACCACAGTCACGTAGTGTTAGCTGTTTAAACATAAAACAGACCATAGCTATAGGGATAGCAGATCAAAAATAAGTGAATCTGGAAAAAATGTAATAAGATTACTACAATAATAAAGGAACCAAGGCAAATTGTAAATTGTTGCATGATGGCATTTTAAGGGTGTTTTTCCTTCAGTAAACAAAATACACAAATCTTGAATATTAGGTTTATACTTTTCACAGTCATGATATTTTAGACTAGATGCAGGAAGAACAGTGTTGGTGTGTATGTCAGTACAACAGCTGTTTGGATCCAAACTGAAACATCCAACGTGTTAGTTGGGTAGTCATGACATTTTTATTGTGTTCCTGAAATGATTTGTCTGGCTTTGGACTGATTTCAGCGTTGTACCTTTTAGTATCAGATGACATTTTGGGCTTTTAAAGAACTGTCTTCAAGAAACTAAAATGGTGAACATAGTATCCCTGCCCATATTTACTGTAGTACTGTAGCTGTAACAGAACTGCCAATAGCTCTAAGCAAAATTAGGTTTTGAGTGAATCATGAACAAAAGAGACTTTACCCTTATGAACCCTTTTTATTTGAATGCCCCATCTATCACACAGTGCAATTAAGATGTAGCATCAAAGAGAGAAGTAGACAGAAGAAAAATGTGTCAGATAGTAACCTAGCTTACCTTCCATTCATGCGCTTAATAATGATGTAATTGCAAAAACTAATCACCACTAAAATCATGGCTGGGAAAAGTATTGAAAATTTGCCACAATTGAAAAGCTTATTAACCTCAACTATAAAAAAAAAAACTGGTTAACATGCATATGGACCTATTCAAAACACAGATTTGAGTCATACTAATAAATGCATGTCCATGCTTGTACACTTCAATTACTGGCCTCCCTAGAAATTAAACTGAAAAATGGAGAGAACGCTATGGTAGAAAAGCACACGGGTTAAAAGAGAAGCTGCAAGTCCCGATTTGGAGCTTTCTCCCTGAACTGTGATGGATGTTACACTCTATGGACAAAATGAATGAAGGAGACACAGAGCACTGTTCTATTCCACTTTTCTTCCCTTTCCTGCTACTTTTTGAAACTTTTTGAACATCTTTGAAGTTTCCCCAATGCCCTAAAACAGCTAAAATAACTATTTTGTAGCACAGTTAACAAATTTTTTTTTGCATTTTTCTGATTAAATATCACATGCTCTTCTCACATTACCAACTGACTTTCTCTCATCGTTTCTCAATATTTTTTTTAACTTTGGGTCTTTGATTTAACTGTTTTCAGTTTTTAGCTTAAGAATAATTATAGAAATAATTATTTTTTCAAACTGAGATTCATTGACCTTGGCTCATTTTCTGTGAAGAACATGAATCAGAAAACATTCATATTGAGCTCCCCCGTGTCACCCCCCTTCACATTTGTATCACATACAAGGTCTTCGGGTCCACTGGACCCATGGCTAGTGAAAGTGTGGAAATCAGAGGTCCTGTGTACCCTAATTTTCTCTTCCTCCTCTCTGGGCCTGTGTGTGTGTGAGAGAGAAAGAGAAGGAAAAAGTAAAGCATGTGAATTGACCCACGTGTGACCCACCAGTGCTGTTCCCGCACAAGGTTGCAACACTGCTGCAAAATTGGAGCACCCAACACTGTCTGCACCCACATTCATACACATTTTACCCTTTGTCTTGCAGGAACGAATTTTGGGGATCTGACACTATAAATATCTCTGTCAATGTGGTTCTATACCAGAACTGATCAAGATGGCAAGGCAATTCTCTGTTCAGACTGCCTTACAGTTGATATTGGAAGAGACAGAGGGTTTTGATGGTGATGCAGAGGAAAAAGTTTCAGAATGCGAGGATCACATATCTGAAAATTCAGAATGTGACACTGAGTTTGAAGAGGACGATGAGCATCAGCCAGCTCTGAAGTGTAAAAGAGCCTCAGGATCAGCCTGTGAACAGCCAGCCATAGGACTAGCCCGTCAGCAAGCTTCAAAATGCAAGTGAACCTCAGGACCAGCCCACCAGCAGCCAGCCACAGCAGGTGAGCAGCAAACCACAGGATCAGCCAGTGAGCAAGCCAGCTATAGGGCCAGACTATCAGCAGCTTGCAAATAACACCGTATGGATGGCAAAAGATGGCAAAATTGAATGGTCTTCCTGCTCAAGAAATGAACCACCCCTACCACCACCATGGCTGCCAATGTGATTCGGATGATACCAGGAGCTACACACTTGGCAGTCACTCATGTACTAGACATCAAGTCTTCTTTTGACCTTTTCATGACATGCCATACCCTATCAAGAAAATCATCCTGGAATGCACCAATTTAGAAGAAAGCAGAGTTTTTGGAAAGACGTTGAATGTTTTGGACGAAACCAATTTAGATGCTTACTTTGGGGTTCTTATTCTTGCTGGTGTTTTCAGGTCCAAAGGGGAGGCCACAGAATCCCCCTGGGATGAAGAAACTGGCAGATAACTTTTCCAGTCAGCGATGTCTCTGAAAACTTTCAAAATAATCTCCAGGACCATCCGATTTCATGACCGTGATGATAGACCAGCTCGATGGCAGAGAGACAAGCTAGCTGCCATCAGGACAGTGTGGGACGAGTGGATCGCTGGTGACCCGAGATGGACAGAAAAACACAGGATACAT
The DNA here is from genome assembly GCF_036321145.2 of Pelmatolapia mariae. Classification (NCBI taxonomy): domain Eukaryota; kingdom Metazoa; phylum Chordata; class Actinopteri; order Cichliformes; family Cichlidae; genus Pelmatolapia; species Pelmatolapia mariae. Next base: position 30,911,453 of record NC_086233.1, read on the forward strand.
GCACCCAGTGCAAGAAGTACATTTGCAATACACACAGTGAAGCTCACGTATGTCATAGTCTGGCATGAAAATAGCCATGTTCAATTTGACTAATGTGTTGTTCAGACAGATGTTGTGTAAACTAACCAGAGTAGGTTAAATTTCTAATGACGTTCAAATAAATAATAAACACTATAGTTTTGGAAAAACTTGCTTCATTTGTACATTTGTTCATTATTTTCCAGTTATGCCTGTTTTATGATGCATTTCCTTATTTTTTTATATCTAAAAAAAAACAAAAAACAAGCAAAAATGAGTATTTCTGTTCATAAATGTGATTTAACAAAGTTAAAGGGAACACATTTAACATGTTTTGTTTATATTACTTGCAAATGGGATGAAGTAAACATTTGCTGAGAATTTTAACAAAAAAGGTTTGAATATATTGAAATAAAATCCCACTGGGTCCACCAGACCCAGCAAGAGTCCCTGTGTAATAAAAAACGAAGAAATAAAAGAGGTTAAAGAAATAAAAAGGAAACAAGCATAAAAATGTACAAGCACAAAATGTATTTTATTCATCAACTGTGAATCTTTTTTTGTCATGTGTCCAAAGTATATTGTAACGATGGTTAAATGTTATTTTACAGTGACAGGCTGGCTATCTCTGCACACTGTTGTTATTTCTTTAAGATACATGTTTGGTTGTGCTGCAGGAAAAAGGGAGTTAATGTGTGCAGGAAGGGGAGGGGGGTCTTGGTTGTTGAGTGACTGTACGGGGCTGAAGTGAGGTGTCGTACGAGAGCACTCTCCCCGGAGTTAACGGCCTGTTTGCCTGTGTCCGAATAAACGGACAAACTGAGATCAAAACGTCTGGTTCTTGAGAACGTTACAATATCATTTCTCTTTTTTTTATTGCTTAAGTTATAATAATGACAGAATGAGTCATAGAAATTAGTATTTTGCTTGTTATGCACACACTTTCACAGTTTTTATTATTTTTCCAGTTTGAGATTTTTTGGCTATTGTGGCATAGCATGTAATTTGCTGCAAGTGACCATCAGGAGATGGCCACTGTGGTCATAAAGGGAGAGACATGGTCAGCAGTAATGTTCATGTAGGCTGTGGCATTTACATGGTGCTCAGTTGGTATCTGTAACACAAGTATGCCACCGCAACATGCCTGAACAAGACAAGACAGGGTGGATCCATGCTTTAATGTTGTTTATGCCAAATTCTGAGCTTACCCATCTGGATGTTTCGACAAAAATGAAGACTCCTCACATCATCCAGTGTTTTTTCCAATCTGTTGGCTAGTTTTGGTGAGTCCATGCATATTGATGCTCTAGTGGTTGTAACGAGGTAACAAGGGGTTATTTAAGATACTACTGCCTACCTATCAGCTTGAAGTAGTGTGGCCATTCTCTTCTGACCTTTGATATCAAAAAGATATTTTCTTCCAAAGAACTGCTGCTCACTGGCTGTTTTTTTTTTTTGGTCATTCTATGTAAACTCCTAGAAGTGGTTATGGAGCAAAATTCCATTAGATCAGCAGTTTCTGAAATACCAGCCCATTTGGCAAGAACAACTATGCCATCTCTACACTTAAATCACTTTCCCCTCTGGTGCTCTGTTTGTATTTCAGCAGGTCACCTTGACAATGTCTAGATCTAAATGTATTGAGTTACCGCCATGTGACTAGTTGATTAGATATTTACGTTAACGGGAACACGAGTACCTAATGAAGTGACCAGTGACTGTATCTCTAACATTATACCTTGTTATAACACTAAAAGAAATCTTCAGCTGCAGGGTTTCAGAAAGACTATCCTTCAAGCTGATAACTCACATCAAACCCCTGTGTTGGTAAGTATCTGCCCTGCTGTGCTGCTGATGGGTACACACAGTTTGTACCAGGGAGTGACTCATATTTTGGATGTCAAGAGTGCTGTCAAGAGATAACTATGGTTCGTAACAAAGAATGCCCAAGGGAAAAGATGACTCCTCCAAGTTGGGTAAGTCTTAATTTTTTCTTCCTTTGTAAAATGTTTTTCCTTCACATTTTTTTATTCTTTAGGTTTTGTTCATTCAGATTCCATCAAACTGGTCCCAGCATTTCCTTGGACACTATGAGTTATAAAAAATCTTGTATTACTGTACAAATAAATAAATATATATTTATTGTTAAATAAATAACAATAAAAGACAGACTTGTAAACGTGTGTCTGATATTTAGTACCTAATACAACATTTTTTCTCTCATTTCTTCCCCTTTATGTTCTCATTTCTGTGTCCCTGAGCTAAGTGTATGAATTCTGTATTTCAAGCACTAAATTTGATTGAGCGCATCCCAAATGATCCCTATATTATGGCCATTATATGTTATTGATCTGGGTTAATAAAAGCACATTCACACACATTAATCACTTTCTGTCTGGAATAAAATCAGTTGTTTTTGTAAGTTTTAATTCAAAGCTGAAATAGCATATGACTAGAAGAAAGGCAAGCCCCCCCCCCTCCCCCCCCAAACCTTCCACAATTCAGAGGAGAGAGACGGGTCGATGAGGAGAACCATAATTTAAACATGAAACAAATGAAGGAAATAAAACTTCATTTATCATTCTTTATGTAAGCAAGAGCATTTGTAGAAAAAGAAGATAATAAATGAATAACACTGTATTAGAGTTGAAAGATGAGTAGTGATTTGATTCCAGACGGAAAGTGATTAGTGCTAAAACATCAAACTTTTTTTCCTTCCTCCTTGGAGCTAAATGACCCAAACACATGAGATATCAATGGAAATCCCAGGATGCCCTCTATTTAGTACATAAGGACTTAGGTTAGCTAAAATAAGTCAAAAGGTATAGCCCAAAAACAAATTCATTACAGAGGACATAAATGGACAAGCTAGTTCTCAGGAGGATATAAGAATCATTTTTATATATTTAGGAATATTTTTATTGTTTCAAACACAGATTTCATTTATTCACTGATTGGAACAGAAGTGAGGAAATAAACAAAATAATGCAGAAAATTCTGCGCTAATGTTTAATCAGGTAGCATAAGACCTCCTTTTTGTTGGCACTACTCATATAGTAAACAGCTGGGATTGGTGTGTTTCTAAATTGTTTACTAAAGTGTGCTGCAGGTTCAAGTACATGGTGCGTAAAAGCCACCGTGATCTGCCAACAGGGGCCTCAATAGGGCTTGAGGTTACAATAATGTAAAACAATGAGGTAACTGACCTTTTTTGGATAATTACTGTTTGCCTGATTTGATGGTGAGAATAAGGAGAATGTGAAATGGTCTAGGGATCTAATTAACACACTGAAATAAAGTTTAGTGCTCAGAATGGTGACATCAATTATTCATAGAAACCAGAAGTATGTCGTGTCACCTTTACAGTGCAGTCATCAGCTGGATCTCTTCCAGCTCAATGCATTCTAACACAGGGTGCCAAATAGGGCTGTTCTGTCAGATGCCACTGGTATCTTAGAAACACACACAGGGTGCCCTTCTGCATCGGTGGCTTGGCTCTATAGCATTATTAGAAGCCAAGAAAGACTGCCTTCTTTTTAGGGCAGAACCTGACAGAATCTATCATTCGTTGTCAATTTCAGTACATAATAAATTTTTTCTCAACAACATAGGTGATTTGGTGATTCACTGTGCTACGAAAAGCATATCCCTGCTTTAAGTCATAAAAGTTTGTGTAGTAATTATAGTCCAGAAAATTAAAGCAAAACAACCTCAAGAGAAACTAAAAACTAGACATGGACAGTTATATCTGTTCTGAACTAATGGCTCCTTAAGTCTCCTTAACTAAAATATGGCTCTGTCACATTTTAGGATTATTGTCTTTCTTTGTCTTATTTATCTTCCTTCTAGTCTCTGGGATTATGGATCTTTAAAGATTGTTCTGTTGTTGATCTTAATTTGAGTTCTTGAATATGCCCATGTGGGATTTGACAGGTCTACTTCTTTTCTGGTCACTGCTGGGTCGACAGCTTTATGGTGGGAAGTCAAAAGGGTCTTTCTGGCAGAGCCCAAGAGAATTTTCTCTGTGTTCCCAGCCTCCCTGTAGAGATTTAAGTCTACAATATATTATCTACACAAAACTTGTGTAATTTATTGAATTGACCAAAGAGGTTGAGATCATCTTTGCTACATAACTCATTAATAACAGTTAGCCAGAATCTGCTGTTGTTTGTGTTACTTAGAAAATAGCTGCCAAGAACTATAGGTCACTTAAGGGCAGTGTGAACTTTTGAGTGCACTGAGAGAACCCCTGTTTGTAGATCTTCTTTCAAGGTTGTTTTAGGGGACAAAATACTGCCTACTGTATAGGAGGATATGTACCTTTAAAAGCTTGATGCTCATTAGTTAAACTCTGAGAGGACCCGTGGTTTAAATAAACTAATCTAGGAAAAGAAAAACAAAGAACAGCTGAGCAAAGTAAAAAAGGATGAAAATAAAATAAAATAAAAGCCAGAGACTGACTGATCACGGGATTTAGTCTTTGTAAGCTTATTACACTCCCACAGTAGAACAGAGAGATTTTGAGTCATCAAGAAAAAGTCTATTCTACCAACCTAGATGGCCTTGGCACACAGCACACTTCATAGTAGAGCTGGGAATTCCAACCTAAACCAGAATGCATCTTTAAGACCCCAACAGCACAAGCTGCTCAAATCAGAAAATGAAAAAAGCTGTTTCACTAATCAGTAACGGACCAACGATGCAAATATAGTGATAGATAAATGTATAATAGTATAATAGTATGTATGATAGTACATCTGTACTGATATACACACAAAACCTTGGGACTAAATTAAAAAAGAAAGAAATATAAAGGAAGAATTCTGCCTTATGCATTCAGAATAGTCAACTGCCTTTACTACGCGGTTTAATTCAACACAGCACAAAACTCTATGCACCAGTGGAGTCGCTCTCATCACAAATAAAACAACATTTGGGGAAACCAAAAGCCTGGAACAGCAAGCTGGAGGCTGAAGGAAGCAAATATGTTTCTTCACAGCAATGCGTCTGCACATCTGGAGGTGAGTCACTTTTGAATTTGTGTGTGCATACATATGTGTGTCCTTGCTTGTAGATTAGGCTCAATACTGTTTCTGTGAGATGAAAGAACAGTTTATTGCTGGAAATGGTCAGAACATTCCAAAACATGAGATGAGGCAGCTTTTATTTGTATTTATTTGGCTAAATAGAGATAGATAGAGAAAGAGCTGGTGGTGAGGATACGATAGAAGTTTGTTTGTGTTTTCTCCCCTTTTTAAGGTTAACAAGGCAGTTGCAGACACACATAGATGTGAAACTTTGTGCCCACAATAAGCTGACATTTAATTTTTTTAATGAAAATACAGCACTTCTGTGCATTGGTTGTTTGTAAGTGTAGATACAATTATCAGAATGTTCAATAATTCTGTATATCTTTTATGAAATTTTATTTGGTTGCTAGTAAACAGACCAAAAAAAGTCCAAGGGCTTTATGTAACTAACAAACATTTATTAAGACTAAACTAGCATGAAAGATATTATGTTTTAAAAGGATGCCGAAGAGTAGTTAGGAATGCCTATCTCTAAAACTAAATTCATTCTATATATTTGACTGACAAAACAAACAAACAAACAAATAAAAAACAGAATGCATTTACAAAGTTGTAATGCTTCACAGTGTTTCCCTCTTCCATAAACCAGACTTTGCCTTTTTCGTTTATGCTTTGGTGAAAACATGTTAAAGTTGCAAAACAGGCTTCCTGATGTACACTGAGTATCAGAAAGCTTATATGGAAAACTGTACGCATAATGACATATTTAAACTACTGCATTTGCACATTATCGTATTTTAATGGCCATAAAAGTAGGCAGACTATCAAATAAATACTGACTTACTGAATGTTCAACCACTCTAAATGTGACTTTCAGGCTTATTTACGAAGCTGGATGTTTTCAGTTTAGTGGGGAATTTGCAAAAACAGATGATGTAAACAATCACAGATGTGGTTAAGTGAATTTAAATGCACTGCCGCCTGATGTTAGGTCATTTCAAACACATCAGCAATGGAGCAGAACATGCAAATTCTCCACTGCTGAGCATAGAAATGTGTAAAAACAAACATTTCAGACATGAGACAGAGATGTTTTCCTTGACATATTGTGTACTTAAATTAATAATAGTAAGACATTACAATAATAGTGTTGTTAGGAAGATGTGGAGATAATGAGGTGCTTATCTGGGCCATAGCAGATGTAAGAGAGGAGCACTTACCTGCAGAAGCCAAAAGAAAGCAACAAAAACAAATAAAAACAACAACAACAACAACAAAACAACAGTGTGTAAATTAATAGAAAACAGTATGGTGAATAGATTTTTTTTTAAAAAAATACAAGAATATTGAAATCATAAATATAAGTTAGCTAGTGTGTAACACCTTCCAGCAAATTGATGCATTCTTATAAACTTAGAATACATAGGAGCGGGTGCCAGTTTGTGGAAGCCACCCTCTTGAAAACACTGCCCAAGATGGACATTGCTGTTCTGCGTAATCACATTTCATCTATGGGGCTAGAGGCCAGTCATATATGGAGGCGAAAAGAACTCATAGACAGTCTCGTTCAGCAAATTTTAAGTTTCTTTCTTCACCAAAGAAAAGAACATGTAAAGCTAAGAGATAGCATGACCAGCATCTGGATAAAACATCATCCTCTTCCTCCTCAACGCAAGCCTTATTTCCTCAACTGAAGTCAAGGCACCAACATATGAAAACATGGATTAAAGGTTGAGGATTTTTTTTATAGATATTGTAAAAAGTAGATCAGTAGATGACTAACACTTAAGTTCACTAATAACAGCTAATAGCAGCTAACACTGGCAATGCATCCTGACAGAAAAATTCAGGATATCCTCAATAACTCACCACTGTCATCAAACAAAAATGAGCTTAACTGACTCACTGACTTGTACGAGTTTTCACAAAGTTTTAAAGCATCTTCTAAAACAAACAGCTATGGATGGTTCACATCAGCATATTGACAGCTGAGGAAAAACAGCAGACTGACAGCATATTCACATAGCAAAAATCTGCAGATACAGTAAGTTTGGTCCTGTTTTTGAATTGAACTTGGAGCTAGGACCACAGCTAGGATTATGCACTTGAATAGAGATGAGTAAAAAACAAAATTCAGCTAATTGCAATCTGCCATCTACTGACATTTACTAATGAAATATTGCACACTATAACTCTAAGGATCTTAACAGCTTGGTATCACATATTTTTCTGCTAACTGATTGGCTGCTTCTGCTATTCTTGTGACACCAGAGTCTGGTATCCAGAGTAATATACTATCTAGAAAGTTCAATATAGCCAGGCTTTCTCTTGGTTTTTAGGTTTTATCAAGCCAGTTAATTCACAGCCAGATATAATATCACAGTGGTAATTATCAAATTCTCATTTTGTTAATCAGGTGTGGGTTCACACTAAATGGGGCATTTCAGGTGTTATATGACTTGATGACCTACTAAAGTCAGGGACATTCAGAGAGAAACAGGTGATGACTACAAAGAATATTATTTCAGTGCAGCTGTTTAGTTGTTAGTTGATAGTTTTATTAAGAGTCTTTTTTAAATTATTATTATGTAGAGAGGACTTATGCCAGAGGCATGATTTAGGAAAATCAGTAAAGGTTTCCATCAGTGCCTCATCAGGCATGTTTTAATAACCTTTTTACCAAACTAAAAAATATTAAAACTAAGAATATTTCTTCTATATTTTTTATATAATTTAATTAGTTTTCCAAGTTCACAAAATTGTTTGTTAATTTATTTCAAAAGTCAAGTGTTTGTTTTTATTTTAGTTAACTAATTTTTTTTTTACATCTAATTTTAGTTTAGTTTAACTTACTATAATAACCTTCTTCTACATCAGATTATATCCCATTTCAGTTCAGCTGTGCAACCACTGTGGCAAATGCAATACATTAACAGAAAAACATTTCATAGAAAACATTTCTAGTTGTATTAAGTGAATGAACATGATCTCAGAGTACCTAAAATCAACACGGATCCTGCCTTACTGCACTTGGCACATTTCCCTAGAAACCTGACCATGTAATGAGTCTCAAGGGACATGCAGTGGTTTGGTAGTTCCTGGGAAGGCAGCAGAGGAAGGCAACAGAGGGCCGATGAGAAATGTTAATAGATTAATGAAGCACACATCTTAACAATCTTATATTTTTCAGACTTTCATTAGACTTTTATTTGACTTTGCAGCGATACATTAAAGCACAGTTACCATAAATGGGTTGCATGCATTGCTTCTTGTGTGATAAACAGTTACAGGGCCTCCGTGTGATAGTATACACCCAATTTTTGCATATAAACGTTTGTTTATGTTACCATTATTATAAGGCCATTTTGTAGTCTTCTACTTTCTGCATTCTGTGTGAGTGCATGTGTTTGTGTGCTTCATTTCAATTACAGCACTGGGAGCCGTTCCTTTAGCCATCTGATTTCTCTGTGCTAAGTCAGATAGTGCTTGTGGTTAGACTCTTTCTCAGTGATGAGAGCAGTGGGATTAGAACTCATAATAGAGTAATAAAGTCTAATGGCTCTCTAGTTTAAGGTAATGTCATTTTTATGGGTCTCTGGAAGACAAAGAAAGATTGTCTGAAAGAGACATTTTCATTTTGTGGCCAACTTGATCAATCTTATCAAGTAAGTTAGGAAATTGGAAAAAAAAAAGTAATGCTACTTGAATGTCTAATGTCTAATGTGGTACAGTTTGCAGAACTGTTAATAAGCTAAATCATGAAGTCAATTGAGGTTCTCAGTTCTAAGAGAAGACACTGACTAAATATGTTAACCATGTCAGGAAAGGCCAACGTCACCGGCATGAGTACTGACTAAATATGTTGAAGTTTCACTCTCATGGCTGTTTTTGAAGTAGTCATATAAAAAATTTACTTTTTGTGCTCATGGACACAAACTGTACACTTTTTTCATGCATCCCAAATTTGTAAGTAATGCATTTCACTAGGAAGTATTTTGTGTTAGAAGCTATTAGTTTTGTAGGGAAAACAAGGAGGTGTCACCAGAGCAAGAAAAAGGTTTTAAAATATGATAATTGTTGCATTTGAACCCAAACTTTGATACTTTTCTTAACTCAATCCAGTTGATTTGAATAACTACCTCTAATAAAACATCATGAACAATTTGTAATTAATAATCTATTTAACCCTCTCATGCATAGTGGTCACTACAGTGGACAGCTATTCAAAGGCTATTTTCTTGTACTTGTGTCAGTGTTGATGGTATACTTGCACATTAACCACTACACTGTACACTGATGTGTCACTCTATACCCTGCCACCCACTGGTCATTTAATGTTACTATAGATGTATGACATGTTTCATTACTCCACGAGGCTCCTGACTACGGTAATGCTCCGACAATCCATTAAGCGGTGCGGCTTCATAGCTTACCAAAGTCGTACTACAACCTTTTTTGACAGATTTTTGAGCGCCGTGTACCACATAAAATCGGTTTAAGGTCATTAAGCACAACCAGAATTCATACATAAGGCACACCGGATTATAAGGCGCACTGTCGATTTCTGAGAAAATTAAAGGATTTTAAGTACGCCTTATAGTGCAGAAAAAACAGTAGTGCTGTGCCATACTGCAAATTCTGGTATCAATTCGATAACAAGTAAATACATGGCCAGTATTGCTGATATCAGTACTGCTACCAATACTTTAACTTAAAAACTGTAACTTTTATACGGGAGAGCAATGTATCATAACTTATGAGTTGAATCAGCCAGTTTGCAAATTCTAAACACATTTTAATGACCACTAAATCAATGTGATTTTTATTTCCCACAATCAATAGTTAAACTGACAAAACACACCTTTCCACTTTTCATGTTCTTCTAAACTGATTTTTTTGGAGACCTAGAATGTAAATGTTCCTGTCTTTAAGGACATTGGGTCAACTTCTGTATTTTAAATGTTATATAGGGTATAAGTAAAATAGACATGACTGTCAACACACCAAAGTTCATTTTTTAAAGTGCATGTTTGATGTATTTTTTTTTATTTGACACAATTCAGTGGGCTACATACTAAACTTAGAGGATAGAAACAAAGCTTCAGTCATGTTACACTAGTATTCATCCAATACCAATACTAAAATTACTATCGATACAATCAATATTTGGATTGATCTGCCCATCTCTAACTTTAACCCCCGAGTATAAACAGTATAATGAGCCCATTTAGAAAATACAAGCAATAGAAACTACTTGTTTAAAAAGTAGGGAGTAAAAGTAAAAAGAATAAATACTCAAATGTTTAACACTTCTCAAACAGAACCAACATCAATGGTCATTTATCTACCCACTGGTTGTTTGTACTGGTTGTTTTTTCCCCTCTCATGTTCAATTCAAGTTTCTCTGTCTGATGGTCATGTTTTTCTTTTTTAAACACCTTTGGCGCACAGTAAAATATTTCCCACAAGTGTGTGAGCTTTAGAGACTGAAAAAAGAATAAGAAAACAAAAAAACAAAAACAAAAATGAAACATCTTAAACAGTTTAAGAGAACGCTGGTAAAATTTAGATAAGGTTTCAGTTGTTAGGCATGATGCATATATCATTTCATCTCTACATTCATGGGCTTTTCATGGTATTATGAAACATAAAAGTTGAATCTCCAGGTATTAGATGATACAAATCCAGATATAATAAATGTGAATATTTAATATCCATCTCTCATCTTCTAGATAGAACAATGTTATATCTGAATTTATAGGTAAATGTGTGAGTGGGATATATTTAGCATTGCAGTTTTTGTGAAGTGGATTTAGTGGAAGACTACAAAGACTTTTTTCTACATAATAAATGTTGGTCATGAAGATAATGCCAGCCTGTTGTCAAAGCCACAGGGCCAGGGACCAACAGCCCACTAAGCACCTTTGTACCATTTTCCATTTCACCCCTCAATAAGCAATAGTCACAGAAATGCCCCAAATTCAAAACAACCCCAACCTGCCCTGGAGGGTTCAGTGGGATTTGTATTTAAGCCTTAAAAGCCAGGGGTGTAGCCATTCATCGACTCAGATTGATGCACAGGGCTTAATGTGCATATATGTTTGGGTTATTTTTTTTACAACTAGAACTGAGGAAAGCTAGCATTGGGGTCAGCTTTAAATATAATGAAGAGTAACATGATAATTGTCGTTATTTGAAAAATAACCCTCTCTCTTGCTGCCAGGCGGGCCCTACTATCTCCATCAGTCATCACTCATTTACATGGTATTGACATACAACAAGTAATAGACAGAAATATGCTTACACAGGAGCATTAAACTGTCTAATAATGGTAATGTTGTGAAGGTCCCGATCATAGCTACAGAAGCGCTGATATGAGAAGGCATGGACTCCTCAAGATCGTTGAAGTAAGGGATTCCATAAGTTTTGTTTTTTTTTGTTTTTTTTTAGAATATCTCAAGGGTACTTGATAAAATTACATTTGTGGCACAGTTCTATTAAAAAAAACAAACCTTAGCACACAATCCTTCTAAAGAAAGTGAAATATATGGTGTTACTTTTGTGCATCTATTCGGAGCGCCCGTAAAAAGATTTTTTTGCAAGTGCTGTTGCATTTTGTGGAGAAAATTATTTTGAGCGAACAAAATTCATTGCTGCATGCAAGAAATGTATTTCAGTGTTTGGTATTATCCATATATACACACAATAATAGCCCCTCTCGCTCAGTTGTTGGCATTTGCTCTTGCTCAGATCTCTGCTCTGTGTGCTGACAGACATCTGCGGACCTGCTCTCTGTACACCGTTATAAGTGTGCCACAAAACCTACCAATTACAGAATTGGATGCAAAAATTCTGATTGGCTGTTACGGCCTTTAATCAGCTCACTAGCTACTGCATTCCGGAAACACGGTCCAGAATGTAGCTGAATCCAGTGGAGTGGTTTGGTTTAAACTAGATTAAAACTAACAATGGTCTTAAAAAATTTATATATTCTAAAATAAAATAATTAAACATACTAACCGAAAATGGATTTAGCTACCTTTGAGCTGTTTCACATTTTAGTCCATACAATATGGCATGTAAAAAATGCACACACAGAAACAGCAGTTCTCGTGAGATCAGTGGTATCTAATGATTTTCATATCTTGTCATGTCCTCTCAGTTATTACACATAACTTTAAACAAATCCAGGGCCTGGAATGACAGAAAAGGACTTAACCCATTCTCAACTTAAATAACATTTGGACCTAGGTTGAGTCATGAGACGTGCTCAGATTACTGTTAAGTTTTGCAATTTAACTGCAATGCCCAGGCAGTAATCATATCTGTCTAACTATATTGACACATAGATATATAAACTGTAGGCAAGCTTTCTTGTAATGTCTTTAAGTTTTCTACAAAAATAGGGTTCTTGAAGGTGATTTCGAAAATCTTTTGAACCTTTCTCTGTCAATGTGATCCAACACTATTTCAATAATGCTGTGGTCGGGACTCTGGGGAGGCCAATCCATGAGTGATACGTTTTTCTGTCCAGATATGCTTTTACTGTGTTGGCTTTAAATCACTATTATGCTGAAAAATGAAGCAATCAGATGCTTTCCAGATGGTATTGCACGGTGGATGATATTCTGACAGTATTTTTCTTTGTTCATAATTCCATCAATTTTTGCCAAATTTAGAGCAGCACTGGCTGAAATGCAACACCAAACCATGAGTCTCTGGTGTTTTATTAGATGGCTGTAGACAATCACTGCTGTACCTTTCTCCTGACCTTTTCTGTGCACAGTGATGACAATTTGAGCCAAAAATGTCAAATTTGGATTCATCACTCCCTAAGTACTGTTTCCACTATTATCAGTCCAGTTCTCATCTAATTTGGGATACCTTGTGCTTTTTTCCCCCCAGTTTCTTTTTTAAGAAGATCTTTACAGCCATTTGTCTCCAGTGATCATTTCTGTTTAGGCTTTTGAAAATAGTTGAAGAGCAAGTTAACAAATTTTATGTCTGTCAAACTGTGTTAGTGATGGCATTTTTCATAGATTCAGTAAGAACAGATTATTTGTTCTTGTAATAGCATCCTTTTATTCACTGAGTCATACTTGTTATTAATCTCTGGCTCTCTACCACAGCATGTCTTTATCCTGTCTTCCTTCTCTCACCCCAACCGGTGGTGGCAGATGGCCGCCCCTCCCTGAGCCTGGTTCTGCAGGAGGTTTCTTCCTGTTGAAAGGGAGTTTTCCCTTCCCACTGTCGCCAAAGTTCTTGCTCATAGGGGGTCATATGATTTTCTCTATATGTATTATTTTCTCTATATGTGGGTTTTTCTCTATATGTATTATTGTAAGGTCTACCTTACAATATAAAGCACCTTGAGGCGACTGTTGTTGTGATTTGGTGCTGTATAAATAAAATTGAATTGAACTGAATTAATAGCCTGCTAGTCACAAAATGCCCAAAGATACAATTGGAAATTGTTTCTTTGCTATGTTGTCTGTTATGTATAGACCTGAGTTAGGTCGCATTTTTATATTTAAATGATTCAAAGGTCAGTGTTAAGTGGCTTTAGAAACAGACAAAATAATTCACTTGAAAATGGCCAGGTATACGGATTGGGAAATGGATAAAAAAGAAGCTGATGTCCAAATCAAATCTTCAGAAAGCCTGGAACTATTAGTTAAGACCACTTAAAAATGAAGAAGCTCCTTGAAAGTGAAATATAAATAAATGAGTGTTAGTTCAAGACTTCTGCACAGTACTGAATAAATGTGTGTGTTTGTGGGTGGTTTGCTGTACTTTGTGTCGGTATGTATAAGTATGTGTGTGGTGTAATGGCAAAGAAATATAAGTACCAGTGAAATGGAAGGCAAAGTTATCTTATTTGCTGATTAATAAATGAAGAGTATTGGCTGCACATTAAACATTTAATCTACCCGCACACATATACAGACACAGCACATAGATTCCTCCGGTATATGCACGAACACCACATTAAAAATTTAGTCTCAACCGAGGGTTTCACCATCATAGACTCCTAAATGTTCCTTCAGGTCCAAAATTAAGTTGTAGTCGTTAGAAAATACTTACATACAAACAACATGTATGTAATCAACTCTATTTGTATAAAATTATGACTTATGCTCACCCACATAATTTATGGGCATCTATGGTTTGATTTCTTTGCTTGTGTGGATTGGATGGGTTCTTATATGCATCTGGTGAAAATTCCATGTCAATGGCACCTATAGAAATATATTTACTTAAAAAAGTGGTAACATGTTCAATACTTATCTTGCCCACTACATGGGGGTAAAAGCAGACCTCCAAACTTCATGTGGCATTATAGTGTATTTCACCAAGAGAACTGCCTCTTACTGGATATTTTCTCTTTTTTGGGCCATTCTCTGTGAACCCTAGAGATGGTTGTGCAGGAGAGAAATCCCAGTAGATCAGCAGCTTCTGAAATACTCAGACTAGTCTGTCTGACACCAACAACCAAGCCATTTTCAAAGTGAATTAAACCACCTTCTTCCCCATTCTCACGTGTTGTTTGCAAGTTTTGTCTCAGTGGCTTGAGTTGCTGCCAAGTGATTGGCTGATTAGATATTTCTTTAACGACAATAAAGTTCCCAGTATAAACATAAATTGGCCTATTCTTTAATAAATAACATCTCAAGAGTCACAAAACACCTTTATTCTGAGTCTGAGAACAATTCTCAGTAGGACGGGTGACACTAGTGGAGCAGTTCTAATTAATAAATATCACACCCCGAAGGACAAGCCTGTGTTTCCTCACTCTCTGCCCTGAAGAAAGACACCATTAAATTAAACTAGCCCACAATCCATGTGTCTCATCCAGTAACACAGTGGAAGATAACTACTGAATGTCGTTTTTCTGTTTGTTTTTTTTGTTTTGCACCCATCAAGAGCTTCACATGAAAATCCATACCTTGCCTAAAAACATTCTTTTTTGAGATGGGATGCAATGCTGATTTTGCCCAGTTTTTGAAAACCCACAGCATGCTGCTAGTTGTTTTTAAGTTGCAATAAATCATCAAAGGGTAGTTTTCAAAATGTCGTTATCTTACAGCCATTATCAATGGCTGACCACTTGGTGCCGCCCTGACTACAACACCTGCCAACAGCTGCAATTTAGTTCTTATTCCCTTTCTCCCTTTTGTGCTCCTTGTGTCATTTCTCTCGTTAATCTCGTTCCTTCCAAAGCAATTCTCATTTGTATTTTGAGACGCTTTACAACAGTTATTTGTATTGATGAAGTATACCTGACATGCACTTTAAACAGGCCTAGAGGGCTTCTTATGTAGTATGTGCATGACTGTGCAGCCCCTGGAGTACCTAATGTTGTGCTGTACTCCCCTAGGCCAGGGGGATTTAAGAGTTATATTTCTTTCTCTCCCTTAATTTTCCTCTCCCTCTTTCTCACTCATTTTTATTGATACTGAAACACTTAGCAGCAGGGTTGTTCACTGGCCACTGCAGCAGGAATAAAGGGGAAAGTGAAAAGGGGGGCGCGGGTTGATTATAAGGTGTGGAGACACAAAAGGATTAAGACTGAGACTACATTCTGTTAGAAGCTTAGTTTCTTTCAAACACTTTGACACACACTCGCTCCCACGTATACACACAGGTGAAACACTCTGTTCCCAGGTTAAAGTGGGCAAATGAAGAGTGAGACGGATTTAATTCTTCCATCACATTACTTCGTCTCCTTCTTAGTGATGTGTCGGTCGCGAACGAAATGGCTCTTAGAGCCGAATCTTTGACGTGAACGACACGAGCCGGCTCCTTATCGCGAGCCGTGTTTTTTTTTTTTCTTTCTCTCACCCTCTCAATCGCACTTTTTTTCCGCTTCACTCCGCATGCGAGCCTTGTGCTTTGCACTGGGAAGAGGGGGGAGGGGCGGTAGTTACACTCGCAGTAGCACAGGAACAGAGCGGGAGGGAGAGAGAGAGAAAGAGAGCCAGGGACAACAATGTCACATTAGAAAGGTATAGTAATCATCCACAACTATTTTCAGTTGCGGATGATAAAGGATTCAGAAAGTTTATTCATGCAGGCCCATATGACAGAGAATGTGCATCTTCTTTTTGTTTTCATATATTAATTTATGTTTAATTGTGTTGTGGTTTTCAGCGTTTTGTGTTGTTTCATTTTAAATTTGTTTAAAAGGAAAAAGCTGAAAATTTAAATAGTTAAAAGTTGAACTGTGACTAGTTGGTTTTTGTATTATATGATTTATTTATTACATTTTATGTGGAGTGAATAAATAAAAGTATATTTACGGTGGCCCCTAGAGACAAAGCACGTACAAACCCCGAAGCACGTACAAACTCCAAAACACGTAAAAACTCCAAAACACGTACAAACCACAACAGAAGTGCTCCAGGACGCTAGGCCCAGCGTTGAGCTTTTGTTACCTAGAGGCTACACAAGCCAGCAAGTACCAACGACCGGATTTGGTGTGTGGTAGTAACAGGTAAATGAACATTTTTTTTAAATTATTTGAATATATATGAGGGCTTGTGTATAAATACACAAACAATACACATATGCTTTCAATTGTGTAATTTAAGTGATCTAGGTAGCTCTGTTTTGAAGTTCAGTTAACGCTAGAAATGTGTTTTGGAGTTTGTACGTGCTTTTTGGAGTTTGTATGTGTTTTGTCTCTAGGGGCCACCGTATATATTTATATATAAACATATATAAATAAAACCACTTTTTTTATATTAGTAATTCCTTTTGTGCACAATTTCATATTATTGTTAATAATAAATAAATAAAGCAACAAAACAACCCGAAGAGCCAGTTCGGAGCCGAGCCGAAAGAGACGGTTCTCTAAAAAGAGCCGGAAATCCCATCACTACTCCTTCTATGTCTGCACTTTTCAAATCTATGCCCTCTTTTCCCTCCCCCTCATAACTAAACCCTCTCACTTTTATCACGCTAACCATGTTGACTTTTGGGTTCCCAACGTTTATTTCTATCTATCTATCTATCTATCTGCAATATATATATATATATATATATATATATATATATATATATATATATATATATATATAAACTGCTGTAAAAATGCCATTAGACAGGTAAGAAAGTACACTGATGAGTGAGATAAAAGCCAAGAAAAAAAACAAAGGTGAAAAAACAAGTTACATATGTGAAGCATGACAGCTCTAAATAAAACCTGAAAATCATGTCAGACTGTAAATAAAAGGATGTTGTGAGTTCTTTCACTGTTGGATATACATGTTAAAATGGAGACTTCACCAGTTTCACATGTCAAAGTCAAATTTGTTATTACACTCCATGCTATAAGTAGCAATTATTATTTTTTCATAGTGGCTATTTTTTTTTTTATAATACATAGTACTTCAAGACAGGTGCAATCTTGTTAAAGACAAAAAACAATCTTCTTCAATACAATCAGAAACACCTGTGTTTGATTACTTTCTCCATGTCAAAATAGCTACTTTAAAAATGCTGTTTGGAAGCATGTGCCTTTGATTTTCTAGCAGTAAGAACTACACTTATTAACAGCTTAAGTGTCAGTTTATCACTGACATGTCCACTTCACAGGTCAGGATTCTTGGAGATATGAACCAAAAGAATACCTGTGAAAAAACTTGAAACAGCTTGGGGCTCCCATGGACTTTTAGAGCACTCTCTGAAAACTTTCCAGAGATCCAGAATCCTGCAGACTTTGCTTGAGGGAATAACTCACAATTTGTAACACTGCAAAGTTAAGAGAGGATGACATGCCTCTAAGCAGTCAGAGTTGTATTGTTCTAAAGTAGACAAATAAAAGATTCTTTTATCCATTTGTTCGGACAAACGAAAAAAAAAAAATGTTTTACTTGATACCAAGTGTGTATATTTGCATCTGTTATAAATGCAAATATATACACTATGCACACAGTGTATTTAAAAATAGCAAGCGGGAGATAAATGCCTCAGTAACACCAATTTCTACCCCCACTCAGTTAGTTGTTTAATTCAGATTTCCTAGAGTGCCAAAACTGATAAAATTAAACCGTCTTTAAAGCTGGTCAAAAAAGGAAAAAAATCTAATCCTGTTTACAAGTAGCATACTGTTAATTTGGGGGAAAATCTTAATTGCTCTGTTTTTTAGTAAAGCCCCTGACATAAAGTACAACAAGCACTAATTGATAAGTCAATTTCTGTGATACTGGAATATTTTTTTCTAATGTTACACTAAAGTTGTAGCTTCTATGCTTGCATTCTGACAGAATTTTCCTGGATAGG
Organism: Pelmatolapia mariae; assembly: GCF_036321145.2. NCBI lineage: Eukaryota > Metazoa > Chordata > Actinopteri > Cichliformes > Cichlidae > Pelmatolapia > Pelmatolapia mariae. The sequence continues at coordinate 30,929,785 of NC_086233.1, forward strand.
ATCTGAATAATAAAGACCAAATCCTTTTATACACTGTATTTTTGTCTACACAGTCATTAACTTGTTTTCATCATAATTATGAAATGAAAAACATTAACATTATGTGTTACACCCCATTGTTTATCTAAATTAGATGAGGTTGAGTCGTAGACGAGAGCTATGCACAGTAACAAAAAACTGCTAAGCTTGCAGTAACAAATGTGTAAAACTATCAAATGTAACTCATTATTGTTAAAAGAAATTACATTGCAGCCTCAATATAAAACCAATGCATCAAATCCATGTGCACACATAAACACCTAATGGTCTTGATTCATTCCCCTTCACCAGCAGGCGACTGTGTTTATGTATTGATTAATATGGCTCCTACAGTAATAAACTCCAGGGAATAACTCAGCATGATGCCCTTTGGTCAAACTCAAGCTGTGCATATTTCTTTTATTTTCATCTGGGTTTTTGTATTTATACTGATTAATAGATGTGCTGCTATAAAATACCCTAGGCACACACTTATCATCAATGAAAGTGCTGCCGCATTTGTGTGTTCATGTGAGTGATGAGTGTGTGTATTGTATCTGTGTATTTAAGCTAAACACTTTAAGGGTCAAAGTGAATGTGTACTCATTAACCCCACACAAAACTGAGTCTATTGATATGGCAACAGTATCACAAAGGGTTTTAGCAGGTCATCAATACTATTATGAGGTTAGAACATAAAAAACAAAAGCCCGGCCTAATGGGGGCACTACAAAAGGGAAATGAAAAAAACAAACAAAAAACCCCACAAAAACACAAAGCAAAATATTGTGCTAGAGAATATATAAAGTAGTATTTATTTGAGGGTATTTATGAAGCAGTAATTCAACTATCCATTAAACCAAAACAAAAAATACTAAAGTGAAGCTGAGCATTTGTTGTTTGTTTTTTTGTTGATGTTGTTGTATTTCACACACACTGTTCTGACTCAGTGCCCACAGTGGAATTTCATTCAAGACAAATTGTCACATTTGCTTTATATATAGTCTCTACAAAATTCTACAAAATGCCTTGTTTAGATGAGTTAGATGAGTGAAGCAAACTGATCAGCTGTTTTCTGATACAACATTCATCCTCTTTATTGCATTAGGGTGTAACCATTGATAACCTTGTATCTGTCCATTACCAGCCATTTCATTTTGTACAAATCCCCTGTTCCAAGTTTGTGTGTTTTTCAATCTGACCAGATGTAGCTTCCTTCACCATCTTCACTTTACGCCTTATACTTGTCACCACAATTGTGTTTATGTGCTGAAAGAGAAATCATATCTCTCCTTGTCACTAAAACCGATTCTGAAGTACAATTTCACTAACTCAACTGTTGCAGTTTGTCTTGAAACAACAACTGTAATCTCCACATTTTGACTTTTTTCTCAAAATTGTATTTAGACTTTTTTCTCAAAATAGAATCACGACTTTAATCTTGAAATTTCAGCTTTATTCTCAAAATGATCAATAATATTTTTTTTCTTAATGTGGCCCTAAGACTTCTTTGTATGGAATAGATACATAAAATGAAGAAAACCAAGTAAATCCTTGTGACTATTAGCCAAAAAAGCAAAAACTACTGTGACTTGGAAACTACTGCTGTTCTTAGATTCAAAGCACTTTAAAATGGCAAATGAATGTTAAACTTAATTTTGAGTTTTACTACATCTTGACAGTTCCCACAGAAATATTTCTGTTTCAACCTTTAACAGGTGGAACAAAAAATATGTTGCTTTCCCATAGCCCCTTAAATATAGCCATTATTCATTCATGGCTAATGGAGGCAGATTATTTATTGAGAAAATGCAGGCAGTGTCTAAAAGAGAGCGGGAGGGGAAGATGGTGGGGCCGGAACAGACAGGAATATAGAGAGGACACTCAAAATAGTGTAGTCAGCAGTGTGTTTACAACCAGCCACTTCAGCTGATAATTATAAGATATCCAGGTGAAAGCAGGCTGAAAATGGTTGCTTCACTCAGACAAAAAGAGTGGCATATCACTCAGTCATGGTGTAATTAAACTTAGGAATATTTTATTTATCAGTTTTCTTGCTTTTACTTCCTGTCTCTTTTTTTAACATTAGAATATCTTTCATTTCCCAAAAGTAGTGATATCTTTAAAATGTCAACTCATCTTAGCCATTATAATGTCCTCCATTCAGGTGTCAGAAACTTAATTGCATTCTAAATGAAGGTGCTGAGGCAGTATGACTTGCATAAAAAGGATCATTTATTGAGGTTAATGACTATTTTGATTGCAGTCCAAAAGACCTGTCATCTGCTTAGCCAGTGCAATGATCTACTAATCTTGCCTTAAAAAAATAATATAAGTTATCTGAATAAGTAAATACATTTCATTTTTTATTTTCACTGCAGAAAGGAGTAGGTTCTTGCTGTATAGCCAGAAAAAGTGATAAAAAAAGGAAGTGAATAGATGGAAGGACAAAGGATATGACCTGAGATTTATCTGTTTTTTCTAACAGCCTCTAAAGTTGTTTTCTTTAAACTGTGATAGTAATCTTCCATTAATCACAAGCACAAACCTTAACTCATAATTGCGTAGCTCTAAGTGTAAACACTCAAGGACAGACTGACACATCAAAGTCAGAGTTTGACAGAGCGAATAAATAAATAAATAAGTTTATTTCCTGACTCACCAGATAGTCGTGTTTTGCAAAGCTGCACTTCTCTCTTGTAATTTCTGACAATCAGGTTGGTGTGCCTGCGTCGGTTTGGTGGCTTCAGTGGCCTCTGAACACGTATGGTCAACCTGGTGTTTTGAATTTCGACAGTGTTCCAGTTATCTGTCTGCTTCTGTCAACATTTTGGAATAAGGTGCCGTGTGTTGTTCTGAACTTTACCTTCAGTGTCCTTCATAGGGACCTTAATATGTGTTATCAATAATAATTAAGCATCATGTATCTGTTTTTAAACCAGGATCTTGGGTAGAGTTTCATAACACACGAGGTAAAGATGTCAGGAAGCAATTTCTTTTTCGCTTGCTCATCCTTGCTCTATAACCTCTCTTGAATTCCTTAAATATTTAATTTGCTGTGTTCAGTACTGCCATCTTTACCTCTGAACTTGCAGGAAAATCAACAGGATTTCTGCCTGCAAAAGATGTCTGTATCTCAGCTCTCTAAATTAAATTCATGCAATGCTTCACTTGAGATTGCTCCTTGACATTATGAACTTTTTATTTTAAGTAGACCAAACCATTCATCCATCCACTTTCTTTCCCTTATTCAACTCAGGGTAGCAGTGGGGCTTGAGCCTATCACAGCTGTCATAGGGCAAGAAGAAGGGGTGCACCCTGGACAGGCCGCCAGTTTGTTATTGGGTAACACAGAGACAGATAACTATCCCGCATCTACTGTCTGTATGGATTTACCAACTAACCAAACATGGATGTCTTTGATTTAAATCTGAATTGCCTAATATTATTATAATGACAATAAGCAAAAGAAGTGGGTGAAACATTAAATAATTATGTCTGCCCCATGTCACAACAAAAATGTGTACCACCTTTTTTGTCCTCAGCACCAGCAAATAAAGGTTATAAAATTTAAGAGACAGCTTAACGACAGAATCTGTGGTTTTTTTTCTACAATTTAATTTCTACATTTTGTCAAGAGAGAAAAAAATGTACATAGGATTTAGATACTGAACTGAAAAATGCAAAAGGACCCTGTTAGAAGGGATCATGAGAGCTACATGCCAGAAACATTTTTATCTTTTTGTATTTTAGAGGTCAGTTAGAATATTTCTTCAATAAAATTCTTTCTGATGTACTAAATAAGTGGGCACTGATTTAGTTGACGTCTTTAAAACTCTTTGTTGCCGTAACATTTTTTCTTCTATTTTTTTTGTTTGCTTTCCTGTCTTTCTTAAATTTTGCTTAAGATACGGATGAATGTATTTATGTATTTTTTGTATGAAGTTCCTTTGTGAATCCTAATTATGATGGATTATTTATTTATTTATTTATTTATATATTTAATTCTTTGTTTTTTTCCAAATAGCATATATGGCACGGCTGCGGCAGCAGTCGTGTGGTGTAGTGAGAATAAGGACCCAAAATGCTGGCACTGGCTGTGATGCGAGTGAGCTTTATTACAGACGGTGTACACAACAAAAGCGAGGGCAAAACCAAAACAAAACCTAAACTGGGAACAACTAAAGAACAAACTTGAAACCATAAAAACACGGGACGAAGAGCAAAAATGTCACGGAGAATGCTGAGCAGAGAGAGACACAGAAATTTCACCAGGTTACACAGGCAGACACACACTATAAATACACACAAGGTAGTGAGGGAATGACACACCAGAGGGGAAAATAAAACATGAGAACCAAACCCAAAGAACAAATACAAAATCAGAATAAACTAGAAAATAATAACAATAGACTCAAAACGCTGGGTCACCGACCCAGGACCATGACGATATATAAACACGAAAGTATAAAAAACCTTATTCATCTGTTAAATAATGTTAATGCTTTAAGTTAATAATTTTATAGAAACATAGTCTTCTGATTTAAAAGAAATATAATTCATTGTGTTGCTCCTGTCCAGGCTATTCACTCCTGTCAACTAAAATTGAGTGTAATTATCACCGATTATCACAGCTCAGCATGTACTGAATGTCATGTTATATTGGAAAAATTAGTGACTTTCTATGGTAAATAACTGCTCATGTTCACCAGTACATTTATATCCTACTTTCTGCAATGTGAGCAGTACATATTATTATGTATGGGTATTTAAAATTTCTTGAATAGGCATTATGTAATGTCTTCTTAACTGTCATCATACTGTGAGATTATTGTTTTATGGCTTTGTTGTGCCAGATACACACTTATGCATGCGTTTGTGCGCCTAATAGAAATATAGCCCCAGCTGTGAATAAACCGTTTTCAGAGAAACTTTGTAAATCTGCCACTCCTTTAAATTATATCAAATGGTACACAGCAAAGCAAAAGTAGCCATAATGTGTCATGCTGACTTGCAGTGATTTAGGAGCTACTCTGGGTGACTCCTATGGCTCAGGCAGTGTGATCCTTTGTTGTATCAATTATCCCTGAAGTCGCTCAAGGGGTGACTTTGATATATGGTATATTACATAATGATTCCCTAGTTGGTGCTGTGTAGCACCGTACTCCTGTTGCCTTATATGAGTGTTTGTTTGTGTGTGTATAGATTTGTGCTACATTTGTACTGAAAGTAGAAATGTGTTCCACGTCAATTTTGTTACCTACTGCCACGCTTATTTATTACAACTGGAAAGTGGCATATTTGACATGAAAATGTTTATACACAGTGCCAAAGGGGCATATTGGTATTACTGTCACAATGAAACAGCTTTGCAAACAGTCTTGGATGAATGTGTCTATGAGAGGAGATGCAAAATGAATGAATAGACCGAGTGAATCATGAATCCAAGACATGGGTTTCTTGAGTTGCTAGCTTGGCCCAAATTGCAGTTTGCACAAAAAGAAAATTGATGTCACTTTTGGAGAGCGGCAGAGGCTTTCATGTTAAACAGGCATAAATGATTAGCCTAATAGAGTTCAAATGTAAAGTGAAGAAGAAAGGCAGGCTATGGTGTGGGAGTGAGGTCATTAAGGACATGTTATTTTAAAATTCAGAGTAAGTGCTGGAGCTGCAGAGTTTGCTGCAGATGAAGGCTCAGAACACTGGAAACCTGGTGCACAGTCTGATTTTTGTCACAGTGTCCCAGCGTAATTTTTTTTAACACCTTCAGCTTTTGCTCGATCAATGTCACTCCATTTTCACAAGTCAGTTTCTACACAAAGACAATTGACATTTAAGCTTACCCAACCCAGAGACCTTATTAAAAGAGATCTTTACCATTTGTAACCACAGATGTGGTTAAAAGGTAAAAGATTCAAAACATGTTTTTTAAGGCTTTGAAAAGATGTTCACAAAAACACACCACCTCAGTTTGGTTAAAATGTGAATGATGAAAAGTTGTCTTTTCAACTTTTCACCAGTTGAAAAATAAATGCAATACACCTTGTTACTGTGGCATCAATGATAACTGTCGAGAAATTTCCTATAAACGTCTCTGTTGGTTTATGAAAGTGAGTATGTTGAAAGAATGATTGGTCTGTTTTTCTCTAGCTGTGATGTATCTATCCAAGGTCAACAGGAATAAACCCTTAAAATATGCTTAGAGGGGATACACTTTTACGCTTCAAATTTACACATAAATGAGCATCTTTTTGTCGCCATCTATTCAGCAACTTGACAAGACCATTTTTAAGGGGCATCCATACAGGAATCGCTGAAGATTGGTTATGGATATTCTAAACTCCTAGGCAAACCTCTAATATATTTACCTTCCTATCATATGTCAACTAACAGTATTTGTTACTCTCACTGGTAATCATTTCAGTAACTTGAATCGAAGTAGAGAAGGTTTAACTCAGAAACCACCCACTTATTTCACTTAAAATCAGCAAATGTCCTTGTCTTGCCATGTCAGAAGCAGTAACTATACTGACTATTGCAGGAGTCAGTTCCTAAACATACCGTAAGACATTAGAGACAAATACAGTCCCAATCAAAAGTTTAAGATCACTTGAAAAAAAATCGTATTTTGCCTGGTTGTTTCTTAACAAGGTTCCAAATAGAGCTTCAACATTCAGCAAGAAGAAATGGGAGAGAGACAAAATATTTTTTGAGCATGCAATTTATTGAAAACAACACTTTAACTGTTTTGCAGCAAAAGTTTAGGACCACATGCCTTTAAAAGGCCAAATCTGTCCAAAACTGTGTAGTGCGCCATCACTGCTGAGATGGGACGCAGTAAGACAGTCATTTGGAATTTCTTAAATGATCCTGAGGCTTATGGAACAAAAAAGTCAGGTGGAAGACCCCCAAAAATCTAATTGGCTGTCCATCAAGATACTGGACGATCCTCAACCCAAATTAAGGCCGTTACCAGTGAAATTGCAGCCCCATAACCATCAGGCAGCATCTGAGACTGAAGACGTTTTCTGTTTGTGAATCCCTTCAAAGGTATCGTCTCCTTGAAAGCCACAGAACTGACCGTTTGGACTTTGCAAGAGAGCACCAAACATGGGACACTGAAAGGTGGAAGAAAGTTTTATTCTCTGATGAGAAAAAAAAAGTAACCTTGATGGTCCTGATGGTTTCCAATGTTAGTGGCATTACAAGCAGATCCCACCTGAGATGTTTTCTACACACATCAGTGAAGGGGGCGCCATAATGGTCTGGGGTGCTTTTTCCTTCAGTGGAGTAATGGAGCTTCAGGAGGTGTAGGGGTGTCAAACGGCCACTGGCTATGTCCAGATGTTGCAGAGAGCATCCCTCATGACTGAGGGCCCTCGTCTGTGTAACGACTGGGTTTTTCAACAGGACAATGTCACAGTAGACAATGCCCACATCAAACTATGCAAAATATGATTTTTTTGCCATTTTTCAAGTGGTCTTAAACAGGAAGTGAGAAAAAAAAGGGGGAAATGCAGATACATGAATTAGCTAAACCTAGGGGAATTTACACAGAAGGATGAGGCAGTAATACAACAGGAAGATATGCAAATTATAAGAAATGCAAATGCTATGAATAAATGAGAATTCTAGAACAGACAACAGATACTGCTAAGAACAGCAAACAGATAATATCAATAACCTGAACATTGAAAAAGTCTCACAAACCCCCGAAATCCCAAAACAAAACCCACAGATCATAAATTCATTCTTCAATACAGGACAAGTCAGAAAATGCTACAAAATGCTCAATAAGGTAACATACGTGCAGCTTTATAGACATTGCTCACTGTGTCATTTCATCTTGCTCACTTTCAGCAACATTCCTAGCATAAATCCAGTTTATGGCCTTCTACTGCAAACTGTTCATGCTGCTGGCAGAAGACTGACAATTTGTCCTTAGGTATTTAACTCTGTATTTCCATTATAAATCAACGGGGTGGGAAAAGGAAACTCTCGATGGTGACAATGTGGCATTTGGGGCGTCATAATAAGGGCTATAACTCAACACAATGTGTTATACACATATGCAAGTGCTCATATTTTTCTGACTCTGACACATAGCCTAATAATGCCGTCTTTCACTAATGTTCAACATTAAAGAGTAATTAAAATTCTCGTAACAGCTGTTTGTTCTTTTTCTATTTCCTCTTTCATTTCCGAGAAAATGTAATACTACCCAACATAATAACATGAAAAAAACAAAACAAAAACATTTCAATACAAATTGGTCAGATATATCAGAACAGTACTTTTGTTGTCATTATGGATCGAGTTTGTTTGATGTAATATGCAATATATTTGAAATGTAGACTTAAATTCTTTTTTCAAGGTGCTAGAACTGTATGACGATTGTTCTTTCAGCATTTTTACAGGTCAGATAGTATAAAATCAAGTGCTGTATTTTCACAATAATGCTCCATGTGCAGACTACAGGTCTTCATAAGTAACTTCACCTGCTATTCTTTTTCACATAGTTCATGCACAATTTCAGTGTTAGCTGGAACTATTCGTTTGCATCATATCCCCACAACTTCTTGTGGATAACTGTCAATCTATAAATAGCTGAGAAAGCCTGGACTAAATCAAGGTATTTAACTGCTAACCCGCAGAGAAATATGAATAAATGCAATGTAATGCAAATATTTTATGTTTTTTTTCTCTGTTTGGAAGTCATTTATGGATTTGGTTGTGTTCTATATTTTGTAAATGCATTATATAAGTCCATGCTTTCTGAATTTCCCCCCTTTTTTTGCAAATTGCACATTCTTTCCAAAAAAATGCAATGTGCTGAGTTCAGACATGCAATACTGCATTAATTTTCCATTTTTGAGTGCTGCACTTGAAACAAATTCATTCATACTTTGTTTGCACATGTGAAATATAAGAAATACAAAGTATTTTTCATATACACACACAAACAAAAAGTATTTGTAGGCTTTTGTGTATTTGTGTTGCTGTGATGTTACATTCTTATATGGGAAGTCCACCATTCTTGACCACATGTAGGGATCATTTTTAGCTATTTTATTATTTATTATTTAGCTAGTAATAATGTTGCAATAGTACTTGCCCACCGATGCCTTCTTGTTCCAGTAGCCCACTTCTCATATTTATTTCCATATTTACAATAATAATGGTCAGCGTATTTCACAACAAACTTACTTTTATGCAACCATAATCTTTATAACTACTGTAAGTATTAGTAGCTAAGTCAACGTTAGCTACTAACCTACTGTTAGCTACTATGTCACTGGTGTAAGTTGATTGTGTGTGGTATAAGTTAATAAGTACAAGAGACACAGTCCTCCTTGGTTTATGCAAGCATGGGTCTACGAGGCAAACCACGGAGAAGACAAATGGTGGCTAAAATTAGTAGTTGGTGTCCTATTTCTTCTTTGCCTTTATGCAGGGATAAAATAGAACATGCAGACTCCCAGTAGGCAGCAGTCTGCCACCTACTGGCAGCCAGCTCTTTGCAGCTCTGTTTCGTGCTTATCACACTGAAACTACCACAGGTAATTGAATGGTAATAACTTAGAAATTACCACATTATTATTGTCTTTTTCTGCCTTGTTACCCTACTATTGCCAAGCTGTATTTTCACATTATTATAGTATTACATAATTACAGTTTTGGGACACTTATTATCAAATTACATACATTTCGGAATTATATTACTTAACTGTAACCACTGTTGCTACTTGGATATTAAGTGGTTATTACTTTGGTAATTGAGTAGTAATAGCTTAGAAATGACCACATTATTATGTTCTTGTTTCGGCCTTGTTACCCTACTATTACCGCTTTATTACCTGAACTGTAATAGAAAGTACAACCTTTTTTAATTGCCATATTTTAATATGTTTGCCTGGAACAGGCCTCTCAGGTCTCTCTGAGACATTGAGTCTCAATGGGACAAACTGTGTAAATAAAGGGTAAATACATTTTAAAAAGTGAAAGTTGTGTGCATGTGTGTGGGTGAGTGCATGTGCCCTTTGTTTTTATCGTCTTGATCTCTCTTTGGCTACTTTACCATGACCACAAGGGAACGATAAAAGAAAAGCGTTAGATAGTGAAGGAGAAGGAAAGATGTAGTGAGATGTAGTAGAAAGTACTTTTTATTCAGGGTCACAGTCAGCTACAGAATAACAACCCTTAAGCCGTTATGGAATCATGGCTAGCACAGGTCAACAGCCAACAGGTCAAGCGCCTTTCTTCTGTGAGTGGTGGTGTTAAGTGGTGCAATTAAGGACAAGGAATCAGAAATCTCGGACCAACTTTTAAAGTATTATCTGCAGGCCTTTAGAAACTCTAGAAAAGGTGAGACAGGATATAGTATAAAATGTTATTTGGGCAAGGACCATCACTCAGTGTACAAATTATTCATTATTTTTGCTCAAGAAGTCATGGTTTTATTTCTTAGAATTTCCAAGACAATAATCTTATTGATTCATAAAAATGTAAGAATTTATTCATTAGTTATTTATTTATTTTCCTCAGGGGGATGTGTTATGTGCAACCCCCTGTTATTGAAATTTAATTAATTATAACTTATACAAATGGTCAATTTAATTTGCACAAGAAAAAATCATATTGATAAATACATTTATAAAAGTGGGTAAAAAAAAATGTCTTTAGACAAACCATATCTGTAAGTTTGAATTTAACCCCTGAGTATGGTCTACAATGCTGTCTTGGTCAATGTTTCCCCAAAACTATTAAACAATTTCCAAAAGATACTCAGAAACCTCTGCAACTTTCATGCTCAATTTGTAATCTGATAACTGGACAGCTAAAAGCAGTACTTTAAGAATCAGAGCAAAAATGTAATTACATTTGTGTATTTATGATGTTTCCAAAACAAACAAGGTGAAGGTAGGCAGCTTTATAAGTAATGGTACATTAATCACAATTACTGCTATGTAGTAGTAACTAGAGATGGACCGATCCGATATTACGTATCGGTATCGGTCCGATACTGACCTAAATTACTGGATCGGATATCGGCGAGAAATAAAAAATGTAATCCGATCCATTAAATATCAAAAAAGCACCTCACAAAACTTGCAACACGGCTAACTCGGCTCGTAACCGTAGCATGTCAGAGCAGTATGCCTCACGTGATAGAGCGGCTGTGTGTATTTGGAGCCTCGCTACCAAACCAGCATTTCATCTCCGAGGAAGTTATCCCAGAGAGAAGTAAAGCAAGTGTGTAAGTTCATCTCTGAATGTTTGTAAAGCATTCCCATGTTAAGCTTAACAACCGATATATGGAGCGACTGCCTCTCTCTCTCCCTCCCTCTCCTGCTGCTACTTCAATCGATGATCAGCTGATCGGCTTTTCTGTCGCGACTCCGTCTCTCTTCTTTGTTTTTGGCCCACTTTGCACCAGAAAGAGGAAACCAGCGGCTGAACAACAGCAGCACGTTTAAGCGTGATAAGCTGTTGTTAGAATTTATTTAATATTACTTTGTACACCAGGATCTTTTTCTACGCAGCTGACGGCTGGTAACTGTGCAGGGGCGGATCTAGCGAAGCTTAGCCAGGGGGGCCGATAGGGCATGAACAGGGAAAAGGGGGCACAAAGACATATTTTTCTTTCTTATTCTCATTTAAAATAGCTAGCTTTTAATAAATAATTATCCGAATCTTACACCCAAAGTTTTAATCTGATGTAAAATGTATAGAAGTCCATTACTGTATATAGTAACTGTTAAGTCTAAGCTATAGTACTTTTTCCTTTGGGAAGATACCATCTGTGAATTCTGTTGAAGAAAGATGTTGAATCTATTTAATTATTCTTGAAAAATAATTGATTTCTGTGCATTTTTTTTCACCCTGCATCAAATTAAAGTTGATTACGTCGATTAAGCATCATGAGGTGGAGGGTGGGGGGTGGTTCCCTATTTTTTTTTGCTGGGAGTTTGCAACCCTATTAGTTAGGTTGCTTAATATTTCTGCTAAGTACTCTTTGAAATACCAGAATAGGGAGGATGGAGTAGGTTTAAGTTAGGCCTTAAGTTAGGTAAGGTTTATTAGATTGATCAGTGTTGCTGAACTATGAAATATTTTGGGCGCAGTGTATTTTTTACATACAGGTATAACAGAATAGCTTTAGTGTTGTTGTTTATTTAAACTTGAGTATGAACTTATACAAAATGCAGCAAGATATTAAAAAAACAGTTTTATTGATTAAAAAACACACTATATCGGATTCATATCGGTATCGGCAGATATCCAAATTTATGATATCGGTATCGGACATAAAAAAGTGGTATCGTGCCATCTCTAGTAGTAACTGCATCTTTTTTTACGCCTATGTTGTTTTGTTTTATCTACAGAAGGAGAGCAAGTGCACTGTTATGACAAGCCAAAAAAAAAGTTAGAAAAAGTTAAAAATTTGTTTCGGTGATGGTGATAATGATGATAATTTCTCCCACATCTTCATTTCTGTCAGTACAAAATATCCACCTATGGCAATTAAAATATTGAACTAACAGGGTTTTGAACTGAAACATTTCAGACTGCTGACCTCTTGTTTCTTTTCTGAGTTTCCAAGATGCTGAGCTAGCCAGTGCAGTATTTTCAACACTATGCCAATATTTCATTGTAAAGTAGGATAGACATCTTTTGGTGAGTCAAAAAGGTGAAGAGCACTTGGAGGACAATGGATGTTTGGAACTGAGACTAACTGAGACTGTGAGAAAAATACATATATAAAAATACTTTAGAGCAAAAATACACGTATGACCCCTGGAACTTGGCACACAAAAAGATATAAATCCCAGTCATGTAAGAAGGTGACTGGATATTCTCTGTGAAGGACCACTGAGAAGTACAAACAGAATCACAGCAAGTAATCTATGATTACAAAATGAGCTAAAATAAAAAATTCTGTCAGTGGCATCATGGGAAGTCTGTGTAGTATACAATGTTTTTTAAAGGATCATTAAGTCGGTATTTGAAGATGCAATTTGACACAAATGAGAGAGATTGAGATTCAGTAGACTGATAGAGGTATAATCAGTTATACTGAGAAGAGGGGTGAAATTCCCTATGGTTGTGGATGTGAGCTGCATGCCAAAGTGGAGAAATTACTGTGCCTATGTCTTACATGAATGTGGTGTGTATCTGTACTCCCACAAAAGGGAGCAGTGATTAAGATTTGTTTCATTTCTGCATAGCTATTTTGTTTCATTTAGACACTAAAGAATGTCTGCACAGAAGAGTAGGCACAGAAGAATAAATGCACTCACATAGTTCTGACAAGAAAGTTTTCTTTTAATGTACCAATACTTGAATAGAATGCATTAAACAACAAACCATAAGGAGAGGCTGAAGAATAAAAGCAGCACAAGCAAGAAAACAACACAAACAAATTTTAAAAAAGGGTGAAAGTCGAGGACGATGAGTGAGGAAGTGAAGAGAGTTTGCTGAGTTGCTGCTGAGTGCAAAAATTTGTAAAGGTCAAAGAAAATAGTTCCTTGTGAGTTATCAAACTACCGGCTGTCAAGAAACGAAACTGCTAACTGTATATAGCAGAAAGTTTGTGGCTTATAGTCAAGAATATGTTTTACTGGGGCATAACTTCTTACTAGTTAATCAGGCTTTCTTTTTTTCAGTTGTATTGCTGTAAAATGTGCTTTGTATTTTAAGTGTAAGAAAGGCTTCTTGGCAGCCACCCTCACGCTGAGATAATTTCTGATGAGCTCAGGTGAAGATCATCAGATTTCTTATTTTTCTTAAAAAAAATGCTACGCATCTAACTAGCAAATCGTTTAAATCATGCAATTAGAAGACAATTTAGTTATATGTAAGCAGTAAATAACATAAGTAATATTATTGTCAGGCGACTTAAAAAACAAAAAAATGTATCACCTTCTTTTCTGACCCAACTTGGTCTGTGTCCTTGTTGGCTCTGAATTAGAGAGGGGAAATGAGGTGTAAAGAGAGTTATTTAACCAGACAGCTCCAATCTGACAGCTCCGATCTGACAGCTCCGATCTGACTTAATGAACTGAACAACTGATTGATTGACTAATTTATTGTATAGGGCTATAGTCGGCTGTTTTGCTGACTGGCAGTTAAAAAATAACAAAGCTCTATGGCCAAGCTACCTTATTTAGAGAAAAAAAAAAAAGAACAATTTATTGGTTGATTTTCTTGATTCCTTTGTTTTCTGACTCTTGGCAAAATGGCTTAGGATTAACAGGGCAGTTTACAGACTGACAGTGCAGCAGGGTGCTACTCTCTGATTGTTTTCCAGTTTTATCTCCAATTGTCATCTTTTTTATGTCTTCTTTTTCTCCTCCTTTTGGCTGCTTCTTTAAGGGTCACCCAGCGGATCATCTGCCTCAATTTCACCCTGTCCTTACCACACTTATCACACTAGCCCTCTGCATGTCCTCCTTCACTGCATCCGTGAATCTTCTCCGTGGTCTTCCTCATATCATCTTACCTTGCAGTTCCATCTTTAACATCCTTTGTCTGATATATCCTCCATTCCTCCTCTGCACACGTCCAACCCATCTCAACCAGAGTAGCAGCCACCATGAATGGTCATTTTATTTGCTGAGATGAAACATAACAGTTTATTATGCTTTTTTTTAAATGTGTTGAACTTTGAAATGAGTTAAGCTCTGAGACTGAACATGAATAGCCTTCTGCAGAGAAACCCATTTTAACTGCGCTTTGGGAAGAGAAGAGAAAGCTGTGGACATAAAAACGCACACACACACACACACACACTTACACACACACACATACACTCTACTAAGGGCTAGTGGCGTTGAGATAGTGGAAGGGAGCTACACACAAAAAGTAAGCAATCATGGAAGTACATGTGTGGGCTGTATCCCTGCAGGCGTAACCCTCCCACAGGAGCCTCAGACCCAACATAAATTATATTGAAATTAAATAGTCTACATGTAAATTGCATTTAAATTACCTAGGGCACACATTTAGTATTAAGCCCCCACTCTATTCTTCTCGTGGAAAATTTTAATCAGTGTGAGTTGACAGCGTGACATGTCTTGATTACCACAGCAGGTCCTGCTAGGGAGCTGTATTAGCTTGTGCACTTAAGTTTCTATGTTACATGACATGGCAGAAAAAAATGATTTGGAATTAGTATTTAGTGAGAAATGTTTATTATGTTACTTAACGGGAATATGACAAGAACGTGACAGGACATGGATTTAACAGAAAACCAAAGAATCCATGAATTCTGTCAAATATGTGTAACGTATAGCTGATTTATTTTCTAAGTTTGATTTGTAAATATGCCACTGACAAACTCACACAAGTTTGACTACATTGGTAACTCTTAAGTTCTCAGATGCAACAATCAACCTTGGGAGCCAATGCCACTTTTTTGTTGGTAGGTACTAATAACTGCATAAGAAATCCCACAAGATGCCTACTACTTTAGAAATGTTCAGACCCAGTGGCAGAGCCATCAGAATCTGGCTCTTGTTGAAGTTGTTCACTCTTTTTTCTGATTTAAGCACATTTAAGTACATCACTTCAAAACCTGATTCTACCTAGAATTGGGTGTATCCATTATGTTGTCATTCCAAGTATCTGCAGCCTCTGTGTTTCTACAGCTGTTTAGACATACAGAGGTACGCTAAGGTACATGTGTGCCACCATAATATATTCTTCTGGCAGCAGCTCTTTATTTGCTGAATAGTTCAGCTTTATAACACAAAGGACTTCAATAAGAGAAGAGAAGGAGACATATCTGCATAGAGTATTATGTTAGCTGTAAAATAATAACCTTCAGAATGTATTTTTGCAAATGATTTGACAGCTAGTGCATGTTTTGTAGTTTTTCATAAGTATATTATATTTAAAAAAATGTTTCCATTGTTTCTTCCATTAAAAAACAAAAGAAGTCCAGAGCCTGGGTTATAGTGACTCCTTGTCAATGAAAACTTGAGCATTGCTGGTTTGCTGTTTTTTTGTTTTTTAAGAAATGAAAAAGTGTGTAAAACTGGTAAATGAGTTATTTACCAGTTATTTGATTTTCTGTATCTCACAAATATGTTCTGGTACAATCATAATACTTACCCGTTTTTTTTCCAAAATGTATCATTTGCAAATGTGATTAGAAACATCAAAGATGTCCTTTTTCCCGATGTTAAAAAAATCAACTGACCAGAAGGCTTGACTTCTCTCAGACTTGCATACATCCTATGTACCAAGACTTCTTTTTTTTTTTTTGCAGAGGAACTAACCTTACTGCCAGTAAAAAAATAATGGAAATTAAGTTGCTTCTTCATTTGGCTTAACTGAAGCTCATTTTATAAGTCATTTTATAAGGTCTATAAGGATAAAAAATCTTTATGGATAACAGAGACATGTATGCGCTTTCACTCATGTACTTTTGTTCAGTTATCCTCCTCACTTCCTTATCATTCCTATAGTGCATTAAGGCAATGAAAGGGTGCTACCCTTTGACAAAGGGAATCACCATTTTTCCACTACTTGGGGTTTCATTTAACTGTTTTCCAACCTTCATTTCTTACATACTTTCCATTTTCCACTGCCCCTTCTCTTATCCAGTCTTATATTGCTATCCAAGATGACATTCCTCTCCACTTCTCTTTATCTTTTCCTTATGTATTAACACCTCTGCTCCCCTGTCATTCCTAATCTTACCACTTCTCCTTCCCTTTTTTTCACGTATTAACCTCTCATCAAAACTCACCCCTCCATTCGCTCATATTCCCCATAAATCTCACCTCAGTTAGCTTTTCCTTATCTGTTTTGTCCCTCCTCTCCTGCAGAAAACGGGATTCTCTCCTGGTGACATTCATAAGACTGTGGTGTCAGCAAGACACTAACCATATGCCAGTACAACGATGCAGCAATGCCATTAATACACACTATAAAGCGCTGAGCTGTGATTATGGCAGTATGCTAATAAAAGAGTTCTGTGAAGGCAGAGCTGGCAGAGTTGCTCAATATAAGAGGGTAAAGAAAAAGGATAAAACGGCTGTATAATTACAGGAGCGGGATGTGTGTGTGTGTGATGCGGGTGTTAAACGTGTGTATATGTGTGTGGGCATGTCAATGTGGTTTTCCAGTGTGATAAAGTGATTTCATATGAGAATGTGCGTGTGCATGTGCGTGTGTATGCTTGTGGTTTCGTATGTGTGCCAGATCTGTAAAGGCCCTCTTATCTGCTGCCCAGAGTTAGTCAATAACTGGCACCTTCTCTTCATAACTACCTCAGTTAAAAAGTCCTGAGTTTTAATTTACTGGCTTGTTCTCTGCCCTCATGAATGTTGCTGCAATACACTGCTGGCTGGACAGATGGGTAGTTGTTTATAACCGTTTGCGCAAAACGTTTACTGTCCATATTTGTTTTTGCATCAAAATATAGTTGTTGTTTGTTGTCAGTGTCTTAATGAACTTCCTAAATCTTTTGTCCCAAATCTTAAAAGTGCCCTGGATGTCAAAGAAACTGACAACCTTTCAGTCAGCTCATTTACAAGAGCTAAGTCTGAACCTGATCCCAAACTGTATCTCAACCCTGAAAAGAGGGTTTGGGATGACCAGCCAAATGTCTCCCCCCACCACATGCCTCAGCTTCTAAAACTCTGCACCTAAAGAATTGCAGTACATGGGATCACCCACATACACACACACACATACCACAGAACCATTAGTGAGTCAAGCTCAGTCCTGTCATTAAGTCTGGAAACTGTGATCAAACAAGTGTTTCACTAATGATCTGCACAATTTTTTTTCTAAACCACTATCCTATGTGTGCGCACTTATTTACACTCAGACCACAGTTGAATTCATTTCTCTCTGTAATCCATCACTGTCTGGATAGATGGTTGGACACAAACATCACACAAGTGGTACATATAAAATATAAAAGAAGGTGGTGGTGGGGGGGGACATACTAAATGTGATGTAGTTCTATAGAATTAAAATTTTCAATTCATGAAATAAATAAATGAATAAAATAGATCTATAATAACATATCTTTTGTTTCTCGGTTCCCCTGCAGGAAGCAAATGCAGGACAAAATCAAAAGGTTTAGAAGGTTTTATGAACAGAATCCAAGAGGTCGACATCAAATATTTGCAGCTAAGTAATTCAAAAAAGGCTAAACTCAGGCAAGAGTTTCTTCAGGTAAGTCTCCAAAGACATTTTACTAGGAAGTACTCGCCTGTGCTCTATGCTTTCAGCTGGGAGCACAGGCAAGTATTCTTCAGGTAAGGGCAAAGCAGGAATCTACAATTCTTTCCCATAGGACTATGGTTTCCAACCCTGAATTCTCTGGGAGTAGGTAGGTATTCAGCAGACAGATGTGAGAATGGGTCGTGTGGCTTTGATGTGGATGTGGCTTTCAACCCCGATGGCACGTACATGGACATGCCATCGGGGTTGAAAGCTGACAGCTCACTGATTCCGATGCGTCGGGTCAGCGCTTTGGTTTACGTCTTTTTTTGCGCTAGGTTCTGAAGCTGCAGGTTTGATCTCTCTCCAACCAAAATTGACTGAACCAGCAGCAAAAAAAGATCCAAACTATACTTCGCATTTCGCTTCACATAAACATCGTCATGAATTCCCCACTTTTGCTGTTTTGCTTCCACCAATAATCACACTGTACTTCAGGAACAGTTTCCCATCTAAAAATCTCTGTTTTCTGCATTATTCCATTGCTTATTACCCACCAGTCTACCATTGTTTAGAGCGCGGTCGTCCACAGTTTTTTTTTATTATTATTTAAATGACTAGAAAAACAGCCACAAGAAAGTCTCATTTCTCCTGTTCAATACTGAAGAAATTTAAACTTTTTAAAATGATGCAAAATTGCAAAAGGCTTAGCCATGTCTCTAATAAAACCTTTGTAACTTTACTCTGCTTCACTTTAGCAGCATCAGGTAATGTTCATATGTTGATTCATGGTTTTCTTCTGTTTTTGTTCTACTGCAGAATGTTTTTAAGGCTATCTTCTATAAAAAGCCAGGCCAGGAAAATCTTTTTTTCTGTGTTTTATCCTCAGTTACTTTGACACAAAGGCATCTGCTGTGATGCTTACACCTCTGATGAAGTCTCACAAGTGTCAGCTTTCTTTTTATAGATATAAAAATATGGATAGGTACTGATAAATGATCAGAATTATAATTTTTCAGGCAGTCTGAGGCAAAATTTCCCCGATTCAAATTGAATCGAACAGGACCTTGTGAATCGGAATCGAATCGATTCTAGAAATCAGTGACGATACCCAGCCCTACTGAGGACGATGACATTATGCTGCAAAATCACATTTATGTGATATTAATAGAGAAGCAAACAAACAAAAAACAGCCCAACAAACAAATAATAAATAAATAAAAAAGCTTTTGACTCTGTCAATATTAGAATCATACCATTTCATATTACATAAGTGTGTCTTCCTCTCTCTCTCTCTCTCTCTCTCTCTCACACACACACAAATACACAAACACACACCGACACACCCACACTCCCTCTCACCTGGTATTAAAGTGACAGAAAACTGCCGTCTGCACTCAACACGCTGATAGCGTTAGTCATGGTATGAACTAGGAACATAAGCCTTTATTACCCGAGTATGCAGGACCTTGATGAATAGGTGCATAGCCTCCAAATTTTGACAGTAATAACAATGACAAATTCCTCACTTTGAAAGACAGTATGTCACTAAGCTAATCTTTCATTTTTGTAAAGGAAAATGTGGTTGTACTTCCACACACTACATTAAAGTCATGTAAAACGGAAATGTTTAATTCATTCATTCATTTAGTCACACTACCTTTGACTTCGAACTTTATTTTATCATTTATCATTTTATGGCACCAAATGTTCACCTACTATATTTGCAGTTCTTCAGTTGTAGTCTTGAAGATTTTTAAATATATAAATATAAATTCAGCGATGGCTTGGAATATTTTTTAGAAAAATTCATATTCCAAACATTTGGGGAACTATATTAAACACAGTAAGATCAGTGAGATACAAAACAAGGATAAAGCAGGATACGGTAGGAATTGGTGGAGGAGACATAAATTAACCTAAATAGTGATTTTCCTTTTAAAATGCAGAATGGACTGATTCTTATGCAGTGCTTTACTTTATCTGAGTACTCAACACACTACCTCTTTCACCCATTTCTGCAAACACTATGTAAGCATTTTCTATCTATCATTCACACATATTCTAATGGATGCATCAGAGAGCAACTTGGGGTTAGTATATTGCCCAGGGATATTTTGCATAGACATAGACTGGAGCAGCCATGAGTTGAACCACTAACCTTATGATTAGTAGATGACCTGCTCTGCCTCCTAAGCTACCTGAACTACAGCCACAGGTGCACTCAATGAAAGAGCTAATGCTTAGTGGGCTATCTACTTTGTATCAATCCTAATTTTAAAAGTATTTGAAAAAAAGATGAATGGATCTTGTCAGTTCTCATATGTGCTATGAGATTGATACACTTTCCACTCTTATTTCACATCTCAAAACAAGCACATCCAACTATAACTCTTTTTTTGAACACTTAGTCTATCGTTTTGATTTCAAAATCAGTACAGGTGCTCACTTTCTGCTGTACTCTGAAGACTTCCAGATTTTTCCAGGCCCCTTTAAGTCTTATATCTAATGGACTTAATGCAAAAAAGGAAGGAAAAAAAAGACGATAGCATGCAACAAAATATGCAGCAGATGCTCTGTCTTAGGACCTATCAAGCTGTTATTAAAACTTTTGTCATTTGATGTTAAGGGTAACCAAGGAACAGTTGGGCAAGAAACTGGATTAGTGTGAATCGAGGGAAAACTTCTTTTTTTACATGAGAGCCTGTTATGTTGTGCAGCACAAGCACAGCGATCCATCTGTGTGCAGATAACAGGCCCTGAAAAGAAAATTATAATCAGTCTCGGGGGAGAAAAGAGGGCACTGCTCATCCACTGCAGCCAAATATCCTCATTTATAAAGAGACCATTAAATATTTTAAAAGCAAAGTGGCTTCCCAGCCTGTTCACTGTGATTGCATTGAGGAATTTCTGTTGATTATTTTCTTGCCTCAGATCCCCCCCCCCCACCAATGTTATTTTCATTCTTTTCATCACAATCTTTAAATTGTCCTTACTTCACAACCTTGGTTTTATTTCTCTCTCTCTCTCTCTCTCTCTCTCTCTCTCTTTCTCTCTCCTTTTTTCCTTGCCTCTCTCGCCCCCCTCCCGATTTTTTTCACCTTTGCATTTCTGTCCTTCTCTGCTCTTCCAGCCACAGTCAATTTTGTAGTTGTGAATCGATAGTTGTTAACATAGTTGTACCCTACAGCAGCTTCACACTTTGTACGCACACACTGCACAATTTCCCTTTGCTAACTGATTGAGTATATTAATGTCAAGGCCTTACTCTAAATGCCTGAAGCCGGCTACTTGATTGGTCAATACCCAGCTGCCTATGTCCTAATTGGCTGGCCTATGAGGAAGAGCAGAGGGACTTACTACTTCATTAAGAAGCAGAGAGATGTGAAGATTGGTCTCTATTCACAGTGTATGTGTGTGCTTGGCTGTCTTGCTTTTCTCAGCTCATTTCTGCCCTGCCAATAAATCCATGCTTACACAGAGGCCTTGATATTTAATATCCTCCATGAAAGCCAAGCTGTCAGGTTAAAAGAAAAAGTTTGGTGTTTGGTTTTGTTTTTAAAGTACTAAGATATAATGAAAACAAAATTTAAAAAAAGGTCAGCTTTTCTCTACATTTTAGTGACTGAAGGATTATAAAATCAACCAATAAAGGTATTTAACTTGTTGATAGCTAATGTCACTCTGTCATTACCTCCAAACCAAATCCAACTTCCTTTTTTCCAAAACTCTCTGCAGGTAAGCTGAGACTCAGCACTCACTTTATCCTTTTACTTGTACTGTCACCTATTTCTCTCCGTTATCCTATCCACTCTACTCCCTCTTCTGCTCTTGCCTCAATTTGTTTCCATCTTCTCTCTTTATCTTCAGCAAGGCAGCGACCGCCTGCCAGCTCCCTCACACTGTCATTCGGATGAGACTGTCAGCACAATGTCTTTTATGTGAATGAACCCACTGGGTTGGAATTCACAAACCATAAAGCCAAGGAAAAGTACTACCAATCTGACAGATTGTGGTAGTACGACATGTGCATGCAATTTTCCTAAGTGCTTTTATGTGCGTGCATTGTGGAAGTTGGAATCAATCATGTGTGCAGGCCTGTTCCTCATGTGTGCCTGTGCTTGATGTCGCCTCATGCCTTTGCAGGATTATTTGTATGTTGAGAAGATAACTGGAGCACTGTAATTATCACTGTCAGTGCCAAAAGAGAGTGTAAGCTCATGCAAGTGTTAGCTGTTAAAATACCTCGATGATGTTACTGCAACAACCTACCTTCCCACACACACACACACACACACACACACACACACACACACACACACACACACACACGCAATACTTATGTTTAAAAAAAACCCCAAACTTCTTTTACTACTATGCTAGATTTAGTTTTAACCTATTTTAACCTTATTAGTGATTATTTAATGCAATTCATTAAATTAATGACATGTTTTTATCTATTATTAACGTGTCATATTACATATATAATTATTAGCTGGGATTAGGATGAAAAAAGAAAATGCATCCTTAAGCATATTATTACATCTAGGCTCAAACAAGTTCGGATTTAACAATCTTTACTGCAAGTAAACTGTTAATGAACCTAAAAAAACCCCAAGACTGTCAACCAACACATCACCTCATGATCCAGCAAAACATTTGTGTACTTTAGAGAGAGAAAAAAAACAGCAATTCTTGGTAAGAAAATCTTACTTGAAATATACTGATTTATTTCTACATTTCCAGAAACACACTTATTTTTTTTTATCTTCAGTCTTGAAATTGTTGCCTAATTCAAAAGCCAATGTGAATCCTTAAAGTGGGAATAATCTTTTTTCCAGTGTGCTCAATTCAATAATCTCACCTGGGATTTCTTGGCATTTCAAAATGCAAATTGTCACCTCCTGTGGCCATTTTAAACCCTCACTTCCAATTGGTGTTTTAATCATTTTTATTACCTCTGCAAACCTTTTGTCATACTCATGCATGGCCATTCTGCTGTGAAATGTTTTGCTAGAAATCTCAGCTCACGACAGTTGGCTAATTTGTCTGATGATGAGAAGATACAAGATAATACATATAGATGATAAATCCCACATTCTGTCCAATAATCTGCTTTCATAATATCTGTTAAGCGCATGACTCAAGATTTTTTTCTATCTACTATGATCATTGTTGTACCTATTATGTAGAGCTTCATTTTTTTTTATTGCCAATGAAAATGTAGGACTTTCTTTCTCTTTCTCATAGGTAAAAGGACAGAAAAATAGACACAAATGCCTGAAATCCCCCCCCCCCCACACACACACACACAGACACAGACACAGACACACACAAGAGAAAAAAAACTGTGGAAAAATGTGAGCAGGGATTTGTTATGTCAGAAATCTTGAAAATGTGTTGCACGATGACATGAATCAAAAGAATTATTTATTACCTGTGTGTATTTCAGAATGACAATTCCTTGTTTTATGACTGTATTTGTATGCAAGCATCGCATGACTCTACACTGTCGTACGCTGTCTCTCCTACACATGCACAGAGTAATTGAAATCTTCCTCATGTGGTCAAAATGTTGAGATACAAAATCCAATAAATCTTGCATGCTGGCGAGAGGCAAGCAGCTCAAACATGGGGATGTACGGATGAAGAGAGATAGCTGTCTTGTATTAGTGTGTCTGTGTGAAGGAGAATGAGACAGGAAGTGACAGAAAAAGCAAAGCTTGTGTGCATGTAGGTTTGATGTCAGTGCTTCAACCAACAAAGACAGAGTGAAACACTGCTCTAAACAGACATGTACTTTACACACAATTGGCTGAGTTCACAAATACTTCTGAAGCTTTTTCGAATCATGCGACACACACAATGCTGTTTATTTTGAGTGAAACAATGAAAGTTTAAAAATAACTCTCACCACCTCAGTTTTAACACTAACCTCCTGTTTCAAACTTTTTCATACTGATAATAATTATTGTATTTTTATATTTATTTTTTGTTAACTCCAAAGATTGATCTCAGATAACCTTTATTTCAAGCTTTCATAGAGTCTTTTTAGATGTTGGTCTGCTTCACTGCTGTAGCTCTGTATTTGCTTATCTCTGCAATAACCATGGCAGACTGATTTTGAATGATTTTTTACAAATCCACAATGTTTTATTGTTATACAAGTTTTGGTACAGCTCCTCTGCTCATCTCTATAGTGTGTCCACTTGCATAACAGTTCTGTCTTTTTAAACAGTCATTCTAAAAGTGCATGTGAAGAGCAATTGGTAGACATTTCCCATGTCAAGTGATGGATTGTGCGTGTCCCAAGGTCATACCTCCAACTATCTATTACATACTGTTGAGCCGTCATAACTAAGACCCGAGCTAAATCCATCAGTGAGCACCCACATATATTGCATGCAAGCAGAAACACATATGCTTGTGCATAAAATAACTTTAGACAAAGTCCCTGAAATTAACCATTTTCATTGTGAAGTGTGGGTGATAAGAATCAGGACATCTCTTCCTGCAATCACACAGAAAACATTCTTCTTCTTTATTTTAAATTGAAACAACACGGCATCTTTGCCTTTACACTAAACTCATATGAGCGCCATATGTTCTGATGTTATGTAGGCGACCCTTGCCCTTGTAAGCAGTAACTAAATATTTATGTAGTTGTTGTCTTATCTGTAGGATTTGTTGAGTACGTCTGCTAGTGGATATGTAAAGTTGTAAGAAAAAAACAAAGACAACACTTGTTTCACCTCCAAATATTTAAGCTTGTGTGTACTCAAGACATGTAACCCTTTGACCTTCAATTTGTCTAACGGAGCAGCATTTCCTATCATCCAGTTCACCATATTAGAGACTACTGTACCTTTGATGAAAACCTTAGAGCACAGCTTTTAATTTGCTGAGTATATTCATTCTCTCCACAAGATTAACCTTTTTCCCCCCACTTTTAGGACTCCATTAAATATCATGTTGCACAAAGTCAATGTCATTTTGATTTACTTATACAAACAACTATTATATGAAATAAAATTATATGATGGAAAAAAACTGTTTCCTGGCTTTCGGCAACACAATTCTCAGAAAAGCTCAAGCTTGGATTATACATTCCTGTGTTTAGTTTTCTTTCCCCTATGATTTGTTCAGTAGTATCTGGTTAATATTTGACCTTACAGATGTTACACTGTACTTGTTTTCCTTACACATCCAGATCTCCCAGTGCCTTAAGTATTTCACCAGAATCTTGTTGTTTAGATATTAATAGTGTTTATTCCCAAGCACCGACCTGTCTCATACTGAGCACAGAAAAGCATCCTCAGCATTCAAAGAATTTTTCAGCTTTAAAAGCAGGTAATGTAATTCAATACTTCTAGCCATCGCTCTGTGTGTAGTACGGAAATGTTTGTGTGCCTGCATGCAAGTGAAGATTAGCTCTGTAGTGATCTAAGCAGCAGGGACTCCGTCCTGCTGCCAAGATCCCATTGGTAGGGAAACAAAAATCTTTAGACAAGGTTCACAGGTAGAAGGGTTATTTCCACCTGTAAGTGCTCAAGGCTGTGTCAAGCAACTGATAATACTCCAGTCAAAAACAAAAAAAAAAAGCATCAGATGGATGTCAGCTTTAAGATTCATATAATTGATGCGCAATTCAACTTTGTAAGCCCTTTGGCTGATGGATGTAGAACGTGTCTGAGGTAATTTGTAAGGAGAAAGACATTTTAGAGTGCCATTATCATTCATTTTAGCTGATTATGACTCGTGTGATTAATGTGGTAATCTATGGCACAGGTCTCACTCAGTTCATTCCACAGCTTTATTAACAAGTGAGCAAATTACAATGCATAATTAAAGAACAGAGAAACATTGTGAGTTTTATACTGTGTGGTTTGTTTGTGCAAGAATTAAACTAATAAATATAATAGATAGGAATCTGGCTATTGAATAATTTAAAAGCTTTATCATGCAGTGCTATCATTGCCATTGTTATTACGTTTTTTAGATTTTGTAATGCAAAAATAATTTCTAACATTTTTAAGTGGGTGAAATACCTTCAGTTATTATTAAGAAAGGGAGGAACAGTATTGCAATAAATAGCAATAATAGCAATAAAGTCCTGGGTCCAAATCTGTCAGTTGAGCATTTGTTCCTCACAGACATGAGGTTGGGTTTACTGGTGATTCTAAATTGGCTGTAGGTGTGAATGTTAGTGTGAATGGTTGCCTGTCTCTCTGTGCGTTTTAGTCCTGAGACAGACTGGTGAACCTAAACCTAAATATCGTTAAGACTCCATTTATCTTAAACGATGAATTTACTATTCTGAATGAATGGGATAACTTCTCAAGACTGTTGAAAATGGCAGCATAAACATAAAAACAATGTCAAAAAAAATAGTTTTGTATTCCTCTACAATGGCACCTCAGTCATTACACCAGTGTACAAGCCACACTGTTCCTAATTTCTTCACCTACGGCAATACTGAAAAGAATGGAGAAGGCTTCTGGATCTATTGAACAAGTTCATTAATTTCAAAAGATATCAGAGAGATTAATAATCAAAATCAGTGAAGAGAGAAAAACACCAAAAAATCCAGCATCTTGACTTAGAGAGCACTGAAAATGGTCAGCTACCTTTGTCCTGCACAAGCAGCAGAAATGAATGAACCAGGCACAGATACTAAAAATCCCTTTGCAAATGGAAAGAGAAGCAGTAATGAAAGGCATGTGTAGTGGCTTGGCAAATCGTATGCAAGTGAGGGAGTTCTTCCTTATCTCAGGCTCATGTCCTTCATTAAGAGACAAGCAAATTCCTAAGGAATTCCTAGCTTGATTCAAAAGGTCGTCAACAGAAATGGTGGGTGACGTATACATTGCTCGGTCAAAATGATGACTACTACTATTATCATTAATATTAGTATTAGTATATGTTTTAAGAAATATTTAAAGCAAACTGAATATTGTCTCTAACTCTGGTATTGACATCCTTCAACAATAGTCAGTGGACATAATATGTAATAAAAAGCTGAAGGTAAAAATGTATAGACAGCAATCCTAGTTCATCAATCCAGACGTCAAGGGTGAATTTATAGAGCTGAGCAACTACTGGAGCCACCCTGCCGATCTTCATGGGAGTAGACTGTTTTATGCTCCCAAACAAGATAACACTGAGGTGATTTATCAACAGAGATTAGATCTCTCATCAATGGGAGATCAATGGCTGATTTGAACTCTCTCTTTTATGAAGGCCAAACCACCTTTCACACAAGTTACTCCAGTCACATCCAGTCTGTGAATGTAATTTATGACTGAGGATTATATTTCAGTTCAACACAAGATCAGTGCTGATCTTTAACTTCCTCCCACATAAACACAGATGACTGGTAGTCACAACTGATTTAGTACATGGGGTTTACATTTTTATTTCATGGGTTTTATGAAGAGATATTTAGGAGCCATGCCTGTCATCTGGTCCTAATCAGCGCAGCTTGTGGTTTAATACAGTTGGTTTGGCCAAGTCTTTCACTTTTTCACCGCAGTTTTTCACGTTAGTTACAGAATGGGAAAGTGGGCATTAAGAAATGTGTGACAGAGAGAACGAGACTGTGGAGACATGTGGTTTGAAACGTTTTTTTGTGCACGTGTGCATGCATGCCAGTAAGAAAAAAATGTGTGAGAGGAAGGAGTGGAAATCACTGGTACAGACACAAGGGGTACTAAAATCAATTTAATTCATTCTGTTTTTTAATAGCTCTGCAGACCTCAGTGACCCATCTCACTGAATTTCAAGAGAAAGTTCAAGTTGCGAGACGCTTGACTCCTGTGATTAGGTAGGAAGCAAGATTACACAGGTATGACTGTTAAAATTGAAGCTTGGGATGACTTTCTCCTTACTAAATCTTTTTGGAATATAATTTTAAAGTTTAATTCACTTCAGAAATGTGTTCAATTTAGTGATGGACTGGAAATCAATATCTTTTTTTTTTTTTTTACATGGAAATGATTTTCAGTTCTATTCTTCTACTTTTAATACTGCATTAAGAAGAAATCATTATGCAGGGTTAGACACAAACATATTGCTAATGGCTAATCTGAAAAAAAGGCAAACACACAAACAAAACATCTGGCTCAAACTGGTATTAAAAAGGTCAATGAAAAAGCATAAATTTGTTGATGCCTGCTCAAACAAGTTCATCTTCCTTGTTTCAATATAAATCCTGTAACTTAATCTTCCAAAATACTGTAAAGCTTTAAATCACTCTTTTACATTCTGCTTATTTCTTTTTTTTAGAATTACGCATTTATTTAACAGTTTAATCTAAAAAACAAAACAAAAAAACCCCGGATATATTTATTTGTAGGATATACATGTTAAATTGCAGTTTTGCACCTTTATTTATATTAATTTTGCAATTGCATTGACTTTCTCTTCTATTCTGGTAAACATAGCAGCTTTAGCACAACAGGTTTGCAATCAGATAAGTAAAATATACATTTGTTTGGGTAAAATGTTGCCGTGTCTGTGTGTGTGTGTTCCCAGGTCAGTCAGTTCACAGCTTAGGCCAAATAGAACCAGCGATCCAAGTTAATGCTGTGAAAATGACTGCTGGGATCACAGTTAATCCCAGGGGTTAGGCACCATACAAGACAGTTGATTGAAGGGATGTGAGAAAGTTTAGCTTGTATTTTTCTAAATGGTGTAATAGTTTTTCAGACAATCACAATACACAGTTCAAACCAGTTAAATCTGATATATTCTCTCCCTTCATCCTTTTTATTCATAAAACACTGTATGCAATCTCGTTACAAAACATTTATGGTCCACTACTCCTTTAGAAATGATCCAAACCTACTGGTAGCCATTTGTTCTAACTGTGAATAACACAGTTAACCAGCTTCTTTTATTCTATTGAGCTCTAATGAAAGGAAGATGAATAGCTATTAAAAGACTGGCAAGTCAACCAAACTGCTGCCTAAGGACAGCTAAACACACAACTGAGCCTTTCATGATCAATGCAGTGATAGCAAATCTGATTTTCACACTTTATACAAACCTCTGTGACTTTGTTTCATAAAGCAGTGTATGAATGTATCATGGACAATAAGAAAATGGCATTTGGCTAATTTAAACTTTACAGATTCGCATAACTTTTGCTTGCAGATCCCTCCAACAATATCTTCCGAAATAAAATTTGGGTTGAACAAGTTGCTGGTACATGCCACAAATATGCAATGAGTCTCGAGGATGAGAACATGAATTTTCAGTTAGCGATCCAAACATAGCACAGAGTGCAATATTTGACGAAGATGCAACCTTGATGTGGATAATAGGCTACAGCCACAACGTATTTGAACCAATTCACAGAAGTCAACCTCACAAAAATATGTGAAATGTAAAACATTATGTAATACACAATATGTGGAAATGAAATATGAAAACAACATAGAAAGTAACTTTTTCTTCTACAAGTTCCTTCTCAGCCAGTTCTTCTACCATCACTGAAAATATTAAGATTTTTTGCCTAAACATGACTGAAGTTCTGTGTACTTCTCCAAACCGATTCAAACCAAAATAATTATCTAAACAGCTCAAGGCTCTGCTCACTCTTCATAAGTCTTATTTGTCTACCACACCAAGTTACTAAATGCCTTTCCATTGGCATTTCTTCCATTGTTGTCACACAAAATTTGACAGAATATGTGCCACAAACTTTTAGTTGCTTCTTAGGAGGTTGCACTCATTCCATGTGTTTCTGTGGGATCAGCTTTTACTAATTAATGAACAAGTTCCTTATCTCATACTTTTATGTGCTTACCTAACTCCCTATCTTTGCAGACAGCTATAGTCTCACATTTTTCTCTGCTATGTCATTCACCTTCTACACTCCTACACCTCACTATGTTGCCATCTCCCCCTGGGTGCCTTAAATGATGTTAAGGCTACAGGACTGCAGGAAGCTGAGCGAAGATGCTTTGACAGATAACCTCCTAGACTTTCAATCTCCCTTGCACTTCCCTACATTTGTCTCCACATCACAGTTGGTGCCAGTGTGGAAGTAACATCTACAATCACCGTGTCACCGCTCCCATCCTGTGTGAATCCACTCCTCTGCCTCTCAAGCACCCTATACATCACTCCTAACTTTCTTTCTTTTACTTCCCCCCAATTTACTCTGTGCCTCCTCCTGTAATCCCACAGGCACTAACTTATTTTCTATCTTTCAGCTCATCCCAGATGCAGTCTTCTCGTAGACTTGCAATTCTTCAACCTGCCAGATCATAGTTATGCTCCGATAACACACTTGGAACTGGGAGAATCGCCTTTCAATGATCTTCCAAATTACTCCTGCCCAAATGGTCAAGATTAGATCTGAGATGTGTTAGAGATTCAAATACAGAGATTTAAATAGATACCAGATAGTAGTGTTTTTTTCACCTCATGAATGTGTCATCCATATGTGTGTGTCTGTTATCACAGCAGAATGTGGTCTTGATTACATACACACTGCAGCAGAGAAGTCAGACAAAAGTGGTCCTGAGACTTAATGTGTTGCTAAGATCCAGTTGAAGGTGAGTGCTCACATAATAATCCCTACAGGGTCAGAACACCAACATGTTGCTGGCTGTCATGGCCGGTGTAAGTAAGTCCATCCGTGGGTGGTCTCGAAAAAAAATGTTGCTTGTCGAAGCTTTTTTTTTTTTTTTTTTTTTTTTAAATGGTCAGCATTTTTGTCGCTTGTGTTTCATCAGAATGTTGACAAAGTTAACCATCTCATGACATGTTGCAAAATGCAAGAAAGACCATTTTAGTTCTAGCTTATTTTATACAAATATTTATTAAAATTAGACATTTCCTACATTCTGAAGATCTAGCATTATTTATTTATTAATCTTGTGAATAACCTGTTTGGGATATTTACAATTTTGATAGTGCTAGAAGACAGAGCTAGGTATTTAAACTTTGGATACATGTAACCTTTACAGGGACATTAAATATAATATTATGAATCGCTGTGAAACAGAAGAAGACGCATCAAAAAGCTATGGGAAGTCAGAGGGGTAGCTAACATCACTGACTGAATCTTTCACTCAGCAATCATAACAAACCATCAACTGGGGACACGCATTTCCTTTTTAAATTTTGTGTTATCATTTTGCCGTACTTGGTTGTTTTGAAATCTGGTTTGGCCCATGCATTAGAGGAAAACATCTATCAAAAGTTATCAACAGCTAGTCATTTGCTGTGGCACAGCTTCAGAAGAAAACACACAAAAACTGAAAGGAAGAAGGGTTCATACTGTATAGCTTTTTTTTTTTTTTGACATAATCAAATCATTATGTGACTAGATATATTTTTTTCATAAGACTCTAGCCAACATTACTGAGAATCTAGCTAATCATAACAACGCCCCTGAAATTACACAGTGTTTCCCACAATTAAGTACACATTGCCAATAAATCAGTAGAATTTTGTTGAGAGGGATGAATCCATGTACGGGCTGACCATCCTGTAAAAAAAGGGGGGGGGGGAAAGGGGGGCAAGGCAAAGTCTGCACCCGTACAACTTATGCTTTTGAAAAGAGTGCCTTACACTTCCCGTACCTTGTCTCCCTTAACCTTCTGTCAAAAGTGCCCAAGGAATCTTGATGAGTGGTTCTGTTCACTCCATTTACAAAACCAGAGATTGTTTGGGTGTCTACAGTCTGACAGGTAAATATCTCTGACAAATGTCTGTCTCTCTGTACTGCTGCAGATTGTAAAACAGAAAAAATATATATTCTGTCTCTTGCTCACAGATTACATCACAGCAGCTCTTTTTAAAACATTGATATCAAAGTAACCAAAAAGACTTACCAAAATATTTTTGATTCGTTGAAAACGTAAGCTGTCTAAACACTAGTGCATTTACATTAATACATGTGGCCTTATACCTTAAACCTGCAGAATAAAAAGCACCACGTAGATGCATAGTCTCTTCCACCCAGTCTAAAAAGTGAAGCCACTTCATGAAAACTAAAGCATGCATTTGAAAAACAGAATCTCCACTAGATTTTTATCATTTTTAAGGTCATTCTAGTCATCTCACATCAATGAATAAAATGGTATTTTAGTATCCTTATGAGACCTTATCGAAATTGAAATACCAGATGAAAAGGAAAAAAAGAATTTTCAAAACTATTTTGAATCTGAAGTTGCATAAGATGTAGTTCCTTATCGTAATCTACTCAATATCTGTAGTGTGTTATCATAAATTACTTTTCTTTGAGAAGTCTTAGGCTTTTAAATTCTTCTTTAATTTGACTTCTGTGTAATAATAATGGTAATGTGAAATAAAAGGTAAAGCTTTAAAAAGTCCAACATTAAAAATGAGATATTGTTGGACGTGTGAAATAATAAAATATACCCTCTTGTTCTGCAAAACACACAGATATGATTTTTGAATGGAGCAGTTTCTGCGTGTACTCCATCCAGTCAGAATTTTGCCAGAACCTTGTTTATAACTTCCAAAAGTGTGTGGTCAAGCTGACAACTTGTTATGTAACAGTTAATCAAATATTAGTAGGGTTATATGTATTTATTTGAGTGTATATCCATACTTTTGATCCTGTATTAATTAAAGAACATTCTAAATTAATTCAAACTTGTACATCAAAATGATGTTTTTTTTAAAGCCATTAAATCAATCCACTCTGGAAAAAGAACAGATCAAAAAAATCACTGAACCCATAATGAGTGTATGTAAACTTCTGACCCCAACTGTCCGGCAAGTTTTCTTCTAATGGCTAACTGCAATGTGTAAAAATTAATTGTTAATGCTGTGAAACTGTGCTTTCTTTTTTCAATGACTCAGTTAAAGAAATGGGGCCAAACCATGTGTCTATGTGACAAGCTGCTAGTAAGAAAGTGCCTAAAGACACCATTTAAAATTGGTTCATTGATAAGTTGGGCTCATGAGTCATGTGCCTTTTTATGCTTGAATGAATCATAGGTAAGTTTTAAGTGGCCTAACAAAATAATAACTATTGAATAAAAATTCACAGTTAATGTTCTGTTACAGGGACTGGACTAAAAATGTCTCAAAAAGCAGCCAGTATCCAAAGAAAAAAAGAAATAGTTATCCAATGCTAAAGGAATGTGGGATGAATCGAGAACTTTTTTGTTTATTCTGTAACTTTTCTACTTTGCACTGAGCTTTCACTGCCGCTATCTATGTTCAGAGAACATGTCTGGTGTGTGGCATCCATTGTGTTTAACGTTGAGGATTATTCAGAGCCAAAATGTCATTTAGTGGGTCAGTTTATTCCCCAAACCCATTTTTTTTTCTTTTTCCAACTAGGTTCCATTCACAGCACTCCCTTGCAAGTCTGTATGCTTATGTGTGTGTGTGTGTGTGTGTGTGTGTGTGTGTGTGTGTGAGAGATCACGTGTAATAGTCTGCCTGGTTGTCTAGCATCAGCCCATTATCATATTTCACTCACTCCATTGCTACTGTGTCCTATCTTTACCAAGATTGCTTTGGTTCGATGGATGACAGTGTCAAACACGAAGCATGAAAAAGGGTGACAGACATGTTTACACTCAAGCTGAAGGTTTTTATTTTCCTGTCCATTATTTGGGTACAGACGGTGGCTTGCTATTACATCTGTATAGACATTTATGATCCTGAGAGGATGAATTTCAATTTCAAGTCTAAGATCTCACAGATTTTTGTTCAGATCTTTTAAGGCCAGCATGATGATGAAAACACAGATATAGCCATCATTATGTTATTTACTTGTTTGTTAACTGCCTTTTTGAACATTCAGTGTTGGTGTTTGTGTTGCCAAAAGGAGAATGGAGTCATGTCTCTCTGAGGGTGCAACATTTGCCATCCCGCTATGTTGTGAATTTGGAGGCAGAGGTGACAATATTTCGATTACAGGGTGGAACTCTAAGATTTCAGTTAATGAAAATGAAAACTAGCTTAACCATGTGCATCCTTAGACTGCATTAACACATCACACATACAAAGAGAGCTCCTAATTAGTGCTAAGTAGCTTACAGTTTCACTCATCTAAACTGGAGAACTCCTCTTGTTAGTACAGCTAACCACACAGAAATCAGATAATTGCATTAATGCTCTAAAAGATTTTATACTGTCACTTGAATACGCTGAGCTGAAGCTTAGCAAATGGCTGCTGGCATTTGTCACCTCTGTAAGTTTCCATCTGTCAGTCAAAGCAGCCGTGCCCTTTATAAAGTTTACATGGGGAAGCTAAAAAAAGAGAGAAAGAAATCAAAAGAAAAATCACACACTTTTTACCCCTCAATAGAGTAGAGGGGGAAAAAATACATGCTGTAAACAGGTCTTTTTCTCCAATAAAGTTCACCATTTTAACATCTTTGTAGACACTATATATTGTATCAAGCTATCCAGTGAGCCCATTTGCCTTTATGGATGTATGAAAAGAAGTAAGTGATATATTACTTTCTTTATGCATTTAGGGATGCATGTTACACCCACATACACTGTTTGTGTGGATATTAATATCATCCAACAGGGAATATTTGTAACCCAATTTAAAATAGTTATTGCATTGGCTGCCTGAAGGACTTAAAAGAAAGGAACCAGAGAAAAGAGATGAACATGTCAATTGCAGAGATTTTGTATTTTGGAGAAAGTATATTTCCCACTGTTGCAAGTGAATAGAATAAGAGAAAATGAGACAATGGGGATTACAAACAAGCAAGGGAGACAGCAATAAGTGGATTCATATGACCACTTGATAATGATATGAATCGTGTGTTTCATGTGTTTCTGTTGCCCAGAGGAAAATAAAAAAAGAGAAAAAAAGGAAATATGAAAATGCAAATTAGTATTTGATGAGGAAAAATGAAAGACTCTAAACATTGTCTAGTTTGACCCCCTGGAGCATCTTATTCTTTCTCTTCTCTTTCTTCTATCCTTTAATATTAGGAGTCCCACTGTCTTTAGTTTTTTTTTTCATGTCTTATTGCTAGCATCTATAATGTGGCTGATATTGTTTTTATCTTTCTCTGTATGTGTGTGCATGAGTACCAAAAGATTGATTCTGTTCATCTGGACGTAGCGTTTTCAGTGGGAGAAATGTTGTGTGTATGTGAGTGGTTGCGTGCATGCATGCATATACTTATGTTTCAACATGGCAAAATTTGAGACACCTACTGTAGGAACAACTACTACAACAGCACAATGTTGTAAACATGCAAGATAGTGTTGCAAAAAAAGTTAGCTTCAAAATGTCAAGGCGGGGTGGTGGAGCAACCCCATTAATTCTATATTATTTCCAAAACAGTGAACATAAGTATTTATTGGAAAATGTAAATGTGTTTGCTTTTAAACATATTGTCATTCATAATTTATTATTTGTTTTGTTTTGTTTTTCTCCCGTGTCTGGCCACTGTCTGGTGGCAGCCTAAATGTTTTTTGGAATACATCTCACTCTGTTTAATGCTCATTCATCATGCCACTCTTCTGGGATTGCAAATGGAATATATTACAGCTGGATGCAGCCACAAACCTAGTTTAATGAGTCACATACCAATAAAACACATGGACGTACCGCACGTTCTGGTGACGGTAAAAATCACTCTAAAACAAGTAAAAAAAATAGCACAGTCAACTTTAAACATTCATAGATTAAAGAATTAAATGTGTAACTTCCAGTCTTATCAAAGTTGTTCATTCATATCATGGAAATTGAGAAATATGTGGAATTTTAGTCATTTATAAGCAGTAGTGTTAGGGGATGTGAGTTACAGCTGCAATATTAAAACTTCCAGCATTACACAAAGTAGGGGAGGACTTACCCCAGTAGTAAGCTGAGAATGATTAAATATTTCAAGCAGATGCTCACACAAGCTAGTTTTTGATTTATATGCTGTATATCTCTTCCCAATGTAAATGAAAAAACACCAGGTGCTCCATTGTCCATATGAAATGGCCATTAGTATAGTCACTCTGACCGGAAGGCAGTGGGAAACAATCTATACTGAACCAAAGACACAGTAGGCACCTGTGGCTCAAGTGGTGGGATGAGTTGCTTGGTACTTAAAAGGTTGGTGGTTCAAACCCTAACCAGTATATTAAAGTGTAGTTGGGTAAGAGGCATCTGCTGGAGTGGATGTGTGTGCATGCCAGCTAGAAGCTATTTCAAAGCACACAGTAAAGTGTTGCTTGAAGTAAAAAGTGATATAAGTACCTTTTTCTTTGTCATTTACATCCTGAGAAAGCCATCAAGAGACGCTATGAGCCACTGCCAGATGTTAAGTATATTATTAAGTCTATTAACTTCAGTAGAAAGTAGTAGTTGTAGTGTGCTGCAGTAGATCTCTTCACCAAAACATATAGAGGTCCCAGAAATGATGGCAAAACCATATTTTCTTCACAGTTTGTTGATAATTTTAAATGTTTTATTTATTTCTTTTTAAGGAGAAATGGGTATAAAATAGTACAATAGCAAGGTGATGAAAATTACTTTAGTGTGGATGTCCATTTTTTAAAAATTCCCTCTGCTTTACAGTTTTTGTTTTCTTTTTTTTCCCACTGTTCCCTCATTCTCCTGAAACCCCAATGATGTCACGGTGGTGCAATACTAGATTATTTCTGGTTTACTTCAACCAATCTGGCCTTTAATCTGGCAGTAGGGATTCCCCCCCTGACAGAGCATCACATATGCTCAGGCAACTGCAAATACAGATGGATACACAAACAACTAACACGGTCTGACGACACTGAGGGAGTTTCTCAAGCTGAAAATGATTCCAAAAAAACAAACAAACAAAAACTTCAAGAAATGGATCAAACAAAAACTGGTCTTTTTTTCTTTTCCTCTATGAAAATGTTTAGTGTCTACTAGAGAAATAGTAAAAACTGTCTGCAGCCACTTTAGATTTCAGTGTAAATTAATGGTCCAATTAAGCTCAAGCAACAGAGAATTTATGATATACAAATGTTTGAGTGTATGGGGAACACATGTAAGTTAGAGGTTTAGTTTCCCTCATGCATCATGGTGCAAACAAGTATCTGTTATTTTTTTGCATTCACACCATAAGCAGTGTTGATTTGCAAATCCACAAATAACATAAGATGGTTATTAAAAGTGGTTGAACGTGGGAAACACAAAGTAACAAAATTTTTGCTGACCTGACTTTTCGCTTTCATACAAAATGAGAATGAAAATCCAGATGGTTGAACTGCAACAGACCCCTAAATACACTAAATAGCACACCATTACTTCTAAGGTCTAATGCTTAGACCTAAGCGTTAAAATCCACAGTAAATCATACATTGCAACAATCACTGCTGATTGTTAAAAGTTAAAGTATGTGGCACTTGACTAAATGTTTCATTATGGTTGTGAACAGGTGTGAACTGTACTTGTGATCAGGCCCACATATTATAGCCCATGATTCTGTACTTTAAAGGCTGGAGAACAAACATAATGTAACACTGGAAGGCAGCACAAGCAAGACTTGCAATATAGGTGTCGTTAGTCTTTTATTGTTAAACTGAGTGCATGATTGACATCCATTATGGGAAGCATTTGACAGGGCATAAAATATACAATCAATCATCACATTATTCAGTTTTGGGACACTTTGTTCAAATTTGTTATTACATCACTGCATTTAATTGCACTTAAAACTATCAGGGAGTATGGTCTAAATACTAATTGCAGTTTGCCTTTTCTTACCACTGGATATTCCTCATTTTTGTACTTCATCTTCAGAAATTTATTCTTTACATGCACTGTCACTGCCAAAATTCACATCTCAGTAAAGCATGTCTATCTATAAAATTCCCACATACTTTGAAATATAAATATATTTACATCCATATCCATTGTTTATTGAATTTTCGTGCTGCCGATTCATTGGTAAATAGTTTGTTGACAGCAAAGAATTGAAGAAGCTAACCTAATTATTTGGCTGTTGTTCTATCACAAGGATCTGGCTCTCTGATTACCATAATAATCTGCATTTTTTTTTTCTTGATTACATAACATAGAGATGAAGCTGCAGCCAACAACGTGGTGTATGTGCCAAGAAGAAATTAGTTTAATTAATTATGATATCAATTAATGACATTGATTAAACATGATGAACATAAGAATAAAAATGCATATAATGTAAAATAATGATGTAGTTGGAATCACACTGTATGATTACACAGTGGGCTGCAGGGTATCATTGGAAAGACTTATTGTACTGCAAATTGATATTGTTGATTTCCTTGAAACAATTTATTATTCTTAGACAGCATAGGCATGCGGTTAATGCAAGATGGAGAAGTCATCTTTTTAAAATGCAAATGTTATTATGGAACTATTTCATGCTCTGTAAACAGTAATTGTTCTTAATTATTGCTGACAAGAACTTGGAGTGCTCTTGATTGCATTTTTAATCTGTAAGATTTATTTTTGAACACTGAAAAAGAGATCAGCTTAGTGTAGTTGTTTATGATTATAAATGTTGTGCTAGAATTATTATCACATATTATTTCAAAGTCATACATCAGCGTGTATGAAGATAACTGAATAAAGTGTTAAAAATAGGTAAGAATTCAAATGTCTAGGCTAAACAGCATAATGTATTACTTTGTGGCAGACAACCATAAAAGTACAATGAAAAATAATCTGAACAGTCAATGAATGCTTGATTTGTCAGCAAATGATTCAAGTAGAACAAAATGAAAAAAAAATGCCTGATTCAGAAATGAATGTAATAACATACATTAATTTAATTTTCACAGTTCATTAAAAACAATAACAACAAAAACAATAACAGGAAGCTGGTATATAAAACACTGATGAATTGGGGCTCTGAATTTTAAGTTTCAGCTATTTATTGCTATTTGCCTTTACAAAGTGAGCTACAGTATAATGAGGTTTTTGACAGCTTTTAATTATACATTTCAACATGGGCAGATACTGTATGTGCCAAACAGTGCATTTACTGAAGCCTACCAAATGATACTTCTAATGACTAATATCAAATAACGAACATTCATAATTTATACACAGTACTATAGATTTGGTAGCTATGCTGCTATTTTTAAAAAGCTCTTTCATCTAGGATGGAGGAATACTACTTAAGTCTCTGCCAAGTCTCTGATCTGTAGAAGAAATTTTATGTGCTATAGAGGATTCAGTCTGGAATTACTAGTACCTGTGAATTATATTGAATTCTAGCATTGTTGGGGTGTTTTTGACTGGTGTATTTTTTGCTACTTGTGTGGCTGCATAGCTCTACCTTTATTTCTGTTGAGACATTCTACAGAACAAAGATTTAACAGAAATTGTTATTATTTAGTTATTTGAGTGTCAATTCTCTGTAAAAGTGACAAATCCTCTCAAATATAAAAAAAGAAAGAAAGAAAAAGAGAGGGACCATTCATGATCTAGTTTATTAAAGTATTAATGAACAATGAAAAAGACATACTATCCATAAGCTGTTTCTTTTATACGTAAGGCTGATGGTGCCTATATTGTGGTTGTGCAAATAAAGTACATTCCTTTTATACTCTGAGATTTTATGTATCAGAACATATTAAAAATGATTTTGTCCTTAGCAGGTCCTAAAATTTGGTAAATCTCTACAAAATGAACTATAAAACATGACATATTACACTGTGTCATTATTTGTTTAACAACAGTCATATAGCACATCATTACTATTTCCATAGGGATTAAGAGGATAAGTAGTAGCCAAATGTAAATGTTGATAATCAATTGCACTGCTCACTGATCATCAAGTGCGACCACCTCTATAAAAGCAGAGGTTTTGGAAGTTTGCTAGTCTGTAGCGTTTAGGAAGGGTTGGAGGAAGAAAGGGTCTTCTCTCTAAAAAGAACATAGCAGCACAGCTTTGTTTTGCAAAGTTGCATCTGAGGAAACTGCATGATTTCTAGTCTAAAGTGAAGATGTTTTGCCACAATGCACAGCACTAATTTTGGAACAACAAACAAACAAACACAGCATATCAACACAAAAATCTCATACCAATTCTCAAAAACAGTGGTGAAGGCCTTGGAGTCACCAATTCAACCATTAACTCCTCTGTATACCAAAGTATTCTAGTAGTCCAAGCTTGGCTGAAATTAGGTCATGCAATATAACAATGATTCAAAGCCCAAGAAGAAATTTACAACAGAACTTACTTTAGAGTAGTTCATTAAGAGCTTTAAATTTCTTCATTAGACAAGACATTAATGCAGTTGCTTAAATTTCAGTCCTAATAGTAATGCAGCTCCTGATCTGATCTTCAAATGTCAGTTGGTTCATTATTAAAGCAAAGGGCTGTGATTCTACCTGTCATTTAACTGCCTTTGAAGGTCATTTGCTTAAAGAATATTCTGCTCAATACATGACACAAAGCTGAATACATAAATATTCACACACCTATGCATACACAACAACACTTGGAACTGAACACACAGACACGAACGCACTTCAATAACTCTAAATGTCTGCAGTCAGTAACCTTCCTGACTTTTTTCTTCCTTTTTTGTTTTATTTTTCTATCTTTAGACCTTAATATAATTTTAATGTCTTCAGAAATAATTTGACTATGGGTAATCTAACCTACTGCCCAATAACCCACTGTGCCGAGAACTTTAAATATTATATAAGATAAGATAAGATAAGATAAGATGACCTTTATTAGTCCCACACGTGGGAAATTTGTTTTGTCACAGCAGGAAGTGGACAGTGCAAAAGTTATGAAGGACAATTAGAATAAAATAAAATAAGAATAAATACAGTACACAACTGTACAGAATAGAATAAAAATAGAATACTATATACAGTAGAATAAAATAGAATAAAATATACAATAGGATAAAAATAGAATACAAATGCTATATACAACAGAGTGAAAAATACAACGGTGCCAGAAAGATTATTGCACATTTGTGTTATTGCACATTTGTGGATGTGTGTGTATGATCAGTTAAAGTCTTTGTTGTGGAGTCTGACAGCATAGGGTCCACAAATAAAAGAGTGGGCGTATATTGAACCCCACAACGCTAAACTCTTATCTAAGCATTCAAATTCACATTTATGTATACTATATATACATTTTTAATCTAATAAAAGACTTTTTTAAAAATCTGTCAGTCTGTCGCCTTCTCCATTTCTATGTCTGTCAGATCTTAATAATGAGTTGGTAGCCTTTAACCCCTCCACAATAAACTTGGTTCTCCTCTCTTACTTCCTTTTTCTTCCATCATACAAAATTCAACAGTAAGGAAGATCGCTGAAGGGAAGGGTCAAGGACTTTAACTGTCATTAGCATTTAGATTTGAACTGGTATGAGGTTTGGGGTATGAAGCGGAAAGATTTTCAAGTGGTGAAGAGATGGATGGTAGCTGGTGAGCACAGAGAGATTTGAGCAGCAATATGAAAAGCAACAGAAAATGCAATAAAAGTGTGACAGAATTTGTTTTTTTGAGCAAATAAGAAGAGAAACTGTAAAAGAGGTATAAAGAAGCAATTTAAAAATGAGAGTCAGTGTGCATGAGAAGTGGGATTCAAAGAGAAGTGCTGAAATGTGTATGGCTGAGTGGAAAGAAATTTTGATCTAAGGAAAAGCCAAATGGGGAGATGAAGGACTTCTCATCTTCTTATTTCATCACAAAATCCAATTAGTGTCAGAGAAAGAAATGGTTGAAGAATTTTTAAGTAAAGGGAGAATGCTAGGTGATTTAACTGTAGCTCTGTGGCTTCCTGAGTCCATGACTGGATCATGATCCTTCTCATAGAGACAAACTGTCAGGTACCCCCCTTCTAACAAAACTGTCAATGTTTGCCAGTGAGTACAAGGGAAGGATCATGGCAATGTCACTGCACTGAATGATGGACTACACAAAGCAGTAATTGTCCCAAGGTGCCAAAGACAGTTTATAAAATGTAAATTTGATAAAAAGGTTTGATAAAAAGCTAAAGGATTTTACTAGTTAACACAAAAAAAATGTCTTTCAGGCTATTATGTTTAGTCAACCACCCCAGGCCCCACTGACATTGTTTTCTTGTCTGACAAAACAGTACAAAAGAGAAAAAACCACATTTCACATTTTAAAAGCTGCAACCAATGAAATGTTTTAGATCACCTACTCTAAAAATGTATCCATTGCGACTTGGAAAATAGTAAATCTGTCATGTATACGGTACCCAACAGGTTTGTCTAACATGCCCACTAAATGGAACAACTGAAACCACTGTTTGTCTGTGGCTTCTAAATAATATGACAGTCCAACTATCATTAACAATATATGATGGCAGGTTCATTAGATCAAAGCAGATCAGTGTCAACTTTAGATTTCTGCCCCAGAAGACTTTGTCAGAAAATATAATTCATCTGAAATCTTACCTTTTTAGGATGAAGACTGAGCCCGAATCGAGGTTAATAAGAGAAATTGGACAAGATTTGGAAACATTGTTTTGTGCTACTCTTTACTTATTTTATGTGCTGCACTCCTGTACTCTACATATGTGTCTTCACCTTTGAGAGTTGAGTAATGAGTGTTGGAGCCATTTTTTTAAGAACCATTCATTTTGCAAAAGTAGCAAAACACTTTATAGTTTATTACTGGCTGATGTACAGAAATCATTAAAAGTAAAACTACTTATACTACAAACAAAGTTCCCCATAACTGGTCAATGTTACTGATGCAGATGTTTAAGGTTGAGTTCATTTTAAGTAGTTTATATTCTGTTTAATCGGCAGCACTCCAAGAAATGAAAAACAAAACAAAAAAAAAAAACAACATGTTTGGATTTAGCTATTCCGGGTTAAGTCACTGAGAAAGTGTCTTAAACCTGCATTCTATTTAAAGGCCACCAGATGGTGATAGCTGTGGGTGCCAAAGAAGTTCAAATCCTGTGGAAGTCTGTGGGAAGACGACTTTATGTCTTGACCTCTGTAAAGACTTCCCTGCAGGTTTACGGGCTCAGTCGCTCACTTTTAAATAAAAAATTACACACTATTTTCAGAGTTTCAAAATGGAGGATTATCTGTGGTATGAAACTTAATTTACTAATGACTTATCAATCACCAGACAATAGCCAATGAGTATGCAGTTACATAGTCAAACCCACCTTCGTCACCATAACCGTATTTTCCCACCAAGATAGTGACAGCAGAAATGCTCATTCTGAAGCCTGAAAAGAGGATTTCAGAAATCAACGAGTCATGTCACGGTAGCTATATCCATCTTTTATACCACCTATGCTAGTATCTATGAAGTTATATTTGTAGCGGCTTTTTGAAAACCTTTATGACAGAACACTTTGAGATGAAAGGAGATTGCAGGTTTTAACTGTCCTTTTTCAGATTTCACTAGACAAGCACTGCTTGCCTTGCTTGCCCTGACAGGTTGCTATATTACTGTGCTACTCAAGCCAACCTTGGAATATGAGGGAGAGACACAATAAAGTCATACCGGCTTGGACATCAGCTGGCCTGTCAGCCATCTGGTTGCTCCAGTCATTGTCATAAATAATATATATTAAGAAAGAATGGGACTAATTTAAAACACTGTGAACTAAGTTAATCGTGGTTTGACTTGAGACTATTTAATGGTACTGAAACAATTTCCTGTGTAACAAACAAGGACATCTACACTGAGGTCAGAGTTCGGAGATAATTCAATTCTCCTTAAAGTTAACAGATTTTCTGGATAATGTTATAGTGAAAAAAACATGTGCAAATATGCATATGTATGTGTGTGTGTGTGTGTGTGTGTGTGTGTGCTTTTTGTTGCACAAAGAAAGCACGAAAGACAGCATGAATGCACCTGTTTCTGATTTAAATGCCCTGATACAGATCTCAGACTTACTCCCTTGGACTCTCGGCATCACAAGGGAATGAGCTGTCTATTTGGCAT
Organism: Pelmatolapia mariae; assembly: GCF_036321145.2. Classification (NCBI taxonomy): domain Eukaryota; kingdom Metazoa; phylum Chordata; class Actinopteri; order Cichliformes; family Cichlidae; genus Pelmatolapia; species Pelmatolapia mariae. The sequence continues at coordinate 30,973,885 of NC_086233.1, forward strand.
GAATATCTGCAATGGAAAGTGTGTACATGTGTGAGTATTTAGCACTATGAATGCATCTGGGTATGACTTGCGTGTGTGTGCGTGCACCTGTGTGTGTTCATACACTGACCATTGTATGTGTGGGTACTTTTGGTCACAAGCTGTTATAAATGTATGCACCTGTGTTTATGCGTGTACCTGGCAAATGTTTTACACTGAATTGACCACTCCATCATCTGCCGCAGGTGTAACAACTTCACTTGTTTCTCCGTTGGGAGCTAAGTAACACCAAAAGATCATTTGTTTTGAATTTTACTTAATGCCCTTTTGATTTCTGATTGTCTTGATCATTGTCTTGAAACATGAAAATTATAGATAAAGAACCTTTCTAGTAGAAATTAGTACAAAGTACAAACTTTAATCATTCTTGCAAACCCTGGTGAAATAGTGTTATTTGAAAAGTTTCTTACAGGAGACACAACACGGCTGCTTTGATCCATCTTGGCATTGCTTGAATTGTTTGAATTTTAACTTCAACCTTAGTGAAAGTTAAATTGTTAGTAAATCACATATTGTTCCACAATGTCAAACCATATCAAAAAAGCCATTTTGCACAACGTAGTGCATATCCATCCACCTGGAAGTTTGTATGAGATGTTTTCTCCTCAGGCTATTTTGATTGTTACTGATAGAACTTGTGTTCCTATATGCATAAGTGTGTCTCTGTACACATGAATGCATAGTGTTTATTTCTTTTTTTGTTTGTTTGTTTGTTTTTTTGTGGTGTGCAGTTTGCCTGAGCAGTGTTTTGCAGGTGTTCATGCTTTTGTGTATGTGGGTGGATATGGGTATCATAAAGCGTTTTTCCTCTAAAATCAAGTCCCCTGAAGCTAGTAAAGCATGAATTGTGTCTGCAAGGTGATAAACAGACTGTAGGATGGGAATTTCTGGAAACACGTGCATTCTGTGTATGTGTCTTTGTGTGTATGTGAAGAGCAATTTGAGTTTAGCTTTTCTGGCACAAAAGTATGCATGTAGCTGAGGTGGCTAGTCTAGATGCTGGATTAAGTCAGTCAGAATCCTCACAAATAAAATAAATTAATAAATAAATAAATGTATTGGCACTATTAAAATTAATTACAGAAAAGGGTACTGCTTAGTTTTTAAACCCAACACGGCATTTCTGCTTGTCACTGTCTGTCCTTTTTAACTGTTTAATGGTTGTATAATATAGTGAAGAGCACATTTTTTAGTAACTCTGATTTTGATGATGAAAAAAATTGTGCTGTGCTAATGATTAAAGACTTCTGCATATGTGAACGTTTGCATGTTGACCAAGTGGGCAGCGGGCTGTCTAATTCATCATACAGCCTATCTGCATATCTAACTTCATCATTAAAAAACATCCTTGAGCATAAACTAAAGTTGTTTTTCCTGGAGAGCAATGATAGGCCATCTAAATAAAGGGAACCCAAACTTTCATTATGACTTCAGATAAGCAGGCGGCTGAACCTGTAATGTAGTGTTGAGTTACAGTCTGAGGGAGGGTGGCTGTGGGAGCATTGTAAATAGCCTAGTAAATCACTAATATGTACTGCAGACTTTCTACACAGTCTGCTACAGCAGATAGCAGTATATTGGCAAAGTCGATTTAGCCTAAAGCCAGATATACATCCATTTTCAATGGCATTGCTACAGTAGAACTTAATGGACTTAGAGGTTTCAGACTTTCTTACTGTAGCTTGTGAAGCAAATGTAAGCACATTTAAATATATATTGCAACAGGAAGCTGTGTGCTGAGGAAACTTTTTAAAAACTAGCAACCAATCTGCATCTGGAATAAAGAGGTGGATAAAGAAAGAAGATATGGTAGTATAATGCATTTTATGCAAGATTTTTAAACATCTAAACAAAACCAGGCAGGTTTTAATGTGGAATCTGATCCCCTAACAGTTCCTGTGAAGCTCTTTAATCTACTTCAGCTCCTACTGTGTGTTTAAAGGCAGGTAATAATGTGTGTCTAACAATCATTGGAAGTTTGGAGCAGTTATCCACTTGATTTCCTGTCAGGGTAAAAAGTGGGCTGTCAGGTCTGATCATTTTCATGATGTTCATTCTTTCTGAGGTCTCCAATGGCCTGGCCGTGACCCTGACCAAGGGGTTAAAAGTCACATGTTTCCCACCATTCCTCTGCATTGCAACTATGCAGCCTTCAAGTTGAGTGTGTGCATGCAGAATAGAGAACCAGTTTCACTGTAGGAGTCAGGACTATGGCTGGGTGCTGTCAGGTCAAGGTGAAAACAAGATTTTATGGGAAATCTGTTTCTTGTTAAGACTTTTTCTCATCTCCAGCAGTTTTTCTCCTCTTGCTTGTCTTCTGACAAGCTGTGAAGTAGTTATGAACGGCACTAGTTATTCTTGTCAAACATCCCTTTTTCATGTTTTCAACAAATATGCATGCCATGACATTGCCTAGTTGGTATTTTCTTAAACTATCAATAAGTGTTCTTGGTGGTGCAGTTAGTTCAGTATTGTCTGTGAATCAGGACCCTTTTTGGCTACTGGTTTCATTAAAGAGGTGTAATGTCAGTTTTGCAACTGAAAATTTGGACACAGCTATTTTTGAGGTTGACCTTATTGCATAATTACCTGTAGGAGTTATCACTTTAAAGAATTACTGGAGGAGAATATTTAAATTAATCACACAACACAATTTCCTATGGTTTGCAACATCAGCTCAATTGCAAATTATGTTAAATTTAATATTTAGCACCTAAACAAACGCATGTCTAATTTTGTGGCTGATGATAGTTTCCACAGTGCTCGTTTATTTAGAATTGGAGTGGAAGATGCGAACAAAAGGTGGATGGATCAAAGCATAGTGCCAAAACTTTGACTCTGTCCTGTAACCCTTCACTGAGTTCCCACCCTGCATGTTTAGAGCCAAGCCTCACAAAATGTTGCTTTGCAATAAGTATTTTAATGAACAGAGCAGCATGTAAATAATTTGAACTTAGCATGGAGCATTGGAGGGAGGAGGAGGAAAATCCCAATACAAGATGCATACAAGGATGTGTCTTGTGTTTCAGGCAACCAAGCTACTTTTTAGATTTAGCTGATAAGTTTACGTGTTTTTAGTGACATTCTACATATAAATAGATACACACACACACAAACAAAAAAAGAATATAACAGCAAACAACACATGTGGCACAGTAAAAGAATCTTAATCTTTATTAATACACAAACAGGCTGGGGACTTTAATGGTTTGTGTTTTTCTACACATTGATTCCCCCACTACTACTCCTTCCATTATTTATAAGATCTGCCAAATGTAGTTTACGTGGTTTCTGTGCTTACATTGTATTATTTAGGTTAGCAGCTACTCACTTCCGCAGTGGGTCTTACTTGTTTATGGCAGCATTCTGGTCTTTGATGAAATGAAACCACTGTGTCTCTGTTTATAAAGATGTGCATTTTCAGAAAATAACCCACTAAATTTTCCATTCTCATTGGCACATTTATGTGATTGCGAACACACGCTGATTTGCTTTTCTCATTGAATTTTCTATATCAATGGAGAACCAATTACAACAGTATTACAGAAGCCCATAAAGAGCCTGGGACGGTGGTATAATGCAGACCTCAATGATACGTGGCAACTAGAACAACTAAGAACTTGGCTAATGACCTCAAGCGGATTAACAACACTGCACTCCCAGGGAAACTGAAGCTCTGGTGCTTCCAGTTTGGGTTATTACCCAGACTACTGTGGCCGTTGACAATGTACGAGGTCTCACTCAATCATGCCAATCAACTAGAGAGGCTAGTGAGCTCCTACGTTAAGAAGTGGCTCTGACTTCAAATGCCTCAGCAGTGTTGCACTCTATAGCGACAGGATACTGGCATTGCCTATCCCTAGCCTTAATAAGGGATGGTAAGGTGAGAATATCACTCATCTGGAAGAAATTCCAACAATTTCAAAAAAATCATATTTGTTACAAAACATCTCAAAAACATTGTTGCACTCTATAGCGACAGGATACTGGCATTGCCTATCCCTAGCCTGGTAGAGGAGTTTAAATGTGCAAAAGTGAGGCTTGAGATGTCACTCACAGACTCCCACAGCTCCCACCCTAGCGACGGGGAGGAAGTGGACCCCGGCCACATCTGTGCTATAGGCCAAATCTGCTCTTCACCATCGTGACGTGGTGGGTCACGTCCAAGAGGGCAGAGGAGGACTTGGTCTTGGAGCAGTAACACACTCGGTGGCAACAGGCATCTGTAACCGAATGTCATGTCGAAAAATGGTAGTGGAGGAGGTGCGACGACAGGAGGAAACAGCCAGACATGCTAGAGCCGTAGCGCTGGCCAAGCAGGGTCGCTGGATGAATTGGGAGAGTGTTGAAAAGAGGAAACTCTAATGGAGTGAAATCTGGGGAATGGAGTCTAATAGACTAAGTTTCATCATCTGAGCGACATACGATGTGCTACCTTCCCCAATAAATCTGCAGATGTGGTTTGGAAAGGACCCAGCCTGCCCTCTGTGTGAAGTCCCAGCCACACTCAAGCATATCTTGGTTGGTTGTAGGACTAGCCTTACTTAGGGCAGATACACATGGACACAACCAGGTCCTCAGGTGTCTGGCTGAGTAAGTTGAGCGCAAAAGGAAATCCATCAACGCTCAACCCTTCACGAAGCAAGAGGACCGTCAGTTTTCATCAGCATTTGTCCGGGAGGGAGACAAGCCGAGGACGAGACCCTCAACTCTGGACTTGGGCCCGCTGAAGGTTGCCAGGGATTGGCAAACGCAAGCGGACTTGGATCAGAGGCTAATTTTTCCCACAGAGATCGTAACAACTACTCTGCGACCAGACCTCGTCCTTTGGTCTAACTCCCAAAAACTTGCGTATGTCATTGAGCTGACGGTACCATGGGAGGAAGATATTGAGGAGGCATTTGAGGGTAAGAAGCTGCAGTATGCAGCTGAGGCAGAGGACAGAGGCTGGAAGATCAAGGTGCGCCCGGTGGAAGTGGGGTGTAGGGGCTTTGTTGCCAGTACAACAGCAAAGCTGCTTAGAGGCTATAAGATAATTAGCTAACACTGCTGAGAGGAGTAGTCACTGGCTATGGCTAAAAAGGGCTGACATCACTTGGGCAGCTAAGGCAGTCAGCTAACCGCGATACATATGCCAAGGATTGATCGACTCGTGGTGGGCCTGCCTCAACAGGGGGCGTCGAAAGGGTAAAACATAACATTAGAAGTTTTGCTGGTTGACTGCTACAGCTGTCTCAGGGCCTCCTGGGGACTGTGCAGTTAACCTCATGGTAGTAAAACTAAAAAGAGCAATGAAAAATGTTCCGCTCTTCTCCCCTCTGCTCTTCTTCCCTTTTCTGGGAGGCAGTGGGGAGGTAGAGCGTACAGCCCGATCCAGCGGGGAGGTGTGGGAAGCCAGATCGGGCGCCCCCCTTCCGGCTCTCCTCTCTGCTCTCTCCTATCTTATCTTATCTTATCTTATCTTATCTTATCTTACTTGTCTTACTCCTCTCTGTCACCTTTTCTGTCCCTTTGAAGAAATGAGGCTCCTTAAATGCTAAAGAGGTAAGTATTTCTCAGTTGCAGTGAATAGATAGAATAAACTGTAGAAAATTAAACAGGAGAAAGAAGAAGAGAAAAACAATTTTAACATAAACCATTGACATACTCCGGGGCCTGATCAACCCTGGCAGGGCCTCCTTGGATGAGGGTGTCTAGTAATAATGGCCGAAACACCCAATGAATCCAAGGTCCACTACTGACGATGTGTCCCAAATTTTAACAATTTAGATCGGATCTCTAATCCCTAAACCTAACCAGAGAAAATGGCAGGTTAGCTTGGGTAAAAGAACGAAAGTTGAGGCACACAACGATGTGTGCTGCTGGTAAAGTTTATGGGCTGCTTTCCTCATAACAGCCATCCCTCAAGATTTTCTCCATTAAAAGCAATGCATTGTTCGGGATTGTAACATCTAGTCCTTTACTGAATCTGTTTATTTTTAAGGTGATGTATTTCAGATATTTTGCCTCTTGCTCCTTCCTGGTCTTGTTTCTTCATCCCTCTCTTCCACCTCCATTCTTCTATAATCTCAATATTCTACTCTTGTTGAAACTGTACCCTAGCTGAACATTACAAGTATGGATCTCACTCAGTCAGGTTCTCCAGCTAAGTAAGCCGATCTGGTGAGAAGCCATAAAAGCATTGTTTATGAAAAGAGCAGTAAGTGCATTGTTGGCAATATAAACCAACCTGATTTATGTTAAGGAGAATGCAGGCAGTAATAAACTGGAGGCGAATAAAATCTCCACTTGTCTATATATGCATGAGTTCATCTCTTTTGTGACTTTCTCACCTCTTTTATAACCATTTATCTTTATATCTTTTTTACTTTCTCCTTTCAGCCAGATCACTCTCATTTTCTGTCCACATTTTGTGTAGTAATTTTCACTTAAACCCTCCCCCTCATGTGTTAAAATGTCTTGCCTTTTACTTTTTTAATACCACACTATTTCATGTGAAAGAGGCAGCCTTTTGTTTGAAAATGTGCTTTGTAACAATATTCTGTAAATTGTACTAAATTACTCCAATCCATCCAAATCTTTAATTTATTTTTTACTGCCATAATATTGTTTTGTTTAATGGAACTATCACTGTAGGCTAGCAATTAGCTGACGTAATGGCATCAGCAGTAATAATGTTGTACAGGATCTTTGAGGAGTTCACATCCAGATGTCCAGCAAAGAATCTTCAGTGAAATGTGGTTATAATTTTAGCAATGAACTTTATTTCATACACAGAATCACAATCTTGTTTGACAAAACAAGTGGTAAAAGTCAAGCACATTACTCTGCATCCCTAACTAAAATATTAAGCTAGGAACTAGTATGACTAAATAGTGAAATTCACATTGTGTCTACACTATATAGATTCTGACTTGAGTGGAAAATCTCAGCATCTAAGAACTTGTCAATTACATAATCAGAAGTCATAAGTCTTAAAATGTTGCAAACTGCATGAAACTCTGAAAGAAAATAGTGCAAATTCTTAAATAAATCTAACAGAAATTCAAGTATATACATTTATAAAAGAAACAAATTGGACGACAGTGTCCTGTTGGTGGTTGTGACAAGATTGATTTCCCTGCCCTGTGGAGACGACAGAAGAAGAAGGAATTAGGGAAAGAGCTGAATGCCAAGAAGGTAAAATGCATCAAAGTGGCAGACAAGGATACAGTATCAGTGACAGGTATGGAGAAGAAAAGTAGGGAATAAAAGTAATGCAACTCATGGAAGCGGCAGAGAAGGAAAGGATGACAATTCAGGGGTGAGGAAGAAGGCCAGAGGGAGTGAAGGATAACAAGTGAGAAATAATGATGAGATGAGAAAATGAGGAAGTACACAGGAGCAGAGAAAAATGAGAATGTGTGGAAGTTAATACAATATTGATACAAAATTAGCAGAGGATAAAAGAGAGATGTAAAAAAAAAAAACATTTAAAAACATCAGCGATAAGAAGAGTTTGGAAAGAACAAATGGGGAGTTGGACTGAGGAGACAAGAGTGACGAAAGTAACAGATCATTAGATGTAGTTAAGAATATAGTTCAGTGAAGGAAAAAACAAACAAGAATAAATGAGTGACAAGTGATGGAAGGAAAAATGGGGGAATCAAGTAATATGCAACTGATAATTGCGACACATCTTATTTTTGTCTGTTTTCCATGTTTAGGGCTAAACACTGCTCAAACAATCCCACAGAAGTTGCACAAGTTAATGTGTGTTGCATTGTCACTGGAATGTCTTGTAATAATTTTTGGGATTTAGAAAATTTTAGAAAATGTATGAAACATTGTTGGGTCAGAATGATGGTGTAGTGGATAGCACCATTGCCTCACAGCAAATAGGTCCTGAGTTTAATTCTACCATTTGGCTGGGGCCTCCCTGTGTGGAGTTTGCATGTTCCCCTTGTGTCTGTATGGGTTCTTTCTGGGTACTCCAACTTCCTGCAGTCTAAAGACATGCAATCAGTGGGGTTAGGTTTTGGTAGCTGAAAGAATAAAAACTAAATCTCACTCAATAATGTGTAATGCATTTCGAAATGTGACAAGGTTTTATCATAAAATCCTGTTAGAACATAGAATTATACAATGCAGTACAGTACAGTACTCAGATCTTCTCCTTATTCATTCAGCTGTTCTCGTTAGGGGTCACCACAACAAATCTCCTGTCTCTATCTCATTCTTTCCTCTTCGCATCCTCTTCTGTCACACCAACCTTCTGTATGTCCTCTTTCATTACATCCGTGAATATCCTCTGTGGTCTTCCTCTTTTCTTCCTGCTTGTCAGCTTTTTCCAATATATCCATTACCCAACCAAAACATCTCAGCCTTACCACTCGTGTCTACAAACCACTCAGCCTGACCTGTTTTTCTAATATGCTCATTATGATGCTGTCTCTCCTGGTCACTTCCAATGAAAATCCTGATATTTTAAGGGCAAGATACACATTTTGGTGGACTGAGCACACCCTTAACTAAAACAGTCATAGCTGAATATTTGCAACAGTTCAGTAGTGCAACAAACAGATACATACCATTATCTCAGTGGGATCTCCATATTGTCACAGTGCAGTGGACTGGACAGATACTTTACAAGATTTAAAAATACTTTCTTTGTTACATATTTGGGAAATTCTTTTGTTACAGCAGTTATGATACTACTACAACTAATATTACTACTACTACCACTACTACTACTAATAATAATAATAAGGGTGCAAGAAGCCAGCATATAGGAACATCTGTGCCGAGTATGGCCTGGAAATGGAATATGCCCCCTAGGGTTGTCAAGAATGACCGAGCTAAGAGCCTGTGGGACTTCCATCCCTTCTATCTTAACCAAAAAATAGTAATGTGCTTTACTATGTTTTCCTCCTTTTTCTTTGTAAAATTCATGGATAACAACAATAATTATAATTTTAGGGCCATGCTAGCTTCCCTACCAAAGTTATCAGAATAACTGAATTCACCTATATTGAATTTGGTTTGTGGTCAGTGTTGGGAAGGTTACTTTTAAAATGTATTCCACTACAGATTACAGAATACATGCCCCAAAATGTATTTTGTAATGTATTCCGTTACGTTACTCAATGAGAGTAACGTATTCTGAATACTTTGGATTACCTATTATATTATCATGCTTTTTACAACTACATGAATGTACTATTGCTGTGTGAATTATTACTATTACTGAAGGTTACTCGCCATACCAATACCAACTAGATTTTTAAATCTTAATATAAAATGAGTAACAGTAGGGTGGCCATTAGGTAAGGCTGCACTTTTTTCAGCGATCTCGTATAGAAAACTGTTTCACGCGTATATAAATTATTATATAATTATTATTATATTTACATGCTTCCATCTCCCGCTTCTGCTCGGTGACAACTCGTACTTTTCCACTTTCCTTTTTCTCTCTCCCTCGCTCACAGACACATAACGGGTATGGCAGTCCATTCTCCCTGCAGCATGGACTACACTGCCCATGAGGCTACATTCTTTAGGGCTATGCCTGTAGCATTCTGCCTATTGCCTTCATATTAAATCATTTTTGTGAATAATTTTTTAAAATATTTCTTCACGTCATTATGCAGGCCGCAAGTAGGGGTGACATGGGCCGCGAGATTGAGACACAGGCATTAGAGCCTCTTAATGCGTGTTTTGTTTGGGGCGTGGAAACCAAAAATAGAGAGGGCATAGCTGAACATATGAAACAGGAAAAGACCGCCGTGTAATCCTTTTATTTCAGCAAAGTAACTGTATTCTAAATACCACCTTTTTAAACGGTAACTGTAACGGAATACAGTTACTCATATTTTGTATTTTAAATGCGTAACACCGGTACATGTATTCCGTTACTCCCCAACACTGTTTGTGGTTTATGGAATTAACCAAAGATGAATCAGACTAATTAGCACAGTACCTGCATAATTAGTAAAGTATGTTTATGTAATATACACCTGACAAGGAGGAGGTTAGGTTCACACAGTCAGTTATCATATTAACTGACAAGGAGTTTCTTTGATGACAAACCCAGAATTCCCATCATCAAGCTCAGGATTTTTACTGCACCCACTTTTTAAAAGCCGTTTCAAAAACATGGTTGGAAGCACAGACAGGCCAAAACATGTGCACATTGGGATGCAGAAGCAGCAACATGAACATTTTGTACTCCGTATGCTGCAATAAAACATAAGATCAGAGCAGATGAAATCAGCAGCAACAGACAACACACTACACTAACAAGCGTATAAACAAACAGAGAGAGAAAAGCATACATGCATTAAAAAAAAATGCTAACAGCTGAAAACCAGTTGTGTTTTGCTAATTCAGTCCATATTTTAGTCTTATAAACTCAAGGATGGATCACATTAAAGACAGATGTGGCCAGTGATCATTAGGAAAAATGGGAATAGATGACTGAAAAGGTGAGTAGATAAATGAAAGAGCTTCAAAGGGATTTTGATGGAAGAAAGATAGAACAGTGGTTGGGTGGATGATTAAAAAGGTGATACATCTAAATGAAAGGGTTTGTGTAGTTTTGCACAAATACATTTTTACAGAATAAAAGTCCCAAGTTCTCAATTCATCTCTTCATCATTTTAAGTGCCGCATAAGGCTTTCACAATAATAAATTCTGTTGCTTTGAAGAAAGCCTGTAAGCCATCTGTGGGACTTATTTCAAAAGAAAAAAAAGAGAAAACATGCTCATTGTTTTATCAGACTTTGTTTAAACACTTACAAGATATAACAGCAAGAGAGCCTTGAGGTGTCAGGCTGAAACTGACGGAAATATGAACAACAAACAAAAACAGCAGGGTGGAAAGAATGAAACACTTGGGGTAAAGTGAGAGGGTGAGAAATGGGGAGGAACAGAAATGGACACAGTTCCGGAGGAGCTACAAATTAAGAGGAAGCAAGTAGTAAGGGTGCAGTTTCTGTAAAGAAAATTTGTCTGGTTTCTCAGGATTATAAATATCATCCATTATGGTTTTGGGTGGACAAGTGTTGGAAAACTATTAGAAGATGATATGCTATATTCAAGCCAAAAGGGGCATTACTTGTACAAAATGCAATGTAAAACAATGAACCTTTCTTCTTTTGAGAACAAGTACAGTGTGTCATTGTTTAATATTCCCATGCCTATTGTTCATAGTATCACGACACAAATGTTTTACTGCATTTTGTATGTGGAAGTGATTTTGTTTTACAGCATGTACTTCATGCAAACCACAAACATCATGTTCAAACTGATTTTTAAAAATAAATACTGCCAAACAAGAGCCTCTGTGGCCTGGCCATCTTACGAATTGTAGTACTAAACACATATAGAGTTAGACTGTTGGTTTTGGACATCAACCTGATGCTTGTTGGGCCACCACATGTGAAAAGGAAAGAAGAAAGCCCAACAAGACAAGTGTTTCCAGTTCACTTTCAAGAGCAAATGAACAATGACCTAAAAATAATACAAGCTGTGTCTGATGCAAATGCAGACCCTAAGGTTGAACATGAATATGCTTGCAGTGCACAGGCACACTGCCAGTTAATGAAAGCCAAAGAGATATTATGCAGACAATGACAAAGGCATATGAAGCTAAACTGGCAATGGGAGCCACATATACACTGTATCAGTTTAGAAAAAGCAGTGTCCACAGATACTAATTAGGTTATAGGATCCAGCTGCGGAGGCAGGCAGCAGGTCACAAGAGCTGATCAGGAGATGAAACGCAGAAGTGAAGGGCAGACAGATACTTTGGGTCACAAAAACAGGAGCAGAAGACATATGTCCTATTGTGTATGTTTTACAATGGACTGAATCAAAGCATTTACCAAGGACACTGAGAATGGCAGCAACACTGCAGAGAACTTCAGATAGAATTTGGAGTTTATAGCAGTGATAGGAAAAGCACCTATAGTAGTGATAAAGAAGTGATGTTTTGTTCAAGAACACATAAACAGGGTGGATCTTGAATGTGGTAGATGACCTTTCCCATCTTTATCATCAGGTGATGTAAAATCTTTGTAAGATGCTTGATAATTGGCCTGTTTAAGAGAAGACTTCAGTCAGCCCTTACTTATTTGGTTTATCTGCTATGCCTTTTATTTCCTTTCTTTGACTTATTTTTCTCAAATATCATTTTATCATAAGCATACAGGCTTGTGCATATCTATAATTGACAGAGGCTCTAATTAGAAAGGCTCATTCTCCTTATTACTTTTTCTATAATTGTAATTCATTGCAGGGAAAAAGAAATGTAAAGTATCTGCAACCACGCTGTAATATAAATAAGGCTTACTAGGGAAACTAGGACTCTTACTATTCATTTTCATAACTCTATCCAGAAGAATTCTATGATTCCCTGCATTTTGTCCTAAGAGTAATCTTTGCGAATATTTTTTCATGATAAAAACAAATAAAACATTCTAAAAGCAGAGGTCCATATTTGCACAAAGTGATTGAGGTATAGTAACTTTAAGGGACAGTCACGTAGCAGCTGACTTGGGCCTGCTATCAGCACGCCTCAGGATTGGCTGTCTTTATGGATCCTGTCTCTGTATTAAAATAATGTCAGTGGTCAGCTTAAGTGCAGAAAAAAAACATTTCAAAGTCTAGCTGAAGGATAGAAAATGCAAAATTACATCTGAAGACACAACTGTTGATTATAACACCCACTGGCGGGCCTGTCTGATAAGGGCCCAAAAGCTTCAGAAGGCTAAGGCAGCCACTGTCACTGAGTATGACACATGAGAAAGACAACCTGAGGCAGCGAATTGCACAGTAGAACAGTCTGACTCAATATCCAGGTTAAGTTGCAAGTATCATCACTGCTAATGTGCAACTAACTGACTTTGGTTTGAAACTAAAGTGCGAACAGTTTTAAAATATGTGGGAGACCTGGATTGAATAGTCCCAGACATCATACATACTTTAGATAAGGAATACAGAGACATTTAAAGCACTTAAAGAGTGGTCATTCTAACTGGACTGTCAGAAAATTGCCAAAGATGCACAAGAACCTCAGACACCAACCATGGAAAAAAGAATGATGGACAGAACAACATTGTTGTCCTTTATGTGGCAGGTTTGTTTTTACAACAAACCTGCCACATAGCTGAAAACCCCTCTCCATAAGCTGTCCATGGGGAAATATATGCACAAACAGACACAATTACTGTATCATAAAATACGCATTAGAGAGGTTTCACGCTCTGTCCTGGTAATGACCCACATCTATATTTCACACCTTAAATGGTTAAATATCAGAAATCTTTATCAGTTGTTTTTCGAACAGAAGAAGCCTGTTGGAAGAAAGGCGTAACATCTTCATAAACCTAAAGAATTCGAGTTGCTATCTTTTCAAATACTCAAGACTACCCTGACCTTAATGACTGAGAACCTACACAGACATGATCATTACATTTTATTCTGTGCGCATACAGTATATCAAGGAGTATGGTCAATTTATGCTTCAGTATGGACTTGTATGTCTGAGGCAGGGAGTGTTTTAAGTGTTAGAGAAAAACAAGTAAATTCTGAACTTATTTGCCATATTCCATCACATCTCATATGACTTACTATAGTAGGCTGTCATATTTCACTGTGACATTTGTTATTTATCAACCCATTTTAAATGCTACAGTTTAATGGCCCTACTAGTAGGGACTTAATCAAGAAGTTTGTATAGTCCTGCATTCTGGGTATCCATTCTTCCTTCCTACAACAGTCCAATAGGTGAGTAATTGGTTGTCTGTCTTAGTTAGGCCTGTGATAAACTGGCAACATGTCCAGGGTGTACCGCAAGCCTCTCCCAGTGGGATTGGCTCAAGTGCTCCTGTGACCCTGAATTGGAAAATTAAAAAAAAAAATGGCTGGATATTCCACCCTGCTGAAGGGAAGTAAGGGTATTCAGAGTTTTCAGGTTAAAAGGGCAGCAGGAGGCAGAAGTAGTGGTAGAACCATCCATCCAACCATTATGATTCACACCCATTTCAAACAAGCTATTTCAAAGGACTTTTTTTTTTAAATTTACTTTCATTTTTATGTACAATTTTAATTGCAATTCTTCAAATTTCCTCTCTGTTTATCACCAATTACTAAGAATGCCAAAACCCTACGGAGATGGCTATAAGCAGTGTTGGGGAGTAACGGAATACATGTACCACCATTACGTATTTAAAATACAAAATATGAGTAACTGTACTCTGTTACAGTTACCATTCAGAATACAGTTACTTTGTTGAAATAAAGGGGATTACACAGCGGTCTTTTCCTGTTTCATATGTTAGGCTATGCCCTCTCTATTTTTGGTAATTCCACGCTGGTGGAAACCCAAACAAAATACGCATTAAGAGGCTCAAATGCCTGTGTCTCAATCTCGCATCTCATAATGACGTGAAGAAATATTTTTTAAAATGATTTAATATGAAGGCAATAGGCAGAGTGTTACAGGCATAGCCCTAAAGAATGTAGCCTCATGGGCAGTGTAGTCTGTGCTGCAGGGGGAATGGACTGCCATACCCGTTATGTGTCTGTGAGCGCCAGGGAGGGAGAAAAAGGAGAGTGGAAAAGTACGAGTTGTCACCGAGCAGAAACGGGAGCTGGAAGCATGTAAATATAATAATAACCACTGCAGCCAAAAAGAGTGCCTGACGAGCCCAGTTGTAAGTAAGCTATTAAGACTCGACTGTACGCTGTGTTCGTGTTTTCCTCCAAAACAATAAGTTCTGCTGGAGCAGCCTTTCAACGCCTCTCTCTGTCTCTCGCTAGCAAAGTTGACGCAGACAATCGGCTACGAGCCCGTATTAGCCAGAGGTCCCTTTACTACGGTTCGGAGCCGCGGACCTGTTTCATATAGGCGCGGAACAGTTTTCTGTACGAGATCGCTGAAAAAAGTGCAGCCTTACCTAATGTCCACCCTACTGTTACTCATTTTATATTAAGATTTAAAAATCTAGTTGCTATTGGTATGGCGAGTAACCTTCAGTAATAGTAATAAATCACACAGCAATAGTACATTCATGTAGTTGTAAAAAAGCATGATAATATATTAAGTAATCCAAAGTATTCAGAATACGTTACTTTCATTGAGTAACGCAACACGTTACAAAATACATTTTGGGGCATGTATTCTGTAATCTATCGTGGAATATATTTTAAAAGTAACCTTCCCAACACTGGCAATAAGATATAAGATGGCACTTATATCTATATATAAAAAATCATTTGGGTTTTTTTTTTTTCTATACTTTGCCTGAGATTTAAAATGCTTTTCAAGGAGAAACTAAGATTTTATAGTTTAACTAGTTTCAAAAGAAAATTAAAAAAATAAAGACATAAATCCATTTTCATTTAACGATAGTTAAATTATGGATTTTAACGTCTGATAAAACAATGAACAAAACTGCTTAGCAACCACTACCTAAAATTAAGTTTTTTTAAGTTTTGCTAAAAACTTCTTTTTAGCATTTAGGTACCTTATAACACCTATAACACCTTGTAAAACCATTTCATCATCTCATATCATTTCATATCACAGCATCATCTAATTTAGCAAATATTAAATATACTCGACACTAGATACTTTTGCTGTATCTATGCGTAGCGAGTGTAGCATTGGTATGTGCTGGCTTAATTAATGTATTCCAGTTTGCTCAGTCACAGTTAAAATTTCTGGTTAGTGCCAAATGAACAAAAAAGTAAATAAGTGAGTGAATAAAAAATAAATTCATTAATTAAAAAAATAAGTGGAAAGTTTTAAATTAACCTCAAAATTGCAGTGTAACTCCCATCTCCATATTTATCTTCTGTTCTCGCCATCTGCTTTTCCTGGTCAGACTAATGATGCAATAAGACTGCCCTTTTTTAAAGGTTAAAAAAATAATGTTTTTATTTTTGTTATTATCATCTAATTGCTTTGGCAGTGCTACTAGCAGTCCATTTAAAGCACAACTGAAAATTAAATTTGAAAATGAGTTGTTCAGAGAGACAGAGATAGAGAGAGCAATAGCAAGAGGCATTCACTATTATTCCTTGGCAATGAAGTATTGTTACTTGTGCCAAATACAGTGCAATGAAATAAAGGCAAAAGGGGAAGACAAAGCACTCTCTGGAGTGAGTCTCTCAATGGAGAAATAAAGACATACATACACAAATAGAGAAGCAAGAAGCAAAAGAGAGGACAAAGGAAGAGATGCAGAAACTAAAGGGAAAACAAAATGTGCACAAATTAAGGGTCAATAGAATGAATGAATAAAGCAAAACAAAACAACACAAAAAATACCAGTGAAATACAACCCCCTCCTCACTGCCCTCCAATCAAGGCTATCATCATGCTGGCAGTACTGAGATTACATCAAGGGAAAGGCAGAGTTAAAGGAAAGGGGCTGCATATTGGATCAATATGTCTGGTGAGAGAAACATAAGGTAAAGTCCAGACAGAAGGAGAGAGAACGAATGTAAAAGACTATTAAGACAGAAGCAAGAAGGAGAAGGATAGTTAGTATAAACTCACTACGTTTTTGTTTTATTCAAGGTGTAAAATCTGCAACATCTGCAAGGATACATTCCTTGCAGATGTTCTACATTGCACATTCACGTGTGTGCCTTGTGGCCTTGTTGTTGCCTTGAGGCTGACATTTAGTTTAGCTTAATTATGAGTGTGAAAGTTTAGATATTTGAGTTTTTATGTGTGACAAAAATGGAGATGCATGAATATTCTTGTGCATCATTTTGCGTTATCAATCTTTAATGTGGTCTGCCGATTCTTTGCGCTCCTTACGTTCTCAAACGCACAAGCTGAAGTCTACACATAAAAATGGACATTTTATTATATCCTTGGAACTGTCACATATCTGTGACAGACTGTTCCATTTCAATGTCACACTTTTTCTTTTCTATGTGTTTGCGAAAAAAAACCTGGACGATACCTAATATCTAAGACTAATTTGCTCTGAGTAAATGTTCTAAGTGTCTATGACATTTAGAGCAACAACATGGATTCATGTACTGTACATTTATTGGATTTCTGTGTGTGTGTGTGTGTGTGTGTGTGTGTGTGTGTGTGTGTGTGTGTGTTGAGCAAGTGAAGCAGATGGGTACAGCAGCTGTGTTGCTAAGGTTATTTCATGACTCGATACCCAACAATAAATCTCCACTAAATGCAAAAATGAGCACCTTCAAAGTGTTCCACAGGGTCTCTGACACACTTCCTGCCATTACTTTACACAGGTAAACAAAGTAGTTATTATTTAGGATAGAATTTACCTCCAGCCACCAAAGTGTTCATATTCTGAATTTATTCATCTAAGAGATGAAGAGTACTTCCTATAAAACAATGAACTTTTGATTATCAATTGGCTAGTTTGAAGACCAGAAATTATAAGAGCATGCTTTCCTTTTCCTTTTTTTCTTCATTCATTCCAGGTTATTCAGTTTGACTTTTCCTCTGAAATCTCACCAAATGGTCTCCTTTCCCTGTCAAGCTGCCAATATCTGGATGAGAGATGAGAGGAGCTGCTCAACATGTGTACACACCTATCAGAGTTGCTTTAAGTTATTACAGTGTGCTCAGAGAAAATAGTCAGTAGAAGGTTGCGCAGCAAAGTGTTTTGCTGACTCTTAGGTGCAGAGCCTGGCTTTCAAGCTACAATCTGCCTTATTTTGCTACTAAGGTTATATTGACTGAAGCCTGGGAGGAAGACTTATTAAACACAGATGAAAACATTTTTGACATAGAGCTCATATTCCTTGGTACTCTTAATGCAACAGTTGATAAATATGGAAGATTCAGGACTCCATAAAATTAGCTTTACTGATAAACTACAGTCTGCAACATATATCCAACTTGCCCTATCTACATAAGTTTACAACCATCGGGCTTTATAGTGTATAACAATGTTCTTTAGGTACATTAGTTGACCATAGTACAATAACCTTGTCAAATAATTTAAAAGTCATAAACTCTGGTGATAAAAGCTAACATTTTTAGTTTTTCTTTCTAATTCTGTATACTATCTAATATGTATAAATCATTGTACACAGTCTAATATGGTGTATGGTGTGGTAGTATGGTGATGCTGTTATTAACTGCCATAGTGCCATTAAATTTTTTACTCAAAGCCAACATCCAAAATATCTCAGTTATTAAAAATGCTTGATTGTTATTATAATGGCATATGGAAGCCAAACAGCATAACCCTGTCTTTTTTCCTAAGAGGTTTCTATACAGCGTCTGAGATATTTAGCATGCTTTTGAAACTTTTTTTAATAGTAATTTACTGGCTATAATTTCCTCTGTTAATTCTGTCGTAGAAGCTGTGGAAATTCCGTAAGTTGCTTGTGGAGAGTTACACAGAGCAGTTGTTTAATTTCCATGACGATCTGCTGCCTGTGCATTTACATGTAATCCTTGGTGATACATTATAATTAAGGAGGAGGAGGATAGAATGACAAAAAGAGAGAAACACCAATTTCAGACTTTCATTCTGTTTTTGTCGAAGCGGGAAATGTATCTCGCGGAGCCTTGAGCAGCAGTCTTCATCTTGGGGTGAAATAAATTGTTGTCTTACTTTCACAGTGACCACTGGCTTGAATGCAATCAGGCTACTCCTACTCCGCGTGCCTGCCAAATATATTAACATCTATTGTTTATCTTTGTTGTCACAGGCGGCCTGATAATTATTAAAATTTTAATCTGATTACAAATTTATGCCAAAATAATTTTCTCTTGTTTTGGATTCTGGAATCTTCTGTCACTGTGATGACCAGTTCACAGCTGTTCACACACAAACACACACACACACAATCCACACTGATTTTACGCATGACATGATTTCTATGTATTTAGTCTGTTTTTATTCTGAGTCCCAGTTTTATTATATTTTAGTAGCCACATTCACAAAATTGTTGATATGCATTAAGTCATTTCTTTTAGTAATGATTACAAACATGTGCTTTATTATTCATTGCTTTGCACACCCATGTATCCACACACAGGGTACAGAATATAAGCATACAAAAGAACAAGGAACAGCAATAGCCTACAGCATTTATTAATAATAAATGTCTCCATTCATTTCCACAGGTGAATATAAGCTATTACACACACACACACACACACACACACACACACACACACACACACACACACACACACACACAGTTACATATACAAATATTTGCTGTGAGTGAAACTCTCTCAGTGCATCTGAATAAATAATGTAGTAGTTTACCCCGTAAGCATCGAAGTAAATAATGCGCTAATTTCACATTCTCCATGCAGAGGCCAGACAGTATGAATGCTGACCTTTTACATGTTTGCCCTAAATGGTTTCCAGTTCATTAATTACATTTACGGAACATTTATAACCATCTACACAGAAGAGATACGTAAATATTTAAATATAAAATACTCCTTTTTTGCATTAGGGATCAGTGGTATAAAGAAGTCTAACTTTTGTATTTAGGAGATTATATCTTTATAATATAGACATAAAATGTAAAAGTAAAATTGAAAATGCATTTTCTAAGAGCACCATGTCTCTGAGTAAGCAAAGTTTCACTTTTTTTCTCAAATAAAAGTCAGTCCAACCTTGAACTGTGCTGAACTTGCACTGCTGGTAAGTCACATAAGCCTGTGGGGACAGACTTGACCCAGTCACAACCTTCCTCCCCCTGCCTCTCTTACTTCCTCCATCAGTCCCTCCCTATTTTTCTTTATCTTGTCAACATGTGGTATTAGTCTCAATGTCCTCTTCCCTCCATCGCTTGTGTGGTCTATGGTTATGTCCTCTCTATTCTTCATAGGATTAGTACTTTATCTTGTACCAGAGTTTGGAGACAGTTAGAGAAAGGACAGTGACTATAGTAAGGTGATGTAATTGTTAACTAAAGCTAAATAGTAGACCAACTGTCCCACTAGCTCCTTGTGTTTTGACTTTACCCATTGTTGTTTTTGTCTCTTTTTTTAAATGTTAAATTTAGCTACATTACCCTTTCCACTTTTCTCAGACTGTTATTTGTCCAGCCCTTTAGCCCTATAAATCCTTAGGTTTTTGGGCATTAAAAAGCTATGTATAGGGAGGAAATCCTTTTAAAATGTGTTTTAATAGAGTTTATGAGGAGATGAGTATTTAAATAGAGAAAGGTTGGGGAGGGACATACAATACAAGCCAAGTGTGCACACTCACACTTGCAGACTCTTAGGCTACGTTCACACTGCAGGCGAAAGTGCATCAAATCCCACTTTTTTGACCCTATGCGACCCATATCCGATCATGGTATGACAGTGTGATATTTTCAAATCCGATCTGGGTCACTTTCATATGTGGTACTGAATCCGATACATATCTGGTGTTTTAGAAAGCGACTGCTGTTTGAATGGTCATATCACATTAAATCCGTCTTTTACGTCACTGACACAAGACAGACGCCAATTATCAGCGCTGGAGAAGCGCCCGATAAGACATCGCAAACGCTTCCTGGCCATCCTGTGTAGATGTTAGTGAAACTGTTGGGAAGACAACGTTGGAGAAACGTGAACATTTTATTTGTACAGTATAATCTGTAGATTCTGACAGAAATCTGCAACTATCCTTTGAAGCACCGCTCCTCTCTAAAACAGCAATAAGGATAATTATTAGGCCATATGTAAATAACAAAATAACTTTATAACTTAAAGCAAAATTGGGAAACGTAAAGTCCTAAACAAGTCTTTATATTAACGGCCATCAGTCAAACAATACTGTTTGGTCTGGGTCTAAACAGAGCGCGTTGTGTGTGACGTCTTCTTTTGTGCATGCGGGCCGCTTTGAGGGTTCACACTAGAGCGCGTTTGCTGTCACATTTTATTTGTAGTGTGAACAACCACACAATAAAATCGGATTTGATCAAAAAATCGGAATTGAGCATTAAGACCTGCAGTGTGAATGTAGCCTAAGACTTAATGGGCATTTTGCTGCAAAGTCAAGGAAAATGGATTGATTTGAACACAAGCGATACAAACACAAATAAAAAGGAATTTTCACTCACACATCTTGCGATACTATGTACAGCAGTATGTGCATCAAAACATGATCTGAGGTCAGATCTCTTGAGATATTTCAGACTTTGCTACTCACTATAGATCTTCACTACAAGTTCCTCTGTGGAGGCACTCTGAATTTTTCAAAGACTTGCAACAGTTTGTGCAAGTTTTACCACTGGGCTGTTTGTATAGCTCATGTTTAATAAACACAGAAAACCAGAGTAGCAACTGTGCAGACAATAACTGTAGCAAGATTGCAAACATGCATACTGAGTAAGTGTTTGTATATTTGTGTGACAGTGTGCACTTTAGGAATGGCTTTGAAGCTGAAATAAATTTATTGTACACTCAGATATATTTGTCAAATAAAGCTGATTTGGATTTTAGAGAATGTATTTGTAAGTGTCTGATATCAGAAGTCACTCACTTTCTGTTTTTGACCACTTTCTCCCCTCAGAAATATCAGCTGCAGCCTTTTGAGAATAGTTTCAATATATAATGTTTAGCAAAAAAATGGAAAATACTAGAAATTGAAGAGATCCATTTGTAGTGGTATTAGTGGGGTAGGAATATTGTTTATAATTTTATAGCAATATTTATTTTGTATGGATCTGTTTGAGGAAAGAGGGTTGTGGCAGTAGAATCTTCCTTACCTCAATGTCTTAGTATTGATCACATCTGCACAGTGAAAAATGCAGTTGTCTGGCACTGAAAATATCCTTACATCAACTCTGACACATGACAATATACCAACATCAACTGAATGTGTGCGCATGTGAGCTTTCTACCAAACATCATCTAGAAACTAAAATCTGTTCTTCTGTTCATATGGGGCAAATATTTACCATCCACTAGATTTACCATGTATTTGATAAGTAAAGACATTTATTCATTTAATTCAATCCTAGTTTTGATTTGTGTGTCCACACACAAATCAAAATCCACACACACACATATGCACATGAACTTGAATGACATCCAAGTCTTAATACACAGGGTTTAATATGACACGATAACTTTTTGGCCATTCTTCCAGAAATGCATTTGTGAGGTCAGACATCGTTGGATGAAAAGGCCTGGCTCGCAGTCTCCACCCTAACTGACCCCAACAATGTACTTTTGGGTTGAGGTCAGGACTCTATGTAGGCCAGTCAAGTTCTTCCACACCAAACTCCCCCATCCATTTCGTTATGGACTTTCTGCACTGATGAGCCAAACTGTTCCCACAAATTTGGGAGCATGAAATTGTACAAAATATCTTGGTATGGTGAAGCATTAAGAGTTCCTTTCACTGAAACTAAGGGCTGAGTCCAGCTCCTCAAAATCAGGCAATACCATTATTCCCCCTCAAACAAACTTTACACTGTGCACATTGCAATCAGACAAGTACTGTTCTCCTGGCAACACCAAACACAGACTGGTCTATCTGATTGCCAGATAGAGAAGTGTGACTTGTCACTGCAGAGAGCATGTCTGAACTGGTCTAGAGTCCAGTGGTGGTGTGCTTTACACCACTGCTTTGCCTTGCGCTTGTAAGGTTGGATACAGGTGTTCAGTCATGGAAACCCATTCCATGAAGCTCTCTGTGCACTGTTCTTGAGATAATTTGAAGGTCACATGAAGTATGTGGGCATGTTTGAGGTATGTAGAGATTGACTCTGCAGAAAGTTGGTTACTCCTATCCAGGGCTCTAGACTAACTTTTTGACATGGGCGCACCGGCACAAAAGTTAGGCGTACCGGCACAAAAGTTAGGCGCACTCAAATTTTTCAACCGCTTCGCTTAACACCGCAGTTTTACATGTGCACCTTCTTTGGGGGGAAGTCCATACAGACAATATTCATTTCTAAATTATTAACTAACAATCTTGTGCTTAAAGTGCTTTGTCAATATTGTAGAAAATGTTAAACTTAATCATCATCTTGGCCTGACGACCTGTTTGCTGCTGCCTGCTGCTGAAAGGCAGTGGGGAGAGGGGACACTTGGGCAGTGCATTTATTGCAGCATGAAGTGTGTTTTCTGGATACACTGCTGCTTTTTCAGCATTCAAAGATTGATGGCACTGTGTCAGAGCTGGCTATGAATTTCAGACAGATCAGGCCTTAACTTAACACAAAAGTTATCAATAGTTCTTTTCATCTTTTCTTATTACCCACAGCTACATCCACTTCTGTCAGGCCTAGGCTGCTCACTAGAGCTGGGTATCATCACTGATTTCTATAATCCATTCGATTCCGGTTCTCAAAGTCCTGATTCGATTCAATTTAGCCTCAGACAGTCAGAAATATTATAATTCTGATCATTTATCAGTACTGACACTTGTGAGACTTCATCAGAATTGTGAACATCACAGTAGATGCCTTTGTGTCAAAGTAACTGACAATAAAACACAGAAAAACATGAAGGAGATTTTCCTGGTCTGGCTTTTTATAACAGATAACCTTAAAAATATTCTGCAATATTCTGCAATTTTGCATAATTTTAAGAAGTTTAAATTTCTTTAGTATTGAACAGCAGAAATTAGGCTTTCTTGTCGGACGTCATTTACATGAAAAAAGAAAAAGACAGCGCTGTAAACAACGGTAGACTGGTGGGTAATAAGCGAATGAATAATCCAGAAAACAGATTTGAGACGGGAAACTGTTCTTGACGTACACACAGGGAGCTGTGTAGGAAGTGTAATTTTTATCGTGGGGAAGCAAAACAGCAAAAGTCAGAGGGAATTCATGACGACATTGATCAAATGTGAAGCGCAGTTTGCTGCTTCTTTTGCTGCTGGCTCGGCGAATTTTGGTTGGAGAGACAAAACCTGCAGCTCAGAATCAGCGCAAAAAGACGTAAACACAGAGCGACCCGACGCATCAGAATCGCTAAGCTCCGACAGCGTGTCCGTCTGCGGGCCGTCCGGTGAGAAAGCCGAGAAAGACAAAGCTGATTCTGATGCGTCGGGTCGCTCTGTGTTTACGTCTTTGTGTGGAATCCGTTAATGAATTGATATCGCCTTATTAAAGCTACTCACCTCCCTCTTCTACCTGCACTTTCCACTGGACCACGGCCAATCAGAGAGGTCCCGCCCCTGACTATCTCTGATTGGTTTAGTCCACGATAGGGGCATAATGTGTGTCTGTTGTTGACCACACGGAGTTGCAGAGATTTTTTTTTTGTTACCCAAACAGGTGCGACCAAGTGTTGGTAACAGTTGGTCGCACCGGTGCGACCAAATGTTTTTCTTTAGTCGCACCACGGAAAAATTTGGTCGCATTTGCGACCAAATTGGTCGCACTCTAGAGCCCTGCTCCTATCTACTATCCTTCACTTTGTGATTTTACGTGGCTTACCACTTTGTGGGTGAGTTGCTGTTGTCCCTAACCACTTCCTCTTTGTTATACGACCACTAACAGGTACAATATTTGTAGAATATTTATATTTCATGACTGGACTTGTTGACAGGTGGCATACTATCACGTTGGAATTCAATGAACTTCTGAGAGCAATCCATTATTTCACAAATGTTTGTAGAATCAGTCTGCATGCCTAGGTTTTGTGGCCATGAAAATGACTGGAACACCTGAATGCAATGATTTGGATGGGTGAGTCTGTGTGCTGGGAGTTAGTGGAGACAACATGGTTGCATTCTAAAATGTCTGTGTGCGTGTAACAAGCATGTGTTTCCTTATCTGCAGGTGTGTTTATCTGGACATTAATCGTTGTAGCACCAAAGCACAGGAGATATGGATGACTACCTTCTTTAGCCAATCCTTGCTCTGATAACATTTTAATGTAGTAATCAGTGCAATCCATTTTTTCCAGTCCATGTGACTTACATGACTGACAACACTCATTGTATTTAGACATTCCAAACAATCCAGTTAGAAGGATAATTTAGATAAATACTCAGTCTCTGGTAAATTTTAGCTAACTTGTTACCAGTAGTGCTCAAGGTCAAGGAGAGTGCACACACAGCTGAATCCCATTCTCTAGTTTATTTTTTATTTTAATAAAGTGTGAAAGCAACAGTTATCAGTGAAAGTATATTCTCTTTGGCCAAAGTTTAGAACACAGTGAAAACAAGCAACGATTATAAGAGCAGTTACGTAGTTGCGCAAAAGTCCGCTAAACACACAGAACCAAGCCACAAACCCTCCCGACTTTATGGAAACAATGCCTAGTTAGCTAACTGAGCACTTACACATTTCAAAAAACCATGTTTCACAACGCTCTGACTTAAATTCTCTGAACCGGCCACAAAGGAAGACCACAGAAACACAAGGCTATTAATAAGCTGGTGTGGAAAAATGCTGCCACACTGCCCCCTTGGCCTGTGCTTCGAGGATTCTGATAGTTAGTATGACTCGGGAGTGTTGATTCATTTAAACTAACACAATCACGCTGCAGTGACCTGGTTTGTATAAGCCAGAGTAAATCCATTTGTTGATCAATTATTAATTCATGTATTAACAGAGACTTAGAAGAGAAAGAGCTAATGTTTAATAATCCACATTTCACTGTTTTACTCTTTGATGCTGTTGAGGACACTATATTGTTCTTTCTTTGTGATTTTTTAATGTTTAAGTCATTTTTTGCTGGTTTTAGTTAGTTTTTTTGTCACTTTGAGTGCTGACACCAGTTCTAGTAGGATGGGTTTTGGGGGAATAACAGGAGGGGAGAAGCTGCAAAGAGGCATGTAAGACTGCAACTCTGTTTCCTGGTCCAAACTCTGGATAGTCACATTTTGGGGGGTTTGATAAATTTGGACAGATTTCTAGAAACGAGAGCTGCTCCATCCAAAGTGGGATGGATGCCATCTCTCTTAACAAGATCAAGCTTCCTCCAGAAAGTTTCCCAATTATCTATAAAGCCCACATCGTTCTTTGGACACGACTCGGACAGCCAGTAATTTAAAGAGAACATGCGGCTCAACATGTCACTAATGGTCCAATTGGGAAGGAGACCAGAGAAAACTACAGAGTCCAACATTGTTTTGGCAACACACCATTACACACCGATTCAGTATTGATTTTAGTGACCTCCGGTTGACGTGACCTCCAGTTTTTTCAAGGGTGCGAAGCTGAGTCTCCAATTTAGTGATCTGGTCTTCAGAGCTGCAAATAGGCTACATTTACTACAAGTATCATTACTGCTAAAGGAGGCTGAGAGGTAACTAAACATCTGACACAAAGAGAAAAAATGTGCAGCAGGGACAGATAAAGAGGTCATGCTGCTAGCGAGTCGGCTAGCTAATATAAGCTAGCGAAACCAGTGAGTGAGTACTGAGACTATAAATTAGCGGGTGAATACACAGAGATTGTGCTTTGGATGAAGCATGTGAAGATTACCCAATGAAATTACAGTTATCTAAAAGTTTTTAATTCAATTCCTTGATTTTGTGCAGAGGATCCATGCATCCTCTAATCTAATTACAGTGCTTAACAACTCCACTTCTACTTTTCACAGTTTTTTTTCTTAGCACTCAGTTCATCTTGTACACTATATGTCCAGTGGAAAGCATTGCACCTTGATACAAGTGTGCCTTACAACAAAAGAAAGTATAAATATAGGAGGGCTTCTATAGCAGCACTGCTAAGAAATTTCCTAATATATCTGCCCCCATGCACTTTTGTTGTGCATGGGTAATCATTTCCCCTTGTTGTCCATGTGGAGGGCACATTATTTGATCTACTCTCAGTCAATGTTATACAAATTTGTCAGTTTGCAAAGTATTGATGAAAAAAAGAAATCTTTAAACTTAACTTCCCTCTTGTTGTTTCACCTTCACCCACTCCATTGCACTCTACATCCCTCTTGTATCTCAGCTCCCCCTTCTTTCCATCTGTTTCCATTTCCCCTATCTTTTGTCCTTCTGTGTGATCTGTTGCTCCTCGGGGTGACATTTTGGGGCAGATTGATGGTGTTCAAGCCTGACTCTGGTCAGTGAGGTCTTGCTTCATCACACATATTTTCTAATTTCTCCCTCTCTGTCTCTCTCCTTACTATAATTCCCACTCTGAACCTATTTTATCAATTTTCCTCCACCTCCTTCCCTTCCCCACAGCCCTGCAATCCAGCAGCTTGTCCTACCTTCTCTCTTCTCTATGTGGGGACCATCTCTTTTTCTTTTTGCCCCTACATTCTTTCTGCTCCTTCCATCTTTCCGGGCACTCCCCCACACCCTTCATCTGCCCTGACAGATTAATAGTTTTCCTGTCCTACAGAAAAACCTACAAAGACTTGTCTCTCCCTTGACAACACTAAACTATGACTCTTTCACTTCTTTCTTAGTCTTCTTTTCCATCTTTTTTCCTCTCCCCCTCACACCCAGTGACCTGTGCTTCCTCTGGGCACACTATACTAGACATTAATAATCCTTACTACCATTTTGTTCTGTTAAGATGCTTACTGGCCCTACTTTCTACTTTTCTTTACTTTTTTATTTCCAATAAACACTTTTTTAGTGAAGGTATGTAAAATTATCCAAATAAGGTAAAATGATTATATGATTTGACAGAACAGTAGTCTATCTATGCACTATGTCTTTTTTATTTTTATTTTTTTTATTTTGCCTATAGTAACAGTTTTACTTCCACAGATTGCTTTTCGGAGATATTTTCTGAGATATTGACTTTCTTCACAGATAAGTACATTTCAGAATGTCGGTATCTTTCCGTATATACTGGTGGTTGTGTTTTTTCAGGGTTGCAAAATAATTCACAGATGATTTTGTGCAATTGTAAAATGAGATAGATATATCTTTGGGACTTCATTTGCTTCAGTAATGTCAAAAAGTAAAAGTAGAAACAAACCATTATTTTTTTAAGATTTTAACCTTAATTTATGCCCTTTTTCGCATTTCATAGGTATAACTAAACATAGAAAGGAGAATAACAGCAAATCAATACAAACATGTTCTTAGTACAGGTCTTTATTCCACGATGAAACTTTTCTGTCCTGATGGAAGTGATTTTTTCCACAATGCCCCCACCCACACTGGATCACTGAATGACTTGACCAGTATGAAAATTATGTCAATATTAAGCTACATTTTCCATTAAAATACTTTGTGAAAAAAAAACATATAAAAAGCTAAATTCTCAACACCTGAGATAATACATAAAAACATACAGCATGACTAGCTTTTGCAAGATGATGATTTCACACCCAGCATACTTTTACATTAGGTTTCTGTGTAAAATTAAATAACTGCTACGATGCCTCTTATGAGCTGTGAATCATTTAACTGACATAAAACTTCCATAGCACACTGACAATCACGCAAATCTTTGAGTACATAAAAAAAAGAGTTTTACTGATTTTTTCCACATAGGGCCTTTTTAACAGCTCCCGAGACTCCTAGAAAAACATACAAACTCGGCCACATTGCACTGGAATGACTAGGGGTTGTAAAAGAAGGAGAACATCGGTTTTACATCTCAATCATGTCTGATTTACGATGGCTTCTCTCTGCAAGGGATTCTGCACCTGTGGGTAATATCCTTTAAGTGTGTCTGTATGTGTCTGAGTGTGTGTATGTGAACACATATGAAGCCGTGTGATAACTAGTCACAGTAGGAAAAGAGTATGTGTAAAAGGAGACTAAAACAAGACTTTCCTATGTACACAGATGTGCAAAGATGCACATTTACATGCACATTTGAAAAAAAAAAAAACAGTCACTGAGCAAGCAACGACAAGACATTTCCTGCCTATGAATCAGGCTGATGATGGAAAGTGTAGCTTTTCGATTGCTGATATACAAGTGGCCCAGATGATGCACTTTGATTGTGCAGCATTCACTCACTGCACAGTCAATCTCAAAGCAGAGGGAAAGAAGAAATCAGCTCTCTTTTTTGAAAATAGCAATGGATCCTGACGGCCTGGAGGGTCCTTAGAGTAGAAGGACATGAATGGATCGGACAAAGAATTGATGAATAGATAGAGAATATATATGGAGACAAATTTAACAGATTCAAGGTTTGGGGAATGAAAAAAAGGGATGAGCAAACATGCAAATGTGGGCTTACATGACTGAGAAGTATTGGTAGAAAAAAAAGTCCTGGTGATTAAAAAAAAAATGTAATGGCTGATAAGTCTGTTGATTGATGGATGAGTGAATGGGCGTAGTAGGAATGTTGGGGTTTAGGGAAGGATGAATGGAGCCAGGGATGGTAGGAGACAAATAATAATGATAAAGGCAGACTGACAGTTAAATGAATTGCTCTATTTTTCTCTGACTGTGGACAGTAAAAGCCAAATGTTTTTTAATAATAATTTGAAAGTAGAAGCATACCAAGGGAATGTTCTTTTGCTGGATGGTCTTATTGTTAGCTCTGGTCCCAGATGAGCTTTTCATAAAATGGTAGGGACAAATAAGAAGGAAAAGAAATTTTTACATCCTGCAAAAATAGTAATTTTTTTGCTCAGTCTTTTTTCTTTTTCTTTTTGCCTTGCAGTCTTTTACACATGATCCATTCCAACAGGAGAAGCATGTTTGCTGACCTGGAACTCATTATGTTATATATTATGTATTATATGGTACTGGTGAATCATAGACGTTCATCACTTTGGCTCATCTCAAAATCAGTTAAGTTACTATGCTGTCGTTGTAACCTAAACCAGAAATCGTGAGCATAATGATGAATAAACAGTTAAACAACTGTTTATCTAGCATCCCCATGTCTTTTTACAACAGTCCATCAATAAGTGGGAAATGAGGAAACCTGTTGTTCAACCTTTGTCCCATTTTGGCCTGATGTAGGATTCTAGCTGCTCAACAGTCCTGACTCTTCTTCATTGTGTTTTTCATTTGACAATGTACTAAATGTTTTTAATTATTGAAAAGCCTGGACAAAAGGCAGGCCAATTCAGCACATGGAGTCTTCAACTGATAGTGGTGTGCAGATCGATATTGAAATATCGATTCTTCTGATACCAGTAATTTATGTTCTAGAATCGATTCTCATATTAAAATATCGATATTTTAGTACTTTGGAGTAAATTTGTAGTTTTTCGTTAACAGGAACACAGTGGAAAGAAACTATATCATTCGGATCGTCTAAATTGGAAGGAACTACTTCCTCTTACGCCTTTCATAGTCATATGCGAAACACGGCTGTATAAATGTGTCACAGCCCCTGGTGTGTGCACTCACAACAATGGCTGAGCATAAACGGAGTCATGTGTGGACGTATTTTACCTTCACAAGCAGCCAAGACGTGGTTTGCGATACATGTGGCAAGACAGTGAGGTGTTGTGGCAACACCACTGACCTCGTCAAACACCTCAGAGTAAATCATATCACAGAATATGATGAGCTTATGTTGAGGTGAACTTAAGAGGAGGAGAGGGACAGGTGCTGCTAGGGCGAGACAGACATCTCTTGTGGAGTCCTTTAGTGCTGCAGGCAGGCAACATGTTCAAATAGCGCACAACTTCAGGTTTTTTATTTCTATATGATAATTCTGCACCATTAAGCAATAAGAACAAGTAATCTGATGTCCTGTAATCATTATGAAGCTATATTATTATATTATTATTACAATTACATAATGCAATTATATATTGTATTATGAAATACAATGAAACATTAAGTTTTTGTACAGAGTATCGGTATCGGATCAGTATCGTCGATACCACCTTGAATTTTACTTGGTATCAGATCGGAAAGGAAGTCAGTGGTATCGCACATCACTATCAACTGAAGCTAATCTGTTTTAATAGATGTAGTATGAAGTTTTAGCTTTGTTTTGCTG
The DNA here is from genome assembly GCF_036321145.2 of Pelmatolapia mariae. NCBI lineage: Eukaryota > Metazoa > Chordata > Actinopteri > Cichliformes > Cichlidae > Pelmatolapia > Pelmatolapia mariae. Next base: position 31,004,729 of record NC_086233.1, read on the forward strand.
AAATATGCAGGAACTTCCCTGACAACCTGTTCTAGTTGCCTCCAAAGGTAGTGATGCATCCCCATTTTATCAGCAGGGATGGGAAATGAAAAGAATTCATTGATTCTCACTGCATTATCAATATAATTTATTGATTTGATTTCTCATCATTTCTCTTATCAGTTCTCATTGGCTCTGCTTTGAGAGTCACCACCATGGCTAAGCTGCATATTATAGATATTTGTGCAAATTAATTGCATGCTGTGTGCACATGCTTTCTTTGTTCTATTGTGAATAAAATATGAGTTTGAGATTTGCAAATCATTATATTCTGGTTGTATTTATTTTTTTTACGAAGCAACCAAACCATTGCGCAGTTGTTTTTTAAATATTTTTCTTTGAACTGAATTTAAAGGATTTTTTTTATTTAATAAACATTTACTAAACTATCATACCAATGTTGCTACTGTGGCTAAATTCTATGACTGACAAACTGAAATTTGGCTGCAAGATGATGAGCTGGCAGATTAGTCGCTGTGCCACTTGATGCAAATGAGAGCACAGTTGGTTTGCTACAAATCTTTAATAAATCTCCATAGTTATCTTCTGCTTCTGACATCTCTGGCTATGTCAAAATAGAATGTGAACATTTGTCTGTTTGGCAACCGCAATTTTGATTTTAGACAGCCATAGCTTTCTCACAGTACATAATTATTCGTTGTTCAGTTAACAACAAATCATTGAGAGGAAATAGGGAGTTTCTATCAACCTAGTTTGGAGCCACTTGGCTGTATGCAGAAACTCAGCCTGTCACATTACATTATTTTCCACATGGAAGAATTTATCGCCCTCCAGAACGTAAAAATCAGATAACTTTGGTTTATATACTGAATCACAGAAACAACCTAAAACGAAGGTGATTTATTTTGTCTATAAAAATCATGAAACGTGAATGCTCTTGGTGAAACTGAAATCTGCATGTGGGCTGTGAGAGGAGAAAATGACAGAAGGTTAATGATCTGGTGCCACTTAATGGAAATGAAGACTGAACTGGTTTGTTTGTAAGAGATTGTCTACATCAGAGTGTGCCCATAACAATTCTTGCTGTCACTGTGTGTTAAACATTTGTCAGTTTGGCAGACTTTCTCTTGGGATGCCTCTTCCAACATGACATTGCTTTGGAGAATTATTTTTGACAGTTTTTTTTCTTTATTGTGCATCTGGGAGTTTATGAGAGATGAGATATGGCAAAAGCACTTTAGAAAAAGAGTGCAAAAGTAATTAGAGATGCCATTGGTAAAATGTAATGCCTTGATGCAAGCCCAAGTGTCTTGGGGAAAGCAGTGAATTTTCTCCAGTTTCTGCTGCTCAACAACTGAGTAAATAAGTTGACTGTTGAACATTGCATGATATATATCTTGTTTATTCATTAATTAATTTTTCTCTCGCAGCGATCAAACAAGGTTATGCAACATAAATCTGACAATGAATTTTTGACAGTTTATGATGTAAAAGAACCAAAAAGCTTCACTACTGAGACTGAAAAACTGTTACTAAGAATTAAAATAAAAAAACAGATGTCACACAGTTTTGTGAACATGATATGGATTGGTCACTTTATTACATTTACCTGTTCAAGTGTTCATTATCCATTGACAGTTAAACAGAGGATCAGAATGGGGAAGAAATGTGATTTAAATGACTGAATGTGGCATGGTTGGTGGTCCCAGATGGGCCTGTATTTCAGAAACTCCTCAGATTTTCCCAGACAGTCACCTCTAGTGTTTATAGACAATGGTCCAAAAAAGAGAAAATATCCAGTGAGCAGCAATTCTGTGGTTGAAAATGCCTTTTTGATGCTAGAGGTCAGAGGAGAATGGCCAGATTTCTTGGTTGGAAGAGAGTAACTCAACCATTCCTTACAACCAGAAGGTTGTAAGACAGTATGCAGAAGAGCATCTATGGAAGCACAACATATTGAACCTCAAAGCATATGGGCTGCAGCAGCAGAAGAGCAAACCAACAGCGAAAGACTGGAAAAATGTTGCTTGGTTTGGTGACTTTCACTTTATGCTGTGACATTTGAATGATAGCTTCACAAACAAACATGATAGAAGCACTGATCCATCCTTCCGTGTATCAACGATTCAGTCTCCTGGTGGTGTAATGGTGTTGGGGCTATTTCATTGGTACACTTTGTGCTACAATATCAACTGTCATTTAAATGCAGCAACCTAGAGTATTGTTGCTGACCACGTGAATCCCTTTATGACTACAGTGTTCCCATCTTCTAATGGCTGCTTTCAGCACAATTATGGTGCAAAGCTGAAATCACCTGAAAACAGTTTCCAGAAACATGACAATGAGTTTTCTGTACTCAAATGAACTCAACACTTATCAGATCTAAATTCAAATATTTAAAGTCTAAAAACATGTGGCACATTGGACTATTACAAAATTTAAAATCTATGTCCTGCATATGTCTGTTTGATTGGATAATCTAACCTGGACAGTACTGATGTCTTATGGCACTTGCTGAACTACCTTTGGGAATTATTATGAATTGTTTTCATTTTCTTTAATCTTGTATACATTTAACAAGTATTTACTATGCAACTAATTAAGCTCTCAGTAGTATGCGCACTGGGCTGTGGTGTGGTTGCTTGAAAAGGAAATAGCTGTTTGCAAATGGTATCTAGTGTCCCACCTGCTTACCACACAGATGGTAGGTAATGGTCACAGAAGAACTGTGCCATGAATTAAATTGTCTGTGTTACAATTTGAAAATCTGTGCATCTTGATCAACTTCACATTGCCTCATTGCCTAATGCTGTGTCTTGACTGTGGTCATTCTTTTCTGTCTTGTTTATTCAAAAGTGTTACAAATGAACTACAATCAATTCCAAAGTATAAATCCCAATACTATGAACAATTTACACCAGTTTTCAAGCCCCCAAAATCATTTTCTCTCAGGTTATGCTATGTATTAATTTTAAAATCACTTTAGATAGGCCATGGTTTTGCTCTAATATGCCTTACTTTCTTGCAGTGTGTGGACTATTTCAGCCTCTCAGGTCCTCCAGCACCAGTCTGCTTATAAGTACAAAGTACAGGACAAAAGCCTTGGAAGCAGCCTTTGGCTATCATGCCACAAGACACTGGGAGCATATGCCATATGTTAAAGAGACTTTTAGAAGCACATTTTTGTGTTATTTTATTTTGTTTTAGTTGATTTTAGCTATTTGCTATTGCTATTGCTGTTGCTGTTGCCACGAGCCTGAATGTTAAGAGAGTTACACATCAGAAATATTTGGACAGAGACAACTTTTTTCCAATTTTGGTTCTAGACAATACCACAATGAATTTTAAATGAAACAACTCAGATGCAGTTGAAATGCAGACTTTCAGCTTTCATGACAGTCTGAAGTCTTAAACTCATAGACTTCACCAGATGCTTTCTGTCCAAAGTTTAGTCTTCAACAAGTGAAATGCATGCTCAATTGGATTAAGATCAGGTGACTGATTTGGCCATTCAAGAATATTCCACTTCTTTGCTTTAATAAACTCCTTGATGGCTTTGGCTGGATGTTTTGGGTCATTGTCCATTTGCATTATGAAACACCTCCCAATCGATTTGACTGCATTTAGCTGGACGTTAGCAGACAGTATGTCTCTGAACTCCTCAGAATTCATTCGACTGCTTCTGTCCTGTGTCACATCATCAATAAACACTAGTGTCCCAGTGCCACTGGCAGCCATGCACGTCCAAGCCATGACACTGCTTCTGCCGTGTTTGACTGATGATATGGTATGCTTTGGATCATGAGCTATTACATGCCTTCTCTTTTTCTTGCAACCATTCTGGTAGAGGTTGATCTTGGTTTGGTTTTTTAGAAAAGTCCAATCCAGCCTTTGTATTCTTGAGAGTTATGAATGGCTTGCACCTTGCAGTGAACCCTCTTTATTAATTTTCATGAAGTCTTCTCTTTATGGTAGACTTGGATATCAATATGCCTACCTCCTGCAGAGTGTTGTTCACTCCTTTGGCTGTTGTGAAGGGGTTTCTCTTCACCATGGGAATGATTCTGCAATCATCCACCACTGTTGTCTTCCGTAGACTTTCAAGGTCTTTTGTGTTGCTGAGTTAAACAGTGCTTTCTTTTTTTCTCAGGATGTACCAAACTGTAGATTTTGCCACTCTTACTATTGTAGCAATTTCTTGGATTCATTTTTTCTGTGTTCACAGCTTATGGATGCTTGTTTCACCTGCATGGAGAGCTCGCTTGACAGCTTTTTGTCTGTTCACAGCAAAACCTTCCAAATGCAATCATCTGAGGACCTATACATTGTGCCCATATACATTATACAATTATTATTGGAATACGTTTCAGTAAATGGTAAAAAAAAAAAAAAAAGAAGAAGAAGAAGAAGAAGAAGAAGAAGAAGGAAAAAAACAAACAAACAAAAAAAAAAAAACTTGTGTCAGTGTCTAAATATATATGGACCTAATTGTATTTCTCCTAAGTATAAGTTTGAGGCTTTGCATTTGTCATTGAACCTATTATATTTGAAATTACATTAAGAATACTATTATTAATTTAATATTCCCAAATATAATTAAGAGCTAGGCAGATTTATGATTCACACAAAGTGCAAGAACAGACTTATGGTAGATATGCTTAAAATATAGTTTTAAGTACACTGAGTTCTTGCAGTTCAGTTAATCAAGATTTCACCTGTTAATATTGACAATACATCACAAGTCAGAAGTCTTATATTTTATACTATGGTGCATGAACTCCTTTAATTACACTTCATCCAGACATACTACATGCATGTAAGTTCTATTTTAACTAATAAGGGACTTCTTCCTTGTGACTATACTGTTTATGCTGTTATTCAGCTATTGTGTAGCACACACTGAAGCTTAAGGAGCTTCTGCATGTGATCACTCTGCATCCAGAAAGCCCCTTAACTACCCATAAATCAAACATACCTGGACTAAATAATTAAACATTAATTCTATTGGGAAACTATGGTTTTATACTCAAACTTCTGTTATTTCTTGATTTGAAATCAAATTGTGTCCCTGAATGTAAATGCAAACTAACATTGACTGAAGGAGTCAGTGGCAAGGCTGTAACAAGACATGGGTCTGTTCAAATCCTGAGCGAAGAAGTAGACTGAAACTAAAACGTGCTTTAAAAAGGCTTCTACTATTTCTCATGCTTTGACTCCCACGCTTTTACACAAAAGCAATAATTCAGTGGTCCAGAAAATATATTAAGAACCAAAATAAAATAAACTCTTATAAATTCCTTAAGCCTTTTTTGTACCCGGAGAGGATGTGGGAGGCCACATGAGAGGAGTAAAGAGAGACAGGAGGAAACAGAAAGAGTAAGGGAGTGACAGAGGTAGTGTGAATGAGTATTTGTGTGTGTGTGTGTGTGTGTGTGTGTGTGTGTGTGTGTGTGTGTGTGTGTGTGTGTGTGTGTGTGTGTGTGTGTGTGTGTGTGTGTGTGAAGGTGAGAGGAGGAGGAAAAACATTTCCTGTTCTTTACTGTCCAATGACGGGAGGTAATAAACACACTTACAGGCTCAGTCTGTAGACTGTGCATGTGTGCGGGAAGTTGGCATCTGGCATCCAGCACAGGACATAAAAAAATCCAAGAAAGGGAGGCATAATCTCTCTTTTGAGAACATGCACACAAACAGTCATGAGCATGTGCACTCACCCACACAGTGCTTGAGATCAGATTTGGGACATAGAGAACAAGTGTTTTGGTACAGTATTGCTTTCTGAACTTTTGCACCAGACTCCAAAAGGAAATTACTATGTTTTGCATGTGTTATCCCATTTACTATACTTTATACTATAACTGCATATGATTTATCAAAGTGTCTTGTACTTTTAGGGCTTGATAAAAGGGGTTAGCTCCTCATAATGTCTTTGTCAGAAATTGGTTGTATAATGTCTGTAACACTCTCCCACTGCTGTTCTTTAACCTATGCTTTCTGGTTAGTAGTTCTATGGAGCCTGAGTCAAATTTGGTCAGTGGACCTGATATCATATGTCAAAATGATTTCCTGATCTTTCTGGGGTTTTGTTTTGTTTTTGTTTGTTGTTTTGTTTTTGTTGTTGTTGTTGTTGTCTTCCCAAAATCTGAGGCTGTTTTGCATTGAACCATTCTGAAGTCCATAATTATGACTTATTTACTGTTTTTCTTTCTTCTTTTCTAGATAGTGCTATATTTCGAAGTCTCTTCTATATGCATACAACATACAGTGCTTCTCCCAGTGCTCTCAATAAAAATAACTGAAAAAAGTAGAAATTAATAATTATAAAGGAACACATCATACATTATAAATATACTTAATTCGTGTTGTTTACTTATCTAGAATTTCATTGTATTTGAACACAAAAATACATCTCATTAAAGCTGAAATCGTCCTGTTATATGTCGTCCTGTTATTTATATATATATATATATATATATATATATATATATATATATATATATATATATATATATATCTTCCTTCTTTCTTTTTTTTAATCATCATATTGGGTTGTATCAAAATGAATGAAATGCTGTTTTGGAGTCTGCTGACATTTCCCAGTCCATTTTCTATGTCAAGTAAATTGCTAAAAAGATTGCCTAGGGTGTCATTGGTCCGTCTGTCTTTGGCTCTGTTCTACCACGGGCACTGTTCTCTGTTGCTGCTTTCTCTTTCAGTCATGTCATTTTCACTCTGCTTGTTTCTCTCACTCTTGTCTCTCCTCTGGGATGTTTGTGAAGACATGTCAGTTTCTTTTTTAATCAATTTGACGTCCGTTCTTTGACTTAGGCAACAAACTGTCTTTATCTCCTTGGCACAAGGAAATATCTGTTTCTATTTCATTTTTTCTATTTTAACTTTTTTCTTTCCCTATAAGTTTATTTCCCATGTTTTTGTTTTAAAGGTGTTTTTCTTCTATTATGTTTTTCACCATAAATGACTAATTTTACCATAATTCTCAGTTCTCACTCAGTTCTCATGCAAATCACATATTATAATCCTATATTTGCTGCTAACAATATGTGTCCAAAAAAGATTGGACAAGGTGATGTTTAAAACTTTTTAAGCAATTAATAACCAAGAAGGTTAATTTATTTATTTTAGAGAGCTAAATGTTTCCCATACTTACTGTATCAAGAATGTTTAACAATTGGGGGTCTAGTTTGTCATATTTTTAATTTCATAGCCCATAAAAGGCTTGGATGACAAGTGAATGTGCGAAATGTGACCATACTAAAGTAATTTTTTCCTTTTTTAAAAAAATTAAAGGATGAAAAAATAGTACACCTGATGAGAGAGTAAAAACATGGTAAGTGCAGGTTTCATCCATTTGTTTCTCTTTTCAAAAAACAGCAGTCCTCAGGACACAAACACAGGTGGAACACATTGTTTAGCCAGAGGAGAGCTGCATTATTACAGACTATTCCACCATATAAACCTGAAATTTTTTTATTTTTTTTTTAAGATGGCTCTCTGGGAGTCCCATTCCCACCACTTGCACTGTGCCCAGTTAGATGTGAAGTATATTTGCTGTTGATGAGAGTTTTGTTTCTGGCCACCACCAAGCAATTTGAAGAGTTTATAGTTTTCAAACCTGTATTTAGTGTGTCAGTTAGACCAGGAACATTGTTTACTTATTTATCACATTTTTGCACTGTCAAAATGAGGCTTTCAGTGTGGATTTCTAATATTTTTTGGTGGTCCAAACAAACTCTTTGCTTAGTACTTGGACCACTTGTTAGATGACAATTGTTTTTTGGTTTTTCTGTTTTTTTTTTTTTTTTGGGGGGGGGGGGGGGGGGGGGGGGTTGTGGTTTTTTTTATGAATTAAGTTGTGAAATTAAGCATCACTGTTTTGACACATTTCTTATATCTGGACCCATTTTATATGTTAAGAGATAAGAGATATACTAACTCTTAAAAAAAAAGAAAAAGAAAAGAAAACTTAGCCTGTCACTGCATTTATGGCTATAGCTTAAATAAAATGACACATTCTCAGAAAAGTTTCTGCTGTTTCATCAGCTCAGCTCTCACTGTGCAAAGACCACAGCCTTTAAGTACAGGTTTCCATCCTTGTCTACAGACATTTTCTAGATTCTCAGACTTTTTAATGTGTAGTTTTAATTGTTTGAAAAGCCTAGAAACACTTGTTTTAATTTGCTTGTTTGTTTGCTTGTTTTTTTAAAGAGTGCCTTATACAAAATAGCAATGACATTTTTGTCTAACCTACAGAGTGAATTCATTGTAATTTTAATCTTTTTAGTAAGTTTGCATTGCCTATTACAACACCCCCTGCCTTTCTATTTCTGAAACAAAACTGGAAAAGTTAAAACAATCTGGCAGGATGCTGAGAGCTTCATATAAGCGCCTTGAGGCAACTGTTGTTGTGATTCAGTGCTTTATAAATAAAATTGAATTGAAATGAAATGAATATGAAGCTTCAAGTACAGGGTGAAGGCTTCTATCTCTTGATGTCTCTTGCTTTAATATTCAGCGTACCATCATTCTGACATCTTTATAATAAAGATTCAAATTGGAATGAAAATATGTGATGCATGAAAATAATGAAAATAATGAGCTTCAACTTGGGCTTGGATTTTTTTTTTCTTGTTTTTGCTGCTTTTCACTGCATTCAATGCACTTCTACCTAACATGTCTACATACCGACATACAAACACAAACGTGTGTGTGTGTGTGTGTGTGTGTGTGTGTATTACTCAAATGGATTGATCCTGACAGGCATATCTATGTCCTCTCAACTCTCCAGAAAGCTGCTAATCTTTTCAAACTATCAGCTTGCAGTGACTATTAATTAGCTGCCTTTTCAGTGTTCACTGATTATCCTGGCATTCTGCCAGTGCGGTTGGTCCTCAGTTGTCATTTATACTGGAGTAGATGTGTGTGTGTGTGTGTGTGTGAGAGAGAGAGAGAGAGAGAGAGAGAGAGAGAGAGAGAGAAAGCAAGCTTTCTATAGATTGTACATTTAATCACAAATTATCCCATGTCCCAAGCCGTTGTTCCTTAATACTTGTAGGTCGTTCACAATCTAGTTAACTTGTCTCTGTTCATCTGAGTTTCTGTCGCAAGATAAATCAGTCAGTGTCCAATCTGGGTTCATTCTGTGCCTTTTTGTGTCACCTGTTTGTCAGTTTTGTCTTAATGTTTTTAATCATATGTCATATTTCCTCTCTCTTTCATTTTTTTCATTTTTCAACACAGGACTATCTAAAATGCACTTTTGAAGCTAACCCATTTTTTGTCAAAATCTCACAATGAAAACCTTTTCTAACTAACAGTGTGTACATTGCACATGTGATAGACACATACATCATGTATGCTGCTGAATTAAAGATGAATCTGCTTTTACATCACATCCATGTTCATTGCATGATTTAAAATTCACTATAGTGACAAATAAAGACAAATATACAGAAATGGTGCTGTAGTCCAAATATTTACTGGACATAACTATATTTTCACTGGTTTATATTTGCACAGCTTGTTGGCTCAACTCACAGAACTTGTGGTGACACGGCCTGGAAACAGATGAGATTCTCTACGCATGAAGAAATGCATCCATGGTATTTTTGTGATTCTGGGGCAAGATCCAGATAGTTCCATGTAAAGCTGTGCATTTCTGCATCTAGTCTCAGTTTCTGGATGACAACTTTTATCGTCCAATGTTGGCTGTCTACAGACAAAGTCGTTTACTGATTTTGCTTGCTAGCATTGATCTAAACTTTCCAACCTGATACATCCCATTTCTGTCACTTTACAATCTGGCATGACTGTTTTAATCTCATCTAAATGTAAGAAAAGCTAAATCTTTGGCAATGGACACCTTGAGCTGGTATCTCAGACACAGGAGTGAGGTGCTTGTGTATGATAAACCGCTGATGTACATGTCCTAGAAATCTTATAGCATATCATCTCTGCACAGAGCATACTAATGTTTGCCACTCTGATTGCTTTTTTGAAGGATAGAGACAAGATGCTAAATATGACATGTATTATACACTCCCTGCACCTGGATACTTCACAAGGAATGATGGAGGACTTCATTAGAATTTCTGAGTTTTAAGAAAGTAAGAATGATGAAAAGTTTTGCCTTTTGTATTTTTTTCTCAGGTGTTCATTAAAAGTTAAATGTTTAGCTGTGTTGGAGGAGGTGGTCTGTTCATTACCTAGGATATACACACTAGACTGGCACATACCCAGTCTGACAACCATATGGTGATAAATGAGACATGTGGACATGTTATTAAAAGATGTCTGGGTGGCTACAGTGGGTAAACCCAAGAGTGATGGCATATTTTCCTTTTTTTTTCTAGCACTGTTTGATATCACCATTCAAATTGTTTAAATAATAACCCTGTGTGGGTGTATATACACATACATATATATATATATATATATATATATATATATATATATATATATATATATATATATATATATATATGTGTGTGTAGATAGATAGATATTCCATTTAAAAGGTAAAGGCAACATTTCTATCAGTGAAATGTATGTATAACTTTGAAAGTCTATAGCTATAACTACATGGAAGTCTACAGAATCATCATTAATGCAAATATATTATTTTCAATACACACTTAGCGCGTAGAATATGGAGTATGAATTTATTTTATAGGACATTTTTAAGCATAAAATATCACTCAGCTGAATGTAATGCAGAACGTGAGCATGTGTTCACCAATCATATAAAGCATAAACACATAAACAATTGTCTTTGATCATTACTGTGCAGTAAATTACTTTGCACAATACTGACAGCATTTCATTAAATATGGCAAGAAAGCTAAGCAGCAGTCTTTTCTGCTATTGTCTGTCATATTCATTACTGCAATTCAGTTGTGTCCAAGTCAGTTCCACTAAATGTTTTATTGCTTTTATGTAGAATGTAAATTACTGTTATGGCTCTCTATGGGTCAGCCTGGTGAGCTCAAGAGAGCCCTGAAGCTTTGATGGTGTTTAGTATTAATACCTACCTCACTCTGAGAGCAAGAAAAACAGAGCGTGAAAAACAACAGATACACAGTAAGAAACAATGTGCATGGACGATGAAATAATTGAAATATGAAACAAGAAAATAATTGTGGAGGCACAAACTTTGAATGACAGTGAAATATTCTATCCCAATTGTGGAGAAGTTAATATGATCCACAATTGGGCTGGGACTTGTAGGAGTTACATTCTCACATGCTATGTCTAACAGGACACAGTGGGATCTTGAAAGCCTCAAATCTTTTTCTATATGTAAATAAGTGTACTGGTAAAAAAAAAAAAAAGTGTACTTAACTCAGAGAGGTCATACTTGGTGTTGCAAAGATGACAAAGATGAAGTCAAAATGACTGAATAGCTTGTAGAACAACAGAAACTCGAAGTATTTTTTAATATGATTTTATCAGTGTTTTACATAATGTGTAGGATTTTTGGCCATTTTTTTTTCTTAACAGTGTTTAATTTAGAGAGGTTTGTGGGAACTTTCTTAAGGTACCACCACTTCATTTTTAATTGGTTGAGGTCTGGACATTAACCGGGCCATTACAACACCTTGATTCTTTTCTTGTTTTAGCCACTCTTTTGTATAAATCTTGGTGTACTTTGGATTACTGACCCAGTTTCAGCCATGTTTTAGCTGTCAGTTAAATGTCCTCACATTTCACTTTTCAATCAATCTTCAATAAACTCAATAAACTCATTAACGCCAAGGTGCCCAGGTCCTCTAGCAGCGAAACAAGCCCAAATCATTCCTCCTCCACCATTGTGCCTAACAGTTGGTTTGAGGTTTCTGTGCTGGCATGCTCTGTTTGGTTTTCTGTGCTTTATGGCCAAACATTTTCACTTTGGTCCTCATCTGTCCAAAGGACATTGTTCCAGAAGTCTCAGTGGTTTGTTCAGATGCAATTTTGCAAACTTAAGCTATGCTGCTTTGTTTTGTTTTGTTTTTGCTGTATGGAGAAGATGCTTTTCCTGGCAACTTTTACAAAAAACCCATACTTGTTCTGCTTTTTCCCAGTTTCTATTCTTATGAACTTTAACATGTAACATGTCAAAGTTCATAAGTTCATAAGGCCTGTTGAGCCTGAGATGCAGCTCTTCGATTTTTTGTAGTTCCTCTGAGCATAGCATAGTCTAACCTTCGGTTGAGTTTTCTTGGACTTACTGTAAACTGCTTGGAATACTGATAACTATCTTGAATGTTTCCCACTTGAATAATGGACTTTAAAGTGTTTGGAATGGCATAACCCTTTCCAGACTGATAGGCAGCAACAATTGCTTCTCTAAGATCACTGCAGATGTCTTTCCTCCTTGTCAATTTGCTAAAACGTCTGAATGCTCCAGTCAAGCAAACTGACAAAATGTCAGCTTTTAGGGAGATGGGCACATTTGCTGATGATCTAATTATCAAGTATATTTGATTATCAACACCTGACTGCTACTCACCCTTTCATTTCCTATGGACGCAGTAATGGTGTACTTAATTTGTCACAGACTGCTTCAGCATTTTTGCTTTTTGCTTAATACCTGCTGATTTTTATTATGTCCTGATATGTAAAATCTAAGAACTGAAAGACGTTTACTTTCTTCCTACTATATATGTTGTAGGAAGAAAGTACATGCTTGATGTGTATATGCTTGATATTTATAAGAAATAGCCAAACACTTTTCCGAATTGTCAGTTCCGAAGCTGATCCCTCCAAGCCTGTTTCTTTTTCTATTTTCTAATCTAGTCTTCTTCTATAATAGCTTAATTTACAACAGGCCATAGCTCAGTTTGACTCAAGTTAGATGACTTTTTTAGGCAGCTTTCATTGAGCATGAAGTGGCTTTTGCAGAGTGCCCCAAGGTAATTTTGCCTCTTATCTACTGTCAGCTTCTATGCATATGACAGGAAACCTGAGAGTACCAGCAAGCCATTCACACCAAGAATGGAGATGAAATAGCTGGAAATTCATGTCCAGTAACACAACTGTGGGAACTCACAGTCTATTGCTTCAGTGTAATGTGTACAAAAACTCTTTAACAGCCTTAGCGAACTCAATAATGTGCAGAGTATGGGTTACTTAGTAGGGCAGCTAGAAAAACTCTTCCAAATACTGGTTAGGTGACAGATTACCCTTCAACACTAAATATAACATATAACCTGTTTTTATGCCGTTCATACCTACCTTAAACTTTGATTACCCTGAACCACTGTGGCACATCCAATATATGTACAGTAAATATATCAACACCAGAAAGACTCCATTGGCCTTTTGTCAAAAAGTATGAGGAGAGTATGGGAACTTACTAAGAAACTGCACACAGTCTCACACATAGACTATTTTCTGTTCTTTTATAAATCCACTGAACATATTTACATTTAATAATTTAGACTAAAACATACAAAACACTTGACATTTCATGCTTTTATTAGAAACATAGCTTGCAATCTTGCAGCACACACTGTGTCATAGAAATTTTGTAATGGAGACACATCTGGATGTCAGCTAGCATATTACTTTGGAAACCAAGCAAGTGATGGCGATGCATTTACATATTTATCATTTCATTTCTGCTTTGAAAATTTCCTCTCCCCACAAACTTTCTCTCTTACTGTCTCTTTTTTTTCTCCTCACACAAACAAGTACCCACAACACACACACACACACACCTACACACACAGAGCTTTAATTATGAAAAATACACACCAAATCATCATGTGTAGTCCTAAAGAAGGGGAGAAAAGACCTTTGTTGAGTTTTAGAGACAGGATTTGATGTAAAAAAAAAAAAAAAAAAAGGAAAAAATTTAAATGACAAACAGTAAGTAGGCCAAATATTGGCTCACTTTAAACCATAGCATAAAGCATTTTGTTGGTGACCAGAAAGGGGATATGCTTAAAGGCTGCAGTAATGGAACTGCTGGCTTTAGCTGGTACCCCTTTCAGAGTCTCATATACTCATGTACTGTACATTCTGCAGTACATAGACCTTTTACTTTTAAATAATTTAAACCTTTTAAAAAATGAAACGATGTAAGCAGAAATGTCAGGAGAAAAAAAACTTCACAAATCTTCAGATAATTCAGAAGAAAGAATTACTGGTTGGCAAAAAAAAAAAAAAAAAAAAAAGCATGTACAAATCATTTATTATTCATTAATTATTCATTAGTGGACATTTATGTTACAAAATGAAGGTGGATTTGTAGCATCTTGCTAAATGTATTCTGTGATCTAATGTCGAGTTTAGCTTATGAGTTTAATATGTCACCTATAATAAGCTACAATTCTATAAAAGTAATTTAGCTTCAGTGATTTCCTGTTGTGATGGATCAACAGTTCAGTGGCCATACTGCAAATTAAAAAATGAGCTTCAGTTAGAGCTGGGACTGTAAACAGTTGTGCATAATCAGATACTTCCTCTTGGGCTTTTAGCTGATTAGGCATTGTAAAACACTGTCTGTTTTCAGCTTTTAGAACCTCCATCTGTTATAATAGTAAACTGACACTCTCTTAGTTTTGACAGAAGATCTATCACAGTTTTCTACCTGGGAAGAGCTGCAGGTGTGGGTACGTGTTTCCCTCTCTTATTCCCTATCTCTCTTGCTCATCTCGCTCTCTCCTGAACTTGGCAGGAGATCGATTTCCTTCCTGAGGCGAAGTGTTCAGATGACTGATGCTCAGAACAGCGGAGAGCACGGTGCACCCATCAGTTCTAGCACCAAAGCACTGTTGACAGGATCCTAAGATCTGCAGCCTCAGAACTGATGAGGCAGCAGAAAGCAGAACAGGCAAGTACTACACTATCAGGAGCAGACAGGTAGAGCAGAAAAGGAAAAAAAAACCCAAACACATTTAAAACAGGCGGCACCATTCTGCACCAAAGTTTTGGGACTATATTAACATTTATTGTGTGCTAGTGTACATCCTAATTTATTAAATTTAAGTACATAAACAAGGAATTACTGAAATCCAAAAAGTCTCTAAGGGGTCTCTTTCCTAGTTTCTCTTGTTTTCAATAATTACCAAGCAACGTAATGGTCTCATTTATTCCTGGTATTAACAACCCCTAAGTACAATGCGTTATCAAAGAGTTGTGGAAATGGGTTGAAAAAAATCTAAATCCTCACCTCAGTGAAATTTTGCCAATCTTCCATTCAAGATAATCTTCTTGCGCACCTCACTTGGAGTCTCAGTGTTCTATCCTTTTGGACTCAAGGTTCCAGAGTGCTTTTCATTTTTAAGAAGTGGTGAAGTTAGAAGAAGGCATCTGCAAAGTAGGGCTGGTAGAGTGCAAAGATTTTGATAGTGTGGCCAAACAAAATCTTGCATTTCTTTCTTTTTTATGCACTGGTATGGTGGAAGTTACTACGCTGACAAAACTCCTATCTTGAGGAGAAATTCACAGTGCATAACCTGGTGACAACCAACACCGTGGTCTGGCTGCTCACCTGGTCAGTGTTTTTAGGCTTGAAAACTGTGGGTTCCTCACCTGAAACCTTTTGAAAAAGCCCTGGTCATAGATGAAGCCCCAGGTCTCATTACTCTCATTACATTACTCATTATATAATTCTTCATAGGTAACGCTGAATTTATTTAACAAAAGCTCTCTCAAGTTAATAGTCTGCATATGAGCCTTTTACCAGAGCTTTTTGACATTTTCAACACCTAATGTTGTATTTATTATATAATTTATGGGACCTTTGTGCACACCCATTGTTAACATATGCTCTGATTTTCTTGTGCTGTTTCCTCTGAGTTATACATTTGTTTTAAAACAGAATTTTTTCTCAAGCAAAAAGGAAAAGTTCTCAAAGATTATGGGTTCTGCTAGATAAAGAATATCACATTAATAAATGGATAGATACATATAATATCTTGATATAAAATCTAAAAAACAAAAGCAGTGTTTTACTGAGTATGTTACACTAAGTACAAACAATAGAAACTGCATGCATATGGAAGCAAAAGTATAATACAGCAAGGAATCAAAATGCCAACGCATTCCTGATTTTGCAAAAGCCCTGTTATCAGCAGACAGGCAACACTGGAGATATAAAGCACATCAATGTAAGCGCCACAACAATGGAAACCTCAGTTACATCCAGCCCGGTGGTTCATTATGGGAAATGTGTTCCAACCAGAATGTGCTACATAAGCAAAACATATCTAATCTGACTGTAAAAAGTAAACTCTAAAACTTTGGTCATAACAGCATCAGTTAGGGTTAAAGTAATTAATGATTAAATAAATGATGACACTTGTGACCCCAGAACTATGAAAAAAAAAAAAAACAAGGTTCTAGGGCATCTCTATACAAGCTTTTATTTAACTGTGAATACTATGTTCATTTTAATATAGTATCATATGACTAATAAGATATATTATTGACAGATATACAAGCTGATGGATGGATGGATGGATGGATGGATGGATGGATGGATGGATGGATGGATGGATGGATGGATGGATAGATAGATACTTACTACTGGTAAAAAAAAAAAAGTTTTAGGCCTTTTTCAGGGAACACAAAATGGGTTGACAATTTAAAGTTTGCAAAAATGGAGGTTGATCAGGCCTTGAAAGCTGGTGCTACTAATTCCTACAGGTGTTCCAACTTTTCTGGATTACTTACAAGCCCCTCTGTCTGCATAAAAGCAGTGTTGAAACACGCTGTGGTACCATACCCTCGTGAGCATCAGTTAAACAGTACTGTACTGCAGGAAGAAGTGTGTTACTACAAAAATGGTGAGAAAAAGGAAATTAACAATGGAAGAGAGACACACCATCATAACACTTAAAATGTAGGTCTTTCCTACAGAGAAATTGCAAAGAAAGTCAAGGTGTCAGTGAGTACAGTTTCCTTCACTATCAAAAGGCACTCAGAAATTGGGACAAACTCTGACAGGAAGAGGTCTGGCAGACCTTAAGTCACAACTGAATTAGAGGACAAGTTTCTGAGAGTTAACAGTTTGCGTGCACAGTAGGCAAGTGTCAGTTTCAACTGTGAGGAGAAGACTTTGAGCTGCAGGTTTGACAGGGCAAGTTGCAGCAAGAAAGCCATTGCTAAGACGTCAGAATAAGACAAAGAGGCTTGCCTGGGCCATAAAACACTGCTGTTGAATTACTGAAGACTAGACGAAGGTATTATGGACTGATGAATCAAAATTGTACATCTTTGGTTAATCAAGCAGAATCTTAGTACTCCATCGAGTGGGCGAAAGGATGGTTCCACAGTGTGTGGCATCAACTGTCAAACATGGGGGAGGAAGTGTGATGACCTGGGGCTGTTTTAATGGATCCAGGGTCGGTGACTTGTACAGAGTGAGAGGCGACCTGAACCAAAACGTCTACCACAGCATTCTGCAGCACCATGCAATACCCTCTGGTATGTGACTAGTTCATCAGGGGTTCATCCTACAGCAAGATAATGACCCAAAAACATAAGTACAAGCTTTGCCAGAACTACCTCAGGAAAAAAGAACAAGATAGTAAGCTTCAACACATGGAGTGGCCAGCACAGACCCCATTAAGTTGGTTTGGGATGAACTGGACAGAAGAGTCAAAGCAAAGTAACCGACAAGTGCCACACATTTATAGCCTGTTTCAGTTTAAGCATTTCTTTTCGATAAATTGCATGCTCAAAAAAAATGTTTTGTCTCACTCCCATTTCTCCTTGTTGCATGTTGAAGGTGTACTTGGAACCTTCTTAAGATCCAACCATGCAAAATATGATGTTTTGCCTTTTTTCAAGTGGTCTACTTTTGAGCGGGACTGTATTTAGTTTTTATATTTAATCTGAGATAGTATAAAATATTAGCAACCTCCAAATCTAATAAGTGGCTAGTAAGTCCATTTTAATATACCTGTTCAGCTTCAGTCTGAGCATTGGATCCTTCAGTGTTGGTTATGTAAAAAGGATCATTACCCATGAGAGTGGGAGACCAAATTGTCCAACATTTATGCAATAGTCTTGCAGGTGCAAACTAAATGATTAACAGTTGCAAAAATTCTTTACTTGCACCCTCTTCCATAAACATCATTTTTGCCATTTATACTTGACACATAGTTACACATTTGGCTTCAGACATGTTATTTGATGAAATTGATGTAGTGTCTTTCAGACAATATACACAGTACTGTTTGATACTTGGAGAACAATTTACAATAAGCAGGAATTGTAATTCTTTTAACATATGCTACGCTACTAAACCATGTGTGGAGTGGAACCAACTACACGCAGTTGCCAAGTTTGTGATCTAAGCATGTAAATATCTAGTGGAGCATCAAGCAACTTTAAAAAGTAAATCTTATTTAAATAAAATAAAATAATGCACTCTCCATTGATGGCATTGCTGACCTCTTTATGGCAGAGATTTTTTTTTCTGTGGTGACATGCATATAAAAACTCTAACAAAACATATTTAAGAGCAGGGATGTATAGAAATTTCTTCTGCGTGCAAACATATATGCCAAACCTCATTGTGTAAATTCTCTGTATGTGTGTCGTGAAGGTGCAAACGTGACTTTGTGTGCATGGTGTTCATTGAAGAGTGTGACTGAAGAGAGTCTTTAGTGAGTGTGCCCACCTCTCACCAGCCATCCTTCACTCACACAGCTAGACTATTTATGCCTTCCATTCATGAGTCATGAGAAAATACAATCAAGTATGGGTTTTTTTCTATTTTTAAGTATCTTTAAGTATCTTAAAAAGCTGGGGAGGGTTTATAATGTGAATCAGTGTAAGTTTAATGCAGCACCTGCTTATTAAACGTAATGTCTTTAAATGTTAAAATCTTTTATGTTAAAAAACATTTCGAACCAGAAGTGTCAGTCATCTAATATGCTGTCAATGGCGGATTTATGTATAGAGTGTCAATCTGTATAGTTAAAATGTGTTTAGTGTGTTTAGAATTTCCAATAAGCACTCAGTGGTAGTATGGGCTCAGAATCATCAGAATTGCATTTACATCCAGTCATTTTTATCTTGTCAAATGTAGAGCTACTGTGCACATACTTGTAATGTAGAATGCTGAAAAATAAAAGTCTCGATTTTAGATAGTGAACTATAACATTATGAACCTCATATCATACCTGGGTCATACAACATATTCTCACTCTCTACTTCCCATTATGTAACACTTGATCCATGAAGGTGCCCCTTGGGTGATATTGGTATTTGGTGTGTTGCAGCATTCAACCTATGTCAATTAATTTTTATAAATGAAATTTGAACACAGTGACTACAATGCTATAACTATGGTATGTTTGTGTTTCATGTGCTCAGCATTCCTGTTTTTTGTCATCACAGGTCAAAATTGACATTGTTTTGTGAAATATTTGCAAGTAATATATTCTACACAAAATTAATAATTTCTTTCCACTTCCACATTTTCTTAGTCCTTCAAATCTAAAGACGCTCTCCTTCCTAGTTTTAACAGATGAAACTTTGAACACCATCATTTTATTCATCTCTGAATGCGGTTCATTTTTCCTTCTAGAATGGATTTCACATCATTATGTCTTTCTTTCTGACTAGTAGGCAGTACCATGAACCAACACAAAACTCAGTTTCACAGCTTCATTTTGTCTTGCTCTTCATTTGCTCTTTCCATGCTGAAAACTTTAACTTTCAACTAACTCTTCTCTTCATTTCTCCCCAGTGCCCTCTTGCTATTAAAGTATTGCTGACTATTTTATACCCACTGCATACTATTTATATAGCTTTTCTTTTCTTCAGACATGCTGAATAATGAGTCTTTCTGTGTTCACATAGTCAATGGTCTTTTAGCGTACCTTTCTCTTTCTCTTGTTTGGTGTAGTCTGGCAGGGTTTTGATCAAGAAGTATTTTTTCTTCCCTAACATCACTGTAAACTTAAGTGTGGATAATGGAAAATGCCAATAGAGGGTTTACACAGTCGTGCTCTGGTTAGTCCCATTGCCTAACAGTAAGAAAATCTGGAGTTCAAATCCACAAGCCTGAGGGTTTTTTCTTCTCTCCATGTCTGGAAGGGCTGCTCTCACACTCCAAAGACATGCATGTTAGGTTGTAAGTTTGAATGTGAGTGTGAATTGATTTCGCTCTCTCTGTGTTATCCCGGAAACAGATTGGTGACATGTCCAAGTTTCTCAATGAGAGCTAGGGTTGGCTTCAGCCCGAGCATGATAATGATCTGCAAATGCAAAAGAATATGGATTGATAGATGTATGGATGGATGAAAACTGCCAAAAGCCACCCCAAAAAGGAAGTACTTATCTAGAGCTGTAAATATCTTTTATATTGTTCATATCTAAAATAATATTAGTCTATTGGACACTGTGTTTAGACTTCAGACTGTAAGCTCTTTACCCTACCACACAAGTTTTCCCACCGAACATGATTTGTCCTGAAATTGTCTAATTTCACCTTGAAATATATACGTGTGTCCTTAGATTTAGTATTGGATTTAGTTTATATATATATATATATATATATATATATATATATATATATATATGTATATATATATGTGTATGTATGTGTGTGTATGTATGTATGTGTGTGTGTGTGTGTGTGTGTATTTCTATGACTGTTTGTCATAGAAATGGAATACATTAAAAAATAAATAAAATATTCAGTGGTGTTAAAATGCCAGAAAAATACTGAAATAGAGCACTTTGATTTTGCCAAAATGGGAGAGAAAGAGAATCACTTTTGTTTGATAAGGCTTTCTTTTGATGTAGAGGATCCATTTAGCAATGGATTTTCTCCTCTTTTGTCCGGGAAAGCAAACATGTTCTGTCACTTTTCATTCTGTCCTATTTTATTTCTGTGAAGGAGGCTTTTCCAGTGTGGCTGTTTTGCACATCATCGAGTTACTTTTTTTTTCCTTTCCTGAAAGACAATGAGTGAATATTGCTCAGTATAACGGTCTTTATGGATGAGCAGGCATGCTTTTAGTAGTGGCAAGATCCCATTGTGTCTGATTGTAATAATATGGAACCCTTTTAATATTTTTCCAGATACGAATTGAAAATACAGTAAACTGATTTGGAAAGTAGATTTTGAACATTACTTGAATTTTCTATTTTTTGTGTGCTCCATCCGTGCTTTACTGTTTCTCTGAGTGTGGATTACTGAAACGGCAAAATAAGCAGAGCTCTCCACATCCATCCTCTCACCTGAAGCATCTAAGAGCAGTGTTGGGGAGTAACGCAATACATGTACCGCCGTTACATATTTAAAACACAAAATATAAGTACTGTATTCCGTTACAGTTACCGTTTAAAAAGGTGGTATTCAGAATACAGTTACTTTGTTGAAATAAAGGGATAACATGGCGGCCATTTCCTGTTTCATATGTTAGGCTATGCCCTCTCTATTTTTGGTAATTCCACGCTGGTGGAAACCCAAACAACACACGCAGATGCCCTAATGCCCGTGTCTCAATCTCGCGTCTCATAATGACGTGAAGAAATATTTTTTAAAATGATTTAATATGAAGGCAATAGGCAGAGTGTTACAGGCATAGCCCTAAAGAATGTAGCCTCATGGGCAGTGTAGTCCGTGCTGCAGGGAGAATGGACTGCCATACCCGTTATGTGTCTGTGAGCGCCAGGGAGGGAGAAAAAGGAGAGTGGAAAAGTAAGAGATGTCATCGAGCAGAAACGGGAGCTGGAAGCATGTAAATGTAATAATAACCACTGCAGCCAAAAAGAGTGCCTGACGAGCCCAGTTGTAAGTAAGCCATGAAGACTCGACTGTACACTTTTTTCGTGTTTTCCTCCGAAACAATAAGTTCCGTTGGAGCAGCCTTTCAATGCCTCTCTCTGTCTCTCGCTAGCAAAGTTGACCCAGACAACAAAGTAAAGCTAGTTTTCAGCTACGACGTATTAGCCAGAGGTCCCTTTACGGTTTTATGCCTTTACGGTTCGGAGCCGCGGACCTGTTTTAAATACGCGCGGAATAGTTTTCTATACGAGATCGCTGAAAAAAGTGCAGCCTTACCTAATGGCCACCCTACTGTTACTCATTTTATATTAAGATTTAAAAATCTAGTTGCTATTGGTATGGCGAGTAACCTTCAGTAATAGTAATAAATCACACAGCAATAGTACATTCATGTAGTTGTAAAAAAGCATGATAATATATTGTAGCTTGTTGGGGGAGTAATCCAATATCTAATATTAAGTAATCCAAAGTACTCAGAATACGTTACTCTCATTGAATAACGCAACACGTTGCAAAATACATTTTGGGGCATGTATTCTGTAATCTGTAGTGGAATACATTTTAAAAGTAACCTTCCCAACAGTGTCTAAGAGCCATCCTAGTCAGATGTCCAAACCACCTCAGTTGGCTTATTTTCAATGCAGAGGATCAGGAGATATATTCTGAGCATGTTTAAAGGAGCTTCATATCTTATCTCTAAGGTTGACCCCAAAATTTACCTGGACAAAGTTCATTCCTGATGCTGGTATCCACTATTTTATTATTTTGGTCACTAACCATAGCTTTTGGTCATAGGTTGGGAAAGGTGAAATATAATACCAAAAGCTTTTCCTTTATGACCTCTCTCTTGACCGTGTCAAACTGATAAAGCACTGGCAATAAAGGGAAATACTCAGTCTCATGCTCCCTGCTTTATTAACATGACCTTGATAGTCTTGAAATCCTAGACTTCTTTTTCTGTCTGATAACCAATGCCTTAAAAATAATTCTCATCTTAGTAAACACAGTATTTCTCATCTTAGCCACTTTGTGCTAAGCTGTAAATGGTCCCATGTGAGTTGGTGTTTCATTTCTTGATGTAGCCAACATGACCACATTATCCCCTAAAAACAGAGGAAAAAAAGTCCACCCTACACCTATTTGATGTGGCTTGAAAAGTTCCAAAAATGTATTACCAGTTGGACAATGCCAAGAGGGAGTAGGTCTGGTCTTGCTGCTGGCCATGTAAACCAACCTTTTACTGTACAGAGAGTGCATAGCCAATGGGCACAAAACTACATACTCTCTAACAACCATCCACAAGGCAGCCCAAAGAATGTGTATACCATCTCTAGGTTCATAAATGGCATATAAGCTTCCTGGGAAAACTTCTATATACAATCTGATTGAGGGTGTATTTAATTATACTTAAAAAATAAAATAAAATAACTGCTTTCTGTATAATTTCATCAGTCTCTCAAAATTCCATTATGGCCATGTATTTCTTTTTTTTTACCTCACCTGTTCATAGGACAGTTTACCAGAAATGTTGTGGTTTGTTTAGGTGCAACTTTGCTCTTTTTAGCAAAAAGAGGCTTTCTCCTGGCAACCATTACAAAAAAGCCATACGTATTCAGTCTTTTTCTAATTATACTGTCATGAACATTTAACATGTTAATTAAGGGCTGCAGAGTCTAAGATGTAGCTCTTGTGTTTGTTGCTATTTCTCAGAGAACTGCATGGTCTGACATTGAGGTGAATTTTCTGGGATGTGACTTCCTGGGAAGATTGTGCCATTGTGTGAAATTCCTAGAATCACTGTCCTTATTTATGATTGAGTCCTACTTTTAATTCTATATTTAATGACATTTATCTTTTTTTGACTTACTCTTTGGGTTAAATGGTCAGATTCCATGCTACTAAAGAAGACAGGAAAACTGAACACCTCAATAACAATAACCTGTTTTTTCTTGTAACTCTATATTCATAGTCCTTGTATTAATCTCATAGTAATGATAGTACATTTTATACAATTTCAAGACAAAATAAACAGTTTCTTCCAAGGATGAGTGGCCTTTCTCTTAGAGATAGGGTGAAATGTGCTGTCATTTGAGAGGTGCTCAAAGTAGAGCCGATAGTCCTCCACATCGTATGCAACCAATTGGGGTGGTTCAGGCATCTGACAAGGATGCCTCCTGGGTTGCTCCTGGGTGAATTTTTCTAGGCATGTCCTACTGGGAGGAGGCCCCGGGGTAAACCCAGGACACGCTGGAGAGATTATATCCCACAGCTAGCCTGGGAATACCTCAGTGCTTCCCCAGATAAGCTAGAGAAGGTAGATGGGGAGAGGGAACTCTGGGCTTCTCTGCTTAGGCTGCTGGCCCCACAATCTGGACCTGGATAAGTGGAAGAAGATGAATGGGTGGATTTTTTAAGCTTCACAAATGTATTCATTAAATAAATACTATATGAATCAAATGCATGTAACATCTTCAGCATGTGTAAATCCTCATACTTCTTGATTTTCATTTTTATGCAAGCTACTATATAATAAGGGTGACTATAAATGCATTGTTTTTAATGCTTTAATGTTTCAAATAGGATTGACAGTACATGTACGCCTACTGCTTTTTGGCTTTTCAAGCTAAAAAGCTGAATGACACCGGCACAAAGGCTGACACAGTTGACTAAATCTTTTGTTCCAGAGCAGGATAAAACAAAAACTGCATATTTTACTGACTGTGTCTTAACTGCTGTCAATATTGTCAAAACCTTCAACTTTAACTGTGCACATATTTTTACAGAATTTGCCATTATGAACTCTCTAGTTTAAATTTACAACATAGAATGCTGCAGACTCCATATTTTCTTGTCAAACAAGCTGCTATGTAAAGTGAAGCTCAAATGTAAACAGTACCAGTTGTTCTTGGGAAATGGGTCCTTAAGTTGCTAAAGCCTCTTGATTTTGTCCTCCAATATATCACACTTTAATGTAAGGGTAAAACAAAGTTTTTGAAAGCCTGCACTGATCTTAACGAACTAAATATTGAACCAGTGGTTTCTTGTTACTAAACATATTTTGTCTTCCTTCTTGAAAAGTGTTAGATGACACCTTGTGTGTCCTTGGTTGTCCTCTGATGGATTATTTTTATTTTTTTGCACTAACAGACAATGAGGGCTTTGACAGAGTGGTGTTGTTTGATGACAACTACTGAGACAGAGAATTGTAGTTCTGAAAAACACTGGGCAGTAGCTATTGCTGCTGTAATACAGAGATGCCAGCCACAAGAGGGTTAATAGCTTGACCAATGAGACTCCACAGTCAAATCAAATCAAAATCAAATCAAATCAAATCACTTTTATTGTCACATCACATGTGCAGGTACACTGGTACAGTACATGTGAGTGAAATTCTTGTGTGCGAGCTTCACAAGCAACAGAGTTGTGCAAAATACAATAATGTAAAACAAGCAAAATATAAAAATGGCTAATCTAAAAAGTAATAAATATATGTACAATATGTAAAGGTATATACATTACTGAATGTGTATACTAAATATGTTTTTCTACGTGTGTGTGTTTGAGTGTGTATATAGTATGTATATACTATATACACTAAATATGTTTTTCTACGTGTGTGTGTTTGAGTGTGTATATAGTATGTATATACATGTTTTATACATGTTTTACAAATGAAATAAAGTAAACAATAAAATAAGATATATAAAATATACAGAGGTTGGTATGTGCAAAACAGTGGTATTTATATACAGTATGGAGTGCATAATGTTGAAGTTCCAGTAGTGAGGGTGAGGTGTCTATGAAGTGTTCAGCAGTCTGATGGCCTGATGGAAAAAGCTGTCTCTCAGTCTGCTGGTACGGGACCGGATGCTGCAGAACCTCCTTCCTGATGGAAGTAGTCTGAACAGTTTATGGCTGGGGTGACTGGAGTCCTTGATGATCCTCCCCGCTTTCCTCAGGCACCGCTTCCTGTAGATGTCTTGGAGGGAGGGAAGCTCACCTCCAATTATCCGTTCAGCACACCGCACTACTCTCTGGAGAGCTTTGCGGTTGTGAGCGGTGCTGTTGCCGTACCAGGTGGTGATGCATCCAGTGAGGATGCTCTCAATGGCACAGCGATAGAAGGTCCTGAGGATGCGGGGGCTCATGCCGAATCTTTTCAGTCTCCTGAGAAAGAAGAGGCGCTGCTGCGCCTTCTTCACTGTTTTGTTTATGTGTACTGACCACGTAAGATCCTCAGCCAGATGTACACCAAGGAAGCGGAAGCTGCTCACTCTCTCCACAGCGGCGCCGTTGATGGTGATGGGGGTGTGTACTCCTCTGCACCTCCGGAAGTCCACTATCAACTCCTTTGTCTTTGCGACGTTGAGGGTGAGATGGTTGTCTTGACACCAGTGGGTCAGGGCGCTGAACTCCTCCCTGTAGGCCGTCTCATCACCGTTGGTAATAAGACCCACCACTGTAGTGTCGTCCGCAAACTTCACAATGATGTTGGAGTTTCTAGTGGCCGTGCAGTCGTAGGTGTAGAGTGAGTACAGGAGAGGGCTCAGTACACACCCCTGTGGAGCACCAGTGTTCAGTGTGATGGGGGATGAGGTGGTGCTGCCCAGTCTGACCACTTGGCGTCTGTCAGACAAGAAGTTAAGGATCCAGCTGCCGAGGGAGCTGCTCAGTCCTAGATCCTGCAGTTTCCTGTCCAGCTTCGAGGGAACGATGGTGTTGAATGCTGAGCTGTAATCTACAAACAGCATTCTCACATACGTGTCTCTCTTCTCCAGGTGTGACAGGGCAGCATGGAGTGTCAGGGCTATGGCATCATCAGTGGACCTGTTGTGGCGGTATGCGAACTGTAGAGGGTCCAGTGAGTCGGGTAGTGCAGAGCAGATGAAGTCCCTGACCAGCTTCTCGAAGCATTTGCTCACGATGGGGGTCAGGGCTACGGGTCGCCAGTCGTTCAATGAGGAGATGGTGGAGGATTTGGGTACAGGGACGATGGTGGCCATTTTGAAGCAGGCTGGGACTACAGACAGAGAGAGGGAAAGGTTGAAGATGTGTGTAAACACTCCAGCCAGCTGAGCCGCGCATGACTTGAGGACGCGGCCGGGAATCCCGTCCGGACCAGTAGCTTTGCATGCGTTCACCCTCCTGAAGCACTTCCGCACATCCTCCTCAGACACAGTGTGCGCACTGACGTCATCCGCGGTGCGCACACTGTCCGGTCTCGTGGTGTTCGCTGTGTCGAATCTAGCGTAGAATACGTTTAGATCCTCACACAGAGAGGCCGTGGTCTGCGGTGTGCTGGTTTTCCCTCTAAAGTCTGTGATCGTGTTTAGTCCCTGCCACATACTCCGAGGGTTGTCAAAATGTTGCTCCACCTTGTCCCTGTACTCACGTTTGGCTGCTTTGATCGTCTTCCGGAGTTGGTAATGTGCGTGTTTGTAGTCCGATGTGTTCGTGGAGGCAAAAGCGGTGCTCCGTGCCGCCAGTGCTGTGCGAACATCTCCGTTAATCCAGGGTTTTTGATTTGGGAAGGATTTAACTGTTCTGGATGGGACGACATCTTATCATTTTCTGATAAATCCGCAGACTGAGTCTGTGTACTCATCAATGTCATTAGCAGCCACGTGAAACAATTCCCAGTCCGCGTGATCAAAACAGTCCCGCAGCGTAGACTCCGATTGGTCCGACCAACGGTGCACCGCCCTCAGGGTTGGAGCTTCCTGTTTCAGCTTCTGCCTGTAGGCGGGCAGGAGCAGGATGGAGCGGTGATCTGATTGGCCGAATGGGGCGCGGGGGAGGGCTTTGTATGCATCCCGGAAAGAGGTGTAGCAGTGGTCAAGAAGCCGGTCTCCACGAGTGCTGAAATGGATGTGTTGCTGTAGTTTTTGTGAGACTTTCTTCAGGTTACCCTTATTAAAGTCCCCGGTCGTGATAAACGCCGCCTCTGGGTGTGCGGTTTCCTCACTGCTGATCGCGCTGTACAGTTCCCTGAGTGCTCGGTCAGTGTCGGCTTGTGGGGGAATGTAAACAGCCGTAATAATCACTGCTGTGAATTCCCTCGGTAGCCAGAATGGCCGGCACTTAATCATCAGGTACTCCAGGTCCGGTGAGCAGAAAGATTTGACCGGGTGCACGTTCGCATAATCACACCAGCTGTTGTTGATCATGAAACACACACCACCGCCTCTGCTTTTCCCAGTAAGATCCTGTGACCTGTCCGCGCGGTGCACAGAGAACCCCGGTAGTTGTATTGCGGAGTCCGGTACCTTGTCCGATAGCCAGGTTTCTGTGAGGCAGATCACGCAGCAGTCCCGCATCTCTCGCTGGAATGAGATCCGTGCCCGAAGCTCGCACAGCTTGTTCTCCAGAGACTGCACATTAGCCAGTAATAAACTGGGTAACGGTGGTCTGTTAGTGCGCCGTCTCAGTCGAACCAGAACGCCAGATCTTCTCCCTCTGCGTCGGCGTTTGCGGCCTCCACGGGCCCAGAACAAAGGTGTCTCAGGTGAGATGAATGGGGGGTCTGCAAACGGAGGGTCCGTGTTGCAAAACTTGAACTCCGGAAAGTGATGAGAAAGTCCATCTTTTATGTCCAGTAAGGTTTGTCGGTCGTACACAAGGAGACATGTGCTACTCTTGAAAAAATAAAGAAAAAGTAAAATTAAACACAAAAAACAGCTGTTGCTTGGGGGAGCTCGCGACGAGGCTGCCATACTCGGCGCCATCTTAAATTAGCTTTCATAAGAACTGATCTAAATCTTTGTGAGTAAGATTCATCAAGGCTCTGGCAACATTCCTCAGAGATATTTTGGGAACTTATTGTCATGTTTAAGAAACCAATTTGAGAGATTATGTGAATTGGTTTTGGCCTCATTTTATTGTTCTTAGCCGACACTCAATATGATCTCCGGCTGTTGACAGAAGTGATAGAAAGAGCATAGAAAGAAAAGTGATTGAGCAAATGAATAAGGCGAGTTGTGAAAAGAGCTTAGAGTGCTAAGATACAGTAGAAAAGCTTTATATAAGAACCAGTGCATTTACCATTTCCTCTGACATTAGACATGAATACAGCATTTTTGCCAACAAAATTGACACTCAGTAGATAGCTTATCTTGTTTGGAAATACTCAGAGTAGCAACCAACATTAAGAGACACTTAAAATAAACTGTTTTCTCCATTCTAATGCTTGGTTTGAACTACACCAGAACTTGACCATGTCACATGTATAAATCCATAAACTGCCTTAGCTGATTAAATATTTGCATTAACAGTGTCTACAGTAGCACTTTTGTCAGCACGTGGAGAATACATTCATAATTTGCATAGTGTAACTGACAAAATCTTGATCTTATTAAGCTAGGCATCTCTTATATAATGCTATTCATAAATCAAGGCATTTGAAATATTTAAAGTCATATGTGTGTATACGTGTGTGTGTGTGTGTGTGTGTGTGTGTGTGTGTGTGTGTGTGTGTGTGTGTGTGTGTGTTGTGTGTGTGTTGTGTGTGTGGCACGGTGCAAGAGTGTGTGGTGTGAAACAAAAGAAATGGTGCTCAGGGCCATGGAGATGTGGTTGGTGTCTGTGTGGAGGTGAGTAGACAAAGCATCCCAGACCTCAGGGGGAAACTTTGAATTCCCTGAGTCTCTGAGACTTAGCTGTGGCTTACTTTCCTCTAACACCAGCAGTGACTTTTGGAAGTCGGTATGTGTGTGTCTGTGTGTGTAATAGTGAATCCAAATCTACTATCAGGTCAAGGTTCAGTGCTGCATCTTTGTCGAGGTCTATGTGTGTTGTGATGGGTGGACAGGGAGTTGTCAGTGTGATTCAATAAAAGGGACTCCATTCCATTTTATTTCCTTTTAATTACACGCCGCAGCAATTTAACAACTGTAACTGTGTAACTATGTACTTGAATAAAGCTATCTTGCTTTAACCCTGACCAGCGGTCAGGCATAGAAAAACAGATCTCTTTGATCTTTCCTTAGTTTGCTAAGTTGGGTTTTCCACTTTGGTGGTTCAGGGCATAGTGAGGAGAATGATTATGTGTCTGATCTATTTAATCATCAGGTGACAAACAGGTCCCTAACTACAGGAGAATGTTCTTACAGCATGTGAGGTCCATAGGAAGACTTCATGTGGAGGTGTGAAAAAGCATCTTCCACTGCACCTACCTATGAACAACAATATGCAATGAAAAAGCAAAGCAAGCAAACTTTGTGTCAATCTGGTCCTCCTTCCAATTCTGTTAAGAAGCACAGCAACTCCTCCCGTTTTCTTGTCCATTGTTCTTCAGTTGATGAATTCTCCTACAGTCCCTCATTGTTTGTGTTTAGCTGTGTCTCACATCGTCACTCCCCACTAAAACCATTTATCCACTATAAAAAAAGCAGTCAGCATTGCTGTGTTGTTCTGTCCATTTCACTGGGTAGTCATGAACCTGAACTTTTAAAGGGTGTTTTTGATATCATGATTATTTTTTATTTATTTACTTTTACTCTGGTTTGAATTAGTTGATGAGTTTGTAAACTTGTAGCTTTTACCTGTGGTTTGGGGTTTATTTTACACAGAAAAAACTCAGAGCAATCTCCAAGTCAACCAAAATGCGCCAAAACACACCATATGACAACATTTTGTCCACTTATTGGTCAGATGTGTCTGGGATGGGATCAAAAAAGGTAAACACACACCTAGGTTACCCTCAATGCAAAACTAACACTGGTGATGGTTGAGAAGGCCTCTACAGATTACTGTAGAGGCGTATTCTTAAAAGTATTCTTAGTTGGTTGAGGTCAGGACTCTGTGCAGGCCAGTCAGGTTCTCTCACTCCAGACTCACTCATCCATGTTTTTATGGACCTTGGTTTGTTCACTGGTGAGCAGTCATGTTGAAACACGAAGAGGTCATCCCCAAACTGTTCCGACAAAGTTGGTAACTTGAAATTGTCCAAAATGTTTAGTATGCTGAGCCTTAAGAGTTCCTTTCACTGAAACTAAAGAGCTTAGCCCAACTCCTGAAACTTAACCACACCTTAATCGTCCTCTCCACCAAACTTCCCACTTGGCACAACTCAGTCATATAATTCCCGTTCTCCTAGTAACGGCCAAACACAGACTCATCCTTTGGATTGCCAAACAGAAAAGTGTGACTCGTCACTCCTGAGAAGAAAGTGTCTCTGCTTAACACCACTGTGTTCAATGTATTCGTCACTTGGTCATTAAAGGCTTGGCTGCATCTGCTCAGCCATGAAAACATATTAGTTGAAGTCCAGAGCGGACCTGAAGGCCACATGAAGTTTTGAGGTCTGTAGCAATTGACTCTGCAGAAAGTTGGCAACCTCTGGGCACTCTGCACTCTTTTGACCCTACTCTTTGATTTTATGTGGCCTACCACTTTTTGTCTGAGTTGCTGTTGTTCCCACTCACTTCCACTTTGTTATAATACCATTGGATTTGGATTTGGATGTGTAAGTGAATACTTTTGGCAATATAGTGTATCATAAAAATTTTTCCATGGAAGTTATATCTTAACATGGTAGACTTCATCATGTCATTTAAATGAGTTGAAAGTTATGTTAATTGTTTTGAGTCATTTCCATCTGTTACATTTTTAAGCTACTGTTAAGACAGTACTATGCTACCTTAACCTGATCCTCTTACAGTGGAACACGTAAAGGCAGGAAGGGATAAAAAGGACAGTACTAAGAAGGATGAGATGAGAAACGGAAGGTGAAAGCAAGAAAGTGTAAAAGCAGACAAACAATCAGAGTCTGTGACAGGGCAAGACAGAAAGACTCGGATACTTCTCTGCTCATCAGTGAAGGTCAACAGCCCGCTGTCCCCGCAAAGAGCCAAACTCACTACTGGTTCTCTCTGCACTTGTTTCTCCACATGAGTTTGGCTGAGTCTCTCTCTCTGTTTTGATGTTCTACAAAGACAAAAAAACACAAACCAAAATAAAACACAGGTGGCTGAAACCAAACGGCTCTAACTTCTGAAAAGAGTGTGTTGAAAGTGAACTGAGTTTGTTGAAGTCCCTTGATGGGCATTTGTTAAATGTCAGTGCTATAGCCAAGCCTGCTGGTGTAGGTATGTGACTGTTTGTGTGTGTGTCTGACAAAGAGAGACAAAGCAAAATGGAGAACACCAGCTCTGTTCAGTGTAGCTGCTACAGTAGCAGTTCTTTGTTCTTCTTTTTGACATGGAATGTGAAGCCATGCATAAATAATTTGTCTAAAGACAGAGAGAGTACAAGATAAAAAAAAATAAAAAATCAAGATTTATTCAGATTTGAGAGTAGATATGACAAGAAAGTTATTTGAATTTGTGGTGCTGCTTTGCTGCTTCTGCATTTTGACTGCTGCTTCCAAAATAATGAATTGCACTGTCTGCCCCCTGGGTTGTTGTAATTGGAAACTTTGGGGGGTTGTCAGTGTTCATCATGTGAAATTTATTTATTGCATTTTCCCAGTAAGAAAACATTAAAAGAAGATACCAGATCATTACAACTTGGGTTCTATTTTTTATGATGACTGTTGTATCCATGGTTTAATCAATAATCCAAAACAATGACTACAGAGTGAGGAGCTGCAACAAATGACCATATATGATTAACACAAACCTTTCTGGCTTTCTTTGCATTAGAATAAACCTAGAGATGTGAGGCTTTACAGTAGTAATTATGAACTTTCATTGTTCAGGCTTTCAGCTTCGGGCTCTGCGTGTAGGTTCACACGACAAAATGGAATTTGACATATCAGTTCATTATTCTTTTGCATAATATTGAGTCCCACCTACATAAGTCTGAGACTTCATCGGAGAAATGAGTAATGGAGATCTATAAAGAATATGAAAAGTACAAAGCATCCTTGGGCTACGCTAATGCCACAAAGAAGTCAAGAGAGTGATAATGGCAGAAACTGTTAACCATGTGAATTCACATTTAAATATATCTAATAATCCCCAAAAGTTGACTCTGTTCATCTGGATGTAGCGTTTTCAGTGGGAGAACGTTTCGTCACACATCCAAGTGACTTCTTCAATCTCAGCTGCAGAGAAGTTAACCATTGCTTTTATTTTGATATTTTGATATTTTATATAGACAGTGTTGGGGAGTAACGGAATACATGTACCGCCGTTACATATTTAAAATACAAAATATGAGTAACTGTATTCCGTTACAGTTACCGTTTAAAAAGGTGGTATTTAGAATACAGTTACTTTGTTGAAATAAATGGATTACACGGCGGTATTTTCCTGTTTCATATTGTCGTGGGTCAGGACTGTTTGGGTTTTGTTTGACAGCTATGTTCTGTTGTTCCAGGGGGCAGCGTTACGGTTGCCATGGTTACAGGGTGACGCGCTCTCTCTGCGACTGTGTGTTTCCTGGGTGAGAGAGCGCCTTTTTGTTGTTGTTGTTGTGCTAAGCTAATAGGCAGAATGCTACAGGCATAGCCCTAAAGAATGTATCCTCATGGGCAGTGTAGTCCATGCTGCAGGGAGAATGGACTGCCATACCCGTTATGTGTCTGTGAGCGCGAGGAGGGAGAAAAAGGAGAGTGGAAAACTACGAGTTGTCATCGAGCAGAAACGGGAGCTGGAAGCATGTAAATATAATAATAACCACTGCAGCCAAGAAGAGTGCCTGACGAGCCCAGTTGTAAGTTAGCTATTAAGACTCGACTGTACACTGTGTTCGTGTTTTCCTCCAAAACAGTAAGTTTCGTTGGAGCAGCCTTTCAACGCCTCTCTCTGTCTCTCGCTAGCAAAGTTGACCCAGACCACAAAGTAAAGCTATTTTTCGGCTACGAGCCCGACACGGAACCTGACGTATTAGCCAGAGGTCCCTTTACTATGGTTCGGAGCCGCGGACCTTCAGTAATAGTAATAAATCACATTCATGCTTGTAAACAGCATGATAATATATTGTGGGCGTCTATTGTCTTGTGTAGTCTGGAAGATGAGTGGATGATGGGGTGGGTGCAGTTTTCTCTGTGGTGGGGTCGGGTGAATTGTCCCGGGCTCTGTGGGGCCGGGGGGCGCTGCTGCACTGGGCCCCGGTCCGGATGGGCCTGGGCCCCCTTTCCCTGGCGGGTTGCACAGCATGGGGGTGCCTACTGGGGTCAGCGGGGGAGCTGGCCCCAGGGAGGGGTCACTTGCCCCTCCCTTCCTTCCCTCCCCATCTCCAACGGCCTCCCTCTTCCCGCTCCACCACAATCACCCACACATGCAGGGCCTTGGGGTAGGGGTGTGTCACCAGGGTGCAGAGGAGACATCCCCCCCCTCTGTCCCCTTCTGGCTGCCTCGGCCTCAATTTTATCCCACAACTTAGACATTCACATTACTCACACTCTCATTACACATACATATAGGATCTTGGAGGTGGGCACGCTACACGGATTCCAAACTACCATCAGGGTGTACACCTCACCCCTGGCGTCGTTGCCCACCTCTCAATTTTAAATACATGTAGACATTGAGGGCTAGCAGGAGGGGCTATATGCTTACCTGCTGCTCTGGCAGGTGGCTCCATGCCCTCCTGGGTTTTAAATGCACCTTAGAACACACATACATCAACAGTACATATGAGCGGGTGGAGGGAGGTTTGGAGTCTTCCTACACCCCCGTTCTCTGCGGCCTGCTGGAGCAGGGGGGCTAGGAGGAGGAGTTGGCCGTCCGACTGGGGTCTGGTGTATGGGGCCTCCCTGCTGCTGCGGAGTCGGGGCGGTCTGCTTCTCCCCACCGCAGGGAAAAGGGTTACACCACCTGAGTCTGGGTGCAGTTTCCCCCTCCAGGGGCAAGGGTACCTAGACTCGGGGCTTAGAGTACGCTTGGGGAGTGTGATTGTGTGTACAGCGTCTCTCTATGTCTGTCTCCACGTTGGGTGAGTGTTGAGCAATTGTATATGAGAGCATGAGGGTGGGAATAGATGTTTGTATCTGTGTGTGCCTGTTTGTCTGTGTCTATATGTCAGGTTGGGTATCAGACGCCACCTCTCTGAGGACATCTCAGGCCCTCCAAGGTTTGGAGGCCCATCTCCCCCCACCACTTCCCCTGCCGGTGGCGGACGCCCTCAGACATCGGTGCATTGGTGGTTCTCTGTCTCCGGGGGTGGGCGCCCAGGTACCCACCGGCTCACTCCTTGGCGGATGCTTATTGGGGCCTGGAGCCTGGGGCTCGCTCGGGCCACTTTGGGGATGGGGTGCCCTCGGCCTCACGGCCCGGGGCTCGGCCACTCAGGCACAGCTGGCTGCCGGCGGAGCTCACGGGCACGTCACTGCAACCCCCCCTGGCTTCTGCTCCGCGGCTGCTGAGTGACCCCTCATCTGGGACTCTCCTCAGCTCTTTCTGGGATAGTGGCGCGGCTGCCCCTCTGTTGGTCTTCCTTGGTCTCTTGTGTTCTGGGGGCCTCTGGATGTCTGGAGTCTTGATCTCCTCCATACCTGCTTCATGCCCTGGAGGTCGGGGCAGTGGCCCCCCACACCCTCTAGCAGATCATTACATGAAGGAACCTTTTAAAAACAAGCGCGTTCATGCTCACAGGTGTACACACGGGTGATCACACACACAAATTACACCCTTTTTGGCTCCTACCTCAAAGCACACTGTGCGCTGTCGATCTCACGTGCTGCACAATAATGTTTAATATTTAGTATTTACTGTCATATTCTCATATATCATTGTGATCTTGTTTATTACTCTCGTTTTCTTCTGCTTGCTTTCTTTTTTCTTTCTCAACAGGTGATCCAGGTGATCGATATATGTATTTTTTGTCTGCTTATTCTGTTGGTTTTTGTTTTTTGCCCTTTTTCCCCGTCCCTCTTCTCAGGTTTTTTTTCTTTCCCTCTTTCTTTCTCCACATTCTCTCCTCCAGTCAAGTCTGTCCCATATTCAGCAAGTGAAAATAAAATAAACAATAAAGTTGAATCAAATGGACCATTACGGCAAGGCTGGGATGGTCCATTTGGTAAAGTAAATCCGTTGGGCATCTTTCTTCGCCTTTAGACAATAATTCTGATGGCAAAAGAACCAAACGGGACAGGTTAAAAAAAAAAAAAAAAAAAAAAAAACTAAGTGGCCTGAGGCCTATGCAGTCCCTGACCAGAGTGCTGTTACCACCACTGAGCATCTGGTCAACGAGATGTTCTGCCGGTTCGGGGTACCAGAGGAACTGCAC
This sequence comes from Pelmatolapia mariae, assembly GCF_036321145.2. NCBI lineage: Eukaryota > Metazoa > Chordata > Actinopteri > Cichliformes > Cichlidae > Pelmatolapia > Pelmatolapia mariae. Next base: position 31,040,658 of record NC_086233.1, read on the forward strand.
AGCGACCAGGGCCAGAATTTTGAGGCTGCGGTGTTCAAGGAGGTCTGTCAGCGGCTGGGTATCAGGAAGAGCCGGACGACGCCACTGCACCCCCAAAGCGATGGGTTGGTGGAACGCTTCAACCACACCCTGGCCACCCAGCTTGCTATCCTGACCTCCCGCCAGCAGCGTGACTGGGATCAATTCCTTCCCCTGGTCCTAATGGCCTACCGTTCTGCAGTCCAGGAATCTACTAAGTGCACTCCAGCGGCCCTGATGTTCGGTCATGAGCTTCGTACCCCAGTGGACTTGGTGTTTGGACCCCCCCCCCCACCTCCACAACCTCCTGGCCCGGCTACGGGAGGTGCACCAGTTGACCAGGCAGGCTCTCCGAGATGCAGGCTCCCGGCAGAAGCGAGCATATGATACCCGCTGCAAGGGGGAAGGACTCTCGCCAGGTCAGCATGTGTGGGTCTACAGCCCGGAGAGGAAGAAAGGGCTTTCCCCCAAACTGATGAGCCAGTGGGTTGGACCCTGCACTGTTCTCGAGAGGCTGTCAGACGTGGTCTACAGGGTGCGGCTGGTCAAACGGAACAGGGTGGCCATACTCCATCATGACCGCCTGGCACCCTATCAGCCCTTGAGTCCACCCAGGGAGGAGCCAGGGTCCCAGCTCCAACTGCAGGCCCCCCAACCTGGCCTCAGAGACGGCTGGGGGACCCACGGAATGTCCTCAACGACGCCATCGCCTTCCCCAACACCTCAGAGACTTTGCTATGGACACGCCGGTTGCTGGGGACAGCTAACCACTCAGGTGGGGGCTGTGTGGCGTGTTGGGGGAGCAGCTAGTTCTCTCCCATCATGCCTTGGGACATGTGCTGCTGTTTAGATGTTCTCGTTTTATTGTTTATGGTTACGTTACTTTTAACTGTTATCTTGAATGTTGTGTTTACGCTGTGGTGCAGAGTCACTGACAGTTGTTGTTTTGTAGAGAGAGTGCTGTACCATGAGTGAGTTCTGTTGTGCTGTTGTTGACCCCTGAGGCACATTGTAGCACCGGCAAGTGTTTTAATAAAGAGCTCCCCCTACCAGTTTGGGGTTGAACAGCAAGCTCAATCTCTCTGTGAGCTTCTTTGTTAAGATTCCTCTGCATTCCACAATATTAAGTAATCCAAAGTATTCAGAATACGTAACTCTCATTGAGTAACGTAATGTAATACGTTACAAAATACATTTTGGGGCATGTATTCTGTAATCTGTAGTGGAATACATTTTAAAAGTAACCTTCCCAACACTGTATATAGATAAGAACAGAACATTTTCTAAAACTGCTTTTAACGGTTAGGGCCATTCCCTTTGCAGTATCATACAAAACAAATTATTATGGTAATATTATGGCAGAAACAGAGTTGTGTATTAAACTACTTTTTTTTACCAGAATATATTGGTAACATTTTTTTAAGAGTCACATACAAAAAATATTTTTTAGAACACATTAGTAATACACCTACAAATATATTATCACAGCAGTCAGGTGGTATCATGCTATAACTCGGCATTCATTGTGCCATCTGTCAGCAGTTGTACCCATCTTACAACAAACCTGGCCAGGATACACTACTTAGACATAACAGTGAAATATAACAACAAATACATACTCAATGAGATGGTATTGACAGCCAGATATGGTGCAGGTAGAATTGCAGTACAGTACAGAGAGTGGAAAGTTTTGTTTTTACGCCTCTAAAGAATCTCAACACATGACAAAGAGATACAAGGAAAATGTTGAGTACATATCGAGATAAAGTGTGTTGTGGAATATTGTCCTTATAATCTAATGTCTGCATTAGTTGCCCATACAGCTCTTTCACCACAAGAGATGGGGGTAAATTCAAAATTCTATTACAATTCTCATTTCACGATATGTGGATTCAGAAGAAGCTGAACTAAACTAAAACTCAATTAAAAAAAAAAAACTTCCTTAAGATCAAATGAAAAATGACATGTGAAAATCTCACACACTTTTGCATTTGGCACACAAAATAGACAAAGTCATGAAGAGATTCCCATACGAACATGCAACATGTTAATAACTTGTTACTGCAGCAACATGCAATTTTAGATGTCCTCCTAGAGGAGGTGTTTCCTCTACCAGGTCCTACCAGGAAAAGGAAAAGGCAATCCCAGCACATGCTGGAGAGATTGCATCTCTCAGCTGGCTTGGTATTGACTTGGTGACCCCCGAAAGACCTGAAGGAGGTGGCAAAGGAGAGGGAGGTCTAGGTGTCTCTGCTTAGACTGCTGCCCCTTTTGAATTAATAAGCAACAAAAATGGAATGGAATTGAAAACTGATGGATGGATGGGTCATTTTATGTTTTTACTTTCTTTTACAGACAGACTGCATAAATGAAGTATCAATGTAAGGGTCCCCATGTTTATGTCTCTTTCTCCCTTCTGTTTCTCTTTGTATATGTATGTTTCTGCGTGTGTCTGTCTCAGCATAGGTAAGGTCTGTTACTGGCTCCTGCAGTTCTTTGGCTGGTGCACCTGTCTGAATTCCACTTATGAATCTCTCACATACTGAATTTAATCAGCAGCTCTTTCACCCACTCTTTGCCAGAGAGATCAGCTCATCACAGTAGTAGTATTGGTCAGGCTCCTTAGTGGAAACCTAATTCTTTGTATCATTTGCTTTCTCCTCATGTCTAGCTATGACTCTCCTTTGCTTTGCTTTAGATTTCTTCCTCATGTGTCAGAAAGCATTCTTGTTTTAGGTTGTGAATGCCTGCCTATTTTCAAATAACTAAACTGCAGAGCTATGCAATATTAATTTAATTAACTGCTTTGCACTGATTCCCAGTGTTCATGTCCTGCATCAGAGACTCACAGTTTTGGTTAAACATAACAGAAAATTTAAGTATTTACACTCAGAATGTCATATGAAATACACAAAAGTTACTTATTAACTTAAGGTTAATTGTTGCCTTTTAACTTAAAATATCCTTTTTAAAATAAAAATTGACATATGCCAATCACAAATATTGTTAATATTTACTGCTGGAAAAAACATTGATTGCCAGGGCTTACAGTAAATGTGTTTCTGAGTCATTTCAGAAAATGTTCCAGTAACAGATAGTGAAAAAGAAAATGTAAATTACTTATTGATTATTCAACCACCTAATGCAAATGGAAACTAAAAAAATAAAATACATCCTTCACAAGCAAAAGAACAGTGCTTTAAGTTATAGTTTGGCCAAAAATGTAAAATTAAGTTCTTCTTTACATTATTGTTTTTTTGTTATTCACTTGCAATGCAGGTGCTTAGTTTAATGTAACCAAACTAAGAAATTGCAAAAGATTCATGTAGGACCAATTCATAATAGATCTCAAAATACTTCATACTATAGGTAGAAATAGGTAATGGTCCAGTGATTCCCTATGAGCATGCATATATAGTGACAGATTGGAAAACAAAAAAGAAAAAAAACCCTTTAACAGCCATCTGACACTGTCAGCTGGGACAGGGAGGAGTGGTGGGAATCGAAAATATAATAATGCAGAAAGTTGCTTGGGCCAGTTACATGAAGACCAGTCATGCAGCTCCAGGAACATGCAGATAGGTAGAAAGTGAGACTCCCAGAAAGACCAAATCACAAATTAAGGGACCGTGAAGACATAAACAGACATGCAATAGTGGGAAATAAATGCATGGGATAAAAAGCCAAAAGAATAGATGAAAGATTCTCTGTGCATAATGAAAGAGCCCACAACAGCATTTAGCCTTTAGAGGCAGAACATGGTGATGGTTCAGCAACACCTCATCCAGACGGGTGCTTTAAGCTTTAACATAAAAGTAGATAGGGTGAAGACTATAACTGCCTTGAGAGTTTTCAGTAAATATCTTCCACCCAGTGGGTGAAATAAGTGTATATTTCACCTAGTGAGATGCCTGAAATGTCTGTCCCTGAAGTACACAGCACTTTTTGGACCTTTCATTTTTACAAATGTATGTTGGGTCCCTGTGCTCTTAGAGTTCTTTGTGTGGTGTGGTTGCAGATGGAAAGCAGCTCTCTTTTGCGTCTGTGCATGTGTGTGGTGTGGTCTCAAGCTGAGAAGAACCTTGCCTCAGTTGGGAACAAATGACAGGATATGGTTTAGTGAGCCTATCTGTAAACAGATGAAAGAAACCAGACTAGTAAAAATCCACACAGAAATTAGAACCTTGAGACCTTGCCAGACCTCCCACAGAGATTTCACTCTAGCGTCAGATGGTCAGTTGATGGTCACCGGGTTTAACTCTGCATCCTTTCAGCAGTAATGAGTCACCACAGAAATGTGAATGCCACCACTCCTCCAAAATATGTGAAATGAAAGAAATCATTACAAACCAAATTTGGGACCTGCACCAAACAATACTGAGGAAATCTGGTTCAGACAAAAACAACTGAATTACCCTCATTCACTGCTGTTACTGCCTAAATCACGAAATGACAAAGTCACCAAATAGAAAGCTGAATCAATATTCCAGCAGATTTTTGTTGTCAACATAATGTCTTGACAATATAATGCAAATACTTGTTCAAAGGAGGTTCCTATTATAACTGCCAACTGCATCATTTGTGGCATAGACACACAAATATTTATCTCTCTGCAGCACTTGTTTCCACTCTCTTTTCCTCATACAAAAACAACACAATCACCCCATTTGATCCCGCTGAAACATCACCATGACAAAACAGAATTAAATGCCACAAATATAGAATTTCTGTCCCATTTCTTGCAGAAGCAACGAGAAGAAAGCCATTATTTTGTAGTGAACATTTCCATTTGCTCATTGGCACATATAACCATTCCATCAACTTATTACACAGAATAGTAAATCAATCATTCCTGTCCAATGGAAACTGTGAAAACTGCCACGCTCTTATGGAATAAAACAAAGAAAAAAGACAGCAAAGAATAAAACAAACAAAAACACCATTAAACAGTGATGTCTCTATGGCGTATTTGAATACAGCATGCAGATGCTAATGATATTTGGGTTCGGCATAATATAAACATATTAAGACTCCTTATACTGTTAGCAAAAAGCTTTACAACATGGCACTTTGCTACAGTGCAGCTCTTAATAATCAAGATGTTCTAAAACACTTTTTATACCTGTCAAATGTCACTTTATGCTTAGTGTGTTTGCATTTCATAGACTTAATATGAAAGGCTTAAGCTAGTTTCTGCTTTGCAAAAAAAAGTGAAGTTTTGCATTCTAATCCAGTTTCACCAACAAATTGCTAATAGACTGTCATTCTTGTCTTTCTCACAACACTGATGAATAAATTTTTATAATACTTTTATAATAATAATAAGAAGAACAACAATAGTAATATTTAAACGTATACATTTTTACCACAACAACATTTTTGCACACGGTTATTAGTGAAGTTATCAAAAGTCATGTAAAATATGGAGAAAAGTACTGGGCCTACAGGAGCTGCTTAGCCACGAAAACTTGCCATGAAGCCATGAAGCTCCCAGTGCACAGTGTTTGTGCTGATGTTAATGCTAGGGGAGGATGGGAAATAACTATGCGCTTACTGAGTCAGCAGAGTGTTGGTGACTTTTGTGCACTATGAGCCTCAGCTCACCCACTTTATGTGCTTAGACACTTTATGGCAGAATTGTTTTGCTTTTTTCCACTTGTGGAATAAAGAACTAGGAAATGGAATCATGGAATATGGAATAATTATTTTACAGACTGCATGACTAGTTGCCCTGACAATGGAACTAAAAATGCCAGAAAAATGCCAGAATTTAAAAAAACAAAATCTGTTGGTTTCATTACGTGGTGACCTCCAGCTTGCACTGGGGTGATTTGCAGCCGAATGTGACCTCCAAGTCCGAGGCCCTGGTCCTCAGCAGGAAAAAATTGGAGTGTGTATTTCGAGTTCGGGACAAGGTGCTCCCCCAAGTGGAGGAGTAGAAGTATTTTAGGGTCTTGTTCACAAGTGAGGATTCAGGAGAGCAGCTGCAGTGATGCAGATTAGTGATGTGTCGGTCGCGAACGAAACGGCTCTTATAGCCGACTCTTTGAAGTGAACCACGCGAGCCGGCTCCTTATTGGGAGCCGTGGGGTTTTTTTTCTTTCTCTCACCCTCTCTCCTGCACTTTTTTTTTTTGCTTCACTCCGCACGCGAGCCTTGTGCTTTGCACTGGGAAGAGGGGGGAGGGGCAGTAGTTACACTCTCAGTGGCACAGGAACAGAGCGGGAGGGAAAGAGAGAGAAAGAGAGCCAGGGACAACAACGTCACATTAGAAAGGTATAGTAATCATCCACAACTATTTTCAGTTGCGGATGATTAAGGATTCAGAAAGTTTATTCATGCAGGCCCATATGACAGAGAATGTGCATCTTCTTTTTGTTTTCATTTTTTAATTTATATTTAATTGTGTTGTGGTTTGCAGTGTTTTGTGTTGTTTCACTTTAAATTTGTTTAAAAGGAAAACACTAAAAATTTAAATAGTTACAAGTTGAAATGTAAATAGTTGGTTTTTGTATTATATGATTTATTTATTACATTTTATGTGGAGTGAATAAATAAAAGTATATTTACGGTGGCCCCTAGAGACAAAGCACGTACAAACCCCGAAGCACGTACAAACTCCAAAACACGTAAAAACTCAGAAGCACGTACAAACTCCAAAACACGTAAAAACTCAGAAGCACGTACAAACTCCAAAACACGTACAAAAGACAACAGAAGTGCTCCAGGATGCTAGGCGCAGTGTTGAGCTTTTGTTACCTAGTGGCTACACAAGCCAGGAAGTACCAACGACCGGATTTGGTGTGTGGTAGTAACAGGTAAATGAACATTTTTTTTAAATTATTTGAATATATATGAGGGCTTGTGTATAAATGCACAAACAATACATATATGCTTTCAATTGTGTAATTTAAGTGATCTAGGTAGCTCTGTTTTGGAAGTTCAGTTAACGCTAGAAATGTGTTTGGAGTTTGTACGTGCTTTGGAGTTTGTACGTGTTTTCTAATTTGTACGTGCTTTGTCTCTAGGGGCCACGGTATATATTTATATATATGAACAAATATATATATAAAAAATATATATATATATTTTTTTTTACATTAGTAATTCCTTTTGTGCATAATTTTATATTGTTGTTAATAATAAATTAATTAAAGCAACAAAACAACCTGAAGAGCCAGTTGGGAGCCGAAAGAGCCGGCTCTTTTTAGTGAGCCGAGCCGAAAGAGCCGGTTCTCTAAAAAGAGCTGGAAATCCCATCACTAATGCAGATGTTGTACTGGTCTGATGTAGCGAAGAGAGAGCTGAGCATAAAAGTGAAGTTCTAGATTCACTGGTCTCTACCCTCACCCTATGGTCACGAACTTTGGTTAGTGACCAAAAGAGATCATGGATAAGCAAAACAACATGCATAGAAGATCTTTAAAAAAAAGTTTCTGCAGTAACTTTGTTATATGGGTTGCTGGCTGATCCAGGTGAGCTTTAGTGGCTCAAGTCAAAGATCAAAAGCTGTGACCCAGTGATATTGTTCTTAAGTGTATGTTACGGAAATTTGGCAAAATGGAAAAATTTTAGTCCTAGATTAACAACATAAACTGCATCCATATTATGTATATAGATATAAAGATATTAGAGCTGTTCTATCCAAGCAACTGGGTGTTAAGACTGCTGCCAAGGCTCCAAGAAAGAAAAAAACAAAACTGTTGTTATTGCTGTTAACCCTTTGACTGAGTGGTGTGCTTGCCTTAATTCTGCTACTTCTTTACTTCTGTTCAGTGATGTGGACCATGTATGATCTAAATTACCGGAACTGAAATGATTCAGCAATAAGATTTCAGCATTATCACAGACTGGAGATAAGCATTGAACAAGATTGTTGTCTAATATTTACCATATATGAATACATTATTTGTGAAGGGATTTTACAGTCGTTGACCTTGTCATTAAAAGGAGGAGAGGCTCAGAGAGGAGGGGAGATAATGACAGTCTGTCTCAAAGCTCAGAAACAGTAATTGTTCTGGCAAGAAGTGCTGGCAAGTGATGAACCAGAGGGGGCTAAAGCAGTAAGGAAATGAAACACCTAAAAGAGATTTAAACTAAAATACACATTCACTGTGCTTTTGAGTATCTATTTTTAACCATTTAGATATGGTGGAAAAGGTAACAAAATAGAGAACCTTAAAAGGATTTTTGATATCCGACGTCTTCAAGCACTTACTCACATTTCTCTATAGCCACCATTATGAAATACTCAAAATATCATTTCAGTGATTGTGGTGGGTGTGGATATGTCCAACAAAAATTACTTGAAGTAAATATTCAGAGGATTGATGGAGGACAAAATTAACATAGAAACAAAACAAAAGCAAATCTTCGATATTTGCTTTGCAGCGCTGCCAAAAACTGCTGGTTAAAAAAATACTGTAGTAATAGTTAGGGTAAGGAGTTTCATAGGTTCCTTACTGAATTTGTGTAGTACAGATTTAGGAGTACAGATTTACATGTTTATTGTTTAGGTTTGTTTGGGTCATTTATTTAACATAAAATTAAAAAAAAGTTGAAGTACTGCATGAGAATCATGGCAATTGCTTGTACAGTATCTTTTTTTAACATTTGAAAAAAATAAGGGAAAAAAATATGCTCTGCAGCTAATTTAGGTCACTTGACACTTACAGGCCCCTTTGATGATAGAAAAACAATTTCACAGGATGAATAATTAAGCTGAAATGGACCTAATGTGATTAATTATTTCTTCACACATACACTGTCAAAGTATATTAGATCATATTCCAAATGGCTTAGTCATTCCTTGAATCAGCTCTTTGTATATTTGTTTGTATATGTGTGAATGTAAATGTTGCTAAAAAGAAGGAATTTTTATATTTGTGCCATGACTAATGGTTCTCTATACTCACCTCCTTTTAGTTTCTTCTGCCCTTTTAGCTCTAAATTACCTTTCTGCTGACAGACATTTTTTTTAATCAAGCCTGGCCACAAAATCTCATATGCAGAAATGTTAAGACAAAAAAATTATGAACATGATCCAAATTGCTTGCTCTGTGGGGAGCTGTTTGTTATTCAAACCACAGTCAATTAAACAAAATAAATTTTCCTGTTTCCTGTAATTCAAATACCAACAGGTTGTATATATACAAACATATGGTTTGCTGTAGTTGTTGTCACATTGATTATAGCTGATATTATACCCTCGTCCTACTCACTTGTCCTGTCTGCTTGTAATCTTCCTCCTCCCTTTTTTATCCTCTTCCCTCTCCTGCTTTGCGACCACAGCTGTTTCCCTCCAAATTCCATGATTTTCTTTTTTATATTTCATTATTATTATTGTTTCTCTGTACAGAATGACTTAGTTTATCATCTATAAAGAAAAGCAAAGTGGATTTGGTTAGTGACTCTCAGAATGTCATGCATCAGAATATATCCCATGTTGTTTATAAGGTTGTGTTCTGGCAGTCTTGAAATGTCTCCATATCAGTCTTTATGTTTCGAAATACCACATTATCATGAACAGAATGACTGAAAGCAAAAGCAAATAGCTTCTATACAACCTGCACAACCAGCTGAAAGAGAGGGGAGCTTATTATTCACTTTAGTTGAAATATGGCAGGGAGAGACCAACCATATACTGTCTAACCAATAATGAAATATGGATAGTGACATTTGTATGAAGATCTGACGCCAGAACTTGTCAAGTAATTTTGAATAACTGTGTATGATACAGTTCTTTTAGCAAATGTCCCAAATTAATGGCTGTAGCAGTTGTGACAAGCGAAAGAGTCAAGTTAGGTGACATCATGGAAGGCTTGAAAACACTGGAAACACTGAAGTTCAGTGTAGGAGTTATGCATGCCACTTTTTGAAGTGACTGTGTTGTTTATACTAACTCATGCACAAACACAAATGAACTGACCAGGGCTGAACTAGAAATAGGCTGAAATATAAACGGACCTGACTGAGTAATAAGACAGGTGCATACTAAATCATCTACAAGGAGTGACACAAAAAGCTCACATGGATAACCAGTCAAGACACTATGGAAAACAAGACACTAGAAAGATGACGGAGAAATAAAATAAGACATGTGACATTACATTAGAACAGTTACATGAGTATTTACAGAATCCTATCATGCAGAAACTGAATTTGCCAGGACTTTGTATTATATTATAAAGGGCAAGTGTCTGAAACCTTTTTCTGAAATTTAAAGTATTTTTTGAGGTTCACACATATTCCAGTTTATTTGGGACCTGATAAGAATACTATAATATCAGTGTCCCAGAACTGTTTGGCCTCAACAGACTCTCTAATTGAAATATCCAAAGACAAATATCCTGCCAACACAACCACATATCTGTTGAAGCAACAATAGAAACCAGTAAAATACTTCACAATTTACCTGCATAAATTAATTTTTAACAGTACATTTATTGATTTATTTATTTGGTGAAAGCCACAATTGTTAGGAAAACAAAACTAACAGGATAAATGGGAACCTGAGCAGGAATTCATCTTTGGCAGATGATAGGTTATAGACCTTGCTGTAGCTGGCTACCATACACTCACATCAAAACACATGCATTGATGTTTTAAGAACAGTGGATGATTATTATTCACTAGCTAATTGTTTGCCAAGTTAAGTCTGGAAACTATTAAATAGGACAACCTCTGCCCCTGCATGATGTGTAGTGCACTGTAGCTGGGAAGTATTAGGAGTAACAAATTCCAAAATAATGTGTTACTGTACTATATTCAGTAATTGCATTACAAGTATGTTGTTACTTATTTTACATCAGTTCTTTAGTTACTTGTGTAGTCACTTTGTGTGCTAGAGGAGGGAAATTATGGAGCAGTCGAGACATAATTTTTATTTGTATTATTTTTATTACATCAAAAGCTTGCCTGTCTTGTGGGTGGTTGCCATTTTTATCCTCATATATATATATCTATATCTATCTATCTATCTATCTCTATATATGTATAGATAGATAGATAGATTCGCTTAAATATTGCAAAATCAAATCATTCAGTCTTATGAACAGGACTTGTTTGAGTCTTTAAAATACAAATTATTTTAATGAGCATACAATAAGTAGAGGCATTTTAGATAAAAAGGGGGGGGGGGGGGGACTGTATAATAAAACAGCTCACAGCAAAGTCTTTCTTAATGAGAGACATCACACAGATGAACCACTAATAGTAACTGTTGGTGTAGATGATGTCTACAGGCCTCTAGTTAGTTTAAACCATAGTTTATTAATATGTTAAATTATTTTATTTGCTCCTTAGTATGTAGCTACATGTGATGCTAAAGTTTAGGTTGAAAAGTAAGATGATTTTTAAAATTTAAAAGAACATGAAGGAAGATAAAAACATGAATAATTCCTAATGAAAATTCACTTGATTTTCAGTTTCTCTGAGTGGTTATAGTCAGGAAGACACTTTACGTCTTATCATGTGTCTTCAGTCATTATGCGTTGCCACAACGTAATTCATTATTTGAGAACTCACACTTCACAGAGTAACAAAGCTGGGTCCAAACACTGAACAAAATCTCCTATTTTTGCTGAACTTGTTTTGACAGCTGTAAATATTCATGGCTATCTCACAATGGGGATGTTGAGTAGCTGTATGGCTCACTGAGACAGTGAATATGGCTGTGAATGTTAAACTATTCTAACAGACAAAGGATAACAGCAATACCAAATGCAACATGTCACCCTCTGTCACTAATGTCACTGGGTTCCCTCTGTGACCATTTTAATTTGCTATTAGCAATCCTTCAGGATCTTGGCTTGAGTGCTGAATATCTAATACTGTAATAAATTGCACTGCCACTATCACACTACTACCTCTTTTCAAGAGTTCTGGACAGTTCTTAACATCCATAAAAATAATTTCTGTTTTAAGGATTACACAACTGATAACACATCAAATACTAAATATTCTTTACTTTTTACTTGTTTGTTAGTCTCTTGCACTATTCTATGTTTTTATTTTAGTTACTAACTGGTTACACACTGATCAGTCAACAGTAAAACCTCTTGCCTAATGGTCTGTAGGGCACTGCTGAGCTAAAGAAAGAAAAAAAAAAGTTCTCTGGGGGTATCCTCCTGTGTCTTGCAGGGAGAGGCCATCAGCTGGTCCTGTGAGTTGAGATTCACTACAACCAGTGAAAGTCATAGATGCTTGATCACACTGGGGTCTATAGAGTTTAAAGGTTGGCTCAAACACTGGGGCTCTCTGTCATTTTACTCAGGATATTCCTAAGCAGTTTTTACTGTACTGTACTGCATTGTTCTGATGGTTAAGGGGTGGTGCTGTCAAGGATTTCTAGTGTAACAAGATGATCAATTTTATTAACTTCGTCTGTCAGTGGTATTAATTTTTAAGGAGATTGCTCTTTTTATGTGACAACATGATTTGGTAATATATATTCCTACTTCTAGGTTTGCATGTCTGCAGATATGTCTATGTACCCTTAACATCCACACGAATCTCACTAATAAGTGGCAACTAGTGTTGTCTAAACAGTTAATAAACCACAGTTGCAATTTTGTGGATTTTGTAGTCATTTTGCTGGACATGGGAAAATCCTGTCCAGGAACTATTCTGGCTTTCATTTACCATGTAGGCCATTTACCTCTGTATTGTTTGCTTTTTCTGAAACAACAATCACTGAATTCCCTCAAGCAAACACACCAACAATCAGAAAGCATTTAAATACCTTAATATCACTCACCCTATTGAGTCCTATTGAGCAATATTGCTTTACACAAATGTTCAAAACCAAATAAGTGCTCCGGGAAACAAAATGCCAAATTTTTTTTTAAAATCAAATTAATGAGAAAACTTTAATTTTCACATCTGGCAAACAGCAAAACTGTTGATCCTGAGCATATCAGTACATTTTTCACATTGTGTGGTACTGGAATAATACATGTTTCATGCCAAAATATTCTAAAACAGAAACTTTAACTTGAGCATGTTGGTTATTAATAGACAACATCTGAGCTGACCATGATACTAATATCATGTCTGGTAAGGTATTTTTATACAACATTTGTCTAATGTTTTTTTTTCGTTGTTTTTTTCTGTTGTCTTGCTACACATTTAGACTTTACAGACTTTGTTAGAGGTTTTATGTAAATATACTATGTCTAACCTTGTTTGATGAATATACTAGTATTCAGAAATTCATTTATAACTAATAATCTGGATACTGTTTCATTCATCAAGCTTTTTTAACTGTCAAATACAGAGATCAGATTTCTATGACCGTAGTTGCCTATTTAAATCTTAATAATGTATTCATTTGTTTATTCATTACCCTTGTGGAACTATAGTCTATCAAACTCGTACTTCTGGAGGATCATATGAATGTGTCTACTTGAAAAATACATAATAAAAGGATAAAATAGGCTTATTTCCATTTATGGATGACTTAAAAGCAAATGTATATCTACAAAAGTATATTTGCCTTCTAAACTGACTGATAGAAAGAGAACAAAACTCAAACATCAAGGAGCATGCCCCTGAGGCAGTTTGCCTTTGAAGCTACAAGTTTGCTCATCAAACTCTTCATCATTATGCAGTACACAGTGGCTTTTTAACCCTTTGCAACTGGCACTGGTACTGTAGAGGGAAATGCCCTGGTCCTGCAAATTCAGCACTTGCCTAGGACAATATTTTGTTATTGTATTATTCATTGCTAGTGCATTTCTTGGAACATTTTGTCTGTCGGATTGCTGTGAAACCTTTTACTGATGCAATTACAGATTTTTCCTTTGCCGACCAAACTGTCATTCCATGCATGCTGTAGTGAGATTCAGAAATGATTTGAGCCATTGTAGAATAAATTGCCATTTCAGCTATTTGATACTGAGTTTTTGAGGTCATAGTTAATGTGTTTTTTCTCTTTCTTGTGGTTTTAATTTAGTCATGAAATCTTGTTTGCTGTTTTGTTGTAGTGTCAGTGAAATTTTATGTATGGTTACCAGGCACTGAGGCACTTCCCTACACCTGTATTTCTGTGCAGTATATTTAACTTACCTACTTGAACATCCAGTTTGTAATTGGGGAAAAGGAACAAATGAAACAATGGAGGTTTGTAAAATGGGAAAAAGATTTGTTGTATTTTTTTTCCTTAACTAATTTTAATGTTAACAAGCAGAGCATAATGTCATTTTCATTTATTGTCTCTGAAAATACTGCCTACACATGACCCAGATGGTTACACCAGAGCAAAATGTGCCACTTTAACAAATATTGCCCCCTGACTTCATCATTGTATTGAACTCCTGGGAGAGCACACATCTCTATATTTTCTCTATGTTCACGTGTCACAAACAGATGTAAATGAAAGCCAAGGTTCAAACAGACTGGCAGAATTAACAGCGTGTGACTGGCAAAGATATGCACATCATTAAGGGCTAAAACATAACTATTTCTCATGGTGATGGTTAAATTTTTCATATGAACTGGCACAAAATGAGGTAAATTACATCAGCAAAGACATCTCATTAGTCTCAGTGAATGATGAGAGCACTGCTGAAGGCTAGATCTAAAAAAAAAGGCGCCCAGCTAAGTGATGTACAATACTGAAGCCAAGTGAAAATAGCCCCTATGCAAACCACTTGGTAGCTGGGGAAATAGTTTAGGGGAAAAAAATTCCCCAATAATCTAAACATTTAAATTATTAGCAGCTTTTAAAAAAAAAAACTTTTCAGTTTATAGACAGTCTCTAGCATTGTGAAAATACTAATCCTCTTTAAAATACAAATTATTATATATATATATATATATATATATATATATATAGTTATGACTAACCATGTATACAATATTTTACTCTTCACTATAATTTTTGCTTATTTGTGTACCATTTGAGGAAAAGAAGCAAATTATTTTTCAACTGCCTGAATAACTCTGTTATGAATCTGTTATGAACTCTGATTTAAAATCCCTTAAAATAAAAGAAATAGCTTTTGTGATCTGATTTGATGTTAAGCACCATGAGGCTAGGTTAAAAAAAGAAGCATAGCTTTAAGCAAAGGCTTTGGCTGCTGCTATGACAAAAGATGGTGTCACTATAGTGATTATATACTAATGGCAGAGCTTCTTGTTGATACATATGGAATAGCTAGAGAAAAAGAAAAATGAATGGCATAGTCTACTGTGACTGCCAGGGTAAGCGGGGAAATTAAATGTAAATCTAAAGGCTGCAATCAACCCAAAGGGCACCCATTAATTAACAAATGAATACACCTGAATAGGAACCAAATGTATTCAAATGTATTCCTCCATTGTAATTGTATGTACCAAGAATTTGCCATCATGGCTGGTGTAGACAATATTGATTAACAAAAGGGTGCTAGAGAATATTAGGTGTGTTTCTCTAAACTGTGGTAGGATGTCCTGTTTTCACCATTCATACCTTAAACCTACCTTTGTAATCCAATCTGTGTAAAGAAAGATCAAGCATTAAGGTAGGAATACATGAGAAAGAGAGAAAGGAAAAGAATTAGAAAACAATGTTGCTTAGTAAAACAGGGTGAGTAAAATAGAGCAAGCCTAAATACGGACAGGAAGAAACAATGTTTATTGAGTTGTGTGGCTTATAAGCTTGTAAAAGTGCAATCAAGGAAATAAAGTGGGGTGCGGTGGGGTGGGGTCAGAAGGAATGACAACAGAAGAGGGATGGGGATATAAGAAGACTTGTTATGGGAAGAACAACCATACAGGCAAGATGAAGGAATGAACCAAGCACTGTTGACTGAAGGGGGACAATAAAAGCGAGACAAAGGATGTAAAGGCAGAATAAAGCCAAGCTTATGAACAAGAAAGATGAGCACAACTCCCAAATAGAAAAACAGAAGGCTACAGTCAACTGATGACTTACCACTGAGCTTTTCCATGGTCTGAATCTTGTTAGTATTAATTGGGCTGAGTCTATCACCTAGACAGAAGGGCTTGGGCACAACCATTGCTTGGACATATGGCCCACAGCATGATACAGAAAGCTGCCAAAAGAGAGATTACCTTCACAGTGATATGAGTAATCACCGAGACTTCTCTTATAATAACTGTATGGGCATACTTTAGTTAAGGAATTACAGCACAGGGAACTGTAGCTCTAAACAATATAGCACTGTGGCTCAAAATGGAAAAGTTTGGTAGTGCTTTACCGTAGAAAGAAGGTTTCATGATAGTTCTTATTTGTACATTTAAATGGAAATTCATGAAAGACAGGCACACAGTAGAAATGTTATAGAGAGAAGGGAGCTTATTTAAAAGTGTTATACTACAAGCAGTTTTGTGGTTCTCAATGACTGTGTTCGCATGTGTGTGTGTGTGTGTGTGTGTGTGTGTGTGTGTGTGTGTGTGTGTGTGTGTGTTCATATATGCAGTCATTTAAGCAAACAAATACATATATAAATACAAATATATTCCCTACTATTAGGTGAATATATTGAAGTTTCCTTTCAAAATGATCATATAATCATATTACTCTTTTCAGCAACTAATGAAATAATTCATCCATATTTTTTTTCTTTTTTCCATCAGGTCAAGGTGATAAAGTTAAAAACAAAGGAAAAAAATGGCTTTAACATTCTGTGAGTCCATGATCTACAATTGAATGTGTCTGTTTTCAGAGGTGACAAATATGTTGTAGCTTACCTGTGATCACTGATTTGAAACATAATGTAGGGAATGTTATGCTTAAAGACCCTGGCTGGCCTATTCACTGCAGCCAAAAATCAACTCGCATGAACATTAGCTTACTGATTGTATAGGATTCGGCTGGTGCGATGGGGACTTTCCTGAAGGGACTAAATCAGTCTGTGTAACGAGGTTATACACGTGGCTGCCAGCTCTCATGCACTCACAGTGACATCCATGCAGTTGAAACTTCTTCCATTTCTCATGACACACAGCCATTTTTTATGTATTGAAGAAACTAAAAATGTCACAGTACTAAAAGAGGACACTGATAGTGCAGGGACATACAAAACAGAACAGGCGGCAGCACATTATTCAGACAAATCAGGGAGAAAGTGAATGTTGCTTAGGGAAATGTCATTCAGCTGCAACACAGTCTCCCCTCTCCTGATAAGTGCACAAAGGCAGGAGTGAGACTGATTTAGTATTATTATGAGGACACTCTGGGACTATAAAACTATGCTTTGAAACCTTTTTGCAGTTTTCTAAGGCCATTTCATGCATTCAAATAACTGGTACTTTTTGCAGTTGCCATGCTTTGAAGATGGTCTTGTTGTTGTCGAGAACAACCAAACCTGACTGAATTATTTAAATCGTGTTTCGTGTTTAAAGGCTATTTCATTGACATGAATTGCTTGGCCTTGTTTGTCAATGAAGTTGGTCCAATGGCAACTTTATTTTAAAATTATTACTATTATTTAAATTATAAGCCAGTCAATCCTCTGATATTTATGTGTGTGTGTGTGTGTGTGTTCATGTTGCCTGGCCTGTAGTTTTTCCATGTCACTAGGGTTGAAAATCATGGACCACAAATAATCAAAAGTGTTGGTATTCATGCTAGCTCTCTGCTGTCTACGTGTGTGTAAGTGCTCAATACACCCTGGATATATGAAACAAGTGCAAAATAATAACTACACTAATTTATCACTAAGTAGCTGAATAAAGACTTCACATCCATTACTTCACGTTGCATGTTAAAAATAAATAAATAAATGTGGCGAGTTTTTTTTTCCCTCTTGAAAACCTTTAAAGGAATCGGTGAAACAGACAAAAAATATCTTTAGAGTTTCAGCAGGTGTCAAACAGACACTTTGTTATCAGCTCATTATTTCTGCTGAGCTTTAAAGGAAGAGAGAACAAATAAGTGAGGGGAGAGCAAGGTAAGAGGCAGTTTTGTTTTTATAAGCTTTTTTTCTAACTAATGAATTCTGACCTTATGAATGTTTATGTGTCCCTTCTTCAGAGATGGGTTGGGTCTGAAACTGAAACGGTACCTTTTTATAAACTTTTAAGTAAGCAGTTTTGTCATGGGGTGCGTAATTAAAGTTTTTATTTCATTATTTTTTTTCAGCTGGATGTCTCTTTTCCCTCTCCCTAATTATATCTATTTTCCCCACTTTTTTTCTGCTTCATCTTTGCTCCCTATATGCTCAGCTTTTTTTTTTTCTTTCTTTTTTTTTTACCCTGGGCCTGGCTAACAGATGGGAGAAATTGTAATTTAGCTATCTGGCAATGACTGGAAGGATACACTAAACACAGATGCTGCACATACTGTACAGAAACCAGACATAACCTTCTTTTTAACACTAATTACTCACCTCGGTCAAAAAAAAAGAAAGAGAAATGCTCTGAACTTCCATCATGTCATAATATTTTTCTTAATTCACAGTTTATTTCACATGCAACAATTCATTATACTTCAATTAATATGTCTCTCTTTTTCTTTCAACTATATAACATTACATAGGAACTCTAATTAGGTGTAAACTCTGGATTTCTTTTTGTGAAACAGCTCTGGACTATGTTTAGACACAGGTTTACAGTTCTGTAAGAAAAACAAATTGAAAGTTAATTTTAACTCTTGCTAATGAAAAGTACTGTGACATGGGGGAAAAGCTACACTAGTTCATTTACTGGTCAGTAAGGGCAAGTATTCTTATCTTAATGTAATTATTATTTTCTGACTGTTACAATGAAAATGAAGAATTATACCTTTTCAAGCATGGCATAAGTACATGTGTCTGTAGGTACTAGAGTTAGGTTTAAAAATGTTTGGGCTCTTACAATATTTTCAGATTTTTAGCTTTGTATGGCACCACAATGTATCTGAAATGAAGATGCATGTCAGTACTGTTTATTGCATAATGCACTGACACTTGTAGTTGGACTAATAAAAATAAAATGTTCCTTTTTAATATATCCTTATTGTCTCAGACAAAGTCTGTCTGAAGTGTTGATATCACAGACATGCCCTTTTGTCTAGAGCACTGTTGTTTTTTTAAGCATTGTGTGCATTTTTGTTTCCTTCAAAGTAATTGTCAAGATATATTTTAACATATGGCCAGGGACTACAGAGGATAATTGTACTCCCATAATCAGCTCTGGCTCATTTACAGCTGACAAACCATTAATAACAGAAAACATTTGCACAAAAAATTAAAAGTCATGTGCCTGTATGCACATTTTTGGTTGCACACATTCACTTACAGGAGAATAGTGATGACACACAAACCAGCAGAAGAAGCCGCTCTGGCATACTTGGCAGTCGACCCCTTGCAGACACACAGTTGATGCTGGGGATAAGGGTACACGTGTCCTGGTGAGACTGCGAATAGCATCTTAATGTCTTCTAGTCCTCCCTGGGGTACCTAAGAAATCCCCCTCATCTTTACAAATGGAGGAGCCAGGATTGTGTGCCAAATAACCAGAGCATAGTTATAGCCTTGTAGTCCATAAGGAGACTGATGTGACAGCCATGAAGGTAATAAAACCATTCAACCTAAAGCAGCAAATCCTTCTCATTTTATGTTGCAGTGTGTCAGGAAATTCTTCTACAGTTATATAAGAGGCAATGACAGCCTTGTACCTAGCCTTTTCTGATGTGTCACCTGCTCATGTACCAGAAAAAGAAAACATAATAACTCTATTTGTAGTATATGATGTATGGCATACTTCTCAAGCTGTAATCATGATCAGATAACAAATGAATAAATACTTGGCTAATAAGCATGATTTTAGACTAGCAGTAGCAGATAAAAGGCAGTAGAATATGTTGCTATCACTCATTCTGTATTACACAATAGGAGGAATTCATTTCTATTAAAACTGAGACGCACAAACTGAAAAGAAAAGTCATGATAAGGTCCTAAATCTATTCAGTTCATGTGCACATGGGACAACTAGAACAAGAAAAAGATGCAGGATACCTGCTCTTGGACATAGATAGCAAGAGACAGAAAAAAACTGGTAATTATGAAAAAGTTCTATACACACCGCTACCTTCCCTCCCACAGTAGGCCTTTAAATAAATCAACATACAGCCTTGTCAAAAGACAGTCGGATGCTTTTATTGACAAAAATGTATCTCTGTGGCACAGTCTTAAATACCAAAGACCAATATTTCCCACAATATTTGTGCATGCTGTGAAGCTTCGGTTCACCATAAAATATGGCATGGTGTGAAACTGGCACTAGTATATCATGCTGAGTTCAGCTTAGTCTAACTTTGCCAACTCAAAGCCTCACCATCTGTTATGGTCTGTTACATTAGGGCCCATTAACTTTTGTTCATTTTAGTCCTGTCCTATTAATATTTGTATTTGAGTGTTTTTTTTAATATGCTGTGTTTTAAACTCAAATGTTTATGTTTTGTACAAAAATTTCTCTTTTCATTCTAAATTGAGCTTGATCCCAAAGCACAGTTTGCTCACCAATGTTGCGTCAGAAAAAAAACAAAAGTCCTTGGGCTGTGTGTACCAAAATGGTCTATACCATGTTAAAAAAGGAAACCTTTCCATTTGATGCAAGACCAAGCACCAGGCAGTTAGACAGTCAGCCTGCCAGGCATGCATGGGGGTGTCAATGGAAGAAAAACAAAGGGAAAGGGATCTGCTGTTACAGCTTTTCCCTTAAAGCTCGTTAATCCCAATTTAGCTGTCACAGGGATGAGGTAGGTGTGAGTTTGTGTGGCTGCGAGTATAGCTGTGTGTGTGTGTGTGCGTGTGTGTGTGTGTGTGTGAGAGAGCGAGAGAGAGAGAGACAGACAGGCAGACAGACAGGAAAGAGAGAGGGAGAGCATCATAGAGACCATGCAAACCAGAGAATAAAGTCTTCTTGGAGCCTCACAACCTTGCTTCATGAGCTGTCACATCACCCAGCCAATTAGCCTGATGGCCAATGACAAGTTAATTTCCACCATCTACTATCAGTGCTCTGTTTTTGGTAGTGCTCGTTTGAATGGGGTTTAAGGCAGTCTTTCAAAAGCATTGTGCAGATCAGTGGTTAGAAATGGTAATGTGATTGTTTAGCTAGGCTAAATTGTATATTTATCTTTTCATCTCACTTGGAGAAAGAATTACCAGATTTATGAAGTTCTAAAATTTTATCAAGTCAGCACACATGAACCTGATTGCTGACAATAACACAGATTGTTAATGTTTTTAAAATATAGAAAACTTTCTGTTCTCTCAACTAGAAGTTGAGCATAAAAAATATATCAGTTCTCTTTGCTTCTTTGTTGATGGACTTTAAAATAGTTTAGCTTTTGCAGCATCAATTACCATCAGAAGCACAAGTGAAGCTTCTAATGGTGAGACTACTAATACATGTTTTATATTATCTGACAGTACACTGAAACAGTGAATAACAATTTATTTTGCTTTTTTTTAACTCAATATTCATTTTTAATCACATAATGCACAAGCTTAAATATCTTTCGAGATGCAATCACTTACTAAATGGATTAAAATATATTAATTACGACTGAATATAAAGAAGCTGGGCCACTGTGAAAAAGAAGTATGCATAAACCTCACAAGATTAAATCCAAACAACTGCTTTTACTTTCATTGCTGTTACAAACAGCTGATGATAAGAGGGGAGTAAATTACAGTAGAATCACACCGGAACACTTACAAACATATACAGTCATGACTAGGGATGGGTACCGGTGTCCGGTGCCATGATGGCACCGGTTCTGACATAAACGGTAGTAACCAGACCGAAAAGCAGCGCACATTTCGGTGATTTATTTCGGTGCTTTTTTTTTTTCCTGAGCCAATTCTAGCCAATCATTTTACGTTTCCGAGGATAGTAGGCGGGCCCAGGTCTTTTAGAGCAGAGCTACAGATTAAAAATGCCCAAGACGAAGCGGTCAAAAGTCTGGCTGTACTTCGCAGCAAAAGATGCAAACTCAGCAGCCTGCAACAAGTGCTTTAAGGTGATACTGTGATGCTGTCAAAGGAGGTAACACCTCGAATCCGATGAAACACCTGGCGACGCATAGCGGGTTTTTTTAAAGCCGAGAAATGCACCGTATTTGATAGCTTGCTGCGAGACCTCACACCGTGCACATCTACTGCGGGTGTGGTGCCTGTTATCGGACCCGGAGTTAGCAACATCCCCCAAAAACTCGAAGAGTAGAGTCCTGGCCCCTAGCCCTGCCAGTGTAGCAGAAATGATGACGGATGATGATGGCAGCAGCAGCCGTTCTCCTCTGCGTGAGTAGCTTAATGTTGTTCGTGTGTAATTTATGTTGAGTAGGCTAACCACGTTATTAAATTAATGCACGTAAGGTGAACTAGCAAACACCGTCGTAGTTACATGCGGCTGTCTTCTTGTTTGATGGCAGATACTCCCTTCACCCTGGCCAAAAAGGCTAAAATGACCAAAAGAAAAAGTGGAAAACAGTTAAACATGAGAGGTTTTTGGACCAATTTTGTGTTTTTTCCATTGTTTAAGCACTGCTTCCAGCCAAGAGTGATACCATATATGCCCTATAGCTGCAGAAAAGGCTAACATTGTTATCTTTTTACAAAAAACAGCTGAACATGAGAGGTTTTTGGACCAATTTTGTGTTCTCCATTCTTTAAGCACCAGTTTGAGCACCGTTTAAGCACCGGCACCGTTTCAAAAGTACCGGTTTGGCACCGGTATCGGATAAAACCTAAACGATACCCATCCCTAGTCATGACAGAAAGAGACTTCAACCCAGCCATGGGGCCCACAAGCCATTGTATTCCTTGTGCTGTTTTCAAACCTCAGGCATAAAATCGAACATGTGGATCAAGATCAACATCAAGAATGAGGTTTACATACTAGATTGGTCGGTCTGGGTTAACAACGACCACTTCTGGTTCTGTTGGCTACCAGGGAGCTGGTGTAGACAGACAGAAGCAAGGCATGAGGAGGTGAGCATAGGCACTTTAAATGTAGTGACTATGACTGGTAAAGAGGGAGAGTTGGCTGATATAATGGAGAGAAGGAAGGTAAATGTATTGTGTCTGCAGGAGACAAGGTGGAAGGGATGCAAGGGCAGGAGGACTCGACGTGGATTCAAACTGTTCTTACCATAGTGTAGATAGGAACATAAATGGAGTATCCCCAGGGGGAGATAGGGTGGTGTAAAGAGGAAGTAGAGGAAAGTATTTAAAGGAAGATGTTGGCAAAGAACATAGACAGGATTACTCTGAGGCTATCCATACAGCAAAGAGAGAGGTGGCAGAGGAAAAGGAAAATGCTTATATTGAGATGTATGTAGAGCTAAACGCTAATTGAGGGACTTACATCAATTGGCTATGCAGAGAGATCGAGCTGGAAAGGATGTGCAGCAGGTTTGGATGATTAAGAGTAGAGATGAAAATGTGCTAACAAGTGAAGAACATGTGTTGAGAAGATGTAAGGAGGACTTTGAGGAGCTAATGAATGTCAAAAATGAGAGAGAGGAGGGCAGATGGAGGACAGTTAGTGAATCAGGAAGTGCGCTGGGTTAGTAAGAAAGAAGTGAGGGTAGTAGAAAGAGAATGGAAAGAGGGCTGGTTCAGATGTCAAACCTCTTGAGGTATGGAAATGTTTTGGAAAATGGAAAGTGGACTTTTTGACCAGCTGATGACCCACATCATAGAGGCTATGTGTATGAGTATATATAAGTCAGGGGTTCGACTCCTACTACTCCTACTAGAAGATGTGAATGCAGCATTACGGACAATCCCTACCGCCACCATCACCGAAACTAATCAGCTGATCTATACCATGGCAGCAGTGATTACAGAGATGCTTGGCAACAAGATTAACAGCAACAAGGAGCAGCACCCTCCATGGAGAAGGAGACTAGAGGCCAAGATCAAGGCAGTTCAGAGGGAAGTTGCATACTTTTCCTGCTCAGCAACCTCCTTGAGCAGGATCCAGTAACCCTCATAGTGGCAGACATCCAAGAAAGACTATGTAGAATGAACAGTCGGACAGCACCAGGCCCTGACATGATTCCCAAGAAGCTGACTGCACTCCATGAGTGCATGGCATCTCGATGTCAGCCACTTCTTCTATCTGCTAGTAGTACATGCTGTGCAGGGCCCTGTCCTCTGTGATGGTTCCTCCTCTTACTCTTCTTATTCCTCAGGTTTCAGCTGTCTGAGGTATTTACTAAACACATGATCGGTTGTGGTCATCTTCCTGATGTACTCATGAATATTTGTTGTTTCATCCTGGATAGTGGTTCTGACACTCACTAGTCTTCAGCATCCTTCATTCCACTTAGCGTACAGGCTCAGGGTGTTGGACTTGGGGTGAAACCCTCCATGCATGGTGAGGAGCTTTCTTGTCTTGATGTCACTGGTTTCTATCTCCTTCTTTAGCCAGCTTACTATCCAGCAGGATATCTGAAAGTGCTTAGGTGTACTCTCCAGGTATTTGGTGGATGCAGCTTTCCTAGCTAGATATTTTGTGGTGATTTCTTTATATTTATATTCTCAGTTTTAGTTATTGCTACCTTTTGAAAATCTAGTTCCTGTGTGTGGTTGCATGTGTAGTTTATATTTAATTCCTTGAGATTCTTCCTCCCCTGTGTTATCTTGTAACTTATTTAGTCTCCATCTCTTTATTTTGTGTTAACCTGTTATGTCATTTCCTATTTTATTTTGGTAGTTACATTTCTCTTTAATTTTACTTGTGTGTCAGACCCTAAATTGTTTTTACCTGTACGTAGTTCGTTGGTTGTCTCCACTTCCGCTGTTACCAGTTGTCTATTTTAAATCTCACTCAGTTGGCTGATATTCATTGTTCGAGTGACCAAGACATGTCCTTCAATGCACATATTAAACAAATATGTAAGACTACTTTCTTACATTTGCGCAACATCTCTAAAATTAGAAATATCCTGTCTCAGAGTGACGCTGAAAAACTAGTTCATGCATTTATTACTTCCAGACTGGACTACTGTAATTCATTATTATCAGGAAGTCCTAAAAACTCCCTGAAAAGCCTTCAGCTAATCCAAAATGCTGCAGCAAGAGTACTGACAGGGACTAGAAAGAGAGAGCATATTTCTCCTGTTTTGGCTTCCCTTCATTGGCTTCCTGTTAAATCCAGAATTGAATTCAAAATCCTGCTCCTCACATACAAGGTCTTAAATAATCAGGCCCCATGTTATCTTAAGGACCTTGTAGTACCATATCACGCTATTAGAGCACTTCGCTCTCGCACTGCAGGCTTACTTGTTGTTCCTAGTATTTAAAAGTAGAATGGGAGGGAGAGCCTTCAGTTTTCAGGCCCCTCTTCTGTGGAACCAGCTTCCAGTTTGGATTTGGGAGACAGACACTATCTCTACTTTTAAGATTAGGCTTAAAACTTTCCTTTTTGCTAAAGCATATAGTTAGGGCTGGATCAGGTGACCCTGAATCCTCCCTTAGTTATGCTGCAATAGACGTAGGCTGCCGGGGGATTCCCATGATGCTTTGAGCTTTTCCTTTCCAGTCACCTTTCTCACTCACTATGTGTTAATAGACCTCTCTGCATTGAATCATATCTGTTATTAATCTCTGTCTCTCTTCCACAGCATGTCTTTCATCCTGTTTTCCTTCTCTCACCCCAACTGGTTGCAGCAGATGGCCACCCCTCCCTGAGCCTGGTTCTGCTGGAGGTTTCTTCCTGTTAAAAGGGAGTTTTTCCTTCCCACTGTCGCCAAAGTGCTTGCTCATAGGGGGTCATATGATTTTTGGGTTTTTCTCTGTATCTACTCTACAATATAAAGCGCCTTGAGGCGACTGCTGTTGTGATTTGGCGCTATATAAATAAAATTGAATTGAATTGAATTGAATTGAGTGTGTCTTAGTCTTCTCCTTACTCTCCTCCTATCAAGTGTACCTTGTGTTTTGGAGTTTTGGATTCTGTTGTGAACTTCCTGTGTTGAATTATGATGGACATCCCACTTAATAAAAGTTTATTTTGTTTTTGTTGTTCATTTATGTTTTTCTGTGAATCCTGCATTTAGGTCTTTTTGGCCAGTCCCTGAGGGTAACATTATTTAACAAAAACTAAATGATTCTGAAATTTTCTGAAACAAAATGATTCTGTAGGTGGTGGAACTACTTTTAGCACCAGTAACTTGAAGGAGTCATTTTTTGTATGACTTTATGAGCATCTCACTCTACATGTGGAAGAATTTTGACTTTTTCACTTTCAATAAAAGAATCATAAAATCGATTTAAATCATTATGGCAGTTATGTTTAACACAGGACATAATATTGTATAAAAGACGTTTTCTCCCAAAACAGGTGATGCAAACCCTAAGAAATGCAATCTTCTTTTTGAATAGTTAAGTATTAATCATCCATTTATTAATATCAAATGAGTTGTTATTTTAAACACTCTAAAAGAATATATGTAGTTCAAAATATGCCTCAGACAACTATTATGATGGAAATCCTTTTTACCCAAAGACAAATTTTTGCAAATTTTGCCCAGACCACAGCGTGAAAGCATGAATATTGAACAATATGCAAGGGTTCAATATGCAATATTTTTATAACAATAACACTGTCTAATGCAGGTTTTCATCTTCTTCCTGTCTTCTTTCTAACTCATTCTCTCCCTGTCTATCTGCCTCACAATCTCTTCATCCTTTTTCTACTTTTAGTGTCTCTCACCAGTAACACATCCCCGCTCCTGGATGAGTGTTGAAACAATAATAGCGCTCAGAGTTGAGCTCAGAGAGGTTTTCTAGGAAGAAAACATTTTTGGGGAATTTTCCACGTTAAAAAATGTAAATTTAAATGTAAAAAAAAAAAAAATCATCTTGGAAAAAAAATCACAGTAATAAAGCTGATAAATTTCTCAAGACAGCCACACGTTAATCTGCTCTGACTCAGTATGTAATGGATCAGAACTACCCTTTGTAAGATGCTATAGAGAACAGTTTGAACATCAGAGAATACATACAGTAAACAAGAAGCTACATATTTGAAGAAATTTTACTGAATCCTGTTAGGCTTGTCACTTTAACAAACCAGTGTTAGAAATCCATATCCACTCCTTCTCTTGTCGATGATACTTGTTAAACGTCTCCTCTGAACGACTCGCTTTGGTGACATTTGGCATTGATCATTTACATTCAGTTGCAGTATTCAGTGCAACTGTAGAAAAGGACGTTTTAAGTCTTTCAATACCGTTTGTTACACTAATCTGATCAGATCAACCACATCTACCTCTGCAATATGCCTAAATTCATTCAACTGTTAACGTTTGCTTTGTTCTCTATGCTGTTTTGTGTCCTGCAACTCTTAGATTTACCAAATACTTTCTCCTGTGTATGTACCTGCTAGTTAGCACACTATAATTGAATGCTGTACTTGTCAAATTTTCCTTTTTTTCGCAGATTCCTAGTTTTCTTTCTCTAGTGCTCCTTTTGTTTCAGCTCATGTGCCAAATTGATTTCCTTGTGGATATTTACAATAATCCAAATGCCTTTTAAAATATCTGCATGCAACGTGTACTTCACAAAGGGGCATCTTCAGACCAACATGCCTCTAATGAATATTGTGATTATTTATTTATTTATTTATTACAGTGGTATAATGTCTTGTGCATTATTATTTGACTATTTAACAAATTCCTTACCTGCTTTGACAATTCAGTTGACATTTTTCCAATGTAGTCCATAAAACTCACCTAAATTCAATACTGTCTTTCGTTTTACATATCTACTTTAATGCAGTCTCAATTTAGATTGAGTTTTGTCACAAAAGCTGAGTGCTCAGTGGTTCAACTAATAATTCCATCAGTCATTAAATATTAATCGAATGAAACAAGTGTCCCGAGTTGTAAAATGTGATAAAGGAGTGGAGCAGCTCTAGGGGTGTCTAATGAAATGTAATATTTCTATAATAGTGTTTTGAGTGATATTTTCATTATTCCATAATGGCATTGGAAATTCTCAGGAGTTGGTAATTAGCCCCCTACCAGTTTAATAATTCTGTCTTCCCATCTTTCCTGTTTCTCTGACTCTTTTCTCTAAATGTCATTGTTTACCACATCACTCTTACTTTGGGAAATGAAAACCCCTTTAAGCATTTTTTTTTCCCACAGCATATGTGATTTTTGGCAAGACTGTGCATTCATGAACAGCCAGCCAATTTTCCCTGGATATAAAGACACCCCCCCAAAACAATAGTAGATATAGTAGATTCCTTCAGCATGCTTTGCGGTTTAAGTTATATAAAGGTGAGGATGCCAAAAATTAATATATAGTTGTGTTGTTGAATTTTAGTTGCCAAAGGCACTATATTATATAATTTTGAGCTAAATATAGTTTAGTATTACATGGAAGATGTTTTAAAATATAATTTGTAGTCAGCTTACAATATATTATTATGTTCAGGCTGTAGCCTCCATTTAAAGCAGAAAAAACTGTTGTTGGTGACATTCATAATGAATAACACTCACAGATACCTCACAAACAAGCTTTTAAAGTCTTAGTTATACTACAGGAGGGTTCTAGATCAGTTCCTGATCTGACTGGCAAACACTGGCTTAAGGCTGAACTCAACTTTATTAGGGAAAGCTTGAAGCCTACAAGTTAAAACCCTCCAGCAGGTTAAATAAAAGCTTGATGGAGCCAGCAACATTACTGAAAAAATAAAACAATGAGGTATTTTGCTATCATTTGCCTGAGTCTGTTATCATTTCAGAACATGGTCCAGGAGATAACAAATGTAGAAGCAGCAGCTATTACAAAAGTAATTTTTATCCCACTGAAAAGGTGACTTTTTTGCTTTTTAAGGTTTTTGAAATTCTAATATGAATCTGTATGCATCTTTCATTTGGTATATGAGCATTTTTATTTACACATTTTTCTAATGCAATATGTGTACTGTTTTGACCTTGTGAGTATGTATGTGTATGCATGTGTTTAATTGCAAAGGATAAAGAATAAAAAAAAGTTTCTACGCTGTGGAACCTTGCAATCATTTGTTAACAAGATACACTATATTGCTAAAAGTATTTACTCACACATTGACCATCATTGAATTTGGGTGTTCCAATCACTTTCATGGCCACAGGTGCATAAAATCAAGCACACAGGCATGTAGACTGCTTATACAAACAATTGTGAAAAAGTGGGTCACTCTCAGGAGCTCAGTGAATTCCAGCATAGTACTGTGATATGATGTCCAATCTTGAAATTTCCTCACTACGAAATATTCCAGAGTCATCTGTTAGTGGTATTATAACAACTGGGATTGACAATAGCAATTGACAGCAAGTTAGTAAGTTTAGTAAGTAAGTTAGTAAGGGAAGTTTTTGACAAATGTGATACTGGAACAAGGGAGCCTTAACTCTGACAAAATCACAGGGAGAGACTGGAAGTTAGCCAGGTTTCCAAACAGGAAAGGGTAATAATCACAGGTTGCCAGATTTGATCTTACTTGTAATTGCAGACAAACAGGACGAGGAAGTGTGTCGAGCCTGCAGGAGTGTTCCAGAATGCTGGCAGGTGGAGATTGGGCAGGCAGAGCAAGGAGAAGCAGGTGGAGGCCATGGCTGCTATGGAGGAACTGGCTGGTTGCTGACTTCCAAAGGGTGAACTACCAAGAGAAGGTACGTTTACTGCCAAATAGCCAAGATTCCACAAGGGCATCCAGGTAACAAACTAAGGAACAAAAAAAACAAGTTTATCCAGCAAAAACTGTGAGATCTACAACAATCCAGCAGTGGCCTGATCATCACCGTAGTGATGAAGATGGTCTGGTGAGGAACTGTGGCACCATCTATCTAATACAGGGCTGGACTGGGATGAAAAAAAAAATCTACCCTGGCATTTTATTTAATAACTAATTGCCAGATTACCAGCCTAATATATACCTGAATGGCCAATGACATGATTTCCCCCAGGTGTAAGAGGAGGGTGATCCACCAGGAAACTCCGCCACCAGGAAACTCCGCCACCAGGAAACTCCGCCTCCAGGCGCAGACCACAACCTGAGCCATCCCAGCAACGCCACCTGACGAAAGACCTCCAAAAGTAGAACATAGATATGCAAAAAACCAAACTGACCTGCCATGACAATACTGCATTGACAGTACTGTAAACTCTTTTAAAGACAAAAGGAACATCTGACCCAAACCAGTTTTAAAACCAGTTCAGTTTTAGTACGGCAAAACTTTTCTGTGACTTGAGACAGTGTTTTTTTATGCATTTTGTTACTTAAGTTTAACAGCAAATTGAATTTGTGCTATGCATGTCTGTCAACTACCCCAACTATTTGTTGTTTCATTTAATAAAAACACCACCAGCAGCAATAAACAAATCAAAGTTACATCTATAGCATAAAGAAAAAACAATCAAAAACAAAAACAGACAAAAAAACTCCACTTCCTAGCTATATGAAAACAATTTACAGGAAATGGAGTCAACCTTTAAACACGGATGGTAATTGGGTTACCAGGTTTACTGTAAAATGGTTCTGCATGTGTCATTCTGCTGGACATCAGCTGCTAGTGGATGTCTTCTCTGCTTAACAGATCTCCCACCAGCTAACCAGACTACCAACTGAAAAACAACCTGATATCCGCTCCTGGCTGAGCCCACCTCTCAACCAACCACTTCACACCTCAATTCCAGCCATCTGTACAGCCTTACGATCTGTTAGAGGTATGCCGGAAATTCGGCAGATTTAACACCAGGAAGGCTCCAAGGCCACAGCAGGCCTTGTTCATGCTGTTTTCTGCACTGTGCAGCACCATTATCACCATTTTATACTGGCATCCTCAATATATAGATTGCATTATACTGACTCTGAAACGTAATATAATGCTGTATCATAGTACAACTTTTTATGATGCCATTCACTATAAAACAAGAAAATAAATAAATACATTAATACATTAATAAATAATAATAATTAAAAAAAACATGACTTGGACCTCATAAACCGCATATCAGCCTGACATCTCCAGTCCCCGAAAGACTTCAAAACCTTAAAACTGTAAAAAATCCTCAGCTGGATCCCCTGGAGCTCACAAACCGAGCTAACTGCCTGTGGATCATGCAAACAGCAGGAGACTGCACTTCATCCTCTGGCATCGGCAGTATATGACCGAATTTGTGGCGCTCTTACACTCCAAGGTTTCACTGCCAATGATGTCAGTTTCTCACTATGTGCAGATCAGTGTTTCCTGACAAACACAACACAATGCAATGCCACATGAGCGCGCCTCTGACTCTGGCTTTAAACACAAATGGTTCACTTTAAAATAAATGAAGTTCAATTGGCATTACATCTTTGAGTGTGTGTGTGTGTGTGTGTGTGTGTGTCAACAGAAAGAAAAGGGGTTTTTGAGTGGTGGTGTAACATATGTCTTATCTAAAGGACTGGAGGTAAACAGAGTTGTATAATTCTTTGTATCATTATTTTGAAAAACTAGAAGATCACCATAATTCTGTAATAAAAAAACCAAACAAACAAACTGAAAAGTTTTGTAATCCATTCACTTATTTACTTAGTTACCAAATTCTATAGCAAAGCACACAGCGAAAGCAGACAAACAAATAAAATACCCAGGATCAATGTACTCCATGATTTCAGATGAGAGTCTGCTGGCATATTTTTGTATTCTCAACCTGCGAGTAAAGACAGATGCTTCCTAATTGCTCGAACACACTCTAATGATGCTGATGTTATTTACAGCTTAGTGATCCACTGCTTGTAATTATCGAAAACATGACCTCTACTCGTCCTTCACAGGGAATCGATGAATATAGTGTGGTGTATTGGAATCAGAATGCTAATACTGTGAAGTGTGTGGTGGAAAACTGAAGATGTTGTAGCGCTGGGTCACTGACATTTATTGATCAACATTTCAATTGAAATATTTATGATGCAATTAACACACAATGCATTCACTCTGGACAGGACTTTAAGGTCACACCTCTTGTTTTACACAATTTATTGAAAAATAAAATAATATGGTGGAAAAGAGGGAAAATCACAGTTTAAACATGAAGAGAGAGGCAATGATGGTACAGTGTTGGGCCAATAAGCAATGAATTGTGGAAATGTGTTTTTTTTTCTTTCTTTGTCTTCTTTTTCCAGACATGCCACATCTTTTCTTCAAAAAGATGTGCTTAACAAAGATCACAATACATAATTCTACCAAAAGCAGAGAGATCAAAGGTGCAGATGTTCATCACTTAAGTGGAAGCACTGACATTTGTATTGAAGCAATACTCTATTAAAAAGTGCTGATTCAACTTAAATTATGAAAGTAAAGGTTAGCTTTAGGACATTTATACCATCTATTTTTAACCAAAGATAATGGACTCTTATATAATGCTACATTAGTATGATGATAAGAAATATTAATAAAAGGGAATAAAACTTTATATCAACTTAAATTCTAATTCTAATGAATGTATTAAGCCTGAACAGCTGTTATGTAGAATACAAGCAGAGAAAACAAAAGGAATAAAAAATAGCTTTTGTGGTTGCACCGTAGACGAGCAACATTGCCTCTGCACCTAAACAGAAAAATTAGTTTAGTCAGGGGTTAAAGTGAGATTTGGCAGGTGTGCAAACCATAATACCTGTTATAGTGGTGGAGTGTGTGGAAAAGAGTCACTTAGTAATATGTCACAGTAATTCCTGTTGTGAGCTCCAGTAGATTTTCTGTGCAGGCTGTGATCAGCAGACTTGTGCTGCTGCATTTTGTGGATTTTGGCAACTGAATTCAACAAGATATAAGCAGTTCTTACATGAGCTATTACCACAATGCAGTAAAGTAACCCGTTTAACCAAAAGTAAGCTTGGAATCTTCATGCAATCTCTAAAAAAGACACAGTTAGTATGCTTCAGTTTGTTTTTCAAGGCTTTCAAAATATGGAAACAAACATAACTTCATCAACAGAGCTAGTATAGATCTAATATCTCTGCAAAAAAAAATAAGATATTACCTAAAAGCTTTAATTTTTCAGTCCATACTTCTAAAAATAATCTCTTGTTCCTCTCCCATTCTGCCTTTCTTACATCTTTATCCACCTCAGGAAGGTTAAAACAATCTTTTCTCTCCCTAAGAAATATAGTACCTGTACCTTTAGCTGACACATTTTGTGATATAGATTAAGAACTGCACAGAAAAAGTGTGTTTTCTGATATTTGATGAGCTATTGGAAATGCTGCATTTGAAATAACCTGCAATTTAAATGAAGTTACTCCTAAGCTACATGCTGATGTACCACG
Organism: Pelmatolapia mariae; assembly: GCF_036321145.2. Classification (NCBI taxonomy): domain Eukaryota; kingdom Metazoa; phylum Chordata; class Actinopteri; order Cichliformes; family Cichlidae; genus Pelmatolapia; species Pelmatolapia mariae. Next base: position 31,073,922 of record NC_086233.1, read on the forward strand.
GCCACCACTTATGGAGATTTGCACCAAAAACCATTCTGAAATCTTCAGGGGCACATTAACACCTGAGTATAGTACAGCAGATGGCTTTATTCATTTATTTGCTGCCTCTTGCATCTCTTCATGTGCAGTAAGCGCCTGTGATGGCTATATCAATAGGACTGTATGTATTATTGTTCCCTCCATTTGGGCTGATGTTGAGAATCATTGCAGCAAAGTGAAATAACTACTCCTCTCAAATGCATAAAACCTAAAGTAACAAGTCTGTTTTGACAACAAGAGTAGAAAATAGAGGTATTTAGTCCTAAGGAGAACAATGGAAGAACAGTCATGATGTGAAAGCAAATATGCCACCTGATTTGAATTGATCATTTAATCCATCTATCCATCCATTTTCACCCGCTTATTTTTTTCCGGGAGGGATGGAGCCTATTCAAGCGACCACAGGGTGAGAGGTAGGGTATACTCTGGACAGGTCGCCAGCCCAATGCAGGGCTGACACAGAGAGACAGAAATTCATTTGCAGAGAGAACCTACGCAGGACCTTCTTGCTGTGAGGCAAGCACCAGGCCATGGTGATCATTTTAAGTAAAATAAATATATAAACAATTGTATTTCATAACTCATCAAAATAAACTGTATAAACAGATATGGTTATAATGTAACACATACTGACAGCAGTACACATGACTGTATAACTTACAAAGGTCTATTTCACAGAGGAGGCTATACAGTATTTTGAAGAACTTCTGATCAGGTGTCATGTCAGAGTATAATTGGACTTTTACATTGCAGAAATTTGGTAAGTAAATTCTACACTTGTACTGTACTGTGAAATGTAACATTAAATTAAAGTACATTTAAAAAATTACTGCACTCCATCCACACGAACCTGTTCAATGGCAAGTTACATGTATGTTTAACTAGTGGGGTGAGTCCAACAGATGATTTAACATTCTTATAAATATATGTTTGAAAATTACTGATAATTTTCTATTATCTACAGCACCAAATAGTCAGTTGCTACATATAATGGTGGGTGACATGCAGGAATTAGTAAGCCCACACATTTCATTATAAGTAAGGCCTTTAAACATTTTTTGTTTGTTTGTTTTGTAGTTTTGCTTGCCAGTGCAATGAATGTTAATTAGCTACGCTTGACACCAGTATGAGACACACTCACAGCCTCAACATATTAAGCAATGGTAAATCGATGACATTTTCATACCATAACAATTAAGTTCTTGTCAAAGCTGTGCCTTTGCCGTCTTGTAAATGGCTATTCCTATATAGCCATGAAGACAGTATACAACCACATAGCAAAGCTGAACTGAGTTGAAGTACATCAGTGTAGCTAGCCGTTTGTGAATATACGCACATCTAGCATCTAGCAGAAAGGTTAGGAGAAATCTCATGCTACAGTGATTGGTGTCATCCACGCAGAGCACAATAACCAGAAATGCATCCCACTACCAAAATATCTGTGTATGTGGGTACAACTCTGTGCTCATTGTGTCTACATTTGTCTTTGTGTGTCAGCAGTCTGACCCTCACTACTTTAATGATACCAAGTAAAGCAATTAAAAACGCTTTAATTACTGATACCTCAGTCATTCCTGCCATTGACATGACTGTCTAACCTGGTGTAACACAGTTGCGTGTACATGAAAGTAGATGAGGAAACACACACATGTAAAATACAGACACTCACAAATACTACATACTGTAGGAATATGCCTGCATATATCTAAGTGTATTTAAATACAAGTACAGACAGGTTCACACAGCTATGCTTGTTAAGACATTACACTGACTTCCATTCATTGAGAGGAGTCTAACACAAAGCCTAACCTTAACCATCCCACCCTAATGGCCATGCTCTGACTTTCAAATTGCTTTGCATGTCATATTAGCTTTTAAAACACACATCCAAGGCCAAAACAAGGCTTTGAAAAGCTCATTAGGCTGACAGGGCACCACCATTGATGTGTGTGTTTGTATCTATGTGCTGCTGCTGTTAGTGCTGCATGTATACATACTGGTTTATTAGTGTGAAAACAATGCTTTCTTTTCTGGGAAAATGATGGCTCTGTTTTGAAGACAGGAGAATTTATTTGATCTATACATCTAAAATGTATATATACTTATACTTAATTATAAATCAAGAGATATAAACACATTTTCTCATGGCAGTCATCTCTATTTCACAGGAATCTTCTGTGTTCTTTTTGAACTGGGGACACAACACAATACCTCAACTTTCAGTGGTCGAATCTATTTTATTGTCTTTTGAGAGGATTTGAAACAAAGTAAATGACATTCGGTCAAAATTAAGCTGTTAATCTTGACAAGCTACTGATAAGAAGGCATCTTGTTCTTCTTCCTCCCTGAATTTCTCTTGTAAGTGTGAAGGTCTAAAGAAGTACGGCATATCCAAATTCACCCCAAAGACCAAAACCTCATTTTGTGGAGGAAGCACATACTCAATCATGCATCCTGATAATACCCACAAAATGTTGATGTTCAAGACAGATGTAAAAAGAAAAAAAAGTGCCCTCTCTAAATGTAAGTAATGATCTGTTTGAAAGTATACATCCTATAAATATACCTATCTGCATGGCTGCATCAAGGAAAATTTGGATGTATGACAAGGGCAGTGATAAAATAGCAGGCGCACATATAAGTCATTCCCCTGCATATAATCTTCTTTTTGACATGACTACAATAATCTCCTGTCTTTTCTTGCCACATCCCGTTTTTTGTTTTGTTTTTGTTTTCACTGACTTTACTCCAAGCTGTGTTTTCTCTGCTCTCCAGTGGCATCCACTTAACCTTTCTTCACCAGCTCTGCACAAAATAGGGCTTGTATTAAGTGTCATGGTTAAGCACTGGTTTATGCAAGGCCAAAGCATTTTATTTGCTACTCAAAATACCTTAACGGCTCACATTCTGTACAGCAGCCCTATACAAGCATGTCTCTACCTTGCAACCAAAGCTCTTGGATATTTTCATTTCAGTCGAGTACTTTTATTTTATCGTGATCCTTCAACTTTCCAATGGACTCATTCATCACATTATTCACTCCGTTATTATAAAATTATATATATATATGTATAATCAATGGCAGTATCCACGATGCACTGCAGTTTGTTTATTAAGACATTCATTAGTCCACCTGAATAGTTTTGGTTCTGAGATTTTGAAAACTACCAAGACATAGTGGCACTTTTAATCTTTATATTAACAACAGTATTGCTGTATGACAAAGCTTAAATGTTGTATATTGTTTCACATGTTGACCACTTTATGTTAAAGATTTAAAGATTCATCCCATAAACCATAAATGCACAAATACATGCTACATGCTGTCCAGTCCTTGTTGAGATATTTCACAGTGCACTGATAGAAGCTTTTTGTCTTTTCAGCTTTGTTGCTAAAATGGGTTTCTGGTAAATCCAACAAAAGCTGACTGGGCATAAACTAGTGACTACACTGAAATCCTCCAACTAACAAATAATCAAAACCGGGACGGTGTTGCTAAGAAATAATTCAAAACTGAAGTAACCATTTTACAGCAAAAACATAATGATAAGCTATTAAATGCACTTTTATCGGTCACAATGACACAGAGAAAACAGTTTGTAATTTTGCTGCTCTGTGAAAAAGCACTTGACCATTTCTCTGAAAAGGATTTCAAAATGCTCCTTTTACAGCCTGCATTTACAATACAATTGGACAGATGCTTTTCATGTACTTTAGGGTGGGTTTTAAACACCTCTATTTTCACTATATATGAAAAATCTGACTTTTGTTGACAGAAAGTCAAAAATGATAAAAAAAAAAACACATATATTTTAAACGTGAATGAAAGAACAGTCCAATATGCTATCATGCCATTCTCCAGCTGTAGTGTCTCTCCTTCATTTTCAATCAAAATGAACACCATCTATCTCTGTCTCTGCCTCCATCTCCACTCTTCCTTCAACCCATTTGTCGCTCGACCAGTGATACCAATTACTTCTCCCTTGCAAGTCAATCTTTTCTAATACTTGCACTCCCTATCTGCATCTCAGCTCCCTCTCTCATTGTTTCTTCTCCATGTTTGTGTCTCTTACTCTAATCCTCATTTAAATTCTCATCCTTCACCACCATCCTTCTAGCATCTATGACTCTGAGCAACTTCTGAGTTGCTCACAGAGTTGTTCGCCCATATTTTTGGAAATGTGCCATATTCTCTCCCTGGCCCAAACCCACAGCCATTAATTCTACTAATGACAGCTAAATGAAGCATGGAGATGAGGAGGCTTGTACAGAGTTGTGCACACAGGAATACACACAAAGCACAGATATGCACACACAGAATATACATGCAAATACATTCACAGAGATTACACTTTTTCAGACACTAATTGACAGTGATTGAGGATTCTGAAAATCTTTTCCTATTCTCACCCAAGTCAGGGTGATGGGCTCATCTAACACAGTACAGTGTGTGCTGCTTCCGTATGTTGTATCAGAATGAATGGGAGAATGATGAGAAACAGTTTCAAGTTTGAGTCTATAGTTACTTCATAAGAAGATTATCTGGCATCCATGAATAGAGAATCTCACCCATGTTTTGATTAAAGCTTGTTGCTGGGAGATAGAGCAGTTGAGAACTGCATTGTTGCAGCGTCTTCAAACCTGAAGAATCATCTTTGGTAACAGTGTACTTAATATAGCAAAAGAGCTCAGTTCTGTATTATATGGAAAAGGACACAAAAATGTAATATATAGAACCTTTGCATATACTGTGTATACAGGTAAAGGAACTTTTCAGATCCTGTAATGAGGCTCAAGAGACTACTTGTTCTCTTCCTAAGCCTTTACGGGGAATACTTTATATTCGGATAGCTTCATTTTCACAGATGTTAGCTCTCCAGATATCTGTATTAAAATTAAATATACATGATTTAACATTTACAGCATAAATCAAATATTACTATATTTTTTTAATCTCATTACAATTCATTACATTAATAAAGTATATTATAGAGCTGGGTATTTTGCATATAATGGGGGCTTTATTGTCTGTGTGTTCTTAATTGAGGTAATGACTGTTTCACTAAAGCAGACGGTTAGGTCAACACTTCACTTTGACTTTAAAACTCTGCACAGCAATTTCAAACAGCCGCCTAGCTAACTGTGAAATATATTCAGCCTGTAGATTATCATTTTAATTAATCTTGCTTACTTGGTCGTGTAATTTAAACATTTGCTGGGTTAGCTGGATGGAAAGAGGAGGAGGGAGATAGAGGGTGGGGGGATGTGTGGTGTGACTATAAAAGGATGGACGCTGTTTGCAGTAGGTGTGGGTGTCTGTGTGTATGTATGTGTGTATGAAGTGGGCAACTATGTATGCAAATTAGTATCACCTTCAGAGGAATAATGCTATTCTCTGCCTTATTAAGCCTGAAAATGCCAAAGAGTTTAATCTCAAAAAGCTTTGAGGAGTAAATGGGTAAACTGAGGATGTAATAGGATCACAGTAAACAGTATTGAAAATACCAAATCCTATTTCCATGAGAAATGAGAAACAGAGGTGTTGCACAATTCTGTAAACCCCCCGATTATGTTCTGTACTTCCATTTGCTCATATGCCCAAAGGCATTTATTTTTTATTCTAACTGCCTGTGATGTCTGGCAACTACACCATGATTAGGGGAAAGATTGTGATTATGCAAAATAAGAATAGTTGAGAGGTGTAATGTGGCTGTCTCCACTTTAAAGATAAACAACTTACATTACAAAAAATATATGAGGATTATATTGTAAATCATATGAAAAATAAAAAGCACTGCAATGTAATGCAATTACACAACAGTGCGTGCATTTATTCGGTTTTGGAATTAAGGGATGACAGAAACTGTCTGTTGTGTGAAAGGAAAAAAAATGCATTCATGAATTCAGCAGGGAGGTGAGGGCTGAAATAAACAAAGCCAAACTATGGTACAACACTGAGGCATAAGATTGAGACTGGGCTCAGTAATAACAGTTTACAGAGAGTCTGGGTTGGAATAAAAACTGATAAGATCGCATAAGAAGGGTAACAGGGGAATGGCTCTGGATGCTTTTAAGTTAGATAAACACCTGGGCAATCGACTAAATGATTTTTGTTCAAGTTTGATAACCGTGATTTCACCAAATTAGATACAACACTCTGACTCTTTCATCATTTGCCATTTTCTTCACATCAATGTCAATCTACTCCAGACATACTGAGTTAAGAGTGCAGAACCTGTCTACAGGTGGCTAGGTGCAGAAAACTTGATGAGCTCTGTTGCTGCTTTTAATACAGATTTGCATAACCTCATAAGCTTCAGGAGGTCTCTAAACATTGTCATTTCATTCTCCATTCTTGTCCTAGGAGAGTGATACTCCAAAAATGTTAAAATGATTTTATGCCTGTCAATAAGGAACAACATTTGCACACAGAGGTGTTGATCATGGTGTTTTCACACTGCTCCCATTTCAGCAACACTTAAGTATTAAACAGTTATCATAAACGTTAACCTGGATAGTGCACAGTTAGCCATTTAACCATTAGCTATTACCTGATAGCCACACAAAGTCACGAAAATAGTCACGAAAAGAAATATGCTAATCAAAATGTCATTTCCTACATATAGAATATTTTAAAAATATTTTAATTGTAATATTTTAAAGCATAAAAGTGCAAAAATGCAATTATTATTAAATTGGCTTTATGTGGCAAGTTAGTAAATGCATTATTTTCAAATACTGTCTTTCAATCAAAGGCTTGTTTTTATATAAATAAAGGTGGGTTAAAAGGGTTATAATTTTTACGTATTGAAATTTGTGTATTAAAATGTCCTTGACAGCCAGGCAGTCATAATTTGAATATATGTATGGTCAGAGGGACTTCTAAATTTCTTCATGAAGTACAAGCAAATTCAGAGGGATAGTGTTCCAGAGAAGGCTTACATGAAAAGCAAACCAGCTCAGTGGAAACAGGTATGCAATTCCAGTAAGGATTTCACTCTTCAAGGGTTCTCCTGTACTCCTCCACCAATCGACCATGGAAGGTTGAAATCTCTCTTGCTCCCTTCTTTACATCATGTGCACTAATGTACATTTTATCGTGAGGTCTTTACCTTACAATATACACGACTTTGAGATGACTGTAGTAATGTGGTGCTATATAAATAAATTGAATTGAATTGACTGTCACAGAAGCTAAAAGAAACACATCTTAAATGTTGCTGATATATAAGTCCCATTTTAGTGAGGAACTTGATCACGGGATGTTAGTGGATAATTGTGGGGCTGGGTATAATCTACTAAATTCTTTCAAATAAATTTAACAAAAACAAAACAATCTCTTTTATGCTATATATGGCAAATAACACTTTGTGTTCTATGCAGTACTTTGAACAGTTACACTTTTGCTTAATTGTACTTGGTGAGATTTTCCATATTATGCATTTGTTGTGTGATTTATTGTTGGTGACAATATAACAACAAAATATAAAAACAATGCATTGCAGTGAGGTGTATAACTATCTAAAAAACAATGTTGTTGTTTTTTTTAAATAACCTTTAAAATCCCAAGGGTTTTTCTGAGGTTCCTGTTCAAAAATGACATGCCCAAAATCAATAGATTATAACCCCTTATAAAACCCATATTAACATCAACATATGGACATTATCTACGCAAAGACTGATGCTGCTAAAGTGAAACAGAGTTAAGTTAGAGAGGTTTTCAGTGAAGACATAGCCAGGTGTTTTGCAGTTTGGCACATTTTGGCACAGAAATACACATGAAGTTTTCGAGGCAAGACAGCAGAGGTAAGAGAATTCATGCTACTGTTTTTTCAAAAGTAAAGCATAGTTTTGGTCATCTTTTGTGGATGGTTCAGTGAGTTTTGGTCAGAGCGTGACGAAAGTTGCTGTTTTCGGAATCTGTATGATGTCAGCTTTTAGAAAATGTATTGTTTTTCGCTCACATGCTGTTGGGTGGTTTGCACTTACGTCATTTCACGAAATGTTTACACTACCCACTAATTTAATCGTTTGCTGTTTTAGTTGTGTTTGGTGGTCGTAGAAATGGTTTGTATGAGCTTTTAGTTGAGATTCTAACGTTTCTGTGGATACCACACATGTCTGTGTTTACATAACAGTCCTGGCGTCACAACCCGTGCCCCCGGAACCCGGGCATTGGGGTTTAAGATTAAATTTGCCTCTCCACACCATCATAATGGATTTTATACTATATAATATTATATATAATACTGTATTATATCTACTATTACTAGTAGTAGTAGTACTAGAACATGGTCAGTCATTCTGCATTTTCCAGTTCTGGCCACAGATGGCAAACAAAGTTTCCGCTATGGTCTTTCTATAAGAACTTTTTTTCATATAAGTTTCAACACTTAACAGTGAATCAGGAATAAAAGCCTGGTATGTCTTAATTAAATATTTTATGACATTTTATGTTTTTCGAATCACATTAAATGCTCTGGCCAACATTGACCTATAGGAAGTGCAGCCTATCAGAGCTCTGGTTACCTGTCAACATCTATGATGTGAAGGGTCCATCTTACTCTTGAGGAGGATGCAAAACTTTGTTAAAGGAGTCCAGAAAAGGTCAGTGCCACTGAAGTATGACTTTTGTCCAAGTGATATTGAAGTGAGCTGTTAAGAATATCCCAAAGTTTTCTGTCGACATGAGTTCTCATTTTCATTGGTGTTACCTCATATTAGCCATAAGCTTGTATTAGCTAATATGAGCAGATAAACTTTAATATGTGAATGTAATCAATCTTTATACCAGGGAAAGCTTTTCTTAAGCACACTGAAGCCCTGATCGTGATTCTGGCATACTGCTACCTTATAACTGACTATTGTTGCTGTTGCAGTTATGGCTTACTGTGTGTTGTTCTTTTCCCCCTCTCTCTCCAAGGGAGGATCACATATCTAATCTGTTCACAATAACTTAACTGCAGTGATATTGGGAGTGAATAATTTGTCCATGTTTATGCATATTTTCTTATGTTAGAGGTTTAACTTTAGTTCAGGAGATGAGACTTGAAGTGAGGGGGAAGAGGTGAGATGGTGATGAGGGAGGAAAGAGTAGCAGTGTAGGAGGTAGATAAAGAAGAGGAGGAGGTGGAAGCAGATGAAGATGCTGTAGAGATGACAGAGAGAGTGAGCAGAGAATATACTATCCAAAGAAGAGGCAGAGGGAAAGGGTCAGGAACAGTGTAGATAAGAGACTGAGGCACTATGGACTGTAAATCCAGCTTCTCCTTCCATCCAGCCCTATGTGGTTCAGACATGAAAATACGTGGCCACTAATTTTCTTATTGTCTTACAGTTGTGGAATTGATGAGTAGATATATTAACTTAAAAAAAAAAAAAGAAACTGATTAAGACTAATTTAAAATAATTTTACCCAGTTTTGTTGCCTATTGAAAGCACACTGGAACTTTAGGGTTTCAGGCATATGTCTGAAATGTATGTATTATTGTTAGCACTATTATTATTAGGAAATTAGGGTTTTTTTTCATCTATTTCATATTGTTTAATGAGGGGCTGGTGATTCTCAATGGAACATAAAAAGCTATTTGTTATCTTCAGTTCATAAACACTTTAGCTGACACTTTCAATAGATTTTTTGGTTATATTTACTTTTTTTTGGAATGTTCCCCAGATTTCAGCTTTCTTTTGGAATTCTCTGGAATTTAGATCAGTCTAACAGAATTCTGTTTCATTATATAAGGGTTATTACCAGTGATGGGAATAACGGCGTTACTTTTTTCAGTAACGAGTAATCTAACTAATTACTATTCCTATCGTTACAACGCCGTTACAGTTACTAACAAGAAAATGCGGTCTGTTACTATTTTTCAACAAACAGACGGTTGAAGCTGTGTTCAGCTTACCGCATCTTATATCAGTTGCACGGAAGTAGCTGTAAGTAATCTGGGTGCTACAGCTTTAAGCAGCTGCGCGCTCCCGCGGACAGCAATCACGATCACTGTCTAGCACAACACCTGGAGCTAAGGGGGCAAAACAATCGCATGAGTGCTGCTGTTTGACTGAGGAAGAATAAAGTAGTCGTGGTAAGCCAATCACATGACCACTTAAAGACAAAGCAACAAGGTGATATATACCAGTTTATAAATTGTGTTGATAGGCCACGTAAAACCAGAGTCATGATAAACAATATATATGCGGCGTTTTTTTCCTCAATAGTTTCGCCACGTCTACTGTCTAAGGACAGCACTAGCAAGCACTCTCTGCTTATGACCAAAACAAACAAAAAAACAGGGGAAGTTTTAGAAGTGACGGCGAGAGAGAGAGAGAGAGCAGAAAAAGAGAGAGAGCGAGTTTTGAGATGTGAGAGATTTGTGACGTTTAGCATGTTTGGAGTGTGTAGTTCATGTGTTGTCTTGTGTAGTTAGTGTGTAGTGTTGTGGATAGTTTTGCGTTGTGTGTCAGAACAATGAGGCGACTGCTGTCTCCAGGTAGAAAAAGGAGTGATACACCTGCTGCTGTCAGACCTGCAGGTATCAAGCTTGTGATGTTCTCCTTTATAGTGGACAGACATTATTTTTTTGGAGTGGCACAAATAATTTGTGTGGCATCTTAACAGCTGATTGTTCTGTAAATAGTTTGAAATGGTTATTTTAAAAAAGGGTAAAAGGTAAATGGATGCAAATAACTTTGTTGTTTGCAAAACTTGTGCATAGGATTTTAAAATTGACAATTAATATTTGCATTTAAAGTTATGAAATATGATTCATTAAAGATGTTTGTGGTTGTTACAGTAAAAAATATAACTTTTTCTACTCTGATTTTATGGTTTTTGTCTGATTTTAGATCAATTGTGTTAGTACAGTATGTCAAAATGAAAACATGACTGTAAATTCAGGCACGTGAGGTTGTGCTGAAAAGAATGATACCAAACAAGGCAAAGTAAATAGTTTTTAAAGGTAAAATGTGGAGGGAAAATCAAAAGTAGTTAAAAATGGCCAATTATACCCTGGACCCCAGAGGGTTAAACGTTTTTTTTAAAGTAACGCAATAGTTATTTTCAAGTAATTAATTACTTTTAGAATATTGTAACTCAGTTACTAACTCAGTTACTTTTTTGAAGAAGTAACTAGTAACTATAATTGAATTACTTTTTCAAAGTAACTTGCCCAACACTGGTTATTACATAGTCCCCCAGTTCAGAGCCCAAAAAGTAATGGGAAAATTGTCTGACAAGCAGTGTCATGGTCAGATAAGGCTTGTTTTTCATCAGAAATTCAATAAAGGAATGATGTGGAATTGATTAATTGATACGAACTGCCATTTCGTAACTGTTCACTGGAACGCTTAATACTAAGTCCAAACAGATGAAGGAGACCATGAGAGGAATGCCAAAATAAAACTACCAGAGCAAAAGCAAAAACTAAAAGGAGAAAAAAAAAGTAGATGATCATATCATTTTTCCTTTACCTTATGATATAAAAAGTGCCTTGAGGCAATTGTTGTTGCGTTTTGGCACAATACAAATAAAAGTGACTTTAATTAATTGAAGAACAGATCAGATGTTGCTAGACAACAAGGGCCTGCCAACTCCTATGACTTCTGACAGATTTCATCAGAATGAAGGAAAGAGAAAAATATGACAGAGGAAAGGAACAGCTCATCATCTGAAGCACACCACATGTCAGACATGGTGAAAGTAATATTATGGCATGGACATGTATGGCTGCTAATGAAATTAGTATTTATTTATGATGTAGTTACAGAAAGAAACATTAGGATGGATTCTGATGTGTATTGGTAGTGATTCAGGAAAGTGCTGCCAAACTGATAGGACAGCGCCCTGCAGTGCTGATGGATAATAACAATCAACCATATTGCAAAAGAACCCCAGAGTTTCTGAAAAAAAAAAGATATAATATTCAGTAGCCAAGTTTGTCACCTAATCTCAGACAGGTAGCAACTGAAAACAGCTCCAGAGAGGAAATACAACATTTCATATTCTTACAGACTTTAGATTTTCCTGCATATATCTTCTATAGTCGTACTTCCTAATACAGTTAATACAATACTTTTGTAAAGCACTTCCATTAAAGCTAAAAGTGTGCTACTCAATAACATATTTGAGTACAAATCACATCTTTGATTACAGAGTCTAAATAAAAACCTAAAAAAAAAAACCAACAGTCTTTTTCCTTATATATATATGGACATAACTGTACATATAGGTAAATAGGTTTTTACTGCTTAAATGTAATTTTACTAATATATATAATGCAAACTTTACATAATATTTAAATACTTTTACTGCAAACAAATATTTTATACTGTATCATTTGTGTGTACTACTACTACTAAAGTAAAATTATTAAAATATTGAATTAACTGCACTTTGAAATGGTCAGCTCTTCTAGTTTTGTCTCACTCTATCTGTCCATATCTGTTTTTAGTCCATTCAGGTATAAAAAAAACAATGACCTCCTATTTGTTCAAAAATATAATCTCATCTTTTACAGGCTATTTTTTAACTACTAAAGCTGTAGTGCTGAACTGAACACTTTGTATACACCTGCATTTTTAGAACAAGAGCAAGAACAGTCATTAAAAGCACACACAAAAACTCACAAACACCCACCAAAATGCAATTATTAATATGAAAGAAAAATAGGTGTGTTTTTTTTCCGTGGTAACAAAAAATGCTGAGGAAAAGGTTACTGAATTATTGAGTTTACTGACCTCTCAAAACACTTTACATTATAAGCCATATTGATCACTTCACACCCATATTTAGTCAGCACTCTAATACACACAGATGACACAGTCAGGTTTTTTGATAGGCTTGAGTTATTTGCCGAAGGCCACGTTAGCGTGGAGATAAATGAATGACATAAAGAATATAAACACAAACTTTTGATACTTTTTAAATTGTTCATTCCACTTTTTATTTATTTATTCTTTTACAGCCAAACAACCACTCTGTTCAGCACATTAAATTATTATTAGGTGTCTATTAGATTCTAACACATATCAGTCATTAGTTGTACAATGACCAGCCAAGTTTAGCAAATACCATTACATTTTTCCATGATCATGTTTTTCTGTTGCGTATTTCTTTTCTAACTGTAGACATGGCAGTTACATGACCTAGTCCATGGTGAAAGTTAAAGTTAATTAAGTATTTTTTAATTAATTTTTTTTTCTCTCTGTCCTCGCGGCAGGGAGCTACATAATCAAATATAGTTATGCCGATGGCATGAATTAATTTCAACCTGGAGTGAGCTCTCGTGTAAAAACCTGATATTTTTGGAGCTAATAAGAAAACATAAAAATGTTTTTTTCCAGAACACTTTAGCCACGGGTGCTGTCACATCCCGATGCTGCAAATACTGCGTTTCTCTCTCCTCTCTTTCTCACCTTACTCTGGATGTCTGTTCTTTTTATTATTTATATTTTCAGCTTCAGAACAGAGCTTAGAGAAATAGGTGAAAACATTGTTCTTTCTTTCTTGATATGTAGGTACCCCTACTGACATATGCATACCATTAGTGCACTGGAGTATTTAAACTCATGCCAGAAGAATGCAGTGATCAACGCATTCATATTCATCCAATAGGTCTTTAGAGTGACACTTCTGGCAAAATGAAAAAGAAAAACATTAATGTTTTTTTGATGCATACTTGTTGCTATGTAGCTTTGATCAGCTCATGCACTCTGCATCCTGCTGTGACTGTCACTGCTGTCTGACAGTGAGTTCCAGCTGGGATGTATTCACTAACTGCTACTGTCTGCCAGACTACATAGTTATGAGAAGGAAAAAAAAGTGCCAGTGCACTTTGGCTGCCTGTACTTTGTGAGAGTCGTCCTGTTAGCTGAACACCAATGATGAGCTCCACTGTTTTCACAGTCTATTTAAGTGATTGTAAATGGAGTTAGTGAATATGTTCCTGGTAGTGTTCCAATAAAAGTTAACTAGGATATTGGTTTCATTTTCTCACAAGGTACAAGCTGTGTGTCGAATGTGTTCACTTCCGTTTATCAGTGCCATGTCAGGAACACAGATAGTAGCTGAAAAGCTGACCAAAAACATCATGTCATGTACTTTACATGGCAAGCAGCCAACAGGAGACAGCATGTCTTGTGAAATCACTTCTACATTTTTCTGTTACTTTTTTGCATTATGTCTGAAAGCATTCTTTCAATGTGTCACTAGTTTTTCGATATCGTACAGTAGGTTCTGCGGGTGGGACATGATTGGTGACATAGACGTATTCATTGTTAAAGGTGATTGTGACAGATTTAAGAAAACACGTTCTCTCACTCTTTCTGACATGGAATCCACCATTACAATGTCTTTTTTGTGACATATACACACTTGAAAAAATCAAACCCCAAAAATGTACCACTGTACTGTAGTGTATTAAATTACACAAACTCAAATCAGGGTTAAAGCAGTGACATGTTCTGATGTCATAATGAGGATAAAGGATTTTCTAGGTCAGTGACACTTATATTCAAATTACTGTGAGCAGGCGGGAACAATATTTAATGCTAATGTTAAAACTGTGTTGGGAGAACAGTCTAACAATAGGGCAGCAAGTAGGCAGTTGTGTCACAGAGCTCATAAAGATACAGGATATTATATAATATGAGCATAATTACTTGAAATTGTGAAGAAAAAAAATGTGTAGAACAAAACACTGCAGCTCCAGGTGCAGTTTTGTTACCATGGTTACTCAGTTATTTCATTTAAGTGTATAGTTCATGTACATTTTGAATTAGATATTTTCTTCACAGCACCCAAGGTCACTATGTGGATGGTGTAACTATATAGTTGAATTAATACTGAAATTTCATTAACTTAATGATTACACACCCAGTGCCCCTTTTTAGCAGTACAGTCTAAACTGAATGAAACTCAGCACCTGTTACCTTTGCAAATGTTGGTGACATTGTAATTGAATTAGATATACAGCATGGTTGAACCAAACTACATCCTGTATTAAGAAGTGTTTCTACTTTTTCTGCAGGACAGAAGCTCAAACTCACCTTGTAAACTCAAAGTTAAATGTATTCTAAAGGCTTTGCAAATTTACACTCTTTTGGAGAACATTTTTTGAATTGTCTTACCTTACACCTGCTTTGGCTTAGACTAAGCAGGTGTGATTATAAGGAAACCAATAAGGGGGATGAACACATTTTTTATATTCATATATATATAGGGGCAGCACAGTAGAACAGTTGTTAGCACTGTTGCCTCACAGCAAGAAGGAGTTCAATTCCACCATCAGGCCAGGGTCTTTCTGTGTGGAGTTTGCTTGTTCTCCCAGCATTTGCATGGGTTCTCTCTGGGTACTCTGGGTTTCCTCTCACAGTCCAAAGACATGCAGTTAGTGGGGTTAGGTTAATTGATCATTCTAAATTCTAAATTGCACATAGAGACGGTGTTAGAATGGTGACCTGTCCATGGTGTACCCTGTCTCTCTCTCGCTTTCTCTCTCTGTAATGCAAAAAGATCAGTGTCGTACAAATCACTTTGAATATAATCTAGCATGGTTATATGTTTTTACTGCCAAATTTCACAGCATAAGGCCTATTCATTACACGCTGGAGGGCAAAAAAGAAAATCTGACACAATGACAGTATTTGCGACTTGTGATTTTAAGCATAAATTTCCCAGCTTTTTCGGGTGATGAGATGCACACAGAATGTAGTACATAGCCCCAGAGTTACCCTCCTTGTAAATTTGAAGTTGAGCCTAAACAGATTTCCTCACATGCAGAAACTTACGCCTCACACACCACTTTTTTTCTCACATTCGCAAACACATCTCTGCCTTCTTCCTGTTCCCTTTCTCAAATCATAACTGTATGAAGAACAATCATGATACCATTTTCATTACTGCATGTCCTTTTCAAATACAAACCTCTTCCATTCAAGGCATTTTTATGATGAGAGAAGGCAGAGCACCCACCAGCATATAAAAAAAATAAATAAAACTCCTCCCATCTGTGCTCATTTTAGACTAAATATGAATTGGACCAAGAGTCCACCATTTGAAGCGGTTTTAGCGTCTGCTGTGCTCAGCTATTTGATTTGGACACCAGCTCTTGGCAGCCAGAAATTTATACAGTAAATGAGAGTTTTGGCTGCCGCAGCCAGCAAATTAAAATTGGATGAGTTTCCTTCTTTTCCCTCGTCCTCTCCCTCTTGGCAACATAGATAATGTTGTGCTCAGTTTTCAGTGCAGGTCTCATCTTGTTTTGGGGACATGTTGACTTATGTGAGGCAATCTGTAAACAGGAAACTGTGAAAGAACGTTAGAAAAATAAAATCTGAGTGTTACTGTAACTGAAAACTTTGAATCTCCAGATGAGACTAATCTACTATCGTTCTGCTCAACTAGAACCTAATAGTGACACTAATAGTGACATTTTTCTGTTACTTTTTTGCATTATGTCTGAAAGCATTCTTTCAATGTGTCACTAGTTTTTCGATATTGTACAGTAGGTTTTGCTGGTTGGGACATGATTGGTGACATAGAAGTATTCATTGTTAAAGGTGATTGTGACAGATTTAAGAAAACACGTTCTCTCACTCTTTCTGACATGAAATCCACCATTACAATGTCTTTTTTGTGACATATACACACTTGGAAAAAATCAAACCCCAAAAATGTACCACTGTACTTTAATGTATTAAATTACACAAACTCAAATCAGGGTTAAAGCAGTGACACGTTCTGGTGCCATAATGAGGATAAAGGATTTTCTAGGTCAGTGACACTTATATTCAAATTACTGTGAGCAGGCGGGAACAATATTTAATGCTAATGTTAAAACTGTGTTGGGAGAACAGTCTAACAATAGAACCTGGTAATAGTGACACTAATAGTGACCAAAATTTCATATTAACATTTAATGCAAAGGTTTAAAGCCAAGCTTTTTGACATGTTTCCGTTGAATTGCAAAGTGGATACATACTTCATACACATTTGCAGGCTGGTGTTACACGATTTTGTTCAAACACTAAACTTTGCTTTCCTTTTTGTCACCCTGCTAATCTCTATGACACAAGGCTTGTCCTGAGGAGAGAAACTTATCGCAAAGTTAATCCAGACTCACATTTTCTCCTCCCTCTGTTGGCATAGTCTGAGCCCACAAGGCAAGTGATTTGAAATTAAAATTATTGTACTTTATTCATCATGATAGGTGCTCTGGGGCTGAAGCACAAACATATGTGAAATCTTCTCACTTAGACATCAAACATTCTCATATTTACTTCTATCTGTGTTTGCTGTTAGCTCTTTTTTGATAGTAAGAATCAGTAAAATTGATTAAGTGCTTTGATACTGCAGGATCCAAAGTCAATTTAAGATACATAATTCAAAGTTTTTACATGTGAAACATTTGGCTAATTAAGTTAATTTTAGTGGCAAAACAAAATTAGACTAGACTTAACTAAGACTACAGGGTTCCAGTGCCTGTGGTGGTGGTGGCTGGCTCTTTGAAGAAAATGTATAATGCACTGCATAATTCAGGATCAATTTACATCAAAATTATGGCGTTTGACCCTACTGGCACTAAGCAGTTCAGAAAGCACCTTGTACCAATAATTAAAGACTAATGGGATGACTCTTAAAATTAAAACCACATGCTAAGTCATACAGGCTGTCACATTTACAAGTCAGTGTTTCCACAAAATGTATTTTCTGTCTTCTTTCATCACTTTTTTTCCCACAGATCTAATTTGGATTGCTGAAAAAGTGGTACTGACATTTTACGTTACAAGATGTGATCACGGACAGTTAGTTCAGATGTTTGGGTCAGTAATGTTAATAGACTAATAACTAATTAGTCAAGCCTTGAGCCTACTAGCTTCAAGCAGAGATAGAAGGAGAATACAGAGGCTTGGTAAGATTATTTCTTTCGAGGAACACAGGGAATGTTTTCTTGAAACCTTTACTTGTACGGGATGCCAACAAGCATCATCACTTCATGACTTAAAGGTTTCCATTTTCTCCAGATGCATGTTAAAAATGCACCCACCTAAATGTGGCTTTTGAACTCTCTGGAGTCCATGGAGTAAATTCCTGTTTTAGGTTCACTCATTAAATGTTTCTTTTTTAAATATATCTATCTTTGTAAAGTTTGTCCTCTTTGAAAATAAATTTCTTTTTGTTTTCCTGGATTGAATTATCACAGTTTCTGTACTTGTTCCACCAATCATCATTTCTGTTACCTACTGAAAGCTACTGACAAAAACAAAAGCATTACGCTGTTCATGCTTGTTATGCACGATTGAGAATGATTTTTTTTCCTGCAAACCTCAGTGTTAGTGAAAACCAGGCTTTATAGGGAACCAGTCTAAACACACATGGTGTCATTATTCTGTTACTAATCTACTGTGCAATCAACATGTGCTTTGTATGATAGAGATTTTGATAATTTTTCCCAAAACTTTCTGTCCCTTTTTGTGTTTCTAACATTCTCACAATAAATCACACAAATGTCAGCTTTGTTGTTGTTTGTCGACTTTATTTTGGTTCCTCCCATCCCCTCCTAGCAACACAACTGAGTATTAAAAGCTAAAAGTGGAACCATAAACATATGGCACTCGTTTCCAAGTGTGACACAACCAACATTTTAAAGATTTCTTTTTTTTTTTAAGAAAAGGCCACTTCACAGCTCTAAATCTACTCCAGCTTACATGTGGCCAGAAATGTGTTTTGGGGCCAAGCTATATGTAATGACACACATGTGTGAAAGGGCAAATCTAACTATGAGCAGTTAAACAAGCAAGTTTTAGGTGGCTTGACCTTTGACCCTGAATCAAAGGCTGGTGAGAAGGAGCTACCTCTAATGAAGGGCTTCAGAGTGGAAACTGCTGCACCTCCCATCATTTAGAGAAATGACTCTTAAAATGAAAAACTGCTCAAGGAGAAAATTGCTAAGCTTTTATTTACTCAGAGAAAGTTGATTAAATACACATGCTATTTTTTTTAACAATTTAACACAGTGATACTTAAGAGCTTCCCTTGTCACCTTTTGCTGGTTCAGCTCAGTTTTAATTATTTATATAGTGCCAAATCACAACAACAGTTGCCTCAAGGTGCTTTATGTAGGGTAAAAACTCTACAAATAGGAATCTCCTCTGAAGTATTTCAGTGTGAAGAATCTCATGAAAAGTGGGGTTAATGAAAGTAAAGAGTAGCATGTTTGACACCTGGCAAAGTCATCCCATCTAATTAAATGATTTTCCCTTTTAAAACTAATAACAGCCTCATAGAGCTCTTAGGATTGGGTTTTAAAAGATGCAAGTCAGCTGAGAAGCTGGATGAGACACAATTAACACAATTTTGCAGTATAGAAAATTAAAGTGAAAGAGTGAAATGAGATATGTGAGTCGGGGGTGACTGTGATTGTGAGTTAAGTGTTGAAACATTGCATGATTAAGTTTTATAGGTGTCTCTAGTTTTGAAAACCTGTAAGAACACTGTTCGTTGCAAAAAAATTAACAGAAGTGGATTGCCATAAACCTAAAAGAAATTAATTATTTTCTTGTGATTAATGAAGTCCTTGTGACTCTGGAAAAACTTTTTCTCCGCCACACCAATGAGGATGACATTTGTGGTATAAGAATGAAATGTCTCGTCAGTTGTTGGATGGATTTCCTTGACATTTGGTGGGTACATTCATGCTCGTCTGGATGGATTTTAATAATGTGAATGATCCACTGACTTTTCATTTAGTGCCATGAGGTCAAAGTGTTAATTTCTTCAGTCGTGTAGTTTATTACCAAATATAACCAAAACATTCCCAGCAACCACACTTATATGTTGAGTTAAGCACTAATTTTTGTAAAGGAACGCTTTTCAGTGTTGTTTGTTGGTTGTTTTTTTTTCTTAGTCTCACTCAGTTTTGTCACCAAGACTATGCAAACTGTTCACCTTAATTAAATGAACCTTGTTGGAGAGTGGGTTGCATGGGCAAAGACCACAGACATTATAAAAAATGGACAAAACCACAGTGACAACACCCACTGGTTTTCGGTTTACTGACGTAACAGTCTAAAAAAACCGGTGGAATTACAGTCACCTAAACTGAACAAATAAACTTTCTCAATGGCCTGTGGCACATAACAAGTCAAATAGTGTCAGTCAGAAAATGCTTAAAAAATTCCCCCAAGGTATAAACACAGCTACCTATGTCCAGACACCTGTGAGCTAAAGCAGCAACACCCCAACTTCAGTATGCAGGGGGAAGAGTTATAAGAAATTCACCCTTTTTTGAATAATTATAAATTATCACGTATGAAAAACTATCCATAGAGAGACAAAAGCTCTTTTTGTACTAGGATATAAATATGCCTTTTGAAGACATAAAATTAGGCATTTTAACAAGGGAGTCTAAGGGAGTTCACACAGTTTTGGAGCCAGACTCACGTGGCACCTAGGACTGCATTTCTTGTTACTTTTGCATTGGGGTAAATTTTCAGCTTCAGGGGTAACACTATATGGAAAGAAAAATAACTATGATGCAGATAAATATTTATTATTTTAAAAGTTGTCAGACACTTCAGTGGCAGGGCCATGTCCTTCTTTGCATATGTTAGCATGGCAACATTTCCAAAGACAGTAACAATAGTTACTGTACCAAATTATCCTCATTATGTTTATATTGTTGTGATTAGCATGTTACCAGGTATTACCAGCACAAATTAATTTAGTAGAAAAATATTGAAGAAAATCCAATTAATTTTTCAATCCCATTGCTCTATTCTTTTTATAGAAGCTTGGAACTGTGTGTTCTGTTTATGCCATCCAACAGTGCATATTAGTTTAAAAAAAGGTTAATTTCCTGTAGGCCTACCTCCCAGACAGTGTTTTCCAAAATATCCTTGATGGAAGAAGTGTGCATTCTGTGGTCAATATGGTTTCACTACAAACTGCATAATAATCGCTGAAAATGGGAGTTGATTAAGATCAAACAGGTCATCTGTTCCAGTCCCATAAATCTGGTCTCTGTGATTATGTGTCCATGTTGAAAACAATATGGAAGTATAAGGGAGACTATTTTAAAGCAGGAAATGAAACCGGAACTTGCACCGACAGACATGTCATTCTGAAACAAGTTCCACAATAAAACTTTTAAATTAACTAATGGGGTATGCAGTTTTAATATACACAGACAGATTTTTTTTCTAATTTTGCATGTCTGCACCAACACAGTGGATGTAAGTCAAACAGTTGAGATATCAAGGGCTGACTCTCAGCTTCATTGCAGAGGGTTTATCATCTATTTAAGAATTGCAGCCTGAACGGTAATTGGGCAAATTAACATCATTGTAACTATAGGGATTGGTTTTAATACTTGGAATCAAATTATCTGCATTCAATAAGTGTCTGTACTTTACAGCCCTTGGACATCACCAAATGCTGCATTTTCAGTCTTGAAATTTTGTTTCTTGAAATTAAAAATCTGGAACAGATTCCAGCTTTTGAACTGGCATTTGTTAGGTATTGAATTAATTTCTCAATATAAAGTTCAAAGAGGTGTTGATGTTGATGAAAGATATTAGGCTGAAAAAACCCACAAACAGGACCTTACTGCATGTTTTTGTTGTAACACCTTTGCATTTGAATTCATTAGAGCATCTCTTACACGTTGAGAATGATCAAGACTCCTATTAACTTGGACAAATGTTGTGAGGGTTTTTTTTAACCAAGGTAAAAGATCTGAAATCATCCACTTTAGTCATCCTCACTGCTCTCTCAGGCTGTTTTTGTGTTCCTTAAGTGATCAGTGTATTCCTTTAATGCACCAGATTGTTGCATTGAGCATAAAGTTTTTGCTATCCCTCCAAAGGGGATCACAGGGATTATTTTGTTTTTTGCAGCCTAATGATGGTGTCCTTTGTCCACAACAACACCTAGTTGAACTTTATATTGAAAAATCCAGGTAACAGCTATAAAATGCCACTTCAGAAGTTGGAATCAGCTCCAGACCTTTTATCTTTTTAATTTGTCATGGAACTAAGAATAGGCGTCACCTGACCATGAAACTGTCATCAGTTGTCCAATTCCCTCAACAGTTAATGTTATTCTTTTGTTAAACCCTTTGGTTTCCTGTTCATCTACAATGTATAGTAGTGAGCCTTTTAAAAGGTGACCAATCCCCCATACTCATAAAGCATGATGAGAACTGACAAGAGTAAAAAATATTATGAATCATATGCTATGGCATTTGCAGTCATCTAAACATCTAAACTAAAATTAACCCTTATGGAACATTTTGTTTCAACATGTTTGACGGCATTCTCCAACACCATGACCAAAAACCGTACGTTGAAATATTAAAATAATTGTTTTCCATCTCTCTAGCAGTGTCATACACTTGCAGAATCAATACAAGGCACAAAGCTGCTTTATTTGTACTTACTGGTCTAAAACCTTACTAGGAAACTTTATGTTGTTCATTCCTTTACTTTGCTACCTGTCTCCATATCTTCATATACATATCTAACCTAGATTTTAGGGCTTTAGGTCTACTGTAGAAACTGGAAACAGATCAAAGGAGATCAAAAGAATCTTATGAGGTGAACTCTCACAACACCCTGCTGCACCTCAGATGTGCAGTATGCACAGAATCAGGAATCAGGACAGAGCCTTGCTTTCTTGTAACTTTGCTGTTTTGTAATGGTTGAATTTGTTTTTAAACCCTCTCACCAGTGTTAAAAGATGAATGGCACCTCTGTGCTGGTACATATCTTTAACAGGAAACCTGAAACCTTAATTTCTGCTGTTACAGCCTCGTGGTTAGCTTAATCAAAACTTTCAATTACTTGGAGCATTCTTTCAAAGGTACAATACATGTTTCATTCAGTTTGGCCATCTTTTCTGCTATGTTATATAAACATCTATGACGGAGCTTTTACTTTTAGAATCTGCGTACTGTGTAGGCAGTTAGTGATACATTTCTCCCCACTCTTTCTCTTCCCTATATGACAAAACACTCAAGTAAGCTCTTAAATAGTAAGTCCACCTCCATATCTTCTGCCTCCTCTGAAGGGGCAGTACACATTTTTATTTCTGCTTAGCTATCTGGCTGATATTCTTTCTGTTATATGTCAGCTTCTCCCTTTCTAATTATCATGTTTTGTACCATTCCCTTTCACCTTTGTCATATAAGCTTTGTCTACATATGTATTATCAATTTCCTTCTTAGCTATCCTAATAACATCTTTTCCCCTTTCCCTCATAATTAGTGGTGGTGGGTCTTTTACTTAATTAATTTAAGCACATTTAGAGTTGTTTTAATGATGCAAATACATTGGCAAAACATGAACTCCTAACCTATTACATATCTTAATATTCTACTTCCACTGTCAATTGACAAATTAAATTATTTTTACAAAATGTAATCAATGGGCTGTAGGATCACTACAATATTCCCAAAGTGATAAAATTAAGTATACAGACTCGAAATGAAAGTTTCTGGAAGTGGATAATTAGGGACTGACCTATCAGTAACTGTTTCGCAACAGTAAATTTATACAAGCTCAATAGATTGAAAAAAATATTTCCAATTATAACTATTTTGTTGGCTCCATTACCGTGTGCATTTAACTTGTGCTGTTGTTGCCTTTGAAACGGCTGCATTCAAGATGGGGAGCAGGACCCAGTGTGTTGTTATTTTCAAAGAGACTATGGTGTGTCAACATGGCGATAAAACAACAATAAGTCTGCTATACAACTGGTCAGTGCAGACCGACTGATTATTTGAAGAAACCTGTCATTTATAAATTCACATTTGCAAACTTTCAACAATCTGTCCAAGAGTGATTGCAGTCAGGCCAAGCTGCATGGCAGTTGAAAGATGGTTTATTAGATGGTCGCTGCAACTTGGTGTCTGATATCGAGAAATGCTGCTAGTGGCTGAACAAAGCTGGACTGAAAGACAGCACAGAGGCACTAATCATGGCAGCACAGGAACAAGCTCTAAGTACAAGATCCATAGAGACTGGGGTCCACCACACCAGGCAGGATGCCAGGTGCAGGTTGTGTAGAGATGCCCCTGAGATAATCCAGTACATGATAGCATTCTAGCAGGCAGGGCAAACATGGAATGCTACAACCTAAGTAGCTGGCATAATATACAGAAACATCTGTGCAGAGTATGGGTCCTGAGGAGCTCCCCAGGATAGGTTCAGAATGCCCAGCCTAAGATTGTGTGTGACTTCCAGATAGAGACGGACAAACTGGTGATAGCTAACCAACCGGACATTGTAGTGGTGGACATGCAGGGGAAGACGGCCGCAGTGATAGATGTAGCTATAGTGATGGCAGTATCAGGAAGAAAGAAACGCGAGAAGCTCAAGAAATACCAAGAGCTGAGAGTGAGTTTGAGTAAATATGGAGGGTGAAGGCAACAGTGGTCCCTGTTGTAATCGGAGCACTCAGGGCAGTGACTGTCGAAGTAATTATGTAACACAGATAGGTTGGAGTTAGGCCAGCTCTTCTTTCACTGTCCTTTTCTTTAAACTACTCCAAATAATGTATTTTGGGGATGAAAACTCAAAGTATTAGTTTGGTGGACACAGTAAAACATTTTTTTTATAAGCAAAAGAAACTAAACCACCTCTGCAGTAGGGCTGGGCCATATCATACCGTTCACGGTAATACCGGTATAATGTTGTTTTCATACGCACATGGCGGAAAAAGCATGGCGGCAATGGAGAATGAGAAGGGTGAAAGCGGATCGTTGAATGAAACGGATGAACCAGAATTGGTTTGTAAAAATGCTGCAACTTCAGTCGTTCACTGGTTTAGCTTTTTAGATACACAACAAAGCACTATTTTTGGTAGAGCATGCTAGCGGGCCGTCGTTATTACCGTGTTTTTTGGAAAATACGGCACACTTAAAATCAATCCTTTGATTTTTCTGAAAATCGACAGTGCCCCTTATAATCCCGTGTGCCTTATGTATGAATTCTGGTTGTGTTTACTGACCTCGAAACGATTTTATGTGGCACACGGTGCTCAAAAATCTGTCAAATGTTTTAGTACGACTTTGCTAAGCTACGAACCCGCACCGCTTGATGGATTGTCGGAGCATTACGGCTATCGTAGGCAGGAGCCTCGCGGAGTGATACGTACTGTGCTTCAACATAATATTAGCGTATTGTGTGTGTATAACCTCTTTTTAATTTTTGTGGATATTATACATGGTTATGCTGAGGATATGTCGGCCAGTTTCCACTGGAAATGCCTTTTGGTTAAACTGTCAGCAAGGAATTTGCATTTGCACTGTTAAATTTTTATATAACTTTAATGCACATAACATTGATGGGTTTTTTTTGCACTAATAAAATTGTGGAGTTGTAAAGTATTTTGTCTAGTGTCAATTATATCGTCAGTTATATGTTATCACAAATTTTCAAATGTATATCATGATAAATATTTTTGGTCATATCGCCCTGCTCTACTCTGCAGTATTTAATCTGTTACCTTGATATCCCACGGAGAGAAACAAAAATAGTCATAACAGAATGTTGTTAAAGTTTCAAATCCATGCAGACTTTTTGAGTTACACACTGTTTTTAGGCAGGCTCATATTGTTGATGGAAAAGGACAAGAAGGTCAAGAGAGAATCCAAATAATACAAAGAGAGAGACAAACTAGGGAGCAAAGATAAAAGAGCTGACAGAGAAAAAGAACAAATAGACAGGGAAAGTGTCTACCTTATCATTTTGAAAAATTTCTTTTAGACATGATCAGATCTCGCATCACAATTGTTTTCTATTTCTCTGCATTTTGCTCTTAGCTGAGTCCTTACTCTGCTTTCTCTCTTAGTTCATTAGGGAATATATCCAACTTTAACCCACTGCTATTAATCATAGTAAGAAATAAAACAAAGAAGTTTAAATACATTTTGTGGCACCAGTATTATTGTTTGGATTTAATCAAATTTGATTTATATTAAAGTCAGAATGATCAAAATTGTTCTTCTCCTACATGTCCTGCTTATTACTCACAATATGGTGCAATATGTATCAGTTTATAAGGTACTGACTACCCAAACATACCAAAGATGTTGTGTTTGGTGTTTAATTAGATTTTTTGAGTGGAGTATAAATAAGGAATGGAAAGGCTGATTTGTGATGCGATTGCAAAGACAGGTACTCGGCACGGTCCCAATTAAATATTGATTGGCATCACTTTAAAAATAAAATTTTCAGATATATTTTAAAAAATGAATTCCTAATGCTGTTTTTCTCACAATTAAGGAGGGTTGATTCTGGTATATAATGTTGGTATGATTACTGGATAAAAGAGCTGCAACATTTTACCAAGTACACCCTTTTTTTCCACACTCCTTCAGCTTTCTGGTGTGAATTTAACAGCACTGAAAAAGTCCTACTGCCACCAGTCATTGTGTCTCAAAGATTTAAAAGAATCATAGTACAGCTTAGTGTATACTATTTTATATGCCACGTTAATTAAACCAGACAACACTATACAAAAGTACAGCCAAATGCATATCTATTTGCGATTTAGGAGATTTTTTTTAAATAAATCTTACTTTTCTAGTTATACTCTGTTTGGAAGGTGGGGTACAATGCTTCCAATTCAAGCCTGATCCAAATATGAAAAATTCAAGACTATTTTTTCCTCTCTTTATGTATTGCACAAGCTCCTTTTTTGTGCTGAGTAATTAAAACTGGTGGCTGGAGATGGATAAAACAGCTAGCTACTTGTTGGTCCACATATCCTTACATCTGTTTGGACTACTGAAGCTGACTATTTGCATGGGGGGGGGGGGGGTTACAGCAAGGGAGAGCCATCAGTTTGGGAAAGTCAAATGCAGTCTCTGAAATTGCTGTCAGACTTTCTGTTAGCTGCTTGATCACACACTCTCATAGGAATAAGCGACTTGGCCCTATCATTTTAGATAATATTTTGTTGTACTAAGTAAGTCTACTCATTGCATACCTCATCCAATCCTTAGCCCAACCAACACCAAACCAGTTTAAGTCTCTGTTTTTTAAGACACTTTCTCTTCCCAAAGCCTTTTCTATATCACTTCACATCATATCATCATACTACCTCCTTCATTTTCATGTTTCCATTCTCTACCTAGTGCCCCAATTCCCTTCTTCTTCCCCCATCCTTTTCCTTGACTACTCTGCCACACTTTCTGTCCTGGACCCCACTTCTCTGTGGTCATGAGAACTGAAGAAAACCATTGCAGTTGGAAACCGCTGTCAAATTTAATTAAAAAAATGTTGCTCTCAAGGTTTAAGCTTCTGCCAAATACAGGCCCCTGCTCAGAGGGCTGTAGGCAGTAAAATGTGGCTACAGAAACCAAGACTTGTAAATCACATCTTGATTGAAGGCTTGTTAAGAGCACACACACACACACACACACACACACACACACACACACACACACACACACACACACACACACACCTTAACAAAGATGTTCATATCTTTCCAACCATGTTTTTTTTAGTGTGCACACATGTATTGTACATTGTATTATTATGTACTATGTTAAACAATTACAATTAACTTCTGATGGCATTAGCACACATAACAATTTACATATTGTGTATTTGTCAATGTTCAACAAATCGTATTGTTTTTTTATGCGAGTTGAAATTCCTTGGACTTTAAACAGTGCCATTTGTTAAATCGGTGAGACCCTTAAAAGCACTATGTGTCCGTCTCATAAAAACATGCTTGTGCAGGACCCTCGCCATATTCAGGGGTAATATTATGAGTAGGCATAGTTTTACCTAAAGCACACACTTTCCTTTCTTAAATCTAATGAAGTAGCAATGGTGTCTAAACCTAGCAACATTGTGAGTGAAAGCCAAAATCTGCAGATTCACAGTCATCCCACTCCATCCACCTACTTGTATGTTCTTCTAAATAATTAGGAACAGTAGATTTAGCTTTTAGCCACTTAAATAATCTTTATAAAATATATTACCAAGTATACGCTATTATATTATTTCCCAGCCTAGCAAAGGAGAACATATGTCAATCATTTGTCGTACATTCTGCTTGAAATTAGACCTTTTTTGAGCCTTGCCAGACCACAATGAGAATTTGTGGGCAGTCTTTGATTGAAAGTCTAAAGGATGGAAATGTGTTCCCTGGGAACTTAATGCACTTATAACAAATGGGAGCGAAAGTTTAACTGAAACCATACATTATTCAATTCATTCATCTAACCTGAATCTGCTTAAAGACCAAAGTAAAATTAATACCATGAGACCACAGCAGTGAAGACTGTTTTCCATAAAGTGTCTAATAAGCATCTTTTGGAACTTCTTTTGCAGTATTGTAATGTATATGTATAATTATTTCACTGTATAGTTGTATATGTTATTTGCACACTTCCTTTCAGATACAGATGATAGACACAGAAATGTGTTGGATATGTTGGATTTTAAAAAAAGAAAAAAGTTGAGAAACAGATTTCTTGAAAAAAAAAAATGGGGCGCTGTTTGTAATATCTCAAGTGACCAAGGAAATCTCCAAATAAGGACAGAAAATAAGGGGAGAGAAGATGCTTTCTAACTTCATTTTAACGGCAAGCTGCTTTTGAGGGTGTTGCTGAATCCCTAAGTGCTCCAAGTGGAGCCACTCAGAGACAGAAAGAGTATAATACTGTGGTTGTACTTGGTAGCTCCCAGGTGTGAAAAGTGTATAACTGAGTGATTCTGAAGGAGTTTCTAAAAAAACGAGGATCATCTTCACTGACTATAGTCACTGGGTATATTAAAAACAAAAAAACAAAACACATATCCCTAGTTTTCATGCTTACTCGCATTTCAAGAGCTCTCAAAAAAGTTTTTGTTAACACAAGCATATGTGTCAACTGACACATAGTTTTTCTGCATATATATAGTATCATAATTTACCCATGACAACAATGCTGACCTTTTGGATTCAAAGGGAGAGTTGTTTTGACAATTTTTCTTAATTTCTCCCAAAGCTACATTAATACATCACAAGGATACAGGAAAGGAGGTGCTGCGCGCAAACGAGGTGACAGAAATCTTGAAGTAGTTCTATTTTAAGAATTATAATTACTTCAATAAAGGCCAACCACCAGCTGTTGATGTAAAATTGAAACAAGAAAATGCCAACTGTAGCACCTAACCCCAAAACATACTTTCTAGCAGTTATATATGATTGTCAACCAAACAATTTTTGTACCAGTCTACTCAGTTAAATACCCACTGTTCCACAAAAATATAAGAAAGGCTGTGTAGATTAGGTTAGTAGATAAGGTCTAGGGATCCCAAACTTAAGTGCCAAAAACAAGAGTTGTGGTCTGTCACTTATTTTAACAAAGCCTTGTTGCCTAATCATACCGCCTTTTTCCCAGAGTTGTTTTAGTTTCAGTTCATCAAACTAGTTTACCCTGCATGAATTATGCTGCTGTTTACATAATAACACTTCTCAAGTCTTTTCCCATTTGCATACATACACCCACACACATACACATGAGTGCATTCATATTTGTTCTAAAGGAAGGGCACATATGATTTCTTAAAGAATTTAGGTGTCCCCAGTCAGTTCCTGGTCCCATGTAAGGACTCCATGCTGGAATGGAGCTGCCACTACTCCTTGTGCTGCTTTGCAGCTTGAATGGCCTTGCAGCTCATCTTAGGTCTTTTAGTTGATGTTAATATGCCTTTGTGGCCCACCCAAGATTCTATATGGGAAAAATAGTAACACTCATACACAAACTTCTTTCATCACTCTTGTGCCCCTCTCTTTTTACATCCTGGTCACTCTAACCAAAATATTGACGTTCATTAGTCAGATCCATGTCAAAGGAAGCTAAAGGATTAGATTCAGATGGTGGGGGGGGAAGCCAAAGGGCAGCTAATGAAATCTGGGCCACAGAACTGGGGCTGAGGGATCTGAGGGAGTAAACTGTGGTGAGCAGGACACACAATGCTTATGCATGATGATTCTCTCTCTCTCTCTCTTTGTCTCTCTCACACACACACACATACACACACATATATTTAAAGAATCCGCAGACATACATGCAGGCTGACTCATTCAAATACCCACACAAAAGTATCAGTATACAATATGCATATGGACCTACACATGCATAAGGCATGTAGAGACAAATGTGTTAACACACACACAAATTCACACAGACGGGATGAGGCAGAAGACCACAAGGCTCAGCATTGAGGTTAGGCTTCGTTTCATCTCTGTCTGAGGCCTAAATCTCCTCAGACAGGGGCCTCGCTTTGACACATACCCCCAGCAGCCAAGCTCCCACCCTGGCATGTGTGAAGCTCTGAAGAAGTGGTTGACTATGGGTTTTTTATGCATTTAAGATTTTTTCCCATCCTGTTTTTATCTTCCGTGCTCTAATAAAAGGGTTATTTTTTTCCTTTAGGTATTTCAACTGCATGTCTCTGGAGTATTTCATTGTGTGGCTTTGTGCATTTGTAAGGAGCTGTAGGGGCTGCATGTGTGCATATCTTGATGCAAGCAATGTATGTCTAGCGTTTCTCTGTCATCGTTCTTCTGTGTCTCTCTTTTGCCCCTTAACACACAGCAGGATATTGAACTGTGAGCTGGCTTAGAGAGAACACAAACTGATATTCATCTGGGATAAATATAGAAACCAGACACTTACTTAGGCCTGAAACTATGAGAGTTTACAAGAGCAAGAAAGGTTTGAAGCAGATGGGCTTTGGTTCGATGTACGATAACACTGTGCTCTTTTTTCACAGCTTAATAATGTGACTTCATTTTTTGCATTTTTTTTTTTAATCAGTTCAAAGATTCTGTAATTATTATCACTATTATGAATGTTTTGTTTGGGTTGCATTCTAACTTATTATTTTGTGCAATCAGAAAAAGGTACACTTTACAATAATTAGTCGAATAACTCTATTCAAAGAATTTACAAATTTAAAATTCAGAACAATAATCCCATAGAACTCACCGGGACCAATTTAGTTACTGTGAAATGTTATTTGACAGAAGTCAAAGTTTGGGCATTTAAAGCCTAAAGTATGTGAATAGTCATATGCTATGCGAGGTAAACGAGAAAGTGTGTCTTTTAATTTTGGAATTAAGTACCCTATTGCTGATAAAGAACAGGAACAGGAAATCGACTTTGGTTTTAACAAAGGTCTAGATAACACATTTGTAGATGGAGGGTTGAGAAAGCTAACAAATTTAAAGTAAAATATGATCATTCTGATTCAATCAGAATGATCATATTTTACTTTAAAAAAGGTTTCTAAGGTAAATATAAGCTTTTTGTCCAAACTCTATGGAGTTTGTAAGCAATGCACATTTTCCAGCAAAACCCAAGCTTCACAAGCAGCATATAAGAATCACGTGTTGAAAAGAAAGCTTATCAGAAAATAAAAGTAAAGTACTCGCTGTTTCTACATCACATTAGTTATCAACGTCTGATAACAAGATGAAAATGAATTATGCAGTGATTGCTTTGCTATTTAAATTATGCTAATGCAATCATCCTTATCCAATTACTATGTTTGTGAAATCGATGTACCCTTATTTATCCAACATTATGCCACTAATGGTTATTGCATATGCATTGAGTATTTTATATTCAAAGATGATTCCTCCAGCTATTGTACACATTATTTTACTGTATGTCCTCAGACTGAAACTTGAAGTGTTGACAGTGTGATAGGCCAGTGCTTACCAAGCATTCCTCCTATTCATTGCATTTTCTTTTTTTTTCTTTTAAATTGTAATTTTAATTGTAATAAGGATTAAAGAGTGTTATGGATAATTGAATCTGACGAACAGAGCATGTTGCAAGCCACACACACTGGACTAATCTTCTTCTTTATTTTGTTTCAACTTCAGTGAGCCCTCTTCCTGTTGGCATGTTAAGCATTTAGGGCTAATAAAACATGTAGTGGTGGCAGGTATGGGGATTATATAATTCATCCTTTTTAAACTTGTGGTTCAAAACAAGACGGGTTTTTTTAGTTCTATCATGCAAGGTGGGATTAATTGGAAATGAAAAGTATATTGTGAATAAATACACCAACAATTTGATTAATTAGAGTCACAAGCTCGTAGTTACACTTTCTACAAATCTGGGTTTTGTTTAGGAGAATCATTTTGTATATTACCCCTCTTGGCATATAACATTCTGTCTTTATACTATGTCATTTGTTGAGCTTTATGCACACTTTGAAACTAACAAAACAAACTGTGGTTCTTGTTGTTTATTTTTGTTTATTTTTGTTTTTTTAAATTTTGATTTTCATCATAGCAGTCTTATATCCATAGACTTCTAACTACTCTAGGTTTTCCACCTCATGGGTTTGCTTATTAAAGATCTAATGTTCATGTGTGTTTAATAGTTCTTTACCACTGGTGTGTTTTACATTTTTGTAACCAGCTGTGAGATCAGTTATCAAATGAAGACAATCAATTCATGAAGTTCTTCTTATGTAATTATTACATTTTTTAGATGTACTGTTATGTTATTCGTTGCACACTTTTTATTAGTTTATTCTAATGTATATTTTAGATTTACAATCTGTAACGAAATTGATCTCACAAAACTTGTTTTGTCAAATCTTAGATGAAAATTAACAACTTCATCAGGAAATTGCCATTACTGCTGATGTTGTAGGATGAGTCAAAATGATGTTAACAATCATAAGTAGGTAAAGTTAATATGCTATTAACAGCTATCTATATTTAAATGTATTTAGTAACACTACAGGAAAATTACAATAGTAGGCATGTGGCATGCTCATTATTTTAAGGCTCCACGTATTACGTTGGTAAAGTGATTCAACTGACATAAATGTTTTACTTCATAATGATAGTAGCTCTATTCCAGCTGTAATTTGCCTCTAAGGATTCATAGCCAAACATTTTGGAAAAAAATAAAATCAAATACAGGATGACTTTTTTTCACAGCAACTATCTTGGTAATCAAGCAGATTATTGTATTCAAAAATACTTGAATAGTAGTCAGATGAAGGCTTCAGCATTTCTGTCACTCAGATCAAGCTTGACTTAAGCACAAATGTCTTTTGCAAAGTCATCTGCCCATGTTTCTTCCTATTTTAAAAGGGACATCATAGGGTGTTGATACACTGCCAAAGTGCAATGTCATGTGGCATTAATTTTTTCATGCTTCACCTTACTGATATGCTTATGACTGTGCTAAATTGCTGGCAATTTTCAAACATTGATGTGATCCATTTGACTGGTGCTGTTGGAAGAGAAACAACTTGATTGCATGTAAATCCTCTTTGTTATGAACCTTACTGATGACATTTGAATTGGAATCAAATCACGCTGGATATAAAGATGGTTTAAAAAAGGCACAGAGTGAAGGCAATCAAAAACTATACTTAATCCAGTTAGCATGAGGCTGGTGTAAAATTAGCAGTGCTACTGCATGTGGCCTTTTGAACATGTCAGCACTGATCATTAGAAAAATTCTCCACAGTTGATCGGAGTAGGCACAAGGCCCCAAAACTAGAAAGTTATATCACATTTATTGAATGTGATATAACAAGTTACTCAAACAGTGGTTCATAACTGTAAAAAAGTACTGTTTGATAAGTGTGTCAAGCAACAGTCTTTCAAAATAGGAAAATAAAGAGCCTGACAAAAACAAATAAAGATAATACGTTTATCAAATTGAATTTGATGTGTTTTCTTGTTCATCTATGAATGTGGACCAGTGTAAGTTGGGTTTTTGTTTTTTGTTAAATTCTAGGTTAGTGCTAGAATTATGATACCCACATCACATGCTCAACCAGGAAATATGGGTATCATCAAGATTTGGACATGTAATCTTAACTCCATGAAAACAGTAAGAATAAATGGCATTACTGGAATAACAATAGTATAGTTTTGCAATGTATTTAGTGTAAGTGCACATAAGATGTTGATTGAACTCTTGATAAAACTGTATGATGTTGAATTGTTAAAATTATATTTGTATAAGATTGGCAAGAGACTTAAAATCTGCAATTTAAGCATAAGAATGAAATCAGAATTGGCATTAAAATGTTGTTATTATAGAGTAATTCAAAAGGGCACTATTCAGGATTCTTTTAATAGGAACTCTTTGTTGCTTATTTTACTATAAAGGCAGAAAAAATGATCACACAAATTTTTAATTTTAAAGGTACTTTTGTTCTGTTATCTGCGATAATTATTGAGTTTGTCAGTTATCTACCATTAAAATAAGTGAACACATAAAAGCATTAGGAAAGCATAACTGACACCTTCAACCTTTTATGTTTTTACAATATTGCCATCAGAAAAGACATGGAATGTATCCCTTTTGTCAGAAGACAGAGTGAAAAGGACGCAAAATGAGGGCAAAAAAAGAGAGAGAAATTTAAATACAAAGGTGGGAAAGTAACAACAAGGAGGGAAGGAGAGGGCGATGAAGAAAAGGCTGAGGAGCACAGATAAAGAAAAACAACAGGGTAAGGAAAAAATGACAGGAATGCAAAGTAGAAGTCGGTGACTGAGCGTGAAAAGACAGATTAACCTAGAAAATCATATTTTTTGAATGAGTCAAGGAATAATGAAGAGACACATTAAATGTATTTATTAAAAAGGTAAGTAGTAGGTGACATTATTAATGCTACTTTTGGTTGTGCAAAAACAGGTTTATTAGAGCTGTGGTTACTTCTGTAAGACTATAATATTTTTGTTTGACAAATGTAACCTGAGACAGAGAGAGTACTGTAGACACATAGAAATGTTTTTTTTTAATTAAACTTATATAAACCTAAACTTATAAACTGATATACAAATACCTCACTATATATAAAACTGTATTATTACCAAATTGTACATAGTGCTTAAAATTAATAGTAATTACTCTGCAGAAAAAAGTATCCCCAGAATTGCTTTTGATGCCCCCATTAATAGATTTTAAAAATAAAAAGTACTAATGACCAATATTTAAAAAAAACTTGACCTCTGTAGGTCTAGTTTGCTGAGATTTGAACTTGTATTCCCAAATTTGGTGTCCACATCACCCAACTGCCCACCTGCCCACCTGGCAGGGTGACAACACCCCATCAGCCTTTTACAGCTGAGGTAAAAATGAAAACCACATATTAGCAAAACAGCTGGTTAAACTTAGTACACTTGATCAAGCAAATGATTTCTTGTACACCCACACCTGTTCATCTTGCTTGTTTTATTATACCAGATATGATGGAAACTAATGTCCCTTCTCTATCATAAAGGCTTTCCTTGCCGAGTTGCTAAAATGAGAGCCTTATGGGACAGAATGCAAGGAGACAGATTGCTTGCTTCATGGAAAACCACTGATCACTCATACTAGATCTATAGATAGATAGATAGATAGATAGATAAACTGTATCTACTCTGTATATATTATATATCCTTTTCACTGGATTGTGTCAGTGGTCTAACTTAAGTAAGTCGATAAGAAGATGTGGACAGATATTTAACACTGTGACACCAGCATAGCCTGCAGTGATATCATTGCTAAAGAGTTCTGATTTTGGGAAAGCAAACAATCCAACAGGCAACCCAACCATACGCTGCATGGCAAACAATGACATTTTGTGGTCATCTTATCAGAGCAAATAAATATTGGCTTAGCACTGATGGAGGATTGTTGGCCAGATGCTGTTTCTGATTCCAGGAATCAAGTGCTGCAGGGCCCAAAGGCATATTGTTGCTGTTCCGCCAATAAGGAGGAATCCATCTCCCTGACCTCAACTAACTGATAAACACTGAATATTAATCATTCAATTTCTTGCTTTTTCTCTCATACAAACACATACTCACACCATCATCAATATATCTTCCTGTCTCGCCAAAGAAAATCCAACTGCACCTGTACACTCAGCCTAATCTTTGTACATGTTTTTTGTATCACACGCAGTCATAAAAGTAAGGCACATAAACAATCCCTGCACATTCTTGAGTAAGAACAAGATACTGAAACAAAACATGGGATTTTCTTTCTTTCTTTCAAGAAGTAACATTTATTTGAAGATGTCTTATATTACATGCTGACTTTGCCAACCACAAAGTCCTATTACGTGATTCAAGCTAGTTTAAAAACCATATTAAATTGCTAATGTGATTCCTAGCCATGACAAACAAGGAACACAATAAAAGCAGTAGATATGACCACATTAAGTTACACAGACAGAGCTTCAGGCTTGCTCTGGTACCAGTTCATTAATGTGCTGCTCAGGCTAAGTAAAAAGGATTTTTGGTTTACCTACACTGTTGTCACTGTACCAATGGGGGAGACAGGCATCAGTTTCCTTACTTTAAAAGCACTAATAATTGATGGTATACCACCAGGTCAGCTCCAAGCAACAGACAGACGGTTATCAATTTGTGTAGAAAATCCATGGTTAACATTTAAATTTGTTGCTAGATCCAGGGTAAAAATTAAAATATCAGTCTCATAAGCTGGTTGTTATTTGTGTTTTTTATGTGGCTGCATTTTTCCTCTGATTCATGTGCCACTTCCTGTGTGTGTGTGTGTGTGTGTGTGTGTTAAGCTATTAGTGAATAATTGTCTAGCAAGAAGAGAAGTCATTTTTAAAGGTTTTTTTAAAATTTGAATTAAATTGTTATTTAATACCAACCTCCTGCCATCAGATTCCTGAGCTAACATAATACCCTATATAATACCACACTATCCACATTATTAAGAAACAAATTCATATTACATTTGTGCATTCTGTCACATGGATGTATAGTTTCATTCATTCCTAAATCAGGTGCAAGCCAAACCAGTTTAAAACAACAAACAAACAAACAAAAAGCAGTAAACCAAACCAGTAAATAGCATTCTTTAAGGTATTCTTTAAGAAATTTAAACCAGAAGTTTTAAGGACTTCTGGTTTACATTTGGACTTGTGCTAGCAGTCGATTTGTATGACTACATTTTTGTGCAGGTTTCTGCCATATTCTTCCTTCAAACAAAAACCTTTTAATAGGAATATTTTTAGGTAATTATTTCCATGTATTTTTTTACGCACATTCACAGTGCTTTCATTAACATGATAATATTCAATGAGATACCGAGCCCGAGGCAGAGTTTGGCATCTGCTGAGAATTAAAGCCTTACAAAGAAATGACTGAATCAGTTTTGCTTAAAACATTTATTTTACTTTGTTATCTCTGGGTAGGATTAGTGCATGGAAGAGAATAAACTCATGACCTGTATTTCACGTTATTGAATTTCAGAGGGAAAATTTCTTCATACTAGTCCCAGGGACATTATTCAGCATACTCTGTGAATAAGAATTATCCATTTAATTTTGGTATAAACCTTTTATAATGACATTTGTGGAAAAAGGGTAAGATTAGCATTCAGCTGAAATCTATCATTTTTGACAAAGAAGGGATGGGTATGCTTTATTCTATTTAACATTGTTTGGAATTTACTAGCGATGATCACATGCCAAGTAGTCAATTAGTATTCTATAGTATTAGTACTGGTGGGGAGGATGTCCTCATTCATCACTGGACCTGACCAAATAGTTTTCCTATTGTTTGTAATGATCCTGTTGAGGTTCCTTTGACTTCTTTTTAGGTCGAAGTGGACCCTAACAGACTTGTAGACATGGAAACTAATCTGGGCCTAAAACATCACTCGCGCAGGCCTAGAGACCAGTCTGTGACCATCTGGCAATGACAGGTACTAGAGAAAGTTGGTAGCCAGCTGTTACTGGAAGATGCTAGCAGTCACTATGAAATTAATTGCCTAAGCCCCATTCACTCATGCCTAGAGACAAGTCATTGACACTCTTGTAAACACCAGTCACAAGCAGCTTGTTGTAGAGTTGTTAATGGAAAAATGGTAGAGACATAGAACTCTAATGCTCAAGCATACTGAGACATTTTAAGCAATGTCATGCTCCCAACTTTGTGGGAACAGTTTGGGGATGGCCCCTTCCTGTTCCAACATGACTGTGCACCAGTACACAAAGAAAGACCCATAAGGACATGGGTGAGTGGGTTTGGTGTGGAATAACTTGACTGACCTGCAAAGAGTCCTTACATCAACCCAATAGAACACCTCTGGGATGAATGAGAACAGATACAGTTAGCCAAGGCCTTCTAGTCCAACATCAGTGTCTGACCTAACAAATGTACTTCTAGAAGAAGTGTCAAAAATTCCCAACTAAACAAAAGTTAACTTACTTTTTCTGCTAAGTTTATATATGGGTCTGTTTCCTTAAGGTTCAAACATAGCACAGTTCTACCTCCAAAGAAAAGAAATAAAAGAAGAAGATGGTTACTGTCAAAGGTGGGAGACTAGTGGGCATATTTCGTCCCTGTAAGTAGTCAGGAGGCTGATGATCCATACCTTATCTTGACTTTAACCAAATAAATTCTGACTGTGATTTTCCACGGGAAATGTGGAAAGTAACATTTAACCTGATTTGCAGTCCCAAATATAACACAAGTGTGGCTGATATTTAGAAATGTGCCTGCAGAGACTATCTGGCCTAGTTGCTCTAAATGGACCCTGACATTGGAAACTTTTATTTGATGCCTTCCATCAGTCTTTGAATCACAGAGTGGAGCTGTGAATGCGTCCAATATTGAGTATGAGTTAATGCATTTGTCTGTCAGGTGAAGCTTATCATGATATGTTGATGTTCACTGTTGAAATCAGACACTCCATGGGCTTTTCCTCTAGGCAAAATTGCGTTGGGGATCAAAAGAACAGAACTCACACATAAGAGTAAGTCAACTTAAGTATGAATGTTTTTACTTCTTATTCATTTCTTTATTTTTACCATCACTCTGTTCAGTCTTTATATACAATTATAGAAACTTTTCATTCACAAAATTGAAATCCGAATTACTTTTTGTTACCTAACTTTGAGCATGACTGATTGACATTTAGTAGATAAGTAAACAAAGTCATCCAGTTGCATTATTCCAAGGAAAAGCTTGGTAAAGCATTTCTGAAAGTATAGATGCTGGAATTGGGATGTAGACCCCCTAGTCAATCCTCATTTCCACTTCAAGTACCAGCTGCAAAGCATCTGACAACCAAAGTCGAAAGAACTATCTTCAGCGACAAAAAGAACAAAGAGTTCAGCAGCAGATGCTGTGGACCCCAGAGACGTATGGCCTCCAGAAAGGCCCGATTTTTTTTTAATGCCATCAAGTCAGTCTGAGATTATATGAAGAGACAAAAGCAAATGAAACAGTGTAACACCACAGAAGAATGAAGTTACCCTTAATGGCACCTCTATGCACACATTGTTTTGTTTTTTAAATTTTGTTTACAGTCAGGGAAGTTTGTTGTTTTTGCTGCTGAAACGCAAAATGTAATATTTGAGGGTGGCAATACCTGCAGAGATTTATAATAAATCATTTCTGTTAAACAACAAAAAAGTCTCTGAAAAGAAGATTGTCTTCATCTTTTTAAATTGAGCATCAGATATGAAGCTCTTGTTACATATAATGAATTGCACACAGAGATTACCATTAGTAAAACCAGTCCATGTAGTGCTGTAGACATCTGGCACTGTTTGGTGGATATTTAATACTGTAGCACAAAGCACCCATGTTGAAGTCTACTTTCCTACGTCTTACAGCTTCCAGAGCTATCCATTTCTTCCTTTCTACATGTTGCTGCTTCTTTCATAGATCCCATCCCATCCCATTGTCACTTGCTGGTTGTTGAACTAAAAATGGCCAGCTGAATTATTCGAACATATCCCCCAAACCCTATTATGGAGTCACGGTTCAATACAATTTTGAGTGATTAGAAAAATAAATAAATTGATATAATAATTAAATTTATCTTCAAAAGCATCATTTTTTAAAAATGTCAAAAATAAGGCTTTGGATGATCATCGGGCATTCAACTGTTTAGCCAGATTTTTAAAAAAAATATTTTAAAGTAGTTAATATTGAGCTTCTAGCTACAGTGTTTTTCCCCCTGTTTGTTTGTTTTTGTATCTGTTTATAAATATATTTGTTTCCAATGTGAAGTTTAGCATTTGTCACTGGAAATAATTAGGGATTGGCTGACTTTTGGAGCCCACTTACAGTAACCATTTAGGGAGCTGTTTTTGACACTTCCACATTGGTTTCATTTTTCAGCCTGAAACATTGCTCCTTGTGGAATCACAGAAAAGATTTATTTCAGTCAAAGGTTCTGAAGAACAGAAGTTTGCCACTTGAAGTCGAACATTAAAGATAAATCCTTTCAGGAACTCATCGGATATCTGCTGGTATATCTGCGATAGATTATTCCCCCCAGAATAATCTATCGCCTTCCAAAGTCATACCGTCACATGAAAGGTTTAAACTTTTAAAGTTATATTTGGCTTTTTGAAAATGCACTTCTTCGTAGCTACTATATTTCACTCAAAGCACTTCATCTGTTGTGTTTTCCATTGTTGTTCCTTAAGGTGTAGTAGCTGTGGTGCAGTTGAATCAGCTTCAGAACAGAAGGTCAGCTTTAAAAGGTTTCCATTACTGAAAAGGTCAGTGCTTCCAGGTGTGAAGAAACCACCAAGACTTCAGGAAAAGAAAAGTCAGAGTCACTTGGAAAAACAACTATATAGGTATATATATGTATATATATTTATATATAATATGTGAAATTAAAAAAGAAAATGGAGTATGGAAATTTTTGTCCAAAGTGCATCAAAACAATATTCATACATATTTGATACACATATGTATGGACATATATATCTGTGTCTGTGTGGGCGTGCACATGCTGTGTGTGAGGGCTTTTCCCAACATTACCCTGAGTGGTGGCTAGGGGGTGCACTGTGGACACGGTGTGTGTATGGGCAGAGGGAGCGAGAGAGAGAGAGAGAGTGTGTGTATCTCAGTAATGTATTCCTGCCTGTGCCTGGGCTGGTCACATGGGGAGAGCAGCCTGTTTAAAACAGCCTCGGCTCGCTCAGTCAGAGCAGTGCGAGACACAGAGACAGACGCACCCGTTCTCTCTCTTCCTCTCTTCACGCACGCGCGCGCACACACACACATGCTCACGCACGCAGACGGCAACTTTCCTCTAGTGGACTGACACCACACACTCGCCAGGATAGACACACTCCCCTTACTACAGTGGAGAAGAGGATAACGATTGACAGCTCTGAAAAAAAGAAATACAGAAAAAGAAAAAGGTTCCCAGTGAGTAACCAATTTTGATTGTCATATGTTATTTCACATTTGCGGACTTTGCTCTTCTTCAGCGTTGTCTGACCATGATGTGACAGTAACTGTGAAAGGGAGAGGGACTTGATAGAAGGTGCTTTGAGGGGGGGGGGGACAAGTAAATAAATAAGAACGGAAGAGCAGCCAGAAACGACAGAAGAGAGCAGAGATGTGGTTCTAGTGCAACACTGGGATACCTCTCCATCAATCTCTCCCTCTGTCTGTGGGATCTAATGCTGTTAATTAGCAGCATGCACTTGGAATGAGAGGAATGCCATTGCGCGGAGCTGGAGTGGGGTTTGTTTCGGACTCTTGCGCTCTGTGTGTGTGTGAGTGTGTGTGTCTTTGTCATTTCTTTCTTTTTATTTCTTGCATGCCGGCTGCATTGTGATGGTCAGTCTACTGATGTTGAGCAGATTCCCTGCGACACACGCTGCTCTGGCTATGATTAATAGAAACCTATTGATATGCAGATGGAAGTAGATAGACCTGTCACTGCACTCCAGTGATATGAGTGATGTGTTGGGAGAAAGGGGACTGTTTTAAAGCCTCCCCTTCTTCGTATCGCCTCTGTCCCACTCTCTTTGTATCCCTCTGTCCCTCTCTGTCCTACTGCCCCCCTCCATCTTTCATCCTCCCTTCTCACTTCCCTCCCGCTCATTTCTGTTGCAGCCGCTGATCTTTCTTTGACACGCTCTCCCTCTTCACTGTCTTTTTCTGTCTCTGTTATTTCATTAACTTTTACCCGTGTACACAGCTCCCTTGATTCATCTGTGTCGCTTCAGTTCTAAAAGGTCTTTCATTCAGCTCCTTGCTTTCTGTCTCATTTCTCTCCCCCACGCTGGTATATGCTGGCATACTTAGTAGACTCCTTAGTTGCGTAGAAAGAGAGGGGATCGCAGAGTTGTGAGGAGGGAAAGAGGGGAGGGAAAGTGAGAAGAAAGACAGAGGAATGAAGGCGAAAGTAGAAGGGTGGGGGGGGCATTGAAAAGGCTGACACTGGCTTGGACAATTAGCCCAGGGAGTCTGTCCTGGGGTGCTATTCTGAGAGGGGCTTTAGCCCCTGAGCCCTGGGTGCTGGGTCACGGGATGCCTTGACCCTTCCAGTCGACAGCTAGGCATGGGAGCCATTATCACAACCTGATTGATTAGCACTGAGCGGAAATCCCTTTTCTCTTCACTCCTTGGGAGCAAAAGACCGAAGGTTTTTGTTCTTTTGCTGCTGCTGGTTTAGTATCTGCCTGTCTGAATGTTGAAAGCTCTGGCTTTTCTTTTTTTCTTTTTTTTTTAACTGCTGTCAGTTATGGAGGTCTGGTCTCTATGTATCGTCTATCACTGGGCTTGTCTTCCTGCCTTCCTTTTTTCCTCTTCCACAACGTGTGTGTTTGTTTGTGCGTGTCACTGTGCATGCACAAGTGCAGAAGTGGGTACGAAATATTTTTTTTAATAACAAAAGAGACACACTTTGTTGAGGGGGCTTCTAATATGCCATCTTCTCTGTACCAATTATGCTACCTCAGGAATTAATTCAAACCTTCCTTAACTTGTATGAGCTGTACACCTGAAATTGTTAGCAATATATTTAGGAGGCTGCCTGTACAGGGGAAAAAAAGGATGGCATGCAAGAGATAAACAAGTGATAAAAAAGAGATGTGAAAGAAAATATGACAGAAGACAAAAGTGATGGGGGAACATATATGGGCAGCTTGGGAAAAATGAGTTCTTCCTAGCATGTTTGAGTGCATTTCTCTTTTATCCTGTCATCATTTCCATCTCATTTCTTTGTTTTGATCTTCCTGGTCCCATCTCTTACTAACTTTTGCTAGTTTTGCTCTCCCCCCAATA
Source organism: Pelmatolapia mariae (assembly GCF_036321145.2). Taxonomy (NCBI): domain Eukaryota; kingdom Metazoa; phylum Chordata; class Actinopteri; order Cichliformes; family Cichlidae; genus Pelmatolapia; species Pelmatolapia mariae. Next base: position 31,117,030 of record NC_086233.1, read on the forward strand.
CCCCCTTTCTCAGACTGGGAGTTTAGTGGGGTGTTTAGCCCAGCTCACGGCTGATCAAAGCAGTATGTGTCTGACTGGGCTTAGCCCAGGCACTCCTAATGGAGCGCCGTTTTCATGCCTTGTTGGTGGTGGAGTAGGAGGGAGTGATAGGAGGTGGAGGGGGAATAGGAGGGTGTGCAAATAGAAAGGCTGATAGGGAAAAAAAATCAAGCAAGGAAAATATAGGTAGGTAGAGATTGGGTATAAATCAGAACAACCGTGAGAATGTGCTTCTTGTAGGAGGTGCTGTGGAGATGTCACTACGAGTTGGGTCACCCTTTCTTTGCAAAATCAATGATGAGCAGATAACAAGGATACCACAGTTTCTCAAATAACAGCAACAGCCAATGGCAGCTCTCCACAGGCTGTTCAGAAAGCCACATTTACAAACTATCTTGACGATCAGAGGAACATTACATTCTCTGGAAAGTCAGGGGCATGAGATAATCAACTAACACTTAATAACATGCTATTTATCATTAATGCTGACTGTATATTAGCAGAATGTGAAAAACTGGTCTTACCTTTTGATACTCCAAGAGATACTCCAAAAGTATGCTTTTTTAGTTTCAAGTTTCTAAAACTTTTTACCATGCCATTAAAATCGAGTTGTTAGCTTAATATATGTTAGCCTAACTCTTGCCAGCAAAGACAGAATCAAGATACATGGGTTCTCATTGTGAGTGTTTTAGCAGCGGCTTGCTGATTTTGTGAATTTGCTTGGTTTTGCTATGTTTTTTTTTTTTTTTCAAGAATTCAGTAAGAAGTCTAAAATTCCAGTTTGCATAGCCAGGTTTTGTGTATATTTGCCCTTGTTTCAAAGGGTGGTGACCACAATGTGGGCAGGGACATCACTGAATCTAAATAACTGAAGAATCTCTAAACTTACTTAACTGAAAATGATAGAATTTTAAAAACTAACAGAATATATAATAAAACTTTACTTTCAGTAGTTAATGGACAAGTCCTTTACGATTCACCAGGGGGTGATGCAGCACCCTCAGCACCCGTACTTCTGGCATTGTAAATAAGAACGTTACTGCCAAGCAGGCGAATGATATTGATTACCAAACAAAATAGACAAAAAAAAAGAAAAGCAAAGAATAAATGAAAGAGCCTTGCTGTCAACAACACAAAATGAAGTCATATGACAGAAAGCGGTAAAAAGAACCCAACCATATCTTTCCAATAAGCGTCTTTCCAGTCTTTAGTGGAAGGACCTATCACCAATGGGGCATACAGTTTAGGCCAGCACAGAATAGCTCCCACACATGGTTTGGTTTTAGGCTGGAAGCAACACCAGACAGGAAAAGGTCTATGTGTGCATCAACTTTTGAGTGTGTTTGTGCATATTTCTGTGTTTGTGTGCGTGAAAGAGAGAGGGAGAGAGCTAGAGATAAGAAGAAGAGAAAAAGAGATGAAGAACTGGTTGTGTGTGCCTGAGTGCATAGTAAGCATCTGTGTGTCCGTCTGTATATGCCTGTATGCCAAGCACTAAACAGCCATGCTGCACATAAACTGTATATTGATTTTTAATAGACTGTAAAAACCTGTCTAGACATTCGGACATTGATTCTGAAATTGGAAGTTTTACTACTTCTGTCTCTATTAAGACATTTTTGGTGGAGGAATGGAATTTCTGAGCAGCAGAGGGGGAAAGCCTCTTTTATAACCTTGAAAAATAAGACAGAAAATGTTGCTTACATCTTACTGAGAAGTCTGTAGTGACCGACAAGAACACCGTGGTGTAATTTTAAAGTTGATAAACTGAAAGATTTAAATGTGTTTCTGTAATTATCACCTACAAGTGTGATTTACACACTTCTCAAACTGTCTTCCTCCCTTCACCACCCCCTCTCCCACCCAGCTCATCACTTCCCAAGTCCAGGTTTCTTCTGCAATCTATTCTTTTTTTGTTTTGTTTTCGTTGCTCACACTCCCCTGTTATAGCGCCATTGTTTTTTGTTTTTTTTTGCTCCCTGCCTCTCCTGTCCAATCCACACTTTGCAATGCCGATGTTTATATTTAACACAAAAGAAAGGTAAGATAAAACTAGGATAATATTTCCCCTAACATACTTACTGCCTGGATAAACATCCTCCGACAGATGTCCAAGCATGGGTCTGATCAGAGGAGGGCATGGGGGCCGTAATTCTCAGTGCTGTAATGTACACAAAGGCTACAAATTGGAAGCTGGTGTGGAGAGGGCTGGACAGAGAGCTGGGGAGGTACGGAGAGACAAAGACTTTCCTCATCATAAAAATCAAACATATTTCAAAAGAGGAAAAAAAAAGTTACTGTCCATTGTTAAAACAACTGTTGCTTTATATAGATGGTTGTTTGGCTGTTGTGCAATTAGTTAACTGAAGGATCATAATGTGCACCTGGTTCTTCTCTACGCGTCGGGAGTGAGAACGGGTTGGAGAAATCTGTTTGAAGATGTGAGATCAGCTTCAGTATGTGCAGTGTCACAATCACAAATCCATAATTGATAATTATCAAATTAATAGCGCAGAATTGGGTACTCCAAGAAGTAGTTTAAATATATTTACAATGAAAATTTTCCCTGTTGCTCATCTCACTTTCAGGATCAGAATTAATTAGCATACCACTAACTGTTATTTTTGAGCTTTCTCCACTAACAAAAATATCTGATCTAAATCTTTTAGTTTTCAATATTTAGATCTTCATCTGCTTGTGTAAATATAACACAAAATGATGGCGATAATTGCAATTAATAAGGGATTTGAAAGGATTTAGATTTAATAAGTGGATTTAATGCTGGATTCAGATTTGATGAAATGCTCTCAAGTACTAACCCAACAATGGAACTATAGTAGAATGGACAGCGAGAAACAAATATGAGGTTTTGGTAAGCATATTTGTGTGTACATGTACGCATCAGAGACATTTTACACGCCGCTGTGAAACAAATGCAGGCGAGAGCTTTGAATGCAACAAGCCTCCCAACAGCCACACAGACACTAAAAAGTCAGCGTTCTCTCTGGCAATGCACAGCTCCCACGCTTTTTCTGTCTACCCTCTCTCTCTTTAGTTAGATGTGCCACTTGCTGTGTGCTTTTATCTAACTGCACCTAAGGGTGTGAAAACATGACAAGATTTTGTTAAGATTTGGCCCCAATTAAGCCGCCTCACATGCATTTCAGAGATCTACATTTTACGACTGTTTCCTCTCTACACCCTGAGCACGAAGATCTGGCTCAGAGGGAGAGTCGGTGTGTAATTATTTTGGTAATCTGAAAGAGCTCCTGTACTTTCTTTGTACACTTTTAAAGTGTCGAGAACATGCAGATATTAAGCCGTTCTCTAATGCCATAAAAGTCTGAATCAGGACCTTCAATTCTGAAAAAAAAGGTTGAATGTTTATTTAAAAGAAAGCCTTTTTTGTATGGGGTTGTGATGGCAAGCGCACAGACAGACAGACAAACTTTAAGCTTGTCTTTTTGCATGTGGCCCGGCATTTTTCTAAGCTTAAGCTTTTCAATGTTTGTGCTCGCTCCTTTGGCTTTTTGTTCTATTTGTCAAGTTGCTTGTTTCTCTGTCTTTGAGAAACAGCCTTTTTATCTGTCAAGTTTTGTGTGTGCTAGTGGGTCAGTGTGTGTCACACTGTGCATATCTGCTTGGCTCGGCTGTATTTTTATCCTTAGACAGCTCTCTATTCAGCCCCTGTAGCATTCTTGCAGCCCAGGCGATGGGAGAGTTTGACTCCTAACTTTCTGATCAAAGCATATGAGGGATAAAAGGAGGGAAATCAAGAAAAAAAAACTTTATGAATATGCATCACTTGACCCCCCCCAACACGAGCTCCCAGCTTTCTAGACACATACACACACTCAAACACAAACAAAAGCTGCCTCCTCCAGTAGGGGGCAAACACTTTGAGGTGGATTTGCGCACAACTTCTGAAGGCGATTCACATTCTGTTAGCATACCAGAGGAAAATGTGCTGTACCTGACAGCAGCCACACACTGTTATCTACACAGCCAAGTGCAATTTGTGCATTTTACTATATTTTTCAGGGCTTGTGTTTTAAATATTTAAACTTTTTTTCAGATTTACTGCATTTTATATAAATGCAACTTGAGAATAAACTGTTGGAGGTAATTTGCCTTAAGGCAACTGTATAATGTAGTACACTATGTATGCTGTATAGGAATACATGATGTGGGAGAATCATACTGGGGGCGGTGTATGCGTGCTGTGTGGTGCATCCACTAATCCCTCTGTATTGTGAGTTTAACTGCTCAGTTGTATTGACTAACTTGCTATCTTTATATTTTCCCTACGCACATGTCAGCCACATTATTTTCTCTTTCCATATGTAAGATATAAAATATAATCATATCTATCTTGTGTTATATTGCATTCACGGCACATAAAAGAATAGCTGGAAAATCTCCTCCTTTTTGCTTTGTTAACATTCCCACTGTATTACAAGGTTAAAATCTGTTCATGCCAGGTGACTGAAAATGTTGTTTGTTTTAGCTCATTTGCACATGTTACATTGCTGTAGCTGGTAAAGAGTATATAGCACCTATTTCACCTGTTAAACATTTTATTTTCAGCAAACAAATGGCTAATAATTAACTTAAAAAACAGACCTCCCCTGATTGTACTAGGTACCCCTAGCAGCTGCAGGAGTCACTTCAATATGAAGGATTCAGGCCAAATTTTCTTCAGAAATCAAAAGGATACGACTCTCCTTTGTTTTTGTATGTCTCACCACTATTTTGGCTGATGCAAGCTCGCACAAAGTGTGCAAGCACAAACTGTGTGCAGACATGAGCAGCACTGCAGTCCACTTAAAGGCTGCATGTGTCATTAGCCACAATAGTGTTCTGAGGTTACACAGAGCTCCTATAAACAGATTGGGGATGCATTTATGATCAGTATAATGGGACATTAAAAGAGCATTAGACTACATACAGTCTAAAGTTTATTCCGGCTTACACGTGCACCATTCGTAGAAACGCTTTACTACTTTTTTAAATCATGGACTTCATGTGAAAGAGGGCCATTGTCATCAGTTATCGGATGCAGAAACTACTTCTAGAAGATAAGCTTGACTACTAAGTTATCATTTAACAGTAACAAACTTGAAGCTCATTATTCTTTGACATTGTGTTAGTGGTGTTAATTTCACAGCAAACCATATTATTTGTCAGATAATTGGTGTAAAAAAAATGCTCCTTAAGACATCAAACGTATAAGCATAATGAAGAGGTCCAAAATTCAGTGTGTTCAATGAGCAGCTAGGAGATTTAGGAGCCTGGTTAGACTCTCAGTTTCCACTTAAAGTGAACACAGACCCGTTCGATGTGTAGCTTACTTACATTCACCATTTAGATTTGACTGATAAGTAACTGCAGTGCTTTTGTGTAAAATGGCCATGACTCTTGTTTGTTGGCGCTTTTTAATGTGTGGGTTTTAATGTTATTTATCCCCCGTGTTATAAAAAAAATAGATCAAAATAAAAGCACCAACTGGCCAACTGAAAGAAATGGTAGTGAAAGGGAATTTGATCATTCTCCTGAAATAACCAATTTTAATCTTGAATGCACTTGAGCAAAGCTGTCAACTGAAGAAGTGAGACACAGACATCAGGTGCAAGTACTAATAGAGTAGGTTGTGGTCAATTCTTAAGGGGAAGATAAAGTGAAGAGAAGTAAATGGAAAAGTTGAGTTTAAGAAAAGGCAAAAATTTTCTCACCTGAGGTAGAATAGGGAAATTCAAGAGATGGCCAAGATTAAGCCTTGGAATAGCTACAAGTATGTCTTCTTGAGGGAAAGATAAAAAGAGAGAAGAGAACTGGAATGAAAAGTCAAGAGGTGAGGAGGAGGCTAACAACAAAAGCGGTTTTGGTCAGAGGGGTGGATGAAGAAAAGTATAAGAACACAAGAGATTCAATTATGGAGCAGAAGACATTTTAACAGACTGATACCATTGGGCATGATTGGAACTTGAAGGAAAGTAGCTGGAGAGAGAAAGTCGGCACACATCAAGTGTGATTGTGGTCAAACATTGGAGGAAGACTAGTAGCAATTGAAAATGGTGTGGAGTGTGTGTGTGTGTGTGTGTGTGTGGGGGGGGGGGGGGGTGGAATTAAAGGTTAGGCAAGACCATCAGCAGACATGACTGTGATGAGTGTAAAGCTTGAAAAGACTGGAGAAATGACTGGGCAAAGGGAAAAAGGAAGAGCACATAAAATGCTAGAACACCATTATGTCCAGTTGCAAGATTGAGGTCAGAGAAAAGGAAGAGCTGCAAAGGTTAGAGAAAATGAAAGGGGACATGCTGGATAGGTTTGGAGTTGAGGTGCTTCTTGGAGTTAAGACGTGACAATGGAGGTATAGGTGGGAATTTAAATTCTCAGCTAGGAGACAAGGGCAGGCGAGAATAAATGAAGAGGGAGGATGTACTTTAAGTAGACTATGCCATTTCTCAGAAGTACAGTTTCAATCACTTGAACTTGGTGTTTTCAAACATGTCAAAATGGACCCTGTGTATCAGATTTGATGATGGTGTATCATCCCCTGAAAGCAAGTGCATAAAGTGTAGTGTGTGTATGTGTAATAATGCGAAACACATTTTACCAAAATAACTACAGTGGGATGCTGAAACAGAGCCTTCTAATGTTTACTGACATCACCCCTCTATGTGTATGTATGTGGAAACTGTCTGGGACCATGCCACATTATTAATAATGCACTAAGTTCAAAATGCATGAATTCCCAATCAACTGGGATATTAGCACCATGGTCCCCACTTTATATTGTCTTCATTTTTGTTTTAGAGATATTTATTAATCCCCCCCCATTTCAATTACGTTAGAAAGCTGGTTGTTGAAAGGCTTGGGGCTCTGGCTTTTTGCGCTGCTGGCTCCAGATATGTACGCTCAGTTTTCTGTCCATGCAATGTTTTTTGTTCACTCAAATGAATGAAGCTACTCTGTGTTACTGACTGTGTCCATCTCTTCCAATATCCGTCCATAAATTTGCCTATTGGTGTGTGTATAAGTTTGCTTTTCCGTACAAGTGTGTATGTCTGTGTGTGAGTGAGTGAGTGCCTCTCTCTGAGCCGAGGGCTTTTAATCTATTAAAGCCTGATCCTTAAACACTAATCAATGTACCCTTTTATATTTCCATTACAGTGCAGAAGGGAAAGGGATAAATAAAGCATGACAGTGGAGCTCAGTAGTGGCCACATAACACTGAAAAGTTCCAACTGCTGTCGGTGCACAAGAGGGGGCTGAACTATTTAAACTGGGTCATTGTATTTTAATATTTTTTTTATACAATCTAATCTGTATGGTAGGATGTTTAGGGCTGGGTGATTGGTGCAACATAGCTATCATTATATAGCCATTTTTTGTTCCTTTCTAAACATGCTGACAATTTAGTAGTCTGTAATTCTAAGAATTAAACTTGGTACTGGCTCACATACACATTGCACTCACAGGAGCCGATCAGCCATGTAAAATCATGTCATGAAGCTTCCAGCACACAGTTTTTATGCCAGATGAAGTTTGGAACTCTGCACTTCAACTCTGCAGAATTGGTAAATTTTGGTTTTAGTTTCAGCAAGACAGGTGTCAGCATTTGATTTGAAACAGTGCACACCTGAGAGACTGGAAATCTTATTTAACAGGTAAAAGAAATTGGTGTGCAAGCGGATGGATATTTCCAGCTTCTTTATTATTTATTGCATCAGTTAACATATCTGTGTCTTTGTTTTTATCTAAAGGAACAAATAATGCAGCAAAAGCACTTTAAAAACTGGAAAAGCCAATGCGATGTTTCTTTGGAGCACGATTTATATTGTGTGCACAGATTTGCTCTTTTTGCACAGCATGTTGTATTAACAGCCTCATGTCATTGGCCTCCTGCCTTTCTTTTTCTTGTTTAAACGTCCTCCATGCTTACAGTATTGCATCACGTTTTCCCTTTAGATCATGTTTAACTAGTGATATATGCACTGTAGCTTTTAGTTGTCCCAATCTATCATTTAAACCCACTAAACTGACAGTATTTGCCACTTCTCAGAGCATATTTTATTAGCTATGTCTGGTTATGTACATGTCCCTCACCCCCAATTAATTTAGTATACTTAAGTGGCACATTTGCATTAGACTGCTTGCCTTTGGAGTATAGTTTATTAGTGCTGTCTGTGTAACCCGCACCAACACCCCACAATCCTATCCCCAAGAACCATGCACACGCACACATTTATTTTAGTGCGCTTAGCCAACAGTATTTTCTCGGCAGGAGCGTACGTGTGTGTTTTTCTGCTCCACTGTGGTAGTTTATTAGCAATGTCTCCTTTGATAGTTAGTGTGCACGCTTGATTATGGCTGAAAGGGAGTGGGCTGGGCGCTTGGCCGGAGAGGAAGTCTGCCTAATGATATTAACAACATCCTTTATTGGGTAGCTACTGCAGGCAGAGAAAGAGAAGGGGGTAAAGGGAAGAGGGAGGGAGGGTGATTAAAGTGAGAAAAGTGGGGTCTTAGAAAGAGAGAGGAAAACGGGGGAAGAGAAACTTTAGGGTGAACGAAAGAGACAAGAGTGTGAAGGGGAATGGGTTTACCTGTTCTGCAGATTAGGCAAAAGAAATACGAGGAGATTTAAACATCAAAAAACATAATTATGAGAGGGATATTTTATTTAAGAGTGTCTAACCAAACACTACAGTGAGAGATGTTTTCATCTGCTCCTAATATGTTATATGGATCTGACAGTCCCTCCATGTTCCTCTAATAGATTTGCAATCATATCCCAAATTGCTTGGCAACCCTGTCAGGTTCTATCACCGAGGTTCACAAGGGATTAATTGTTTGCAAGAGCTGAGCATGCAAAAAACAAAGGTAAGCGGAAGTTGTTTTCATGACGACTTAATTATTCTAATTAATTTAAAATTAAAAGTATTGTTTATTTGTCAACTAGAAATTGATGTTTGCTACAATAAGTATAAGTATTGAGATTGTAGGGTTTTATTTTTTACTATGTTAATCATTTCAACTTTCATTTTAATGGACGATTTCTTTTTGGCAATTTTCATTCATCCAGAAAGTTTCCTTAAAGTCTGAAGTAGAGTTTTCATTAAAGCCACTAAGTAGACAGGTGCTTTATACTGTTGCAATAAAGCCATATAAAACCTATGAAGATGAATATGTTGCAAAAGCAAGTAACTTTTGAACACATATAGATAAATGAATAAATAAATATCATTCTATAGATGTGATTATTTCTTTTACAATTTTCTCTGATTGCTTCAGGTAACCCACCCAATAAATAATATTTAAACTACAGTTGCTCAGTTGTCCGGTTTGGTAATAGTATATAACGCTCTATTAAACTTGTCTCCATGTATGTCTGCCCTCGTCTGACTCATTTCACAGAAAATGTAGTAGGAAAAAAAGATGATTTACTTCACCTGATTAGGGGTTTGGGTTTTTATTTTTGCAACGTATTTGTCATCACAGAATACAATTGTTGTCTAATGTATTGAACTTCACACAACAGGTGGTCAGGGTGAAAGGAAAGAATCATCTCACACACCACCATTGCAGTGCACAAAAGTGAAAGTGTGTGAATAGAGGATTATTTACATAACCTGTTTTTGTGTCTCCTGTGTTGTTGAAAAACATCAACAGGCACAAAATGAGATCGTGGATACAAATAAAATGAATATAAAGTATAGAAAAAAGTGAACACACAACTTTGTTGCAAGTAGACAAAAGAAGCCTTACTGCTCCATTAAACACAGAGACTGTTTTGTGAGTATGTAAACACTTTTGTTCTTTAACTTGTTTTTCTCCTCTAAATCTGGGTAGGTGGGCTTTTTCAGTTACAGACTAATGGGTGATTACTACCTTACTGTATGCCAGTATGTTACCATTTTAATGTCACTGTGGAAAAAAAGGAATTCATAGATCATAGCATGACGCCTAGCATAATCATCAACACAAACACATGCAAATGTGTCATAGGCATTATAAAAGATAGATGTGACACATCACTTTCCACACTTTTAAACTAAATCATCAGCACTTTGGCTGATGCTATGCTGATGTTTTTTGAAAGATAAAAGTTGCCTTGTATGGATGAAAATGTAGAATGCTTAGTTATCAGCTGGCGCTAGCGAGCAGCACGTATTCAAATTAAACTGTATGGGTATGGCACAGAGAGAGAGACATATCAGCTACTTAGAGCTAAGTAGTGGATCAATAAAATAGAATTTCACGTACCAAATCTGAAGCACAAAATTCTTTGATGGTCCATTCCACACAGAAATAATAATCAGGCAGTGCTTTAAAAGGGTGCAATAGCACACACAAAACAGAGACATGCATATACTTAAAGTAGTGTTTGAGGCCGAACACTGATCAGGACAACTGTTAGTCAATGTGGCTGGCTGTAAACATGCATTTTAATAATCTCTGTTTGGGCATTTTATATGGATTTACTGAGTTTCAGAGGGAGCCTCAAGTGGCAGCCAGGGGAACTGCAGTTTCCTTTTTTTTTTTTGCATCCACACTGGTTTTTTTTTAATCTCCAGATTTTACCCTTTGATATTCCCACAATGACAAATGTGCTTATCTCCCACTAACACCTAGTGAAAGCTGTCACCTTGAGAGGCATCTCTTACTACCAAAAATGTCAAGGTTGGCAAATTCCTCTGTTTACCTTGGCAAGATGCCTAAGATCCCAGACCCCTCCCAGATGTTTGCCAATGTGTAGAGCCATATTTATTTGTCTGATTGCTCACATGTTGGCCTCTGTGCAAGTTTCTGTCTGAGTGCTTGTGTGTCTGTGCAACTCTTTTTCTCACACATACCCGGTGCAGAATTCAGACAATCAAGAAAATAGCACAGAGATGGGTAAATAAACCCATTCTGTTGGACTGTCTCTGCAAGCAGTGTTATCATCTCACTTCACCTGTGGCTAAAGAGACATATACCTGTCAAATGTCACACTTTCAGACACAAACATTATATTACACAGGCATAAACGCATACAAGACTTGACATATCCTCTGGGCAAATGTGTACATGTATATATCGACAAGTGCTGTGTGATGTCATCTACAATGACAATAGTCAGCGAGCCAACACACACTGATTAACCTTTTCATGCACACTGGTATGTCGGAGTTAAGATGCCATTTCTCGTATTCCCGTGATCCTCCCTCTGGTAGAACATGACTGTTCTTGTTTTCTGTGTGTATATTGCTGTGGAAGTGTATATGAGAGACACATAGTACTCAGCTTCCTTTGACTTGAGCCAAAGTAGAAAAGAGCTACTTATCAGGAAGGATTAAAAACAAATTAAGATGGATTTAGACCCTTTAAATGACTCTAGCTTCCATCAGTTGGTGAGTGTGTGTACCTTATTTTTGTTTCTTCAATTGTATCTGGTTATAGATGGCACAGTGGTGCACTGGTTAACACCAAGAAGGTCTTGTGTTCCAGTTCGCTGGTAGGTGTCTTTCTGTGTACAGTTTTAATGATTTCTATGAGTGTCTTCCACTATTCAAATATGTTGGTAGTAGGTGTGAGTGTTAACACGAATGGGTGTCTGTCTCCCTGTGTTAGCCCATCAATAGACGGGCAGCCTGTCCAGAGTGTACCCTGCTTTTCACTCTGATAACTCGGATAGGCTCCAAAATAGATGAAAGGATTTTAGGTTAGATTGCATATTTGTGTGGAAAGGTCTGTGGCTATATGTGTGAGCTTAGTGACAATGCACATTGCATTTAGATTCAGTACATTTCAGGCTATTGACATGATTTTAATTTGTGATTAAAATCAATGCACATTACTCAATGTCAGTTTTCTCAAGACAATAAAAGCCTGGAGTGTTTTCACATTACCATGCAGTAGAATGTAATTTAAAAGGTCACCTTGGACATGTATGTTCCTCACACTGATATCAACCAGCAAATGAACACTGTTAATACCGAAGCAACCCTAGCAACAACAAAACCGGACAGAGCATGTAAACTGGCTGCCTGAAGCGGCACAGTTCTTCGGCCAATAAATTGATGTCTGGTGGATAAAAACCTCAGTCCAAACACCAGATGAACACACCATCTGTTTCTCTGCGATTCCACTCATTAGGAGTACATATTTTATTTTTTTTCCTTTATTCCCCTTGTTATTTCATGGGCACTGCTATAGCCCTGTTCCTTTCTGCCATTGCGTTTCTATTGTCATTTAATTTTTTGTTACTGAGTGCAGATCGATAAACGCTTGAAGTGTGTTTGTTTTGTTGTTTCATATTTTGCAGTGAATATAATCAAATCCCTTCTGCTTTTCCATAGCTCGTTTGCATAATGTTGTAAGCATCTCCTTCTCAACTTTTCTTTTGTCATGAGCCAAATCCGCCTTTTTGATACAACACATTTTGGAAAGGTTTGTCGTGCAAACATCTTGACAAACAGTAATCACAACCAGTTTTACAATACTTCGTTTTTAACCATGTTTTCATAAATATTACCACATAAAAAGCATTGAATCTTATGCTACAACCATCAGTTGATTTCTGCCACTGCTGTGTTCATTATGTTTTTCTGGTGAAGCCACATTTGAAAACCAATGGACCCATCAGCAGAGAGCCCAGAGGCTCCAGTCATGCAAGCCTTCTGCCATCTTTCCCTCCAGATGCAACCTTACATGCTCCATCTGTGGCTCTATGATTGCTCTCAACAGCCACCTGCAGTGGTGCCATCGCTGGCAGGCACAAACAGTATGAGCCGTCCCGGCCATAATTTTAGCAACGTTATCTTTCTTTGTTGATGAGATGCCTCTGTTTATGTATCATGTTTGACATAATCTTTTTTTAGTCTTAATCTTTTCATCTTAAATTCTGTTTGAAGAACAACGTTGTGCTCAAGAAACAGTTTGCAAGTATTTGTTGTTTACTGGAAACTTTTTTTTATGTGCACATATGCTTGTGTAAAAGCACAGCCACAAAGTCCATATAAATGTTTAAATAGAACGTCTGTCTTTGAATGTGCATGCATGACATGAGTGGATTCGATTTCACTGCAAAGCAATGTTGAACAGTCAGTCAATTTCCTGCCACACATTCTGTTGTTCCTCCATGACAAATGCCTCGATTTCCTCATAACACATTCCTATAGCATTATTGGTCATGGACGTTATATAGACCAACATACTCTGAGTCCCTCCGAGTATCAGATTGCTTCAGTGTTTATTTGAGAAAGCCAAAAGCAAAGAAAGAAAGAAAGAAAAAAGAAGAAACCACTAACATTTTATTCCTAGCTGAGAAAGAAGTTTTCAAAGAAGTAAGAATGTTTGTTTTTTGTTTATCATTTATTGCTTTTTTCTCCACATTTAGAGCTAAAAGCTGTTCATAACTCATGGGTGAAAAAAATACAATCTCAGTTTTAAGCCTTTTCATAAGTACATGTAGGATATTTCCAGTGCTACTGTTAACATCTCTGGCAAACATCTAACACTGTTACTACATATGAGGAATATTGTGGTTTCTAAAAGCAGCTTGTAAAAATGTGTCTTTTCATGGCCTGTCTCAGTCCATTAAAGTAGATACATGACACCACATAATGATATTAAAATATTCTTCAGACCTCCCTCCATAAACAGCATTCCTAAATGAGGTTTTAAACCAGAGGGCGAATTGTCTGTGAATACTAAGTGAATGGCATTGGGAAAGCTGACATGGTTTGAGGCCTCTGTATTGTTGAGAAAAGTCAGGAAGGTTTAGCTCAAGTGTAAAATCCATACCGAAGCCCTTTGGTAATGCTTGACTTGACAAGTTGTGCATGTGTCTGAATGTGTTTGTGTGTTTGCACTCACACTCATACTCAAAGCTACCTTCATGATTCATTAACGTGTATGTGTACGCCTGTTATGCTACGGAACCTACGGTTTTGTGTGTTACTAGGCTGTTGTACTCATATTTCCATTTAAATATGTGTCTGTGGTGTGATTTACAGCCGTCCACTATTGCATAAATCCTCTGACTGCTAGCCCAAAAAGACAGAAATGTAGAAAAAAAAGTGTCCATATGGAACTTATCATAAGCAACCATATTTCTCCATTACTAGGAGCAATTTGTTTTAATTGCCAGCTTAGAAGTAATATGGCCTCAAACTAGATTTTTTTGTCATAAAAAAAGAAAAATCTAAATGAAATATGAGAATACCCATTAACTGACACAATTATGCTATAATAATCAGAAAATTGAGCTGTCAAGACTGGAAAGCCTCTTTAAGATGCTAGTTACAAAGCATAAGGAGCGTGTGTCTGTATGCATGCGGGAAGGATCTGACAGAAACTGTATGTAATTGGTAGGTTTATCTTTAAAAGCCGATTATTTACATTTTGAACTAAGTGGAAATTTAACGAAAAATTTGACAACATAACCAGCTAAAGTGTACGAATCAGAGAGGTCATTATAAAGAGAAAGAGGGAGGGCAGGATCCTTCTGTGCAATATTCCTTGTATACAAGGGTGACTAACTGGATACTTTGATGAAGCAAATTGGTCTATTGCTGCACAACCTTGCATCATAAAAATATTCGTAGTGAAAATTTCCCTCTCAGTAATGATTCCTAAATAACACCGTGGCCTCTGTGTGCACTCCATCCTGACTGGCTGGAGGGGTGTTAATTAGTTTGAAATAATCAGTTTTTTCAGTGCACTAGGACTTGATACTCAAGAATATGGGCTCACTGCACACATTCTGCTGAGTCAGAGTTCATGAATAGCTTTTGCTCTCACATAATTTCAGTGATAAATGGCTGTGGATGAAGCTTATGGGGAGCAATTTAATTGACTAAGCATGAATTCTAAGTCTTTCAATTATCATCACACCGTTCCGACTCTGACAATAATCTCTATCTCTGTTTCCTCAAATGTGTCATGAGCCGAACAATATCATCTGATTTAACATCCTATGCCACAACGCATGACTAAATTAGCTTAACTGTAAGCCAAACCAGTCTCGAATCAGGATTTCTCTTTTAAAATAATTTGTGTGACAAGCAAAGGCGAAAAAGAACAGAAAAAGTAGGCCCAGAAGAACTGGGTCAAATGGCATTTGAAAATAAAATAAAATAAAAATAAATTAAAGTTAAGGTGATTGACATTGTTCATGTTAGACTTACCATGCATCCAAATCAAAAAGATTTTTCTTTGATGTACAGTGCACTATGTACTAAGTACTTCCACACATACAGACAACCTTCAGTCAGATAGGAATATAAACATAAAAATACATTTTTTTGCGCAGTAATTCCCACCTAGTGCTTAGGGCTGTGCTGGACTTTGTTCTTTGAATAGTTTTTAATGTGTAAGAGGCTTTTAGATCTTATTTTTCAAAGGACAGGCATGAGGGATTCTCATGAGGCACTCCCATTAAGAATGTGATTCTTACAATATAGCACACAGATTAACAGGCCAGCTTTGTAGTCCCTGCCTTCAGCATCAAATCCAAATTGTGCATACATATTATTATATATTAGCACTACTTTAAGATTATGTTCTACTTGCCTAAACTAATGTGGACTAAGAATGTTATGGATTTTTACTGTTAGTGCTTTTCTTCAAGTCATTGGTTTTAATGGATTTTTAAGGACATAATGGGCCACACTGTAATATTTTTCATGTTTTTTGCAATCCCTTTAATCCTATTAAACAAACCACGTGGGACTTGAGGAACAGTGCACACCTGTGGCACATTTGAAAACTGTGTTCACAAGGAATATATGACCAGTGTGTCTGTGAAAACCTGGCCTTAATCACGGTCAATCAAATCAGCTCCTGAGGGCCAGACAGTTTTATAATGCGGAATCCAGGTTGGTTCCTCTTGAAGGAATATAAGGTTGTTTGGACTAGAGGGTTCCAAGGCACAATATTATACCCAAAGTATGATCATAACACTGTAAGCATGCTGCCAGTGGCTTTGTAAAAACTGAAAAGAATCTGTAAGTCTGGTCTCCACATCAGGACCATTTAGTTCATTAGTCACTTGGCATTTTTAACCAACTCAGCTCAGTTTGAACATGTATTATTCATGTATCCACATGCAATGAGGAACTGTACCATTTCCTGTTGAGAAAAAAGCTTTTTTTAAGCACATACTGTAACTCATTGAAAATGTTATTATTTAAAAATGATGTTTTCCTCAGTTGATTAATGGCTAACATATTGGTGATACTGATGGTGGTTAACTGGGAATGAAATAAAATGAATCCTTTCATTGTGTTAAATTTCCACAACACTTGGTATCTGAATTTGGTTAAAGGTCAGCCATTCCTCCTGATGTTTGTATAATTAGAACTCATTCTTAAATTTAGTGTGCACTTTCTTCACCATAACCAAATTCCCAGAAGCAAGAAAGTTTTTGGCTTTAGTACAAGTTCCTTGTTTCAAAGTCTTAAAACCTCTGAACACTCTGGATCTCGCCAGTGCTCTTTGCCATTAACAAATGATTAAAATTGATCATGTGTCCACTTCCTATCATTTGCCTTTTAGTTAAAAAAGAAATAGACCACAGATACCCTGTTGTAGCTGGAACTGTTGGATGCAGTGAGAAATGTTTCTGATGTGTGACTCAGACATGAGTTTAATGAAGTCTGATCATGATACACTATCCATTTCTCTTTTTTAGTGCAGCTATACTGTGTGTAGGCGAGGAAGACTGAAGAAGACCATGTTTTAGTTTAGCTACTTTGATTTAACAGCTTATTGAGTTTCTCAAACATGCAAAAAGCACTCATATGTATTGATTATGAGTTATTTCAAGAAAAGAGGGATTGTCATTTAATTAAAGCCATTATAAGCCATGGAAATCTACATTCAAGCTTGGGAGTGATGACAATCTATTAAACTGTCAATTGTAAAACCCTTCTTATATCACTGAGCATTTGTTACAGTTAAACAAAATCTGGCATTCAAAAGACAGACCGTGCTATAATCTCTGACAAGGAAAAAAAAGAAGACAAGAAATGTCAAAGAGACATTGAACATCATGTCAAAAAAATGCCGCTTTTAAAAATATATTTTGTCTGACTTTACTTTAATCTGTTTAACTTTTCACTGGAAGTTAGATGTAACAAAAAAAGTTATAGATTATTGTATGGCTACACTTACACTTCAAAGGAATTTCACTCATTAAAAATGTAAGGAGTAGAGGAGGCGAGGAGCCAACAGGCTTATGAAACTGAAGCAATCAGATTTTAGTTTCACACATGTGGTGAGACACAGGTAGGTGAGCAAAGAACAGAGGAAGAGTAATTAAGGGGGAGACAGATTTTTTTTTTTTTTTTTTTAACAGAAAAACTTGTGTCTTAGGAAAGTGAAATGCAACACTAAAACCAGTAAAGATATATTTTTGACTGGCCTGATGGCTGTTTTAATTAAGGATGCACTGATTTTTAGCCTCTGTATTCAGTATATGTGGGTGTTTCTAAGGTTATGAGAAGCAGGAATATGTTGCACGACTGTGTTTTTCTTTCTACATATGCTGTTTGGAATATGAAGGATTTAAATTGCAGAGAAATTTATGTTACAGTGAGTTAAAAAAAATACTATCCTATACTATTTTTCTACTATATTTAAATGCTTAGTTGTCAGTAAAATGTCCTTCTAGGATAGCTACCATGTTTTATATGATGTGATTCAGATACCCAGCCATTAGTTTTTCGATTGTATTAAGTAATATAACCTGAAGGTCACATTTTAGTTACATATTTTTCTCAGTATAAATGCAGTTCAGAATTACTGAAGGGTCTTAGCCACCATTTTAAAATGGTATTGCTTTATGTGTCCGGGTGAATTTGCCAATAACACCATAATTACAGCATTTATGAAGCTTTGATTTAAAGTGATATTGACCCCTCCAGTAATGAGGCTCGAGCTCTCTCAAATTAACATATTGTAGCACCAAAATGGCCACATATATCAATTGAATGCCATTATAATCCTGTGAATGAAGTGGCCAGAGAGCAAGAGGTAGTCGTGTACAACATGAGGATGAAAGTGAGAGGAAATAATTTTAAAAAGTCAATATGGCAGATGTAGATAGAGAGGGAAAAAGGTGAGAGGAAATTGGGTGAAAAGACGGGAGAAATGCGAAGAAGCAAAATATAGAGAAATAAAGAGACATGGGCTGTGAAGCACATGAATTGCAGATGGGTAGACACAGAGAAAGATAGAGATATGAGAGGAGTCAGGCCACCAGATGGTCTAATGACCACAGGAAATATTACATCTGGCAACTGCACACCAACATTAATGACACCAGTCATTTAAGAGCCCTGAGAAGAGCTGCTGTGTATGTGTGCATGTCTTCCTGGGGGTGCATGCATGTGGCTCATTTAACTGTACTTGCAAGGTCAAGAAGGCCCTCTAATTACTGCATAATTAACCAAAAGGCAAGGTCTGGAGATATTAACCTTCATTGTGTGATTAAAAAGAATGGCAGGTCAAGGTTTGGACACTGCACTGTATGCAAACTTCTTCATCAATATTTCTTCATATACAAATTAATTCAGGTCAGGTCTGTCAACTTGCAAATCTGTGTATTTGTGCCTTAAGAAAATAGAAAGCTGTTTTCGCATTGTTGGCCTTGTTGAAGTTGGGTTGTTTTTAGCACCTTATTACAAGTCTGTTTTTATTTCAAATCCTCTGATGGAATGTAAACAAAAGCAGATATAGACATGTGTCTACAGATGTGTCTTTTACATAACAGACTTTAATCAAGCTGAC
Source organism: Pelmatolapia mariae (assembly GCF_036321145.2). Taxonomy (NCBI): domain Eukaryota; kingdom Metazoa; phylum Chordata; class Actinopteri; order Cichliformes; family Cichlidae; genus Pelmatolapia; species Pelmatolapia mariae. The sequence continues at coordinate 31,135,846 of NC_086233.1, forward strand.
AAGCTTGCTAACTTAAGACCTTGTCATTCGTCACCAAAAGTCTTTGATAATTAAAATGATGTAGGTAGCGGTGATGCATGTGTAGGAAAAGCTGATTATCATGGAGCTTAAAAAAAAAAAAAAAGTATGTTTCATATCTCACAGGATACTGATGCACCCCCTCAAGGATGTACACTCTTTACCTCAAAGAAGAACCAAACCATATCTTTAAAATTTTATGTTAACATTAAAATGACACAGAGGCCTTTAAAGCCACTTTTATAAAACAGAAAAGACTAATTCTAAAATACTTTTTTTTAAATAAAACATAAATACTAAAGGAATATAAATGAGTAAAAAGTTCACAGTTTACTTTCAGTCATCACATCACATTCGCCCATGAACAGTGGTTAGCACTGTTGCTGCACAGCAAGAAGATCCTGCGTTCGATTCTGTTTGCTTACTATGTGGAGTGTGCATGGTCCCCCCGTGTCCCTGGGTTTTCTCCTCACGCAGCGTGAAGACACACAGTTAGTGAGGTTGGGTTAATTGCCATTTTTGAATTGGCCCTAGGTGTGAGTGATTGTCTGTCTCTCTGTGTTAGCCCTGTGACAACCCATGTAACCTCACGTGACCCTGAATTGGATAAGTGGAAGAAAACGGATGGATGGATCTCATGACATCTTTGTCCTTAGTGTTTGATTTCATTATAGAACAATATAGACTACACTTTAGACTGCAAACAACATTTATGTAATATAATGTGTATAGATATAAATTCTCTCTCCCTCTATTTGTATCTCTCTCTTGGTCCTCCACTCCTTCCTCCCTTCCCATTCTCTCTCTTATCTGTTCCTCATGGGTCTATATGAAATATTCCAACCAGGCTCCTACAGTGAACACATAATTAGAAACCACTGAACCGTGGCTCTAACATGGGAGCTTTACTCCTATCTGTTTGGTGAAAGGGGGTTGAGAAGGTGGGGGGGTGGGTCGCCTGTAAAACATCTTCATGGTCAGAATACTACACCAGCCTGAAATACTGGTGGCCTACAATACATTTAGATAGATATTAGGAGAAGGGGGGAGAGAGAGCAGTGGATACATGAGGTAGAATGGGTAAATGGATTGATAGATGAGCCATGGGGGAGAAGAGAGTCATCAACAGAAATGGAAAGAGAGAGTCATGGCTGGCGTCCATTAGTTCTGTTTTCCACAGCAAGGGATAACACTGGTAAACGTCTTTCTTTTTTCTTTTTTTAAATTTCCATTGTCATCAATTATCCAGCATCACCAGGCAAGGGTTGGATTTTAAACAAAGCTAATGAGAAAACAGCTAAATAAACAATGATACGGTAGGTGATGACATTTACAGAACAGCCACAATCCCACTATTTATACGTGCGCAAAAATATGTCCAGTTCTGGCTTCTTGGCCACTATTGATTCTACTATTATCCTTGCTCTTATTCTGCTTTGAGGTGTTTTGAGCCACAATATCATATTGATGAAAACTGAACAGTATTGAAAACCTGAAGCTTAAAAAGCTATGTATTTGATCTGAGAATTCAGCACTGCATACAAAGCAAGAGCAAGTTAGCAAGATCCCAAAAAATGCAATTGTGTTTTTAGAGGTCAACGAAACTGTTAAAATTAAAAAGTAAATGTTTTCCAAAACAGCAGTTAATGAAACTGTAATGTTATGAGACTGTGTGAATGCATAGTGGAAACAGAACTATCAGTTTAATTTATAAAAAAATCTAATTTTCATCTGGGATAATGAATCCAGAGTTTTAAAGGCTTTAAAAAAAATCGGAATATCCTGGAGATTCTTTGCAAATAACAGCCTGGAGTTGTTAGTAGGGTAGCTGCCTAATGTTAAGTCTAGTTTCTGGAGAGACTTCTGTGTGTGCTTTGAGTCAAAACATCTGTGACATTTCTGCTGTGCTTTGTCCACATAGGAAACAGATTCTGAATGTCTTTTGGTGTCTTCAGCCTGCTGACACTCATTTAGGTCATGTACAGCTGTGGTGTGATGTTATAGCATGACCTACGTTTTACAGTGGTCAAAGTCGTAATTTGATTCCATAGCGTTATTTTTACTTTTTCTTGGTGATGTCACCATGTAACTCAGCTGACCTTATACGGTTGTGTACCTTCATGTGGTTGTGCTTTGACTTTTACCTGACTTTGTCTCTGTGTGGCTTTATTCTGTTGTCATAGTGCGATTAGCTAGTTATGGTTTCTGCTGACGGCTTATTGCTGTATTAGAAAAGGACAGAAGAGCCTTTGGGACAGTTTGCATCACAGTGTGTCCTTGGACCATGCAGACGTTCACACATTGTCACATATAAAGCTGCACACACACACACACACAAACACACAAATAGTCACACATAAGAACTTACACATGGTTATATTCTTACATACATATGTGAGATATCCACATGTGAAAGGACCATGTTTTTATGAGCCCTTCCTTTCAGCTATAGCAGGAAATTGAATGTCCAGCAGCTTAGGCTGTTAATTAACATTTATGGCTCTAGATGACCGTTAGACTGGCTGTCACAGCCTTTACATCAAACCAGCTGGGGTATAAAAATTCAATCTCAATCCCTGACTCTATGCCAAAGTAATGATGGCAGATCATGATGTTGATTTGTTTTATAATTTTAAACTACACTGCACTGATCCCCTTTGGGGACACAGTATTTGTTTGTCCTTTTACGCAGAGGATGTCTGTGGAATACTTTTAAGGCATGCAGATATTTTGTTAAATCCCATAGACTAATTGCACGAGGGATTTAACGTTGGTCTCCTTCTGTCTGTTCAGTTGCTTTCTATGCTTCTGCTGAAGAAAAATCAGTTTTCACAGTAATTATTAAGTCTTTACACAAATGTTAAAGATAGAAAAATAAAATCTAGTAATAAAAACATAAAACTTCTAACCATTAAATGAACAGATATGCATGTATATATTGTTCTTTTATACCACCAACATGAAATCCCATCATTAATAAGGCCTGTCCAAATGGATGAATATGCTTGTGTTCTTAAAGCTGTGCTAACAATTAATTAAACACTTGATCATTTAACTATGTTTTTTAATAATTTTTTATTTTAATACACTATCCTGCATTATGCTAGGGCACAGCTAAGCATTATAAAAAGGCTTCACACACTTTTCCTTACTTCTTTGATTCCTTCATAATGTTTTTTTTTCTTTCTCTCCTGCTTTAAACTCTTTCATTTCTCATCTGTTCTCAGCCCACACAGTGGTCTATATTCCTTACAGCCGGGCCTGGCTTTCACAACTGAAACATTGATTAAATACAAGCCATGGTGAGAGACAGTTTGTTTCTGACAGTTACAGCGTAGACTAAGACTTAGGAACTGGGAGCAAGTAAACCAGCATCCTGATCGATGGTCATCGACATGGCAACATAACAGCTTACTTAGATAGACTGAGAGGAACCTCTACTTGCACAAAAAGTTTGTATTTAAAATGTTTGTGTAATTGACAAAAACCTGCACAAGTATACATTAGTCCCTTCACTGAAAATTTCTAAATCAGTGTCGAATCTGTGACAAAACCTTATCAAAATTACTTATTTACTTTAGTGTCATTGCTACAGCCTCATTCACATCTGCGTCTGCACCGCCTATCACATGTACAGTATACACGCACGCATGAGCACATGGGCACACGCACAGCAATACACAAATAGACATCAGACTCAATTCCTGTCACAGTTCCAAACACCTGTCTGCCAATCTTCCAATAGTGTTTTGACCGCTTTTCCCTGGTCAAACTGTGTGTGAGCTGCATTTGTGTTGATATGTCACCGTGTATGTGTGTTAGTGGTCTGACAGCCACAGATAAGGTGGCAGTTATCTTATCATGCTGAGCCAACCTACTCTAACCCTCACAAACCTCAGGTGTCAGCATGTTGGCTTTTCACGAAGCACACTCCCCCACCACCCCAACTCCATTTTCATGTCAATTTCACACCATTTTGCTCTCTGTCTCTACCTTCCCTCCCCTCGGTCTTTATCTCTTGATTTCCCCCCTCATTCCTTTGTGATAGGCATTTAAGCCCATTTTAGTCCAGTTTGCTCTTCTGTTCTCCCTTCATCTCTCCCATTTTTCCTTTATGATCTTTCTTGCTATCCATCTGCTTGGCCTTGTGATCTTCTATCACTCACCAAGTTTTGACAACATTTGCTGTCTTGCTTTCCTTTTTTTGCACTTTGCCTACATCCTAGGCTTGTTTTTAAGCTTATTTCATTTTCCTTTCTTGATTCTTCCATTTTTGTATCTTGCTTTCTCTTTACCACTAACCCTTCGCTCTCACAGTTCTCTCAGTGTCTAGAAGAGGTGACAATTTACTTTAACATTGCTAGATAACCCCAGTTATTCTCAGTGTCTTTCTCATTGCCTTCCTTACCTTCCACTCTGTTTTCAACACATTTTCATCCAGTTCTTTATTCACAGCTCAGGAGAGATGACAGCCTTTTATTATCAGTCTGCCAGTCATTTCACCATTTTCTAACTACCTTCTCTCTCTCTCTGTATCTCTTCTTTTCCCGTATTAGATGCCGTCATTCTTTGGTCTGCCAAGCTTCCCAATGACCATTGTAGTCCTCTGGGCAAACCAAAATCAAGTACTCTATTCAACATAAAAAGAGAGTATTATTACTGTAACGTAAAATATTTAAGATAGTGTTTACACTCATATTTAAAACGGCTGTAACAGACTTTTTCTTTCAGTTAATTTTATCTTTTAATTTAGCCTTTCATTTTACCTCATACCTTACCTCTCTTTACTCCCTGCTCACTTGTATTCCCGCCTTGTATACCATATTTCATGGTGCAGAGGTGGGCACAATAATGAGAGTAGAGTATCAACTGAACTTACTTCTGGGGTTTCTATCTTCTGTCTTTGCCCATTTTTAATTACTTTGAACATTTCCAATTGATTTTATCAACTTGACTCACAGTAAAATGATCACTTTCTGATTGGTAATATTGTTCATGCAAAACTGGGGCTGGAATATGAAGGGGTTACACCTGGCGAACTTGTTAGTACACCGGGTTCATTCCTATAAGAAAATGTAAAGGAATTATCAATAAGGAATACTTAAAGTTAATAATGGTACAATGTCTGTCTGTATGTACTTCTGACATACATAAATATTTATCTTTTTCAAATAGCTTAAATTTAAATAGGTTTGATGTTTAAATCTAACACATTTTATGACACTCACAGAAACCTGCTCTTATAGGCCATAAGCCGTATGTCTTCCCAGCTTTCTTGACATTTACACATTTTCTTATTTTTTAAGCAATCATTCTATTTTTGATGTTTCAAAAGCTCTCTTTAAATGAAGCCCTTCTCAATTATGAATAGTGTCTTTGTTAGCATTATGGTAAATTATAAATGGACTAATTTTATAGTACTTTTCTGCTTTTACCGGGCACTCAAATTACTTTTATTTTATGCCTTTAAATGCCAGCCTATCATGTATACACTCAGTCTTCAATGGATCCATTGGGAGTAATTTGGGGTTAGGTATCTAGCCCAACAAGACTGCAATTAGTGTAGAAACTGCTTCATCTGCAGATTCAGTATCCATACATGTGCAACACTCAAAGTCAACTCTACAGTAATGTTCAAACAAGTTATTAAAAAAAGGTAAAGACTATGGATTGTTATTTCATTGAAATGTAAGTAATTATTAACATTATTTTTTTTTATAAAGTCTTTTTTCAATTTTTTTATAAAGCCCAGCAATAGTCCACCATAGTCTACTTGCCTACTTATAAATCTGAAAACCTGTAGCAATGACATACCTAACCAGATATCCATGAGCCAGCTCTGGAAAAATAAAGCAAAATAAAATAAAGTAAAATAAAAGAAAACTATTTTCAATAAAAGGTTTACTTTTTTTTAATTAAATGTTGAGACATACGATCATTCAACTACCATATCAAGTCAAAATTTTACTATTTTAATGTCTACTAATTGCAAAATTGATTTAAAATTATGAGAAAAAGCAAAAGCCTTGGGCCATCTGTTATGGGCTGGCAGGAAATCAAAAGCTGATTTTCTTGCCTAAACTAAAACTGTCATATACAGTGCTGCTCTCTTTTCCATAATTCTGTTTTTGTCATGTCTACTAACAAGAAATCATTTATAGTGCGCAAAGCAGTTTTCCTCTCCTAAATCACTTAATTAACTTGACTACTGTAGGTTGAGTGAGAGTGAGATTGACAGGTGATTGCAGCCTCAAGCCCCATGGTTGACCTCTCCTTGCTGACCATATATGTAAACCTGAAGTTAAAGACAGGCACCAAGCTGCAAGCATGAACACTGAATGTAATGAAGATGACTGAGAGACTGACACAAAGAGCCAAAAGGGAGAACGAGAACATCGTGTTTTCTTTTCTCTAGTTGAGGAAATAAACATGAAATGCAGCATGGTAAACAATGTTAATATGAAGGATGAAGGGAGAACATTTGCTGCTTCTGAATTGGCTTTCAGTGTTGTCACTGTAGGTTAATTTCCAATGAATGTCATTCAGTGAATTGGCTGTCTGTATTTCAGAAAGAAAGAAAAAAAAAACCTTGAGGGGAATCATTACTTTCCATTTTAGATTTATTTTCTTCTTGCTGTTTTTGTTGTTTCTGATGAAATAAATTAGATTATTCTCATCAGATGCAAATTCCCAACTTGCATGCAGTTCACTAAAAGTCACGTTAAGCATTTCTTATTGAGCTAGGTGACTAATTAGTCAGGTTGTGACACTAAATGAGAAACAAAACAAAAAAAAGCTGTATAGGAGCTGGTTTGCTTGTCACCCCTCCTTCTGTGTCCATCTTTTTCTATGTTCGTGCAGTCTATGGCTGAGAGCCCTCCTCGCCCTCTCCACCCTGTTTTGTAGTGGGATAATAAACAATGGCCTTTTTCTGCTCTCCCTCAGTCCTCTTCATTTTCATCAGAGTACAGCATGACAATAAGACCCCTACCCATTATTTAGAATAGGCAGACAGAACATGATCCAAGATGAAGCATCTGCTGCAGTGATGTCAGATGACAGTTATGAAGCAGATTATAAGGCTTATAGCCTGAACTCACTGCCTCCAGTTCCCTCTCTTAACATCTTAACTATGCAATCCTTGTGTCTTTCACTGCGGGCTTCTTATGATTTTTTTAACTTTATTTTTTTTGTCTATTTTGTTTGGGGTTTTTTTTTTGTTAGTTTCCTTTAAGGTGCATTCAAGATGATCTGAAATGTCGCCTCACTGCTCTGTCGTAACTACACAATGAAAATTGTCACAAATACACCTGTGAAAAATAAGATGAGACCTCCTTTTTTCTAAACCCCAGACAAGACCCAATTTGTTGCATTCCTCTTAAAATCCAGGGGATGTGGTGAAATAACCAATATGATTTTTGTTTGTTTAAATTTGGATCTAAAAGCAATTCTGTGTTTGTTTTGTTTTGTTTTTCTTGGTGAGACTTTACACATGCTGCTTCAGCTAATCTGTCTTCTGTGTGACCTTTACACATAAGAACTTGCAATATGACATAGCATTGTCTTTTATTTTTGAGAACAGAACAAAAGTTACAAAGTCATGAATCTAATTCTGCTTTCATTACATTTTTGTGGTGCTGGATGAATATAAATAATTTCATTTGATATAATTTTGATTTTTTAAACACTCAAATGTAATCTGCAAATAAAATAGCAGGTCAACCTGTTGTCAGTAGGTTTACCTCCTACTATGTCCATAGCTTCTGTTGCTATATGCTCTTTTAGCCTTTATCTTCTTAATCTGAGTCCTCTGCTTGGTATTAATAGCTCTGGTTTTAACAGAAAGAGCAGGGAAACAGAGCAGACTGAGAGAACTGAGGGATTGTTGGCTGAATTCACATTGGATTTTGTGCAATGTGCACCTCAGCGAATCTCCTTTCAGCCCACTGATTTATAATAGCATTCAACCAATGACAGCTAAATCTTTAAATTCTCTATGTTTAGTTTAGGTTTTCTTCTTCTTCTGTCCTCATTTGATGGCAGTAAGCTATTAATGTTAATATTTCAGATATATTTCAGTGTGGAATCAACTCCTCCTTTTATTCACCAGCTCTGTGATGGCATGTCTTGTATGTTATGTGTACTTGTCAAATAATGAAAGGAACATTTGGATCACACATGCAATCTTGATGAATGAAATACTACTGACATAAAATGTGTAATACTTTGAGAACAAATAATAGTGACTGGGAATTAAAATCACCAATATGTGATTTTATATGTGAAGATGATAGTTTAGTAGTCACGGTTTTCACAGTTTTGTTTTTTTGTTTTTTTATTTGTTTGAGCAGAACCTAATTCCTCCTAAACTTTGACCTTATTCATGAAAACTTTTTCACAAGTCATACTAAAGAAATCAGGTGATTTGATAAACACAAGCCCAGCATCTGGATAATAAATAGTCTGTACACAAGGCAAACAGTCATACTGCCAATTCACTCCTACTGAGAAAACTTCATGTTATAATTAAAACCAGATTTTAAGCCATGATTTTGAGGTTTTACCATGATTTTGCTGCCCACTAAAGTGAAAATCCACCCACACCTTGATGCTTTAGAGTCAGGATTATTAAAAAGTATTAGTAAAAAGGAATTCAGATATCTCTGGCTGCTGAACCGGGGTGGTCTGCTGTTATGGGGGTGTTGAAAATACACATGCTGAGTTTGTAATTATCTCTTGAGAGTCTTTTCTCAGTTTGCGTTCTCATCTATCTATTTTAATCCTTCTGCTACTGTTGTCTATTCAGCTCCTCCTTGTTTTCTCCCTCAGTCATCCATTCTTTAATAATCACACTTTGACTATCCACATAAATATTTTTAGTCTCTCCTGCTAATACTGTCAAGCTCTTTATTTGTAACTGCACCTGGTGAATTGATTACTGCTGATTTACTTATATTTATCTATTTACTTTTTGTTGAAGGCTGCACTTTTTGTTTTTAGTGTTATTAATGATGGTTTGTTCTTAGTGATTCTGAAATTGTTTAAAGCAAAACCGCTGAATTGGAAAAGTTCAGCTGGTGTCAAAGTCTGGAAGAAGGACACAATTAGAGAAAAAGGTTTATGTGGTTTGTGTAAAGAAACAAAACTCCAGGAGAGACTGAAATAGGGAGAGAAGCAGGGGAGCAAACAAGAAGAGGTAGAGTGAGTGATGGGTACAAAGTGTGTACTTGTCTTAAAGGGGATGTTTCACATGATAGCATGTTCTGCAGCATTGCCATCAGCAACCCACTACCCCATCCTCCTTGTCCCCATGACAAACCCACCCACCCACACACACACACACACACACACACACACACACACACACACACACACACACACACACACACACACACACACACACACACACACCTGTTATCTCTGCCTTCCCACCACCCAAGCAGGCAGGCAGACAACATTTCTGAAAATAAATAAATAACCTTCAAGAACAACAAGTTATACCGAATTCAGTTCAGTTCATCTATACCAGAAAGTATTAGGAGACCGGATATCTGACAACATTTTTTAATGAACTGAAAACTAAAGGATGAAGGTAGGAAGAATAATAGTTCTGATAGGATTTATTTATCCTGCACAATTCAAGCTTTTTCATATTGTAAAGTGGACAGATGAATCCTGGCCAACAATGTTTACTGAGCAGTTGATTAAAACAGGATTTACATAGTAAGGCCATAACTTTTATTTCCGTTTCATCATTATTAAGCAAAGAGATTTTCATTTGTTTTCGTTTTAATGATATTGCAGTTCTTAATGACCAGGCATGAGCTTTGTGCTGTGTAGTGCACTGATCATCACTTTTAGTAGTATATATTAGATGTGTTAGCTTACTTAAAAAAATCTAATAATAAATCCTCGGATGAGGTTTTTTGTTTTTTTTGAAACACTAAACTCTGCTGTATAGTAGAAATCTGCTATAAAACTTTGCAGTAATATACAAATATACATCACTTAAATAAATTTGTTATTCAAATGTTGCTGCTCAACATTTGTTATACTACCTAGTTTAACCACTTTACTGTCTTGGCTAAATTGTGTAGTAAGCAGTATTGCGGTAAACTTTGCAAAGATGAACGTTGCTGAACTGATGCAGTGGTATCTACGGTCGGCGCTACTTTAGGTCCTGGGTAGCAGACATTATAATCAAGAGATATGGTACTGAAAGAATCCTCAAGAAATTTATGGGGGAATTTTGCAATAGTAAAGACTGTGGTACAATATATATCTTTCAAGGCTGAAAGATTTAAAACCATATTTGTGCAACGTCAGCAAACTTTTAAGTGATTTTTATTAGATTTGACTGAATATGTTCTGTAGTTTTTATGTCCCCTTGACCATTAAAATGAAAGTTAATTGAAAGAGTGCTTCAAAATAACTGCCCAAATAAGTGTCCAGAAGAGTAACAAGACTTGCTTCTTGAAGGAGTCATAAATTTGAATTCAAGCTGATAATGTTCTTTAGTAACAGTTGGCTAAATCCACCTTTACACTGATTGGAAAGCAGCCATGATATCACTCATCTAGCATCTGCTGTATTCCAGAATGTAGTTAGCTAAATCCACGAAGAGCAGTAAAATACAGCAGCAACATAGGTCAGCTGGATTTGCTAGACCTCACAACAGACATTATTATCTAAAATTATTTTATTTCTGATTCAATTCACCTGCTTCCCACTACACGAGAACTTAGAGTTCTTTCACCTGCTATATCCCACTTTAACCCTTGGCTATATTATTCAAGTCACACAATAATTGTAATTTATTAACAGTAGCTCCGATTATCTTTTATTTTTTCCGATGCTCAACATTTCGCTTTTTCAAAACCACAAAATAGAAATTTTAGGGCTGAACCTCTTCACTCGTATCCATTATCTATGATTCGGCAGACTGTAATGGAGTTTGTTGTAGCTTTTATACTGGACACTAGACCACTTCATCAGAAGCATGACGTGGCTGCGGTAACAGCCGTTTTACAGCGCAGCAGATTTGGCTGATGTGCATGGCAAGTTAAATTACCATGAAGTGGAGCTAGAGTGCTTTTGTGTGTGTATCTGTGAGTGTGTCTAGCAGAATGTGAGAAGCGTGTAATAGGCTCACCTGTCTCTGCCTGCAGACTGATGGGCAGGTGGAGAAAATGAAAGCCAGATGGGAGGAAGAAGCGGTGGAGAAGGGTGGGTAGGGGTAGATAAGACTGCAACGACAGGATATGGTGTGGATACATTCATATTTTATATTTTTACAAAATGGTAATGTGTCGCCTGCTTCAAACTGGAAGTGCAGTTTTAGAGTCTCTTTGGTGGGGTTTGCTAGTATTTTTAGCCTGATGTTCTACTTTTCAACAGTAATCTTTCAAATCTTTCTTTTAGATACAGCTCACTTCTGATTGACATTGACTGTTTTTATGTATGCTTTTTTGGGGGGGGACTAGACTGCAAAGATAGGGATGACCTGATGATATTCTCAACCTCACCACAGATAATCACTCTTTAGAGGTTGTGACCACTTTGTCATGTTCAAAAGGCTTAGGGAAAGGCAGGCCTAAATCCCCCCATTTTTAAATGACTGCTCAATCTCTTTAAAGATCAGATTCTCATATCCTGATGTCAAATCCTTAACAGTGCATTTTTAGTGTATGCAGTGACTAACTCCATGTTGTTTTTGACAGGGTGAAGAGGAGGAACGTGCTGACATTTTGCCCTGTCAGAAGTAAGTTTAATTCTTGTGTGTGTGTGTGTGCATGCTTTCTGTAGATCAAAACTCAAATCTGACTTGTTTTCTTGCCTTTATTTACAGTTTAGCTTTATGATGCATTGTGCTGATCATGTTTTACAAAGTGCGTTTAATTTTCACCACAAACAGGCAAAAAAGTTTGTTCCCCTCTTTGTTTTCCTGCCTAACCATGTCAGTAGTGAGATTGCATCATCTTGTAAATGTGTCGTGATGACACATGAAACTTACATCACACCACTTTGACAATGATGGTTTTGACAGTGAGCATTCAAGATGAAATCAGTCAATGTGAGTCCCATGTGGTAAAAATAATGTAAGTGTGAATATAGGAATACACCTTCAGGTACTTGATGAGATGATGAATATGAAAATTTTTGGCTCTCAAGAAAAACAATATTTGAAAAAAAAAGTAATAAGCGATCCCAGAAGCTCTACTCTTTGAAAAGCTCTGGTCTGCCAGTATGGTGGTCTCTCCTTCTCTGTCAGTAGCACGTCTTCAGCTGTATCTGGTTGCCGTGGTGACATGTGTGTGTCAGCGGTAGGATGTGTGATGTGCTTGTGTGTGCGTGCGCATGGAGCGGCGGGTGTTGAAAGGACTCTGTAGAGGCATATAGAGTTCCCCTGTCCAGAAATTCCAGCAACACATACATGTCAGTGATCAGATACAGAAACTGTAGGTATGCAGACACTACACACCTGCATGTATGTACACACATATATACAAGAAATACACAGACAGCACGGACACACACGTCGACAGATATCCAGATTCCATTCAGGCCAATGCCATGCATTCATACTGACAGCTAAGGACTATAAGGTTACACAGGGAAATCCGTGCCTGGAGCTATGCTTTGAACACTAATAGTATTTGTGCACACTTTTCTTCAGTCACAGAGACTTGGAACTAAAAATGTAATGTCATTGAATTAAAGTAAAGAAATGTGCGCATTCTTATTTTGTCAGATTTCTCTTTACACATAAGTGACAGATGATATTATATTGAAAATTAGCAAATGTAAATTGCTGCTCATTCAGTAGCTGCAGTGAAAATGTTGTTGAAGGCCCTTATTTAAGGACGATTTGACTATAGCTGATGAGAGAGCAGAAAGGATTGGAGATTTGCTTTCCCAAGCCACAGCTCTTTTGTGTAGGTCTTGGGATTTGAACCAAGGACACAAGCCCACACAAGCTTTACTCTTGACAAACAGGTGTAAGGCAATCCAGTTACTCAGTGACTCTCTTTTCGGCATAACTGTAATTGAGTTCAAGTTCAAGAATTAATTCTCCCTACTGGGACATTTGGCTTGCAGCAAGCCATATCTCATGCAGGATAATCACAATAAACAAAGAGCAGTGAATATTCAGGAGACTGAGACACAGGAGACCGGAAGGTGCGTTACAGGTAAGGTTGATAGTGGGAATGGAGATACAATTGTAATTTTTTTTTTTGTAACTCGAAAACTTTTGATAAAGTCGGATGACTCCACTCTGAGCATGTAATCCATTTATACCATGTTATGAAGGTATTGTTATATAATATTTTACTTTGAGCATTTATTAGTTTTGGAGGCATGAAGGAAAGTGAATGAATTCATGTTACGATTTTTAGACAATTCTTCTCAGTTAGCTTGACTTAAAAAAAAATAGGGGGGGTGGGGGGTAATTTATTTTTTTATGTAAATATTTTGGACATGACAAGGATTTGCTTTGTTTGCTATGCTTTGTTACATCTTCACATCAGCTGTTTTCAATATTTTGTTGGAACAGTTAAAAAAAAACCTTTAAAATCCATTTATTTTCCCCGTTAAATGTCACATTTGTGGTTCCCTGTTTATTTTTCATTCAGTGAGTAACATGAAAGTTGTCTTTTTCAGATGAAAAGGGATGGCCTAGTGAAAATATATTTACATGATGGAGGTTATAGCCTTTTTGAAGTTGAAATGTCACATTCCCTCTTCCTGTCTTGATAATGCTTTCTGGTCTCTTACTTTTGTGTTCAGAAACAAATGTAACTTTTACATTTGCTTGTATTTTGTAGCTTTATACACAGTTTCATGTATATTTTTTTTTAACCTAGATGGTTTTTCAGTGTTGTAAAATCTTACCAGAGATGGTTTAAATACTGGCAAACACTGGCTCAGCATAAAGGAAAAAAAAGCAACACACACACAAAAAAAAAAAAAAAAAGTTTTTGGACATTTTCCCACTGAATCCATCTAATTTGGTTATATTGCTAAGGGGAAGTTGTCATTCTGAAGAAATATATCTACTCAAACAGCCCACCCTTCTTTTATATTATGACGGATATCAAATACTAACTGGAAGAAACACACAAGTCCACCGCATAGTTATTGATGCTGTATTCAAAAAAGGCCTTCATGATGTACTATACACATGAGACATTGTCCACAAAACCCCGTTCTTTCATCTTTCTCTCTCTGCAAATGATTCCATTGACATGTAGGTTGGCAAATTCCTCTACACTTACGCAAGTGCATCTACCTCCTTCTGTTTAGTGCATCAGTGTGTAGGGGTGATCTGTAACGTGGGAGTGTGTTTTCATCACTGCGGGTCGTCTGGTCGTCAGAATCCCATTTACTCAGATACATGCATGTATGCGCATGCACATAGACAATCAGTCTTGCCATGTGTTTTTTGTACATAGTTGAAAAGCACACTTTTTTTTAGATCATTTCAACATTGATTTGTCTACAATGTACCATGTACAGCTCCCAGATTTATTTTGCAAATGCATTTTAGCATAAAATTGACTTTGAAATTGACTTTTAGGTTTTGCAGTTGTGAGGAGGGTTTTTTGAAATTATTTTTATGTCGCCTTTTTTGTATCTTTGTGTGTATGTGCACATCTGTGTGTGCGTGTTACCTAAGAGCCTGCTCTGTCCTAATGGATTCAAAATGACCTGAGAGCGCTTTTTAGTTCTCTCATTATGTCAAGCATCAAGAAGTGTGTTTGTTCCTTTTTAGAATAGCTAATACGCTTTCATTTAGCCCACAGCAGTGCTTAATAACGTTCATTAGTTACCACTGGGTACAGGGAGATGTCACTGAGTTTTTTCAGTGTTTTAACCCAGTTTTCAGGAAAAAAAAAAGTTAAAGGACGGTATAGAGTACACTGCAAATCTCTGTAAACAAATTTAAAAAAATGTATCTTTAATAAGTGTAAAAAAAAGAATACATTTAAAATGAGAATTTAAATTACATTATATATTTGTTGGGTTTTTTTTTGTTTCATGGTGTCATTTTTATAGTGTAACTATAAATTACCCTTTACCCATTACCTAATGGCTTAACTACTTACTCTTTATTTTTAATTCTTGCAATATCACTGGCTCTGACCTATCACTGTTGACATGGGAATGATAAGGAATAAGAAATACCAATTTAACAATAAGGAATAATTTAAATAATATTATAGTGATTGTAACACATCTTTGTAAATTCCCTATAGGTGAGTGGACCAGTCTGACTGAAAAGTTTGCATAAACATTGGCCAGGGCACTTGTTACACTACGTATTTTAACAGTCAGTGCAAATTTTGCATCTTCCCAGTGCAGTTGACTGGCTGCTGATTAATGAGAAAAGTTATCAAAAGCCACTAAACAAAGTCTAGAAAATAGAGCACCAGAACGCAATGTGGGGATAAGAAAACAAAGTTTGGGTGAGCATCATCATGACATGAGACATGATTGTTATCAATATTGTTCTGGTAAATTTTCTAGTTTACTATATCCCTTCATTAAAATATTGTACCATGCAATTAAAATATTTTATCATGTATGCAGTATATATTATGTATGTATATTTGCGGTGTTCAACAGGATTAGTCAATGACATTAAGAATCCCATGTGGTGTGTAATATTAAGTCGCAAACCTTTAATTTTACTCAATAAAAAAATGTTCAATTCGCCAACATTATAAGTCAAAGATGTTATTGACCAAACATATGCAAGGGTTTGCTTAGAATACGGAATAATACTAATATAATTATTTATTATATATAAAAGTAGTGGTTTTTCAATGTAGTCATTCAATTTAATGTGATTTGAACAAAATTATGTTGCGGATACAAATTTTGGTGACCGTCAAATTATGCACGGGCATGTTGAATGTGACAGGTGAAACAAACATTTGCAGAGATAAATAATTAAAAAATGAAAAGAATTCAAAATAAAAAAAAAATTCTTATAGGTGATATTTTTTGTGCAAATTTTCATTGAGATTTACCACCTGTTGGGTACATAAGACAAATATTTATGCCGTAATCACAGTAAGATTATAACTGCAGTGATTAAATGTTGCACATTGACAAGGCAAAAATATTAAGGTCTGTGCCACTTGCCATGTTTTTGACCTAAAAATGCTGACAAGGGAGTGATAGGCCAAGGAATTGTATTAACCCAGCCGTGTCCTTACCATTGCTGACAAGAATTTTATTTCTTGCCGTGCTGCTGCGTTAGACAGCTCTGAAAGCGGAGTGGGCTAACACTAGTGAGAGCAGTATGTCTGCTCTGTAGGATGTGATTGCTGACAAGTGAGTTTTCTCTGGTCTTAAACGATGCTGAGCAGGGATGGGTAAGGCAAGGAATAGAAACAAGTTAGCTATATCATTTCTACATGTTGACAAGGCACAGCTCTGAAATGCGCTAGTCTGCCTGCCCTTGCATCGCTGGCACGACACTGGATGTTTGTTGACGAGCTGTTTGCTACTCCCCGCCCATGTCAGCATGGCTAAGGCCACATACACATCTGCCGCCTGAGAAACTTGAGCCCATCTTTCCAGCAGACATTGTTAGTGTCTTCTTGTGTATGCCCATTGACAGGGATTAGCAGCGATGTGTGAGCATAGCTCCTTGGGATGGTCTTGCTTGCTGTTGCAGGTCAATGCATGTGTGTTCTAATGTCCGTCAGTGTTAGTGTGTGATTGTGTGCATGAGTGTTTGCCAGACAGTGGGGGGTTAGGCCTGGATTGCAATAACAATGGAGAGGAATTTAAATGAGAAAAAAGGGGGATCAGGGAACGTTTGCAAGGAGGATGGAAAAAGCTTTGGCACTATTGTTATTCTGCCCCTTTGTCATTCTGCTTCTCCATCTCTATTACACATCTCTTGGTCTCTGTTCCTCACACTCCAGACTCCCAGATGTCTCATATAAGTCACTCTGTCAGCTCTTGATTTGATCCCAAACTTATTACTGTTTTTGCGATTTCACTAAACAAGTTTTGTGTTCTACCAATGCTTCCACTGTGTTGACAGAATGGGCTGATTAACTAATGATCTGCTCACTTTTGATACTACTCAGTGACATACAGTTTTTCTGTAGCACTGTTTGCCATCCATTGTGTTTCCTTTTCAGCAACACAAAAAGGTAATGGATTTCAGAGTTACACGATGCATGCCAGAGAAGTTGTTAGTCCCAGCAGCTGGTTAAATCCCCAACCCCAGGTGTTGGGGATTTACGTTTGCCCTCAGTTGATGTAGCACTTTCCCCCTGCCATAACATGGCTGCATAGGTCTACAGGGACACAGTAAAGTAAGAAAAGAGACAGCGATAACTTCCATGCAGACTAGACAGCAGTCTGATTCCTTTTCTGACATGCAGCTGTCACAAAAATAAAAGACAAGCAATAAAAACATGCATTGAAGAAGTAGGGCTTTTCACATGACAGCTAAAACGTCTTACTGGAAGACATCGAGAATCTGGAACTTGCTGTCTAAAAGTTGCTGAGGGCTGGCATCAGTATAGCCACACAAAAATTAAAGACTGGCAAGACTTGTTTCTTACTTTATTATGAACTGGCTTAATGTGACCTCTCCACTTCAACACTGTGATTTCATATTCTGCTTATATATGATCAACTTGGGTACAAAATCGAGTTTTTTCCAGGACAAGCGAGTGGGAGTGACATGGACAATCGTGTAACGTTTCAGGCCAACGCCAGATGGCTTTTGTACTGGAGTCCAGTTTAGTCAAGTTGCTAATACAATCTTGTACTACATATCCAAGCCTAATACACGTTCAGAATGTGTGCGACTCGGTGTGTCTGTCATATACACAGGCATACTTGCTTTCTATCCACATCTCTGTACACGCCCCCCCCACACACCCACCACCCCCACCCCTTTGCTCTGTTGCGGCTCTAATTGCGATCAATTAGGAAACTTCAGAAGGCTGAAATAGGAGCTGTGACAAGGGGCATCCGCTGAGCTGGCAGCGAGAGAGAGAGAGGCAGGGAGGGAAAGAGAAATGAGAAGAACGAGAATGAGTGGAGGAGGAGAGGGAAAACGGTGATATAGGAGTGGAAAGAGGCTGCAGAGGGGGGCAGGAGAGCGGAGTCCAAGTTGGTGTCGAGAGATGAGCTAATGGTAATGGCGTGATTGATGTGGCCACAGCAGCTGAAAGTCACATCGTTTTTCATGCCAGGTATTGATTCCTGACAACCTCTTGTTAGCTTTGGGGCGCAGCAGATTGGGCATGGCACAAACAGCACCATGGTAGGGGTTTTATTCCCATCTGAAATGTATGCTGTTATACTGCTGAAAGGTGCTTTGAACAAAAGCATCGTACTCTAAATTCGGAGCATGTCAGCTGTAAAAAAAGACAGAGCTGCAAACTGATTTTAGTAAGGAGTTGTACTGCTGAGCATAAAATTCTGTTTTATATTTTGATTTTAATTCATGAGATTTTACATAAATAAAGGATGTGCAGGTCACTTTAGCATTACAAGTCTGTTGCTTCATATAACAGAAATGTGAAATATCTACCATTATGTGTCTGGCTTTGAGAAAAGGTTTAGGCGTGTAAAGGAAATTCAAAATGTCAACACATTGGCAGTAAAACTTGCCAATGTACACTGAGCTGGAGGCATTTTGGTGACAGGCTTGTGTTCAGTCACTGCAAAAGCAATCTGAGAACCCATCAGCTATATGTAGATATCTATTTGTAGAAATTTCTGCCAAAGCGACTCATGGTTAACAGTGATATTGCATTTTTAGTCCGTATATTTACCTAAAAGAAATAAAAAGTGAAAAGGTTGCATAATTTTTCTGTGCATCTTGTAATTCGGTGCCTGCATCCATAACTTTCCCCCCTTTCATTAGGCAAATAAATTGATAATTTGCTTGTCACTACACTTGTATTTTTGACAGCATTCGGATATGGGAAAAATGAAGTGTCTCTTTGCAACTTAAGCTCTTCAGAACAGCAATTCTTTTCAAGACCGTCAGGACAAAGGCAGCTGATCAAACAGAAACTGAAGTCTCAACCTTGCCTTTTTCTGATTTTCACTTTGTTTGCATATGCAATACAGACTGGGCCCTAAACATCATCTCCAAGACATTTTGGCTTGAACAGTCTTACAGAAAAACAAGGAACTTCCAGTACGAGTCAAGTATCCCCCCCCAGGGCAAAGCTTATAAATAGCATTATTATCCGGAAATTTTCCTTCACAGAGACTACAGCGTACTGGTTGCCTTTAGCTTTCTGAGGCAACAGCTGAAGAATGTTTCGACCACAGCGATTCTACACGATTCATGTTATTTCACGCAGAGCTTGACTTGCAGATAAAAACAAGCTTGTTGTGAATAAACTAAATGGTAATTTTTGGACAGTTTATATCACAAATATCATACTTTGTTTGTAGCCTTGGGCATGTTAAGTGTTTCCGATCTTGATTATTTTTTTTTCTTTTTCTTGATACATATACTAGAAGCTGAGAGCCACTGGTGTCTTGTTTAGCTGGATTGCCTTGGGGCATGCAGAGCCTTTTATCTTGTCAACCTAATGTATGTGTGTGCATGTGTGTAGGGCAGGAAGAGAGAGAGAGAACAAGAGAGAGAGAGAGAGAGCAAGTGAGGAGATAGGCGGATCAATACTAAGCCGTCAGGAGGTCTGCTACTCCCAGAGAGAGAGGGAACAGGACACCCAGCTGAGAGTGGAGAGGGTGAAAGTAATAGACTGAGAGAGACAAAGAGTGAAGAGGAGGAAGGGGTGAAGTAAGAGTGGAGAAGGAAAAGATGGGGGCGAGATGGATGGACAGTGGAAAAGCAACAGGGAAAAGGACACGGGGATGGAAATAGGAAAGGAGAATAGATGTGGCCGGTGATAAATGAACAGATAGAAGGGACAGGAAGAACATGGGGAGAAGAATAATGTAGCTGAAAACCAGAAGAATGTGATGGAAAAGGGGTGAGGAAAAGGGCAAGTGCAGGGTTACAGTGTAAGTTACTGTTGACCCTGAAGTGCAAAACATTTCAGAAAACTAAACTAAACACTTTGACACAAACAGCAGCTGAGTATTTGTCATTGTGTTTTTGATTTGTTCTTGTTTTGGGGCTCTTTTATGTTAAACAGGTGTCCGTTTGTCCGTAAGTAACTAAGTAAAATTTAGTTACAAAAATGGCTCTTGTGTGGCTGTTTTTTTTTAAATCAATTAGGTTATTTGTGTATTTTTGAAACTCGATCTTTGGATAATATAAAAGTACCCCCCCCCCCCCCCTCCCCCCCGACACACACACACACACACACACACACACACACACACACACACACACACACACACACACACACACACACAAGATGTGATTTACAGAGATACAAGAAAAAAAAACAAATATTCATGTTGTGTTACAGATGTACAAGGAAAAAAAGTATGTACACAACAAGAATATATTACTTGCATCTCTGTAAATCACATCTGCTGGGATTTAAACCTTAAACTGTGACAGTGTGAGGGGTCATGCACGAGCTTCTCGTTATCGAAATTATAAAAAAAAAAGACTTGGTATTTTTAACATGCGTTTGATGCATAATTAAAGTGAAAATAAACATCAAATAATGAAGGAAGTGAAACTGTAATGCATAAGAGCTAAAAGGTTCGACTTGACACTCATAATGAATATTTAAACCCTGGTGACCGTAACTCTTTAAATGATTCATTGTTCTCCCACATATCTATTTTTAGATCCTTTGTCTTAAAAAAAAAAAATCCTGTTTCAACTCTTCATGTTCTTCTCTTTCTTCTTCTGACACATTTTTTCAGCTGCTGGTTTCCTACTTTTTTAAAAAATGTCAACCATGACAGATAGCAATGACTTATTAGCCTGCCAGCTGCGAAAAGAAAGAAAGACAGAAAGAAATGAAGAAAGAAAAAAGACAGGAAAAATCATCTGCAAATTATCTGTGAATATCATCAGCTGTAATTATCTATCCGCAGTGTATTTCAGCTAGTGATGATTAAAGTTCTTAATGGGCTCCGGGAATAGTATTATTTAATGTAGGGGAATAAAATTGGGAATAATACACCATTATTACAAAATGAATTCGGCATGAAGAATTTCAATTGACTTTTGTTATACTTAGGCCAATAATGACCCAGGTTCCTTAATGAAAGAAATGACTGTGAGGCATAACACAGTTTTTTTAAATGAAGTAAAGGAACGTAATGAAACATCTCCTCCTCGCTATTGCTTTATCTGGTTTGTAACAAGCATGAAAGGAAAATGAGCATTTTATGCTTTAATATAGAATTTCACTGTAGTCTGTATTGCTAATCAGGAGGTCAGGACAGTGGAGGAGATTACAATCAAAGATGAATTGTAAAATTGCCACATTATAGGTACAGGTAAGGATGGGTATTAAGTGATTGCGCATGGGTGGGCTTTGTTTAACTTATTGCATACTTGCAATGTAATATATGGGGAGACCCAAATAGTAAAAAAACCCAAAACGTTGTAAATCTGTGCATTTTCATGAGTTTTGACGCTAAACTGCAAGAAGATTAAATGATTCCTTCATAAGCTAGGTTATCTAATATTAGACATATTCAATGATGAAGACCAACAACCTCGTTTATAAGACAATATGCCTTTCTAACCTGCATCTCTCTTTCTATCTGAAGGTTAGGGCTCACAGGGGAGGAAAGGGATCAGGTTACGCTAATGCATCATGGCTGCTGGAGGACACACACGCACACGCCTCGTCACACTCTGTCTCACCTTATCTCTCTTTCTCTTTCTCTCACGCACACACCCTTGTGTGCTGATACCCTTGTACAGGTTTAAAGCATGGCCGTGGCCTTGTGTTATTGCAAGCTGCAAGCACTCTGCCGTCTGTCTCAGGGTAAATCACTTGTCTCTAAAAATAAACTGAAGTCATATACGATCAAAAGAGGCCTGGTGGAGGTTAAACAGTGGCAGATCAGTTTATTTCAACATAAGCTCGTGTTAATGAGCTTAAACTTACATTATGGAAAAACCTGAGATACAGCTTTATACTTGTGATTTCACTCTGTGTTCAAGTGCTCATTCCTAATCTGGACAAATTGTTTTTGTTGGAAAGGAATTTCATGTCACACATCAGAGAAAAACTGGTCACTGCCATCCTGTAACTTTTTCAGTTCAATTCAACTGTATTTATACAGCCCCAAATCACAGCAACAGTCGCCTCGATGTGCTTTATATTGTAAGGTGGACCCTACAATAACATATACAGAGAAAAATCCAACAATCATACGACCCCCTATGAGCAAGCACTTTGGCGACAGTGGGAAGGAAAACCCCCCTTTTAACAGGAAGAAACCTCCAGCAGAACCAGGCTCAGGGAGGGGCGGTCATCTGCCGCGACCAGTTGGGGTGAGAGAAGGAAGACAAGATAAAGGATAACTGTCAACTTATTTGGTGATGGTCATATGATTGTTGGGTTTTTCTCTGTATGTTTTATGGTAGGGTCTAACTTACAATATAAAGCGCCTTGAGGCGGCTGTTGTTGTGATTTGGTACTGTATAAATAAAATTGAATTGTACTGGATTGATGGGGCGATGTCAGTCAACAAGGCCCACATTAGCAAGTATCAGAATAAGAATCGCGTTTATTGGCCATGTATATGCGCAGACACATACAAGGAATTTGGTTCTGGTAGATGGTGACTCTCAAGCACAGCAATGTAAATCACAACAATATGTAAACAGCACAATCCACACACACATACACACACACACACACACACACACGTGTGTATATATACATGTACACATGCACATACACAAAGCTGTGCAAATCAACCATAAATAACCGATCTAAATCTTATATACATAAAATACAGGATGACAGAAATGAAATGAAGCATAGAATGAATGTATAAATGAAGTATAGATGTTCAGCTAATATATCAACTCTAAAGTACACGTTTTACACATCTTAAATTTATCAAAATGATTTTTACCTCTGTATTCCCCTATACATTATGATAATATTACTTAAATATTACTAAATTATTAGTTTCACAGTTATTTTTAGAGTTATTGACTTATAATTTTACACTCTAATATAACTCCCCAGAATTTATTTGAATGAAAAGACGAAACATGCTGACCCCATATGTTCTTTATCTGTAAGTGTTTACAGCCAACAAATTATTTATATTATATTTGTGACTTTAAATGTACAACTCTTGAAAAAAGCCAGCAGTTCATGTGGAGATCCAAAAAGTGCCTCTGGATTAGCAGAATGGGGTGGTGGTTTCTGTTTTTAAGAAGCAGGGCCAGAGGGTGTGCTCCAATTACATGGGGATAACACTGCTCAGCCTCCCTGAGAAGATCTATGCCAGGATACTTACAGGACAGTCCTGTTAGTCAAACCTTGGATTCAGAAGGAAAACATTGTGGTTTTTGTCAGGGTCTTGGAATGCTGGACCAGTGCTTTATCTTGTTGAGGATATTTGAGGATGCGTGGGAGTTTGCTCAACCAGTCTACATGTGTTTTGTGAACTTGGAGAAAACATTCTGTCATGGGAGATCCTGTGTGTGTGTGTGTGTGTGTGTGTGTGTGTGTGTTTGAGCAGGGGGACTTTGGGAAAAAAAGGGTATCTGGGCCGTTCAGACCCTGCAAAACTGCTGTGAGAGACTGATCTATATTGCAGGTAATAAGTCAGACCTGTCGATCTCATATGGGGGTTAGTGTGTCTAACTAGAATGCCTCTTGTGTGGTGAGATGTTCCTCAACAAGGAACCTAGAGGACACCCTGGGACAGACTGGAGAGATTGTATTTCTTAGCTGGTTTGGGAACCCCTTGGTGTCTCCCCATGTGAGCTGGAGGATTTGGCCATGGAAGGGAAGTCTTAAACTACTGCCCCCATGACCCAGCCCCAAAGAAGCAGCAGATGAAAGGTGATTCATTCTTGGGTTTTTGTTTTAGTGCTGCTGGTGGTTGATTTACCATAGTAATACTAAATTACCCTAAAGAGCTAAAGAACATATCACCACATTTGCAATACAAGATAATTTCAAACCAGGTTAATTTTGATATTTCAAATAAATGAAGTCAAATGTCATACTTTGAGGTCATACATTAGCCACCACATTGTGAGTAACAACTATTTGTGATACAGGGTGCTGCCTACATTATTTGGTATGTATTTTTAAGTAGTGTAGTTTACACCTCACTTCTAGTTTTTGTACTATTGTTTGTGGTTTTTTTTCACAATTGCATTGCCATTTACCATAATAATACAAAACATATCATTTGTTTATAATATTGTGAAATTAAAAGTTTAGCTTTACTTTCAATCAGCAGTTAATTTGGATCAGAGGGAAAGAGTCAGTGTGTGTTAAAGGCCACCCCAAATTCAGCTTGCTAATAATGCATTTCTCCTATCAGTAACGTATTCATCATCCTCCAATCCCCACTGTCGATCACTTTGCACAACGGTTGCAGTTACCCACTCGGTCATGCAAATCGCCATGAGTGTGCGTTTGAAACTGCGTGTGCACCAGACTTAATCTCCTAATGTGGAGCCATCATTCATCCATTTAGCTGTCCATTAGTTTGTTAGTCAATTACGCATCCTTGTTGAGTCAACAGCTTGGCATTTCCATCATGTTGGTTCGTCTAAGCAAACAAAACGAAGTACTCCCCTTGGAGTTATGGAGATGTTACAAGAAGACTTTTCAGTATTCTTATTTTCATTTTTAGTATTAACACAATAATCAGTTTCACTATGAATTGGTCCATCTCAGTGAAAGCAGCTTGGTGTGAAGTCCATTTTATAGTTCAAACACACTGGCAAACACTTTCACATTCTCATTCAGCTGGTAAAAACCTATAAATGACTTTCCATGAAATTTCCACTGGAACACTGGTCACTTCTTAATAGTAAAGGTCAACGGTGAAAGTGCAGAAGGATTATGTTCTCTCTGAATGTCATTCTTTTCCTTATATACATGTGCACACACATGCACAGACACACACACGCGCATTCTCTCTCACACACTCACACACACTTTCGCTCTCTCTCCCAAGTCTAGTGATAGGGCCTTATTGTGTGAGCCAGAGGAAATGCAGACACAGCAGAGGACAAGCCATCCATTGATCTGAGTATAGACTCGTCTCGTTCTCAGCCTCTTTTCTCCCTTCTCTCGAGCTGCTACCCCACACTGTCTCTGCCTTTCCAACCCATTGCAACCCCTTGTTTTTCTCTGCTCTTTGTGTTATCTGCACTCCACTGTCCTACACATATATATTTTTTGTCACCCTATGATCGACCACCCTCTGTGTCTCTATATTATCACCTTCTATCTGTAGGCCATTTCTACTGCTTTTCTAGCTACTTGCCTTCTTGCACTAACCATGCTTTCTCCCACACTCTTGTCTTTATTTCTTTTTATTCCAAAAATAATCTATCTCTTTGCTATTCCTTTCACTCAGCTTCACCTTCTATATATATATATATATATATATATATATATATATATATATATATATATATATATATATATATATATATATATCTTCCCACTAATCCTTATTTCCTCATGTTTCATTATTTTTTGAAGGTAATATTCAGGTGAAGTCTGCAAGTTAAAAAAGAAAACAAAAAACAAAACAGAAAGTAGTACACAGGAGGAGGAAATACAAAGTTAAACGCTTGACTGAGGAGGGAGTAAGGAAGTGGCAGAAATAGACAAAGAAAAACGGAAATGAGAAGAGGAATCTATTCTGTGAAGAAAGGAAACATAGCATGCTATGGCGATAAAGGAAGAACAATTAAAATAACGAAAGAAGTAGAAGAAAGGACAGAAGAAAGAACACCTGATGAGAAGCGGTAGTTCAAATGTCTTGGAGCTATGCCAGTAAAACCAAGCACAGAGCTCAACAGGAGAAACTGATGTACTGAACGCATCCACCCCCTTGCACACACATACACAGCACAGCCTCCGTGATGGCTAAAGTAACCCTCAAGTGACTGGTAATCCTCAGAACTAGCTGCTCTTGAACGTCCCTTATCTCCTTCACCTCCCCTCTTCTTTCCTTTCCTCGCTGCTTCAACAAATTCCCTCTTCACCTCGCTCCTTCACCTTCTCCCTCCCCTCTTCTTTCTCCGCACTGACACTCCTGTCTCCCTCCCTCCCTTCGGTCCTCCATCCTCCTTTCTGCTTCCTCTGTGCCTTGCTCCCTTCCTGCTGCACAGGCTTTTATATGATCCATGTGGACCTCCCTAATGACATGTGGACCTCTGTGTGTGCGATCGTGTGTCTGTGAGTATGCATGTGTTAAAGGTGCTGACATGTGCATGTGTGTGTCTCTGTGTATGTGTATTTGAAGTGCTGACATGTGTGTGTGTGATGGAGGTACTGATCGTAGTGTGGTTCTCCTACTGAAGTTTTGCCGACAGCTTTTTACTTTTGAAAAGGGCAGTGACGAGAGCTGGTGGGTAGTGAGGGGAGGGGGTGGGGAGGTAGTGAGGGCTCGATGGCTGTGGAAGACAAAGGTAGAAAAAAAAAAGAAAGAAAGAAAAGATTGCAGGAGAAGTGAAGAAAGGAGCTAAGCTAATGTTGGGAGGCATGAAGGATCACAAATTGTTGAAAAGTGAACATGAGTAACTGCACTGCTGTCTCGTATTCTCCTTTTTGTTTTTTCAGTGTCATGGCATTATGGCAAACAGCTCTTTGAAATGTGTTGCAGAAAGTTGAAATATTACAGGAAGAATAGTCTGAGACCAACAGGAAGAATGGGATGGGGTGAGGAGGAGGAAAGGAAAGAAAAAGACAGAGGAAAATAGAGGGTGGAGGGTGCTTGGCATACATAAAGTGCTGGAAATATCATGTTTCCTCCTTTCAAGCCAGCAATGAGATGAGAGGACACCAAGAGAGACAGAGAAAGGAGAGGTAACAGGATTTTGTCACAGTGAAACGAGCTCTCTTGGAAGATGACAAGTTTTAAAGAGGACTGATTGGGGCTTTAAGTGTTTCTTAAGAACTCCCCTTCACTGAAAAAGACTGACCACCTGCACAGATGCTGGGAAGTGCTTCTCTAAAGTGATTCATGCAGCGTATTTTCAGTCACACTTAGCTTATGGCCAATGGTGGAATGCTGACATTTCATATTTGAGGGAACCTTTGTGTAAGATTTTTCACAATTACAGATTTAAAGATTGACCCCTGAAACATTAATTACTGCCACATCACACTTAACAGAAGATATAAATGTGAAATAAGAAATTACTAGGCAGAAATGATCAATTTCAGTGAAGTTGCAAAAAAATAAATAAATAAATAAATAAATTAAAAGATATGCCAAAACTAAAACCTTCTTCCAACTCTGATTCTAAACCCTGTGTTCTAAAGTAGATTCAGAGTTTACACTGCAATAATTTACATGTGTAGCAGATAAATTAAAAAACTAAATAAATTTAAAAAAAAATCATAGAGTAGGACAAATGCACCTCTTTGACATGGTTTTTGTGCATACTTGTTTGACCGATTCAGTTTAGGTGAGCCGAGCATTTATAGATTTATGGTTTTTACTGCTGAGTCTTAACATATGGTGAATTCCTTCCAACTCCCAGAAAAATAAGTGTAACATTTACAGCCCTGGGTTGACATTACATATAGTGTCAGTAAAGACCTACATGTTAACCATAACCATGGTGACAGTAGTCCCACAAATTTCAGCTGAAATATATCAGTGGATTGTTGGATATAACTGTTGGATGCTGGAATTGAAATTTATTACATAAGCAGAATTGATTGACTTAGAAGAAATTAAAAATAAATTATTTTTAAGGACAATTAAATAGGCGTGCTTGTTAAATTAAATGAAAACATCCCCTTACCTTTGAATTCTATATTTTGCTATATATATTATAACTCAGTATTTTTATATATGTGAAGTATGTGGGGATTAAAGTGTTTTTGTGTCTGTTTTTTGTTGTTGTTGTTTTTTTCTATTTTAGTTTTTAAAGTCAAGTCAAGCCAAAGTCAATACAAGGCTCATTTAACCATAAACCATATCTTGAAGTATAAAAAAGTGGACCATAGAAATATCATGCACAGTATATCTTCAATAAATTGTTAAAATGCCCATACAAAGATTTTATCTGATGAAGGTAGGAATATTTTCTGGATGATTTGTACTTTTTAAAAGTTGTATTTATTTATACTTAAAACAAAAGCAGACTTTGTTGGACAGATGAGCTGACCTCTAATGAAACTAAAGCTATACCTCTGTGAAAGAGACATCTAAAACACGAAGCTTTGGTTTGGCTCAGAGCTTTTCAGTCAGTATTATTGAGGTAAGAAAAAAAATCCATGAAAGGCTGTATTGAAGTGGGAAGTGAATGTATAGGAGAGAGAAGAGGTATAGAGGAAAGCTTTTTCTTTGTCTTTTCAATCTTGCTTGAAATATCTTTCATAGACTTGTTCATTTATATCTTAAATGTGTTTCCATTTGTTATGAAATAAACATATATTCTTAATGCTTATTTTCTGTTTATTTTGTTTTATAGAGGCCAGACTAGGAGAACGCCAGTTTGAGCACAATAGCTACCAGTTGGTATCTAAAGTAAAAAAGTAAGAAAATTAGAAACTTGACTGGACTGTAGTCAAGTGCTATAGGCAGCAGTATACCTGTGCTTTGCATTTTTCCAAATCCAGATGTTTTTCTCTTAAGCTTAAATGTGTTTTTGAATTGTGTTTTTCTTTTTTTTCACAATGCCTCATTTGCAGGGATACATAGCAGTCCTTCAGTGGCCTGATGAAACAAGCTCTGTGTGTTTAAAGTACTGTAGCATGTCTTTGAAGTGATACAGACATGTTTGAAAGATGAAAGGAAGAAAAGAGAACATATTGTAGACCAGTTGTCTACTGTTATAAACTTTTAGACAGCAACACACACCGCAGTTTAAGAGTTTGCCCACACAGTCAAAAGCACTCACAGAGACTGATCATGAAATGCATGCTTCACACTTGTGATTTGTGAAGCTACCACTCTGCTCTTTTACCCTGTGAGGGCAGTACAGATAAGTGTTCTGCAAGTGTTTAACTATTTATGTAAGGCATTTCATAATAACCTTTATGAAGGTAATTTCTCAAATGTTCAGACAGCCTTTGTATTAAATTCTAAACCTGTTAAATAATGTGAAAATCTGCTTGAATTGTGTCTTGTACAAGAACATATTTTGAGTTATTTTCAGTTGTTTAAACTGTTATTTTGAGAAATACAGAATAGCTGTATGTATGTCTAAAACAGATCTAACAGTTAAACTGTGGCTTTCTTTTTTCCAATGTTGTTCATAAATGACTGTGGGGTCCCAAAGGTTGATGTAAGAAATCTTTGACAGTGCGGCTAGTTAAGAGTGATTGATGCCTGTCTCCCTATCAGCTGTTAAGCAGGGATGAGGGAGAACTGGTGATGCAAATCACATTGGATGCTGCCTGCTGGCATCTGACTTCAGGAATGGTGATTAAAAACACATTATGACAAAGACAACATCTGGTGGTGCATTTGAAGTGTCAACCCAACAGTAGTGCAGCGCTACATTACCCTGGCAGAACATGCACAAAAGATTAAAGGTATCCTGCAAAACTGCAGACTCTATTTCAAACCATGAAAAAAGACAAGCAAACAGAGTTAAAATTAAAATCATATTTTCTCCTGCTTGATGGTGCTTTGTGGAAAGTAAAAAACAATCACAAAGTAATTAGTTTCATTGCCATGGTGCTTTCCGACTCACTGAAAATTAGCTTTGAATTTTGTGCAATATTTGTTCCTTTTTCATTTATGTTGATTTACGCTACCATTAATTTGAACCAAATGAAATATTATCAGTGTGTAAATGAATGGAAAGCCTGCTATATCTCAGTGAACTTAATAATTAAGCAACTGGCAAATACAATTTTCTGCCAAGTGACGCTAAGTAATCACAGTGTCAAGTCTGGTGGGTCATGACTGTACCGTCCAAGATAAGAATATAAGGGATGTTTCTCCATTACATTTGCTTAATTCTTTATATATTGTGAAGACCTCAACCCTCTTTGCTTTCATAGTGGATCAAAACAAAGAAATTTCTTGCAAATGTGCATCGCTTCGTTGTGGCAGATGTGGCATATGAAAAAAAACGAAAAACAAAAACATAGTAGCACAATTTTAAAGGGAGGCAGTTGTACAGTGTTCTTGTTTTGAGCTTCTTGGTCAACCTTTATTTGTGGAGTTTGTAGTAAAATTAGTTTTGTGATGGACTAGTGACCTGTGCCGGGCATATAGAGTTTGGTAGTTTCTATAGGGTCATACTTTTTCCAATCTGAGATCGGAAAAAATAAGCAGTGATAGTTGTTTGCATGCATGTGTTGGGCACATGTATGTAAAGCATTTCACTCATCTTTCATGTTGTATCACATACTTGGTGGTGATAAGGCTAAAATCAAATCAAGTTTGTCAAATCAAATCAAGTCTCACCTCAAGGTGAGACAAAATTACAAATATCTCAAAGGTGAATGTCAAATGTGAATCACTGTAACAGTTCCCAAAAATAAAACTTAAAACCACACACACAAACAAAAAAGAGAGAGAAAAAACACAGCATTTTGAAGTGTATAGTAAGAGCAGCGCATCATTCTAGTGTAAGATGGCATTTCAATCCAGTGTGTCTAAAAACATTCATAGATATACTGAAACTTTTGACAGTGCAATTAAAGGTATCGGAGGTATTTCAAAATCTTATTTAATTCCTTTGAAGATTTTTGGGTGGTGCAGGGACTAGACTGTCATTACCCACTGAGTAAAATTAAAAGTGGATTATTATTTTATAATCTTTTGTCCATGACGCAATCCAAACATGTGCACAGTGTGTGTCTCTATGTGTGTTTGCTAAGCCACTTAACACTGACCTATGAATCATTCAAACAGAAAAAAGTATCTAACTCAAGGGATGAACCAGTTAGCAAAAAACTAACTAAAATTGTATATTTATGAAAACAAATTGATTCCTAAAGACTTGTTTGTTGAAAGTTTGGCCCATCTCAGCATTGTGTGCAGTGTTTCCTTAAAAAAAATATGAGGAAACTGGACAAGCGGAGGACAGAAGAAGTAGGGGGAAGCCCAACAAACAAACAAACAAAAACAAAACTATTTACAGCAAATGAACAGTATCCAAATGCATCTGACCTGACCTTCAGTTGATCCATGTATTATTTGATGAAGCCTTGTTGGGAATGGTCTCAGTGGCTGTCGAGGACTTATTCTTAAAGGAAAACATGGGAGAAGAGGCGGAGGTACGCCAAATTACACAAAAACTGGACTGAAAATCACTGGCAATACGTCTTATAGAATGATGAATCCAGGATATTTTTAGTTCAAATTACCATCAGCATCTACCAGAGGAGTTCAGGAGAGAGGTATAGCATTCCTAGAAGGAAGAAAAACACAAAACGATGATAATGTTAAGTATTTATTTTATTTAACATTTATGTGACTAGGAAGTATATTGTTTTCAACGGAGACCTGGACAAAAAGTCACACCATTACAAAATAACAGTAATCTTAAAATTAAATATACCATGAATACACATGAGACAAAAGTAAAGCAACTCAGAGTCAACAACTACATGCAAAGTCCAGGTTATGAATAGCAATTGTATATACTAATCAGCAGCAACCTAATTATAGGAATTCTTCTTTTTGCCCTGTGTGTTGTATTTCCATGTATGTCTGAACATGTTTCCTATTGTCCGAGCAATATATGAAAGAATGTGGCACAAGATTATTTTTTTGTTTTCTTTTCCCTTTTTTAAATTAGGCAGACTAAACATTAAAGGTCAAAAAATGAATATATTAACTTATTTGTCTCATAAAGTGGATATTTTTATTTTTTATTTTTATTTGTAATGGTCCTATTGATGTGGAATTGCACAGCCACATAAACATAATGTTATGGATTTGCACAGAAACACAGACAGACGCACATATACCTCTGAGACTTGGCCTGGGTCTCTATTGTAAATGCCGCAGTTCATCTATGTGAGCTGTAGTGGAGTTAGTAGCTAATTAGTTTGGCACAGCAGCATTCTTCCCAGGCCCTGAATGTGTCTGTGC
Organism: Pelmatolapia mariae; assembly: GCF_036321145.2. Taxonomy (NCBI): domain Eukaryota; kingdom Metazoa; phylum Chordata; class Actinopteri; order Cichliformes; family Cichlidae; genus Pelmatolapia; species Pelmatolapia mariae. The sequence continues at coordinate 31,168,036 of NC_086233.1, forward strand.
ATGTGCATATGTGTGTGGTGTGTGTTGGGGGTGCAGTGGAGGTGTTAATCCCAACTTGTTGTTCTACACCAATACCCCCACCCTCCTTTGCACCCCCTTTAGACCCTTTTAACTTTCTGCTTGTCCTCTCTCTCCCTCCTTCTCTGTTTCCCTTCCACTTTTTTGGCTCTCGCTTTTCAGTCTCATTGTTTCTGTTTTCTCTTTTACCTTTCGCTTATTCTTCTTTCTTCTGTATTTCTTTTTCTTTAGTTATGTGCATATTTTATTCATGCCTCTATCTTTTTACCTCATGTCCTTTCTCCTTATTTACTTATTTTTAGTTTTCTCTCTTGCAAGTTATTTCTTATTTTATGTCCCACTCTTTCTCCCTATTCCTCTCTCCCACTCTCTTATTTTCTCTCCAGCTCCTTCCCTCCCATTTAATGAAAGACCCTGGTATTGGACTATTCCATAGTAGAGTGTTGTATGGGTCCCCCTGGCTTCATTTCTCTGTATCCCACTGTTCATCATCCATCTTTACATTTCTCCCTTAGCCTCAACTAATGGAGGTCCTCCTCTATCTCTGTAATCCAGTGTCTCTCTCCCTCCACCTTTCTGTTGCTCTTTCTTTCCTCTTCCTCTCTGTAGACTAATGAAAGTCTGCGGTGTTGGTCTAATCCCCCGGCTGTGTGCTCACAGCCTCTTTGTTGGTCACATCTGACTAATGCCCTCCGTCTCACTCCACAGCACAGCAGCCTCTTACCTCAGCCCTGGTGGACACACACACACACCCACAACGGACGCACAAACAGACACACACATATGCAAAGACACACACACAGACATTTTTGCCTAAATTGTATGCATCAGTAACTGTCTTTTAAAGAGATACTTTAAGATACAGTTACAACACCCACAACAAAACCATCCATACAACCTGCTTACAGAGTAAGCGTTTCTATGCGCATTGTTCTTATAAACACAACACGTTTCTGTATAAACATACGGCACGGTGCCTTTTTGAAAATTATCTCTCAAGGATAATAATTTTTAACCCTTAAAGTAAGACAGTGAAGTGCTGTTTAAGGACCTTGTTTGTATGTTCTTCACTTACCACTGTTGAATTATGCATGAATTCGTTAAGCATTGTAGTAGCCTACTCTTTTGCTTTAAAAAGTGCATTTCCCAATTTATCATAGGAACTAATTCAAGTGAACTGGCAAATGTTGAGATTTGAAGTGGTGCTGGGAACCAGAGCAAAAAGAAGATGAATAAAACGTTGAAGCTTCAGGGTAGAGAAACACTAAAATGGTGTTCCCTCAAGAGTGCTAGTAATAGCGTTCAGAGGCCAAAGAACCCTCATGTTAACTGTGAAACTCAAATAAACCATTAATAAACTAATGCACAATTTGCATCTTAAGACTATTATTTTTTGTGATATTAGCTCCAGAATATGTTTAAATTTAAACATAGAAATGAGCCAAGTCCTCCTGTCTGCCAAGTCTAGACTCAGCTGTCAGACATCTCTCATTGAAACTTTTATAATTTATCTGGATGACCAGCATTTAAAAACAACATTTTAAACTCAGAACTTTATGATGTGAGTGTTTCTTCTTGTCTTTCCTACTAACTGAATTGCTGCATGACTACAACCATCAACAAAAATAGTGGCAGCTATAATTTCAGTTGGCTTTATGCTAGATAACAGCATACAATGTAGAGGGGAGTAGTTTGTGACGATGTTAAGTTAACTGGGTTACAGTGTGTCGTTCAGCTGTGAAAAGTTGCACGTGGTAGCTTTACAGGTCTGCTAAGAGAGATTGTTGGTTACACTGAAAGCGCACAGAAATAATCTGACTGATGACCTGACCAGTATAAAATATGGCTTACCCTTAAAGAAATAATTTCAGAAAGGTTACTATGTGGGCATTGTAAATGCTTGCTTAAGTTTGACCTTCAGCTTCTCTTCAAGGCTCAACAGTGAATCTTTGCATCTATAAACTGCTGCCTCTATTGATCTGACCTTTAGTCACTTATATTGTAGCAACACTGTACCTAGGCAGCTAACTGACTCTGACACCTACACTCAGGTCAAAGCAGATCATTTTTAACCTCACTGAAATTAGTCATAACACTTTATTCAAACCATATTCAGATTAGCTTTCAGATCACTGCTCCATTATTATGACAGTGACCTGAACTAACCTTGGTTTTTCCTCTTGTAGAATCATTGTTAATGGTTTTTATTGATGTAGCGATATTCCATGTCCTTGTAGCGCAAGCACGTTATAGTCAGTATTCCTTGGACTGCCAGAAATATGTCCACATGACAAATCCAGTATGCCCATATGCACTGAATTCAATATATTTAATTCATATTATTATTATTATTATTATTATTAATCCTCCTGTGCTTGCAGCACATCATTGTCTGTGGATCACAGTGTGTTTGCATGTGTCTGGGAGGACTGTCTGAGCTACTTTTATGTGTGTCAGTGTGTGTATGCCCCCATGTGGGTTTGAGGAGTTGAGTCTTACACAATTCTGACAGTGTTTGTAATATTTTCGGTCATTAGATTGCCTGTTTATGGAGATGCAATAAATCATGACAAAACATACTCAAACACAAGTGTGTGTTTATCAACACGGCAAAGCTGTTTCAGGCCTTGCACATTTTCAGCTGTGAATGTTACATTGAGGTTAAATTGTTTCAGTTTCCCTGAGACTGCAGTGAAATTGAGTCTTAACATGCTCTATGGCTCAATGCTTATACAGTGTAAAGTGTTTTCTATATGGTCAGATTATGTTTTGGGAAACAAAATAATGGGTTTGTGCTGAAGTGGGCTAGTCTTAGTTTGGAAGCATGAGTGGTTATCACTTATTTTATTTTATTTTATTTGTTTATAAAAAACAAAACAAAACATATCAATCAGTAAAAGCTTGCCAAAAAAGTAGCTATTTTATAAACTTTGAGATGTTTCACAAGACACCCTCACTAGGTAAAGCAGGGTTTATACATTCAATTAAGTTCGGTAATATTTCTATAACATTGGTTCACAGCAAAATTCATCTCCAAGTGCTTTCTGATGTAAGATAAGGACGCTAGAACTTTAGAAAAACAACCTCAACAGTCCGTTGACCCTGTAAGGCCAAGCACTTGTAGATGATCGGGGAGGAAGACCTCTCTTAAAGCAGGAAGAGATCAACGGCAGACCCAGGTTCAGGGAAAAGAAGGCATTTGTTGCAACAGATTGGAGGACGAGGGGGAGGAGGAGAAGAGAGTAAAGTGAGACAGTGTGATGAGCACAAAATACAAACTATGGGAGAAAGAAGACAAAAGCTAATGACGTGCAATAGTGGCATAGAGGCACATGGGGAGTGAAAAGGGGGGAGGGGGTGATAGAAAAAGGGTCCCCTAGTAGCTAAAACATTAAAATTATAAGACTAATCTTAAAAAAGTAGAGAGGAAGTCTGACTGTTGAGCCCAAAAAAGATGTTTCTGTTGGAAAGGAACCTAATGACTGAAGTGTGTGCCTCACATTCTACTTTTCAAAAGCCAATGAACCAAAAGTAAACCTGTACTCAAAAAGCAAAGTGCTCTGATGTGACTATGAGGTCTGATTATTGAGACATTTGTATGTGAGGGGAAGGATTTTAAGTTCAATTCTAGATTTCACTTCAAGCCAATAAAAAAAAAAGAAAAAAAGAAAAAAAAAACTAATATGGCAGAAACATGAAACATCTATATATTTTCACTGGCTGTAATTATCAGATATAAAAGAAGAATGGAAATAATGCCTCAATAAAACTGTTTTTCCTATTTAAATCAAATGTTGAAGTCTGAATGGTATTATTATTTTCTGTATTATATTTTCTGTTTTCTGGCAGTGTATTATGTATCATCCTGAAATGACCAAAATGGGCAAAATCAGTAAACTTGTGAGATTTATTGTTAAGTATCCTCTGTAACTGCACACATTAAATAAATTGCAGTTTTTAAATAAATCTGCATACTGTACTGTAGATTCTGTAACATGACATCGACGACATGAAAACACAGCCTAAGAAAAATGCTTAAAAGTTGTTGTCCCCCCCCCCCCCCCAGATTATTTTTATTCTTGAAAATTAGATACCGTTTGAAAAAATAAAACTGACTCGTTTTTTTTAAAAAAACACCAACAACATTGAATTAAAATGAATTACATGAATTGTTAATTATATAGCATATTTTTAAAGAACAACTGCAAATATTGAGCATGTTTACAAGTTTTCTTTAGATGTTCAAAATATGCTAAATTTTCAACTCTGGGTCAGGGACTAAAAAATTATTTTAAATCACCTTCAGTATTCATGCTTCGTACATTCCAAATAATTCACATCAGTAATTTTGCATCAAGCTTCTCTTCTACCTTCACCCCGTTCTTCTCTCCACTTCCAATAAATGTAGACTATATTTCAAACTAGATACTCTCCTGTTTGGAGTTAACATGTACAAGTCAGCCAAAGGTGAAATCAGGCTGTGCCAGGGAAGATTTTCAGCTTACAAGGTCTCAGGCGAGGCTCCTCTGATTCATAAAGGGTTTGCAGAAGGAGCAAGGAAACGTCTGTAAGTGTGTGTGTGAGACGCTGTGTGTGATCGCCAGAAATACTTTTATACCGTCTCATCCGTTGAGGCCTCCAAGGACCCTTGTGTTTTCCTAACACGCAGATTATCCAGAAAGAAATGATTAAAAAGTCTTGTTTTAAGAATGCAAAAATGTAATTTCAACTCATAGTAAAATTTAATCATTGATAAAGATCAATGTTATTCAAATAAAAAAAAAATCAAATTTAAGTTTGCATAAGTTCTGTAAACTTTGTTTTAGATGGGATTACCAGAAAACCCAGCAAAATTTAAAGAACAAAATAAAAGGATCACAAGAAGGATGAAAAAAGTCTGACAGATAAACCGGACAGGCAAAAAAACAAAACAAAACAAAACAAAACAATAAATACCATAAGTTACCAAAAAAAACATAAATCCACAGACATACAAGTCTGTGGACATCCAATAAACATAGTGGATGGTAAGAAGAAAAGGTGAAAGGTGTGCAAACCTCTCTTGGCACCCTCTCCAGTTTCCTGTCTAATCCGACAGAAGCCGCCATGAAATCAGATCTCCTGCTCCATGCCTCCTGCCTTGACTGTAAAACCATGCTAGAATCTAGCAGGGAGAATAACTGAAGAACACGGGCACTAATCCACCTGTCAGTCTGCAGGCTCTGGGATTTAGGACGGACTCCTGTCACTTGCTGTGAGGTATAAGAAGGGGAGAGAGGTGGACAAATGTAAGCAAGGGCTAAAGAAATACCTGTGAATTCCCTGTGTATGATACTACTCATCCCTTTTCTGTCATTCAAACCATTGCTTTCACCTAATCTGTTTACAGCTATTACAATATTGTAATTTACTCTCCTTCCACTCTACCTTTGGAGCTCACTTACTTACTCTCTGTGTTTCAGTCTGTGCAAACATATTCCCTATCTACTCATAACTTTTTCATCTTCATTAGCTTCTTATTATCAGTTCTGACATGCCATCTTTTCTCCCCTTACTTCTCAGGGAGATTTGTTAATACTGCCCTGGCTCAGAGTGCAGTTAGAGATAATCTACCTTCCTGAGCTGTGAACTTTATTATTGCGAGTTGATAAAGAATGGCATCCAAAAGAATTATGTAGATATGCCGGATAGCCACCTATCCAATTTATAAAGTTTTGACTCTAATGGGTCTTCGGGAGGCAAATGGGAGCTTGAGGAAGAGCAAGGACCATATAATCCAAAGGTTAGACAAGGTAAATTTGTGGCTAATTCATGAATGAAATATTTTTTATAAGTCAAAGTAGATCAAGATCAAAAGAGATTTCACTTGCAGCCAATGCTGGATTACTGGAATGAACCCTATAATTGCTCATCTCCTGAATCAGGAGGTACTGATGTTGGCAAAAAAGGTGACGAGGAATCAGATGGTAGCACTAGTGTGAGAAGCTGGAGGCAGTTTGGCAGAATCAGTTGATTAAATTACTAAAGAAAACAATGGTTGGCTGCTACGTTGGGTAGTTGCAAGCTGAAAAGTAGATGCATTTTGCATTTTAAACAGGGTGCATATAAGAACAGTGAATGAGAAATGTAGAAATGTATGCTAAGATGCAAACTTAGATCACTCTGACTCATTTTAATGCTGAGGGGAAAACGCATCAACCAATCTCAGTGCTAAACTCTCTCTAAAAGTTAGACGCTGACATTCAGGCTTTTATCACAGGGACCTTTACTCATGCCAAAGCGGCTGAACTTTGATCCACAGTCATGCTGTCAGTCAAAAAAGTAGTGAGAGACACAGACACACTAGATGTTAACTCACTGCTTTCTGGAAAAGAAAACAACTTTGTTTTAAAAGTCATGCGCTTTGGGCAATTTTCTTCCAATTATTTATTATCTTCTATTTTCTGTCATTTTAGTTTCTATGTTTAAGTGAGTTATGCTCCTCCAGGAAGCATGAGGAAGCTAATTGACCTTGCAGAAGTGAACATATGCATTAAATTCAGCATATTGTGAATTAGCCAAAGCCATTGGTGCACAGTAGGTCCCATTCTGTAGCTAATTATTATCTGCCATCTGCTAAATACTGTCAGCAGCTTTGCAACGTTTTTACGTTCTAACTTGTGTTTCTTTACCATTTGTTATTTATATTCCTGTACCTGTTTGTGCTTATCATCCTGTCTATCTAGCTTTTCTCCTTTAAATTTTATTCAACTCTTATTTGGGGAAGCGCACACACACACACACACACACACACACACACACACACACACACACCAAAAACATGAAAAAGAAACACAAAATTAGCACAGTTTGAGAACTATAGGAGTCAGTGAAATAGCGGTTTTAAAGAACGGATGACTGCAGACAGATATCGGCAAAATCATATGTGTAACATTCCCAATAAAATGCAAAAGTAGAGGTGTAGTCACCAGGGAGTAGAAAGACAGTCGGTCAAGATGGTTGCTATCGGGCCCTTGACAGAAAACATAAGAGTTTCTTTGATTGCCTGTGATTACAGATAAGTGCAGTATTTTCACAAAGACCCATTTGTTTTGATAAAGACTTATCCTCCCTTCCCAGGAGAGGTGAAAAGAGGCTGACAGACAGAGAAAAAACTGGAGAACGGCAAAGAGGGACTGAGAGAGGGCTCTCGTTGGTATTAGCTCTGTTGATGTGATACTAAATTATTCCTCGTGTTCTGTGCCTCATCATCTGTCTGCCAACTTTTTTTTTTTTTTTTACATTTTATCTCTTTGCTTTTTTTTCAAAATGCGCCTTTACTCTAAGCTCTACTTTCTATTTTCTCCCTTCCACTGTCTGTGACCTCCTTTTCACATCTCTGTTCCCTTTCCGTCTGTTACGCCAGTCTCTAATGTTATCATCTTATTAAATCATTGTTATCAGTTGTAATCACTTCCATAGATATGGCTAGTAGGTGTCCTCTCATTCCTACTCATGTAATCCAGATGTGTTATCATCCAGTCTAATCAGTGGCTGTGTATGAAACCTAAACCTCAATAAAGTTGAAAAGACTCTTTTTTTTTTTTTTGCATGTTGGGCTTTCTCAGCAAGATTTTGGGTCTAGGGCATGCTTATCATCTCTTTTTTAACAGCAAGTACTTGGATACTCACATTCATTTTACTATAGTGTTTGAAAGCAGTCTTCCTATTGTCGATTTGGCTGTTTATCATTTTTTGGCTTATTTTGACGTGGGCTTTGTTTCATAACACTCCAGACATTTCCCTACTGGTTACAATGTCTGAAGCCCGGGTCCTCCTTCCTTAAAGCTAGACAATACATGCTACACTTTTGTTTGACGTGCCTGAAATGAGCAAGGCATTCCCTGAAGATGACAGCATATGTTGCTCCAGAACCTGTGCACCTGTACAGTGCTGTTTTATGTTCCTAAGTACTGAGGCAATTTCAAACAGCATTCATATAGCTTGACTTCAGTATCTCATTCTGAAGCCCATCTCAGATAATGTGGAAAGGTAAACAAACACATGAGTTATAGAAAAAGAAAGAGTGAGGATTTTATGGGAGCTTTCTAGAGCTTTTTTGCACTTCTCAGCTCACATCACCCTCTCTGAAATGCATGCAATATTTCTATTGATAAGTAAAGCAGGGAGAGCCCCTTTCACCTTGAAATGTGCTGCATTTCTGTCTAATCTTCTTCTTCCTTCTTAAAAATTACCTTTCTGAAGGGCGCTGGAGTTCAGGGAATCAATAGATCACTCAGGCTGCAAATGTATTATCTTACACAGGAGGGGTGGTGGTGGGGGGGTTGATGGAGAAGGGAATAGAAGTAAAGAGAAGGGGAGAGTATCATGGAAGAAGGGTGCTGGAGAGTGAACAGAGAGATGAAGAGAGAGTGGCAAACAGAGAGGAAGTGAAGGATAAGGGTAAAGGGTAAATAGGGTGAGAGCAGAGTGGTGGAAGCTAGATGGATCAAGCAAGGGACTGATGAAATGGACATTAGGCGAGGAGAGCAGAAGAGGAAGCAAGATGGAAATGGCAAAAGTTACAAAAATATTACCTGGTAGACTACGAAGAAGTACTAGAGCCACATTATGAATAAAAAAACATTATTGCTCATTCTGAGTATAAAGTTGAAATTAAGATTAAAGTCAAAATTGTATTTTGAGAAAAAGTTCAGTTCAGTTCAGCTGCTACAGCTCCTATACCTTCTACCAAATGCCTTGTGTAGATGAGTTAGTGTAATATTTGTTTATTTCTTAATGTGGCCCTAATACTCTGCCATAAAAAAAATTAGGGAGAATACGAAAAATTAAAGGGTGGCTTCGTGGTACCTTTAAGTGACTATATGAACTTAAATGCAAGTGACAGAGCTATCACAATCAAAATCATCTTTATTTGGCCAAGTTTGTGCACAGAAACAACAAATTAGGCTTATACTAAAACCCAGTTCCCAGAAAAGTTGTTATGCTGTGTAAACTCTAAATAAAAAATGCAATAAGTTGTAAATCATTTAAAATCTAAAATAAAGTCAAAAATAACATCAACTGTTGAATCCACTTTCTGGGTACATTAGTGCATATATCAAGGGTAACTTGCATATATAAAGAGCATACTGTTGTAACAATTAGGCTCCCATGCTGTAACATGTGTACTCTTTAAACATATCATTGCCTCACAAGAGAAGGGCAATTTCTATTTAGCTGCAATTTTGATCCCACTTCTCAGAGTTGCCTCACATTGCTTCATATTTTTAGTACACTGACATTACATAATGCTGTTATTTTGTAATTTTGTTTGTGGGTGAAAATGTAAAATGAAAAATGAATTAACCTGAAGACAACAAGAAGGACCCCCCTCCAACCCCAACCCCAAACCCGCCACCACTCTTAGTTGCTCACATACGCACACAAACACACACACAGATCCACACAGGCAGACAGATCAATACAGTCTCATTTCACACCTTGTGCAGCCAAAGTTTTCCATTGTAGAGGCAGCAAAACACAGACAGACAACAGAGATAGGTAGTCAAGCAACATACAGTGGATAGAGAGCCAGATAGACATAGAGATGTGAGGCTAGGTGGCAGAAACAAGGTATAAATGGTGAGGTGAATCCCAATAAAAGTGCTTTGAGTTTCAAACGAAAAAAAGAAAGAAAAGATTTGCTGGGTGGCTGACGCGTTTTGGAGTCTGTCTAAATGGTTGCGTGTGTCTGTGGTTTTTGGAGTGCGAGGATCAGACATGTTTTTTGAGTTCAAAACAGCCCGCTCTGTTTCCATGTTCCTTACAGTGACACTGATCTTCTTCTCAATTGCCTCTCTAATATATTTCCTTGTCATTTCTCTTCCTTTGCCCCCCTCCTCCACTCTCTTCATTTTACATTTTTGACATTAGGCTGACAGTTTTAGCCATCTGACGCTTATGCTAAATGCAACAGCAGATTAGGCTTCAAGTCTTACTATAGCAACCCCTAAAAATAGGAAACACAAAAGTCAGAGTGTTAGCTTTCTTACAGCAATCCTTTGACCCTGGAGAATAATCATGCTAAAGCAGAGTTATGGGAAGTTTAATAGATTAAATCCCCTCCTCTCCTTTCCTTTTTTCTTCTCTCCTCAATTTCCTTATAGATTGAGGCAGGAGCAAGCAGGTGGAATAGCCTTTAAGTTTAACCATGATGTGCATGTATGAGCCCTTCTTGTCGACGGGAGGCAGATGCTTAAAATTTGGCCTTCCACAGCCTTTCTATTCCCTTCATTTGTATGTGCGTATCCCTCCTCCCTCACTTGCCCACTCAACATTGGCTTCACTCCACAGGCTGCCGACTTTAGTAATCAATATATATGTGTGTGCCTGAGTGTGCGTGCGAGTAATGGAGTGAAATCTGACAGCAATTGTCAGTCATCTCACACGGGCGTCAAAATAGAGTCTAAAATGGTGCGCCAAAAAGCAGTGTGTTCCTCCACTCATTTATATGTATGCATATGGGAGCTAGAAAGCATTTGATTATCATCCATCTCTGCATCACCTCTTTCTGAACCACCTCCGAACAATAAAAACCATTACATCCACTTTGCTGTACACCAGTGAACATTTGTCATCCCATTGTGCCGATAACAATACTGTGAGATTACTTTTGTTCAGTCATTATTCATCCTTTTATGTTTCCATTCTTTTGGCAAAGAATTGCCTTGTAACTTAACTTTCATGAACCAAAATCCTGTTTGTGTTTATTACATCCCATTTTTCTATAACCCAATTTGCAGGTTTGTGATCTTTTGTGGTTTACTGAGAGCACCACCGCAGTTCCTTAGTCCTTGCGGCATTTGTTATTATGGGTTTATATGTTTTAATGTCAAGCAATAATCTAAGTTTTAATCAACTGTTGTCACCACCACCTACCGAGGAATAAGTGTGTCATTTAGGGATTATTTACTGGAAAATATTTTCCTCTGAGTAGAAGGTGACTGACAAGAAGGAAATTAAGGGTCTCATGTACTTTCTCCATCAAATATCCATTCAAATGCAAGTCTTCTGGCTTTGCTTGCCCATTCAGGGCACTGGAATCAACGTGTGCTGTAATGAGATATGTACAAAGACATCACTCAGCTGCTTCTCAACTGAATAGCAAGGAACTAAGATTAGACGAAACCCACATTTATATTGTTTATTGTGATGGATTATCAAGCCTGGGTAATTTTCCAGTCTGTGGAAGTAGCTTTTCATCATGTACAAGAAAAAAAATTGCAGCAAATGGCCTATTTCACAAAAGAGAAACAAGCCCAGTCTAAGACATATTGTTATGCCTGTCTGGTTCAGGACATTACAAAACAGCAACAATTTTCCCCAAGTTGAAATGTATTCACGTATTAAGTCAAAGAATATAAACCAAATAGAACTGATATATACTTGCTAACACAAAACTCGTTGTGGATTAAACTAGCGATAACTGCAAACACAATGACACCAAAGGAAATGAAAATCTGAAAGACTGAAAGGCACCAATATTCCAAGTCCATCTTGGAAAGAAAGCAAGCAGGTGAGGACAGCTCCTTGTATGAGGCGTGAATAGCTATGGATTAGGATCTGACTACACGGCAGACAGGGCCAGCAACCAATGACATGAGGTCTTTCATTGGATGATGGCAACAAGTCCCCAAAATGTTTGGACAGGGCGATGTTTACCTCTCTTCTTTTAACAACAGTGCGTAAACATTGGAACTGAGGAGACCAGCTGGTGTACTTTGAAAGAGGACTGTTGTGCCTTGTGTTATCCAGGAATCTAGTTTGGACTTGGGGTGCAAAAGGAATCAGTACTTTAAATTCCAACTTGACTCTTAAAATGTATATATCCATTGTGTACTTATTAATGAGAGTGAATATTATAATTCTGGCTTAGTCCCAGACTCGAAAATGCATTTTTCTTCAGTAGGTTACTTCTGATATTATGAGATATTAAAAAATGATAAACGATTATGCCATAACACCAACGGTAAACAAATGTTTTGGTTTGTTTTTAATTCATTTCATTTCTTGTTTTGACATTTTAATACTAATAGTATCCACCCACGTTAAAACTCACACCGAAAAAGATACACGATACCACAGCCATGATTAATATTCTGGTCTCAAGTATATTTCATTATCTTCTGCTTAAAGTTTATTCTTTTAGTCAGTTCAGTTTAGGGACTTCTTTCGACTTGGGTGGTTAGATATTTGGCTGAGCAACATGGGAGACTGGATTTTGAATGTTGAATGTCTAAGTGCTGTTGCATAAGAGTCTTAAATGAGTCCTTGATAATCGGAAGACAAACACAGTTATATAAACTGCACATAAGCATCCGTCTATGTGCCGTGTAGCTGACTATTTGTGTGTGCACAAGTGAATATGCTTCGTCCACAGTGTGTGTGTCAATATCTGTGTGTATTTCTTCTCTTACCATCATGCGTGGAGTCCAAAGTAAGGAGATGGTATTTCTCCTGTCATTTTTATTCCACTTTAGTTGCTATTGTGCTGTTTTTCTTTCATTCAGTTCCTCTCTCTCCTACTATTTTTGCTCCTGTTGTCTTAAAGATTGCTCATACCCTTCTACTTTCTTCATGTTTTTGTTTTTCAGTTCCTTTTCTCATCTTCTTTGTGTCCAACTTCATCTCTGTCTTCATTTTTCTTTAATAGTACTTCCTTTTGGCTTTCTTTTTTCTCTTATCCTTCTATGGTTTGGGATATATGTGTTTCTGAGGAGCGTGAATACAACCTTGATGGGATATTTCCCCACAGGATGTCATTAAGATGCAGCTGGGGTGGACATAAGGTGTGTGCTTAGGGATCAGCCAGAGCCAAAGCTGTGTAACAGATTGCCTTGCTAATAAACTATGAAAGGGCAGGAGCAAAGTGGTAGGGGTGTGTCAACATGTGTTGGGGAGGGGGGCAAATGGAAAGAGAATGCTAATAGTTCTGTCAAGACAATCACGAGTCAAGTGTTTGCACAGGTGCTTATCAAGATACACACACATACTTCATGTAGTTTCAATCAGATCTGCCCCTAATGGTAGTGGTATTAGACACTTGTGCGAAAGTCTTTAGCCACCTCTCATCTTTTTATATTTTGTTAGGAAAATGGGAAATAGGTGCACAATTTATTCAAACATACAAACATAAATGGAAAGGGAGCATTTAAGACAAAAACAGAGTTTGTACAATTCTAACAAAATTAAAATTCAATATTTGGTATGACCACCTTTTTTTCCACGCAGCCTGAACTCTCTTATGCAAGCTTTCTTATAATTTCTTTAACTAGTACATACTTCTCCAGCCTTTTAGGACATTTAGAGTTCTTTAGATATTGGCTGCTTTTTGTTCTGTTCCCTGTCAAGATGATCCCACATTGCTTCAATAATACGTTGGTCCAGGCTCTGGGGAGGCCAGTCCATGACTAATAGTGTTCTGTTGTGTGTTTTTCTATCCAGATATACTTATAGTGCACTACCAGTATGTTTGAGATCATTATCATTGTGATCTTGAAAAATGAAGCATTTACTAATCTGACACTTTTCAGATGGAATTGCATGGTAGATCAAAATCTGTGGGTATGTTTCTGCATTCATAATTCCATCAATTTTAACACGATTCCCAGGACAACTGGTTTAAATGCATCATCAAACAATGACAGAGCTTCTACCATGTTTTACAGATAGCTGTAAACAGTCAGTGTTGTACCTCTCTCCAGACCTCTACTGTTTATCACTCCAGAAGACCTGTTGCCACTGATTTTCAGTCCAGCTCTTGTGTAATTTCTCATACCTCAGTCTTTTCTCTCACAGTTTCCCTTCCGTAAGAATCGTTTCTTCCCCTTCCATTGAGACTATTTCTGGTGAACAGCGTATAAAACAGCTATAAATGCCAGAGACATCTTTCAGGTCCTGGGTCAGGTATTTGCTGGACTTCTCATATTTCTTAAGGGCATGACTTTCAGATGCTTTTCATCTGCTGTGGACATTCTTTATTTTTTAGGCTTGTTTCTTCTTTTATTCTTCACTTGTCCAGTTCCCTCATTTTTTTTTTTTTTTTTTTTACAACGCACTACACACAGTGCAGAGATATTAATAGCTAATGCTAATAGCGCTTCCTCATGAAAAATACTATTTCATGCCTATCAAACTGTTATCTTTGACATTTTCAAAGACTCAGCTAAAGAAATAGAAACAATATTATTATTACTTCTTTAATGACTTTGGTGATGTTCTGTTAGTGACTAAGGTAACAAAATGTACAATTTAAAATTGGTTCATTTCTAAGTAGTTTGGTAAGTGTAAACACCGCACTCTGGATTTAGGTGTTGCTCATTGTTAAGGGGCTTAGCACACAGAGGGAGACTCACTTTCCAATGCAAACATAAAAGACAGAAAAAAAAACATTACTATAGAAATGGCCAGGTACAAAGACTGAAAATGACTGAAAAAGCAGTCAGTGTCCAAAGAGCTATTGCTGAGGACCACTTAAAGTTGCAAGAAAGTGACACCCTGGAAGCAAAATATGAAGAAATGAGGGGTGATTGTATGTTAATGTTATTGACTTTTGAGATTTATTCTGCTTTGTGTTTGTTACCTTTATTCCATTTTTCTATAAATTCAAATCTTCTTTGTGTGCAAGACTAATGAACCTGACACTCATTCAAAATGACCTAGCCACTTCCCTAGCAGTCACAGTAAATTTATACATGCACACATTTTAAACTTCTTATCATCATGGGCTGTGCAGATAGAGCTAAGTTGAACAGTAATAAAAATTCAGATGATTACCCAGAATCACCCCAGGCTGAAGGAAATTAAAGTATATATTTTAAAGTGCTTGGGTAAAGTTGACTGAACCTGTATGTTTTGTTCAGCAATGTCCTGATTTATATTCAATGTCGCCATGCACATTAACAAGTGTGAACTGCATCTTGAATACAGCTTTATGTTGCTGGCTACAGGGCGGCTCCACTGAAGTAGATCGAACGTCACTACTTTGCTTAAGAATGAAGCAGTTTGTCGTGGGTGGAGCTGTTGCATTTGTGTTTTCCACCCACATCTGATTTATCAAATTACCATTTCTACAATCTGTGGCCAAACATCTACTATATTTTGGCTCATCAACACTATTGCATTATACAATGAAGCACATTTACATTCAGAGGATGTCACTGGCTCTGCTTACTCATTGGTCTATCATCGTCATACCAATTCCTCGGGGACGTTGAGGGCTCACTGCCTTGTGAAAATACAAAATGCTGTCATCAGCATTTACGGGAGGGAAAGAGAGAGGGAGGAAGAAAGAGGAAGATGAGGAAGATTCCAAACAACACAAGACACTAGACAGCCCTCACACATTTTAGCCAAACTAAATTATAGCCAGTGTATTTTTGTTTATTTTAAACTGAAAATTGAGAGATAGCATATGGAGGAAGAGAAGATGGAAAACTAGAAAGAATAATGAATGGCACAAGTGACAGAACAAAGGTGGAAGGATGACAGAAAAGCACCAGGTGGAAAGGAAAATAGGTGGAATGAGAGATGTGAATTGAGACAAAAAGAGACAGACAGTTTGAGTTAAAATGTTGAATTATTGCCTCAGTGGGAGAGGCAGAAAGTAAGAGGATGGCTGACAGGATGTGTGCCTATGGGGCTTGTGCTGAACAGAGACAGTTGACTAAGACGATTAATGAGTTTCTCACTCCGCGAGACACACATACGCATACACACCTAGACACAGGGTGAGCTTCAGTAATGACATCAGTGTTAAAGTCAGCGATGACTAAGTGTAGACCTCCAGAAAACTGATGATCAGTAGTAGATGAGTCTTCCCGGGGCAACAAAACGCATGACTATGATGTAATGTGATGTCCTGTGTGCTCAGCAGGTTTAGGTGTAGCATGCAGTCACTGTTTCCTAGGCTTTAGAGTATGAAAGGATAATATGTAAGTACCTTTCTTGCATATTTGCTTCATTTCCATGATTTGTAGCTCTCTTGTTTCTGTACTTTTCATGGATATCAAATTTGTGGTTTTGGGCAGCTCTTGGTGGGACATCATAATAAACTGTTCATATCTGAATACATGAAGTACTTTTTTAGATATTAAAAGAATCAGATAAGTTAAACAACATCTAATACAATTTTCCTGAGTATTTTTTTGTATAACTGAAATACAACTTGGCTGTGTATGTGCACATGTGTACACAGACACAAGCCTATTTCAGGATTTCAGCAACAGACACTTAACTGTACTTAAGTGAATGCTCCAATATATTTAGTATGTTTATCTGGTTACTGAGGTTGTAAGCAACCATACTTAAAGAGCATGTGTGTGTGTGTGTGTGTGTGTGTGTGTGTCACGCATCAACATGACACAAGTGGTTTTGTGCATTGTGTGTGTTTGTATGTGCACTGTATATTTCAGCCAAGGCCACTCAGCCGATAGCCAGACCTACATGAAGGCCAGAGGAACTCTACAAATAAACTCCTGTGGTACAGACCAGTGGACAGTTGAACAGATAGAGTTTTGTGCAGTGCATGTGTACATTACTGTATATGTTTGTGTTTGAGTGTGTGCAAGCCCTATGTATGGTGGTACTGTATTTGATTGGTTTACTTAGAAGGCTTGGCAAATACGTCAAGTAAACATAAAGTTTTTAGTTTCCACTCAGGCCTGCATTCTCAAACACAGTCTGAGACACACACGGTCAGTACACATCAGGTCTGAAATAAATTTTGTGTTTGTCTTCAGCTTCTTGCTCTGGCTTCTTTTTTCTAGTTTTCAATATCTGTCCTTTCTCTCCTTACTGTCTTGTTTTCGGTCTTGTTCCCCTGTTACTTGTTTTACTCATTCTCATTCCAAACATTTTACCCACAAAGACAGCTCATGTCCTAGAGATCAATAATTTCTAGTTTGGGAGTAAATATAAACAGAGATTTATGGGGAAAACGTGTTTACATGTTCATATCTCCCTCTACACATGTTTGCTACAAAAAATAACAATAATCTATAATATATTTTCTCGTGGGAATTTAAAATATTCCCTTTCAGTAATGTACCAAAAAATTTGGTTTCATTCACTGTAAGGCAGCAGTATGAGCCACTGAGACTCTGTTGAACCTCTATCATTATGGTATCTTTGGGCTGCATTGGTGCAGAAACATTTTCCCAGACTAAAGTTGGACCATGAACTTATCTGACTTTATGGAAAATGTTGAATATTTTTGCTATTCTTTATTTTCATTACTGAAGGGAGGGGTGCCTAAAAGAGACTGGCCTGCATACTGGTCAGTGTAATTATTGCCTATTCCCTATGCAATTATTCCCTGTATAACATCAGCTGGCTTTGGAAGAGGAAAACCCTTAATCACACTAACCCTTAGGAATGTGTGCTCTTGAGTGATCTATAAATTATTACTCACATGTCACAAAAGACTTCTGGTTAAACTCTGCATCAGTAAGTTGAGTGTGACTTTATGAGAGCAAAGCTTCGGGTGAATTTAAGTTAGTCGTTACAAATCTTACAACTGTTTTTCTTGGGGCCAATAAGGATGATGAACTGTTTTAACAAATTAAAATATAAAAAATCTATAAGAAACAAATACAGTTGAATGCATAGGTGCATATGTGTAATGATATGTAGCTTTGTGTAATTATGAATGGGATTGATACATTTTTTAAAAAGTAAGTAAAATTCTATTATAGCAGTAAATAATGATAAGAATAGTAAATAATGCCTATAGCTACTTGATCTCTGAAAAATTATTGAATAATGTACTTTTTTGAAAAAAAAAAAAAAAAGGTAGAAAACAGATTTAAATATGCATATTACTGTCTCAAAATCATCCTATTATTTTTTTGGTTAAAACAAGATTACTGGGCTTCATTTAATAATCCTGCACAAACTGGAGAAACTTTAAAAAATAATTTCTGACATCCAAGCAGGAATCCAGAGAAGGGGCAGCTTTCCGAAGTGTGTTCATTGCAGTGACAACAGTTTAAAAATAAATAAATAATCTGTGCTCCAGCTGAAATAACTGGGGTGCTGAAGTTAATTAAAAAAGAAAAAAAGCAGCAAAAGAGAAGTTTGGAATCAAAGTTGATATGAAAAAAGGCTAACCGAATATAACAAAAAGAAAGCAGATTGCAGACAAGTAGCATGTCATTTGAGATGAGAAACTCACTGCAATGAAGGAAAAAAAAAACAAACTTACTTCTGTGGGACAGTGTCAGAAAGTTATTATTGCGGAATTACATATATGTGTGTGAAGTATTCGTATGCATGATTTAGGCACAGACCCATGCACACTACTAGTAAATGAGGCCCGTCATTAGTAAAGGTTATTCTTGAAGATGTCACTTTGACTGTTTTTGAAGACACATTTCCCAGAAGGTTAAGGAATCACACACCGTTTCAACATATACCAGGACAGACCTGGATATATAGTCATGTAAAAAAACACAAAGAGTTTCCTGTGAAGTATCCAGTAGACTGTAGAACCAACTTTAAGTAATTGTTTCAGTGTGACTTTTTCAGTCTCTCACATCATTGTAGATGAACTGGTTCAGTCTTCATTACAACATTGCTTCAGTACATTGAGGTTTGTGGGAATTTGTTTATATGACTATCTTAAGGTGCTACCACAGCTTTTCAGTTGGGTTGAGGTCTGGACTTTGATCGGCCATTGCAACACCTTGATTCTTTACTTTTTTCAATTTTGCTTGACAGTTGGTATTTGTTCTGATATGCTGCATTTGCTTTTCATCAAATGTGATGATGTGCTTTGTGGGCACTTTGGTTTCATCTGTCTAAAGGACATTGTTTCAGAAGACTTGGTTCAGATGCAATTTTGCAAACTTAAACCCTGTTCCTATGTTGGTAACCCTCAACCCTTACAAACAAGTCAAGCTTGTTCAGTCTTTTTCTAATTGTACTGACATAAACTTTAACATTTGACAAGCAAATCAGGTCCTGTAGAGTCTGAAAAGTAGCCCTTGGATTTTTTTGGCAGCTTCTATGAGTACTGCTGTGAGTTCTATGAGTACTCTGACCTTTTGGTGAATATGCTGGGGCATCATTTCCTGGAAAGATTGTGTTAACACCACCTGAATGCTCCAGACCAGCAAACTGTCAAAACTGCTGCTTTTATAGAGGTGGTCACACTTGCTGAAGATCAGTTAATCTAATTCACTGAAATTAGTGCTCCTGGCTGCTACTTACCCTTTTTCAGAGGACTGCAAAAGTCCTGTAAAAACTTTCTTAGTTACATGACTGTATCTTCCCCATCTAAATGTGTATATATACACACATACATATATATTGGCTGAAATGTCTGCACATCTTATGTTAGCGTTCACTAAGTTGCATCATATAACAACCTGGCATAACAGAAATTACCAGTTACAGTTCTGTCATACAAGCAATTAGAAAGTGACTTTTGCTTTTTATTTCCTGTGTGTGTGGTGTTCACCCAGTTGTGCAAGGCCTCAGCCCTGGTTCTGATTAACTCTCTGTAAAAACACCTCTGTTCAGAATATCACAGCCCATACATAACACTCTCCCTTTGTCACACACACACACACACACACACACACACACACATACACACACACACACACATACCGCTCTTACACATGCTGCACAGCTCCTGGAAGCTCCCAGTTCGCAAAGGGGAGAACACACCCACTATCGGAAGCCTGATAGAATTTAAGAAAGCTGGGACACACATCTGCACACACACACACACACATCTGCACACACACACACACACACACACACACACACATCTGCACACACACACACACACACACACACACAAAGTGCACTGTTTTCTTAGCTTTGATACACTTATAGAGTTCAAAGGTGAGAGGGCTGGAGGTAACTGTGTGTTTTTTCAGAGCTTATAACCACCTAAAATCCACTTGTACACACACAAGGAGGTCCAGATGGCTGGGTGGAGGCAAAAACAGACATACACATGCATACAATACGCATAGCACACCTCAAATATCTGTTACCTGACATAAATAGGGTGAGTCCCATTCATGCATCCAAGTGCTAGATTTGTTTGGACTGTTTGGGGTTTTTTTATTTTGTTTTTCCTTTCTGTTAATGAGTTAGACTTCAATGTTTAATTTCCGGCTGTTAATAACATTTCACAAATAATATTCGGAGGATTAAAAACAGCAGCTCGTGCCTCTGTGTTGGTAAGTGTGCAGCTTTTGGCTATTTCTAAAACACTAACACACATCAGACAGTCCAGCTTAGTGACGGGAGATCACCACAACAGCAGCACCAGCAGGACACATGATACATAGTAACTGACGTGTTCAGGTCCTCTAAATCTCAGCCAGCTGAGCGCAGTCACATGTGATCAATTGCTAAATTTATCACTTAGACCTAAATGCTGTCATCCACATGCACAAGGAACTGCATGCGTGCACTTGTGTGTGATTGTGGGCTCAACCCCTGCTACCTCTTGAGACACGATTGACGGTATCTTTAGTGAGCAATTATAGCCAGAGCGACTGTGAAAAAGGTCACAGTCATCCAGCTATCAACACTTTGCACCAAATGCCAACTGTGTGTGTATGCATGTGTGTACACTGTAGCCAAAATGCCAGCAGACACACTATCAGGCTAAACATCTCCCACCCCACCATATCCATCCTCCACCCAGTGATTGTAGATAATCTGCAGCAACTCTGCATGATTGATGAGAGAATTAGTGTTGCCAAGCAAATCAATGCATTATGGGAATGAAGAACTTGTATTACTGTATAGGGAGCAGGGAATTAAAAATTACAGTGGTGATGGTTATGTGTGATTTTGTGTTTGAGTGTAAGTGTGTGCCACTAATAGGTGATGTGCAAGAAAATCTATCTATCTGTCTGTCTGTCTATCTATCTATCTATCTATCTATCTATCTATCTATCTATCTATCTATCTATCTATCTATCTATCTATCTGCTCTGAAATTAGAAAAATAAGAATGAAAAACTACACACTGCAGTAATTTTTTTGTAAACAGAAAGACAGCATCAGGTGGTGCTATGCTTTTTCATTGAAGTTTCTTTTCCCTGCAGTGCACTAGTCACAAATTTGGGAGTAGAGAGGTTTGATCAACTAATTGTTGCTTAAAACAATTTGTTGACTTTTGTCACCCTTTGGAGAAAATTCCAATTAGCAACATAAACCCTGCTGCCCCAAAATTGATTCACATGCCATGTGGCTGCTTTTTTTTTTAAAGGAACATAAAATATATATTTATATATTTTAATATACATATTTTCCTTATTTTTGAGCAGGAGATATCATTCACAAACTTTATCTATGTCCCCTTGGAGGAAAAAAAGACTATAATAAAATAAAAACTCTGCTTTTCTATCATTGCTCCAAGGTAGGACAAATTATCAAAAGTAAGTCATATTATAAGTACATTAAATGGCAGATAGAGCAGGGGTTGTATTTCTGAAGAAAGGATTTTTTTAAAGTACAAGTGTACCTCCTGGATATGATGCCTTGCTTTAGAGTTTCAAGGTTTTACTTTATATGAATATCCAATTATCTGGAGATGTTCAACTTTCTCCTTGTCATTGTCAAATTCTCCTTCTGGATCTCCTGCCATCATTTACAATTTATTATGGTTGCATGTATCTGTTTAAATTGCTTGGATTTAAAGAGACTAGTCCTCTTGCAGGCCTTATATTCTAGCTGCAAGAGAAGGGTGGTGTGACTGACTGTCTTGTACACTCTTTCTTCTATATTAGGCAGCCTTTCCTGTTTATCTGAGCAGCTTATTCCTCCAGATGGTGAGTTGTGTTACTGTGAGTTAGTATATAATGCCAGCAGGGAAGGTAAGGTATGATTTCACAGACATTTAACATGCTCTGTGGTGCCAGACACGCTGGTTTCAGCATCCGACCTTTAGCTAGGTTCCAGCTGGATAATGCGCCACTGTCTCAGCATCATATATTCTTTAACTGCCCGTAGATCCATAAATCTCAATGCACTACATACCCTGCAGGAATCACTGAATAAAGATGGGTAGCTATAACCATTTAAAGTTAAATCATTTGTTTTGGGTTTATGTTGTCAAGTGAATGGGCTTCATTTTCCCACATGGTGGATATCTCCCAAGAAGAAGAACAAACTATTTACAGACAGCAGGGAACCGTCATCTTTTGTTAGGTTTCCTTATACGGTTGATAGCTTTACTCTTTTCCCTTGGTATAAAACAAACGACTTATATGTTACTCAGGGGGATGCTGTTTTTTCTTTTAATTTGATTCAGTTTTGTTGTATTGAACAGCAGACACATTTGCAATAAGGTATTTCTGACAGCTTGCTGACAGGAGGAATTTGGACACTTTATTTTTGAGAGACAAAAAACAATATAGCATCTATACTTCAGTCAGCGTTTGGTTTATTAAGTTTGAATTCAAATTAATGGGCATGGAGAAGCACGCCTTACTGACTGAAGATGCTGCTGTGAAGGGATCACAAAGTTCTAAGAGGACCATTTCAGTTACAAGATACATTATTGTAGCTTTTGGCCAGCCACAGTAGTTTGAATTCGGACATTTTTGGACCAAAGTAACAAAAATACTAATACTAATACTAATACTAATAATAATGTATGTGTATTTCTTTAACAGAAGGATGCCTTCTATCTCCACTTACACACAAACCTAGCCTGCCTAGTGTATTTCCCTCCTGGCTTTCCAATTTAAATGCAAATGTTCCCAAATCGGACTCCACAAAGGCGCAGAGGCAAAATCATTTGACGCAGATGAATTATATATTTTAATTAAGCAGCCAAAAGAATCACGCCTATTCAGCCCTTTCCCCTCCAATAAGAAATGAATAAATAAATATGGAATAAGAATGGAAAACGGAGGGTAGAAATGGGTGAGTCAGGGTAGGTAGGAATGGAGAAATGAAGGCATGAGAGTTTGTACCGAGTTTGTGTGATTGCAGCTCTAACCGCCCATGGGTTGTCATTATGTGAACGATCTGAAGCTGTCAGATTTCAAAACTGTATTGTTTTCTGATAGACGGGCTAAATACCCCCACGGTTTCGAGCATAGACACACATATTGGAGCATTTGAACCCACATAGTCTTAAATGCATGCAAACACCCAGGCACACAAACGTCATTTGGATTTTGATGAGCAAACCAGCACTTAGAAAATGAAGAGCAGAGATGGGGATTGTGATGATGTGACAGGGGATGCAATTTTAATTTCACCCCCTGTCATTCTCCTCAATATCTGTTCAGATGAAATACATATGAGCTGCCAATCACTCATATATACTAACAGAAACTCCAGTGCAGGGGCACAAACACACAATCTCTCAATCATATCTTTGCATGCAAACTTTCAGTCACTATTTTAATCTTTGGCTGGCGCGCGCACACACACACACACACACACATGTCTGGTTTGCTATCCTCGTAGGGACATCCCATTGACATAATGCTTTCCCTAGCCCCTTACCCTAACCCTAACCATTAAAAATGAATGCCTAACCCTAACCCTTACCCTAAACCTAACCATAACCTAATTGTAACCCTGACAGTAAAACCGCATTTTGAGTGTGAAAATTGCTTTCAACCCCGAGGGGACCTGGATTTTGGTCCCCACGGTGCAGAAAGTCCCCACCAGGATAGTAAAAGTCAGATTTTGGTCCCCACCAGGATAGTACGAACCCGTACACACACACACACACACACACACACACACACACACACACACACACACGTACATAACCACAAAAAAATAAATGCAAAGTCGATACTGTTAAGTAAAAAATTGCAGTGCAACGCAGCATTCAACAGGTGACTCAACAGAAGGTTGTCAAAATCTTAAAACCAAACATGCAGCCATCACAGATAAAATGAAAATAACTATACAGACTTTCTTCCATTTTTACTGTATCATTTAAACAGTCTCAGCTCAGCTGTGTAAAGACAAGAAAATCCCCCAAAATACGTAGTTGGACCAATTAAAACTGGTACGATGATGGCTAAATAGCAAACTGAGTGTATATTGTTTGCATTTTTGCCACAGGGGTTGGTATACTCTTTGAGAGTTGTCCCATTAAAATTTTTTCACCATATAATATATTTTTATATAAAAGAACATCATTAAAAACTGCAACAAAGTAAAGGAAAAAAATACATTTTGAATTCCATGCATTTAAAGACATAAGTGGATTGATTTCCGTAAGTGGAAATCTGATATTTTCTTTAGGAAAAACCACATTTTGTCCTTTTTATTGTGATTTGTGTGAATAAAGGACAGCATTTTATATTATCCCCCTTAATTTCTCAGTAGTGCGGTCCCAAATACAGTTTTCTACCAGTCTTCACTAGTTATTGTGTTATTATGGATATTTGTTAACAACGGATATGCTTGGGCTGTCTGGGCAATGGGAGTTGGGGGTGATGCGGGGCGTGGCAGCAGAATTTATAACTGCATCATTGGTTTTATCTCTCACACTGTGCATAGCCTCTGTCTGGGTAACAAACCACAAGAACAACAACACCTGTGCAAACATCTAATTCGGAGCGCTAATACTTGCAGCTCTCTGCCAATCACAGAACAGTGTAGAAAAGAGTAAGATTTCTGCTTGCATAGCTATGCTACACAGCTATAGATTTGTCATTCACTCTTTTTCTTTTCTTTTTTTTATTCTAAAACATTATGAACAACAAGTACTTCTAGCCCCATGTCACTAAATTAGCAACTGTCAGCTGAGCTGAAGCGTGATGATTACTTCTTTGGGACTGATGTCAGGCACCCAAGCTAACATGGTATACATTTTCACACAGAGAGGGAAAAATAGCTAACTACTAAATTGAATGGTTGTCTGAATACTCAGTGTTTTGTGTCCCAGCTTTGGTCATTCATAAAAGAAAATAAAAAAAAAAACATCCCCTAGAGTTTTCAGTGTCTGATTGTTTTAGTGTGATTGTAAAAGCTTTTCCATGTTCTTGAGCATAACTCTGCAGTAGTTGCAGATGTATTTTCCCCTTTGTGAGATGCTTAAACATGGAGTAGTGGTGTTCATGTTCAACCCTAACAAAGAGAGACAAGGCAAGTGAAGGTTATGATATAAGGAGGGAGAGGAAGAGATGCATACTGAAAAGAGAGAAGACCGAATGATTTAGGAGAGGAAAAAAAAGGGATTGAAGTAAAGAAGCAGAAAAGAGAATCAAGTAAAGGGAAGAAAGAATAGCTGAAGCCAAACAAAGAGGAAGATGTAATGGGATATGACACAGGTTTTTAACAGCTGGAGTCTCGCATCAAAAGAACAAGGAAATTCACTTTCCTTTCTCTGCCTCTATTTGGAGTGCTCACTGTGTTCTTCTCATGCAGACACACACACCTTACTCACCACAGGTCTCAGCAGCAAGCGGACCCTTAGACAACCTCTGTCTGTATGAGAGCCAAGTATTTCTCCTCACATAACAGAGGAAAGGAGACAGAGAAACAGCCCAGGCACCGGAGAGTAGATGGAGAGTGAAGAGAGAGGCCACTTTTTAATGGGAGGATCTAGGTTCAAGCCCCATTGTTGGCAAGGCTCCACCAAGCTCAACTTTTCTTGTACAAGATTGTGCATTCATAGAAGCTGCTGCGGGGTAGCTCTGTTGTAGCTGACCCTGGCCTCTGACCTTGCAACTTTCTGCAGATGAGGGGGCACTAGCATCTCATCAGCAGACAAATGATCATATACTGGAACCTTCGCAAATAAGTTGGTAAAAAACAAATGTCTACATTTGTTTTTACCAACTTATTTGGTGTCGTTCTACTTGTACTTGTAGAACGACACCATGCATACTGTAACCCCTGAGTTGACCTAGCAGAAAGAAAAACCATACTTGAATCTGGCAACATGACTTATTGCCTGAGATCTACTCGATTGATCAAACCACTGTGGTTTGCAAAAAAGACCTTGCACAACTACCCCTAAAATCCTACATTGTTCTATTTAGAGGAGCCCGCTACCTTAGCCAGCTGCTGTAAAATAACCATAACTCCCCTTTTATAACCACAATTTGTCATTTTTACAATGTTTTTGCAAGAATGAACGAAACCTATTTATTTTAAGAGAGCACTGAGACTGTTATTTTGGGAAAATAAAATGCATGAAACTTAAAGACCAAAGCATTGAAAGTATGAGAAAGCAAAAGATGTGTGCAACTTAAAACCTCTTTCATCTCACCTCACTTTCAACTGGTAAAACTAAAGTACGTAAGACGAAGGGGTGCCCGTGAATTATTGTTGTTTTAGACGAGAGCTGTGCGTTTGTTTATGGTGTGCTATACCTTTAAGAGCTGCTGGCCATAGCCCATCCCAGAGAGGATGGACCCATTAGACTGATGAACACAACGAGAGACAGAAGGAGAGAGATGCACATGAAGAAAAAGAGAGTAAGGTTACACAGTGAAAATGATATCAGCAGATGAGAGGAGTAAAGAAAGGAAATAAAGGAGTGGGAAAGAAACAGGAGGACACGAAAAAAAAAAACCCAAAACCACTTCAGCAACAGCAATACTGAAGGGAGATAGACACTGAGAGAGACAGAGAGAAGACAGGAAGCAGCTATCTCTCCATCTCTTACATCTCTTACATTGTAGGCGTCTATGGGTCTGTCAGTCAATCAGGACGACAGGCGGACACACTCACTAGCCGGCTCCTTGGCTCTTGCACGCACTGATAACTTTGCTGTGTATGTGTCTACAGATGGCAAACCTTGTGACATCGTTGTGCTGTGTAGTTCTGGCTGCAGTGGTGGTAGCCTATCCTCGCAATGGTGAGTATGCATTTCCTTTTCTTGATTTGCTCCTCCATTTCTGTTCTAAGGCCTGCTCTGCCTCTCCTTTATGCTCAGAAAGTTTGACAGTTTTTTTTCTTCTCCCTGTTAACTTTACTGTCTTCTACAGCCTCTGCTCCCTGCATTGTTTCTATTTCTCTGCTCATGAAGTCGTTTTAAAGATTGCAGTATGTTTACGGATTTGAGCTGTGTGTCATTTGGCCACTCGGTCTGAGGTCAAAGGTGCAACAGTCTAAGACAAATGAACCTTTGAGAGAAAGCTTATCAAATCATCTTGTTACCCCACGCTATGTGGTGCTATGTGGTGCTAAGGCTTACTCAAAAACAAATGTTGGTTCAACAAAGTAGGTAGCCAGCTCAACTGATGATCATGAGCACTCGTGCACTGAAGTTGTGAGGGAGAAAGGAAAATTGGAAAGTAGATAATGCAGTGACTGCTCTTTTGAGACTTCACCCAAGATTCAGGACTGTAAATTAGACCATGTGTTTAAATGGGTGGGTGGGTGGGTGGGTGTGTGCATGCATGTGCATGTTTGTGTGTGTGTGTGTGTTTAAAGGAAGTAAAAGAGTCACTTCAATTCTAGAGAAGAGTGGCCTTGCCTTATTAGCCAATGAGATTGGACTGTTTAAATCAGATGACCCAGAGGAAGAGTCTAAGGAAGTCAATGACTTCACTCTGTCACGAGGGTCTCTTATACACACACACATACACACACACACACACACACACACACACACACACACAAGCAGAGCAGACATTGCAGATTTATATATTAATCTGCGAAGTAGAAAAATGGAAGCTTCTCAGGGTAAAATGAACATAGGAAGAATAAAAGCAAGAGGAAGACATCAAAACTACAGAAAGCAAACACAAGGAGACCTATGGAGAAAAATAACAGTGAATGCTTGTTTTCTTGCTTATCTTCTTCACTTAATATGTTTTAAGGATGTTTTTCAGTGGAAAATGTGGCTGTATTTTAGAAATCATGCTTTTCCACTTAAATTTCTGGCATTGTTCAAAAAAGTTGAACAAAAGTAAAACAAAGGCAGCAAGAAAAGTAATTACAGAATATGTGAAAACAAACGGCATACAGGAATAGCACACATGAAAAGAGGAAGAAATTAGAAACAAATAGTTCTGCCTGTGAGAGAAAAAAACTTCTGTACATTTGTGGGTGTATGTTAGCACTCTAGTGCTTGTGGATTTTCTGTTTTTTGTGCTCCATAGCTCAGCAGTCTTATACTGTGTAACACACAAATGCCTATATGGTCTGTGTAAACGAATCACAACACATATCCGTAACCAAGTAACAAAAGCGGTAGGATGATAAGTAGTATCACAATTTGCACTCCACATTGTATCTCAATACATGTCATACACACATGCGCGTGCACGCACACACACACACACACACACACACACACACACACACACAGAAACACATCTGGTTGTATTGCGAAGTGCCTTGTTGCTCTGACAAATTGCCAGAAAGTTTGACTGACAGGATTCCCTGGGGTATGCCTTTCTTGGCAGTGAGAGTGAAGCACATACATGCACTGACTTACACACACAGACACACACACACATATATATATATATATATATATATATATATATATACATATATATATACGTAGTCAGTATAAAGGGATGGAGAGGGAATGAACTTGCTTGGTCTGACTCAGTTTGTACAAAAAGCACATGCAGAGGAAGGCTCAAACTGTGTTTGTGTGTACTTGTGTGTAAGTATGTTTGTGTGACATGTAGTGTATAGGAAATCCATTTGAGAGTTCCTAATTAATGACAGCAGTGCATGCTGAACAAAGACAATAAGAAACAGTGGTAGAAAGCATCTACAGACTGAGTCAATCAAATAGTTACAAGCTTCACATTTACAGAAGTCGCTCTTGTCTGGAAGACAGGATAGAGGATGGCGCAAGATGAGACTAAGAGACAGATGAGGAGGCATGAAACAAACAAGAACTCTCTTGAGAAGTAAAGAGAGAAAATGGCCTTAAATGGAAGACTGCTGTAAGACTACTATATCTAACCCACAAAAAGAAAACACTTTGGGATTAATCAGCTCTCTCTAATATTAATTAGGGAAGCTGTTATTATCCTTTTGTGCCAAGTATGTGTTGGCTGTATTTCACGATTTTATTCAAATATTCATTAAAAGATATTTAAAAAAGAGCAGAACATTGTGATCATTGTGATTATGAATTCAGCAATAATCAGCATAAGTGGTTATGATGGGACTAAAGAATATCTTGAGATATTTTAGAGCAGCTGGTGTTCTCAATCACCGAACAAAGTGCACAAGGGAGAAATAAAAGAAATGCGTAAAATCTGTTTTGCCTCCTATTTATACTGGAACAAAGCGTATTATTTGAACAAAATGTGCAATAAATCTATTTACTGCTATTTACTTAATAATCAAAAGAGAATGGCTGGTCATAGGGTGCATTATTTTTTTAGCAACAAGTCCTCACCGCAAGTAATTACAGCTGCTCTGATATGGAGGACAGTACATAAATTGGCCATTTAGCTATTTATTGAAAAAAGAAAACAACACTTGAAAGGAAATTCAGACAATAGAAATGGTATTCTCCTAATAAAACATCTATTGAATGGTAAATGGCCAGGTTCTTACGTGGCACTTTTCTACTTTACTTGAACACTCAAAACATTTTATACAACATGCCTCATTCACCCATTTATACAAGCACTTTTTTCTACACTTAAGTGCTTTCTGTCTAACATTCACACAAATTCACACTCCAATGGACCCAAAGGACAGCAACTCGGGGTTCAGTAATTTACCCAGAGCATGCAGGCTGGAGCGGCCAGGGATGGAAACGCCAACCTTCCGACTAGTATACGACCTGCTCTACCTCCTGAGCTCCATCCACACCAAAATATACAATGAACAGAATAAATGACCAAAAGGTCAGAGAAGGTTGTGTCAGTTAAGCTTCCTTGAATGTGATATTTGATTTTATATTTGATTGCTTGTGAAAATGGACAAGGAGATGGATAGAGGGGGGACAGGAATGATAATGGATGGAGCCAAAAATATGTTAGGGGAAAAAGCATTAGAGAATACATTTCTACAAAGAGAAAAAAGAGATATAAAATTATCATTATTGTATTTCCAGATTATTATATTTCAGTAGTGATACAGTCACTCACATTATATAAAAAAATGAATCCGCCTATATGATTGATCACGTATGAGTTCAAAAGCCTCTTTCTAGCTCTCTTTTTTATCTTTCGTTGTGTTCTCTCATTCCGTCTTCATCCTGTTCTCTGCATCTTTCTCTCTGTCTTGTTTTATTCCCGAGATATACCAGAGAGTCCCTAGTCAAAGCAATACCATTACATTAATGGGGTGCCTCAAACAGTAAATACCGAGAACAAGCACAATGAGAATACAAATTAACTGCACAAGAACACTCAATGGAGAGCGGAAGGAGTAGAACAAAACAAATGAAGAAAATTAAACATGGAGTGAGGAAAATGAGGTGCAATTGAGATCATTTTGAGATTGCATACATTTCAGCTGAATTTTCCTCTTATTTTTTTTTTTTTTATGACAGAAATAGTGCAGCTACATCTGCTCCTCCACCTTATCTCTGTGTATGCAACTACTGTAGGAGAGAGAGAGTGAGAGTAAATGTGGTGACATCATGCTGTTGACTGAGAGGGCAAGTTATTTATGGGAGTCCATATCCTGATTGAGAGACGAACATTTCCACTCATAATCATCCCCTCCATCTCTCCCCCTCCCTCAGTGTCTTTATGTCTCTCTGTTCCCCCCTCCATCCTCCCCTCTCCCCAACTCAATACTTCATCCTCTTTCTCTAATTCAGCCTCCACATCATCCACACTTACCAGCCTTATGGTTTATTTTATTTTATTTATTTTAATTTTGCCATCCTTCTCCTCCTGTTCAGTCCCTGTAATCCTTTACATTATTCCATCCCTTTGCTCTAGATACTTTTTTGCTTTCACATCATTGCTTTCTCCACTCTCTAACTCCGTAATCCATCCGACAAGTGATCAACAGCAGATTTATCACCCGTGACATCATTTGCTGGTACACCACTGTCACTAAATGTTTTTGTGCGCTTCATCTCTGGCCTTTGCTGAGTCTCTGTACCTTACCCTCCACCTGACTGCTATGGATTGAAAAGAGAGAGAGGAAGATAGAGAGACTCGTGAAACAGAAAGTGGTACAACAGGGTGAAAGTAGGAGAGAGAGAAAAAGAGAGCAGGAAAGTAAGAGGTTAACTCCTGCACTAATTCCATGGTATTACAGCTGTCAAAGCTGTATCTATTTCTTGAGCTTTCGACACGCGCTGCCATGGCTTTCCAACATGCCTGGGCGTATACCTTGCTAAACTGCAGCCTTATTTATCCATACTCTTTTGAATACATCATGATAAATGCTGAAATTAAATCAATCCTGGCATTTTTTCACCATTTATCATGCAAGACTGCCAAGTCTAATTTAATTCATGTGCAGATGCTCATCTAGACATACGTAATTAGCTTTAATAGCTGCAGCACTCCAAAAGCAAGATGTCAGACTGAAATACAGTATACATATACCTGGTGCTTTTTAATGCTTGTATCTCCTACTAATCCAGTACAGTCTGTCTATATCACTATGTATTTTCATAAATTAAGATCCAAACGGGTGATTAAAAGGACTTTTTTTTTTTTTTTACCAAAGATTTTTATTTTTTTAACTCACTTGTATGGCAAATGCTGCAGTTTTTGGTTGGGAATGTAGGATCTTCTGCAGGATGACTTCTTATTAAAATCTGACATGCAAACTAACTTTATTATAACTGATCATGTATATTTGCATAAAGCTCTACAAATGTGCTGTAAGACAAGTTGATTGAAGTCACACAAACAAACAAAAAAGTCATAGGTTTTTAAGCCAAAGAAATGAGAGAGGTTTAAAACAAGTTCCATTCTAGTGAAAAGCTGTCATGGCAGCAGCAATGTTTTTGTTGGTAATTCTAAAAGTCTTGAGCACACTTTTAGAATTACCAGAGACAACTCATTTGGAGCAATTATTCATGGAATCTCGCTGCTTTCTAATGTGTTATCAGAGAAAATAGACAGCTGCTGTAAATTATAGGTGATGCTGGTGTAGTGTGTCTGCTTGCCTGGCTGTCTTGTATGTTTAAGCCATGTATGTGCAGAAGAAACCTCAAGTGCACTCATTATCGTGAGTAGCACTCAAAGTAATCAGTGTTCCTTATTTGGCACATTGTTTGTATTAAATTCAAGATGGAGCTCAACCAATTGATTGACTGACTGGATTGGCAGATGGATTACAGTCTGACTGACTGGCAGACAGGTAAAGTGAAGTAGCCTAATTTGATCATGATTTTGAAACACGAAAACAAATGTATTATGTTGCCAAAAGAATACATTGAAAACTAAAAGTAACATAGAAAAAGAAGAAAAGAAACTGGTCAATAGCCAAAACAGTCCTGAGATAAATGTAGTGAAATGTTTTTGTTTCACTGAAAATGTTTGGGTTAATACAACTTAAAGTAATGAAGTTGTTGATATGCTCTGTTTTTCCCAACATGCTACTAGGTCATGTTTGAGACCAAAAGTTCTTAAATGAAACCACAAATGACTAAAATACATTTTAGCGATAATGGATCAAATGGGCTCGGTACTGATTTTCAGATGGCTACTCCTTTCTAAAGTATTTATCCATTTTTGATTAAATTGGTTTTGTATGAATTGGAACATCAAATATGACATGCAATTTTCAAATTTCAAATGATATGATATTATCTCTCTCTGACCTTGGATTAGACCTTTCAAGTAGCAGGGAATCCTGAACATATATTAAATTATCCCTTTCATTTATTATCTTCTGCTTATCCGATTAAGGATCGCAGGCCCCTGCAGCCTATGGCATCTAACATAGGACAAGAGGCGGAGTACACTCTGGACAGGTTGCCAACCTGTTGCAGGACCAACACAGAGGGACAGTACAGCCAATTTAGAATCACAGCAATTGCCTTAATAAAGTTCGAGGTTTTTTTTATTTTATTTTAGGTGAGGTAGGATCTGTGTAGATTCACATCCAACTCCTGAAGAAAACAGGGCATTTCTTTCTCTAACAAATTACTTTGTTCTCGTAAAGTTATTCAATGATTTATATGTGTTAGGAGCTGAAATAAGGAAATATAGATATCTTGTCAGGCTAAAACTTGAAATAAATACTGGAAGACAACTACAATATAAAGAGAAACAAAATTATCAGTTTTCATTTAAATCTTTGTCATATCATAAGTTCACTTCAGCCGGAAAATACAAAATGTGAGATAGGAAAAACAAATATCTGTAGAATCCATTAATGTTCACTACTAAATATTCTATAATTTGTCCACTATAGATTTCGGATTCCCGACTGCCTGATACAATCTGTCTGGTAATGGCCCATTTCCAACCAATCACTGTTTTATGCCAAGATATGGAATCTCAGAATCTCGCTATCTGAGTCGAAGTGTTTGTTTGTGTGCTATCGGACTTAGTGTGTGTCTATGTGTATTGTCCCATCTAACTCTTAACTCATTAATCTTTTAGCAGGCATTCCCAGTAAGACTTTGATCAAAGCTTGACTGGGAATCCCAGTAAAGTCATCACTCTCTGATGGCTGCTTCCCAAAACTCTGAAGCAGTTAAATAACATGCACATTAAAATTTTATCTTTCAGTTTTCCACCCAAAATGTATAAATGAATTTGAAAACTAGATCTGTAAGCTTTAATGGAGCACAGTAGGGAAGTTCCTGAAAACTGACACTGACTGGCAGCAGTGCAGCTGAAGGTCCTAATGGTTCAAATAGTCATAAAATAAATATTGTATCGATGGTTTTCCATAAAACTTTGAGGTTTAGTCTATAATGCATTTTCATAATAATAAACACATTTTAGAAAATATGTGGCTAACCACCATTGTTTTGCCATATTTTTTGTTAATTCTCATAAACTTGTAGTAACATATTAACAAATTTTTAAAATATTAAACTATAAGTCTTAACAGATGTTGCTATATTACCCGGAAACCTCTTAAATTACAGTTGATAGAATGTAGAAGTAGAACCCCTAAATCTCAGTTGAGTCCTTCTGATATGGCCCTTTAGAAGTGAAAATGAACACTATATGTGAGAGCCGCACCAGAACTCAAATGAGCAACAAGTTTTCTTCACTGCATCTTCTCACGACCTTGCTTTATGTCTTTTTTTTCTTTTACCTCTCCACCTCTCTTAGAATTACTTTCATTAACAACATTCAACATACAAAGACAACTTCCCTGATCTCTGACATTCAACTCCTGAAAGTGGAAGTTGCAGAGGTACTTTTTTCAGCCTTTTTCTCTCTCTTCATCTCTGCTTGTATATCTCTGTTTCAAACACAATCTCAAGATGAAAGTGGAGGAGGAAGCGCAGGTGAAGCTGCCCTTGAGCAGCATTATATTGCACTAGCCAGCATATACACTCATGCCAGGCTTTACCCAATTCTTTAAAGGAATAATATGAATATGCTGATGTGTGCGTTGGCTAATGTGAGTCATTAGCGGAAGTGCAGTCTAATGAGGCTTACAGCAGGTCACAGTTAACCAGTGTTTAATGACAAATAAATAGTGAATGGATTGATGTGATTGCTTTAGGGTCAGACAGCATTCAGCATTTTAGACTTATAACAGTAGATTTTTGCTATTGAGCATCTATGGTATGCGCACACAAAGCTTCAGATATGCTAGTGTGTGAGTGTGTCTGTGTATGTGTGTGTTTCTACTTACTAAGAGACTAACTGCTGGTAATCCTATCCGGAAGTTTTCAGTTATTGCTTCACTGACCTGAATCCAAATTGTGAGTGAGAATGTGTGTGTATATATGTATATATATATATGTATATATATATATATATATATATATATATATATATATATATATATATATATATATATATATATATATATGTGTGTGTGTGTGTTAACACACATTAGTCTTCTGGTGTGCAGGTGCTTCTCTGTATGTCCGTATTAATGTATATAACTGATTCAAAATACACTAAAGTAGGGCTGTGCGATATGACCAAAATCTCATATCCCGATATTAAGACATCTATCGTCCGATAACGATATAAATCACAAAAATGTAACATTTTCTGTAAATTCTGTGAATCTCGGGCAGCTCGACTTGCGTGAAGTGTTTCCAGCTGGGCGTCGCGTACCTGGAGTCAAGTGTTTTAACTGATGCATGAAACTATACATTTTAGACATAGGTTGTAACGGCCGCCGTTTTCTTTGTGAGCATTTATTACACAGCGTGCTGCGGGGAAAAGCCTGTTCTAACGTTTGAGTCTAAGGTTTATTTTTTAGCACCTGACGGCTCTTTTTTGCTTCTCATCCGTAAATACTCTGCATCTTTCACGTGATTCAGTTTATTTTGAAAAGTCTCAACAGGATCTTGAGCTTTATTGTGAAAGGTTTATGTGGAAAATAAACAAGCGGACACGAGGTGGTTTTACCGTCGTTGTTGCTAACGACAAGGCATAAAAACAAGCGCTTGTCCGTCTGTAGTGTGGTTATATTAAATATAAGAGAAAGAGAGAACTTTAGGAAATTAATATAGCCACTACAGTGACCATCAAAATAATGAAAAAGTATTGCCATAAACAGTTTATTTTGCGACACCACGAAACAAACGATAGCGTAAAATGAAACGATAGACGTTTTTCTATCGTCATCCGATATATATCGTTATATCGAACAGCCCTACACTAAAGTGTGTCTGAATAAGTGCATGCTCTGCAGTGCTTGTGATTATGTGTGCCGACAGTATAGACTGCAGTGTATGTGACCCTGTCTTGGCTGTGGTCACAATAATGACTTGTATAATTTACCACTACCCTGCTGTGCAGTAAATGACCACCTGTGTCTGTGTGCAATCAAAAGATTAGGTCAGGAAAAGAAAGCAGAAGTAAAAGTAGAGGTTGACTCAGGATTGAGTCTTTGGGAGGTTAGGAATTTTAAGTTTCAATTTATTGACTTTACTTAAGAGGATGCAGTGGTTCTGACATACTGTGATGTGCACTGCTTCTAGAGTGTGCCAGTTAATGTGCCATACAAACAGAAACCTAAGCACTTTTGCTTTCCATACTGTATATCATGCCGTAAAAGGCCTCATGAATATACATAGTTGTGCATTTTATTTATTTTTATTTATACTTAATTTACGGCGTTCTTTTTCTTCCACAGTACCGTTCATCTTAAATGTAATGCAATAGCTCATTTCTTATTAAATGTAGAATGCTGTGTATCATCTAGAGTGTTTATTTTACAAATAGAAAAAATGCAGCTTTTTTCTTTTCTATGCACTCTGCTTTATGACTCCAGTTCAATGTATTGTAAAAAGAAAAAAAAAGAAGACAGATAAAGGTATAAAAACATTAAGGTGGACAATAGCTAGTTTTTCTTTTGCCGACAAAGTAATAATAAAAGGTTCTACAATTGTGGCATTTGAAAGAGGACACTAGCAGAATTGATTAAAAATAAAAGAGCTAGCTGTAATTTCAAAGAAATCAACTTAACAAATCAATTTATTTTAGTCATTAAAAGAAGCATTTCATTCGTAGATGAACAGAATGTCCCCTACATTGAATCGAGTGACCATTTGCAAGATAGATTTTCTGTTTCCAAAGCCACTTTGTTGATTCTAACCCATTAAATCTCAAGTTGTGTTTTGCTGTGCCATTAAAATCACTGAGCCCCCACTAGTTCCCCCAGTTCCTCCTGATAGACTGTTCAATAAGTTAATGTTGCCAGGAACCTAATGTAATTCCTGCTAGTATGAGCTGAGTTTTGGCTAATGTTGCTTTGCAATAAAACTTTGTTCCAAGACATTGGAACTGAATCACAAGAGCCTTAAAAGGGGTCTTGGGCCCTCAATGGTGCAACAGTTCTAAATATACACATTTAATTTGATCTATTGCGGACAGAAAGACCTTCAGTGTGATGCATTGTGGGGAGAAAGTGGCAGAGTGACAGAGGGAAAAGATTACCATTTATAACACTGAACTTCAGTTTAATTTAATTCAGCTCAACTTTATTGTCATTGCTCTGAACTTAAACCGTTCCCCTTAGCTCAAATACACAATGAAACAAGAAAACAAAAAACAAAATTCTGACTGCAGTGACGCAACTGAACAAGGAATGAAAACTGAGCAATCAGTCAAGGCAGAAACTACAAAAGAAGGCAAAACAATAGAAAAAAAAGAAAGAAAATCAGCCGAACTGCATTTAATGTTTATATAAACAATCAAATTTTGGATTTCAGATCAATTGGCATTTGTCAAAAAAACTGAAAAAAAACAGTAAATTAATTTTATAAGAAAAACTGCTAACACACTGCTTCAAAACTAATTAACTGTGCAAATTATTTGATTAATGATATTAATTAATATTAATGGAAGAACATTTTCTTAAACCCCTTTGTTATAGTGACCTTTCACAGTTTTGTCAGTAAAAACTTAACTGTTTTTAAAAATTGTATCTGGAGTGAATTCTATCTGTGATTGCTTTGAGGTTGTTTTCCATGTGGAAAAGATTTTATTTTATTGTTGCAAGGAATGAAAAAAGGCTTGTCATGTCCTGTCACTTTGAGCTTGTGTCTCTGTCACTTTGTATTTCCTTAGAAAACTTTTTTTAAAGGGAAAGTCAAGGTGTATACCAGAGCTGTAAGCCAGTACCTGTGTATCAAAAAAAGAAAGAAAGAAAACAGCAATGACTGAAGTTTACAAAAGCTAAAAAAAAACAAAAAAAAGACACCACAATATTTCTGAAAGAATTGGTTGTCCTTGTAGCGGAAAGGGAAGCTCAGAGTAAGTGTGTGCATATTTGTGTGGATGTGCATTCTCAAGAGACTGTGTGTGTGTGTGTGTGTGTGTGTGTGTGTGTGTGTGTTTGCATGCGCATGAATGTGTGTTTATATTTATTGCCCATGACATTGTGCAAGGACAGTCCTATCTCTTGGCGGTAGTATGATTTCCTGTGGTGGAATGGATTCATACGGAAAACCATTCGCTCTCCAAACCCTGAAACTGTATTGTCTGGGGACAATAGGCTCCCTCCATTCCTTTCAAATTCAAATTCCCAAAGCTTTCTTGTCCATCATACTGACAAAACACCGTCGACAGCTCAGAGATACCGAAAGTCCAGAGAGGCTTAAAGGCTTGTGGCGGAGAAATTGTGTCGTCACACATAAGATAACGTTTTCATGCGCAGGAAACCATACTAACTACATAACATTTTGTTTGTGATAATTAATTAGTGTTTGGGCTTTTTTCACTGGGTACAAACCACTTGGGAACCTTTGAGTCACAGCATGAGGGGTATTTGCATTGCAGAGTAGCCTTGCGTAAGACTGCAAATTTGTAGACTGTGGAGGTCATTTCAAGCAGGACATATTTTAGTCGCCGTCTTTGTTTTGTGACAACAAAAAATGTTCTAATACGGTATGTGTTGAAACAAAATATTAAATAACAAAGATCCTCATGAGGAACAAACTGCTCTGCATGGAGGGAAAAGTGAAATTGAATCTGCAGAGTGGTTTACGGCTTCATATTACATTTCAGTAGACTTGAACAATGCAAGTGTGTTGCAAAACAGTTTATTCTATTATTAATAAATAACAGGCCACCTCTGTACAATAGCCATACACCCTTAAGCAAAACACAGAACCACAGCCTGCTCTGTCACTGTCAGAGATGCAACTATGCTGCTGCTCTGGGACATGGTACTGCATAATCTACTAAGGCTAACAGGTCATTATGGAGTGTAATGTCCTGTCATAGCCTAAGTGACCAGTCATTGGATTTCATTTAGACACCAGTAATAGGATAATATCATCTCTGGATAAAGTGCCATGAATTTTTCACCAGAGCAAACTGTGTGGGTGATGCTGATTAAGAGCAGGGTGTGTCTGTTTAAAAATACTTAAATTCAGATGTCATGAAATAAAGTGATACAAATAAATAATACATAAAAAGGAAAACAACTGGGGGCACAGAAACACAATGCAGCTATCTTCCTTCTATCCCCTTGAATCCATTTCTCAATTCTTGTGCATCATAAGGCATTACATAACCTGAGACATGACGCTATAATATCTGCCCACTGGCAAACACATTAATGGGGACTCATAAAGGTGGCAGCATTAAAACAGTGCAACAATTCTCCAAATCCATGGTTGAGTTCAACACTCGATTCAATTTTTGGGCCACAGTCCTGTTCAAATCTTTTCTTTTCTTTTTTTTTTTTGGTTCTTCATCTCTCTTCTTAAAAACATATCAACAGCTCTAAGTGGCATAATAACAAGACATATGTGTCAGAGCATTAAAATGTTAAAGGGCTACATAGATTTATCTGGCTTCTCTAATTTAGAAGTAAACATAAGCTATTTATGGATATCTCTGTGTAAAATGAAGTATCAAAGTATCAAAAACGGTCAAATTCCAAGAGTTGGCAAAATATTCACTGTTGGTCATATTTCGAAATTATTGTTAATTTAAGCAGTAATGAGATCATGAAGGTATACTTCCAAAACGTAGGCACCTTCAAACATACCTGTGTTCCTAAAGAAATGCAGTTTTTAAAGTAAGTGGTAAGGTAGTGGCACTCAGGCAGTGTAAAAGAATATAACCATTCACTTAGCTTAGAATAGTCTGTGCCTGCTATATTTCTTCCGCAGCATCACATCGGTAACCATACTGTATTGACCAGAGCTATCTACACACACAGAAGTCCCCCTGCTCAAACACAAACACACACACACACACACACACACACACACACACACACACACACACACACCAGTTCAGGTAATCTAGTAACGGCAGTATTGAGCTTTTGGTTGAACTTGTGCTCTCTAACCTTTTCCCACATATTGTGCATTGGCACCCACGCACACACACACTATAGAAACATCTTCATGTCAACACACACACATATAAGTTAGTTCTGTTTGTGTCTATAGTTCCTTTTTAATGGAAGCTGCAATCAGTCTATATCCCAGGACATCCATGTGAGAATGTCTATTGGATTTGGATTTCTTTTTGCAGCATGTCAGCATTCCTGAATCCAAAAGCCAGAATTTTTCATCAAAAACAAAACAAAAAATAACCTATTTTAAATCAGATATTCAGTGTAGCACTGCTGCCATTTTTAAACCATTCCTTAGAGGCTTTGTTCTGACTACTTTGATTTAAGCGGTTTTATTTTGCACTGGATCACCTTCTCTATGTCAAAATGGCAACACTTCAACTTAAATTTAAGTTTGGAAAGAGGGCAAAGTTGCAGGGAGCCAAAATCAGGTGAAGCAAGTGAAGACTGCGTTGCTTTGGCTGTTCGTTTACACCAAATGTTCTCCCTCAAATGCCTCAGAATGTTACAAAAGAGTTATTACATTAACAGAGTGACCCCAGGGGATGAATTCACAATGCACAAACTGGTGAAAGCTGAAAAAAACAATCTGACCTGAAGCATTGCTTGAGCAGTGTGGACTTCTCCACTGAAGATTGTTGTTTGTTTTTTTGTTTTTTTGCAATAACAGATGTGCAAATCTAAATTTGATGGAATTGTCCAAAGGTCCGCAAGCAAG
This sequence comes from Pelmatolapia mariae, assembly GCF_036321145.2. NCBI lineage: Eukaryota > Metazoa > Chordata > Actinopteri > Cichliformes > Cichlidae > Pelmatolapia > Pelmatolapia mariae. Next base: position 31,208,633 of record NC_086233.1, read on the forward strand.
CAATCTTGATGATAGTGGCCGCTAAATTTAAAGGAATTTGTGTTGTTTGCTTTTAATGAGTGTAGTCAGAGAACTACACACATTTAAAATACCAAAGATTTCAGAATACAAAAAGTCTTGATTGTATATGGTGAAACAATGGGGTTTTTTTGACTAAAACAGGGGAGGAACATTTCCTTCTTATTCCACCAACATTTTCATTGTGCTTAATGAATGTCATTAATTGTACATTGCATTTAGATTTATATGTGGCGTTGCTTTTGATTTACACAACAGTTGATAGAATTATGACTTCTGCTGCCTTTTGCTCCCTTTACAAATATATCTACAGTATGAAATGCATTCCCCTTCTCTCCCCTCTCACACTTATTAACATACAGCACATCTTCTTAGATTCTTAGATTTTGGCCACTTCCTGCATCTTTCTTTCTCATACATTGTACTTATTTTCTAAGAAGGTTGTGAAGTCTTTCAGGAGAAAAACCCCATGATTAATTTTTGACTTTTGCACACTCTCGCACTGAATTACTTTAGTGCCTATGAACATAGAAGTGTAATTTCTTGTCTTTGCGGGGCTCATCTGACTTGTATCCTTAGTGCTAACTGCCCCATTTAACTGCCAATAATCACAATAGAAACAAAACAGCTCACACAACCAGTAAGAGCATTTGTCTTTTCAGAGTAGTGCACAAATTGAAGCAATTAGTGTTCACATAGAGCAGCTCATGCACTCATTGTTTTTACAGACAGTTCCTGTTAAATTCATAAAAACAAAACAGCAAGCACTCTTTGGCCACCGTGGCTAAAATTACCAAACCTTTCTGTCAAATTTATGTCATGTTTTATGACACATGTAACACCTGCCTCTTATTATTTAGAAATTTGAATGTTTATTTCTCTTCAGCTATGCTTCATGACTTCGGCATGTTTAATTTTTTGCTGTTAGCCTCTGCAGCATTAGTTGTGAGAAGTTAAGTTTTAAAAATGTCAGTTCTGAATTGTAATTGTGAACAATGATTTGACACTTGTTCAAAAGGTTGTATTGATATTCCAGTGTGAAAAGGAAATTTACAAGTCTTGCATAACTTTATACTGAGCAGAAAAATGTTATGGTTACAAAATTGTTACTTTTGAATTTATTTTAAGAGTTATGGATCATGTCATTTTTTTAGGAGAAGCGTATAACCTACAGCCAAATCTAATTTCTAGCCAGATGCATTAGTGCCTAGGATACAAAGGTAAAACATGAAAGCACATGTGTGCTCAAACAAATGGACATTTTCAATATACTTTACTTCAACAAGGATCTGAAGCATGACTACTCCTGTCTTCAACTATGGGATTAACACACATACTATCATGTCTTCAGTACTGCAATACAGTGTGCAAATGCTTTTGAACAGGTGAATAGGCATGTCCATGCTTCTTGGTAAAGTTTACAAAGTTTGATAAACAAATTGTTCCAAAGGTCCAAAGATTTATTTGCTTGGTTAGACCTTGGTTAGTTACTAATTGATCAAAGATTGGATAGATTTTTACTGGAAAATATCACATTAAGCTTGGAGGCAGATGTTTTCAATTTTAAATGAATCCACTCTAGAGAAACTTTGCCAAAGTAGAGGGGTTTTTATGTGTGGCCAAAATAAAAAAAAAAAAAAACCCTTACATCTCCTGAAACCGTAGTTGTACAGTCACCGTGGTACAGAATATGGCTCTATTGCGTCTTCTTTTAAAGGAAATTTGAAGGATTTGTCTTCTGCTGCTGATTTAGAAAATTTTGTCATTATATTAAAACCCCCTGTACCAGACTTGTACAGCCCCTTCTGTTTCACTGGAACATCAGACCTTCTTTTAAAGTTAAATTTAAACCAGAAAAAAAGATTGTATTTTAATTTTATAAAATTGTTTTCAGACATCACTTTGGCTAGTGTTTAAACAAGCTGTACCTTTACTTGACGCAAAGCAGAGGTGGAACTTGTGCAAAATATATGTCAGGTTTCATATCATTGCTTTCATAGTAATGCAGTGCTTTACTTAATTACGTAAAGTAATTCAGTACACTACTTGTTGCATTACTTCGCATGACCTGACTGCATTGTCACATTAGTACCAGTTGATATAGACATCAGGCTACAGTGGCTACAGGCCACACAACAACACAACTCTCTATCCTAATGAGAACACATATATGATTTTTCTTTTAGTTTTTACGTATAAACAACAACACGAAGAAAAGTTGAAAAGCAGCGCAAAGCGATTTTAAAGCGTTTGGCAAGTTAGTCTACTGTAGAAACTTAGAAATGGAGGCTACATTACCTGTTGAAGTTCAAGGTCTGACTGCTATAGGCTGAGGTCAGCATACACTCAGGTTTAACATTATTCTGGCTTCTTGGCTAGCATTGGCTTAGCATGTTGTCTGTGCAGAAACTTGCAAAGACTTGTGTTAGCAGTATAACGCAGTTGCTGCTATCCTGGATGCCATTTTCCATCACACGCTTTTTGTAAAATTAAAAAAAAAGTAATGTCCATATCTCCACTCCTCAAAATCTCTAGTCCACTCCACCGTTTCTCTCAAGCAGGTGTGCAGAAAGAGAAAAAAGCATGTTTGATGTTTTTTTTCTTTTCTTCTTTCAATCCAACTGGCATGCAGATAGTGGAAGATCTTTTGTAACGTAAGTAACAACATAATCATAATTTCATAATTGTACTTAATGAATTTAGTACAAGGACATGTTACATTACTGCGTTATTAAAAAATGTAATGTGATTCCAGTAACACGTTACTTTGGAACATCGTTCTAAACTAATGAATAAATTCAATTAACATTTATGTCCTCATGGAAGAAAGAGTGAGTGTGCACACTTATGTCTTACTCTTGTTTTCAGTAGGGCAGGAGCAGGTTGAGTGATGGATACATTGTTTGTGTGTGAGTAAGAAAGAGAAAAGAGAGTGGGGAGGTCTGTTTTTAATGAGAAGAGAGTTTGAAGCAGACAAAGAGGCCAAGCTACTGGAATGTCAACAAGAAGACTCTATGTATGTATGTATGTGTGTGCATGCTTGTGTGTGTGCATCCAATTACATTAGCTTTTACTCACTCAAAAAAAAAAAAAAAATCCCATGGAGGCAATGCACACATCATCAACAACAGTGTCAACGGTGTCCAAGCATGCACTGCCATTCATATATCCACAAGGACATAGTGATCACTGTGTGTACAGAAAAGCATACTTGAACCCCACACACACAACCACACCACTCTTCCTGATACCCTGTTTTGGAGCTGCGATGAGCCGTGTAAAATGAAGAGCAAACATACCTGGATGTCATTATAGCCAGACTTCAGACCAGCTTATTACTAAAACATAGGGCCTATAACCAACTGTGTGTGCGTGTGTGTGTGCATATGCATTTTATTTTTGCAAGTTTTCACACATGAAGTACCTTGTGTGCCAACAGATGAGTGTGCTGGGTGTATTAGCAGTATGGCAAGTTTTAATATTTATTCTGTAATACATGGCATGAGAAATACATACCAGCATTGCTAAGTTTGCAGGAAATGTTTCCCTGCCTGTCCTAAATTCAAGTTTTCCTTTGTATTTGCTTAATTTTTGCATTTCTATCTTGCATTCGTTCTTTCTTTTCTTACAAGTGTGTGCCCTCACTGCACACACTCATCCATAACATGTGTTTTGACATTCCTTCAAAGCACCAACAAAGCCTCTTAATTTCTTGCATTTGGAAACACTGTTGTTTCCAAAAGCTCTGACATTTCTGCATTTTTGTGGTTTCACAGTCTGTGGCAAAGAAGGCTGACCTGTCTGTGGATGCGAGTGAGCACGAGACCATGTGATGGTGTGTTTATCATAAAGAGGGACAGAGAGACAATAAGAATACAAATGGAGGTTAATTTGAGTAACTGAACTTTTAACATCCATATATATGTATTTTCTTTGTTCTGAGCTATGATTGTCGCCACTCTGTCCCTGCTTCTTCGGTTTTTGAAAATTTAAAGCAGAAAAAAAAAAGACAAAATGGATCTGTACTCTCTTTGGCTCGTGTGTAGCACAAAGCCACCTGTCTATAACAGAAGCAAAAAATAAAAAAAGGATAAAGTAGAAAAGGGAGAGAAAAAAAGACTACTGACTTTTGGGTCATTAAGGTAGAAGTCCATTGATTTTGGCTGTGTCTACCCTGGCCAGTTCTTTCCGCTTGTTATTGACCATCTGGTCTGCACTTTTTCACCAGATCTGCTGTCTACACACTGCACAGATTATTTTTAGTGTAAAAGGGAGCATATTTTAATTAATTCCCATATAGGTTTATAGGAAGAAAAAGATTCAAATGCTTCTGCATTGCACCTATTCATTTCAAGTTTGGAGTTTAATCAAATATAATGCACACTGATTAAAACTTGACTCGACTTCACAAAATCAGATTAGATAGCATGCTTTTTTGTTGCTTCTTTTTTTGTTTTGTTTTTTAAGGATTTTTAAAGATACTGTGACAATAGGTTTTTGTAAGTATGGGGTGGGTTCCCAGAGAGTGAGCCTTGGAAGGTAAGCTAACCCAGGACCATTACATTACATTACAGATTACATGGAAAGGAGGGGTGATAGTCAGTAGAGGTGTCATTTGCATCTAGGCAACATGGGGTACCAGGAGTCAAGACACACAAGAGAAGGGGATGGTAGAGCAGGTCACCTACTAATCGGAAGGTTGGTGGTTCGATCCCTGTCTGCTCCAGTCTGCATGTCAAATATCCTTGGGCAAGATACTAAACCCAAGTCGCCGATGCCTCCATTGGGATGTGAATGCTTGTGAATGTTAGATAGAAAGCACTTACATAGTAAGAGCATAGAAAAGAAGAAGTGCTTATGTGAATGGGTGAATGAGGCAAGTTGTGTAAAGCGCTTTGAGTACTCAGAAAGAGTAGAAGTGGCTATAAAAGAACCAGTCCATTTAAGGGGGTTAACGTGTGTGGTTAGGTGACAAAATCAAGGCCCAGGTGTCAACTCCAGATTCACACATACCAAAGAAAAACAGCTGGTGAACTGGAGTCTGTCTTGACAACCTTCTTTTAAAACAGTTTTGCATGTTTGTGTGCACAACCATACTTGAAGGTATGCACACTCCTGCACACATGGGCAAAATGATAAAAAGACAGGTACAAAACCATCTTTTGTGTTGTTTTTTTTCCAGAGTGTGCGTGTCGGTTATGTGCGCCTAGGGAATGACATAAGCAACACTTCTCATATAGATGCGCGTTTTAGAAACAATCTATCTTACTCAAATTGTTTGCTGATTTTTCCTAAATGATGTGATTATACAAAACAAAATGATCTTTTTGTTTTATTTAGGACTCTGACTTATGATCACTCAGGTCGTTATTTCTAATCAGGATTGTAACTTACTGCATTAATTAACCTAAATCCTTTTGAACTCCCAGTAAATGAGCATAACAGAATGAGCATTCTCCAATCCATGTCAAATCAAGTCTTTGAAGTCAAGAGTATTTATGAGGACTACTGGAAAGAGAGGCAGGACTGTCAGGGGAAATTATTTGCTGATAATGATTTTCATTGTAGCAAATGTTATGTTCAGCATCATTAGTCTTCCTCTGACAAATGATGAGCATGAAACTGTAAGTAAACTTCGGCGTCAAGGACAGAGCAACAACACCCTAGGCTTTGCTCCAGTTCAAATAAATCTGCGTGTTTTCACCACTGGCTTCTTCTAAACGTATTTGTTTTACATCTTGCTTTTTTTCAGCCCTTCGTTGCATGCCAGCTGAAGCTCAGGAGACTGAGTAGTAATCTGTGCCTCCTCAGCTGCTTGGATTACAGATGGCGATGTGTTTTGCAGTCGCTGAACTTGACAGCAGTTCTTTTCCTTTCACACCTTGCTTGTTGTGTGTATTTTAGCACTGTTATCTGTGAAATCAGAGACAAAGAAAAAAAAAAGAAAAGACCAGGAGGACATGCACTCATGCACACATTTTATTATGTAGGTGTGTAAGTCTGAGTGTGTGTCATTGGTTCTGTGCACGTTAGTGTGCACAGCCACTGCGTGCATTGTCTGTTGTGTTTGTTACATTTCCACCGTCACACATGATTGATTGCAGCTTCAGAACTACTCATGTGCAGGTCCCTCGGTACTCGCCAGTACTTGGAAACCAGTCACACAGCAAACACTGCACTCACACAGCCATGGAAAAATCATTCTTGAATTTCAAGGAATCTCTGTGGTGACAGTGACATAGCCCCTAGTTCCACTTGGAATGGCAGTTCTTTGATTGCTGACTCAAATAACAATGAAAATAATGCTGGAAGCCCCCCCTGCTGTGTGGTGGAGTTGCGCCCATGCCCCATTTAGCTCCCACAGCAACAGCTTGACAAACTAGACTGATTGCTGTTCCAAGAGTTAGGAGATTGATAGCTCAGTGGCAGCTACTGCACACTGGAGTTCAGCAACAGGACAGAAATAACTTATATGCATTCCACCTGCAAAAATATGCTGTTTGATAATACAGTTTTTTACTAGTATGCTTTCTTACTTTTAACTTATTATTAACAATAACTTTTCCAAAGCCAAATTTTCATTCTTTACTTCTTCAAAGAATGTTTCTTGATCTCTGCAGCAGTTTTTTCAAGCTACACCTGCCTAGGACCTTTTTAATAGACAGACATTAACAACACCCTGTCATCTTTATTTCTTGCTGGGATGTCATCACGCTATTTATTATGTGGCAATGCGTGTTAATGTAGAGCAATATATAAACATAATTTGTTGTACATCAAGTTAGAACTTTAAACTATAAGTAGGCACTCATTAGAAACTTAGTTATTAAGGGGCATCAACATGGGAAGCGATTAGCAATGATTTGGTAACCAGAGACCGTAGAAAATCAATGACATTCAGCGACTTTAAATGTGGATGAGCAAAATAACTAGTGGCAAAATAAAGTGTACGGGATCTGAATTAAACATTTCAAAACCTTGAGGCAATTGATTAAAACAACTGCCAATGAGAGTGAAATACACTGCTGACTGACATATAACAGAATATAACAAAGATCCGTTACTGTAAATCTTTAAATAGAGGAGGATTATCTAGGCAAGCAAATGGACCTTGGAAGGTCCACTACTGATCAGTCTAGTCAGATCCGTCAGTAACAAAGCTAATTGCTTCATGTGTGGGTGTCCCTTTAGGCTTTGTGCTAATGCTAAATGTATATACACAGACAGACAGACAGACAGACGGACAGACAGACAGAGAGATAGACAGATAGACAGACAGATAAAACTGTCCTTGTTTCTGCACCACAGGGGAAATAAGAGTTTTACATTTCCCATCGTTGGAACTATCATAACTTTTTATCACATGCAATACACTTTTAGCTAAAATTTCCATGCCACTTCAGTTCCCTAGTCAAGGTCATGGTATATTTGCACAGTGTGCCAGTGATGAAGGCAGTAATTTTTGCTGATATTATCTTGGAACCCAGGAATTCTGTCATATATTACAGTCCATTAATTAAGACGGTCATTTCTCTATCCATCCCCCTCCCCCTGACTTCTCCATCTGAAACCTTTTCCTCCTCTAGCTGCCCTTCACCTCCCTTTTTACTTTATACTTTCTTGTTCCTTTGCTAACTTCCAACACATCCCCTTTCCTAAATCCTTTGGGTTGACTTTCTTTTTTCTGCTGTTATTTTCCTGTCTGTCTCACTCTCTTTCTCCATTTTATCATCCCCATCACCATATTCATTTTCCCCATATCTCTGTTTTACTCTCATTCTTTCTTCTCTGTCTGTTTTTCACCAACTGGTTTTAATAAATGAATGTCTTGGTATTAGCACTGACCTTCTGAATTTGGCTCTTGGGGATGTTTTGGGTTATGTTAGCTATGTTATTAACCAAAAAGATTAGGGCTGTGAGGGAGGTTCCTGCTGGCTTATGTCTGATTAGTATTATCATTATTCAGTCTTGCCAATGGGAAGCAAGAAGAAATATTTATTAGATACACACTCAATTCTAAAAACAGATAATAAAAGTTTATTTCCCCTTATCTAAGTTCACCACGATGCCACTGATGTTGCTCTTAATGCTATATTGGATGTATATCAGCCCCTAAAAGTAATTTTAATCCCATCACCTTAACTTTGGCCACAAAAAAAACTGGTATGAAAATAAGCTTAAATGTCATTGAGAACAATAAAAAGTCTGATATAAAATGTCATCAAATTTGTCTCTGGAGGGTAGAGTTAGGTGAAAGAATCACTTGAAACTATCAGAACAGGTTAAAACAATATGAATTAGATGTTGAGCATTGGTTTCTTGTTGATGTGGCAAAAAAGGAGAATACATTCATAATAGTAGACTACGACAGACACCTTTGGATTTGGACTCAAATACAGGAAAAAATATAAGAATAAACTTGAACCTTAAAATGGGAGATCAGGTGTCTCTGTTATGAACGGCATGTACCCACTGATTAAAGTCTTGGTGTAAAACTGCCCTGATGGAAGTATTATCTTGCTGGATGGAAAGTGTCACAAGGGGTCAGTGAATGGCTTAGGAAGTATGAAAATGATGCTATGATAAAAATCTCAATCTAACTTAACATTTAATGGAGAATTTGGACTGATGTGTTTGACGTAATTCAAAATTAAGAACAAATACAGTAATGCCATTTGAAGAAATGGCGTAGATCATTCGGAGGAGTTAAACGTGTAGAATCAAAGCCAAAGTGCACTGAAGCTCTTCTGGCCCCATGGTGGCCCAAAATCTTTCGGGGGTTTTTTTGCATTCTTTTTTTTTCACTTAATCCAAAAAAGAAGAAGTTAAATGTATACGTCAAATAGAAGAAGGTGCATTTAAGCGAGAACTCCACCTGTATAAAGTAAAAACAAAGAAACAAAAAAATAGACAGCTCTCAATTCTCTCTCACCACTCAATTTTTTTCTTTCTCTACCGCAAAACCTACAGATGTTTCTGATCAAAGCAGTGTTATCCAGCTGTCTCCCCCCTCAACCCCCCACCCCATCCCTGAAGCCAATTCTCAGGAATCTTTCTCCCATTCCTCATTTCATGACCTCTCTAATCCAGGCTTGTAAAATATTAACTGCCCTACTCAGTCTCAACAATTCATCCTCCCTCTTGTGCTGTACCCCTTTCCATCTAACGTCTCTCTACTTACCACCTCCCTTTCCATCTCTCTTTCCCTGCACTTCCTCTCCTTTTTTACACACCCCACTTATTCTCTCTGGCTCCCAAGTTCCTCCCAGAACATAACCGTCTAAAACGTGAAGTATCAATTAACCCGGTTGCCTGCAAATCTTCCTGTCTTCTCCAGTGGATTTGGCAAGCCGGATGATGGGCAATGAACAGGCTGACACACATAAACACTCAGACACTGTACGTTTACTTGTGCAGTGGGGCCAAGATAAGATGGCAGGAAACAGGAAGTGGATTTATTTGAGCATTGGTGCCCTGACTCATAGACAGACATGCACAGAAAACACGCATACACACTCACATACAAACACTTACACAGCTGCAGCTGCCTCAGTGTTCACATAAAAGGAGAGGCAAATGCAGAGAGAGCGAGTGAATGTTAAGCTCTCCGTGGGAAAGAGAGACAGGAGAGGATAAAGTGATAACTTCATTCCAAGATGTTTGCAGAGGAAGTGTAAGTGTGAGAGCGTGTCTGTGGGTGCAGAAGTTGCATGTTCATGCATACTTGTGTAGAAGTGTGGCCTGTATGCATCTGTGAGAAAAGTACACATAGGTCTGTATCAACAGTACATCTGTATCAGTGCATTAATATGTGCATGACCGTGAAAGTGCCAACAGCAGTTTATTGCTGATAGTTATTATGTCATACAGCAGTTAATCAGATCTCTCTTTTATAAATTGCCAGGAGGATTTAGCATTTTGCTGCGTCATACCTCACAAAACATCTGAGGACCCTGCCTAACCAGCTGTGCCACATGCTGACTGAGGCAAGAAGATTTCAGTGTGCCTGTGAAAATGATTAGAAAACAGTATCTGCAGATGCAGAATACTGTATACAACTGTGATTTAAAAAAAAAAAAAATTAACATACAATCATCGTAATTTTGAGCTTTAATGATTTCTTTGAACTTCCACTATTAGTGATATATGTGACAAAATCTGAAGGGAAGTAATATTTTTTTTTATTCCTTCCTTTAATAAACAGTATTTGCAGTTTGTGTTTGATATCATCTGTGGAGAGTGTTTGTAGTTAAAATAAAATCCTGCGGCTTATTTGCACTGCAAATAAACAATTTTGTGGCAGACTTTGCAAAGCTGCTATCACTGTCAGCTTTGCAGACAGTGATAGCAACCTTGAGAGTAATTTTGTAAATAAACATGCTGTAAAGCCAAAAGTGTTGTGAGTTTACTTCCAGTTTTGAAATGTGTTAGCCTTTCATTTGCCCTGTTCTCATTACAAAACATTTTTAGACACAAGGGTGTCTGTGCTAAGAGGAAATGCAATATCACATTCACTTAAAGCGAATGTGAAAAGAAACCTTGTGTCTGCAATGATTTTCTGTTTGGCCGTTTGTCTGGTTAAAATATATACGCACATCATTAAAGGTTAACCTTCTGACTTGTACCAGGATTATTTTTTTATTTCAGCTTTAGAGCTTTTTCCACATAGAAAAATTAGACTTTTTTGCACTATTGAACATTATTTGCAAAGAAATAAGAACTCTGTGGCTTGAGGCTGTGTAATAATATGAAATAATTTTGGAAATGATTTTGAAAGCTCAGAGCCTGAGCTCACAAGGGTCCAATACAAAGACAAGTGAAGGCCAAAAGTGGAGGAGGGGTGGCGGATCAGGGGGCCCTGAGCAACAGCCCAATCAGACATGAATAACCCATGTGTGAAATCATAAATAATTTACTGTGTATGCTTACTCTACCTGTCAGGACTAAACCTAGTAATTTACTGTTTATCTAACATACAACAGTATAATAAGTTTAAAGAAACTAAGTGAAGCTGATTCTAATAAAATATAGGAAAGTAGTAGACTTTTTTAAATGGTGGTTACATATTTTCATTTTTTATTCTTTTTTGATGTGATGCCTGACCCTGTGTTATGTCAGATTTTACTAGTTTATAGTGAAAACATATATACATCTTGTAAAATCTGTCTAAAAATGTAGCAACAACACTGATGAAACAAAGCTTGCAAAATCGAATATGAAATGTTTATTCAAGAACACGCACTGGCAAGTCAGCAGAGATTTTTAAGCAAATCCGAGCTTCTGTCAAATATACTAGTTTTCAAGTTTTCCTTTTCAGTTAATGTGAAATTGCAGAAGAAGGAAAAAAAAAGTCTTTCTATTCTGAAAATAAGATCGATACTCACTATTCTTCCAATCACTGTTCAGCTGTGTGCATTTTATTTCTCTATATCAGTAGAATTGGCCCAGGCAGCATCAGCATGTGCAGCCACAGACTGAAAAAAATTGATCTTTTCAACCTAAACTGATAATTCTCCTGGGCTCTATCTCTGTGTGTCAGCCAATCCAACATTTTACTGTTGGACTTTCAAAAGGCATGGCTCCCCTTAGGCATACAAATGTGATTCACTGATAAATGTTCTAGTGAGTTACAGCCTGACTGGAAAGTGACAGAGTCACACAGTCTGATATGTACATGGCAATGAATCGACAAAGAGGGCTGTGTGTACATGGAGAACTGCACATTGTCACGGAAAAATACAGCACGCAAGTGTGCATTGTTGCGGACACACAAACACAGAGAATATAAGTCTTTGGGATGGTAAATCAGAATGCCAGCGCTGAACTTCAATTTCATTTCACGCCGTTGCTGCGCAGTCACATCATAACTTACAGCTGGTTGCTCACAGACACACACTTTAAAAACACACATGTGTGCACAAGTGAAGTCACAGACACAGAATGATAAGGAATCATCCTCATATATGACAACAACAACAACAACAAACTTTATTTATATAGCACATTTAAAAACCAGTGGTGTACCAAAGTGCTTAACATACAAAAGAGTAAGATGAAGTAACAGGGAGGATGAAGGCTATGGCAAAGAACCAGCATGGTAGCATTTTAAATGGCATTAAAAACACAGAGGCAAAAGAAATGCATATAAAAGCATAAAAGATATAGAAATATATAAAGGATAAAACAGTCAAAAAATCTTTGGCAAGATATTCTGTGTAATGAAATGCTGACATACACACACACATGCTTACACAGTTGGTTCACCACAATCAAAATTCATCAGTATTCCAATCTACTCAAAAGGGTGTTCATGATAGTTTAATGGCTTGTAGCCTTGGTTACAACATACATCTGTGCATATGAGTCTGTGACAAGGTCAAACTGTTTACATGTGAGAATTTGTGTGTCCAATATGGCTGCTGCTCCACCAGCTCAGAGAATATACCAAACTGACTTCACTGCAAAGAGTGTATATCTTACTAACCCTTTTCCATACCATGTAAGCTGATCAACATTGTTTGTGAAACACTTTAAACTAACTAACTACAAATATGTTCTAATTAAAACCAGATTTTTAAAGTTGTACTTTCAAGTTTTATGCCATATGTGAGCTATTGCAAGTCTTTTACAGCATTAGTTCAGTTTAGCCTATAACCTCTGAACCACATTTGCAAAATCAAATTATTTGAAACCCTTTTCCAGCTCAGAAAACCTGATGAGAAGTTTATCCTCTAAGTCAATGACTGCACTTCATCCAAAGACATTTGACAGCAGAGCATTAGAAAGGTATAACACTGGAACTTTATATTTGAACAAGTAATTCTAGCCATGTTTAATCAGCTAATCAAACAGCACGGCTGCTCTTACTCACAAATATCCTCAGTGGCACAAGTCTAATGATAATTTGCCTTTAATTGATCTTTCTGGTCAAATAATTATTAATCACGGCTTAAGGAATGAAGAGAATGAAGACAAGAATTGAAAAGGTGTCATTGCATTTCACATAAAGCAAACAATACAACACTGAGTCTTTGTGTGTCTTTGACTTTTTTCCCATAAATTGTAAAATTTTTCTTCCAATAGTCTTAACTACATTTGTGCTTGCTTTAACCTTGGCCTGAACTACTATATTTGAACACTGTTTTTGTGTATGTGTGTGTGTGCATCCCAAGTGTATAATCTTATATGAGGTCACTTTTTTCATGATTACTGTGTGTATGAACTAGGATTGTGGTATGGCAGTTTCATGCATAGCAACAGTGGAAACACAAGCAGATACTTATGATTAAACATTAGCAGTTTCATGTTCATTGATGTGCATGTATTATCTTAAATGTTGTGATAAAATGCAAAGCTGTGCATATATATCTTCTTTACTTCTGAACTGCATGTTAGATTTAAAATACATTTAAAAGTAACAAATTAATTCCCTTAGGAATCATTGTAATTTACAATAATGAAATAATTCTATATGTACTATATTTTCTTAAACATTTATTGTGTTAGAATCCTAGTGTTATGCACTTGCCATTGCGCAAGTTTCTGTACACATGCTAATGTACATGTATATACATCACTATAAGTTAATTTGCCTGTGTTTGTTTATGTGGGCTCGTTGCTTATGTCGGTTTAGTAAACAGCTCATGGAGTTAGATGTACAGCCAGTTGCTTTTTGGGTTTCTCTGAATGTGCTTGTTTTTATTTAAATAGCCCCTGGACACCAATACTGGATTGTCTTGCAGGTCTTAGCCAAAATATGACATTATGCTGGATCGTTAAATCGTAATATACTGAAAACATCACAGGACTGCATAAGAACTGCAGTGCCCTCAGTGCCCTGCAGAATCCCACATTTAATGCAAAGTTCAAGTTTCCTGGCAAGAAAAAAAATGTTGAGAAACTAGCCTTCCCTTGGGCCCTGATGGTGTGGTGTACGTGCGGGTGCACACACATTGAAAGAAACTTACCACATTACATTTCCAAGCATTTCAAATGTAATATATGTGGTATTTTTTAAAACCCTGAACTTGTGACTTGAATTATGCATTCACTGTTTTGTTTGTTTTACTTTTAAGCTGTGGTGTAAATTTTTTTAGGTTGCGCTTGATGTTTGTGTTGTTGTTGGTAAGCATGAAAAATAGCAGATGAAATGACATTAAATCAGCATGCCATTGACGTGGTTCATTTTTGGACTCTGGTGTTTCAACTTGAAAGGAGAGAAAACAAAAAAAAAACTCACACTAATATTATTCATCAGATTGAATCCTGTTTTTAGTTCCAAAATTGTGTACTTTTGGTTGCTAGATGAGAGGTTTTGGAGATAGTCAATAAATGATCTTTTCTTAAGGCTCCAGGGTAGTTATAAGCTCTGTATATACTTAGGCAGTCTCAACTGGCTTCAAACCAAATAAAAAGAATAATAAGTAAAATTAGTAACACTAAATCTTTGTGAAGGACATTTGTGGTTCATATTCTCATTTAGCAGGGAAAACCAGTGTTCTACCACTGCGTAAAGTGCCCTGTCTATTACCAAGAGAACAATAGCACTTGAGTTGAATGCCATTATGGTTATTAGGCCTGCTTGTCTGGATGGTCATGAGGCATGAGGACATTATGCAGGGCAGTCTACGTATGCGCGAGTGAGTACATGATTGTAATCATAAGTATCTGCTTGTGTTTCCACTGTTGCTATAAGGTGTATTATGCATGAGTGGCATGTTAGAAGACTACTGATCACTGATATACCATGAATGAATACTGAAGTTTCAACACAATTCATATGGCATGTAAGTGAGCAGCATCAAGGTCAGAGGGAGCGAAAGTAATGGAGAGGAGAGAGCAAAAGATGAGCAATGAGATATACAGAGGGGGGACAAGATAAGAGAGACACAGTGAGAATAACTCTCAGAAGGATAAACAAAAGCAGACACAGAGGTAACAGCAAGCATCCCTACAGCAGATAGTAGTACTACAGCATGGAGGGCTCACGGACATTATCATATGTTGATTTTTGGTATATTAAGACTCCATAAGACCATTTTATCTGTGCAACTGGAGCTTGTATGAGTGAAGGACGAAGCTTAAAATCCTGATAAAGTTAATTCTCTGGTGCCATAAACTACATAAGTTATCCAAACTGTTCAAGTGGATTAAATGTAACTTCAGTAATATGAATTCACACTTGATTTAATACCACATTGAACATTTTTAATCCTTAAATATTTAGCAGAACACTCTGTGTTTATCAGCCCCCAGCTGAGAATAGTCAGTAGTTATAACTGTACCAGCTGAGGACGTTTTTAACTCTTTAACTCTTAAGCAATGAGGAAGAAAATCTTACGGGTTATCTGAATAAGTTAAACTAAGATGAATCAACAGGAATCAACAGCTTGAATGCACTGAGCCCACAGCTGCAGAAAATATAATTCTGGTACACACTGGACACTGTTTGTGAATCATCATCAGCTAACAGTTATTGCTGGACAAGTTGAAGTTCAAAGCAGGTCATTGATGCAGGCTGATGGCAGGGAGTGACACATAGACAAGGGTGGAGGACGAACGATAAAGATAGAGACTGACACAGAGAGTGAGAGGAGAGGAGGAGCGTGTTGATAGGACAGAAGAAAGACAAGGAGAAGTGAGAGGACAAAATGAAATGGAGAGAGATGGAGAGGGAGCAAAGGCAAAAGATGTGACTGGATATTTGAAAGGACTGAGGCAGTGAGAAGGTGATGTAACCTGAGAAGATACAAAGGATTGGATGGGGCATTGAGGGGGACAGGAGAGGTTAAAGAATCATTGCTGTACATAGACAGGTACTGACCTTCACAAAAACAAGAAATGCTAAGTGCAAACATTTTGTAAGGGGTAAGCTCTCTTGGTTTGAAAGCGCAATGAATGACCACTGACTTAAAATTCAAGGTCTCTTCTCTTCTCTTCTCTTCTCTTCTCTTCTCTTCTCTTCTCTTCTCTTCTCTTCCTTGTCACATGAAGCACAGGGGGCACCAGCATCATCATCAAAGCTAACATCAAAGTCAAACTTTAAGGTTTATGCTAAGATGCAAATAGCTTTTTATGTAAATAAAGTCACACAAACTTGTTCAAAGTAAGTTGACAGAGAAGGAGATCAAAGGAATTGGCATTTCTTGCTACTGACATGCATATGCACACACACATTATTTGGCAAATTTGGAGGGCGAGCATGGAGATGGCTCGGGCGGACAGCAGAAGAAAAAAAATGATAATAATAGAAAAAAAATGAAGATGGCATGAATCACAGACAAAAACAAAAAGAAAAGGTTAGTGAGGGGTAATGAACGGTGGAATGGAAGACGAAGAGAACAAACAGCGTTGGGTTAATGTTAATGGGGACAAGGATCTTGTCCCATTAAATATAGATGGCTCTGTTATGGGACATGAAATATACATGAAACACTGGGTTGACATCTGTATCAGCTGTGTTAAGAAGCATGTCTGAGTAGATTGAGAGATGGAAGCTAGCTCAAGTGAAAAAAAAACTGCAAAATGAAAGGCATTGTAGTGAGAAACAAAGGTGGGTGGGGACAGACACACAAAGAAAAAGACAAGGAAAGAGACATCAGACCAAGACAAGGATCTTGACAGCATTTGATCTACAGCCAGTAGAGGCAGCCCCCCCCCCCCCTTTGTTCATAGAAGAGGGCTTTTACAGAGATGGGGATCAATATTTTATTGTTGTTTCTTGTTGTGCTGTTGATCCTCAGTGTTAAGTGTTAATCTGAGGTCTTCAGTCTCTGTGGTCGTGGCATGCCCCATGAGGCTTATCAACACAACAGGGCTACTAACCCCAGTGTTTGGCAAGAACACCCATTAGGCTCACATATAACCCCTAACCCTGGAGGTCACAGACCCAACTACTTTCCTGACTGGGCATTGCTGTTAGTTAACAGAAGGCTAAAGGCATCAACGAAAAGACACGTCAGAATCGACTTTCTTTTTCAAAATTTGCTATGATAGAAATAGTCACAGAAAGTTGTTTGTGTTTATGGACATGATTTGTTTTGGGGGTTTTTTTGTCAGTCCCCACATTTTTGAAATATATTTCAATTATAAATCACAATGTATTTTTTGTCTGTAGCAGAAATGTTGTCAAGAGCTTTCTGCGGGGATGTGTCAGTCTGCCAATCAGGAAATTGAGCTGTGAAATAGCAACTGTTATATTTTTGCCCAAACCATCTTTTTCCAAACCTAACTAGGTAGTGTTTAATACCTAAACCTAACTGGAACATTTTAAAATCATAATGCAATTGAGTTGTGAAAATCTGTCCCTTAAGGTACCGTTTCTGACGTGAGCAGCAAAAGGATTCATGTCACTGCCAAAATTTGAACCTTTGTTCCACAAAGTAGAAAATATATTTTTTTATGTACACAAATAAACATATATGAAAGCGATTTAGAGAGAGAGAATTAGTGTCCAGAAACACACACACACACACACACAGAAAAAACAACAAAAGAATAAGAATAGATTAATTGGAAGTGTGTGTTGAATCCTGAATTGGAAGTCTGTGTTCAGTTGCCAAGGGCCAACATGTACACAGGGCAGTAATTACACTGCACAGATATTTTAGTGGTTATTAGCTGTTGCTATCACCAGCACTTAATCATTGTCTCTGTCTCTTTTTAGCTGATAGGATCCAGTATGGACGAATAGGCAGTGATGTCACCATGCAGTGTGGCTCCCTGGACAATGATGCATCAGTATCATGGAAGATGAATGGGACATATGTGAAGGCCCAGCACAGTCTAGAAGGTCCCAGACTGATCCTGACTAACGTGTCCCTGAACCATACTGGACTCTACACCTGTTTTCAGAAGCAAGATGATGACAAACATGAAGCCATCTTTCTCCAAATTGGAAGTAAGTACAGTAGCTTACTTCCAATAGGAAGGGCACATTTGCCCTCTAAGTGTTAAGGATGAGACATGACACATTTTTAATCATCCCGAAGGGAAAGTGAGTGATTGCAGACATAAGATGGAAAGACAAAAGGTGAATAAAATAAGAAAGTAGTAAAATAAAATAAGCTAGTCTTGATGCCATTGGGATGTCAACAAAAAACAAAGAAAAAAAAAAACCCCAACAACATAGAAACAAGTATGACACTGCTGATAATTTCAAAAGTAATCTGATAAAAATGTGATAAAAATAATGGCTATAGATGCCCTGCTTAGTCTTATTTCAGCTATGTTTAAGTAGCTTTCTGTGTAATGTAAAATTACTCAAGAAAGTAAAGTAACAAGATGGTAAAATGTACACACAAATGAGAATTATGATGAATCTTAAAATGTAAACTTCTTTAACACACGGTGAGTCTGTTACTATTTTTATCGTTGTTGAGGGCTGTCTCTTAACAAACTGAGTTAAGTCAATTAGCTTAACCTTATTAGCACTAGCTGTCATTAATGCTTATATTTTATGTCTCCATGGAAATTTGCCAGAGTTTTGTTGTTCCATTAAGAATTTATTACTAAGAGTATGATACCATTCTGTCAATATACAGCATCAAATAATACAACCCTAACCCTCCAACCACAATTCCAACTTCAGCTGCTTCCAAAGCTTGACTAAAAAGGTCTAAATATGTGATCAGCTTAGACTGAAAGATGGTCACAGTCGATGCTTGTGATATCATTTGTGATATCATTCCAGTCTTAGTGGAATCACAGTAGAGGCCCTTTTGAAATAAGCTTTGACTGCTGGTCAGAGCTTATAAAACCTGCGACCATCCCTGCAATCAACTGCGTCTAAAGGCTGAGGAATATTACTTAAGAAGCTGCATCCATTCTATTGACTAGTCACAGGTCCTGATGTTATGACTTTGTATTAATGATTATGAGGGTCAACATACAGCTGGCTACCAAATTTCCAGATTCTTTTTGTTCCGTGCAAAGTGAGCACTTCAGCTAAATGACAATTTTAATAGTACGCTGTAATGTTTGAGGGGCTGTTACGTTCAAATTTTAAATGCCAATATAAAACTTGAATTGTTGTGATAACAATCTTTACAGTAGATCTGCTGCCAGCTGACCAGTTCTTATGAATAGCTGTTAAAATTATATTTGGTCTATTTCCTGTTATGGTGTGCATAATCGTAATAATCATACGAAAAGTAAATGATGTCACTTTTAATGGACTGCCATGAGGGTTTGTGAGTTGGCATTGGCCTCATTTTAAATCCATTATTTTCATGGTGAAAGTTTTATGCACTTATTCTTTGCATAATAAGTGTGTTGGATGGAGTGGTAAATGGCAAGAAGATGACTTGAATGAAATTGCCTTTGTTATCAATTGCTTTATTTACTAAGCTGAACAGTTTATATGACAATGAAAAGAAGAACCCCAGAAGTAATTTCATTAGTTGGTCTCTATTTAAGTTAAACGTTAATCTTAGTACATGCTTTTGTGTGGTATACTGGTATAGCTTACAGGATGTCCAAATATTTGAATGTTCATAAATGTTAATAATGATTTTAATGAAAAGTGATTTCTCTAACCAGCAGATTAGCGTTCTGCCTTATTTATAATACATCACGTAACTTATTCACAGTTATTATATTTATCATCCTCCTCCATCCATTAGCTTGGCTGTTATTTTTGAATTCATCTGTCACTGCAGTTATGCCTCATGACTGATTGAATGTCCATCTTAAATGACAGATTGAATAAAAACAATGTTCAGTCAACAGTGAATTATTATCTACTTACTGTAGTTAAAATAAAGGAAAAAAAGCAGGGACATTATCTCTTCTGGGCAGTGTTTGTTCATATGAAAATGATCACTCTCTGTCTTCCCTCCTTTTCAGTCTGTTAGTAGTAAAAGGAATGGACAACATTTTAAATTAAATTTTTACAGAAATCACACTGTAGCTGCAAGAAGGCTAGAGAGTGAAATTAAATATCTTCTTGGCATCAGTCACAGTAGGCTACTTCAGAACGGTGGCAAATTTTGATACACAGCACATGATTCATCACTCCAAGAGGGGGAATAGCCCATACAGCGTTCATCTTTCCGACACTCTTGTGTTATTGAGTCCACCACAACTCTATTTTTGAGAAAAGCAAACTGAAAGACAGGTCGACCGGTTCATTTATCTCATTTGTGCCAGGTGAAATGTTAAAATGTCTTTCGTGAATCATGCATACAAATAACTGATTCAAAAAAAACAAACAAATAAAATAAATAAACACTCAACGGTTAAAGATATTTTTGAAAAAGCGGTCAGCTCACGTCCCCTTTAGCTAAACAGTAAACCATGCCAGTATGATTCCATCCACTTGTCAACAGAACCAATAGAGGCCAAACACACAACCCATCAAGATTTTATCCCAGTGCTGATGTTAAATGCTACATTTCCAAGCAAATGTTTGATGAATGAGACTATATGAGCGCATGACAGTTTGGTTAATCATATCAGCAATGATGAATTACACAATGCTGAAGTAATACTGATTTAATGAGTTTTATGTTATGGCAAATTATGTCAGCGGGGGGAATGATGCAATTCATAAACAGGCCAGGATATGTGTGTATGTTTAGGTATGCATAAAACAGAGACAGAGAGAGGGAGAGCCTTAGACGGACAGATGGAAACAGAGTATCTGTGTGCAAACTAGCACACGTGTGGAAGACCGGAGCTGCTTTTCTGCTATCAAAATGACACTTTGTGTGTGAGAGACAAACAGAGTTTTATTTTATTCATTCATCAAGGGTCAGATCCTACTTTGCTAACCTACTTTTAGCACTGAATCTAACTGTCTCAATAACAGTCTGTGATTTTATGACACGTTCAAGATACGCTGGGGTGGCAGCAACTGTAACTCTGCATTTCTAAATCTCTTCTGTCTGTGTTTTATTGTCTGTTATCACTGCCCCTTTGTTTTCTGGCTACATTTTTTTTCATTATGTTAACTGCCACCTACAAAACTTTAAGTGTTGTGCAGCTACAGTGATAATGACATCATGACAGGCTACACTTGTTCTGATTACCATCATGATGGTAGTTTGATTTTATGCAGCGTTTATTACTTACACTGGGGGCTTGTTATGTTTCACACAGATAGAAGTGTTATCAAGAGAATAGCACAGAGCCATCTGTTTATGCTTTTTAATTTTTCTCCTTCACTCTGTGTCTCTGTCTCTCAAACTTTTTTTGATTATCTCTCATCTTTCTTATCTTGCCTTTCGTTATTCTTCATGCATATGTGTACATGTGTAAAGCAACCTTGTATGACGTCCTTATTTTCCCACTCTTTCTAGCATCCATCTATCTACGCTGACTTTTTCATTTGTGTTAGGCAGCATCGCTTGGCTTTGTGTTTACACTGGTTTGCATTAGGAACACTAGTGTTATGCTATGTGTGTATGCGCGCTTGGTCCACCTTCACACCGAATTTATGGACTGTGTCAACATAATGTTAGCACAAGGAGACAGCACTTGTTTGTGTTGAGTTTCATGTGGAAATATAGTGCTGCTTTGATGTCTGTTTCTTTTCCCATTTATATTATTTCACCACTGTATATAACTGTTAGTTTACATTCTCTCTGTTACTTTGTTTTAAAAACTGTCCATCTCCTCATCCACACGCATAAACAGAGAGACACACAAGGAAACTTCAGCACCCAAGTACTCAGTGACGTCTTTAGACTGTATCTTCAGAACAAGACGTGATGTTAACTGGTAAAAGGGGTAACATAAAGCTGGTAAAATAAAAAGTGACATATGGCTTAAAAAAATACAATAGAAAATGAAAGAGTACACCCAGTAAAATTTCATTATAATTTAATTAGCAAGCGGTCATAAAACACTGAAGCGCTTTGTGGGATAGTGCATCCTTTGCTGTCACAACAGTGAAGTTATTGCTGTCCTCCTCTTCTCTGGCTTTGTCCATTCTTGTATGTATTGCTGTTTTTCAATGACCGTCAGCTAAACAATTTATAGTATAGCAAGATGAGCTGCACCCAACCAGTTATTAAGCCTCCCAGCAAACACAGCATTAAAAGCATAGCATCATATATCCAGCCACTCACCTGTCAGCTGCAATATACTGCTAGTGAGACCCAGCTGTACTTTATGCAAGTTTTAGACATAGTCTATGTGCAACTTGGTTATATCACAAAGAAATAACTTAAAGTTTACATCTTCTGCAAAAGGATGTTCCGTGTTTAAAATTATCAGGGCGATGGAGGAAAGTAGAGAAGGACCTTTTCATTAGGGAAACATTTTACATATGATAGCATACATTATTTTATGTATTTTTTCAAAGTCAGTTTCACTGAAAGCTCTACTACATGATGATAACTCTTTGAAAAATGTTTGTATTGACTTAGTTCAGATGTAACAACTAGATAAACTCACCTGTTCAACTGAAGTACTTAATGTACACTGTGACTGTTAATTACTGAGGCTTATTTTGTAGGAAACATGAGTCCCTGGGGAAAAAAATTGTATTTAACCCTCCACACTCCAACAGAATTCTACTAAAATGTTCTTGACAATTTTGAAGAAAAGGGAGAAACTGGTGAATATTATAAACACTCATATTTAGCCAAAAAAAGTTTAAAGAATTTACAGAAATCTGCTTATTTATTCCTTATATTATTGAAATTATCTATTGTCAGCAGGATTACACATGTAAATCTTCCATCTGTGCACAGCTGACAACTAGTCGGCTAAAACAACAACAAATTGTTTTAAGATAAAGTTAGACTCAAGTGTTTAGAAAGTCATACTGTGAGAGTATGAGTCTGATGATGCTAGCTTTATTTCAGATAAAGTGTTATTGACAACAGCTAAGTCTGGCAAAAACAACCGACCTTACTGACAAAAAAGTTCGGGATATCCTCAACACTTTATTATCACTCTATCTGTGAAAAGTGAGCTTCACAGACTCATCGATCAATGTCAGACTTCTTTCACAAAGTTTTATAGACTCAGATGCTACAGATGAACAGAAGCACTTAAGGTGACTTGGGAGTAAACATAAAAAAGGGGTTGTTATGGGATACAGAGGGTTAAATATACAGTGTAAAACATATATAATTTGCGAATGTAATCAAAGTTTTGAACTATTTTTTTAAATTATTATTATTACCAGAAAAAGTTCACTGAAAAAAAATCATCCGACGTATGTAAACCACCTCTTCACCAAATGCAGTGGCAATGAATAAATTCTGAATGATGGGCATTTAAGAGATTGACAGTCAGAAACCCCACTTTGAAAACTGAGATGGGCCACTTCTTCTTTCCTTCCATTTAGAGGTAACTTTTCTCACAACTTTGAAATGATAGTGATTATCACCTTAAGAACATGCAACACATGCATGAGTGTCTAAAAGCATTGTTGCTATTGACTCCCTGTTTTTAGAGCCCATAATTCAGCTACTCAGCCAGTATGCCACTCAGAATGCCAGCTGAGACGATACAAAACCAGCCCCTGCCCGCAACCACTCCTCCTCTTCCATTACTGTAATGACAACATTTTAAACATGTACAATGAAGAAAAGCATTCATCTTGCAAGCAAGAATTGTGTCTGTATAGTAATGAATTTATACCACAAATCATCACACAAAAAAAGAGGGATCTAGGTTTGGCACCCATTCTTGTAAACAAATCCAGTTTGAGCTGCTCTCAGATCATAGCAATGACATTATGTAAACAGTTGCTTTTTTTCCCTTAATGCTACAAATTGCAACCGAAGTCTTAACCACTAGTGTTGGAGTATCGAGTTGATTTGTTTAACCCATGTGCATGTTGCTGTGTGAGTGTGGTTAGTGCTCAAAAACCATACTTGGAAGACCAGAAATGGAACAAAATATGCAGTCATTCTTTCCCTGCTTCTTAATACCAAGTCCAGTCTATCCTTAATCAATAAGCGGTGTGTAAATCACCATTTGAATTAGGCAGCAGGACAGTATACCATTCCATACCATTGGTGTGTCTTTTTTTTTTTAGTAGATGTAGTACTTGTATTAGTAGATGCAAATAGATATAACAACTAAAATGATATTTACTTATAGCTGTTTACTGTAGCTCTTGTTGTTGTCCCATCCAAAGAGTATAACTTTAGTATATTTAATATGAGCTTAATTAAGCTCACATGACACTTTTTGAATAAATAAGATAATGGATAGCACAAAATGTGACCAATGAAATGCCATACCACACACTGAGTGTTTTCAACCTCTTAATACAAGAAGGTGTGATTTCTGTCGTTAGAATCATGTGCATCTCCATCCTCAGGCAACTTATTTCTACACAAACACACACAGACACACCATAAATTGATGTCTTATTCCTTTCCCTGGGTAGCTTGTTTTGGTGCGTAACCCCCCCCCCCCCCCCCCCCCCCACACACACACACACACACACACACACACATACACACACGCACTCAAGGGACCTGTGCTACATTGCTGGGTAATGGAATTGTCTTGTCTCCTTGCAGACAGATCGCTACAGAGGAGGGTGAACCCATAAAGCTCCTCTGAGACTTCCTGTTTAACCAGGAAGTTGCCCCCACATGTAAGGGCACTGCAAGAACTACTTTGCTTCCTTTTTAATTACTCTCCTTGCGTGTCCCAGTATCCAGTCAATCATAGTCAATGGAATCATTGAGGATTCACACAGGCTTAGAATTTAATTCAATAGTCTAGCAAAAGCGCATGCTCTCTCACGTCATTTTTTTTTTAAATCTACAAGACCAGTTGCCCCAGTCTGTCAAAACAGAGTAAAATTAGTATTTTTAAGTAAGTCAGTTTAAATACATGTTCAAAGAAATAGCATAATCTGATTCATATGTAAATCAGATTGCTTGGTTTGATTTTTTTTTGTAGTGTAGTCATCTGTATAGTATAAGTTCCTATATTGCGTGAAATGTTAGATATTTATCAATAGAATGAAAAAAATTACTTATGAAGAAAAGAGTTATCCTGTCTTCACAACATTATTTTATTTATAAAGTATGGGAAAAAGTTTTATACAGAGATCTGACCAAAGTCTGCAGTGCCACCAAGTGTTTTGAGTAAAGCCAATAATTTCTGCTGCAGGATTAGTGTTGTAGCTGATCTCTGACTCCTGGAGTAAAAACAACTCTTTCCTTTAGAAAACAGTGAAAAAAAAAGCACACGGCTAGGAGAGGCTTAATGAGATAATCATACAGATAAGAGTTACTTATCCACATCTTAGTTACCTCCCTTACACTGAAATATTAATCGTGACCATCATTGTCTTCGTTCTGTCTTTTTACTCCAATTTGTCCTCTGTTGTTCCGCTCTACATCGCAAATTTCTTCCTGCACCATTTTTTGCTCTACTTGCAGGACAACAGCAATTCCCATCACTTTATTGTAGCAGACAACCATAACAAATGGGAAATGGCCCTGGCTTAAGAAGTCAAATGGAAGTGAATACATGTATGTGTATGAAATAGTGTGTGCTTTGATTTCTTTGTATCCATTGGGTGCCATTTTTTTTTCACCCCCAATGCTTTTGTTAGCATTATTAAGGTTATTAACACTTATTTTTTTTTATATGTACATTTAGTCTGTGTCAGACTGAGGATAATGTTTTCTGAAGTTAGTGTAGAAAAGAGTACATGTAGACAAATACACATCATTTTAGACAGAATTGGAGTTTTTCTGGGGGGGGGGGGGGGGGGTGTCGGTGTCTCTCTTTTTTTGGCATAATATTTTAATATCCCACCACCACGGTTGTGGCCATTCATCACCCTCCATCATTCTTACCCATGAAACATATTTTACTGTAATTTTTTTTCTTCCTCATATCTTAACATTCTGCCCCAATCCTGTTTTTTTTTTTTATCTCATTCTTGTCTTTCTCTTTCTCTCACTAATCCTCTTACACCGCGCCTAGTCTGTCCCATTTCACCTATTGCTTTGTCTTTTCCTTTTCATCTTTGTCCATGCTTTTCAATCTGTACAACTTTTTACTAAAAGTCTCACACTTTTCTCACACTTCTTCCCATCTTAATGTATACTATTAAGACCAGAAGAAGTGTATAGTATGTAGTACATTAGTCAGTATACATGTGTATCTACAGTCCACAATATCTTAGTACTACTGAATCTGAATCTGTATAGATTTTTCCCCCTAAGTGAAGACTGGTATTTAGAAATCTGGCTGCCTGATGGGCTTAAATACAGGACATGTTTATGAGTCTCAAAAGGTAATATTAATTTAAAAACACTGGCAGGCTACGAAGTTAACATTAACTTTAAAGTTGAAACAGGGTTATAAGTTGGCTACGTTTAGGGAAATTATTCCTGGGAAGAAGATGAAGTGGTATAAGAAGACCAGCTGCAGACATCTGAGCTTAGTTTAAGGAACCGAGTCTTAATAGTGCAGGCAGAAAGCAAACTCCAGTATCTTATTTGTAGGACTTAGAAACTGCACATGCACTTATGAAAAGTGTCAAAAATATTTTATTTATAAATTGTATACTCTTTCAAAAAAGCCTGATATGTCAGTATGGTTAATTAGCACTGGGGTTTGTTACAAATAGTGAGGTATTTTAAGGACATTCACAGTAATGTCCTTAAAATACCTCTGACCTGTCAGATCACCGTATTATTTTGGTCGTCTGGGTGATTGCATCGGAACTTCTTTGGCATTTTGGATCTGCTTGGTTTGCCAAAGCGTTTAATGTAAAGTGACATCCACCTGAATACTTACAGGTTTCTCAGCAAAGCATTTTATTGAAATGAGATGTGAGAAAGTTAGTGTTGATTCTTCACAGAAATGCAACTAAAATTACAAGATCAGTGCCTTTAGAAATGGCAAATTTGGTGTTACAAGTATACAAGTGAGTTTGTCACGAACAACAATGCTCAGCCAAGAGCATGGTTTTAAGAGTCCTACGTCCGTGTCACAAACATGAGACTCATTGTTTTGCTTCTGGTAGCATAGCAAATAGAGCATCACTTCTAGTCTCCTAAAATTCTGCTCCTTGGCCCTATTAAATTTTCAATGCTCCAGCTTCGTTCCACTTGCATGCTCTGCATGAAAAAACACCATGAAGTATATCGGGTAATTGGGAGTGTGCTATTGGTGCTGCCATGCCTGCCCTAAACTTTTTTTTCTCCCCTTTTTGCCAGTCTCCCACCTTCTCCAACATTCTCTGGTCAATCTTGAAATGGATTGATGGATATATTCTTATGATTATCTTTTGATTTTTCATCACTTCCTCCATCTACACAGTCAAAGTTTACTTGTCCCTTCACTGACTCTTTCTCATCCTCTTTCTCATTTCTTCCCTTTACTCCTGTCCTCCTCTTCCCCCAACTTAATCTTGCCCTCCTTTGTCTTTTTCTTTCTGTCTCTCCTCCAGAGTCTTGATTTTTTTTTTAAATTACTAATCTTTGTAGGAGCCAGTCCATTAATTATTGGTTCTGTTAGATTTTGATCAAACTTCTGATAAAAAGGATTAATTGAAGCAAGCCAAAATCCATTGTGTTCCCTTCCTTTCTCTCTCTCCCTGTGTCACTCTGTTTTCCTTTCCTAACTCTAATCTCCCTTTCTCACTGTAATTACCCATCCAGAGGTAGTGGAATAAACCAAGTGATGCACTGTATTATTATCTTGTCTTCTCTGTTTGCTCCGCTTTCCTACAGTTGACATGCAATAAAGCACAAATGTCTTTGCTATGTGACCGTGTGTGTGTGTGTGTGTGTGTGTGTGTGTGTGTGTGTGTGTGTGTGTGTGTGTGTGTGTGTGTGTGTGTGTGTGCGCGCGTGTGTGTGTGTTGAATGTAGCTACTGCTGTCTATGGGTGCCTTTTTGCATGCTTCATAATAATTTGTCACTGGCTGTCACAATGTGTTTTTGTGTGTCTGCTAAGAAGCAAAAGCCCTGTTCACGCCATTGTCCAGTAAAACAGAAAATTCTGTGCTGTCTTGGCCCTTTTATGATCCCGTGTGTTTGTGTGCTCACGTGTACATGTGTGCATGTGTGTGTGAAGGCAAGAGAGAAAGCGAGAATCAGTAGGAAGGAGTGACTGTGACCAGAAACTATTCCCCCTGGCTCAATGTCCATCAGTGAGGTTGAATAGTTTGCTCCACTGACGTCAAGCAACTGAGGAATGGTCAGATATCCATGAAAATATGCTCAATGGCCATTCCTGTGTGTATGTGTATATGAGTGTGTGTGTGTGTGTGTGTGTGTGTGTGTGTGTGTGTGTCTGTGTCTGTGTCTGTGTGTCTGTGTCTGCAAAGATTTTCAAATGTCAAATGTTTTGAAAGGTAAAACTGTCCTCCTTCTGCTGACCCTTTCAGCCAGACATGTCACATAAGTTCAGTCTAATCCACCTGAAAACAGAACTTTTGGTCAAAGCGAAGGAAAAAGAAACTGTTAACTGTTACAAAGATTTCCCTAAGCTTTCAGTCTTTAACAATAGTCACACATGTCACATGGATACATAGAAAATAAATGGGGATAGAAGGTTTCAGCAGTATATCCCCCCTTTGTACTCTCTCCTATACCTCAATATGTATTGGGGACACATTGAAACCCAATTGCTCAGAACATAGCTGAATGTAGCTTGAGATGCATATGGCCACATTTCCATGGCTGTGTGTACGCTAATGTGTCCTGGGCCATCTTGAAGGGCTGCTTACTCAACTCAACTGATGTCTGCATAGGCGGACACAGAAAAGATACTCATTCGTGCACCAAAATCATATTCAATTTAATAATACAGATATTAAAAGTCATTTTGAGCAATGTTGCAAGCCATTCTCAAATCTCTTTGAAATATAGATAGCTAGCTAGCTGGATGGATGGATAGATAGAGTACATTGATTTACATGTCTTTGTATAGATGTCTTTTACATGTGCTCATGGTGCATGTAGAATGTATTTGTGTAGACAAATCCATTTATGTATGGTCTCCTGGTATTTTTTTCTTCTCTTCTGCATGTATCTTTATATGCGTGTGTAATGAACTAGTACCTAACATAATTTTCTGCTTCAGGATAAAAGTGACTCCTCCATTTAGTCTATTTGGGCCATTTACGTTTGATGCAGCAAACTAATCTGCTCTTCCCAAGGAGATCGTTTCACACATTGACTGACTTATTAAAGTCGTGCTGATGTAAAGGCAGACTGTTAGTATTTAACTTGTATTCTGCTGCACCTGCTTCAGTAGGAATTTAAGACTTCAACAAACAGTTAATGGTGTGTCAGTGAGCATGTTCAAGTCAATGTATTTTTGAGAAAGATAGCAAATGTGCTATTGATTTTACTTAGCCAGCAAAAAAGAAGAAAACGAATGCAGAAAATTCATAAACTTTAGCCGTTTGCTTGTTTATTTTAATACATATATTTACGGCATTCCAACTTTTTTGTAAATACCTCTGTAAATCAGCTATATGATATATGATTAGCCAGGTGATAAATGGACTGTACTGGAGCACTCAAACCACTTTATATATAATGTTGTCTATAACATTCACCCATTAAAAGAAATACTTTTTCCTACATCTAAGTGCTTGCTATCTAACATTAAGACTCCAACTTGGGGTTCAGTGTCTAAGAGATACTTTGGCATGCAGGCTAGAGTAGCCAGGGATCGAACAACCAACCTTCCAGTTAGCAGATGACCAGCTATACCTACCAAAATTTGATTTTGAATCACATTTTAACACTATGTATGGTTAAAATGTGAACTGAACAGAAGTCTCAGCCATTAACATGTGCTGTTATGTGGTTGCCCCACCTCCAAAGGGTTTAAGCACATACCAAGAGATTGTGTCCTCCACACTCCAATTACTTGTTGGAAACCTTTTTTCTCTCTTTGCTTGTTTTCCCAACTGTCTATTCTTTGTTGTCTATTGTTAAAAAGGGACAAAATTTGTAAAAAAAAACAAAACAAAAAAAAAACCCAAAACAAACAAACCAGTGTTTTGTTCAACTTTTGTTCAACTACAGCAAGAGTTGTTCTATAATTTGTTATAGGTCAGCTATAGTGGTCATGGTAACATTATAGGCAAGAACTGTAAAAAAAAGTACTTATCATCTGTATTTTTTTCATATACCTAAGTGGTATTGTGCTCTCTAAGAATTTAAGTTCTAGCACAATAGCTGGTTCAGCATTGCTGTCTTCTTGGAAACGTCTCAATTACACCAGCTTGTTGGCCCGATCCCTGGGGACCAAGAAGCTGCGCGCCTGGACTGTGGCTAAATGGGACAGTCCCCAAGGACAGATATACTCACAGAACACAACAGTGTGGTTGAAGTAATTACTTTTTTGGGGGTGGCTATTACAATACTAATATCAATAAATGCACCTACTTGAAATCTTTCATAAAAGAAATTGAGATTTAGAGAAATGGGTACGGGAAGTCTACTTTTGTTTAAGATAAACAAGCACCTTCTGGATATTCAGCCACACAAATACACCACCACATGTTGCGGTGGGCAGATGAAAGGACTCTCACACAAACATAGCTCCTGTGTCGAATGAACCACTCTTATTGTGGAAAAACACAGAAATGTTGGTCTTGGCCGGACAAGAATGTGGGCTGGATCTGTGCTGTGTGTATCAGCAGTACTTGTGTGTGACCAATGAAAGCTCAGTTATTTGTGCGGGTTTTGCTTTATACTGTTACAGAAGAAGATGCAAACACATTCACACAATCATCACAAGCCTAATTATCATTTGTATAGTTTGAGGAAGTGTCAGCCCAACCATTTTGAAGTAGTCTTTGTAGCTGTGATTGATTCAGCACTTCAGGAAATGCAAAACATTTGATTATTTATACATTCATTTATTTTCGTCTTTGAATGTGAAAATTATTCCTTCACAGTAAAACTGATTTCATTTACTGTGGATCATCTCAGCTCTTAGTGTGTTTTCTAGAACATGAAACAAAGTCAAAAAGCTATCAAACAGTACTTGACCTTCTTCTATCCCTCTGTGAACAATCGTGTAAATATCTTACAAGAAGTATTATGACATGTCAGATTCAGTTAATTGCACAAGCATGCCACTGTCAGGGATTTCCCAAAGACTTTGTCACTAGTTAAAGTTATGAAAGTAGCTGCATCTCTATTCCACTGAAACTGAAACACATACACACATATTGTTTTTTTTGTTTGTTTTTTGTTTTTTGGGTTGTTGTTTTTTAATTGCATATACACTCACTGTTTATAGCTCAATTTATTTGCCATTGCAATGAAATCTACAGGAAAGAAGAAGTGCCGTTCCACTAGAAGTAAAATCGAGAAAACTCAGTGGAGAAAAGGAACTGTGTTTAATTTTGTGATCTCAGTTCTGCAATTAAATAAAAATTTAATAATTACAATTAAAATTTAATTAAACTAATTGATGATTAAAAAATAATGAAGGACAGAAAATAAACAACTATTTAAGTACAGAGCTTTACAGGTGAAAAGAAGAGTTAGTAGTCACAAAAAAGCATCGCCATTACTATTAAATGTGACCAAAGACAATTATAGCATGATTAAGAGACCATGTTAAATATTTTACACACAATTTTTGGCAACTACATTTATAAATATAAATAGTCAATTTTATATATTAAAAAATATATAAGAAGAGCAAGCATGTGGAATTGGCATTTTCACCCAAACTAGTTTTCATCTTCACTTCAGTTTATTAGGCTTGATTCATGTATGTGTACATGGCCTAAAGTATGCAAGTATACATAATGATAGTTATGTACTGAGACAAAAAATATAACATCAAATACTTCCTAGCTTAGATATTGTTCTGCTTTGAATAAAGCTACTTGCAAGATGAATCTTCAAAGGAATATTGTATTTTATTTTAGAAATACTGAAGATTGTTCGAATAAACAGCTTAAGAGACGAATTGCAAATCCATAAACAATGTTTTTCAATATGTTTTTAATCGTAAAACACAATAATAAACCATTGTGTATACCTCTGAAGCATGCAGAAGTGTTCTTCTTTCAGCTAGCAGATGTGTGTTTGCAAGTGCCCATGTTGGTCTGTTACTGTGCGAGAAAGCAAGCTGAGAAAACTCAGAAGAGAAAAGAAATCATTTCACATTTCTTTCAGCATCTCTGGAGGGGAATCTTATTGTGTGCTAATCAGAGAGAAAGATGAAATCATCAAAGCAGTATACAGTCTAGTGAATCTGCTTGGATCGCAACGCTCAGTCTGCTTTCTCATTTCTTTTTCACCCTCCTCTGCTTTCGGTACGTCGTCTCCTTCTCCCTTTCTTCATCCTCTTTCCTTTCTCCAAGCCTGTCTGTCAGTCCTTTCTGTCAGTTTTGTTCAATTTGCCTCTGTGTCTGACATGTAACTGACAGTCTGAGCTAGTTATTTTCGAATCTCTGACCAGAATATACTTTTACACTATATTTAATATAATGTTTTGCTGTAAATTATTATTTTTTAGAAGAAAGAAAGAAAGAATGACTGGATTGAATGTCCACACTAATAGGATGCTGCTGATAGAAAATGTGCCCTTACTCAGCATGTTCATGCCTCAGTTGTTTCTTTGACAACCAGCGCCATAATGGCAGCAGTTGTTTACTCTGTGTAAATTCACTTTGGTCATTTGCAAACTGCGACATGGACATTCAGTATTAGATTTGAAATACAAATTGGATTTGTTGGCCCGAGGCTATTAATAAATGATTATAAGGGTCCCCTCTTCCTCTTTTATCTGTAAACATATTTACATTTTCTTTCCTTCCCTCTTGTTTGGCATCTGCCCCACTCATCTGTCTCATCATCAAAATCACAATGAATGCAATTTTTTGTTTTAGCTAAAATAATAAATTGAAAAACTTAGGCTTGGCTCTGCAGTCCTCTTGTATTATCTTTCTAAAGCTCATTAAGAAATAATTAACCTGATTCACTTTTGCTTTAGGCAGATTTTCCCAATGGTATTTTATAATACGGACTTACAATGAAAAGAGAGATAGTGGACAGCATGAAAATGCTTTTGGGAAATGAAGACAGAATTAATGATAACACTGCACTGTTGCACTGGGCATGCAACTCATTATTGGAGCATGATTCAAATGCCAAATGTGTTGAAGGAAAGAATCAAATGAGAAAAATAAATGAATAAAGGAAAAAATGTTTTTAGAGTTTTTTAGTGGGAAGAACAACTTGAAAATATGTTTGGCTTACTATTCTGAAGCAGAGATTATATTAGATCTTTTAGTTTTGGACCGACTGCAGTTTTTGTCAAAAAAGGCGAGCAAGATCATGTCCAATCAATAAGCATACTGTGATTGACAGGAGAGGAGGATACTAGTGTTATAGTATCCTATATGTCAGTTATTGAGCCTGACATGTAGCCATGTCTTACGAGTGGCATTTTGTTAACATAAATGCAATACATGTTCATATTTGCACGTAAAGTCTTCTTATAATTTATGTCAACAAATAAGTGTCTGCCAGTCTGACTGGAGAAGAGCCATCATGTAAAAGTTCATAAGGATTCACCATGATTATACCAGGATATGCATCACGAACCTCATGAGCTGTCATTGACTTATCGGCAAAGAAGATGACATTTATTGATGGCAAAGGTCATTCTTTATCCGCTGTCATAATAACTACGATTTAAAGAAGAGCTGAAACAATAAAACGTTGGTATTCTTTCAATGAAAATGTAATTGTGTCCCCGGTCTAAAGGACATGTAAGTAAAATAAACAGACACAATTTGGTCCACCGGTACAAGCACTGGTAAATTGGATGTATATGATTGCCTGCTCATCTTCTGGCAGTTCTACATTAATATTACATATGTCACATACTAGCCTTACTCACTATAGGCTCACTTTCTTAGTGCAGAAGAAGCAATCTCCAGATGTTTTCCTTTTGATTTATATGCACAGGAGACTGGAGTTTAATATGCTCAGATAGATGGAAACAATAAGTAAGCATGCTAATGAGGAGTATAACACAGAAATTACACAAATTAGCCTAACACATTACATTTAAACAAATAAGAATGTTTAATTTTCATTCCAGTTTAATTTGCATTTTAAAATCACACAGAAGATGTAATTTTGTCAAGTATATTTGTTTTCCATTTGATGCATGTCACATCTCTGGAAAATGTTTTATCTAAGTGCACGTTTTAAGAGGAGTATTTCTTTTTATACTGTGCTCACATGTCCTAATAATAAATTTGCTAAAATGCAATATGATAAAGTGCTGGTAACAAAAGGTGAACTGTTTTGCCATTCATCTAACAAGCCAAAACACACTTCACTTCCTCCTCCAATCTTTTCTTTTCTTTACGTCGATCTTTGCGCTCTGTTGATAATGATCTTGGCAAGCTACAATAACGTACACTTTCTGTAAGAGATTCAGAGAGCACACACGCAACAGTCAGCTAAGAGAGATATATCATGCTAGATTTTCACAAAAAATCATCAAAGCAAGCACAGACACACACACACACAATCACATATGTACATCTCGCATGCACCTACACATGCAGCCGAGGGTAATTGCCTCATTTCTTAATGATGACCATCAGAGAGTAGTGAATATAAATTATTAAAGAATACAGCAATTAGATACATAACACTCACTGACTCACAGTGTACACTTGGACACACACAGTATGCATGGGCACAACATATAATGACAAAAAAAGCTTTTTTGGGCGTGCGTCACACTAAAAACATCTTACTGCAGTTTTGTGGTTACATCAAAACTAATCACAGATGAGTGTATCATGCATTTAAAACTCAATGAAAAAGTCTGACTAAATGTTTATCTTTTAAGTTTAGTCCTACTTTGAAGATAATTACTTCTTAAATATCACCTAGTACTTAAAAATGACATATTTTATAAGAAGGTACTTATTATACATGTCACATTAAGGTCTGTAATTATAATTCTATACTTATTTTTCATGCACTGTTTTTTAAATGGATGTAATCTAATATATTTAGCAATTAATAATCAGTTTAACTGTCAAATTTATGAGCTTTTCATGTATCTATCTGCATATTAGAGATTTTCTCTTTCAAAGAACTATTTCTTTCACCACTTTGGAGATGATAAATTACAGTGAAACAGGCAATTCCTGCTGTGTCTTTACTGTCTTGGTTCTGTGACCTCCAGGTTAATGACGGGCTAACATCAAACACCTCAAGCATCAAATACCCTTTTAGAAAAGGTATTAGAAAAGCTTATTAGTTCTGCCCTCTAGTGTCATTACAAAATTCAATCTCACCGGTCTAAGTTGTTTCCATGCTCAGGACACATTTCATGGAGACCATGTCTGCTGTCCAATGCAGTTTGGGGAAAGAAAATGCATTATTCATTCAAGGCTTCTACATGACAACAATTTTTCATATCTTCAGATATCTTTTGGATATAGCAAGGTGGAGTGTTGCCTGTTTTACAATTCGCAGCTTGGCCTATAGCAATGTCACGGGCGATGTGCACATCTGGTGAAACACATGTGAGAATGATGCTTTCATATAATATTGCTTGCGCTTTTGAGATTCCAGACAGAGTTTTTGAGAGGCCACTGAAACTGGATAAAGATGCAAAGCTAAGCAATTAAATGGGGATTAATAGCCTCATGGTTAAATTGGACATAATTTATTTGATTACTGACTGGTGTCACGCTGAAGACAGCGGGATAGTACGATGCAGGATGTCATCTTTCATTTGATCATAGGTTTAATAGCTATTAAGACAGCAATTGTTCAATATGGCTGTAGTTCTTTTTAAAAGTGGTTAAGGCTGTGAAGGCATTCTGACTGGGCTTTACTTTAGTGATAATTTGGTCGATCATTAACCTTATAGTATTTGAAAAATCCATATTAATTTCTATTATGACTGCAGGTCACTTGGACGTACAGACAATAAGACTTTCTCACAGTACATTTGTAACGTAAATCAAAGTATTAAAGGCTTGTAATATTATCAGCCTTCCCTACCTTACTTGAAAGAAACTGTCCAGCCAATATCTTAGCTAGTATGTTGACTCAACCCTTGGATGCAGTGGACAATTTGTCCAAGCCCTTGGTGTAGCCAGAGGTTGCACCAGAAAGGAAAGATAGGAGAGATAGAAGGGGAAGACGTGCAGGAAACGACCAAGGGTGGACAAAACTCTGGACCTCTGCAATAGCCTCGCAGCATATGGGTCACTTGCTCAACCCAGCAAGCTATACTGCCACCCATGAATACAAATAAATATCAAAACAGTCTTTGAGCAATAGCCTAGGATTTTAACACTGCATTTTGACAAATCCAGTTCATCATTTGCTATCAACACTGCACGCAGTGTATGCCCAAAAATTATCAGCAAGTAGAACTCGGACGAGTGACAGACTACAGAGGTGCTATAAATCTCCTCACAGACTGTGCATATTTATATTACTTTTATGTGCAGGTATCTGTTTATAGAGGTTATTGGCCATCTCTTATCAGATTTAAAAATGCTATATGATGCAAACATGCTTTTTAGCTTCTTCCAGTGCAATGTATCACAGCTCTCCTGTGCAGTCTGTGTAGACTTGTATCTCCCTTCTTGTAGTGATTGTGTCACTGCTACACCTCTTATCAGCTCGTGCTCTACAGTGGGGTAACGGCCCTCTTGCTCCAGTCAGACTGACAGTCACTGCCTGTCTTTGCTTGTGAGCTTAAAATGCTGCTTTTGAAGAATCATCTCACGTTCTTCTACCCTTACTGTCTATTTCTCACTGGACCTAACCTTGTGTTTGTCTTAAAAGGAAAATAATTTTCCCACATCGCCCCTGGGTTACATTTCTTGTAAAGCAATCTCTATGATAGCATCTTCTAAATGTGTGTGTGTTGACATCTGCGGTGCTTCATGTGTGGTTATAAGCATATTTAGGTGCAAGCAATGATTAACGCATAGCAATGTCTGACTACCTCTAAACCCACATGAAAATTGATCTGTATATAATCTGACCAGGGAATTTCCTCTGGCAGTATCAAAACCCATCATTTCCCTTTACACAGTGGTTATGTGATGTGCTTGCAGGCTCACCCACAGTGAAGCTACTCATTCTGACGGCAGCCTTGCTGATGTGTGCGTTTTGGTTTTTGGGCCATGTTCAAGGCTAAAGGGTTTTGCGTCAGTGTTGTTGTTTAGAAATGGGATGTGTTCAAACATGTGCAGAACTAATGATATGGGTGCATCCTTGGGTCTCGCCACATACCACCAACCACTCTTCTGTTCTTTCATCGAGGCCTGCAATTGGTTTGGTTCATGATACAAGCACGATGTACTGATCATATCAGAATATTCGAAATGCAGTGCTGTATAGAGCTCTTCCGGCCATTACAAGCATGGTTGAAAGCAGAGCTAAAAATGCTATGGCGGAAGAGTTAATTCCACAGAGCAACTTGTCTCATGTACAAGTGTTAATGAAAAGGTCACATGTGCAGCAAGCCATGTCAAGCAATAACAAGAAAAGTACTGTAACAGCAATTCTGGAAAACACAACCGTAGCTTAGTTTAGTATCTCAAACAAAGCAACCAGTGCCAGAGCTCGAAAACATGTGAAAAGAAGCAAATCATTGTGCGGCCTTAAAAACAAAACTAAATCAGTGCAATATAACAACTTGACAAAAACATACCATGGCTTGGGGCACAAGTAAGTCTTGTTTTGTGAAAGGATAAAATTACCAATTCAAACAGGAAATCCCTTTAAAAAGCTGGACTCTAGATCCCCAAAATAAACTGTTTTCAAATACATATTGCCCAGCCATGTACATAAATGACAGAGAGTTGCAACTTGTCCATCTTCATGAGGAGTGTTGTCTATATATGACTTGAGCTGGTTTAGTATATAATATTAAAGACATATTTTATTATATCATATAATGGAAGAAAAAATGAAATTAAACAGTGGAGTAGTGAATGTATTTGAACTTGCATGTAGTATTAGCGTTATTACAGTCAGTTGATAATCCCCGTAATTTCTTTATTTTCTTTAAAAAAAATTTGCTTGCCCTTTCACATTTTTTGGTTTTCTTGGATTCATTTTCACTATTTCTTACTTCGGCCTTCTATCATGCTCTCCATTTTATTTCCTTTCCCCTCTCCCCATCACTCTCTATCTCTAATGTGATTTAGTATCATATGATTAATGATGGCCATTAGAAGCTTCAATATCAACGTGTCTCAGAGTTCACCAGATACGGCCCATGTAGCATCTGGCCATCCGTGTGTGTGTGTGTGTGTGTGTGTGTGTGTGTGTGTGTGTGTGTGTGTGTGTGTGTGTGTGTGTGCATACTGTATCTGAGTATCTGTGCTGCTGTGCCTGTGTGTCCACAAATTACCCTTCAGTGAAAGCAGAGAAGCACACATAAAATCCTTTCCTAGTGGATAATTTGTGCACCCCCCCATTCCCCTCCATAAACACACATTCATATGCTTGCATGCCAAGGAGTTTATTAAAAATGTAATTAAGGTTCAGACACCTTGAAATGGAGCCGCAGTATTTTGTTTACTGTCACCATATCCAAATAATGAGCAAAGCTGAAAACATATCCTTTGAATTCCTGAAATAACACAGCCTCAGATAAGTTTACGCCAGCTGAATTATGAATTTGTTTCTTTTTAATGGCAAAACAGAAGCATAATAAAGAGAAACCTGGGAGTTGTCTTAAATGTGTTTAATGGTGGGTGAAAACAGTTTAAGTCGACATTAAAGTTATTTTTTGGGCATATTTTAGTTTCTTTTTTACTTCTTATCTGAAAAACTGATAATTAGACACATTATGTTTCTTTGGTTATTTAATTAAGCAATTTTAAAGCTGTTGTGGTTGCTGTTTGATTTGTTCTAGACATTGGTTCAACAATTAAAATACCTGGCTTTGTGTGTAGTGAAAATAAAAGAGTACCTTAATATGCTGGCTTAAAAACTGTGCTAAACCCCTATACATTTTAAGAATCATATCACCTTAGCGTTGTTCTGCAACAGCAGAGTTCATTAGCATGGGTTCAGGTTACTGCCAGAAATACTTACTCTTATTGAAGGATTCTAAGACTTACATGTTAGCTAATGTGGTAAATAATACAACTGTTTAATTCCCCTGTTTTCAAGAGAAAATCCGAATGTTCTAAATAACTAAAACTGAAACTACTGAAAAGTGTCAGTTCTGCTATTTTTAAATTGTTTTTTAATTTAAAGATCACAAATAGGTCTTTCAAACTATTTATGACCGTTTAAGATTTGCACATTTGTTTTTTCATTATCTCTTTTTCGTGAGCTCTATTTCATCAACTTTGTAATTTGTCTCCTCGATCACTGTGTCCTCCTCCTTAATCATTCTCTTCCCCCTCACCTGAAACATCAAACTCCTGAATTAAAGTCGAGGCTCTAACATAAGAACATGCGCACAACCATGCTTATTTATTTCCAATATTGTCACATTTAGTTTCTGTCAGCAGATTAGTCAAGCAACCCTCCCATCTCTGCACAGCTCACAGCAAGCTGGCAATAACAACAACAGCTGGTTACAAGCTAATCTTTTGCCAGATAACATTAGGCTTGTGTCCTAAAAATCACACTTTCACTCTGATAAGCAGTTTAGTTACATTCTCACATCGTAAGAGAGTTTATGAATCTGGAAACATTGCATCCAGTTCAAAGAACATTTCAGTGACACAGACTAACAGCAGTTAGCCAAAAAGCACAAAAACAGCAGCCTTTACCAACAGAAAAGTTTAAGACATTCTCACCAATATACACTCACTCATAATATCACTGTCATCAGTCAGAAATGAGGCTTTCGCAAAGTTTTACAGTCTCCAAATAGTAAATGGATGCTTCACACCTGGTGTTTTGACAGCTGAGCCTACACTTAGTATCGATGAACATCACCCAGAGCATTTGAGGTGACTCAGAGGAAAAAATGTAAGATATTGTAAAATATTTAATTGGCATGTATATATATTTTTTTTCATTCTTGCATTACTATTTAGTGTTGATTATTAAAATACATTTAAATATAGTATGTACAAAAAACATTTTTATACACACCATCCACACTCATTATGTTAAATATAGTTTCATTTATTTTCTGACAAGGAAATTTTATTCACTGTCAGTCTTGGTGAGGTAGCTAGATAAGGACAGTGATACCTGTGTAATTTAACTGACCAAACTTTAAATGCTGTGTCCACAGTAGTAAAATTGAGATCACCATAACTGAAAATCATCATACTTATACAGATCAGTAAAACCTATTATAAGTGGCTGAATCACAATTCAGTGCACTGAATGATTACCTTTTAAAAATCAGATGATTCACACTTAAAGGCACATTTAACCCTGCAGGAAAATAAACTGGAAATAAACACAGAAATGCCTTTGGTAAGCCTGAGAACAAGATTTAAAAAAAAAGCCCACTAAACTCCAGTGACAACGGTATATTATAGCATTTTTTTTTTTACCATGACATGCTGTTGTTGGTACATCATAGAGAGTAGCTTTGTCCTCTGTGTGTGTCTGATAAGAGGATTTGAGTGGTTTAAGGCAGCAACACTTCACATACTGTAAGCCCCATATTTGCTGTTCACTTTTTACCATCAACCTTCCCTTTTTTTAATTTTAAGTTGTTTTGGGTTTTTTTTTTTTTTCATTTTTTTCTTTTTTGGTCATTTGTTTTGTTTTTGTTTGTTTTTCTTTTCCTCTGGGAATGTATAGAAAGAACATGCAGGATTTAAATTAGACAAAAAACCCTGAGAAATATTTAGCTCATTTAAAAATGCAATTCAAAAACATTCATACAGACAACTTTTATATATTATAATATCAAAACATATCAAAAAATATGTTGCTGCCTTTTAACATCAGATTTGTCTTGCCACCTGATAAATAGACTTGATATAAAAAATTTATGAAAGTTTTAAAAGTGGCGTTTGGTGCTAAATAGGCACAAAAATTGTGTTTTCATGTTAATATGTAACCATTATGTTACAGAATTCATTAGTACATATATTTCAGCCTCTCTCCCTGTCTGTTAAATTATTTCTGTCACTGGTATGCATAAAAAATAAACTAATTTTTAGCACTGCATTTTGAAACGGTCTGCACTGCAACCAATAATAACATAACGAGAAACTGACTTTCACTGTCAGCATTCGAGATTGAAGGGGGAGAGAACTTGTCATCATGCCACCAAAAACCTGTTTCAACATGAAAACTACCACTAACTAAATAAAGGAAAATAATTTCAAATATTGCAAAAAAAAAAAAAATCCTAGAAATTTGCCTACTTTGCACATGCTGATCATCTGCGTACATCAGAATTCCCTACAAAGGTGAAATGTAGCCTTTTATTTTATTTTGTTTTATCATGCAATTATGCTACACAGGCACTGTCTGTCACAACCTGCAGTTAGAAACCCTGTTATATGAAGTGCACTCTGAAGAAATGTTACGCACATGGCTTGTTGGTTTTGCAGCTGCTGTGATGTGCTGATAGAGAGGAGCACCCACACTCCGGTATGACGACATCAGCCCTAACCTGATCGACGTTCATTATGCTGTATAACACATTACAGAGCTGAGTCATTTGAGATACTTATTGACTTTCAATCTCTAAAAGTCTGTTAATCTCAGTGAATGGAACAGGGTCACCTCATTCCCTGTATGGAGATTTGAAGATGTAGGTGAATGAGGTGGGAAGTGCTGTAAATGACCCCCCACAGAAACTTCATGTGCATCATCAAAGCAGACTGTTTTCTTAGGAATCTTTAGCATATGGCACAGCTAGCCCAGTAGCACTAAGTGAATGTAGGGTTTCAGTTCTGACATGATAAATTTTAATGGATTATATTGTTATGTTTGATTCATTAAGCTGTGTCCATAAGAAGAAAACAGTAAGAATGTTGTACATATGTATTTAATCCTGTAAATGTTGCGGTTCAGTGTTTAGTTTTCAACTTAACTTGTTTAACTTGTTAAGTTCATAATTATTCTGAAAATGTAACATTGGCAGCAGTGATACATAATGCAAAATATAGGTACTCATATATATATATATGTATGTATATATATATATATATATATGTATGTATATATATATATATGGATTAAAGCCAGCTGTCTGCTTAATGACTATGCATGTGGCTTTCCACGGTGCATCTCCCTGCCTTGATACTGTGACAGCACATCACTCTCCTGTTCCTCCTCCTTTCTAATTTACCCGTGATGCAGCCTGTAATCGAATATTCCATCTGTTGCATTAAGTCGTGTCCATGTCTCTTAGCCACATAGTGATGAAGTAATGCGCCAGGAAGTTGGACTTTTCTCTACCCTGCTTTTGCTTCAGTCAGTTTCATCCACTTCTGGTTTCGTCAGTGTTTTCCTACGTTTCCCGGAACGCATCTACACAAACCCTCAAAAAGCATGCATTTGTATTTCATTTATGTTTGTGAGCTTTTTCAGAAGAAGTGAGTTAGTTTTTTAAAAGGCAAACTGTGGCTTCTGCTCCATTATCAGAAGAGAAATCCGCATCTCTACTATGATTTTGCTCGGTATTATTGTTGAAAGTCACTGTAAAATGATAAAATCCATTGTACCTGTTGTAGATGTGTCTTGACGTCATTCTACAGATGGCCTGGTCTTCTTGCATTAAGAAATATATATTATATAAAATAAGTTCAAGTGCAACTCTTAGTTTTAAGTAGACCAATGATGCATGATACCAGTTAACGGTTATCTTTGTTATGACATTTTAATTAAAATACACTTCTACATATTTATTTATGTATTTGTTTATGCTGAGAGTCACTGTGTCAAGTTTTCTACATCAATCAACAACTCATAAATGTACTGAAATACAATTATGCTGATATCAGCCTACACAGTATGTTTGTATGTTACAGTGGTCACTGTAACTATGCACTATTAACATGTTATGAGACCTTTCCTTTTAGCGATTAGAAGACATGGAGACGAGACAAAGTTTTTCAGCGATCAACTGTTATGTATGATGTGCATTTTCATCCATCCGCTCACCTATTCAGTTGCTCAAGTATGCAGCATTAAGATGAATAGGGATGCTGTGAGCAGTCAGCCAGATTCTGCCATCCAACATCAGAAGCCTGTTTCACCAATGTCTTCTTGTTCAGCTATGTGAGCCGTATAGGCTAGAAAGAACATTTGTCATTTCAGCCATTCATAAGAATACTTTGAAGTTAAGTCTGAAGCAAGTGAAAAAGATTTAAATAATCTCCCTCACTGGCCTCCGTATATCTCCATCTAAAACCTTTCTTTCTTTATCCCATTCTCTTTCCTCTTGTCAAGAGGTTGCCTACTCTCTGGTCTTAGTTGTCTTTTTTCTTCTCTCTTTCTGTGTCAATCTATCCCTCTCTGGCCACGGACTGTCACCTTATGTTTAGCGTGAGGAGCGATGGGGGGAAAGAGTGAAAGGGGAAGCAAGGGAGAGCAGGACGCTATGCATGAGAGGAGGGGAACAGAATCGTAGCTTGGGATGGTGGTCGAGATGGGATTTGGTGTTTAAGGATTGTGTGTGTTTCTCATCGGCTTCGTTTTGTGTTTGTTTGTCTGCAGATCTGTTTTCACGTGTGTGTGTGTGTGTGTGTGTGTGTGTGTGTGTGTGTGTGTGTGTGTGTGTGTGTGTGTGTGTGTGTGTGTGTGTGAGAGAGAGAGAGAGAGAGAGCCAGGACGCGCCCTCAAAGAGTGATCCACGGTAGGGGGGCATTCATGATTTCATCACCCAAGAACTGCGTAAAGCTCTCTCAGACACTCCTCCTTTTTTTTGTCAGAAATGCTTTGCTGCTTTCCCATGCTCCCTTTCTTTTTAGTTATGTTTCCTACAGCTTTTTTCACAATGTTTTCTCTGCCCTTTCCATTATTTTACCATCCTCCAATCTGCCCTTTCTCTCTTTTTTCATACATCTTTTGTCATCTTTTCCTGATCCTGTTTGGTTTTGTGTCAGTCTCTCATTGTTCATTATCTCGTGCTCCTGTCTGAAATATATATATTACTTTTAGTTTCTTTCTGTCTTCAGCTTTTCACTTCTCTGTTAACTGTCTCTTTCTTCATATT
Organism: Pelmatolapia mariae; assembly: GCF_036321145.2. Taxonomy (NCBI): domain Eukaryota; kingdom Metazoa; phylum Chordata; class Actinopteri; order Cichliformes; family Cichlidae; genus Pelmatolapia; species Pelmatolapia mariae. The sequence continues at coordinate 31,252,739 of NC_086233.1, forward strand.
TTCTTTTTCTGCTGTTGCCCAATGTTGTTCCTTCTTCTTCCTTTTCTGTAAAGTGATGCAGGGGCACGAATTCAACCTTTGAATAGAATCATTTAAAACCACAGTTTTATATTTATATATAGCTAGGCAGTCATGAAGCAGTCACGTACACTAGGATTCATGTGCACACTCGTCCATGCACTCTCACTCACATAAACATACAAACTCACACAAATACACTCGAATTCTTTTTGTGCTAAACTGTGATTGGAAATCAACAGCAGATGATGACAGTACAGAGAGAGATATGAATGTTCTATTTTATGGTGGCCAGGGTTGATTAACTCACAGCTTGACCGCTGGGATGTGTGCAGCTGAGGTTCAGTTAAGACTGTTTATTAAGAGGAACAGATAACCAGTAGAAGTGGTTTGACTTGAGTTCATCCATGGCCAGGCTGTACCCTCTTGGTGGATAATGAGTTCTCCCCAAAATACTCTTCTCGATGCAGAAAATAACAATTTGTGTTTCTGGAGATCGTCAGTCCCTAATATTTATGAGTCTATGTTGTGTGATTCATTTCTCATAATTGCAGGTTGCCATACCATTTTTCGAGTTTACTTATAATTCCTGCCTTTGTCCTTTACATTACTGGTTTTCTTTTTTCCAGCCTTTTGCACATGCAAAGATTCATAAAGCCATTCTAAATGATGAGGAGAAAGCGCTTCCTGGCTGGTTACACATTTAAAATACTTTGCTGCCTAATGGTTAACCACTTTGCAGTGCATAAAAAGTAGAAATGTCCTATTTTGCACAAGCCTCTTGCTGCCTGCACAAAGTTTAATTGGAGTGCAAACGCTAAATGAGCTATGTACGGTTATGCGGTGCTTTGAGTGTTTGCACCTCATCCATTTATTAAATGTTGCAGATGGAGGGTACCATTTCTGCTGCCATCAGTCCAGCGCAAGGGTGCAATCAACAAAAAGGCAGAGGATTCATATATTCAGCAAACAGTTTTGGATGACAGATACTGGAAAAATCTCCTCTTAACAATCCCTGCTACACACTGTGTTAAATTCAATTCATAACCTTCATTCCAATTAAAGTGTATTTTTTGCTGCATGGAAACATTTCTTAGGGTTGAAGAATTTATATTGAGGGGAAACATAGTTTAAGAGATTTTATGTAATTGGAAGCCACAGTAATTGTAAAAGATGCCTCCATCTGTGCCAAGATCCCAGAAGATTATTCTGACTAAGAGGAAGGAAAGTTGCTAATTTTTTATTAGTCAGAGCTTCCACTTTCTTGCACTGACTTATTTTCCCTCCTTTTCTAATTCACTCACCTGCCTTTTTTTATCTAATAAACCTGTGCTTTTTGAACAATTAAATTAAATCTATCTCAATTTTCCAACAACAATGTTAAATCTGTTGATGTCGTGGCCATTTTATGTTTGGTGTGATGAGCGCTGGGATGACTGAGCTTCTCCGAAAGTAGTATTTGTGAGCACCACATCTATTTTCAGTGTTGCCCTATTTTGAAAGAGTGTTAATACAGGAGTGATATGTCAGGCTGTTTGTAAAATTAAATATCATATGACAGCTTTCTTGGAAATCAGTGTTCTCTCAGCACACACATATGCACACATGCACATGCTAAAAGGACAAGAGGTCTAATGGTTGATGAACTGGCTCCTTAAACGCAAACTCTCTCCCTCTCTCTCTCTCTCTCTCTCTCTCTCACAGACACACTCACACACACACACACGCATACCTCATTGGCATGCTTTTATGCCTGCACATGTCCTGTCAGATCCAAGAAGGCATTTAAAACACCAACAAGGCTTCTATTCTCTTTGGCCTAAAGCCAGCCTGCAACACGCACATGTGCACACGCTCACACGCTCACACAGAGAATCCATACAGCCACACAGATAACTACTTGCAAATTATACTGACAAAATGAACACACATACATACGTGGACACACACACACATACACTCAAGGCTCTATACTCAGAGTTCTTCAGTTACAGGGGAATATTTTCATAGAAAATTCCCTAACACTCCAGGTGACTGACCCCCTGTCGCTGAAAAAGCACACTCTCCCCTTGCACACATGCACACGCATTTCCGTCAGCCAGATGAAATTGCCCTTCAAAGTAACCGCACAATCAACAGCAGTGCACCTCTACACGGGGACTCTGCACAGCTTTCACATTGTTTTTGCATGATTTCACTGCAACATAATATATTGTCTAGGCTATATCTGTGATTTTCTGTCTGAACGTGTGCGCCTGCACTCGGGAGAGGAAAGGTCCTTGGGTATGTGACATCGGTGGTGTTTGTGTGCCACGCACCGATTAGTCATGTCACATTCCATCCCCATCCAGCTAACACCATAGCCTGCTCTTTGATACTGTGTGGCGCACACATATAAACACACAAGCTAGTCTCCTCGCTTTAAAATAAAACTTTATAAGCTTGATCTTGAAATAGAACAGAAAAACACTACACATACATTTTGAGAAGGCTCACTTCATTGGCCCCTTTCTTGCCACTTTCCGCTACTTTTAAAGCTAAACCTTGGCTTTGATGGTCTAACTTGGCAGCTGTAATCAAGCATCCAAACTAAAAAAGTAGATTAAAAGAACACTGCTAATCGATGTAAACATGTATTTAAGTGATTAAGGTGTGAAAATATGCAGAAAATCATCTTTGCCAAAGGTTTATGAGAAAGAAAATGGATTTAACATGTTTGCTAGACCTCGAGGATATTTCAATTTGGTACAAAAAAAATCACCACTTTAATCATAAAAGCCTTTGTTTATAAAAACGTCCCACAAGGCAAGACAATTAAGAGCATAATAAGAAACAGAAGGTAAATCTAAATCTGACTGTTAAATATAAACAGATATTAGAGACTCACAATACTGCACACAAGCCCACCAAATTATTACTAGGGATTTTTTTGGACTATGAAATTTTCTCTTCCTGGATCAGTATTGATCCCTGCCTTTGATTTCTCTGAAGCTTTCTTCGAATCTTCTGTTCACTGTCATATTAAAGCTTCGAGTGCATTTTCAGGTTGGCCCTTCTGTGACTGTATCTTTCAGTGTTTGAGCAGACTTGAGAGTAAGGAGCTCCTCTCTTTACACTATAGTTCCAGTATAATGGAGAGCAGACCCAGACTACCGCTCAACCTGCCAGAAGCACGCTAATGTGTTTATAATGAGGAACAAGTATATTATGACTAATGTCACACTGAATGAGTTTCAAAGTGAATCATCAGTGATGTCTGCTTTCTTAATGGAGTTCTTTCTTCTTTTCCTCCATGCACAACATTTTACAAGCAAGTACTTTTATGGGATGAGCTAAACATTTTGACGTAACTGGGACTGAGGACACCATGTTTTACATTTTAATTATATTAAAAGAGAAACTAAGGGATATAGTTAATAGTGTGTGTGTGTGTGTGAATGGGTTGGCTTATTCTTTTCTACGTTGTAAAATGTTGTGTAAATTAATTAAAATAAGGTTAGAATTGCGTCCACAGCATGTGTACATTCAAAAAAAAAAAAAAAAAACTGCAAAAGAACTAATTATGATGCAAATATTGGCAATTGTTTAAGACTGCACCAAAAGACTGGATATTTCTTTTTTTCCTTTTTGAGAGATACAAATAAAAAAAAATGCCTACACTGTATAATTTTTTTCAGCCCAACTCAAGTCTGACCACAAATATCCTGGGTGAACCAGACAGGAGACTGTGTTGTTATGACAAGCAATCTGCTGACCTGTGGCCTTGGCTGGGTCTGCCCATGGCCTTCTCCTCCCGGCCACTACTGTGTGGGCAAAGGAGCGAACATACTGTATGCATATGTGTGTACATGTGCAGTCAGTCCCAGTGGTTGGTAATAGCAGTAGACAGTTTTTAGTTTCAGGGACACTAGAACCATAAACTTCAATGTAGTACAAATCTAGTGTGTCCTTTGGGAATCTGTTATGTTGTTGTTTCCCAGATAGCGGCACACAGTACCACACACACACACGCATACACAGAAACACACAAAGACAAATCTAATGGGTTTGTGTGTGTGTGTGTGTGTGTGTAAGGGGGGCGGGGGGTATCATAAAAAATCACAAAGACATTGTAGGACAGATTCATAAATTGCAATAAAATTTTATTCAGGATGGATTATTTGCACAAATAAGCATTAACAGTTTTTGGACTGCACTTACCGCTTCTTAAACAAAGGTGCAAAACTGACAGAGGCTCTCCTTTTTTTTAATCTCTAAGGGTTTTTTTTCTCACCGTGGGCTTCAAATGCTGCTTTTCTTATTTTTTATTTATTTTTTCTTTTCCCAGAGCACCACAGTATGCGTTGAGGGTTCGGTGCATTTGGTGAAGTGTGACAGGTGTTGTCAAATCCAGGTGCAGTGCAGAAAAGCTGTCAGGTCTATCTCAAAACAGTGATCCTGGCTTTACTTCAATCAAACTCCAGTGTGGTCCCCTGGGGGTCACACCAGATGTAAAACCCTAACCTTGCACTTGTTTAAAAATAAGTAGCATGAGTCAGTGGAGATACTGCATTTGTATTCTTCATCATTTTGTACAATAGATAGCGTGGTCGTCAAGAAAGCCGTCAAAAGCAAAATGACAGTAATTATTAGTCAGACTAAGTTGCATATTTAATTTATTTAATTTGACAAAAGTGTCTGAAACTGACAAACATTGCCTTAAAAATGATGCTGACTTGACTTTTGTATTCACACACACACACACACACACATAGATAGATAGATAGATAGATAGATAGATAGAGCTCTTGACAAAATGTTGCAAGAAGTTTTCTTTTCCTTATACAGTATATCTTAGTTAGTGGATCTCATTCCTTTTTCCACCTGCTTTTTTTCTCTCTAATTTAGGTAAAGTGGTGATGGAGACAGCCATGCTGTAATCTTCTATTTAATCTGCTAATCCCATTAGTTATCACACAGAAATTATTCTACCCAGCCATTATCCCCCCAGAGACCTATACCACACAGAAAGACGTGAACCATGCATCCCCATGTTTGTAGATAAATGCAGAAAAAATACAGTATGAAAAAGAAAACTATACAAACGTCCACATAATTTAGATAATTCTTTACACATAAAAATGCTAAAATGTCAGAATAAAATGAGTTGGGCATCAATAAACCAGAGAAACAAGAAAAGGTCCTGCCATTCAGATATATATGTATGTATACATATATATATATATATATGTGTGTGTGTGTGTGTGTATGTGTGTGTGTGTGTACTGTTCAGGCACAAAATATGTTTAAATTCACTTTTCAACATGCTGTGAGAGTTGTGTCTTTCTTTGCCGCTTGTGGTGGAAGGGAACTGGGAAAAAAAGCATCAACAATATTTTGAATTGCATCATCTCAAGAAAGCTATTCAGTAAACATAGCTTTAAGGTTTCATTTGAAGCTGTCAACACATTGTGATGCCTGCTGACAGTTCAGAAAGGTGAAATCCACAAATGCAAACTCTTTGGTCCCAGCCAGCTAAAGCATATCTTGGAGAAATGGAGAAATTTAGCAGTCATTTATTGAGATGGCAGTTCTTTGAGTGATGTTGTACTGATCTCACAAGCAAGGCTGTAACATGTCTAATATAGTTGTTCAGTTTTCAAGTGTCAGTATCTGGTATTTTCATGCTACAAAGAATGTGGTATTGGTTTAAAGACATGGCATATGACTGAGCAGGCATGTTGTTAAATATTGGATTTCTGTTTCTCTGCATCTCTGGCATCACAACAGCCAATTTGGTTCATATACCTAACTGAATTTTGTTGTGAATGCAACATCAAAATGTTTAGTTTGCAGTGTAAGAGGCTATTTTTTGGTTGTTACCAATAGACAACGAGCACAAAGGATTTTTTTTTCTTTCTTTTTTAATTTTTTTTTTTATTGAAATAGCAATTTGTTGCTTTGTAAGAGTTAAAGATGCCCTTTGAAATTCTGAAAATGTCAAAAACAGCTTGAGCAGTTATAACTATTCACTTTTATCTCCCCTGGAGTTGAAAGTAAACCTTCTCCGAGGTTTTTTTATTCCAAGTTTAGGTGATTTGATAATATTGGGATTTTTCATTCAGCTCATTGTCAAAATTATTCCCTAAATTATAACAGGAGGAGGGGCAAATTGCAACAAGACATCTCAGTAGCTTCAGACTTGACAAATACATCCATTTCCTTCCACTTATCCAGTTCAGAATTGTGGAGCGATGCACCCTGGACAGGTTACCAGTCTGTTGCAGGGTTAACAAAGAGAGACAGACAACCAAAGTACAGCCAATTTACAGGCAGACCATGCAACCCAGAACCTGTGAAGCGACAGTCCTAATTATAGTACCACCATGTTTATTTCTACAGATTTTTAAATGTAATGAAATGCATGTTGTGCTCTATAACATTAAAAATAAATAAAGAATATCCTGATATATACTTTCTAAGCTGCATCTTGATAGTACTGGTTTGGATTCCTTCTTACCTTTACAACTTGATTGTTGTCCATATTGTTGTCCATATTGCCCTAACAGCATCATAAAACAGCTTTCATCACATCACAAACATGTTCTAATGGATTGGGATCTGGTGACTGTGGATGTTATTTGAATACATTGAACTCACTGTCAGTCATCTAGTTTGACGTATTTTAAGCTTTGTGACATCCTCCTGGAAGCAGCCATCAGAAGATTGAACCTCTGTGGTTATGAAGGGCTGGACACGGTCAGCAAGAATATTCATGTAAGCTGTGGTATTTAAAAGATACCTGGTTGGGGTCCAAAGTGCACCAATTTTGCCAAAATCTATCCAGCCAACATCTTTTTGCAGCATTCTATGATAGCTTCAGTTTTCTGCCCTCACTGTTGTCTTGGTCTTGGTCAAGCTGCAAACTGTTGAAACTGCTTTCTTCTCTGAGTGAGTGAAAGTGTTTGCTGACTTAAATCTTGCAGAGTACAGGCAATAAAATGTCTACTGTGACACTCTGTTTACTTAGATTCTTTTTCGTCTTCTTTAGTGAGTAACACGGTCTTCTGCTGCTGTAGCCCATCTGGCAGATGCTCTTCTGTATACCTTGGTTGTAATGAGTGGTTATTTGCCTTCCTATCAGCTTAACACAATCCGGCAATGCTTCTCTGACCTCAGACATTAACAAGGCATTTTTGGCCAGTTCACTGACCAGGAATGCCTTTTTAGTATTACTGAATATTTTTTCTTTTTCAGACCATTCTCTCTAAACCCTAATCATGGTTGTGTGGGAAGGTTCCAGTAGATCAGCAGTTTCTGAAATATTTAGACCAGCCCGTCTACCACCAACAAGCACAGCACATTTAAAGTTACTTAAATTACCTCTCTTCCCCATTCTGATGCTCAATTTGAATTACAACAGGCTGTCTTGACCATATCCACATGCATAAAAACAATGACTGCATCAATGCGCAGTTTAAGTTGTATCTGAAAAAGTGGCCGACGAGCATGGAGGTGAGTGTTTATCTAGTATATAACAAGCAAGCAAGCATCGGCATGATAGGTTTTACACAGTCCATCTGAGATATGACCTCTGATGGAACATGAGTGTGTGAGCATGCAAATGTGCTCAGTGCTGCAAAAAAAACCTAACAAACTGATGCACAGACTATAATTCATTCACTCAGACCACTTAGCCTTATTAGTCTACAACATAGGATTAATATTTTAAAACTATAAACAACAAAACAAACAGAGAACCCACTGCGGCACCATAACTCAGGCCCAGGCCACTTAATGTTATTGTAAACCAAATATTTAATATTTTAAACCATAAACTGAAATAAGCAGGCATGCTCTTTGTACAGTGTGTGCCTTCCATCCTGTCCTTCTTCCCTTCTCTCTTATCCTCTGCCCTTACTTCCCATAAAAAAATTTTAACAAAAGATCACGCTAGTGTACAGCATATATAGATGCATTGTTGAGGGCGTTTGTTTTGGTTTATCAAGCTGATCAAATCCTCTAAATGGAGCAGCTGTCTGTCTACAAAGAAGCAGCAGGAGATTAAGAGAATCAAGAGGATGGAAAAGGAAAATGGGAGACAAAAAAAGAACGAAAGAAAAGGAAAAGGAGTGAAGAGAGAGAAGACAGCAGATTATAAAAGTGAATGAAAGCAAGAGTGAAAATGAGTTTTAACGATTTACAAAGCAAAACAAACACGTGGCATTAGAAAGGGACCAAGAGGGACCAGCAAAGCAATTAACGAAAAGAGACAAAGAAAGCGAGTCTGAAATAACACATGGATATTACACTTTGAGAGGGAAAAACAAGGGGGAGCTTGGAAAAACTGAGAAATTTGAGAAAATAAAAAATGAGGCGAGCAGAGAAGCTGACTCCGGCCTTGATGCAGACCGGAGTCAGCTCAAACATAACACACCATCACTCACACTCTAATGACTAGCTAGCTCAGTGTTTTGCTGTGTGTAAAACTGTGCAATCCATTTTTAGGGTCTAGTAGTCTTCAGATGCATTTTTATGTGTTCTGCTTAGGGTATTTTGTTGTACTTACAAAGCCCAATTCTGCAGAAACAAATGTTTAAAAGCTTTATTGTATGGCTGATTGAGAAGCGAGACAACTCTTCTATTTCAGTAATGAGAACTGTTCTAGATTAAGCCCTTTTTTGGAGAGTTGCATGATGAGTTTCCTTTTCTTTTTTTCCTGGAATAATGGAAAACATTCCTCCCTTTAGTACTTTAGTACTTTAGTGCTTGTATTACCCTCTAAAACATGCTTCAGGCTACTGCCATTACACGATCTGTGGCTACATTTAGTGCATCTAATCTAACAGCTAATGCTCTGACTGACAGACTGGTATTGTTGTTCTTGCTGTAGATCCTATGTAATTATTACTGTCGTTAGTGATTCGATTAGCAGTTGTCAATACACCATCTGACAGCTGTGTCGTCAAGTCTTTTGTTTTGTGTAAACCAAGAGTGAATGGAGATTAATATGAGCTCAAGATGTTATTGATTTGAAAATAAAAATGATCTGGTTTGGATTATTGAAGCTGATTCTGGATTCGATGGGCTGTATTGGCTCTTAATTTCATCTGCAGATGGTGCGCTCACGTTGGGCTTGTGTGTGTTAACCTCATCTGTGGCTACAGAAAGACACAGACACACACACACATCGTATTTACCACCCTTCTCCTCCCTTGCATTTGACAGAATTCACCATAATTAGTTTGGCCAAGGCTGCTTCGCTGTTTTTAATGGGATGAAATTATTTCACCGCATCAGCAGAGAGGTTTGGAAAAGTTCATCCAACCACTCAATATCTCAAACCTCTTAACTTTGGGTGTGTGTGTGTGCAAGAAATTGTGTGTGACTCCCCTGAATCTGTTTGTGTATTTGTATGTGTTCATCCCTTTGTGTTTTTGCAGTGTGTCTGTGCAGTTCTGTTTTGAATGTGATAATGACTTATTGATCTGACGACAAATTAATTAGTCACCATGGAAGTCTGTCTGATGGTTGGTGCGTGACATGGGTTTCTCTCTCTCTCTCATTCACTTTGTTTAACTTTAACTTTGTGTTGCTCCTCCAGGCTCCAGTTTCACTTTTCAGTCCTCGGACCATCTCTCCCTTTTTTTTTCTTTAAATCACCTTATTTTTCTCTCCATCAGAATGACAGATTTGTCCTTGATGTGGTTGTGCTGAGATATCTGAGAGAATGCAATCTGTCTCGTGTGATTTTGTGGTCAGAAGAGTAAGTTTCATACCGTGTTAGCCATTGTAGAATACCCCACATCCTGCGTCTATCCCACTTCTCTACTCTTTACCATGTAACCGCAAAGGCCACCATATCCTGCAGCTCTTCTCAGTTATTACTGCAGCTGTTTTCAAATGATTCCTCATGAGGGTGAAGTAAGACGCTAGCTGGGCTGCATTAAATAAAGCACTTTGAGAAGTTAAGGCAATTTCCATTCTAAAAATGGCTTAAATTATTTTTTATTTGTTATTCAGTTGGCTGCATTTTCTTCACGTGCATGCACTTTTATATGCGATCACATTGCACTGTTCTCTTATCTCCTCTTTTAATAGCATGACATGCTTTCTTACAAAGATGTTTATCTTAAAAGCAAAATTTACATAAGTGGAGCTAACCTTTTGATAGCCAGTATCCACCTTGAATTCGAACTTTTCATGCCTGAAGCATTTAATAGATCTGTTATGATTAACACTGATGCCTTTATATACCTCTTGTAAATTCCAGAGTAACTGTATATCTCCAACTATAAATACTGGGGAGATTTAATTTTGCAAGTGAAACAGCATAATACATCAATGTGCACTAAAAAATCAAACATGAGCTGTTTGAGAGGGAAAAAAAATAGGCTTTAATAATGTTAAAGTCATCACAACTTATGTCAAGCTGACCTGTTTGGTTAGAACAGAAAGCCAAAGAGAATGTCATTTTCTACTCTTAATTACTAGTCACTCTTCAGTTTGTATTGGAATTTTTTACTTTATTTTATTTAATGAAGCAATAGCCATTCTATTCATGATCAGAAAATTGTGTCTACATGTTAAAAATTTAAATTTATGAGAAGTCAAAACAATGATGAGCTTTAATTTATATGTAGGCAGCAAATTAATAAAGAAAACAAAAAACTAGAACCAGTTTAGTAATTTTGCTTAACAGTTGGCTCACACTAACTTACTGTTAATATCAGAGAATTCTGGGACCCCATTTAAGATTATGCTGATTTAGCCTATTGACCAGTATTTTGAAATTCCCAGTATAACATGTCCGGACTGAGATTTGCTGTTCTATCTATCTGTTATTGTTTGTCATTGCCGGCAAATTAAAAGCAACCCAACAAAGAAAACCAGGAATAACGATATAAATCACTGTAAGGTCATAATTCTCCACTGCCGTGTAATCAAAGCATGCTCAGAAATTGCTAGACTACAAAAGGACAACAATTTCAGTAAAACTGTTATTCATATTCATCAGAAACGATTTATAGATATCTGTGCTGTAGTTTATCAGGACAAGCTGAGTTGTGCAAATTTCTTAATTTCAGTGACTCAGATATTTGTAAAAACAATGGAAATTTGGGCACCTCATGAAGTTGGAGTTTATTAATATATAGTCATCTGTGAAACAGGTGTAAGTTTTCTTTAAAAACATGCTCCGGACAGCCTTTATCAGACCTACCAGGCCTCTTTTGTTCTCCAAAACTGTGTAACAGAGTGGAACTTGTGCTTACCGCTGCATGTGTGAAAACTTTTTTTTTCCCCTCTGGATTTGTGTGCGTGTGTGGATTGAGAGGGGGGGGGGGGGGCTGTTGTCTGATTCCCCTAAAGGAGATTAATGAAAGGAGTACAAACAGAGAAGGAGGGGACAGATGGAGGGATGAGAGAGAAAAGGCTGCAAGAGAGGGAGCCGAAGGGCTGGAGGGTTGTAGCATTGGTAGGTGAGGGTGTGTGTGTGTGTGCGATTGTATATGTGTGTGCTGCTTTGGGAGTCCTCTGTGAAGTCCATTCATGCCCATCTGAATGGAATTCTTTCTCCCTCACTCTCCCCGTCTGGTTTCCCGTTTTTTTTTTGGGTGGGGGGGGGGTTCGTCTTTTAAATTTTCTCATTCCCTCGCAGACGTACTCTTTTTCCATCATCTGGTTATTCTCTCTGTCTCTCCGTCTTTCTCTCTTTTATGCTTTCTATCCTTCTCTCGCACCACATTCCTCCTGTCTTGCCTGTCATGACCTTATGTCTGTGATGTCATGCAGGACAAAGGAGCCAAGCTTGGCTGGGATGTGAAACTGTGAGAGTCAGACGGTCAAAGAGAGCGGGTGGGAAAGAGTTAAACACAGAGGGAAACCTGAAGATAAAATGTTAAATGTCACAAAAATGTCACCACAGTGAATGGAATGAGACAGATAAATGGCGTGTTTATTTGAATATTGAAAGTGGAAATACCCACAGTTTGAATCAGAATGTAACTGGTTGCGTACTGTGTCTGATTTTTAGAAATTCAGAAACACATGACTCAGTAGGGAGACACTTGAACAATCTTTAACTTTGATTTTTGGTAATTCTTTTTTTTTTTTTAGCACATTTTGAACCGAGACTTCAAGTATGCATTGCTTTTCTTCTCATTACTATTGCTTCCATAGCAGGGTGTCATGGGAGAGTAGCAGGAGGGGTTAGCTATGTAACTTCCCATGTTGACAATGACATAACTGCAATCAACGCGTCATGATCCCGTAACAAATTTGCCTGTGAATAAAAAAAAAAATGCATTGAAACATCTCGAGGGGTCAATTTATCTAGAAATTGGAGGTCAGTTTCCTCTTTACCTCCTTTAGCTGCTTGCGTTGCCAGGCAGAACGTACTTGTTAGGTATTTGGGAGCTATCTTGATCCTCTGGGAAATGAGTGACAGCGCTCTTTCTTCCTACGCCATGCTGGTATGCATGTTCTCACATACCAGTGTCGTCATTTGTGTGCAACCGTGGATGAATGAATGTGCAAAATAGCAAAGTTCCCAAGGTTGTCAAGCTATTGGATGAATGAACCCTCATGCTGCAATTTCCAGGGAAGATGAAATAAGTATAAACATGCTGATGATCTTTTCCTTCATGTGCACTTCAGCTAATGCCAAGGTAAGAAGGGATAAGAGTTATAACCTGCTGGGAAAAAAAACAAAAGGGAGAGGAAAGCAAGAGTAGCCGGTGGGGGAGGTGGGGGACACAGCATTTAAAAACCAAAAAGAAAGAAACGGTCATCACAGCGGAGTGCACAGTTTGTTTTACATTCTGATTAATGCACAGTCACAATTTGCCAACTTTATTTTACTGTATTTATATTTGACCACACACACATAAATATACAGATGCATGTGTGGAGTCTGACCCCTCTACAGGACCTGTCCATCAGACAGACATCCTGATGGATGAAGCTGTCAGTGCCTGTGTGTGTTGCTTATCAAGCAGTCAAGTAACCCTGTCTGTAGACCACACACACACACACACAGCATGAACTTACACAGATACAAACACACTCAGACACTTGCAGAAAGGTGAGAATAGCAGAAGAGACAGAATGTGAGTGGTAAAAAAAGAAAAAGAAAGAAATGATAAGATGAAGAGAGAAGAAACTGTAAAAAGAGATGAGGGAAATACTTTTTTTTTTCTTTTTTACTTTCTGAACTGACCACCTGCCAGGACTGTCAAAGAAACTCAATGATTCTGTTTCATGTTTATCAGAAATAGAAGAACTGAGGCAGTGAAGCCTCTGGCCTGTTTAAGTGAAATGTGGGTTCACACCAGACCAACTCTCATGATTCAGTTTGAGTTTTTGTTTTAGTCAGCAAAAGCGATTTACCTAGGCACCAAGAGCCTTCGGAAAAGAGAGAATATCTCATGCTCAAGTCTTCCTTCTTAAGTATAAAGCAGTGCAAGTGGTTACATTTCCAATGTTTCTGACAAATAAATCAGCTTCAAACATGTTTTAATTATTTTTTAAAAAACATGTATTTAAAAGTAATTAAAACCTTTATCCTCATTACGCAGATTTGAAATAGGTCCATGCCCATGCAACTGACATGTAGCTGGAAATGGCTGATGATGTTTTTTTATATGCTAAAAATGGGTAATTTTAGTCCATTTCTAGGAGGTTCCTAAAATGATACACGCTTTTGTGAGGTGTCATTGGTACAGTTCTAGTCTATTGCAAGTTGATTGCTAGGTAACATGATTACCATTAGACCTGATACAGATAAGAACCTTCAGAGGCATAAGATGCACCCGTGTGCCAACTCTGGTTGCTCAAGTCCTGATGGTCTAGGAAGAGTTTGCGGACAAAGAAACAAACAAACAGAGAGACATACATTTTGTGTATTATAGTAAGATATGAAATATTTGTCCTGTTAGTCCCCCCACATAAAGGACTAACAGGACAAATATTTCATATCTTACCTTTATCTTATTTACCTCTGTCAGTTGGGCTTTTTCCATCCCTCAGATATATGATTATTTGGAGATTCAGTGCCTTGAAGTCTTTTCTGTTGACCAAACGTTCCCCATTCCAGCAAAACATCATACTGTAACTAACTCTACCTGCTTTATTGTTGTGGTTAATGGGTGCAAAACATAACTATCTGCTTTATCATTAAACTAGAAAAACACTCCACCTCCTCTTGAAGTGTCAATTTTCCCAAAAGTAGCAGAAGAAAATGTCCTTTGACCCAAACATGAGATGATAAATAGCCCTTAAAGTTGCAGATTTGTTGACTTTAAATTAACATGGCATACTTTAATCATAAAAATTAGGCGCCTGAGTAGTTAATATTTTGAGGTGTAATTGGCGACCTTGTGGGAAGGACACCGTTTCACTTTACTTCCACTGAAGGGTGATGAATATAACCTGCGCTATTAGCATCAAAGTCCAGCTGTATTCTCTTAAAAAGTAGAAACATAAATGCTTAATACTTTACATCCACTTGACTCTGTTTCCTCCTCAAGTGGCCATTAGTCTTTATGGCACTGTTCATAGATTAGACAGTGTGACCCCTTCAGGGCAAAATCTCAAGGTTTCACCTCTTTTGTGTGTCCATGTTTACATCAGTCATTTCCTGCCTTGATTTAATCACTGGCATGGCTATGTATCTCTGGGTTTGATTATACATTTATTCAAGGAGAACTACAGTGTCGCAACATCCAAACTACTTTGCAAAGCACCAAGCATACAGTATATCACCTATTTCTGTGCCCACTGCATTATTTATGTGGGGTTTAAAATGAACCATCATGAGTGATGCCCAGTGGAGATGGCAAAGCTCTTTCCAATTTTCTAAGCAAGTGTTTCTGGGGAGAAGGGGAGTGAGACTCAGCATGCTCTCATCCTCACTTCTCTTTACTCTCTCAGGTAGTTGGCATGGGACTGTGTGCATTATTGTGTGTGTGTGTGTGTGTGTGTGTGTGTGTGTGTGTGTGTGTGTGTGTGTGTGTGTGTGTGTGTGTGTGTGTGTGTGTGTGTGTGTGTGTTTGTGGATGTGTACTCTCATATGCATACCTGTATGGTTCACCCACTCAACAGTCATTCTGTTATCCTTGGGGGTCCATCTGTGCAAGGATTACACTGGCATCCCACTCTGGTTTTAAAACACAACCAAACACAGGTATACACACACACACACACACGCACACACAAATAATCCTGTGCACAAAACACACATCGAATCACATTCCAAAGCATACCTGCTTATACACACGCAAACACACACATGCACACCAGCTTGGCTTTGCTACGGCTCCTCTTTTCAATTTTCAGCTCAATTACATTCCACTGTTACTTAGTCTAAACCAAGATCCCTCTTTTCCCTCAGGACACACACACACACAAGCATGCATACTTATTTAACGGTTCTGCATCCCACTTAAGTCCAAGATTGCGTGGCCCCCTTAACTTTCACTGAAAGTAAGAATCATTTTGTACCGTGTAGACTTTTAAGAACTTTTTTTGCCTGTGTTTGCTCAGTAGAAAGGAGGTTGTTCTGAGCTTGAAGTCATGGACTGCTGCCATGACACATATACAGTCTCCCCACCCCCTAATGATGTAATGATGTCCCAGCCCCAAAATAGCAAAACAGCCCCAAATGCTGATGCTACCCCCACCGTGTTTCATTGTTTGTTTGTTTGATTCCATTTCCTCTCTTCTTATTCAGTGATTTTCTCATAGTGAACACACTAGCAAAGCTTTTGGCAAGTCACAGAGATTTCTGCAAGTTTTAGTTGTTACGCTGTTTCAAGATTGATGTGGTCTTTATTTGTTGGCCTCTACTGGGGAGAATAACAACAGTCATAATTTTCCTTTATTTGTGTACATTTTATTTTAACATGTGTACCAGAAACCCACTTGTAGCCTTTTTTAGCTTTTCAACATCTCCTCAGGCCTATTTCTATGGTCCTATATAAGTTCTTGTGATTACTCCCTAGTTTACATCAACCATCTGCTCATGACAAAAGGAGACTCTTTCACTAATCAGAGTTTTAAGACATGTGTTTAAAGTGTACAAAACCTCTACAGCCCCAAGTCCAGTCTTTGGGAGACCAAACTGAAAATAGCTTTCAGAGAACATTAGTTCAGAGGTTTACATACTTTTGTCCAGCATGGATGGTAAAGGATTCATCATAAGAAAAAAAAAAAAAAAAGACACTTAAGACACAACTACAACTGTTTCTGCTTTCTTAGTCAGGTCAGATTATGTTCTGGCTTCGCTTTTCTTTCAAATCTAAACTGTGCTTGGATCCTTTAAGGCCACAGTAACTGGCACTCTATAGGCTCACTATAAGTAGCATGTAATGAAAAAAAGGAACAGCAACACAATTATTCCAACACAGTAGAGGTACATATATGAGGGAATGAAAGTGCTTAAAAGTTTTGTTTTTCTTTCTTAAACAAAATTTGATTTTGTAGTGATCACCCCCACCCCCCCACCCCCAAAACACACACACACACACACACACACACGCACGCACACACACACACACATTCATACTCCCTGGTGTTAAAAGCATTGCAGGCGAGCGTACAAAAGGAACAAACAGCCATGTAATGTGGCGGTTCCCTCTCATTGACACTGGGCACTGGAATGCAACACCAGGGGGGTAGGAGACACGGTGTGTGTGTTTGTGTGAATGTGCGTGCCATCCTGTCAGATTGGCCTAATCATTAGCATTACTGAGAACTGACAGCAAGAGGAAGGAACAATAAGTGTCATTTATCCTCTTTCTTTTCTTCTGTCTTGCCTACTCACGCTCTTTCCTTTCTTTCTCTTTTTATTTGTATTTTTTTTTCTCCGTTCCTTGCTTTTAATCTCTGACACCCCCACCCCCCACCCCACCCCCACCCCGCATGACTGCCTGTCTCCCTCTCTTGTCTGCCTGCCACATACTTAATCGTTCCCATAAAGAATCTAAATTTCTCAGCAAAAATAAAATAGAATAAAAGTGAAAATAAAATTAAGAATTCACATTAAGCATTGTTCGGCAGTACTGCTCCATTAAAAACAGCTTGGGTCTAATCACAGAATGTAATCATGGAATACCATCTCCAGTGTAGTTAAATAAAATCTCCAGCTATGATTTCCAAACTGCACACTGGCATCTGGCATCCCAAATACCAAGGTGGGAACAATCATCTTAAGCAATATCTGAATGCAAATATATGACTGGAACTTGGCACTCTTGTTGATGAGAATGAATCATTTCTGTCTTTAGGATGTATAAGCAGATATAGTCAGGCAAACAAGCAGAATTGCTTGCATGGCATGCAAACTCAAAAAAGAACCATTTACATGAAAGAATTTCAGAAAGACCATTACTCTTTGGTTGGACTATTTGCAACTTGTGTGTTTGCGGCTCGTGACAGAAATCTTTTGACTTTAAATTGCCACAATTTGAAAAGAAAACACATGTTTTAGGGAAAGGAAAAACTAATGTTCAATATTTTATAAAAGCATTTATAGTCTCTGATCTCTTCTCAAACTTTTCCGTTCGGTAATATCACAAAATCCACTTGGAGATAAACAAAAATGGGGAAAGAAAATCAGCTCGGAGATGTTTGCATCACTCTAACCCATCACTCTAATTCAGCAATGAGCTCAAAACTCAAGGCTTGTGTGTATATGTTTTCCTGCTGCTGACTCCAAACAGCACTCAGAGCAATGAGGATAGGTGTGATAAGAGCATCCTGTTGTGGTTGTGCTTTTGCCAAAATGCGGCTGAGGGAATGAGATCACTGCTTGTTTTTTCACTGAACCATGTAGACTGACTCTTGCTTGCTGTATTGCTTTAATTTATCCTTCCTCCCTGCTGGTTCGTACCTCCAGAACTGGAAAGTTTTGGACATTTTATCTCAAGGATAAAGCAACTGAATTTTATGATTATGATCTAGAGTCATTGGCAAAGGACATGTTAGAATACTCCACATTGTCATTTCCTTTCTATGCTTTGACAAGTAATATATCACACTTGTGATGCACAGTGACCAGTTCTGAGCTGAAGTGGATTTAATAACTGTTACGGGGAAAGGTCACATTGAATTTTGACATCTGCACGAAATCCAAGATGACATATATCCCTTTAGACAGCTTGTGCAATTCAGATTTATTATGTATTGCCTATGTTATTATAATTGGTAGCATTTTGTTTTTTCACATTAGCTTTGTGCATGTTTTTTGTCACGGGCAACATTTTCAAAATTTCTTTCAAAAAGGTCATTTAATTTGTTTTCCAGCAGCAGAATTGATGAAAAATTCAGTATAATCATATAGTCATAATATGGTTACCACTGAATGATCTCAACCAATGCCTTTTGGCCAGTGTGATACATTTTTATCTACCAGAACCTTCAGATCCACGTTGAATCCACCTGAATGATCCAGTGCGCAATTTCAAATCTTTATTTATTCCTTGTTTTCTTTTAGCAATGCATGCTGTCTTTACCTCAGCAAAATAACATGTTATGGGCACCCTTTCACATTTACTAACTGACTCATACAGTACTGAGAAAACACAGACAGTATTCGTTTCTTTTTTGAAGTTTTGCAGGCACTTATACTCTTGCTGACATTGCCAAGAGCTGAAATCTTCCAGCTTGGCTGACAGGGAGCCTGGGTTAGATCGGCTTGTGCACAGCTGGTGTTAGGAGGACCTGATTGAAACCATGTAGCTTAAAGTCTCTGAGCAAACATTCCATTAGAATAGCATTACGGTATTAGTATGAATCACTGTTATTCTGCAGTAGCCCCAAGATGTGGCTGCGTAAAATGCTCTATCTCTTGTTAGTTCTATGGGTGTATACGGTGTGTGCATTCGAACCTCCTATTTTTGCTTTAAGGTACTCGCAGTTCGTGCAGCTGCCTGTTTGACCTTTCTCAACTAGTTTATGTGTGTATCTAAAGGTTTCTCGCTGTGCAGAATGAGTCTTTGTGCCTCCATAGTAATGTGACACCTTTCATAACTCTATAAAGAGAACGCGGTTTATGTAAAAAGACAGCACAGTGTGCTCCTGCACAAAGCTCCTGGCTGAATTAACAATGATGGCCCCGAGCTTTACAGGCCAGACACTTTTGATTTCTCTTCGTCTCCCTGCCTGTCTTGCTGTGTATCTGTCTGTCTGTCTAGCTTTGAATCTGACAGCTAAATTTAAAGGGAGTCAGCTGTTTCGATTCAGACATCAGCGATTTGGGTGTTACCTGCCTCTCTCATGGCTCGCTCTGGGAGTGATGGCAGTTAGCTGTTTGCGCGTTTGGCAGACTGACACCTCTGATTGGTCAATCCCAGGTTGTCACTCATTACACCATCATGGACACATCAGCTAAGAGGCAATTGTCGCTGCAGTGACAGGACCTCGGGCTATTATTGCTGTAGTGACACAGAGCTTTACCTCTTAGCGAGTCTAGAGACATCTCAACTCAAGTGCTTTACAGCACTCAAATTTTAGCTTTGCACAGTAAAAGGCTACCTGCAAGTAAGACCCTACAGTGAAACCATCTGAGTGGTCGATAAGACTAGAAAAGTGCTATATAAATGCGGTCCATTTACGTACTGCTTACTGGAGACAGGATTTTGCACTGATGGAATGGCAATTTCTAGCTTCATTTCTAGCATGATGTCATCCTTTCTCTTTCAGTGTCCAACCATCCATGTAGCGTTCTCTTGCTTTGCTCCTTACTTTTTTTTAGTTAAGCTATTCAAAGGGCTGCTGACATTATTATTTAATTAGTATGAACAAAAAATCCCAACATACATAGCAGGTTCATAATTTATATTAAAGTATAGAAAAGAGCTACAAAGAAAGTGTTAGGAATGACACTGATCAAATAGCGTACACACATGGGCAGAGCCGCAGAAAATAAGAAATGTGCCTTCCATTTCCCACTTGAAACAGAAAAATTATGATCATTGCAATGCCTAAATTTGTGTCACCCTGTCATATGTACAATTTGACATGCTGCTGGGCTCAGTCCCCTGCTAACCAAATTGTTTGTTTTTGCCAGGGCAGCTGCAGCACAACAATCTATAAGCAGATCTGCTCTGAGGCATTCAGTCACTAGAATAAAAGGATGAATTTCTTCTTGGTTAAGTGTGAGGGAAAATAAATGCCCACATATTTTTTTTTTTACTGCTTTTATTTTGTTTCATTTGTCCTTGCAGTGCCAGACCTTTGCTGTTGAAGTTGTGCACAAGCTGGAAAAGAACTGGAAAAAAATAAAAGTTTAAAAAAGGTCCAGGCATGTGAGACTACGGCTTGAAAAGTTGAATTCCAAGTTTTACTAAGAAGATTACTTTTAAATGAACAAATCACTCATGAATGGCACCGTGCTGTTTCCCCCAACTTTCCTGGCAATCTCCACTGCACTTTCAAAATAAATAATAATGAAATATGGCCAGAATGAAGTAGCATGAAAGGAATCCGCAGCCTCTCATAAGCTTCTGTATTTAAGGCTGCTGGTTTGTGCAGAGTTCTGAGGAAAGTCAAGAACACTCAGTGGACCAAGTCATGTACAAGTTAAAAAAAAAATCACATATTGTGGAGTAAGTGAATGCATTTGTGCGCTGTTACTTATTATTACTTATTGTTTTTATGTTGGCAGGTGTGAAACCTGCCTTGTCATCACCAACCTTGGTTATAAGACATTTTCTTCTTGTAGATACAGTAGATAGTGAGATGTTGTTTTCAGGCGTGAATCTTCTTGTTATTCCTGAGCTTTGAGCAAGATTTGTGATGTCAGTTGGTTAAGTACATGTGTGTGTGCTTTAGTGGGGGTGAGAGACTGGCTGCAGGGTAATTTAAGTGTCCAGGTATAATGGTTGTCTTCCTGTGTCTGACCTTGAGAGCTACAGAGGTCAGTGCAACCCTTTCACCACCTCCATGCCTTTTTTTTTCTGTCCTATTTAAAAGATAAAGCTAGGTTACTACAGCTTATATATCATGGTTAGATAGCTGTTTCCGTTTTTTTATAATAACTTTGTTATCAGAGCTTATTAGTGATGGATAAGTATGACAGAATCTTATTATAAAGAGCAAAAATACATTATTTAAAATAATAACCTGTTTGCATTACCTAGTTTCTCTGCCTTTCTCTCTCTCTCCCTCCTCGTCCCTTATCAACTCCTGATGCTCTCATAAGGTATCCGTCCTCTTTTCATTCATTCATCCCTCACACACGGCTGTTTCCAATTGGCTCACAGACATTCCTGGAATGCCAAGGCATCATTGTGTTGTGCAGTGTGTGTGTCTATGTGTGCGCTTGCACACCCGCTGCCCCTCTATTCACTCGCTCATGTTAAGAAACAGCTCTAAACCAGGAGACTGCTGAGAGAGAGAGAGTGGTTGGTAGGATGAGAATAAAGATGGATACAGGAGGAAAGTAGAAAAGAAGCAAGAAACATAAAAGAGAGCTGAGTGTGCACTGCTGAATGTTGTTGATGCAATACCATAAATGATAGAAACGTGGTTCCACGTTCCAGTGTGGTGGGGTGGATCGATCTCTGATTCCTCCAGTCTGCAAGCCAAAGTGTGGGCACAGATAAAAACAAAAGCATGAATGCGTGTGTAATTGGGTGAATGGGACTTGTAGTAAGAAAGCACTTTGAGCCCTTATACAGTATAAGTGACAATCCATTTACCATTTACCTTTAAAACATCAACCGAGTGGAGGTTATAAACAGTCAGTGTCAGCAGTAGCAAGCAAACCTTCGGCAATCACGCTGCAGTTTCCTCAGAAATGTTTCAAATCTAGAAGATGCCCAGTAAAGGCACACAAAAATGTGTACATATAGTCTTTAAAAAAAGTTGGAGGTGCTTTTAAAAAATGCGCTTATCATAACTTCAGACACACAAACTTTTAGTGGTACACAGAAGCGCACAACACGCAAGCGCAATATGAACGATATTTTTAGTACTCCTGCACTATTGTGATTATGTATATATAAAATTGCATATTCTCATTACGGACACACACATGGCACACAAACGCATGCACACTCGTGTGTACGCGTACACTTTATCATACCTTTGGAGTGGCAGTTAAAAATATTACACCACAATTACATTACCGTTAGCCAAGACAGCTGGTCTGGACAAAAAGGCACCACAGCGTCTCTATGACTTTGTTCTACAGTTTTATTTACATTCCTTTTTCTCCCATGACACATGACTAAGCTAATCTAAAATGCAGTGAGCCTGGCATTGGCAGGCTGACTCAAGCAGAGACCAAAGCCATCTGCCTAAACAAGTTATGCCATTCAGACCGGTACAGACTCCAAGAGAATACAATTCTTTCCAACAGGATTTCTAAAAATGTAATTTTTACACTAAAAGAGAATTTAGACAGTTGGAGGGATAGGTAGTCGAATAGTTGGATTTGTTTGCTATTGTAACAACACTGGTTTGTAGTTTGTCAAATTGATTCCAGGAAAGCAAAAATGGAATCAGGGAAGGTTGATAAAGTTGCAATTTTGTGTTTTTGTCAGGCCTATAAACCGCCATGTTTATTGCAAAGCGAATGGATGGAGAAATTGGAGCAAGGGAAGAAAATGCATTCATTTTTGTTGTCGTAGTCAGAGAATTCACTCCAAACACATACACACACTGCACAAAATAAAATGAATGTGGGATGCATATGAACACAAAGCAACAGGGAGGCTACCAACACAACCAAATAGCATTTACTACAGTGTCTGCAGCCTAGCAACCAGGCAACTGGATGTCATTGTCCCTCATCACATTTCTGTGTTTGTGTGAGTGCTCCTGTGACAAAGATCCTCTTTTGCAAGATCTTGAATTTTTGTGTGACAGGTTTAGAATAGTGGCAGAGAAGAAAAGAGAATATGGGGAGAGAGAAAGAGCTGCAGTGTTTTTTGGCTGCTTATCAATGAAATGAACAAGCTGCTGCCCCCCAACCCCCCAACAAAAATTGATCAAATTCCTGACTGACACCATCTCACTGTAACTTTAGCTGGGTAATTCAGTTCAATCGAAATAGAAGCTCTATACTCTTTTATGGGTTTAGTACTTTGGTTCACAGTTTTAAGTACATTTTTTTAGTTAATAACTCATGAAGTTACCTTTCAAGAACAAATCTGTATGCATTTCTGCAACCTATTTCCATTAAAAAGTAACCCTACTACTCGAGTATGCACACATGTGGTTTGTGGTTCGTGAGGCTAACAAAAAGCACCTTCAGAATCACGTTTGATTTAGCAATTCAAACCAGATGATGAAAGCGCACTAATTCAAATACCATTTATTCATGAGCGGTGTCCTGTGTGCCATTGGCTCAGGTGCTATGTCACAGAGACACACACACACAAAAATGACCGCCTGCTCAATGTAATTTTAATTTCAATTATTGTTTTATTTGCTTTAATATTTATGCTGCCTTTGTTCTACAGGTGTGTGATCTCTTGTTCTTTTAACTCTACTTCTATGAGATTCACTGAAAGCTTTTGATGTTGTAATATTATTGGAGAAACTGTGCAGCAGTTCTTTGTCAGTGCGCATGCTTATGTGTTGTTTGTGCTTTTTGTTGTTGTTTTTGTTTTGTTTTAAGGGCACATTAGTATAATATGATGAAAGAATGCTGTCTTGTGTCATCTCCTCTACATTTCCCTTTATCTTTTGAGATATTTCCTCTTTACTTCCACTCATGCCAATCCATTTGTTCCCTCTTTCATCCTTCCTCCTCATGTCCTCATTTCTTCACTTTTCTATTACAGACCCCTGACCTCAGTTTTTAATTACATTTTAACAGTCTTTGAGAAATCACAAGTATTAATTATTAACTTAATAACATACATCTCAATGAACTAGAAATTAAAATTAGAGCCCTTTTTTGGGCAGTTTATATATAAAATGTGTATAAATGTAAGAAAGAGATGGGAGAAACTCCCTTAAACCTGTTGATATGTTGATGTTGATAGACGGCGCAACTTCCTTGTTTTTAAACTGAGTTGTCAGAGTATCTTAGTAAGGCTAAGGGTGGGATAGGGGCATATGTTTATCTTCCATGAGTCGACCAATATATTGCTTTTTAAAAAATCACCAAATATCAATAATAGTATCAGTCCCAAAGATTCTACATTGGCTAGGCTCTATTTGAAATCAAATTGACTTGGAGTTAGTTATATTGGACAGAGGTTAATCACTGTATCCACATTAGTCCATTTTTGTCTGTGTTTATTGTTATAACTGTGTTATCTGTCTCCTCACACACATAAACCGTAGATTTGAAAAATTGTTTAGTATCAATGGTAAAGTGGTTAGCACTGTCACCTTACAGCAAGAAGGTCCTGGGTTTGAATCCATTGGGTCCATAGTGTCTGTGTCAGCCGTGGAACAGACTGGAAACCTGTCCAGAGTGTACCCCACTTCTCACCCTATGATAGCTGGATTTGCTCCCAGCGATCGTGGATGGGTAGATGGTTGAGATAACTTTTCTCGCTCCTGATAAGCCATACATCAGCCCCCTTTGAAGAACCCTGCAGTAGAAACTGCCCTTTCAAGGTGTTTCAGTGGTAGTTTGACTGACACTACTCACATCTGGGAAAATGAACTAAATTAAAGGCGCAAACACTCCAGAGTTCAAACAAACCACTACAAACACGGCTGGCATGAGCACACACACCTATGCTCATCTTCTTTACACCTGATGTCTCTCGCCAATCTGCACAATTTTTGTCTTTCAACTTTCCTCTTGCTGCTTCTCTTTTCTCTAACAGACTAATCTTTAGCTGCTCTGTCTGAGAACTTTGTAAAAAGCCCTTTTGACTGATTATGGATGATTCCAGGAGAATGACAGCAGCCTCAGTTCTGTGTGTGGGTGTGTGTATGTAAGTGTGTGTATGCGGGTCTGTACTGACAATAGTGTGTGGTGATATATCTGTGTTTAACATTGTGTTTTCACGACTTTGACTGAAACTCTCAGATGAGAAGCCAATTGATTGAGATGGCCCCAATTAGTCTCCACGATTAATTGAGTGTGATTGGATGTCGTCCATGGCACCTCATCATTAGACGTTATTGACAGTCTAATTAGTTGCCTTGGTGACCGTTTAAACACAGTTGATTGTGTGTGACAGTGAAATGACCCCACCGCAGCCAATCATGCATACCTCTTGCTTGTGGGTGTGTGAGAGTATGCGTGTTTGACTGAATACACCTTTAGGGAGGTGTTCCAAGAAATTTATTATAATTTATGATTATGCTTAATATTATTATTGTTATTATTATAGCCACCAAGCCATAATAAGTGTGCATCCAGAGAGAGAAAGTGCTGAGATAGGAAGAAAAAATATTTTTGGTTCTGAAACTGTGGGCGCAGATTAATTACATCCACTCAGTAATTATAAGTGGTGACTGGAACATTAAGAAACTGTGGATAAATCACACAAACAAAAGTGGTACTCACATCTGATAGAGTAAGTCACTTTGCATCTTTTTTTTCAGACCCAGGGAACGTTTGCCGCTGATGAGATATTTGGCATTTCCATTTATTTAATCAAAAATGTAACGATTATTATAAATCACTTCAAAGAGTGATCTCAATTTAAATAGGATATCTAGCACTGTGCAAAAGTTTTAGACATTTTAGATTTTTTGACTTTTTGCTGTAGGAATACTTATGATTGATCCCAAATTCACTCTATAGCATGATGCAATTAGCCCAGACGCACAACCAGAGTCCTAAATAACTATTTTCAGCAAAGACGAGAACAGTCAATCCTGAGATGATGTCAGTCCCACAGAGCTTGAGTGTATCTCGGAGAATAAGGGCTGCTTTGAAGTCAGGCCAGTCATACTGGAAATTTAGATGTAGATTTTATTTAATAACAATAAGGACTGGATAATTCACTTTAAATAAACTATGGTTTCAGTAACTCTAGGTAGTGTTGAAAATATACATTTAATTACATTGAATTAAAATAAAATAGAATGCGTTTTGTTTCTAAATTGGAATATAACCTAGTGTTTATTACCACTGTACTGACATTTTATATTAGAATTACACCATCCCAGCATAAATCATCCCAATAACTATTTTCCCAAAGTCATTTGAGTGACCTCTTTCTAAATCTTATTAAGATGCTGCTGTTTGAAATATTCACTTTCTTCTCACATTGGTCAAAACATTGATCTGAGTAATTAGTGTTTTTTTTCTGACCACACCCAGGAAGGTATGGACTTAAACTGTGTACATTACTGAAGAAGGAAACAGTTTGAATATGGATTTCAGACAATCTATTATGTCACTGACGATAGATAGATAGATAGATAGATAGATAGATAGATAGATAGATAGATAGATAGATAGATAGATAGATAGATAGATAGATAGATAGATAGATAGATAGATAGATAGATAGAGCATGTCCTCAGTCCTAGATATATAGCTAGATACACACACACACACCACAGTAATCTGAATAATTGCTGAGTACCTTCTCGTGTGATAACATGAAATTATAAGCCATAATTTAGATCAACATCAGCTAACTGAAAGCAAAAGGAGGATGATTAGGTGAAAGGAAAAGACACAAAAGAGCTTCACAAGGGGGGAAATAATGAAACTTGCCAAGATTGGTTTTAGCGGCGGAGCTGTGTCCATGCACTATATTAGCTATAACAAAGGTAAAATGTTGAAAAGTTGTGTGGAGAGAGAGGGAGTGGCAGACGAGTACATGGTTGGCTAACCGTGAAAAAGAACCCTAATCTCAGAGGAGGTTAGAGCTGGTGTAACATCACGTTTTCTTGCCAAACTCTTTTATTCTTCTTGTGCTCTACCACTTCAATATCCTCTGTGTCTCCACACAGCATAAACACCGGCACCCCAACGCCAATCCCCCAAACACTGCACCCCTTTCTCCTTTGTTTTTTCATCATTTCCTTTACTCTATAAACAGAATTCAGACAAATAAGAAAACAAATCACCACAAATTATTTATTTCCTTCTTTTCTTTATTTTAATTGCTTTTTTGATTCTCTCAGCCACAACACCAAACAGCACTAATATATTGAGTTAAACCTGACCTAAAAAAAAATGATTGAAGATATGAAAACATCACTTTTAATTTTGCCTGAGATTAACTTTATAGAAAAGTCATACTCTAAAATTTCCGTGATTTTAATTAAACTTTCATTAAATTTCAATTAGTCTTATTAAATATTTAAATATAGTACGCAACAACAACAAAATTATTTAAGTTTTCAAAAACTTGGCAGAAACATGTCTTAATTTTAACTGAGTAGCAGCTTTTTCAATTAAACATTTGATGGAAACTGAATTATGCAGTAAGGTAATGTGTAAGGCACTGTTGCCTTGCCTTTGAATATTGCAATGTGCATTAATCTGATTGTGATCCCTCCTCTTGGTATGCTTCTTTTCATGTCTGCCTCAGTTGTATACATGTAGATATTAATTAACCATCTTCCCCTCCCTTCTCTTCTCATTATTCTCTCTATAGTTCCCCCTCTGGAGCCTACTATCACCTGTAGGTCCAACACCTACCCTCAAGGTTTTTACTGCAGCTGGCACCAGCAGCATTCAACGTACATCAACACTACATTTGATGTGGAAGTACAGTAAGTGCATTTTATGCATATACAGATGTTTCAGGATGAAACCTGTGGATTTCTGAAGATTATTTCCTAGTTATTTTTGCCATTATAATAATAAAACAGTAAGAGTGATATAATCATTTTGGTTCATATCTTAGTCCAACATGGCAAACAAGCAAGTCTCGGTTGCCTAGACAAGTTTTAGCATTTTAGAAGTGGGTCTCTGTCAAGTTCTCTTTGAGATTCCCAGAGTCCCACAGCCAACACCATGGCAGGTGCTTTCATTGAAGGTGTAACACTAATATTATTCTCTTTGAATAAAGATGAGGAATGGGCCATAGCTAAAGAGACTGATACAAAGATTAATAGCAAGCCCATGTCTTTAGTGTTCAGATAGGTTGTAAAGTGCAGTAGCATGCAACCAGTGTACTGCTGAGTTATGCCTAATTCAACATGTTATATCCTCAAAATCTAAAGAACCTTTGTGTTAAGCATCTGTATTGCCCAAAAATGAGTACTGTATCATTCAGTCTTTAGTCTACAACAGTTTTACCAGGAATTAAAACTCACATTAGTCTGTAAGAATTGCCTTTAAGCAGAAAACCTGCAACAGCTGTTCCTTTTTTTTCCTGTTCTCTCACCTTTTTCTCTTCAGACATAACCAGCGTTCACTCGAGGTGAAGAAAGATTTGTTCCACAAGAACCGCTGCCATGTACGCTTCCCAGAGGTTTTCTCCAGCTTCCCCTACAAAGTTAATGTAACAGCCATCAATGCTTTGGGGAAAGCTTCTGCCACTAAAACTTTTGAAGAGTCCACTATAGGTAAAACATGCATTGTGTCACGATTTTTACTCTGTGTTATGCTTTGTGGTTTCTGTTACATTCTCTTTTCCTGTTCCTTCACTCCGTTGCATCTTAAAGCATTCATGAAGTCGCGTGTGTTGACCAAATGTGACTCGAAATGAATTACAGGCTTTTTGCTGCAGCTACACAGAAAGGAAACAGTTCTGCTTTCTTATTAAGTTTTGCTCACAATTAGAGGGTTCCATTAAGCCCTGAATTCAAAGAGTTTAAATGAAACCCACACTGACATTTTGAAAATCTTACAAGTATTTGCTCCTAAACCCTTCCGCTCGCAACAAATTACCACTTTTTCATTAAAATCGTTATCCGCACATAGTTCAGGGACAAATGTAAAATGTTTTTCCCACAAAGATTGACGGGTATTTGGCAAAGGAAAAACAGAACTAAAATGCCGAGTGTCAAGGCATCTCTTTGTGTGTGCCAACCACCGAGCAATGTCAATGCATTTGTTTGCTCACAGATGACTGATTTCATTCATTTCTGGTTCCCTTTGGAGATTTGTTGCACACACAGCAATGCTTGGTGCCAGGAAGACATAGAAAATTGAAAATGCAATGGCCAAATAAATGTCACCCAGCTGATAGCAGAAGTGTACAGTTTTGTTTGTTTTTGTTTTGTTTTGTTTTGTTTTTTTAACCCACAGCATAGTCCATTAGCGAGAAACCGACTGACTGTGTATCCGTGCCATTACCAAAAGCAGCAGATAATAAACAATCGACCTCTGAACCTTTTCTGCAGCAAACAGTATTTAATTGAGGTTTGGACAGGATGTGATGGTCACAAATCAATGGTCTGGTTTCCCACTTTCCCTCAGCCAAAACACCAGCTGCCATATCAGCACATTTCTAATATATAAAAAAAAATAAAAATCTGCCATAAATGTCCTTCAAGGTTGATTTTTTTTTTTTTTTTTAACTTTCAATTAAAATCTTCATTATGTGGCGAGTAGTTTCAAAATTAACTTTGAATTGTGAAGTTTTTCTTCAGTTAGTCTACCAAAGGCCACATAATAACAGCAGTACTCTTGAAATTCACAAGCAACTCTGACTGGAAAGCAGTGAAGAGGAGAAATTCATTTTAAAGAAGGAATGAGGAGTACTTTGATAGATAAGGGAACTGCTGCCAGCAGTCCTCAGCTCTATTGCATTGCTTAGGGTGATATGGGTGTGCATGGTGCATAAACACACACAGACACCAATGGGGCTGTGAGCGATTGTGCGGAGTGTCGGTTGAGAGGGTTAGGTATTGAAAATGAGAGACAGAGAGAGAGAGGAAAGAAAGAAAGTCTGTGTGTGTGTGGTTGTGCGTGTGTACACATAAGTAACCAAATGAGGCAGTGACATGCTCTGCCAAGCCCCGGACACAGGACTCATGAAAATGCTAATGGTAGCCGGATTAGTGCTTTGGCTGAGGAAATATCCCTCAACTATTGGTAATAGCAAAATACCCCACTGCAAAATACCATTTAATTCTTCCTTCTCTTCATTTCCTGTAAAGCCATCGTGTAACTTTGCACTTCTTTCCCGCCTCCATTTCCTCCTGTTTTAATTCCTTCCTTCCTGTTATCTCTCTCTCTCTTTTGCTATTATCAAACAATCATTTTATTTCACTTTTTTTCTGCATTTTTCATCCATGCTTTTGGTTGTTTTGGGTTTTTTTAAGCCTTAAAACAAACTTAGTTGCTTATAGCTACATATAACTAGGTGTTATAGTGTTTTACATACTCTGGTCTGAATAAAGTAAAGTTTGCTTCTTTTGAACTGTAGATCTACACGCAATCACTCGCTTTTCCTCCTGGATAACTGATACAGCTGTCATTGATCCCAAAGAGAGGCGGTGGCTACAGAAACTTTCTGTCACTGACTCTAGAAAACAAGCCCAAACCTTTGCAAAGTTGCAAAGTTTGCAAAGTTGCTAGTTGAAAGGCCAAAACTTCTAACAAAGTATGTTTTGAAACTTAGCCCTCCTGTCTCTCCTCACCTCATCTGTTCTTCGTTCCTGCATTGTTAAAAGTCTTTCTTATGCCATTCTACGATGTAAGTCACATTCATTTTCAGGGACAACGAGGCAGATCGTAAATAAATAAAACAATTTCATGCTTCCTGGTTCACTTCTGAATTCTGAGCGGGAGTAAGACGGTTCTCAACTGTCCTTGTTCATCCGACCAAAGCTGGGGCGGAATTAGATGAGATGAGATGTGTGTGCTTGCGTGTGTGTCCCTACATGTGCGTGCTGTGGGTGAAGTTACAAAGAGAACCCTCAAGGAAGCTCCACACTCATCAAATGATAACTTAAAGCTTTCTAGTGCCAAGATGATCAAACGCTAACTGATCTTGCCGAGCTTTAAAGGCTTCTACAGTTAAAGTATTTTCACTTACAACAAAGAGCTTTTTTTTTGCTGGCAGTTCTGACAGCAGCCCACCTGAGCACCCGCTGTCATTCAGCTTTACTACATTACTCATCCAATGAGATGAAAGACAATATGTTGTAACCTAATTCCACCAGGTCAGAGTAGCTGCAGTAACTGAAATCACTGAAATTATTTGTTACCTGTGTCATGCTTTGAATCGTTTCTTAGAAGAGAGGTCTTCATTCGGGTGTATTAATTTGGGATAGTTTGTGGGGGCTTCAATAGTCAGCCAGAAGTAACCAGTCAAAGTATATTTTTAATGTGACTCTGCTGTTTCACCATATGCTAAAGGTTCTCTTTCGGCTTGAGATCTGGTGACTTATTTTAAAGTTCAATAAATCAGTTTGAGATGCAGTCATGAAAGGATGGTTATCAACAATACTCAGCAAAATAATCCTCACACTATTACACCTGGAGGCACCATGGATACCTGTTTTCATGTTTATACCAAATTATGAACCTACCGTCAGGATTCAGCAACAGAGATCGAGTCTCATCAGACCGGGATTTTTATTTTTTTTCCAATCTTCTGTTGTCCAGTTTTGTAGACTCAGTTTCCTGTTCTTAGCTGACAGGAGTGGCATCCCCTTCAGGGTTTGACACATTGTGCGTTCAGAGAAACCCTTCTGTTTCCTTGGTTGTAACAAGTGGTTATTTCATTTACTGTTTCCTTCGAAGTAGTCTGACTGTTTTCCTCAGACATCAACAAGACATTTTTGCCCAGAGAACTCTTGGACACTGGATATTTTCTGTTTTTGGACCATTGTCTGTAAACCCTACAGATGGTTGTGTGGGAAAATCCCAGTAGATCAGCAGTTTCTGAAATACTGAACCATCTGGTACCAACAACCATGCCATGTTCAAAATTATTCTTTACCTCAAAGCTGCGAAGAAGAATTTTGGAATTTTGTAAAATTCCTCTTGGAAGAAAAAAATAAAATAAAATAAAAATGATACCAGCTATAGTAATAAGATCTTGCACTGTATAACTTAAAAAACTAACACAAAATGAAACTTCAAACTTTGTGTAGCTTAAACAAATTAAAACCACAGTCGTGCAAAGCTTAGTCCTTAAATTTAGCCAACAGAATTGCTTGTGCTTTGGCTTTTGACTCTCTTTCTCACGTGCAATCAGTCCATTCACAAATTCAAAAACAGGCTACTTTCAGAAACGAGATTTTGATTTGGGACTTCATTACAAAAACTCTCAACTGTCATTACACCTCAGACAAGATTCAATGATCAGTGTGCAAGATAACACTGCAGATCGATTTTCCCATTTGTGCAAGTGCACTGCTAGACGATGTCATCCAGCACATCAGTGAATTGATGTCCAGATTTTGTTCTTTCTGAAAAGCCTATTTATTTGAAGAAAAAAAAAAAACAGGCTACACCATTAGGGGAAAGGAATAGACACATGGCAGTAGTGTTAGAAACACTAAATCAGAGCATTTCAGAGAAAACGAAAAAATACATGCATGTATAAATAAATGCACAGCACTCTTTAGCAGAATTTACCCTTTTTATGTTTAAAGAGACCGCATGTTGAAGCTATATATCACATACATTTTCCACAATTTTTTAAAGAAAAAAATTAGTTTCTCTCTCGCCTGTGAAAGATTAGATTTTTATGTTACAGTACATTGACAAAGGGGAAAATAAGGGACTGCAGTTACTGTGCAATATGAGACTGAGGATAGAGGGCCAGTAATGTGGACACAAGTGAAAGAACAAAGCTAAGGCTGGAATGACAGGCGTTTTCAGGCCAGGCAAGAACATATCAAACAACGGGATGTCAAAAAAATTGAAACCCTGTGATCACATTTTTTGTCTTTCTTTTTGTTTATGTTTCTATAGCTTGCTAAATTACATGGTTCATTTTATCTTCAAACTAATTCTGGGCATATAGCTGACAATATTTTTTTCCTGGTATTTGCATTGCACAAATCTAAATCTGCACTTGCATCGGTCAGTAATGTCCAAACACTTATTGTCTCGGTAGATTTCACACCCTTCTTTTAAGTGTAAATCCTTTCTTTCTTTTATCTCTCATATAAAAAAAGCACTCTTTTGTCACGCCCCAGTTGCTATCGCAGAGGTCATCAAGTGAAGGATGTGTTCATTACTCATGCAACACAAAGCTAATAGTATATGTTTCAGGTCAGATGGATACTTTAAAAACCTAAGGGACGCCCCACCCAGACATATTTCTCGCTGTTTTGTTCTGTGCTTGCACATGTTTTTCCTCTGTTAGGTGCTGTTGAACAAAGAAAATTTATTCTCTCTGGTCTCCGCTGACTTTACATTGCTCTTGCTCTGCCAGCATGCAATTTTCTTTTTCTTTTCTTTTCTTTGTGTGCTTCCCTAGTTTTTTGGGGATTTATAATATTTACTTGAAAGTCACAAAGAGATTGTTAACATCTCTTTCTCGAGTGAGAAAGCAGTCTGTTTGTATGTGCCAATAGCCATCTTTCGTATTTTCACTCATTAATTGTGTGCTGCCTGTTTATGAGTCTTCATAAGTATGCATTGCCTTTTTATCCACATTGCTTTCATCCACTGCTGCCATCAGTATGTTATCAGACATTGAGATTATTACTGTGGTTTTCCATTTGCTTGTGTAATGCTATGTTTGCATCTAGATGGGAAAGGGTTTCATGTAGCTTAAGTGGCAGGCCGGTGTGTTCCCTTGTGGGAGTGATCTAACAAAGACTGGGTCATTCAATATCATCTGAAAAGCTTTCAATTGAATTCTCTCAATCTCTCTGTCTTGATGTGTTCCTCAGTGGACAGGTATTCAGACACACATGCCTTTTCATTGGGGAGTGATGGCTTCTCATCTTCTGTCTTGCCACAGATACCTCAGACACTTTTTTCAGCTAAAGCTTTTTTTTTTTTTTCAGTTCAGCCTTATTTAAAGTCTTTCTTGCATTAGAATACATTGCAACCTTAAGCATGTACTAATAATAATGATAGTAGTAATATTAAATAGATTCCTTCTATCGTGTCAAGACTTGCAAGATATAATAAAAAAATAATAAAAATTCTAAATCATGTTTCAGAGGCTGGAAGATCCTAAATAGTGAATGTATTCAGTCTTCAATTTAACAGGTGCTTCTGTTACACCACCCCTGCCTGTCTTTTCTCCTTCCTGCATGTTTCAAAGCTCTCACTTTTCATTGCAAGTTTTTGTTTGTGCAGATATTTGCTGGACAAACAGTGTTGCAGGTCTTTGGTGAAAGTTCATATTTGTTGTTCTCTAAATTGACATTTCACAAATTAACCTTGAGAGTGCAGCCAATTGCTGCTGACCACTGCTAGACCTGAAACTATGAAAATTGTTGTTATTCTTCTAAAATAAAAAGAAAGTGTGCAATGATATAAATAAGTATCACTAAAGTAACAAGTCAATGCCTTAACTCCACCTTTATGACACCATTTAGAGCTATATAAAACATTATGCAACTGTCTGAGTGACCTTAATATTCCCCTTTAACTAACTGTTTATACCCACTTTACAGTAAAGCCAGACCCCCCGGAACGTGTGACAGCGACCCCGATCCGCTTCAACCCTCGGAGACTGGAGGTATCCTGGCACAGCCCCGCCACGTGGCCTGACATAGATAACTTCCCTTTAAAGTACTTCCTTCGATACCGGCCGCTCATCCGAGAGCAGTGGCAGCATGTGAGTACCTTTTACACTAGTGCTCACAAAGCCCCCCCCCCCAAAAAAAAGGTGCGATGAGAAATACGATATGACGTGTTGTTATGCCATTATGAAAAAGGTTTTATCCAGTGGAGCAGAGAAAATTAGTTTTATTAGTTAGCGCAAAGTAGAAAAGTTTTGTTTTTCTTTTCTTTTTCAGGAAAATTCTAACTTACAAATGGAATATCTGGCACAAGCCAAAAACAAGAAAGAGGTTATAAATGGTCAGAACAGTTTGCTCAGACACTGTTTTCTCAGTGTCTGCAAGTCAACACTAGGATACAAGTTAATTATTAAGTATGTGACCTGGAACCCAGAATTGGTGCTCTAAAGAAAAAGGCTCTCAGATAGCGCAGCCAGAGTTTGACGTTATCACAAAAAATAATCCTCTAAATGGAAACGGCATACTGCTTTTTTTCTTAAAGCGCTAGGAAGTATCCTTGCACGTTATAATCTTATTTTACCAAGAAATGCTTACTTATCTGGCACTTTTATTGAAACACAGGGATAAGCCTCTTTTTTCTTCTACATTTGATCAATAGTATTGCCCAAGGTAAATTGAACATAGAAATTGTTTTTTAAAAAAAATCCCTGTCAAGAGATGCCTCTGAGAACAATTACTGAATATTACGAAAAATTGGAGTTTGATCCCTGGTCAGACAGACACAATTGCTCGGCCGCTTTGGTGTATGTTACTTAATCTGAGTATTTTTTTGTGGGTTCAATTCCCTGAGGGCTTCATACAGTAAAAGCATATGTGTCCACTATAGGATTCCTGGGATAAAAGCTCTGTCTACCAAGGTCTAATATTACAGGGTTATTAACATGTCAATGGTTTGCTAAGGTGTTGTTCCAAGAGCTTGAGTTACAGAGCCTGGCTTGGAATCACATGGACACACTAACACACACGAATTATAAACCAATACACCTTTTTTTCTCTTACTTCATTCATCTCGTCTGTCCTTCAACACCTTCTTGTGTCACTGTCTTTGTATTTCACTCCACCACCCTCACCCCCAGTTTCTTTGTTTTACTACTTTTCCTCTCAACTTTCTTTGGTTTGAACTGCGGAAAAGTTCGTCTGATGGTACTTCTTTGTTTCTTACTTATTCTACACTTCAAATAAGAAGAGTTTTGGCAAGGTTGTAGTTCTGTACAGCAAACCTTAAAGCATTTTGGTGTAGAGTTATTTCGTGATAGTGATTTAGGTCTATTCAGCCTCCAAACACGCCATCATGAGGTATACAAGAAAGGGGAAAACAACTGCAACGCTGAACCGAAGACATCAACAAAAAATTCAGGCATCCTTTATTAAACTCTCCTCCTGATAAGCTGGCTTTAAGACCCTTCACAGCAATGAACTGAAAGTCTAAATAATTGCTCAGCTGAAAATTAATTAGAGCAATTAGAGCAAATGGTTTAATGTTTCGAATGAGTCATGAAGTACAAGAATTGCCAAGTCCCTGCTTCTCAAATGTGGGGATTTGTTCAGTTTTGTATAATTGACTGCCAAATTGCTTTTAGGTTTTAGGTAACATAATAGGTATTTGGTTTTAAAGAACAGAATGTGAACAGCCAGCAGGACCAAGTTCACTTAGTTATTAACACGTCTCACATCCTTACAAACACAAAGACGCGATATCAGACATAATATATAATCTCTTTGTGTTACATCTTTCTACAAATCTTCCGTGACACAGTCACACATATGAATGGCAAAGTGCTATTTTATAAACACGTTGACATTCAGTCACTTCCTGCCTCTCTGTAGTTATAATAAAGCCTCAGATCTTTGTGGTTCCAGCTGATGATTAAATCTGACACACACACTCAAAGTTTTTCTTCTCCCCCTTGCCGCTAATCAATCAATATGTGAACCGACGCGTGACCTGAAAGTTGGGAAACCTTAAGTCAATATTTGGATTGGGTAAGGACACATAATTTGGAAATTGCATAAATAGAGTCGATGACAGCTGAAAACTCCAAGGTTTTCCGTTTTTGCGGCATTCTTTGATGAATGTTATTGTGGTCACGGTTTTTATTTTTGCAGCCGTTAGTGTGGTTTTCTGAAGAGGAAATTCCGACACCATCACCTCTGGACTTGTGAGCACTTTATAGTTGTGCTTCTGGCTCCCTTCGTTAACTGTCGGTTAACCGTGTTGGCACTGTTCTCAATCACACAGAAAGTGTGTGCTGAATTTGTATTTGTATGAGTTGCCTAATTTCTCCACTAACTTTTACGATTATGCCACTTCACTGAAAAGGTTGAGTGGCAACCAGCAGACAGCCTTGTCATGTTAGAGTACCATTTATTATTAGAGATGTTATAAATGTAATACATTTGTCTAAACCTCGGCATAACCTTCTACATTTACATTTTTTAGCAATTCTAATATGCTGGTATTGAGCTTATTGACACTGGTTTGAGTAAAAACACACCCAGAGTAGGTTGATTGAAGAACAAATGACATAGCAACCAAAATTGCAGCTTCAGTTGCAAATATTTTTGCTTCTTGATTACTTCCACACCGTCTTGTTTGAAGAATAGTAAATAGGGCAGACAAAGCTTCTTTCAGATAATTTTGAATGCCACTATACAAGTGAACCTACTACTTCTCCTGCCGCTCCCTTATGCGCAAGGGGTCGCCACAGCAGATGGATGACTTGGCACAGCCCTCCCAGGGATTTGTGTCTCTTGTGTCTCTTTCCAAACTTGAACCAGGGATCTTTCATGTGTTAGACCACATTATTGCAGAAATTTAAAATACACTGAATCAAGAACTGTACTACTATATATAAAAAAACTGTTTATTTTAGAAAACCCAGCTTTTGGCTTGCTACTGCCCTTGTTGAGGATGGGTTTAATGACTATCTATGGTAGTGCACTGTAGCAGCAGATATTTGGATTTAGAACTATCAAGCTGTGACATAAATCAGTAATTGAAGTTTAATGAGGCTGCCAAAATAAAATGCACTATTTACTGCCC
This sequence comes from Pelmatolapia mariae, assembly GCF_036321145.2. Taxonomy (NCBI): domain Eukaryota; kingdom Metazoa; phylum Chordata; class Actinopteri; order Cichliformes; family Cichlidae; genus Pelmatolapia; species Pelmatolapia mariae. The sequence goes on from NC_086233.1 coordinate 31,290,333, forward strand.
CCCATATATACTTGATTGATTTTAGTATCAGAGGTTGAATACAACTTGAAGTGCTTAGTGTTGCTTAGGAATTCTCCTTTAATGTGGTCGGACAGCAGAGCTGGGTGCGAATGGCTTTCACATGTTATATTTTGAAATGTGTTTTCAGTCAGAAATGAAAGCGGTCATGTGATCAGACTGATCCTCAGAAGAAACCATCCATCGTGCTGAAGAATGAGGGGATGACTGGGACAGATAGGTAGAGTGATGGAAAGTCAGATGGGTGGAGGCAAATGAGTAAAAGTTTTGAAGTAGAGATGAATGGAGTGCATTAGAGAGGGAGATTGGGCGTTAATGGACAGCAGATGCTCATAGATACAGTAAAATGAGACACATAAATGAGATAGACATGCATAGCTACACAGATGCATTTGAACTCGAGTCCAAGACAAGGGTGACAGAAATATAATACAAAGTCCACATTTGAAAAGATGTAAGGTGAAATTGAGCGCATAAGTCTGAAACCATATTAGTTGATTATGAAAAGTGACAGAAGAATGGATGGTTAGGGAGAGAGGTATGGAGAGAAAAAGAGGAATTGCTGTATGGAAAGCAGTGTGACAGATAAATGGATGAAAGTTGGAGAGACGTAAAGAAAAAGGGAGCACAAGAGGCTGCTTTGAAAGTGAAGTTTTATAGGCTATTGGTTAACTGGTGTTTGAAGTTTAAGGGAGGTAGATGAATGGTTCATTGGGGGGGGAAGAAAAATGGGGATGAAAAAATATATCTGAAACATTTTAAGCCTTAAACTAGTGGAGTGAATGGAGAAAAAGGGAGAGGGAAAGGCTTTAGACTTAGCAGAAACAAGCCCATTAGGGAATTGCATTGTACATATATTTTTTTAACCTTTAAGTAGGTATGCCAGACATATAAACAGCTACAAAAACAGTAAAAACCAACAGAATGGTGCTCTTATTGAGCTAGTGGTGGTTTGTAAATGGATGTAGTGCAAAGTAAAGTGCAGCATTAACAGTGAAGCCCCCCCACCACCTAAATTTTATTTCTCTTAGATGGCTGAACTTCATGGCATGGAATAATTTACTGCTTTGCTGGGTTTCGAAATTAGAATGCTTTTTAAATTCCCTTTGAGCAAAATCAAGGTTTTGCTGAAAGGGTTTATTTTTCTGTGCCTGCCAAACAACTGATTTTTAAAGTGTAAAATGACAACTAGTTTAGGAGTCTTGGTACTGAGCTTTTTTCAGATCATGAAGCTGCTATTACACATTTGAAACAGTGCACAGTCATTTAAAAAAGAACGTTTTTGTAGTCCTGTGAAACCCTAAATACAGCCTAACTGCTTCCATAGGAAATAGGAGGGCAAGCAGCATCCAAGTGCTGCTAATTAAATGCCCTCGATCATCAGTGACCCCCTCTTTCACGAGCACGAGTTTGAAGGATTGCTACTTCCTAAAGTCAGACTGTGCAGTCCAACAGCTACATCTCCACTCCACTCAAGTCCACAGGCCTCAGTTAGCATGTGCAAATAGAAAAAGAAAACACTAAAAAGTTGCAAAACACTGAAAAATTATGAAAAAATTACGACAAAGTGGAGCTGTTTGGCCATAAAGCATGGTGCCATGCCTGATTTGTAACACACACATATTGCCCATAGGAACAAGTAAGTCACCGATATGTGATTCCCTTGTAGTTCAGTAAAAGCAAAAAAACCCAAAAAACATATTAATTATTGATCAGTAACTCGCTGTAAAACAATGTAGGATGATGTGCGTGAGCTGGCATCTTAGTTGTTGGCAGATGGCCACACTTCATACACATCATTATCACACCACTGTGTTTTATCCCTAGATTCGTCAGTGGTCATTTCACAACAAGGAATGCACACACTTGCTCCCAACCCTTTACTGACTCTTTGTCATCAACAGGTTTCAATTATTACAAATTAAGCAAGTGAGTGTTAAAAAAAGGAGGATTTAATCCATGAAACTTCCTCTTCCCCTGTTCATAAAATTGAATTTCTTTCATTTAGTGTCAACTAAAAACACCTTAAATTCAGAGAATGACCGCATCCACTGTTTCACTTCACATTACGTCAGTACACTTTATCAAGAGCGAATTATCAAAATGAGAACGGAAACAACACATGAAAATGCATCTGCATATCTCTAAATGGTCGGTGAATTGTTTTGTTTCCCATGGCCTTGTGTGCATTGTTTCCTCACGCTCCCTTCAGACAGAGGTGAGCTCATACACTCACAGCAATTAAAGCAATGGACCAGTAACTGTGATAAGAACAATTTCAGATTGCTCAATATTCAGTTCATGGTATGAAACTGCATCTGCTGTGCTGTAATTGCCCTTTGGGGATGATGCTGAACTCCAGGCAAGTGAAAACACAGATATTTTCATGCAGACTCGGAAACACACACACAGACAGATACGCAGATATGCAATTAAATGCTGGTATGCATATAAATCAATACTCACAAATATCACTGCACACATACATTCTTTTGCTTCATAATTACTAAGCCTACCATGCATACAAATGTCATGAAATCTCTAGAACAATCATGTGTGTATATGCAAAAGCAGCAAACACATAAATTATTGCTTATATTGATAGACTAAGGTGGTTAGTATTGGCAATATGCTGAAATAACCTTTTGCATATCTGCAAACACCATGTCCACCTACAAATACATACAGCATTCATACACCAGACATAGTGAAAAACAAGAACTGGACAAAAAATGAATAACCACCATGTTAAATACATAAATTCAGAGAAACTGATGGAATAAATGCAGCAGTCGAAGCAGAAAGAAAAGAGGCAGACCTATTTTTCTTTCTTTCTTTAATCTTCATCTGCTTGACCAAAACAGATTAGCCTTTCATTCATTTATTTATTCCACATGTGTGCTGCATCCTCTCTCCGCCATTCATTCTTCTCCCACCTCACATTTTGTCAAGCCTCTGTCTTTTTCCTTTCAGTTTTTATGCCTCCTTTTTTCTCCTCGCTCCTCCTAATTTTTTTTCCAGCTTACGTACCATATTGTTCCCGTCTTGCCATCAGTCCTTTTCCACCTCTCTCCATCTGTTCATCCAATGTGTGTGTATGTTTGCCAAAAGTCTCTCTCATCTAGCAAGCACTTAGATGGATCAATAGTGAGGCACGAGTTGTATTTGTGTGTGTGTACTTTTTAGTTTTGATTTTGGAACATAAATCTGTTTACACAGTCATACGGTATTTCGGGAGGGGTCAAAAAGCAAGTCCTTGGTAATTTTAAGGTTGGAGTCTTGATTTAAGGTTTGGGTAGTGCTAGGCAAGAAGTAGTGGGGTTAAGGATATGCTCTAAAGGATTTAATGTAATCTCTTTGGAAGTGATGGAAACATGAAGTCACAATTCACATGCACTGCTCATAGTGATCGTATTTGATTTTTTATGCATATGGTGCGTAACTAGAGTACTGTATTTTCATGAATAACATTATCATGGCAAAGAAAAAGCAGAGATTGGCACTGAATAAGAACTTACTGATGTGCACATCATGAAAGCGAAAAAGTGCTTCTGAACTTTCTCCATCTTCTCTTTATTTACATCCTTTCCCTTTTTATGTCCAAATTTCCACCTTTGTGTTTACTTTTCACCTTTCCCTCCCACTCTACCATTAGTTTCTATTTTCAGCTTCCGCAATCTCTTTTTTTCCCCCTTTCACCCGCTCGTTCCTCGACATATGCACCCTTCCACCCATGCATTAAGCCACCTGTCTAACCATCCGTCCCTCAAGCCATCTATTTGTATCTATAGGTGCACATGATAAATGTGTAGACCTTGTTTGGGAAAAACATCCCATCTAAAGGACACTGCCACAGACAGATCATTTATCAAACCCCATCATCCTAACACGCAAGCACATAGACCCACAAACTGCACGTTCAGTGCCATCGCATATAAAAGTCACCATCATTAGGTTGCGCTGTCAAAATACATTACAGCTGGATCAAAACCTTTACATATACTCAAAAACATTTTGCACAGGGAGACACTAAAATTACATAGAGTGGCGTGGTCTTACACTGTGCAAACTCTTAGCATTTTATTAATTTGAACAAATTTTTTTTAATTTAATAATTTAATATGACAGTTACATGTATTTCCCACAAGAGAAGCCTAAAGATTCTGTAAGTGGGGGGTGGGGGTGGGGGGGCAACAAGTTAAAAGGGGGCATATGAGTCATCCAAGAGAGGGGTCTTATCTTGTGTATGTTTCCAAGATTGCAGTTGGAATATTTCAGCATTTTCTATTTGTAGTCCTTTAGATGTCTTACTGTGTAAGGGTGAAATGAAGATGAATGGGGCCACTGCCCTCTCTCTGCCTCTATTGATTTCTATATCACTGTGTCAGTCTGGCCTGTCACACACATATCTATCTGCTCTGACTTGGCATGATGCACGCATGTCACGCACTGACCTCATCTCAGGGGGTCTTGCTTCTCATGGTCAATATAGTTCTAATTAAATGAACATGACAGACACCAAATGAAGTCAACAAAGCCGTGTTAAGGATTTGGAAAAAAATATATATATATACCTGTATTATTGTCATCGTCCAGCAGAGACCACAAAAATAGCAAGGATTTTCAAATAGTCCTTTTGAGACTAACCATGTAGCAAGTATATATTTTAAAGCACTCATTTATGAATAAATGAAACTAGCAGAAATATAGAAACAGTCAGACACATCATCATACTTACCTGTATTGTATGGATCCCTCTTGATAAAATGACTTATTGTGACGTGGACCAGGCATAATTTGTGGCACTGTGTACACTGTGTTGTTCTCAATCAGACCAAGTTTTCCAGATCAAACTGAGTCCACATCACTGAAGACTGGCTAGTTTTGTCTCTTTAAATTCCTCCTCAATTTGTTCCTGGGCACTTTTTGTGGTGTGGTAAGGTTCATTGTCATGACTTGGGAGACTGCTGCCATTGGAAAGTCTCTCCAAGTTCTCAGTCATGCTTCCCAGATTAGACAGAGTCTTGAAAAACTGAAGACTGTGAGGTTTGTTTTACAAGGTGGGGCAACTCAGAGCACAGAGCGTCTGAAGACTGGGTAGCCTTGGCTCATTGACATGCTTCTCCTAAGCAGTTTTTTTGAAGTATGGTAAGGTTTGCCGTCTTGCTAAGGGAGACTGCAGCCATTGGGGAGTGCCTTAGCAATGCAGGTAATGCTTTATCAGCTGTGATTTTTATATGATGGTATGTTTCAAAATAACACCACACCATGTGGTTCTAATAAGAAGGTAGCCATTGTTGAGCAGCAGTTGAACAAAGCTCAGCATTAATACTTTGTTATCTTATAATTAATCATTTTAATCAGTCCTTGGTTCTTTCCCCCCTTTTAGAATTCACGTTGTGAAACACTGCATCCTAATATAATTAATGCTATTTGTCATTTGTCTCGTGGTTTTGATTATTTGAGAAATCAAAACATTAATTAATGGATGTCTGACTTTCCGTTCCGCACATGACAAAGCAAAATATTCGAAGCTTTAAAAATAGTTGTTTGGCGCAAATCTCACATCTAAATAACTCCTCTTCTGAGCTCATTCAGTTCATACAATGACAAGTCTGTGTAAAACGGTAAAGCATGTCAGCTAATTCAAGGTTGAGGGTTCAATGCTTGGTTTTGTTCACCAGCATACTAAAATGGCCTAAGCAGGGAAACTTACCATGAATTCTCTGTATGAGTGGAGAAATATAACACTTACTGCAAAAGTGCTATGTAAATGCTGTTCATAATACATGGACAATAACCCCTTTTTCCAATATAAGACCATGATGTTCCATTTACTGTCTTAATGTGTGTATAAGGTGTGACATGTCACAGCATCTACATAAGGATATGTGCATCTTTAATAAAGGGCAAGCTTTCATTTGATCAGCATTCAGAAAGACAGGATTATGAGCTGATAAAGACATTCTGGAAATGTGACTTGAGCTTTTAAGAGTTTCTACAGTAGAGGAGTAGGAGAAAGATGAACTCTGATTATAGGTTTTATGACATGTTCATGTTTCACATCCTTAACACGCTGGCAGATAACATAAAACAGTGTTAATACAGAGCCAACTCCACCTCCTGTGTTGTTCAAATTACCACACGCTTTTTAAGGGTGTAAGGTCTAGTCCGGGATTTTCGATTGGCTGGGGGGGGGGGGGGTTAGCTTCCTTTTACAGTAATTGCTGCTATGGTGATTGGGGCTTCAAAGAGAGAAATACTGTCTGAGAAATTACCCCTGGACCTAGTGTTCGTGTCCGTGTGTATGTGTTCTCAAATGGGAGGAGAGTGCGGCGGAAAAATGGGAGCTGTCAGTCAACCTAATGAGACCAACCTTCTGAATGCACACACACACACATACACACAGAGCGCCATCGGGCCAGTGGAAGTGCCATATAATTGGGTTTCCTTTCCAGGACAAGAGACATGCTCACTGGATTAGATCTGACCACCGACGCCAATTCCCTCCATGTCTCCTTCTTTCTGCTTTTTCTTCTCTCTTTTGCATTCTCTTTTCTCAGCCTCTTCATTTTTTTCCCCTGGTTTTTCTGTCTGGTATTTCTCCTTTCTCCTTACTGGTCAGCATGTCTTATTGTCCTTTCCAGGTCAGCCTACAACCTGTAGCTTTATCACAAATGGCCTTGCAGATAATGTGTACAACAAAATATCTTAGCATGCATTATCTCAATCATACGAGTTACAATTACAACTGTATTATTATACAAAGCCCACCATGATCACTGGAGTCCTTTGGAGTTCCTCTGTTTCTTTTTATTTCCACTTCCACTTCACAATGAATTTGTACCTGTGCACGTTAAGATGAGAGTAACCTCTATTGATTCAACATGGAAAGTATGGTTTGTAGTTTTTGCAACACTGAACAAAGTACTAGATAAGACAAGAGAAATGTGGGGCAGAACAATTAAAGAGAACACAAGAAAAAGGAGGCATGAAACAAAATAAATGAGATGGGCAGAGAAGAGGAAAAGCAAAGGGTCACTTACTTTCCTTGTAGTTTCTTATGCAATCCCTAAGGAATGTTCACAGCTCGTCTCTCTGCCTCTCCCATTGTCTGGGTTTTTGTAGAAGTTTATTGTGTGTGTCTTTGTGCATGTGTTATAACAGACTGAGAGTGACACAGTATTTACAAGCTGCTGTGAATAAAGTTAGAACAAAGAAACAGAAAATATAGAGTGCATACTATATTAGTGTTAATTTCTGTCTTTACTACTAATGTAAAGCTTGTCATGCATTCCAGTTTTATAGAATGACAAGAAATTAGATGTGTTCTTTATTGATCCTTACGCAATACAGTCTATCCAGTTAAGTTTATCACAAGATTATTGCTCAGCAGTAATAATAATGTATTATTTGGTTACTATAGTAACCTGGGACCAAACTAAACAGAAGCTCCAATACCAGCACATTTGTCTAAGACAGAGTCCCCTGACCTTTTTTAAAACAACCTATGACCACTACAGGCATTCTCACAATTATCCATTTAGTTATTTGTAGACACCGCTGTCAGTGTGACACAGTACTTGAACAGGTTTTTTTTTTATTTCAGGATTTATTGTCTAATGCTTAAATTATATTTTTGTTAGGAGAATATATTTTTCTTGTAAGAAGTTGTTACATTGTTGCAGACCCCGCTCATGTTAAATACAGCTTGATTTAGCTTGTTAATCAATTAGTCAGTGTTGCTTAATCAGTTATCTACCTGTACCACTTTTATTTATGGTGCTTAACTAGCTTGCCACCTACCAGGCTCGTTAACTTGCTAGGCTGGTTAGTAAACTTATTTTGTGAAATGCAGGGTCAGTGTTAGCAGAAATCAAAAGTAACCAGAGGGTAGTGCTCTCTCTTCCTTTGATCTTCACTCAGATATGTGGGTTATTTTGCTTTGCTTTGTTTTGGAGGAGTTTCTGCTGAGAAATGTCCTAAGAATGTAAATGCTGCTTCAAACACCGTTCATTCACTTTGAAACTTGCCAGTAACAATCAGTAGACACGACCCACCTTGGGAAGATGGCGTTAGCGGCAATTAAAGGTGAGGTTTGGTTACCGTTGTTTTCTTGTAGCGTCAGCAAGTATCTTCAAACAGCCATGTTTGCATATGCTGTGTACAAACAAAAGACATATGTGTTTATTCATTAAACAAGAAACTGTAGTAATATTTTAGTAATTACCTCCAAAATAGTCCATTCTGTGGTTAGTCTATTATGGTTGAATTATTATCATATTATATCTCAGGGTTAGTGAATATTTACTCTGTCTTAATGAGACATGATTATGGCAAGATAAATATATATGTTTTTGGAGTGGCATTTTGTGTGCGCGTCTGTGTGTGTGTGTGTGTGTGTGTACCTGCTTGCCTGTCTGTCAGTGTGTAGAACTGCACATACAAATGTGTGGGCACACTTTTACATACAATTTAAATGAACACTAAACAATTTTAATGAGCGGTAAACAAGTCTGATGAACAGCTTTGAACAGCTCTATTTACAATAGATCAGCCCTGAAGACACATGTGAAACACATATCCCACACACACACGCAAACACATGCACCCAAACACACACATACACACGTAAATTTACACTAACAACATTAAAACCACTGACAGGTGAGGTGAATCGCGATGCTTATCTCCTTACAAGGCAGTATTGTGCTGGGAAACCTTGGCTGCTGGCATGTGGATGTTACAGGGCATGCACCAACACATAACAGACTTAACATACCCTCCAATGCGCCCCACTGCACAGCAAACAGTGGTCAAGGACGGTTCAAAGAGCACAATAAAGAGACTAATTTCTATGCATAAAGATTCACGAGGTACTTTGCATTGACCGTTTATGGTTAACTGTGGCCATTTAAAGGGCCGATCCAGATATGCATATTTCCAGGTGGACTGCCATAAAAGGAACACTGTGTGCAAGTGTGTATGAAAAAATTGACTTTTTTTGTTCAAATAACTGTTAGTCTTTTCTGCTTGTGCACACTTTTAGTATGGATTATGCTCAGTTTTTTAAAGTAAGTCTGTAGGATCACAGAGACCTACATAGGTCCAGGCAGGTGATTTTAATCAGTTTGGCTGATCACTGAACCTTCACCACCACATGGCACATCACACAGATTTGGTCTTGCAGTGTGAATGATCTGATAGTGTTTTTTGGCAGCAATAGCAAAAGCCCTTTCCAAAGTGAATCACCTTGCATCTATCCTCAGCCCCTCCTCGCCACCTTCTTTTACTACGCGATATTAAGTGCTGCTTTCACTGCTCCCTGTTAGCCACTTGGCAACACGGCAACACATCCATCTCTCTGGAAATGTTTATTTGCAAGCTGTTTACTCCATTTACTCCTCCTCACATAGACATACAGTATATGTAGTTCATACACATGCTGATGTACGCATCCGTCGGTTCCGGTTCAGCCTCGCAAACACAAACAATAATGCAACAGACGTGTGCAGACATGAGAATAAATACACGAATACAAAGAAACGCAAACACAATTGTACAAAGGCATATTTGCCTAAACTGGTGTATGTGTGCTTTCCCATATCGAATGTAAGCACCGACACACGCACAGGAAAAATATAGAGAGATAGGGATAAAAAAAACAAAAAAACAACAACACATACACACATAGTCAAACAGATGTGAGCAGATTAACATAGACATCACTATCCAAACATACACATACAGATTGCAGTCACTAAGGAATGCTGATAGAAGCAATGGCTGGATATGCTGGTTGGACAACATCTAAACAATGGAAGTTTTAGCCTCAAAGCCAGCGCAGACATCTTTTAACCGATCCATATGCACACACAATATACACTGGAGTCTAACCACACGCACATGCTCAAATGATGTTGTTATTGCATTCCACTAATGAAATTAAGCCTATAAATGTAGCGCTTGGTTAGGCAGATAAAGACTAAGCTTCCTTCCAAACAGAGAGCGAGGGTGCGAGAGCTGAAAAATACATTGCCTCAGTTCAAGGCAATGTGGAAAACAGAGGGGTCAACTTTACATAGAGCGTGAGCGATGAGAGACGGCTTACAGGAATAAAGAGAAAGCAGTGATGCTGGGGTTGTTTCAGTGGGTTATTTGTCAGATTGACTACAGGTTTTCATATCCTGGAGGAGTGGAGAAGTAAAGGGGAAACTCCACACTGAGGCTTGGCTATGACTGTTAGTGGGTGAAAATTATATGGTGGCTGTGAGGGAGTTTTGATCAAATCACAAGACTCTTCGGAGCAGCTGCTAGTGATATCTCGAATATTCTTATTTTTTTATTATTATCACTATTATTATTTACTCCCCTACTTTATTTTGACTGTCATCCTCATCTGTTTTAGATTATTTGTTAGCGAATCAAAGCCAGAGAGAAAAATCACATAGTTTGTAAACATCCATCCATTGCTGGTTATGCTGTGCCTTAGTGCGTTCCCAGGTGTTTTCAGTTTTGTTTTGTTCTGTTTTTCTTTCTTCTTCATAAAAGAAGCAGTTTAGAAAACTTGGCTAAGCTGTTGCCTTGTTGATATCCTCTCCGTTCATCTGACTGCTGACTTTTTTTGTCGTTTGCTCGATACTTCCACTCTTCACTTTAGTGAAATTGCTGCATTCCCAAACATCAGTAATTAACATGGTGTCAAAACCTAGAAACAATAGCCAGAGATGCTAATGAAGAACCTAAATTACTTGAGTGGAATAAACAGTGAGCTGTGAGTTTATGGTGAAAAGAAAGGAAAAAAAAACATTTGAATATTTTTTTTCCTTGCTGCTGCAGGTGTTGATGACATGTAAATTTCTGTGTAATTGCAGTCTTTTCTGACATTACTAGAATTCTCACCTAGATAAACATTACCATAAATATAATTTAGAAGATAGCTAGGTGGGCATCAGTAGCACGTGTTGTAGTTTGTGTTGCAGAGTTGGAATTATCAAGATTACATGATTGCATCACCAATCATTTATCGAGTACTGGACTATATTTGTGTTCTCCAGCAGGTCAGCTGCCTGTCAGGGTCTGTAAAATCTCTTTTCTGACTAGTTTTATTAACTTGTCTAGCCAGCACAGGTTACATGAAATGTACAATCATTGTGTGATTATTTTTTAACACTAAGTGAAAGATGGAGAACAATGTGTAGAAAAACTAAGTGCCCCCATGCATCAGTAGCTTCTGAAATCACTTTTAGCAGCAATAACTTGAAGTGACTTGAAATATTCATTGTCTATATGACTTTTTCAGTCTCTCACACCATTGTGGAGGTATTTCAGTCCATGCTTCAGTTATTTCAGTTCACTGAGCTTTGCAGGCATTCGTTTACGCACAGCTCTCTTAAGGTTCCACCACATTTCAATTACTTTAAGATCTGGGCTTTGACTGGGCACTTGCAACGCCTTGATTATTTTCTTTTTCAATCATTCTGTTGTAGATTTGTCCTTGGGATCATCAAGCTTTAGCTGTGAGACAGATGGTCTCACTCTACAGTACTTTGGTATACAGAGGAGTTTATGGGCAACAAATGGCTACAATGTGCCCAGGTCTTGTGCCTGCAAAACAAGCATTAATCATCAGTCTTCCACCACTGTGCTTGACAGTTGGTATGAGATGTTTGTGTTGACATGCTATGTACGGTGTTCTGTGCATTATGACCATTGTTCCAGAACTCTTGTGGTTTATTCAGATGCAGTTTTGCAATGTTAAGCTGTGCTGTCTTGTTCTTTTTAGAGAGAAGAGGTTTTCTCTGGCAACTTTCCAAACATGTCAGTCTTTTCCTAATTGTACTATCGTAAACTTTAACGTGTCACATGTACATTTGGCTTACAGAGACTGAGATCTAGTGTGTGGGTTTTTGACATTTTTTCCTGAGGATTGCACAGTGTGATCTTTGGGTGAATTTGGTGGGACGTCCACTCCAGGGAAAATTGGCACCGGTCTTGAATGTTGTGAACTTTTGGATAATCTTTCACACTGCAGAATGTTGGGCTTTTTTGGTCAGCGATCCTTCCAAGATTGATCGGCAGCTACCATTGCTTCTCCAAAATCAGTGCTGATGTCTTTCCTTCTTGGCGTTGTGTCAGAAAACACTGGAATGTTTCAGACCAGCAAACAGCCAACTCCTCTGCTTCTATGTCCCAATAGATAAAACCTTAAGATTCAAATTGAATGCACTTTCTTTTTATCATATGTGTATTCCTGTTCATTATTTTTCAGTATGTACATTCATTATATTGTTCTTTAGATGAAATTGTATCTACTTGTTAAATTAGAAATTTCAAGTAACCTATCCAGTATCCCATTATCCTAAACTTGTGTATGAGTGTGTGTGTGTCCATCTGCAGGTGCAACCAAGTGGTTATATGTCTCTTGCACAAGGCAACAGGCACGTCAATAAATCATTTATTACGACTTCAGGAGAAACAAAAAGAGGCAGCACCCTCCCTCCACCTAGTTTTCCTTCAGTCCTTCACACACACACACACACACACACACACACACACACACACACACACACACAGCACTAACCGTAAATTACAGAGGAGCAGCAAATCATTCTCTCATGCACTCCTCTGTAACTCAAACATTTAGTTAATTCTCTGTTTCGCTCTGCAAATTAAAGTGTGTGCAAAAAGGCTTTCAAATGTTGGCATGCATAATATTGTGTCATAAAATTATGTAGCATTGATGCCAATGTTTTCTGGTATAATCATCAATTATGCAGCTGGTATTTTACATGTGTGTCTGACAGTTGGTATGCATGGAGCGTTGTGGCTGCAAGGCCATCAAGGTCCAATCAATTCAATAATGTAAAACAACACAGGGATAAAACAATACACTTGACCTATGCATAGAATAATGATGAACGATGTGTTATCAATAAATGATCACTGCAGAAACACTGTATTCAGTAAGGCACAGCTGAGGCTTCCATAAAACATTAAAAGCTCAAGCTTGGATTGCTATACAGAGATCATAATTTATGGGTAGAGCTGTGGGTAGAATGGCAGTTGATCCAGACCAAAAGTTAAATTGGGACCTCGAAAGTGTCTTTTTTAGCCGAGAATTTTTATAATTCATAATCTTGGAACCTTTCATATCCCCAGGGCCATAGAGACCATATTTATCAATAAGGGTATTTGATAACAACTTTAATATACTGCAAAAATAAAACAGGCAAGACACACCCTACTGTAACCCAAGGAAACCACATGTGCTGTTTTCCGATCCAGACTGACTCCATGCTCTTTTCCGTTTGATGTTTAGGTGGAGCTATCTGACACTACATCCCATAACATCACTGATGCCTACGCTGGGAAGGAGTACATTATCCAGGTAAAGATTTCATACTAACTAGCAAAGAAAAATGAAGGTTAAAAAAGGTCATTTCAAGATCAGCTCAATACTTTATGTAAATATTGGGTTCAGTATTATGAACATTCTACTGAAATCACATTAATTTTACACTTTTACTATTAATTTTGAATGTTAAGTTGTCAGACAGGAGGAAAAGAGGGAGACTAGAGAGAAGATTAATGTAGTGAAGAGGATATGTAGAGGGTCAGTGTGACAGTGGAGGATAGGAATAGGTTTAGATGGAGGCAGGCCATCTGTTGTGGAGCAGCCAAAAGAAGAAGGAGGGTTATTGTAGGGTCTTTACTTTACAATATAAAGTGTCTTGAGGCAACTGTTGTTGTGAGTTGATGCTAAATAAATAAAACTGAATCGAATACTTCTGTTATCCCTGTGTTCATCAGGTGGCTGCCAAGGACACAGAGATTGGAACATGGAGTGACTGGAGTGTTGCTGTCCATGCTACACCCTGGATTGAAGAACCCGTGCCAGTTGTTTCAACAACTGAAGTGGAATTTCATACTGGTATAATGATGGCTGGTGATAAATAAATCCTCGTCAATGAGAATGAATGCAGCACATAACCTTAAATCGTAGGGGTAGCAGGGTGACACATCATGCTAACAGTTCGCCATCTTAACTCTATTTCCTAACTCTATATTTTCAATGGCAATTTTCCATGACACCACCCTCTAGTGGTGCAATATTGTATATAACATTACAGAACACAACAACTGGTAAGTTATAGCCCCAATTTCAGTCAGAGGGAGACTCGTTTTTATCATGCAGATCTTTCTTGGTTGGAGGCTGTTCAGTGCGTAAATGTACTTTAACAGACGTTTTCAAAATACATGGGTCATTGTTCCATGAAAAGATCAATAACAGGGGACAATGGAACATAATGAAACCCAAAGAGGAGTCTACAAATGTGCTGGCAGCTCAGTGTGACAGTCCTTTGAGCTAATGCCCTGATGTCAGGTTGTTAATGACAACGTTGCTTAGCAGGTTTAATATTTCCCACATTCAGCAGCTTACTCTAATGAGCTACACCACTGGCATGACTGAAAGGATAGAGGGATAAAATAAAAATAATAGCAAGTAAAACATAGTGGGCTCAGTAGTATGTTAACATGTTAAGATGGCTCATGTGTAGTTGTGAAGTTAGTAGTGAACAAAGGTTAACGCTAAAAGAAAAAAACCTAAAATGCTGCTTTTTGGGGGGGTTTTTAAAATAAGATTGTAGTCTGTTGGCTGGAGGAATCATTGTGATAGCATAATATAGTATTCCAATAAAATTCTCGACATTGTTCCTCTTGCCTGTGGCTGTCACAGTAAATTTTCTGAAGCATTTAGGTATGAAATTAATTTTAGTTAATAACTTTCTTAATGATTAAACAGAGTACACTATAAGCATTTGATAGCTCTGAATTTTTATTACAGTCTAAGCTATAAGACCCATTTGCCTCGAGACAAATCGACACACATCAACCTAAGTACCTGAGCCCTTCCTTAAAAAAAAACCAAAACAAAAAAACTGCTCTTATGTTGTCAAAAAAAATGTCAACTTCTGGCAGATCATATATATTAAAAAAATTCATTATGGATATTGGATTTTGTGTGTGTGTGCATGTGTGTGTGTTGACTGGACACTATACTCAGTGACTGTGACAAAAACAGTCTCTGGGAATTATTTAGTTGGCACCACTTGAGCATATAGCAAAGACAAAGGACGACTCACTTGTGAAATTAATATCTTCAAAACTTTCTGAAGACCTTCAGCAAGACACCTATTCAAGGCCCAAATACTTGTCTGTGCACCATCTTCACATCACACTGATGGAGGAAAGAAGAAATGGTTGAATGAAAAAAAGAAAAGGATATGAAGCAGGCAAGGATTTGGACGATTTCCATTTTAGTCTTGCAGATGTAGGGAGTATTTACTCACCAGATGAGTGTTCAGTCAGGACCACTATATGACATTAATTTACGTTTGGTGGTATGGTTCAGTGACACTCTCTTTATGACCTCACTGCCCTACCACAGATCACAAAAAGCATGAAGCAAAAATTAGCAGAACAAAAAATTAGAGCAGAACATGACAGCTGATATGACAGATACAGCATGAAATGTGGGGCTGGTGTGAAGGTGGGTTGCAAAGTAGCTTATATTTGTGCAGCACCTGTGGGCACACTAAAGCAGCTTAAACTGCAAGTGGGCAAATTTATCAATACCCTATATTAATGTCAAAGGACACACTATTAGTATACATCTATGTAACAGCAACAGTACTTTTAATCTTTTGAAGTTAGCAAAAAAAAGATTATTTTTAAATATCATGCAGAGGAAAAACTGTATAAAACTGGAATATTACATTGTCTGTGGACCCTCTAAGCTGAAGTGGCTAGGGCAGAAATATATCCTTAGTAGGTCTACTGGCAATGTGTACATCTGCAGTATTAAATTATGCAACTTAACAGAACATAACGTGAAAGCACTCGGGCTGATGATGAAGCTTCTATTATCGATATGTTACATATTGAAACTAACCACCAAGATCAACTTTAAACTGTGCGTACTGTATCAGACAGGCAAGCATAGACATTGATGCAGGTCTACAAAATGTGTTAGATTATTCAATAATATGAAAATATATTACTAGCCCTAGAAAGTTCATTACAAAGCTGATAAAATATTAATTAAAAAAACAACTCACAGATTGTAGCAAAAAAATGTAAGGTTGCTATTTCCACAATTGTATGTAGTATAACATAAGTAGGATAGTATGATACTACTATTATTATTATTATTAGTAGTAGTAGTAGTAGTAGTAGTATTAGCATTACAACTATATAACTCAGTAGAAAGTGACTTAGTTCTTACAAAATATGTAGAAAAATGGACACAGCTTCCTCAAAGTGCCTCAAACTTGCATTCTTTGAATGACCAGCAGGGGGTATCTGCTTGCAAGAAAGATGTCTGACTTTACGATTTATGATCGAATAACCCTATTGCTCACTTGATCTCAGTAACATTTTCCTGGTGAGTTTATGGTCTTAATCACTAGTTTCAATTCTTATTTAATACTGCATGATATTCATTTTCTAATTTATGGTCCCATTAAAAGGTATAAAGATGATAAAGTAGGGAGTGCTTCAAGGCAAGCCAGGTTTGACTCTGACTTCTTGCTACTCTGTGAGCATGATGGGTTCTTTGTTTCTAACTCAGATACAACGTTCTTCATTATAACAGATTTCCAAAAACAGACAACAGCCTACATGCTTCCATGATTTAAAGAGTCACTTAAAAGTCGAGAGTTTTTGTCCATATAATCTATGGTTCTTCAGGGACTACAATGCCTCTTTTTCATCAAGAGTAGTAAATTGATAGTTTCCCTGGGTTAAACTGCTATTTGACAAAAAAAGACTGTCCTTGAGATAACCCTCACATAATGCTGCTCCTCATCATCTTTACATCCGGTGTAAGCAAATGAGATGTGTGATCATTAGCAAGCTGTATTATTACATTGAACAGGCAATGATAGTAGCATTGATCATCTCAGCTAACTCTGAGGCAGAAAGCAAATAAGCATATTTCCTAAAATGTCAAACTATTCACTTAATGCTCCACATGAGGAAAGCTCTGAATTTATGATATATTAATTTAGTTTGCTGTAATTTATTACAGAGCACTCACATCAATACACTACAGAAACTTTAATTTTGTTCCCCCGAGTTTTCTAAACCATAGTGCTATAATGGTTTGGTGGATGTTGTTGCATTGTTTGGTTTATGTGTATTTATGCATTTGTATTTGTCTGTTTAAAACATTTTTAATGTGGGTTTCCCATTATTTTCTTTCACTCACTTCTGAAGCCAATAATTTGACGCTAATTTCTCTAAGGGGCAAAGTCTGTCTGTCTGTGTTTCTCTTTGTCTTTCTGAAAGTCTGTTAAAACGTAATGGTTTTACGGTAGAATACTGACTCCTCTTGGCAAAGAGTAGCACTGCACAATCATCGTCACATTCAGCACTAAATGAGCTCACACGTACCTGGCAACACACAAACACTAATGCTGAAAGACACACTCACAACATGCAGCCTCCTCCAATACTCTGTGAGCCACAAACACATCAGCACAAACACACCCACACACACAGAGAGTCCTTCAGTTTGATAACCTGTAGTGTATACACAGACGCACACACACATATAAACACTCAGTCAGTACACAGTGTATTATTCTTGGTCTCGTGGAGACGGAGAACAGGAGGCTATTGGGATTCTCCTCATGCTCCTTCTCGATCCAGCTGCCGCTTCTCTGCTTCCCTTCCCTCTCCCCTTGTCCTGTTTCTCTTCCCCTATCCTTCTCCATCTTGCCTCTAGCTCTCTTTTTTCTCTCCATTTCTTTTCCTTCCCTTCTCACTTCTCTCATATTCTCACTCATATTAATTTCTAGCTTTTCTTTCTGGCCTTTTTCTACTTTCCTTTACAAATGTTACTTACTCGATCACTAATTACATTCAGGTTTGGCTGTCATTCCAGCTGATCTGTGATCTGTACACTGTTCTTTGTTTGCTTGTTTGTAAAAACTGTAACAGATTATATAAATAATGAGTTATATGGTCTTTTTTTGGACACTTTTTTGTAAACTTGCCTCTGTACACCATAAACACTGGATTTAAAAGCAAGCAAACAAGAGATGATTGAAGTTCAGATTTGAATCATTTTTCTATAAAGTGCTCCCTATTCAGAGACTCAAAAGTAATTGGACTGTTCACTGAGTTTAATGGCCAGGTGAGGTCTATTTCCTTGTCATTTCATGATAAATCAAATGTATAATTAATGTGAAGTGATGACTTTGTGAGGTTGCATTCAAATTTGGTATGCATTCTTAAAAGAATGAATGCACTGGCGAGCTCAGGATTACCAAAAAGGCCTGAAAAAAACATAGAAATCAAGTGGATGATCACAGAATTCTTTCCATGGTTAAGATTTATAAATGTTAACAACAATGTGCAAACCACTGGTTACACTCAGGAACAGAGAAGCCAGATTAGGCCGGAAAATGTCTGAAAGAGCCTGCACAGTTTTGGAAAAGAAGAAAATCTATGAATAAGGAAAAAAACAGCAATGTAACGCCATGTGCATGAATGGCTGCCAATGGAAAATGCTAGTATTTACTGATGATGTGGCTGCTGATAGAAGTAATGCTATGTAATGTCCAGGCCAAGAAACTCTGCTCATATTCAGAAATGCTCAAATACTGTGGAACTGATTGTATGGTGCTTCACAGTGCAAATGGATAATGATGCAAAGCATGCTGCAAAGCAAAAACAAAACAAAAAACAAAGTTGAATAGCAGTCCAGAACAGCAGAATGGGACTACTGAAGTAGAACCATGCAATGAGGCAATAAGGAAACAGAGACGATATCTGATTCCTGTCTATGATTCGTAAACACACACACACACACAAAACAAATGTAGCCAAGTCCTGCTACTCTTAGCTGACCAACTTGTTAACATCTCCACACTCACCAATATTTTCTGGCTGCTCAGCCGAAAAGTAAATCAACAGACTTCCTGTGACTTATTGATTGCCTTGCTCGGAGTCTTAACACGCAGTTACACATTCTCCTTTTCTTCTCCACCGTCCGTGTACCACATTTTCCTGTTCTCCTTTGTAACACCCCACCCCTCCCCCCAACAACAGAAAGTCACCTATACATCATGCAAAAGTAGCTGCCAGTTGAACCTAAGTGGCTGTTCTGTTTCCCGGCATCGTCACAGAGCAGCTTTGAATCAGAAGGATAGCATGGGGGGCAGGCAAGAGACATTTAAGGATCCCATCCTCTGTGACTGGGCCATTGCTTAGCGACCACATTCCAAGAAGAGCGGATTAGCCGAGGCATTACATCTAAGATATAAGTTGGTGCCTCACCCAGCGTGTGAGACAGAAACTGGACACTGTCTGGCACTGTATATTAGTTTGTGTATTTCATGTCTGGGGCTATTTATAAATGTATGGCTTCTGTTTCATGCCTTATAGTAGAACAGGAGTATCTACTAAAAGGCAACCAGGCTGAACCCTGCGTAAATGCTTTAAGATCCTCTTCTTCTGTATACCCACTCTGAAAAGCACTACAGTTTGTGTAAACATAGTAAACATTGCTAAGGTGAAGCAGAGTGTCAAAGCCAACAGATAGTGTTGCATAATCTGTTCGAAAGTGATCCCAATGTAAATATAAAAAACATATGACATAAGTTCTTTACAATAATATCAAATCACAGCTGCTTTGCCATTCCAAACTGTTTTGAGGATTCATAATTTAGATTCATAATTTATGCCACCTTGTTTGCCACTCTGCTGAAATGACTTCATTGACCCACAAATACAGCAGCAAGGGGGACAAAAAAGCCAAATCTAATCTCCAAAACAGAAACTCTACACTTCTGGATGATAACAGACACCACTTTCATGTGTGCATTTTGGATTAGGATATCCTAGCGCCTCACACATCAACAGTATTTGCATAAACAGGCAGCGTGCTTGGAGTTCAAGTCGTTCAGCAATTTTCTCATCTCATTAGCTTTTTGTCCTCCTCGTCTTTCTGCTTTTCTTAGCCTCTTCCTCCATTCTTCATCACATCACTGTCTCATCTGCTATGTTTACCTGTCCTCACCTAGCTTGTTACATCAGCATACACCCCATGACTGTATTTCCTTGTCACCGGCACATTATTTTCTGCATAATTTTTATTTTCGCTGTCACTCCAAAGCACAATGTTTTGCTCCAGGCAGGAAGTATTGCACTGAGCTGCTGAACATGTTAAATGCGTCTTACCCCCCCCTCGTCTCTCTCTTGCCATTTCACACCTGGTTGCTTCCCTCTAATATCTCCCAACTCCCAACGCAGTACTACACAACAGTCATTAATTGCAAGAAGAGGGAAATCATATTCTCTCTTCGCTAAAAAAAGAATGAGTGCAAACATTGTGCACCAGTTAATATCTACTGTGCTGCCTGCAGCTGTAGCAGAGGTCCCGTTTTCTAAAGCATTAAACTGTGATATTTTTATTTGTCGAGCAATGAAAAACCGAAGCACTAAAAAATGCCTAAGCACATAGTGATTTTCAGCATATTTATGTTTGCCACAAGATGTTAAGTGCCTCTCTCACTCTCGTACGCTTGAGCGTAATTGGATTAGCTGAAAATATACAAGAGTATCATAACTTTTTAATGTTTCCGTAATTGAATATACACTTTTTGCACTCACCAGACTGTACAAGTCAGTAGATCTTTTAAGAAAATTGCGTGCCGATTGTATTAAAATTCACTTGCTTCTGCTACTAAGCTGCTGAGGCCTTTTTTCTATCTGTCTTTCTCTTTTTTTTCTTTTTTTTTAATCTTTACTGATTTGTTATTCTGAAATGTGAAGCCATGCAAAGTATTAGTCAAGCCCCGGTGCAGTCAAAAGAGTTTTTGTGAATCCAGTTGTTCTACGGCTTTGTATTACAGTTGGGTATAAATGGATAGATTTTCTAGCTGTGCAATTGACTGTTATCAGCAATATATTAACTACCTTATTGCACATTTCCTTTATTTTTCACTCTTTCTATCCACCTCCTGCTGTATTCCCCGCCTGCTTTACCTCAGGGTTTTTTACCTTGCCGTCTGTTTCCGTTCCAGTTTCTCCATATTTCATCTATATACTTTGTTCCCCGTCCTTTCTTTGCCCCGTTTCCCTGCGGCTTTAGCATGAAGAGGATTTTTTTTTTATTCCAGCTCACTTCATAACTGCCTTGACAAGTTCTATATTGATTGCTTGTGCAGATTACAATTGATTTTGCTCTTCACTGTATTTTCCTTTCTGCTTGGTTCTTCCTGGTGTGATGAGCACTTTTCAGCATCCATTCATCAGCATGTTATTTTTTAATGGTTTTTTTTTTCACACGTAGGGACAGAAGTATTGTGCACTGTGTTAGCCCAATAAAATTAATAAATAAACACACAGAGAAATGATAAAACTCACCAAGGATTTCAATTGTTAATTAAAATATGTTCCTAAGGTTTATTGTGTCTTCTGATAAATTTTCTACAGAGACTAAGACCTCCCCCATGCCATGCTCCAATGCACCACAGAAGGCTGAACCTCCAGTGGGAGGAGCTGCCACGGTCATCACATTTTTCTCCCGTTTGCTGTTAGGAATGCTGCTGCTGCTGCTTATGTGGTGAGCGACAACACCCGGATACACACACACATACACATACACATATATACACATTACTTATAAGGAGTCTACATGATCCAGTTTTCAAATTGATTAGTAACTCAATCGCTCACTCATGTATTGGCAGGTCGATGCATGTCTGTTTATGTGTTTATATGATATATATTTATATGTTCTGTTTGCATGAGCATGTTTAATGGACCAGGAGCTGTAAGATCTGGGTGGTTTAACTCTTTAAATCCTGTTGAAATAGTAACGGTAAAGGTTTAGATTTCTTATTCTTCTTTTGCCTTGAGGCGACTGTTGTTGTGATTTGGCGCTATATAAATAAAATTGAATTGAATTGAACTGAATTTTGGCTGCCCCGTTTAGGGGTTACCACAGCAGATAATCTCCCTATCCATAGTACTTTTTTGTCACACCAACCCTCAGCTTGTCCTGCTTCACTACATCCATGAATGTTTGCTATAGTCTTCCTCATCTTCTCCCACCTGGCCGATCCATATTCAACATTCTTTCTCCAGTATATCCACTATCGCTCCTCTACACATGTCCAAATCATCTCATCCTTGCCTTTCTAACTTTGGCTCCAAATGGCTCGACCTGAGCAGTCCTTCTGATGAACTCATATTTTATCTAAATGCTGAAAAATAAATATATACAATCTAAAATTAATGAAACCATCTGTAGAAGTTGTATTTTTTTCTTTTTACTTTAATCAAAAGATTAGCGACAGCTTTATACCAATAACACTTTAACAAAAATACATTAAACATGGACGCTTCTCCAGCTGAACACCTGCTGCAAGTGGAGTGGTTGAATACGATTAAGGCACTTTCATGCCAGTTCCCCTCCCATGCAGCCTGTATGTGCAGGTCCAAATGGGAATCTGTTCTAATTTGTTTTAGAGTTACAAGCACACTCCATTTCAAAAGATGTCAACATTTCCATGTCAACAGATACACACCAAAGGATTAATAACGCTATAACAACAAAGGAAAGCAGAAAGGGCGACAGACAGATTAGATGGCACAATTAGAAAACACTCTGGAAATATGTAGAGAATTATTGCAAATTATAGGAAATTATTATCAATACGATTATATAGTATTGTGTAAAAGTCTTAAACAACTTAATTTCTATAGGAATTGGAAGCTGGTGATTCAATTCATTGAAACATGTGCAAACACACATGAAAATACAAAATATATAAGGAAACAAAAGTTTGTACAATTGTAATGAACATTTCAAGTTGCTTTATTCTTTAACAAAGCTTGAGTTCTTTTAGGCAATGTTTCTTCTAATTTCTTTAAGTAGTTTTGAAGTAGTCTAGTTCTCCAGGCTCCTTGAATGACATTTAAAGCTCTTCTTCTGATGTTGGCTACAAATGAGGTAATAAAAAGTGCTTTGAGTACTTATGTAATGCTTTTCTACTCCAACTAAGTACCATACCATTTATCAGGTCTGAGCTCTGGGAAGGCCAATCAATGAGTGATAGTTTTCAGTTATGTATTGTTCTATCCATGTATGCCAGTATTGATGGATCAACTGAAGTGTCTGATTCATCTGTCAGATCCTGTGTCAGGTCTTTGAATTTTTCCTATTAGTTAAGGACATGACTTTCACACACTGTTCATATGGTCTAGGTAGCGTTTTAGGGCTGCCAAGTCTCTTGCACTCAACTTGTCAAGTTTCCTCAAATTTCTTAAGAATGCACTACACACCTTGTGAGGATATGCCAAGTTTTCAGCTAATTGCTCTTTGGGAGTCACTTTGTTGGTGCAGAAACATTATTTTATGCCTTTAAAACTGTTATAATTTTTGATTAACTCAACTAAACTAACAAACTAACAAATTTCCCACGCGTGGGACTAATAAAGGTTATCTTATGTTATCTTAAAGAATTAGGAACAAGTTTTATGGTTTTATGACAGGCAGTTTTGCTGCTAGTAACAAAAGGCCTAATGGTACAATTTAAAGTTGGTTCTTTACTAAGTTGTCTGGAGACACAACATTGGTTCATCCTTATTAGGTACCTTTTTTATGCTTGAATGTTTCATAGATTAGTGTTAAGTAAGGAAAAAAACCCTCTGAAAATGACATTGGCTGCTTTTTTTTCACTCATTCTCATTCCAATCCTTGTATCAGACTAAAAATAAGGGGAAAAGCACCCTTGTCCAAAGAAAAATTTGAAAAGAGCTTCAGAAAGCCTGGAGAACAATTTTGTGAGTGTTTTGTTTTGTTTATTTTTTAAATACACAAAAGTCGGTCTCCCTGGAAGCAACATGTGAAGAAATGAGGGCTGGCTCAAGTCATATAGTTTGAGTCCCAACATTTTTGGTTTCTTACACAAAAGCTGTTAGAAGGCCCTTATTACGTTTTAGATGGTTGAGTTGACGGCAGCTCAACGAAAGCGCAGTCTTGTGCAGTGTTTAAAAAATGAAAAGCAGCTAGTAACATTACGAGCTGACGCTGTTACTGCTATTAAGGATTAATCCCTTATGTTACATTATATCATAACTTACTAAGGAAATTAACTCATTACTGTTCCCAAACTAATAGCTTAATTGACTTTGGGAGCATTATTCTTTTCCTTGCCACAAGCATTATGGAGATTTGTTTAGCATCCAAGTACTTTTACAGACACTAGTTATGACCCAATGCCCAATATACATGTCATTGTGATGTTGTTTTTGCCCATTTTACCCACTGATTTTAAATGTGTAATAACTTCACACAATGCAAAGAGAGAAAGGCTGTCCTCTTTTGCCATCCTGCCAGCTGAGTCACATATGTGCACTGACACAACAGGATCGGAAAAGTCCCACTAGTGTGCAGCTACCTGCCAAGAATTAGAAGAGAAACACAAACAAATGTGTAGGGGATTTGCATTTTTTGCAAATAGAGTTATGGCTAAGTCAAAAAAAGTCCCACTGAACCAAATATAAAGGCCAAAAAAGCAAACAAATTAAGAATGACATATAAGAGAAAGGCAAGAAGACAGATCATTCATACTTTGATGCAGTGCAGTTTGCCGAGGCTAATTTGTGTTCCTCTTTCTGCAGATGTGAATGTCTTATTGCTGAAGGCTGATGTGAAGTAGGAGGACAAAGAAGAAGAAGGAGGAGGCTGGTATTTTTTCCTGTTTTGCACATGTTTCGAGGATACAGTGCATTGATCATTTCGGTCCATCACACAGTTACTCACCAAAATTATTCAGACATTAGACAACGATAATGCGACTCAGCATTTTTGGATTATTTGATTTGCTGACAAAAAAACCCAAGAAAAATCTACAGAGGAACTTTGGAAGATTGTCATCGGTATCATCACCAACAGCAACTGCAGCGACCTGAGAGGCAAACACCAAAACAAGATTATTGTCTTACATTACCCCCTGGTGGATTTGATGAGCCACTTAAAACTGATTTGTCTCAGTTGGGTTTTAGAGGCTCCTCTTCGGCAACAGAATCAAGGCCACAGCTGACATCTCTTTTTACCTTTTTTTTCTTCTTTTTTGTACTCACTCTCTTCTTAAGTCGCAGTGCAGTGCAGTACACACACAGACAGACACACACACACACACTGATATAGGGCACGTGTATTTGTGTGTATACTTACAGCCCCTTATACAGCTTAATCATCATGCCAAAGACTCCACTACACCCCCAACAAAGTGGTTCCCACCCAAGTCATTGAGCTTCCTGAAGCCTGTGCCTGTCTTCATCATGGGATGAAACCCCCAGAAAGTTGGGCGTGCGCACGTGTATGCGTGACATCTAATGGATGCTGAAACCCATTACAGGAATCAAACTGGGGACAAAGCCCTGCAGCCCGTGTTTGTGTCAACCCGCCAGTTAACAAAGAAGTCACAAATTTATTCAGTCAGACTCTGAGTCTGCACATCTCCAACAACTGACAGAGCAGAGTGTTGTTTGTTTGTTTTTCTTTTTGTTTGTTTGTTTTTGTTTTTTCAACAAGAGGACTAACACTTTGGAGAATTCAATAACCATAGTCTGGCTTATTTACAGTTAGCTTTACATAGAGCTTTGAGAAACCGGCAAGGACGACCTGAACTGTAAAAAAAAAACAACTAAAAAACAACAAAAAAACAACAAAAAATAAATGAAATAAAGTGGATTTGAGACTGAACCATTCTTTCCCCACTGTTGTTTTTTATTTTTGGGTTGACTTTGTATTGATGGCAGCAAAGCTGGTTATTGGAACTCTGATACAAGCTATGTTGGTTTTCCATTCTGCTCTGTGCTGTAAAATACAGTAACACAAATCAGTTTGCTTTCTGACTTCTGACGCCTTTACAAACATTAGAAATGTCTTTTTGCAGTTTACATTTCAATAGCCAATATCAGTTACCAGTTAATATTATGTTATTCACAGGAATCTTGAAGTGTTTATTGTATTTTTTATGGACAAATAATAAAAAGACGCATATAGGAGTTTAGTTTTTTTTTTCCAGACATTCTTAATGGCTTAATTCTCTTTGATCCTATTTTGTAAACTATGATACAGTATGTAACTTTAACAATGAACAAAAAGTTTATTATTTAATAATAATGTATGTATTAGCCGTAGAATGTCGTAACCTGTACCTGGGGTCTTTTTTATAGATGTATATACAATGACAGGTTTCAACCATTAAATGTGACCATTTCACAATGAATTACGATGCACTGGCCTCATGTTCATTTTGTGAACTTATAACACATCAGGGCAGACTAATGCCTCCTGCTCCGTCTGGTTGATCCTGATGATTTTCTCCTGGCAAAACAAGATGAAGGTGAGGTGCCAATGGGGGATGTTAAAAAAAAGAAGATGCAATAAGTTTTCATTATAATAAAAGTAAAGACAAATTACTTCCCAGACACAGCTATAAACACACAGTGCCTCATTTCAGGTTTTACAGATCGATACTTTTGACCTTGCAGAGGTAACGTTGTTTGCTTCTCAGTTTGTTTCTGAAAGATGAGTGTCTGCAGATTCTAACAAGCTCCACTGACACTGCATGGAGTGGTCATAAAGCTTAATACTTTATGGGCATGATGCATTATCCTTGATATACTTCTTCTTGTTTTCTTTTTTATGGGGGGATATTCAAAATCGCGAAAATTTCAAGATAGAGGATCTGTGTCAATTCTCAGAAAGACACTGAGAGCAGCATTGATTTGAGCAACCTTGACGAGTGCATTTTTTAAAAGTCAGTTTCATACTCAATACACAGAAGAATACAAGGAAAACAAAACTAAGTTTAGACTCCAAGAGATTCAGCAGTGTGTTTACTTGAATGCCATCATCAGCATGCTGACAAGGTCATGACCACATACTGATCATTAGTAGTTCTGTATGCTTTTTTTTTTTTTTTTTTGTCTTTGTATGTTATTTTAGCATGCTAGTATACCAAGTGCATCACACAGCCCACATCTGAGAGAAATTGGGATGTTGTTAAAATAGTTTTGCAGATATCAAAAGTGTTGGACAAACTGACTTGATGATTGTGCTATATCCCATTATGGGAGCCGAATGTTTAGAAAGGTCAAAATGAAATGTATATTTGTAGAACTGACTGGAAAAAAAAGATTTTTTTTAAACTATAAATAATTGCACAAAATGGATGGCTGTTCATCCAGAAATATTTCATGTGGTTTTAGTGTATGCACGTGGGTCAGACTGTCCATGCAAAGGGAAGCACACTCACAGTTCACAGACAGGAAAGAAATAAAGTTACACTCGATCTCCTATACCTCTCCTAGCAGAGAGGGAAGAAAAAAAAACAGGTGGCAGGGGATTTGTGTCTGTGTCCCTTTCAGCCTTGTCTACCAATAAAGCCAACTGTCATTTCCCAGGGTTGCATCTGTGCACTTATCTTTCTCTGTTCCTCACCAAACACGGTTCTCTAATTAACATTTGAGAGTGAATAGATGAGAGCTTCTCAAAGGAGAGGAGGATGTTTTGATCAGTGCAGCAAAGGTCAACCTTATATGCAAGCTGATTTTGTTTGCAGAACATACACGGAGATAAAAGTGGAAAATATGAAATTTCCTCCACAATGCACCCTGTGACTATGAGTTTTCCCTAATGACTTGTGTCATCATTTTAATCTCTTGCAATGACATGCCACTCATAGATATAACGGCTGAGTTCTGTGAACGCTGTAGCATTGTTGCAAGGCGAAACGTGATGATCGGACGGGTTGTAAACAAGTAGCAGTTTCACAGATACATAACATCTGCACCGATGTGCATGCAACAGGAAATATGAGCAGAGCACTGGAGGTACGGCTGGTCAAAATTTCCCTTTTGACCTTTAGCTTTCACTCTGGCTGTCTCGCCATCTCACTCGTCCCTCTCTCAAGCTCTCTTTCTTCCATTATACTGACAAGCTCTGGCAGGCCGATTTGGAGGCCGAGGACAAATCAATACACCATCTAACAGCTGTCAGCTGCAGTTCCCTGTGTGTGCGAGAGCAGACAAGAGTGTATCTGCTTGTGTAGTTATCGCATTCATTACTCTTTCTTTCATTCCTTTCTTCTCCACCTGCTTATACTGATCTGCCCTTTGCTTCTTTTTTTTTAATGTCAGTGTCAATGAGGAGTCAACTAATATTTACAATGGCAGTGCATGACTTGAACAAGGAGGGTACACAACCAAGGAAGTTTCTGTTCTTTGTGTTCTTTGTATTGTTTTTATTTTATAGCTAAAAATAATTCTGTATGATGACATTTCATTCTTTATAGCTTTAATTAAATTACAGATGAGTTTTTAGCCATGCTCCCTTTGTCCACAACCATGATGTGATTCATATTAACCTCAGATATATTGAGAGTGTGTGTGTCTTTGTGTGCATGTGTGTGTACCATCCAGAGCCTGTCAGTTCCATCCGCCTTGCTCTGCTCTAATGACTAGTTTGACCTTTCACAGAAAACTGGATGAATGACATGATCTCTGCGTCCATATCACTTCTGATCTGGCTTTTGGCTCTGACCTCTTTAAACACTCAGCTTACTTCCCCTCTATCCACGGCCTCACTCAGTCAAACTGTTTTTGTCCATCTTCCTAATATTCTAACTTCCTCATTAAGCTAATATTTCAAGACGTTTGCACACCCAACTTCTCTCTGAGCGTTATTTCACCAGTTTTCACACCATTTTCAAGCCAGATGAACATCGCTGCACACGACTCACTGAGCAAACTGCTTCTGCTTTTGGCAGCAATGTGTTGTTTGCTCTTCAAAAAGTCTCTTTTCAAAGGTATTTTCTTTGTGCTAGATATGCTAACAAGGAATACTCCAAGGCAGCCTCTCTTTAATATACACTCACTTGCTACTTTATTAGACACTTAAGTAAACTGTGTTAGGCTGGCATTAATTTAGCAGTGATTTGCCATCCACATATATGAAGGAAAAATAATATTAGACACATATTTCATTGCAATGCAGTCCTGCACAACACCACTGCAACAAAAGCTGAAGCAATCTGAACTTCACAAAGGCAGAGTGTGTGCCAACAATGGACTGCAGGAAAGAACATTTTCCCATTATTTTAAATTGGGTGCCAAAGTTAAAACTTTTTGACTTAAAATGATCTTGGAGTGATTTATTTTACACGCAGTGAAAATCTGCCAAATCGAGTATGCAGAGCTACTCGCTGTGGTGACCCCCTGTGAAATTTTTATGTACAGCTAGCCCATCTGTTATGTTTCTCAGGGACAGCAATGATGTCCCTGACTCAGTTTGACCTAATTAACATTGCAGGTTTAGTTATCTAAAAGGGTTAGAGACCAAAAATCCCAATAAACAGTGTTTATACATAATTTGTCATTCCATTACAAACCATTTCAATCACTATGTTGTGCAGTAGTTGTTTACCTCTCACAGATAATGGTTTAATGAGAATAATTCACCTGTTTTTCATAAAAAATAAAATTTGATAAAAATTTGTTTTAATGGAAAACACTGGAAAAACCTACATATTAAACGCAATAGTTTTACATGACATTTTCTTTTAATTTTATTTTTAATTTTAATTATTTTTTCTGGATTTTAAGGGAAGTTTACATGTTACACCTTTAATGAAGCTGCATCTGAGAATCTGGATGAGCTGACGGACACTGTGACATCATACATCAGTTTTTGTGAAGATGTGTGTGTGCCAACCAAGACCTTTTGCACATACAACAACAATAAACCATGGTTCACTCCTAAAATCCATCATCTTCTTAAGGCCAAGGAGGACACCTGCAGAAGTAGTGACAGGGCCCTGTACAAGCAGGTCAGGAACACACTGACCAAGGAGATCAAAGCGGCGAAAAAGATCTACTCCCAGAAGCTGAAAGAACGGCTCTCAGCCAACGACCCTGCGTCAATGTGGAGGGACCTGCTGGAAATCACTAGCTACAGTCGCTCCCCACCCCCTGTTGAAGCAAACAAAGACCTGGCAGACGAGTTGAATACATTCTACTGCAGGTTTGAGACGGACAGACTCTCACCCCTCTCCAGAGACAATGTTTCAGACATTGACCCTCACAGGGCTCTAGACTAACTTTTTGACATGGGCGCACCGGTACGCCTAACTTTAAAAATTTAGGCGTACCGGCACAAAAGTTAGGCGCACTCAAATTTTTCAACCGCATCGCTTAACACCGCAGTTTTACATGTGCACTTTCTTTGGGGGGAAGTCCATACAGACAATATTCATTTCTAAATTATTAACTAACAAACTTGTGCTTAAAGTGCTTTGTCAATATTGTAGAAAATGTTAAACTTGTTTGCTGCTGCCTGCTGCTGAAAGGCAGTGGGGAGAGGGGACACTTGGGCAGTGCATTTATTGCAGCATATAATGTGTTTTCTGGATACACTGCTGCTTTTTCAGCATTCAAAGATTGATGGCACCGTGTCAGAGCTGGCTATGAATTTCAGACGGATCAGGCCTTAACTTAACACAAAAGTTATCAATAGTTCTTTTCATCTTTTCTTATTACCCACAGCTACATCCACTTCTGTCAGGCCTAGGCTGCTCACTAGGGCTGGGTATCATCACTGATTTCTATAATCCATTCGATTCCAGTTCTCAAATTCCTGATTCGATTCAATTTAGCCTCAGACAGTCAGAAATATTATAATTCTGATCATTTATCAGTACTGATACATATGAGACTTCATCAGAATTGTGAACATCACAGCAGATGCCTTTGTGTCAAAGTAACTGAGAATAAAACACAGAAAAACATGAAGGAGATTTTTCTGGTCTGGCTTTTTATAGCAGATAACCTTAAAATATTCTGCAATATTCTGCAATTTTGCATAATTTTAAGAAGTTTAAATTTCTTCAGTATTGAACAGCAGAAATTAGGCTTTCTTGTCCAAGGTCATTTAAGTGAAAAAAGAAAAAGAAAAGAAAAAGACAGCGACCGACAGCGCTGTAAACAACGGTAGACTGGTGGGCAGTGTTGGGAAGGTTACTTTTAAAAGGTATTCCATTACAGATTACTGAATACATGCCCCAAAATGTATTCTGTAGTATTCCGTTACGTTACTCAATGACAGTAACGTATTCTGAATACTTTGGATTACTTAATATATTATCATGCTTTTTACAACTACGTGAATGTACTATTGCTGTGTGATTTATTACTATTACTGAAGGTCCGCGGCTCCGAACCGTAGTAAAGGGACCTCTGACTAATACGGCGGGTTCCGTGTCGGGCTCGTAGCCGAAAAATAGCTTTACTTTGTTGTGTGGGTCAACTTTGCTTGCGAGAGACAGAGAGGGGCGTTGAAAGGCTGCTCCAACGGAACTTATTGTTTCGGAGGAAAACACGAACACAGTGTACAGTCGAGTCTTAATGCCGTACTTACAACTGGGCTCGTCAGGCACTCTTCTCCGCTGCAGTGGTTATTATTATATTTACATGCTTCCAGCTCCCGTTTTTGCTCGGTGACAGCTCGTACTTTTCCACTCTCCTTTTTTCTCCCTCCTCGCGCTCACAGACACATAACGGGTATGGCAGTCCATTCTCCCTGCAGCACGGACTACACTGCCCATGAGGCTACATTCTTTAGAGCTATGCCTGTAGCATTCTGCCTATTAGCTTAGCACAACAACAACAAAAAGGCGCTCTCTCACCCAGGAAACACACAGTCGCAGAGAGAGAGAGCGTTGCCCTGTAACCATGGCAACCGTAACGCTGCCGCCTGGAACAACAGAACAACAGAACGTAGCTGTCAAACAAAACCCAAACAGTCCTGACCCGCGACAATATTGTAACGTTCTCAAAAACCAGACGTTCTGTTTTCAGTTTGTCCGTTTATTCAGCACAGGTAACGGGCCGTTAACTCCGGGGAGAGTGCTCTCGTACAACCTCACCTCCAGCCCCGTACAGTCACCCAACAACCAGGACCCCCCGCCCCTTCCTGCACAACCAAACATGTAACTTAAAGAAACACAGCGTGCAGAGACAACCAACCTGACTGCAACACAACATTTAACCATCATTACACTGCCCCCCCAGCAATAAGTTCCTCGTCCCCGAGGGAACAACACAGTCTCTGAGGCGGGGGGGTAGTCTGCGTTCCCTCCTTGACCTCCTGAGCCCCTGGGGGGTACACAGTGCTTTGGGGCTTTGAGGTGGAGAGCTCGAGGGACGGGAACACAGCTCCGGCCGGGGGTCCCTCTGTGCAGGGTCATGGGGGCTCTGTACACGTCCCTCAGGGAAGGAGGGGAGGGACTGTCCTCTATAGGGGGCCATCCGGTCTCTGTGCAGCACCACTTTCCTCCCTCTAGGAGGCAACTGCACCCTGTAAACAACTTCCCCCACTCGCTCCAGGACGCTGCAGGGCCCCACCCAGCTGCTATCCAGTTTAGGACACCGTCCTTTCTTTCTCTTTGGGCTGTAGACCCACACCAGCTCCCCAGCACGGAAGTGCCTCCCCTTAGTGGTGATGTCATAATTCCTCTTTTGGCGCAGGCCTGCCTTCGCCAGCTGCTCCCGGGCGTAGGAATGTGCAGAATCCAGCCGGTCCTGCAGCTTCCTTGTGTAGTCCCGGCCTGGTGGCGCCTCTGGTGCGTCCGGGGGCTTCCCAAAAGCCAACTCGGCAGGAGTTCTCAGCTCTCTCCCTAACATGAGCAGGGCAGGCGTACATTGGGTGGAGTCTTGCACTGCCGACCTGTAGGCCATGAGGGTAAGGGGAAGATGGTAGTCCCAGTCCTGTTGGTGTTCTGAGGTAAGGATGGCTAGCTGCTGGGCCAGCGTCCTGTTAAACCTTTCCACCAGTCCATCGCTTTGGGGGTGAAGTGGGGTGGTGCGGGTCTTCTTAATCCCCAGGCGTTCGCACATGGCTGCAAATACCTTGGACTCAAAGTTACGCCCCTGGTCACTGTGGAGGGTCTCTGCTGTTCCAAAGCGGCTGAACATCCCCTCCACTAATGCATCAGCGACAGTCTCAGCCTCCTGATCTGGGATGGCATATGCTTCCGGCCACTTGGTAAAATAGTCCATGGCCACAAGGACATAGTGGTTTCCTCTGTCTGTAAGAGGAAATGGGCCCATGACGTCCACAGCTACTCGCTCCATTGGAGCTCCTGCCAGTTGTTGCTGAAGCTGAGCCCGGGACTGGTCCTGTGGCCCTTTGTGCGAGGAACATGCATCACAGCTGCGGCAAAAGTCTTTTACATCCCTCCGCTGCTGACCCCAGTAGTAGCCCTGGCGCAGGCGGCGTAGGGTCTTGGAGACCCCAAAGTGGCCGGAGCCAGTGCTCCCATGGCAGGCTTCCAGCACAGCTGACCTCAGCGACCTTGGCACCACAACCTGCCACCTCTCCTCCCCTGTGGCAGGATCCTTCCAGGCACGCTCCAACACCCCCTCCTTCAGCCTGAGAGCATCAAACTTGGCCCACAGCCCCCTGGTACAGGTGGAAAACCCAGTGACCTCATCCCAAAGGGGTCGCTCCTCCCTCTCCAGCCACTGCAGGACTGGCATCAGGTCAGTGTCTTGTTCCTGTCGTGCCCTCCACTCCGCTGCATCCACCACCAGAAGAGCCCTGCAGGCGAGCTGTGTTACTCCGTCCATTGTTGTGAGTTCCCGCTCTGTCTCCTCTCGCTTCTCACAGTAACGGCAGCCAGCTGCAGCACATGGGCGGCGAGAGAGGGCGTCTGCGTTAGAATGGTGCGTCCCTGCTCTGTGCTCCACAGTGAAATTGAAGGCCTGGAGCTCCTCCAGCCAGCGAGCCACCTGTCCCTCTGGCTCCCTGAAAGACATCAGCCACTGGAGGGCGGCATGATCAGTTCTGATAATGAATGAAGTGCCACACAGGTAGTACTTAAAGTGTCTCACCCCTGCCACCACGGCCAGCAGCTCTCGTCGTGTGACACAGTAGCGCCGCTCACTCCTGTTCAGGACCCGGCTGAAGTGCGCCACCACCTTCTCACCATCCGGCCCAACCTGCGACAACACAGCTCCCAGCCCCACATTACTTGAGTCAGTGTCCAGGACAAAAGGCAGGGTGGGGTCAGGGGGGGCGAGGACTGGGGACTCTGTCAGCGATCTGCGGAGAGTGTTGAATGCCTGCTGACAGTCCTGGGTCCAGATGAAGTCACGGTCCTTCTGCAGCAGGCGGAAGAGTGGTGCAGCTATAGAGGAAAAGCTCTTCACAAACCTCCTGTAATAAGATGCCAGTCCTAGGAAGCTTTTGAGCTGTTTCTGGTCCGCTGGTGTGGGCCACTCAGTAATGGTGTGAATTTTTTCCTCCAAAGTGCTGATGCCCTCATGACCCAGCTTGTGGCCCAGAAACTCCACCTCCCTCCTCAAGAAGTGGCACTTGTCGGGGTGCAGTTTCAGGCCTGCAGCCGCCACCCTCCCCAACACTTGTCTCAGGGCATCCAGGGCAGCATCAAAGGAGCTCCCGTGTACTAGAAGGTCATCCAGGTAGACCAGACACCGTTGCCGTGGGACACCAGCCAGCACACTGTCCATCAGCCTCTCAAAGGTAGCAGGAGCGTTACAAAGACCAAAGCTCAGGACTTTGAACTGCCATAGTCCCCTGTTGGTACAGAAGGCTGTCTTCGGTCTGGATTCAGGGGACAGTGGCACCTGCCAGTAGCCACTCCGCAGGTCCAGGGTGGAGAACCAGGAGGATCCGGCAACTAAATCGAGAGACTCGTCAATCCTGGGAAGGGGGTAAGAGTCCTTTTTTGTCACTTTGTTGAGTGGTCTGTAGTCCACACAGAAACGCATCCTTGGGTTGTTTTTCTTAGGCACCATCACCACAGCGGAGGCCCACGGGCTATCAGATGGCTCTATGATGCCCGCCTTCATCATTTCACACAACTCTCTGTCAGCAGCCTCCTGATGAGCCAGGGGCAGGCGGCGGGGGCACACTTTAATAGGCTGGGCATCCCCGGTCTCAATGACGTGCTCCACCAAGTGTGTCAAGCCAACATCACTTTCTTTCAGGGCAAAAATGTCTCTAAACTCTTTTAGTACCTGCCATAGACTCTCTTGCTGCTGTGGAGTCAGCCCCTCACAGTTCTTTGACCAGATGCTCCTCACTGCTGAGAGCCTCTCCTCCTCCCCCGCTTGCTGTTCTGCTGGCGGGTCTGCGGAGGTCTCCGAGGTGGAGGTGGACGCTGCGGCAGATGCTGGGCAGACCGGGGGGGGAATAAGCTGCACCTTCTTCCCATCAGGGAGTATGAGGAAGCCTTTGCCCAAGTCCAGTACACCACCAATGGCTCGCAAAAAATCCAGCCCAAGGATGCAGGCGTCCTGCACGTCAGCCACCCAGGCAGCATAAGGCACACTGAGGTCCCCCACCTTAAACTGGAACACTCCCCTCCCTCTAATTGGGGCCAGATCACCGGTCACAGTCTTAAGTCGCACATTAGTTGGTTGCACAGCAGCTCCGGTTGGGACGACATCGGGTCGGACCAGCGTTGCATTGGACCCCGTGTCCAGAAGGGCCGTACAGGACACCCCCGCAATCATCACTGGAACATGGCAAAAGTCGCCAACCTGGGTCCAGCCCACAGCGATGACCGCACCGGGTGGAAATGGCGGTGGTGTGGGGATATCGTTCTCCCTGGCCCGTGTACTCCCACCTACACGGGCCCGTGGGCATTTCCCTGAAGTGCTGCAAGCTTGGGGCACTGCCTGATGAGGTGTCCGACTTGTCCACATCCCCAGCAGCTCTGTGGTCGGCGGCGTGGGCCAGCCCGAGGGGAAGGTGACTGCAGAGAAGCCGTCTGAACCAAACTGCACAGGCCCGCTGGCATCTCCATCTGCTCCACAGGTGCTGACACAGCCCTCACCAAATGTGTGTCATCAGCGCCCCCAGAGGATCCTGCAAGCATCTCCCTCTCCAACGCTAGCTCCAGGGCTGCACTGAGTGTGGCCGGTCGAGCAAGCTGAGTTTGCATACGGAGCTCTTTAGGGCTCAGGGCCTGCAGGAACTGGTCCCGAGCTAACTCCGCCTGCACTGATGGTGGCATGCTGTCATACGCCCTCCGGCAAAGACACTCGACCTCATGGGCCAAAATGCGAAGGGGCTCTCCCGGCAATCTGCGTCTGTTGTGGAACTCCGACCTCAGTGTTGGCTATACTGCCCGAAACGTCTCTGAAGTGCCCCAACCAGAGCATTATAATCTCCCCTTTGCTCTTCGGTCAGCAGCAGCAGGCATGCAGCTGCATCCTCACACAGGCACAAAGCCAATTGGAGAGCTTTATGTTCCTCAGACCAACCAGCTGCAACAGCTAACAGCTCAAACTGTGCAATAAACACTTCCCACGGCCGCTGAACTTAGGCGTTTTTATATTCGCGGCAGCTTGCTGGGCGCCGCCATGTTTGTTTACATCACGTGACGGCGCGCCAAGCGAGGTCGACTCCCTCCCGTCGGAATCGCGGCCACGGCGCGAAAAGGTCCCGAGCCTAGTCAAACCTGGAGAAAATCCAGCCTCAGCAGACAGCCGCAGCGCCGTTTCCCTCACTCTATGGGCAGGCGAGCGCGGACGGACCTCCCTCTCCTCAGTCTCCCTCTTAATCTTGTCCGGTAACATCCTCGTGTCTCGTGACGGTCAGCGTCGCCAGCAACAGGGTGTCGGGCGGTTTAGGTGGACGTTCTTCACTTCTGACACCAGTGTAACGTTCTCAAAAACCAGACGTTCTGATTTCAGTTTGTCCGTTTATTCAGCACAGGTAACAGGCCGTTAACTCCGGGGAGAGTGCTCTCGTACAACCTCACCTCCAGCCCCGTACAGTCACCCAACAACCAGGACCCCCCGCCCCTTCCTGCACAACCAAACATGTAACTTAAAGAAACACAGCGTGCAGAGACAACCAACCTGACTGCAACACAACATTTAACCATCGTTACAATATGAAACAAGAAAGTACTGCAGTGTAATCCATTTATTTCAACAAAGTAACTGTATTCTAAATACCACCTTTTTAAATGGTAACTGTAACGGAATACAGTTACTCATATTTTGTATTTTAAATACGTAACGGTGGTACATGTATTCCGTTACTCCCCAACACTGCTGGTGGGTAATAAGCGAATGAATAATGCAGAAAACAGAGATTTGAGACGGGAAACTGTTCTTGAAGTACAGAGAGAGAGAGAGAGAGAGAGAGAGAGAGAGAGCTGTGCATGAAGTGTGATTTTTATCGTGGTGGAAGCAAAACAGCAAAAGTCAGAGCGAATTCATGACGACATTGATCAAATGTGAAGCGTAGTTTGCTGCTTCTTTTGCTGCTGGCTCAGCGAATATTGGTTGGAGAGACAAAACCTGCAGCTCAGAATCAGCGCAAAAAAGACGTAAACACAGAGCGGACCCGACGCATCAGAATCGCTAAGCTCCGACAGCGTGTCCGTGTTCGGGCTGTCGGGTGAGAAAGCGGAGAAAGAAAGCTGATTCTGATGCGTCGGGTCCGCTCTGTGTTTACGTCTTTGTGTGGAATCCGTTAATGAATTGATATCGCTTTATTCAAGCTACTCACCTCTCTCTTCCACCTGCACTTTCAACTGGACCACGGCCAATCAGAGAGGTCCCGCCCCTGACTATCTCTGATTGGTTTAGTCCACGATAGGGGCATATGTGTGTCTGTTGTTGACCACACGGAGAGTTGCAGAGATTTTTTTTTTTTGTTACCCGAAAATATTTTTTTTAGTCGCACCACTGAAAAATTTGGTCGCATTTGCGACCAAATTGGTCGCACTCTAGAGCCCTGCCTCAACACACCTCTCATCCCCCCACCCCCACCCCCCCAACCCAGACTCAACGACCTGCGTCACCCTCCCCAATCCAGACTCAACGACCTACATCACACCTCTTACCCCCTTTCCTCCTCCCTGGAACACACTCTCAGGATGTGATCCGACTGTTTCAGAAACAGAAGCCCAGGAAAGCCCCCAGACCAGACGGTGTTTCACCCTCCTGCCTCAAAACGTGTGCTGAACAGCTGATTCCCATTTTTACCCCCATCTTCAACAGATCCCTGGAGCTGTGTGAAGTTCCCTCCTGCTTCAAATGCTCCACCATCATCCCGGTCCCCAAGAAACCCACAATTACAGGACTGAATGATTACAGACCAGTCACACTGACGTCTGTGGTCATGAAATCCTTTGAACGCATGGTGTTAGCCCATCTGAAGGACATTACAGGCCACCAGTTGAACTCCCTGCAGTTTGTTTACCGGGCAAACAGGTCGGTGGATGATGCAATGAACATGGGGCTGCATTACATCCTGCAACATCTCGACCGCCTGGGAACTTATGCCAGGGTCCTGTTTGTGGACTTTAGTTTGGCTTTTAATACCACTGTGCCTGAACTTCTCTCCTCCAAACTCTCCCAGCTCAGAGTGTCACCAGTTACATGTCAGTGGATCATCAGCTTCCTGACAGACAGGAAGCAGCAAGTGAGGCTGGGGGAGATCACCTCTGAAACTCAGTCCCTCAGTATTGGTGCCCCTCAAGGATGTGTCCTCTCACCACTATTGTTCTCCCTCTACACCAATGACTCCATCTCCAAGAACTCAGCTGTTAAACTCCCGAAGTTTGCAGATGACACCACCGTCATTGGCCTCATTCAGGATGGTGATGAGGAGACATCCCTCAACACTGCTCCCCCTCACCATATCAGACAGCCCAGTGTAGACTGTGGAGATCTTCAAGTTCCTTGGTACCACCATCCCTAGGACCTCAAGTGGGAGACCAACATCTCCTCCATCCTCAAAAAGACCCAGCAGAGGATGTACTTCCTGAGACAACTGGGGAAGTACAGTCTTCCACAGGAGCTGCTCATCCAGTTCTACACTCCAGTCACTGAGTCTGTCCTGTGCTCCTCCATCACAGTCTGGTATGGTGCAGCCACTAAACAGGACAGGTGCAGACTGCAGCAGACTGTATGGGCAGCAGAAAAGATCATTCTCGCCCCCTGCC
Source organism: Pelmatolapia mariae (assembly GCF_036321145.2). Classification (NCBI taxonomy): domain Eukaryota; kingdom Metazoa; phylum Chordata; class Actinopteri; order Cichliformes; family Cichlidae; genus Pelmatolapia; species Pelmatolapia mariae. The sequence continues at coordinate 31,329,431 of NC_086233.1, forward strand.
CTCCATCCAGGACCTGTACCTCTCAATAACCAGGAAACGGGCTGGGAAAATCATCACAGACCCCCTCACACCCTGGACACAGACTTTTTGACCTGCTGCCCTCTAGCAGACGGTATAGAAGCCTGCAGACTAGGACCATCCGACATAGGAACAGTTTCTTTCCCTTCGCCATCTCCCTCCTAAACAGTCAAACTGTCACACTGCTCACACTTCTAGTCTGCAACTGCACCTTATGTACATTCTGTGGTATTCATTTCATTTCTGTCATCCTGTATTTTATGTATATAAGATTTAGATTGGTTATTTATGGTTGGTATATACACCTTCGTGTATGTATGTGTGCATATGTACATATGTATGTGTATATATATATGTATACACATAAGTGTGTGTGTGTGTGTGTGTGTGTGTGTGTGTGTGTGTGTGTGTGTGTGTGTGTGTGTGTGTGTGTGTGTGTGTATTGTGTCGTTTACATATTGTTGTGATTTACATTGCTGTGCTTGAGAGTCACCATCTACTGGAACCAAATTCCTTGTATGTGTTTGCGCATATACATGGCCAATAAACACGATTCAGATTCAGTTTCTGATTCTGATGTGTCTTGTGTTAATTTGTTAATGTCAAGCCACAAAAAGAAAACCAAAAATAGTCAACTTTATTTAAAGAATTGTCATGCATTTGTCCACTGGATGGCAGCATAGGCAGTGGGCCTTGCTGTGCGCTGTCTATGGTACTGAAACAGTCAAAACCCAAGTGTTAGGTCTCTGCGAGTCACCCCATGGTGCTAACTGAGTCAAGCCCACCCACATCTCAGGTTCATTATGCCCTCTGTCATTGAGTGACCTGAAACATCCAACACTTACACACACTCCATTTGTTCAACAGAATTTGATTATGAGGCAAAAACCAAACTTCAACTTCTTGTGATCTGTCCTCAAAAACAAAAATAGGTCATCATTGTTATTAATGGTGCTTGTTTCATGTCACAACAAAGTGACTTGAAATGATGGATAATGAGGAAAAGTAGGAACGTTTCACCGTGAGAAGTGAATTTCTGCACGGCAAGGTGGCTGGAATCCCAAATCATGTTCGCCTCTAGAGTCCAACCAATCACAGGCCTGCTCCACAAATTGCTTGTCAGCCTTACACATCGAGCTCACACATGCTGATGACAACACTTGACAGCACTGACATCCGTGAAGTACTGCAATTGTAAGTCAGTGACACAAAATGAGAGGTCATGTTCGGCACAGCCGCTGCTGGAACATTGCGGCCCAATATTTCTGCCAAGCACTGCACTGAAGCCTCGTTCTCCTCAAACTGTGGAGATTCTTGTGATTGTTAGGATCTTGGAGAACTGAGGCATGCCTTCCATGAACAGATAAATTAGGCAAGATTTAGATCATTCAAGGAACTCACTGCACAAGCTTGATGACTCACATATTGTGAGTCTATCGTATTAGCAGCTGTCTGCATTTCCTTCCTTGAAATCCGCACAGTACATTGTGAAGCTGAAGAATCCAGAGCATTTCACAAAAGGTTTGTGTTTTCCAAATGAGGATTTGTGTGTGCAGCAGAATGGTCTGTCAAATGTCAAAGCAGACGTGCACTGCAGCACCATTCAATACTCAAAAATGAAAAAAATAAAATAAAATAGATAAGTACATGTGCAAGTGGAACTCGGTGTAACAAAGGGGGGACAAGAATACAAAAAGGGCAGACAGAGCATAAATGTAGAAAAAAACCCAACACATCTAGATTGAATTTGAAATTCTAAACGACTATCTACAGGGATACAATAAAGAGAAACTGGCACATTAAAGGCATTCCATTAAAAGAGATTAGACTCTGTCGTTACAGATCTAATCTCGGATCTTTAATAGAGACATTATTAAAATTGGATTTAATATGAGTGGTGAAATTAAAATTTATTGCATGGTAAGTTTCAGGATTTGAACTGACACACCTATTTAAATACCTTCCACTCAGCAGGTTTGCCTAATTTGAAATATGAGAATTAATATTTTCTGCCAGCCGGGGTTCAATATTAGAATTATTCTGGCTGTCGGATTCACCCCAGAAATGCACTTTTAATTAAACTTGAGCCCAAATGTATTTTAGAGGCATGAAATTATTATTTTGGAAGCTTTTTTTCATCTTTGGATTATGGTGTATGTAATGGAGAAGTCTGAATGTAACAGTGTGATAAGGAAGAGATTATTATTTTAATAAAATTCCCTTTGGTGTTTATTATTATTTGGGTGTGTGCTCGTTTAAAGTGTTGAGATACATTCTGTGGACTCTTTCTCCCTCTTGTGGCAACTTGTATTAGCAAATTTATAGGGAAGGGAAAGGAAAGGAAAGGAAAGGAAAGGAAAGGAACATTACCTTATATGTAACTCTGATCTCCTCTCTAAATGTTTTGATATTTCTGCAGCACCAAGCACAGTGAAACAGTGCTTGGCAGTTTGGTATTGTTACCTGGAAGGAGTTGGAGTGAGAGCACTGTTAATTCCCTGGTTTGCTTTTTACTTTGTTGTCCCTCTGAAACAAATGACACTTGATGCATGCTTAGTCATCCAGGTAAAGGTTCGGTTCATTTCACAGTGTTTACAGTGGGAACAGGAAGCAGTGTGTTCACATGAACTGAATCACCTTTCTGCTAAAATGTATTTCTTGTACTTGTGTTATGGTACTCTTTTGTCAGTCTGTTGAGTCATCTCCACCCACTCCACCCTGCCTGCACTCTCTTTATCATCTCTCTTGTGTACTGTCTGTTGCTTATGATGGTTGACCCCAGGTATTTAACCTCATCTATCTACAATACCTCTGCTCTTTGCATCGTGACTGTTACACTTGTCTCACTCTCATTCACACACTTGTAGTCTGTTCTGCTTTTACTGACTTTTATTCCTTTTTTCTCAGAGCATGCCTCCACCTCTACAGGCTTTCTTCCACCTCCTCTCTACTCTCACTACAGATTACAACGTCATCTGTAGACATCATAGTCCACAAAGACTCCTGGAAGAATAGTCAAATTCCCATAAACACACTTCTAAACCTTTTGGAAAGCACTCGGAAGCACTGGAGCTGCTATAGCTGCAAAGGAAGCATGCATTCACATCATATTAAAAATGTGATGCCAGTCAAGTTCATATGCGTATGAAGGCAGACGAGCAAATATTTTTGGCAATATAGTGGATTTGAACTCTTCTGGTCTTCTAGCGATATTTTGCTGGTAGGTCCCACTCATGCCCTGCGAGTGGCAGCAAAGCACCGCCGAGCGTTGGCGCTACAACACAACACAGCAGAAGAAGTGTGAACACTTCAGTAGATTTACGGATGCAGGGAAATGGGGTAAGTGTTGGTTTATTTTTCAAGCGTTTCATCATAAATGACATAAAAAATCTCTTAGTGATCGGTTATACATTTGTTCTTAATTTTAAATCGGGGACGATGCCTGTCATGACGTGCAATCCACCGCTATATTGTCAGAGCTAATCGTGACAGCTGCTGTCCGCCTACACATAGCAGCATCTCTGTCACTGCTAGCCACGTAGCGCCTAGCAGTGTCTGTGGTGTTATTTTAGCTTGCTTATATGGGGTCTAATTAAGATGTCTTTAACGGAGAGCCGGCCGAATGTCTAGTCAAACAAACATTACGCGGACCGTAAGGAGCTTTGCAGGCAGGGACTTCAGCTGGAGCCGCTAGCCGGTGACAAAAATAACCAGCTAATTAAATTTTCATTCATAGGAGCATCTTCAAGAGAAGCACTGCTGTTGCATCATCAGCTGGTAGTAAAAGACAAAAGCAGGGCGCCTTTTGAGTCTGTCCTACATTTCGCTCAGTTGCATGAGACGCATCAGATCTATTTTTGCATGCCCTTATGGTCCAAAAGAAAATAAATAAATAAATAATCTGGGTGTTGGAAAGCTGTGGATTTTCAGGGAACTCAAACTGTCTTATGTGTGTGAACTTTGTATTTGTTGTTCAGTTCTCCACAGTACTTTATTATGTGTTGTTATTAGGTATTGATCCTATGTGGAAGGTGCGGGGTGGTTTTTGTTTTTAATACTATGCTCTTTTCATATAGGTATGATCTGTAACTGAAATATGTACACTTACTGGACATTTTATGCGGCACAGCTTGCTAGTATTGGGTTGTTCCCCCTTTTACCTGGTATGGATTTAACCAGGTGCTGGAAAGATTCCTCCGAGATTTCCTTTAGGATGTGAGTCACATCCTAAAGGTGCTCTGTTGGACTGAGATCTGGCGACTGTGGAGGTCACTTGAGTACAGTGAACTCATTGTTGTGTTTAAGAAACCAGGTTGATGATCTGAGCTTGGTAACATTGCATCTTATCCTGCCAGCCAACAAAAAGGGACAGACATGGTCAGAAACAATATAGGTATGAAAATTTAAATAAATAAATAATAATAACATTGAAGTTTGTTAAATGAGCCCATAGTTTGATTTATCAGACACACATTTTTCAGGTGTTTTTTTTCTGCTTTTCATACATGAATTAATTTAAAATTAATTATCCTTTATTTTATGCCTTTATATTCAATTTTTCATCTCTCCAGTTTCATATGCACTGATTCATGTCAAGTGAATATATTTCACCTTTAAAAGGCAATGTTGTCCACATTTGGAGACAGGATGGGGGTGGCGGTAGTGGGAATTTTACACATCAGTTGGATTGTTTTAATTGTTTTTTATTATCGTTAAGAACTCCTTGGTTATGTTTTGGCTATAAAAATGCCCCTGTTAGGTTTGAGTTGCAATACAGTGGAAGCTGCTTTTAGAAAGCCCTCAGGACAGCTGACATGGGTCCTCTAAAGAATCTAAATAAGACACAAAATATGTTTCCTATTAAAATACATCAGTGTCAAAGTCTGTCACCAAAAATAAATAAGTAAATAAAATAAAATTTGTGTCCATGAACATGCATTAGATTGTGTGTGTGTGTGTGTGTGTGTGTGTGTGTGTATGAGTGATTGCTTCACGTTTACTCAGATAAGCAGTGTATGATGAACATTTTATTTCCTTTACTCCAGTCTGCCTGAATCTTGCTGACCTTTAATGCTGACTGGCCCCTCCAGCCATCTAACAACATGCAAGGATTCTACTCCAAGCTCGACTCCTCCCCTTCTTTATCCCCCTTGTTGGGGCCTGGCCTCAGGGGAGATGGTGCTCCCGTACCTCTCAGCCTGGCTCTGGAGACGGAGAGAGCTCAGGCCCTCCTGCAGACTTTCAGTTCCGCCTCCCTGCTGGCGTCGGCAGGACTCGGGATGTTCTGTGTGGTGGCAGACCACGCCCTCCAGCTGTCTGTCATACAGCAACACTTGTGGCTGCGTGCTGTCTTGGACAACGCCACGCACGGATTGGTGGGGCTGTGGTCATGGGCAGTTGTTATTGGACTGAGGAAAAAGAGCGATTTATATGAGGTGTTACTCGCAGGGCTCCTGGCATCAATCATAGACTTGGACCACTTCTATATGGCTGGATCCTTATCACTCAAGGTAAGACTTTCGCCATAGAGGGTTAATCTGAATGCTTAATAAGCTTACAAATGATAGGGTACAAAGTATTCCCTAAGTCCTTCACCTTTCTCTTGGAGAGCTAATTATTTAGTGATTAAGTCTTAAATGCACCCATATATGTGCCATTATAGTAGATTACAGGACACAATGTTCATTATAACCTTCCCACTGAGAGAAAACACTGAAACAACCCATGCAGAAAATTTTAATTTCACAGACTTGTTTTTATTTTTAACCCTCATAACTTGCAATTTATCAGGGATTGTAGGTGTTTGTGTTTGGCAGCAGCCATGTTTTCCTTGTAAATGTATTCAGTTTCTTTATCAGATAATCCACGGGGATGCTAAATCAAACGAGCGAGCCAGGAGAACCAATGCTGGAGTGCAAATGGTTTCTACTCCAAATGGCCACTGAATATTAATAAGTTTGGATCCTTATGAGAAAGATTTTTTGGGGGGTATTTTGCCTTTGTTACATAACAACAGTTAGACACAGAAGAAATGATGGGATAGTAAGTGGCATGCAGTAACAGGCCTGGGGCAGAATTCAATCTGGGCTTTTCTGATATGGATTTTAGGCCGGGAACATAGCACAATCCACAGGGTGAGCTATGGTGACGCACCAAGAAAAATACTACTTCATTTTATATGTATGTTAAAAAATGAATGTCATCCATTACATCATTGAAATATTGACTATTCTTTTGGTCTTTCAGCCAGACAGTGTAGCAATGAATCAAAAATTTAAATTGTATCTTTAGACACTTTCACTGGCAGAAACACAGCATTGGTTCTCATTTCTTTAGTTGAATCTACAAAAAAAATGTTAGTAACTTCTTTCATTGTGTTACTGATAGAGACCACACACAGACAATAGATAACAGTTTAATTGACAGGCATAAAACTGTATGTCAGCACCAACAAAGTGATTCTCAAAGAGCAATTAGCTAAACACTTGGTATATCTTAGCATGGTGTGCAGTGTGAAAAAACTGAACAGCATCTATAAGTCGTATAAATACAAAAAGTTCCAGCAAAGATCTAAGAGATGCATCTGACCTGTCAGTTGATCCATCTACATATACATATGTAAGTATGTATACATATGCATACATACATACATTTAGAGATGTATCTCATACACACATACACACATATATATATATATGTGTGTGTGTGTGTGTGTGTGTGTGTGTGTGTGTGTGTGTGTGTGTGTGTGTGTGTGTGTGTGTGTGTGTGCTGGAGCATGACTCATGACTCTGCAGGATCTCCACAGTACAGAACACTGTTAACATGGATTGACATGTTTCCAAAGGATATACGTGGTGCTAACGCCGTCTCTCACTGCTCTTCCAGGCTGCTGTCTCACTCCCTCAGCGTCCACCGCTGCACTGTTCCTCTCTCATTCCCATCATCTGTCTCACTCTCCGCTTCCTCATGTGGCTCGGGCGCCTCAAAGACGCTTGGTGCTCCTTGCCATGGATGCTTTTCATTTCCATGGCGACACACCACGTCCGGGATGCAGTGCGCCACGGCCTGTGGGTGTGCCCATTCGGCAACACGGCACCGATCCCATACTGGTTATACGTCAGCACCACGGCAACGCTCCCTCACCTGTGTTCAGTGCTCATGTACCTGACGGGAACCAGAGATGTGATATCCACTAAACACGGGGTGGCCATCGATGTTTAAGGCATCACCAACTTTGGATCACCTTTGGATAAAAATGTTCTTAGCTATTTAAAATAATTATCAAATACCTTTAAATTCTGAAGAACACGTATATATGGCTATGAAGACATTTTTCAGTTCATTTGACATAAATAATGAAAACTTTTTGTTTTCTTTTCTCACAAAAGGATGAGAAAGCTCATATTATAATGAAAAAAGTAAACGTATGACTTTTCATTGGTGGAGATGGCTGTAAAATACTAAATTAGCTTTTTGAAATGGGAACATCCCAATATAAGTGCCAATCACTGTTTTGTTTTGTTTTTTTGTTTGTTTGTTTATTTTCCTTTTCATGGCATGGATTTGTATCAGAATCCTCTTCAATAACCTGGGGACTAAATGTAAAGATGTGAACCCTCTTTTTACTCATATCTTTTTTACCAGGGCTTGCCCAACTGTTTGCTCACCTACACAACACCTCAGAGACACTTTTACTGTCACTGTCCAGCCTCATTCAAAGGGCGCTGAAGGAAACGTCAACCAAAGGCAAAATCAACTCCAGGCTCTGCGAGACTTCTTTCAGTTTCACTCTTAGTGCACCTCAAAACTGTTTTTCTTTATAGTATGTTAAAAATCTACTCACATACGGTTCTTTATTTCCCATGTCTATTACCAGCAGCTAAACAAAATGTTGTCTTTGGCTGTTAATGCTTATAATATCCAGCATGTCAACACACTGCAACGTTCATTTTCCTGCCTGGAGAAGCCTTAATGTGCACTCAGTCATAACTTTTCCTGTAATGGTCAGTTTTTAGAAATCAGTTTGTAGTGTGTAGGGTAAGTTGAGCCAGCCACAGAAATGGATAACATCAAGTCTCATGCTGGTGTTTTTTTTTTCTTCTTTTTTAAAATTTTTTAATTTTACTAAAAATTATTTTAGCAGCTTGATATGGCACCTGGATTGTTTTGATTTTGCTGACATAGATACTTCCTTATTCCAAAGGTGAACAGTGAGTTATATGTGGCTCAGAGGCTTCTTTACTGTGCACGTCAATCATCACAGGAAGGGAATGAATCCTCTTTTAAGACATGCTGTAGTAAAGATGCTCAGTTAGGTTTTGGCTTCCTGGTGTTATGGATGTCTTTGACGGCTTCAAGCTCGGCCCTCGTCGTTTGAGCAAAAACTGTGACGGACGAGTAAAGTCGGTGTGATTCGGTGTCCTGACTGACATCTTGTTTTTACACTAAACATGAGCAGAAAAGAGGACAGCATGGAGTGAAACTTGAAAAAAGTTGAGTTTAGATTTAGTTCATCAAAATGGAAGAAAGGGGACATGCTGTGTTAATTATCTGTGCATGGTTCCAGCATTTTTCCTCCCATAATGCTGCCATATTTATATGGCTAACAGTGTGAGGTACAGTCTATATCAGGGGTGTCCAACTCCAGGCCTCAAGGGCCGGTGTCCTGCAGGTTTTAGATATCACCCTGGGTCAACACACCTGAATCAAATGATTAGTTCATTACCAGGCCTCTGGAGAACTTCAACACATGTTGAGGAGGTAATTTAGCCATTTAAATCAGCTGTGTTGGATCAAGGACACATCTAAATCCTGCAGGACACCGGCCCTTGAGGCCTGGAGTTGGACACCCCTGGTCTATATGCTGACATTTAGCTTTTCAGCGGTGAAACCGGGGTTTGCAGGACTGTTTGTTTTCACTCATTATAATTACTTTGCTGCATTATCAGCAGCAAAGATATACCACATATAGAGTTTTTGTCATTACACTGTTTTTAGATGTAGACCAAATACATAAACACTCATTAACAGTATTATACACTGGTATGATGCTTAGTAATGTTGTATTATAGTGGGTTTAGAAATGGGTATTTGAATGTAAGCAACATGCGTTCAGTATAAGAGAAGGTGGACTTGAATTGTCTGTTTCCAGATGTAAAACAGGGATACATTTTTGTAAAGCTGGTGCTTGGTGATTAAGGTTGTAGTTGTGCCTGTTGTCCACTAGGTGGCTACTGTAGTTTCACTTTTGATGATCTTTATTTATTTATTTATTTATTTATTTATTTCTATTAGTAAGTGGAGGTAAGTCAGGAATATTTAGTTGTGATTGTGAAATAAAATAATGGATGAGGGGGAGAAAGTTTGAAAAGTGCTCATTGTTTGGGGGAAGAAAAACAAACAAACTTGCTGGTACATAATAGTTTGAAGTGCTCTTTTTTTGATTTATTACAGGCTTGTGTGTTTTGTTGCTACTTTCTTGGAAGGGTCACAGAACGGATCGGAAACAACTGTTTGAGTAACAGAAGCGTTGAGTAACACTGGAGTTTTGAAAAAAAACAAAACCAACATAGAAGACAAAGGCATTGTAAAGCTTTGCTTATGACTACCAGGATGCGGAAAAACAGCTTTAACAGTGGCAAACAGAGCACCACCCTCCACTTTACACCTATTTAACTTGAAGTTTAGTGCTTATGGAAGGAATTTACACGCTGGCTGTTGTCCCACTTTAACTGCCAGTGTCATTTTCTCTTTTATGTTTACCTTATGACTTTAAGTGTTGGATTTTGCACTATTTAAGTTTTGTGCTTTAAAATAATGTTTTGTATTTTTGGACAAATATGTTTTTGTTTAATAGTAAAGTATATAGTAACAAGATAGTTTTAATGTAGTGCTATTTTATCTCAATAAAATGTATCCTGTGTATATTTGCTGTGTTTTTGTATAATGACTTGTATCTTTCTGAAGTTCTCTAAGGGCTCTGAAAGTTTTTCGTCACGGGGCAAGGTCTGGTTATTTGCTCAAAAATAAAGAAATGAGAGGGGTGGGCATACTTTCAGCTGTTCCCCTGTTTTCCAGGGGATTGCAGAGGATCCACGTGTTTGATTTGGCACTGATTTAACATCCTGACACAATCCTCCTATTTTTCTGGGCTTTCGTCCAGCAGTAGGAGTACACTAGCTCAGGCCTCCTCCAAGATCTTTTTGTGTGAAAGGCAAATGTGCAAACTGCCAGACCAGGCGCCATATTTAGGTGGTTTTTGTGTCTTAACCTTTCACCACCAGGTGTCAGCATTTTACCAGAAAAGTTTTAGTGGAGTTTCCCAGAAAAACCAGTTAAATGCAGCATTTGGTCTAATAAGACTTTGGTTCAGTGGTTAGTACTGTCACCTTAGAGCAAGGAGATTCTGGGTTCAAACTTTACAAAGGAAGTTTGATTCAAAACTGCTTGTGAATGTTTGTATCTGTGAAGGATTGATGACTTTTTCAGGGCCCTGCTCCAGCATAAGTTACTGTAGTGACATACCCTGATAAGAAACGAACCACCTTCATAGTACTAAAAAGCCAGGGTTAACCCTGACATCACTGGAATAAGACAAAATCCTGCTTCACAGTGCATGCCTGGTGGGATAAATGTTCTAAGATCCCTCGTTAAGTGCAGTTGAGTGCACAGCTATGAAACACTAAGCATATACAGTAATTGTCTGGTCTGAGCTACATTAACCAAAAGGCTTACTTGGCAAAGCTCACTGTTGGTAACATAAGACAGTTACCTCCATTTATAAACTAACGATGGCAAACACGAGCAATAACAGCTTTTATCTTTCTAAGTGGTATTGTCTTAAACTGACCTATAGGGTCAGTACAAAGCCCTTGTGCTAATGTGCTAATACAATACTGTGTGTATTCCACTCACAGTACGTTTATACTTGCTCCAACTGATTTACACTGCTCAAACAGAAGCGCAGATTGGAAAATGAATCCGTGCATTTTTTTTCCTTTTATCACCAAGATTATAGCTCTTCATTTGGCTGAGAGTGTCACGCCCAACTGCACCGAGTACACTATAAGGTTTAAATATCAAAGGTTTCGGAGCTATAATGTACGGCTGTTATGGTAGGCATAAACAGAAGCACTGAGAGCCACAATGAAGACTTGTCTTATTTGCACCACAAACGTTGCCTTTTATGTTATATTTCCTTACATGGTGTAGAGATATTCATCACCCTTCTTTGACTTTATTGGTAGCACTACCTGGTGCCACCAACTTTGTCTGGCTATGACAAAGTATCTTTGTGCTAAACCCCCCTGCACCACAAATAAGACTGTTGTCAAAGTGTGATCAGAATATCAGGGTTATTTCCTTCTAATTATTAATTATTGTCACGAAGACAAGAAAAGGTAGCTTAAGCATTTAGACGTCAGAAACTGCCTCAAAGAGAAAAGGCCTTAAGGGGTAATTCTTTCAGCTTTTACACAATGCAAAGGACCAAACAATAACAGACATCTTTTTTTTTGAGTAACTCTAGACAATTGGGTTTTTTTCCATCAAACAACCAAAGAATAAACTGTGATACACAAGGAAGTAGATAAACTTTATAAAACAAATGCGCAGCTGTACTGAAAAGATAATGGAAGTTATGGACAAAAGGTTAGTGAACCATAACATTGAATTTTCATGGGAAATAAAAGAGAAAAAAAAGGAATAGAAGTGTGATAAAATAGTTTTTTTTATTTCACAGACACCAGGACAGGAAGGAAGAAAAAAAAAAAACAGCTTATGGTGATATTTGTTGAACACAAGGAAACAAAAATGACTATGTACATCTGAGAATGGATGCCTGAGTTTCATCTGAGTTGCAAGAACTAAAAATCAACAGGCTCCTCTAACTATCACATATCGCAGAGGAACATAGACTGTAAAAGAAGTTTGTCCACACAGAAAAAAACAAAACAAATAACAAAAACACCAAGAAAGACACAGAAAGAACTCCATAGGCATACACTTACAGAAAACATGTCACATTGAACCCTTAAAAACAAAATAGACAGGGTGAACAGTCACTGATATAACAATAATAATAATAATAATAATAATAATAATAATAATAATAGTAATATTAATAACACATCTTATTTATAGGCGCCTTTTAAAACATATGGCACTGTGCCCGGAAAATTGAATCTGATGGATGGTTTATACAATTTATCAAAGTTTGCTTTGAATATTTATCATAAAAATATCTTTAAAACAGGTATTTCACTTTTACATTACTGTGTAGATTGGAAAAATATTAACTTTATTACCGGTAAATCCAGCAATTATGGCAAAGTGGCTCTTATGTTATATTTACTATCTTTTTTAAATTCCTAATTTGGCTGTATAAAACTGAATATTTAGTATAAAAGTCACACAGAGAGCAGGTAGTGGGTTCACTCTTGATTAAAGTTTTTTTTTTTTGACCGGACCTCGGAAGGACAAGACAAGCATAAGAAAAAGAATTTACTATACAAAGATTCAGCTACAAAGATTTTTTTAAATGACAAAAAGATGACATTCATTGCACCAATAGTAATATTTAAAAAAAAAAAAAAAAAAAAAAAAAACAGAAGAAATTAAAATCAAATTTGTGTGCACATTCTAGTACAACAGCTCCGAATGCATCCTTTTATATCTCACATCTATCAGAGCCCCGAGTTTACTGGAACACAGTTTAAACAGGAAGTAAAGGGCGGGTTCTCAAATTGACTCTGTGAATAATTTTTAAAATATTTCACTGTCTTTGTGAATGTTGCCACCAGAATGGAGGAAGGAGAGTGTCAGTGAAAAGAAAGCATCCATTTGTGGTTCTATTTTTAAAAAAAAAAAAAGGAATTAAACATTGGATAAGGACTAACTCAGTAAACACGTTGTCCATACAGTAATCGTACAGTAACACAGCTTCATATAACTGGGGGGAAAAACACACATACACAATGCTGGGAAGACTCACAAGAAATGGCTTAGCTCAGGCTATTAATACTATTGAAGTCTCCGTCCATTGACACTGTATTCACTTCCAATTCGTCCAATCAGTTTTAGTATTGACCTAGAGTGATTGACAGGGAGTATGTAATGTATTTACTTATGTAATATTTGTGTGGAATGACAGATTTATTAAAAAGAAATGTCCTTAACACAAGACTGAGCTAAACCATGTCTGTCAATCTACCCCAAAGATTATGTTTTTTTTCTTACATATAAACATCACATATAACATAGGTATGTATTTTTTTTTTAAGTTTGATATACAATAATATACAAAAAAGCTTCAACTGGATCCATGCATAATATGTGGAGCTAGCTTGAGAGACAATACAGTTGCCAAACTGGGAAAAACATAAAAAAGTTTGACTTAGATGCACCTTGTGTTTCTGAAATGACAGCCAAAAGAAACTGCACAGCCTTAGATGAGCAGAATGTAACAACCAAACCAGCAGAAAGAAAGAAAGAAAAATTGCTTCTCAAGCAGAAGAGCCTCTCGGTTCCATCTGTGGTGCAAAGCTAGCAGGACACAAGGTTTATAGGCACAGGTGTGAAAAGCAGGACTAAAGCAGACAAGCTGTATCGGAGGTATTTTTAAGTGCTGGCCACCCAGAAATCGAGTGTTTTCCGTGAGGCGATGGGTTTTGAGACAGACGTACAGTGAGCGAGGGTTACTCTTGTCAGTTTATTGCGTGCGTGCTCATCTCCACCACCGCCCAGCATGCACTGATCTACCTCATAAACTCAAAGGTTAACTGAGCAGCTGATGCAGGTGGTTCTTAGATTTGTACAATCTCTGCAGTTGATGGCAACTATTCGATCTGTGCCAATGCCCCGCTGTTTATTTCCTCTCCTCAAATGTCCCCTAAAAAAACAAAAAACAAAAATAACCCCAAGAAAATTCAGCATCCTAAAACCATCATTTACATTCATTTTACTAACTGCAGTGAAAGCCTAGTGCTGCGTACCCCTTTCGTTGTTAGTTACTATGGTGAACGAGACCGTAGTAACCACCCAGAATGCACCTCTCTCGTGTATGGACAGATATGAGGCGTGCGAGTACACACATTGTTCCTAATGATATCAAATGCAGCACTTTCTGCATCACTTTCCATGTTTCGTGTTAAAATAAAGCAAGCTACTTTGTAGCACTTTTTGCTTTTGTCCCCTCAAAGGCATCTATCTAAACCTTTGCCCTCATTTCATTAGTAACATCACTCTAATCTTGTAACTTATTAAAAAAAACAATAAAAAACATGATAAGGAAACTTTTTTTAATGGCCTCATTATGTCATATTTTGTCTTTAAAAGGCTGACTACACCAGTCAGTTTATGACAACAATTTTCATCTATTCCAATTAAATTTTAAGTTCCAGCTTTTCAGATTTACTACTTTCCTCTTTTTCTTATGATTTCATGGTTTGACTTAATAATGAATCTGAACAAAACACACTCCCATTTTTTTTAAAACACAATGACCCTGGGGTTATTATTATTGGAATCTAGACAAAACAGCTGAATATGTATGCTCTAATATTCTCTAGATGACTAAGAATCCATGTATTTTCATAATGCTGGTGATCTGTGAAAGGCCAGTATCTTTCCCTCTTTCTCTTATGCGAGTCTTTCATTCGCACACATTTAGAAACAGTGAATGGATGGACAGAAAGAACTACAACAAAAGAAACAAAACCTTTACTTAATATGCCAGACAACATAACAGGGATATCATGCAACATAAAATCACTTGTCATAAATGAAACAAAGTCTATTAAACCCCGGACCTCATTCTCTATGTCCATATTCTCCCTCATGCCAGTAGCAGGTGACAGGTTGCTCCCTGCCTCCCACCTGAGCCCATAATGCCCGTCATTGCTTCTTTGGCATCAGACACGCACAGAAATTAGCAGAAGTGTTGCTTCCTTCACAGCATTGAGTCGGTCAATCAGTCGATGTGAGAATGAACACACGCTATATGTGTTACCTCTCACAGTGATTGAGAGTGTGAGGAGTTCTGGGTGACGAGTTGTTCCAGAAACAATGTTCCCCTTTGCTCCTGTTTGGCAGCTGCACTTGTTTTTCCTTATTTGTTGCTTAAAAGTAAAAAAAAAAAAATGTTTGGGGAGACTTGACAGAGCACTGGTTATGAGTGAACTCAAATGTCCCTGTGCAGTGTCGCTCCTACAGTCTGCTGAGTAGTAGTGTGCATTGCTGAAGTGAAGAGGACTGTCCCTATACCCATGGACGGCAGGTAGGAGTCTCATGTTGCATTATGGGTAGTGCACTTGTAGTCACTGAATATGTCCAAGGAAGTCTTTGAAAAAACTGCCCATCAGTCAGCCGATATAAACTGGTAATGACCTTACTTTGTCAAGTTCTTTACATGAGTTAGTTCCTGCTGCCTTGGATTCTGGATGGACTCTTGAATGACGCTCTGCGGTTAATGTAGCCAAATATGGACGGTCAGCATGTTAACAGCGGGGAATGGTACAGGCTGACTCACTGGTGAAACCCCAGAAGGGGCTGATGGGTTGAAGATGTTTCAAATTAACCTGAGATGAGAGGAGAAAAAGCTGATGAAAAATGAAGATGGGAAGGGAGCACATAAATGAGAGCAGAGTAGAGGGAAGCAGGAGGGAAAAAGGTTTTACAAAACACGTATAAATCAAAAAGTAATTAACCACGGGCTTGAAAGCACAGATTTAAATAGCAGAGTTGGATGACAGATATGCAGCCATACTTAGAGGGTTATAATCTCTGTGTGTGTGTGTGTGTTAGCCTTATAATCACAAGTTGGCTAGCTATCTGAAGGGTTGTCTGAATGTTGTTTATAGCATCCTTTGGAACCATTTTGGTTCTTCTTTAGGCAGTGGCTCACTAGCTTAGTGCTCTTTTGAGGGCATTTTGCTGTACTTATACAAATTTGAAAGAAGAGACATTTAATTAGGAGTTTAATTATCTCCTTGCCACAGAATCTGTTCACCATTCAAATGTCTGAAACTGTCAAAACTCCCAAATGTGCTCATCTAAACACAAAAACAGCCAGGTGTTTGAGTTTAACATGTTCATATATGCAGCATAGTTTATGTAAGGGGGGAATAAAAATGTCAAAAAGCCTCTAAAAAAATAGTAACAGTTTCTTACGTTAGATTGGGATGGACTTCATCTTGACCATAGAGGTGAGCTCTTGTTTGGTGGCATGATCACGTCGCCTCTGTCTCATCCTGGATATACAAAATGAAACATCAACACTGACTGACAAAAACTTTAAGAATGCCAGGCTTTTGAAAAAAAAAAGAAAAGAAACAAAGAAAAAAATCTTACTCAAACTAAAACAGAGACACAGACCACACAGTCATGGCCTGTGGATGTGGGATATGCCTGTGTGTGTATTTTTCTTACCACACAACAAAGATGAGGGAAAAGATGGTGGTGAGGATGACCACGGAGAACAAAACCAGGAGAATCACCAGACCTAAATTACCTTCATCCCCGTGTTTAGAACCTGGGTGGGAAGAGAAGAGGAGCAGAGAAGGGAGGTTCAGCAAAACAAGCAGGGTGGGAGGTACAGAGAAGGACAGATGACAGAATTCACACAGGACATTGAAGTGAGACGAACGCACACATGATGGAATAAGCAGATGTAAAAGTGCAGTGAAATAAATACAATAAAAGCCAAACATGGCATAACATGGGGAGAAAGTTTACACATCTATGTGAGACAAAAATGGAAAGAAAAAAAAGCTGTGTGTGTTCCTGGATTTAATTACTCCCTGGTGAGAAGCTAATTTGAAATCTGCCATTATGGCTTTTCACCCAAACATGCATTTATTATACTGAGAGGAGTAAACAACTCGCTTTCACACACACAAATGAGAGAAAACATCATCCCGAACTGTAAAAGTACCAACACGTTCAAAAACGAAAAAGCAAAAGTGCATATCACCGAGAGCAGGTGATTTATGAGCACATCTGCAAACGACAGTGCTTTCTCTCACATGCTGACACAAATAGAAGAAGACATCTGCTTCACAGGACACCAGTTTAAATAATCCAACAGCACCAGTCACAGGCTTTTAGCCTGTCCTCCACTGCCAAACCTGTAGTTGTCTCCTTGTATATACTGCGTGTGGGTGGGTGTATACTTGTTGTGCGTATCCTGCATGTGTATATTTTAGATGGCATGCTTGCAGCTGCAGGCTGCTTTTAACTCTGTTTTTTTCCCATGTATACCTGAGCTTGCCATGTACTTTGCTTTCATCCAGTGTGCACACAGCATCGTAGAAAACATGACATCCCACAGGTGCCAATTACTGCAATTATATGTAATTTGGTGATGAAGCCAGGCACAAGCTACTTGCACTGTTCTATCAAGTAACAAGTAATAACCATAATAAATGCCTTCCTAGAGATTGCTGCTGCATCAATGCCCGATGAGCCTTCTCAACGCCACCAAAACACAAGGTAAAAACATCTCGTCTTGCGCTTATTAGGTTATGATTCACATGGTTCAGTGGTTTTCAATCATTTTCATCTAATGTATGCTCAAAAAGGCCCAATAGATACACTGAAGGACACCTACATCATTAAAAAAAACATATTTCTCCTTTTTCCCCTCTATCTCAGTAACTGTTCATCTGATCCACTTCAAACTTGTTGGGTGTGTTGTTGGAAACTGGAGTAAGTGCAGTGTCAAGTGCACTTAAAATCACTTGGACAAGAGGTGCTCATATTTTGGCTAAAAATCTGATAGTAGTATTTCCTCTACAGTGACTGCTGTCTACCCCATGCTATGTGTGAGGGGGAGGAGGAGGACCACACATACACACAAGGGAAATGTATAATTGGCTGTCTTTGTGATGACATCGCAGACATTAATGCATCCCCAAGCCTCTTACCCTTAAGTTTGACGACCACAACTAAGTGCCAGACTACTCTCCGAACCTAACCCTGAGTCTGGGACTCTCGAGTTAAAAATGTCTCGTGTTTTGTAAAACGTTTACAAAACATAAGGTCAGGCCATCCACACTAATTCAAGGGGCTATTGGATCAAAGAACCAGAAAGACCTTTCTAAGTGCTATAGGAAAGCAAAATGCATATATAAACATAATTTTCATTCTACTGCTATGTGTTTAATTCCTCTAATAACTGTAAATAATGCCTCAGCTTCTCAGCTGTTGAAGATAACTGAGTAAAATCTAGACAGAGGGAGAGAGGAAAAAAAACAATCAAGAAACATCAGTATGCGAGAACTGATCCAAGATTTGAGCCGCTACACTGCTGCTAAAAACATGCTAATAAATGAAAATCATTTATGGTTAAAATTACTTAGTAATGAAACGGTATTAGTAACTGTTACAGAGCAGGTCTAATATTAGTAGTGCTAAAAGGGGTTGTGGTAATTGTGGTAGCAACCTAGCTGGTGTAGTACTAATCCAGTGACATTAGCTGCACTCTAGTTGACCCCCAACATAACTTATTGCAATAACAGTTTTCATTTGGTGTCTTACCCCGTGACTTTGGAGTGGAGGCTTCAGGCTTTGATTTGGTTGGGAGAGTAAAGATGTCATCTGGTTCCACATCAGGCTCAGGGGTGGTATAGTCTGTAAGGCAAACGCAGGCCCAGAGTAAGTTTTTTACTTTAGTCAGTAAACAGGAATAGTACAAAGCCTGTAATAAAAGTTCTAATACTACTCTTAACTGAATGTGATTCAACTTTAAGTGTATTTAAAGATAATTATTTGATCGTGTTACCTTTTAATCAAATCTATATAATGCCTTAATTTATTGATCGCTTTTTGGATCGTAAATTTGGTCTCAAAATAAAATGACTGATACGGACTACTTTAATTTTTCCTCCTACCTTCCCAGGGCCTGCCGAGTAGCAGAGGAGACCATTCACTCCACTGGCTCTCCGCGTTAATTTCATCACGGGTTCGCACCTGAACCTGGTGAAGGTGGCCTGCCAGAGCGTCCCATATTACAATTGAATTATCCAAAGAGTAAATCTGGTTAAAAAGAGAGAGAAACATGTCAGGGAAGGAGCACACACACACACACACACACACACAAACAAGATGGTAGCAGTCAATTTAGAAAGTTAAAACAAAGAAACCGCAGTGCAGAAGTTCATGACCAACACTTCCCCCCTTGTGTTTAGCTGTAGTGTGTTTAAAGTGACCTAACAAAACAAAAACAGTGAAACAGTTGTGCGGCTTTTAATGTTTTATCTCAGTATATAAAAGCAGAAAGTTGTGCTTTATCAGTTGGAAATCAAAAAATTATTTTCAACTGCTGGTAAAATATTTGAAACATTTGTTATATTTTCTCCAATGTACATGTTCAAGTTTATTCCTAACTACAACCCCATCGGCATTGAAGTGAAAACAACGGTCTTGCTTACGAACCTCTGACCAGAACATAGAGCCCTGTGGCCTATATCTGATATGAAATATCAAAGGAAAAGCATCATGCTGGGGCCAGGAAGAGGGAAATCTCCATGAGATCAGTAGCTTCTTTGGATACCCTTCAAGTTCCTTCACCAACACTGACTCTGGAGGGTCTGGTTTTACTGGAAAAGACAGGATTAAATAAAATTTGATTAAGTATTATATTTTGTTATTTTCACTGGGCAAAAAACATACAAAATCTCTCATGCTGTTTTACTTTGATGTTACTATTGGTGATCAAAAACTCTAAAATAATGACGTTAATGAAATAAAGTATGTTGAAACAAAATCATGACCTGGTACAACTGGTACAATGCAAAACAGGATGAATTAGGTCATAATATGAGAATCAGAAGGGCATGGTCATAACAGCAGTAACAAAGACAGATGTGTGTCATTAGATATCATGATGCAGTGTCTTCTGTACAAACCAGTTTGCTTTAACTTTACCTGTGCATGTGTGAAATTCCACTTTGTGTTCCCAGAATTAATATTTTGGAAATGGGAAAAAAATCCTTAAAATGTAATGTATGGTCTATATTACACAAGTGTGTTTAGCGTGATCTTACATAGCTCGTGTAATTTAACACTGGCGGTTGTATTCTTAGACCCAAGCGTATTCGTCTCTGTGATTCTAAGGGTATGGATGGGCTGCCAGAAAGCAGGGTGAACTACATCGCAGTGCTTCTGGGTGACGTCCACGATGCATGGGCTCCACTCTTTACCATTGCTTAAAAACACACAAAAAATGCTATTTAGAGTTAATGACAACTGAAATATGTGCTAAAAACAGCAAAGATAGTACAACCAATTCACCACAGCTCAATTCTGAAGCCTCTAAATAAATGTCAGGCTGATATAAATGTAGTGTGTACATGTCAGCTCTGAGAGTCTGTTCCGCCAAGGCTTATGGTGTTTACAGTGACCAGATAAAGCTGTGTAGTGTGTGGTCCGTAAATTCCAGATGAATTATTAAGAATCAGTCTCTTCTAGTGTTTCCCAATAAGAATTTTTTCAAAGCGTGCCAAACATTTACCAGTGAGACAAAAGATAAAAAGAACAGAAATGACAATAGCACAAGTGAAATTATTTACCTCAACAGCAAAAAGGTAACAGATCTAATAGCCCTTTTGTGGTTCAGTGCTTCAGTATGCTTACATCTCAGAGTAGAAAAGTCATATTGTGACTGTACTTGTTTACACTCATTATTTATTTGTTGAATTGTCCACCAGCTGAATGTCTAATCTTTACTCAGCAGTTTTTAAGAGTCAGTCTTGTTCCTGCTAGTGTCTACTGCAGTCCATGAAAACACTTTAAGTGTGTATTGTTTCCTGTTTGAGAACACTACAGTTTGCAAAAGTATGCGTGCCCAGCTTAAGAGCCATATGACAAGTTGGAGGAAGAACGGCAGACTCAAAGAAGGATAATTTGATATATACTATATATTAGCATACTACTCAAACTATACACACTGCATTCAAAATTCAACTCTGTGCAGTAACTAGCTCTTACCTGAAGGAGGCATTATACTCTGCTGGCAGAAAGGTCTTTACAGTTTCTACCCAGGAGCAGCGAACATGTGTGTGATTGGGCACTTGACAGGAAATGGTCAGCCGCCCGGGGGGATCTGGGGAACAGTAGTAAGGCATAGATCATTTTCAGGATAGAAAGGGAGTAATGTTTTTCAGAGCTCTGTTATAAGTTGTTATATTTTTTAAAGTTTATATGGCTTGTCTTCAAGTCTAAAATTAACAGCTTGGTGTCTGTGCCCTAGTTTCCTGCACATTAACCAAAATATTGAATGACCAGTACCATGGAAAAATTCCCTGAACTTCAAAAGGAAGCCTACTTAGGGAGATGCTTCCTGTGCAAGACAGTTATAGGAAGTGGAGGGCTTTGTCTAATTGATGACCGATAAGACCAGTTTCCTCTGAGGACCAGCACTGGCGCTCTGATTATCACTGTTTCAGTAAGTTGTCCTGTTAAATTCCTTCATTAAAAATGCAGATCCAGAGGGAAATAAAAACATGTTGAGATAAATTTGTAAAAGAGATGAGAATTTCTCAGTGGCACAAACATAAACTTCCTCTAAGATCTGTATGGGATTGGGAGACTGAATGTATATATGAGGCCTGTAACACAGGGATGCAAGCAGTTTTCTGCTTAGAAAACTGAATTTTTGAAGGCTGCAGTCCCATGCCAAAAGACTAGATACAGAACAGACCTTTTTAATGGTGCTAACCCATAAATTAAGAGCAAGCTTAACAAGTCACAGGAACACTTACGGCCCAGCCTGAGTTTTATAGAACGGAGGAGCCGCCCACTGTTGTCATAGCAGCTGTAGGTGCCCTGCGCTGAATGGTTGACACGCAGCAGGACTAAGCTTCCATTTGGTGTCACTTGATGCCATGGTAACACTGTGCTGTGGCTGAGATGCCACGACACAGGTAACCTAGTCAGGGACATGTTAGACTTTGGTTATTATGCTTTAGAGGACTTTGTCTCAACTCCAATCCTAGATTAGAACAATAACAGTAAGCACCTAATATCAAAAACATACATGTTACAACATTCATTTATAAAGAAACTACAACTAACACAACATCAGTACAGGTTATATTACATTCATTTTATTGTGCCAGCCCCCTTTTGTTTAAAATAAAGAAGTACATGTTATTACTTTTTTTGAGCAACACACTACTTTCTTCTGCTATGTAAGTCAAACAATAACAAAATGCACAGTTTGTTGATGTCATTAAGAAGCCGTCCTTATTCATGTCAAGTCATGTACATTATTTAGCTTCATTATGACAAAAAAGGTGCAAGTAAAGTTAACCAAATTAATGATAACTGTTAACTTACAGCTATTGAAGCTAATAGTAACTGTATGGGCAGGAAACTACTGTTAAACACGCCAGTGCTTTACTCAAGCACGACAAAAACAGGATGAAGGCACATACAATACACACACTACAGGACAATGAACACTTTTAGCAGTAGAGTAAAGGCATGAATATACCTGAGACTGACCATTTGAGCAATTAGGTATATGTCATAAAAAGATAAGGTTTATATAGTCCTGTGGACAACACAGAATATGTTCGTATAATCAACTAATTCTTCAGAATCTCTTCTGATGGAATTTGCTGGCATTATGCTTCAGTTATGTGTAGTATCTTATTTTTGTCTCATCTCTGTATAGCTTACTGGTTTTTCTTTTAAGTAAGATATCTGCTGTTAAGTTTCTTTATTGTAATTAAGGCCTCGGTCAAGCAGGCCTAAAGACCACTTGGCAACCTCCAGTCACTAGTAAAAAATATATTCCTATTGGCTGGCAAGTGGTTGTTAGCTAAAATTGGTTGAGGAAGGAGCACTAAAAACCTCCTTGTGATTGCTTTGGTTGCTAGAGGATTGCCGCATTCACCCATGGTTCACCCAAGACCCTGGCCTATCTGCACCAAACCACCAAATGGTAGTAAAACTTGAAAAATTGTGCTTTACAGCTGAAACCAGCACATTTAAAAAGGTGCAACATTATATTTTCCTGATTTGCACTGCATCTTAGCAAGTAAGTGGCAAGTCTTTGTGTGTCAATTCGATATCTACCCTACATACTACAGGAAATAGCAGCAAACTGAAGTGACCAAAGTAATCAGAGGAGGTTTTGGGGGGATTAACATGTACTTCTTTGCAATGAATTTAACCTGGCAAAAGCAAGCAATTTCCTGCAACCGCTCTGGGAATACACGCACAATTCCCCAGTGACCAGTGGTTACCAGTGACTGACTGGCCTTAAGCCAATGTGACTGAGGCTTAGCGATTGATTTCACAGCACACTCCAGCAACCATTCTCGAAACAGCTTCCCTAATGACTGGTAGTTAACAGATGGTCGCAAACTGGTTTCTAGGCTGATGACACTGGGGACTATGGCAAACTTCTTTTGACACCAACATTAAAAATGAACCTTCTGAGTAAGAAAATAACTAAGAAAAACAATGAGTCTAACAGTTTTTCAGTATATAAATTAATATCATCAAAACCTTTATGACAAATTTGCTCTGCATGCAAATGCATGGAGATGCTATACTGAACAACTCTTTCAAACACCACAACAAGTGTGCTAGTGTGTTGCTCTTTTTTCTTCCTTACCTGATTTTGGAATTATTGCATGCCAGTGTCACATTCGACTCCAAGCGCCCATACTGCTCGCCTGACACTGCAAACACAGACATCGCATAAAATATTAAAGCACTGTGTTGTCTGGCTTGCAGTATCTGCACATTGCACAATCTAACATACCATGTGTCAGCATTGTCTGTATTAATGTGATTCAAGCGGCACCATTTACAGTATATTCTGCCGTGTCACAATAACATGACCATACAAGGCAAGGGATCCTGCAGACACCAGGCTGAGGAGACTTTGGCACACAGTATAAAGCTGCTCCATCATTAAAGTAATATTACTGTGTATCAGCAAATCCAATCTGGGAACCTTTTAATAATGGACAGAGGATCAGTGAAACGTTTCACCAAAATACCAGGAACATCCTGTCGTACTGGCTTCAACAAAAGGAGACAGTACGGTAGGTCGTGTGAGAGTTTTAAACTTGGAAGTGCTGTATTATGAAAAGTGTTCACTTTCTATAATATGGAACCTTCAATTTTCTTGTTGATAACGCACACTCATTGATTACAGAAGACTCAAAATCACCTTGGTTTCCCAGTCTTAACTTCACAAAGACACAGTAACATATTTCACGGTGACTTGTATTTATTTCTATTTCAAATTACTGCTGTATTGAATAATGGAGATAACTTTAGTTTTATCTGCTGAGATTTTTTAGGTTTTATCTCTGATATCCTCCTTTTCACCAGCTTTGCTGCATAGTTGTCTATGCTTTAATCCATAGACAACTATGACAACCTAACAGTTTAGGGCTTTTTGGTATATTATTTATTAAACAATGTAAGATTAGATACAGATGTAACCTTGTAGTTTTAAAGATCATTCTCCAATTTAAATCCAGCAACAATGGATACTAATGACTCTGGATATGACATTTTGATATCAGTAATATTCTTTGTAATCTGCAAAACTACAACATGCTGTCACACAGAATTGCAGGGCGGTGCAGATTTGAAGGAATACTAAGACTAGTGTATACCTGAGCAAATATTTGAGGTGACTGTAGTGATTTGCAAGCTTGATACACTATCTCCAGTATATGAGTATCTGTGTGTATGTTTAGCTTGGCTACAAAAAGTGAATGCTGGCATTTATAGTAGATTCAGAGTGGAGAAAAGAAAAAAAAACAAAAACACTTTGACTGCCAGTCTGCCACGAACACACCTTCATTAATGTTAACCTCAATCACTCAGGCATGCATACTCCCTGCCGACCTCTCCTCCCTTGGTAGCAAACAATCTACCCCAGGTTTGTGATTCTGCATTTTTCATTAATTCAGCTTTTTTGTATCTTATTATCTTGTAACAAACTGAATAAAGTGGCTTCATTAAGCTGAAACCTCATTTTCTGTTCAGAAATCACATAGAGAAGAAGAGGCATCTTAATGTTGTTACATATATTATTTTTCCCCCTCCCATAACAACTGCGTATGCCCTTTGGGGACCAACTAAGTAAATCCTAAATTAAATTTGACACATACTCAAGATGAAGACTTTACTGACAGCAGTTTCAATATTTGGTTTTCACTGGCACTCCTGCTGTTAGTAGCTGTGCAAAATGAGACAGCTGGGAAAAGAGGAACAATGATCCACAGTGACTTTGTGGTTGCATTTATATTTTTGAGCGTAGGAGACAAATGCTCAAAGAGGAGAGTACAAAGCTGAGTGACATTAGAAACAGAGCTGTGATAGAAAGATACATCTAAAACTTTCAAAATGAGAAAAAACGCTCTCCAGTTTCAATAATGGAAATAAAAATAAGCCTGCATCTTGTTATTTATGGTTTGAATTAATTTGATCAGTTTAATTGCTCTTCAATCAACAGCCTAATGAGTAAGATCTGGAAACATTAAAAGAAAAAAAGCTTGTAAGGGTACAGGCAAAACTCAAACAAACAAAAAAAAAATCCAAAAAACAAAACTACAGATATCTGAAAAAATAAATAAATACTTTACTTTTATGATTGCTAGATCAAGGTCTTAGAGACTTGAAGGCACAGAATCCAAGGTGTTTGAAGTCCAGACTGACATTTCTGCAGTCTTTAATGATTTGGCGTGCCATACCATCTACCGATGTTGGTGGTGGTTGGTTTTATCAAAAGTCTAAAGTCAACTATTTCCTTTTCCAGTAGGACTTGGCATTTCCCCATGGTGCCCAAACTACTACCAAATTGTTTCCTGATGTCACTACTGTGCTTTGTTGGACAGCCAGAAGTATTTACACAGGTGAGGTACAGGTGAGCTAAGGTATGTTATCAAAGCTACCCAGCAATGATTGAGTAATTCATGGTAAAGGAGCCACAAGCAAATAATGAGTGAATATTTTTTTAAGACATACTTTTTAGAAGTTATATATTTCTTTATTGTAAATCCTTTTTTGATTAATCTTAGTAAATGTTCTAATAATCTGAGATAATTGATTTCTAATTTTCATGTGCTACAAGTCATAATTATCAAAATAAAAAAAAAGATATGCAACATTTCAATTTATGCAATGCAATATCAATATATTGCATTGCAATTTCTTATTTTAATTATGGTTTTCGACTTTCCACCTTGATTAGATACGTGTGCATTGTGCAGTGAACAGAAAACAGGGAGAAAGCGTGTGAGGGCAGACATGCACCAAAGGCCCTCGTGTCCAAGTTGAGATTGGGCTGCTGCATTTAGCCTTTTGGGATATGGGTACCTGCTTAACCTGCAAGCTAAACCAGTAGCCATTTAACTGTAACTTCTATATAAAAAGGTTTAATCATTCAACCCCACTTGTGTCCATATAACAAAACAACCACAGTAGGTTAAATATTACCTTTCACCTTTATCTTTTCGTATTGTTTCATCTTCTGTGTAATACTTTCCTTCCCTCCACTTTTGTTCTTGTAGAGCCTCTCCCAACAGCTCTCCCAACCAGATTTTCTTTTCCCCTTCAACCACTGAAAACACACACACACACACGCAGACACAAAATCCTCCCTCTGTTTCTGCGTTTGTGAGTGTGTGAGCATGTATGTGTCCTACCTGGGGCCTTGGTGCAGCTCAAAGATTTGGCTGGTCTGAATGTGTGTATTCATGTTTTATTGGCAGTGAAGTACATTATTCCCCAAACCCGCAGCGTTCCACTCATATCTGATTCTGCCTCTGGCAAGAGGACCCAGACATGTGCACAGGCGCACACAGACATAAAACCACACACACATAAATGTGCATTTAAGTACACATACCCACATACATGGAGACGCGTGCATAGACACACTCACACACACACACACACACACACACACACACAAATGTACACGGGAAGGATGCAGGTTTCTCCTAACATTGAAATCAGATGGCAGGGTGGACACAGAAATTGCAAGCTGTGTGAAACTTAGTATTTTCCAGACAATAAAAACTGAGTGTGGAATTGCTGCAGGGAAAAGAAGGGGAAAAAAGAAGAACTGAAAAGGAAACATTTTGACAGTTTCAGCTGAAGGTCTATGGGCAAGCTGTTCATTTTGTTGGAGTAATTAAGAAAGAAAGAAAGTGAGAAAGAAAGAATCTCAATGCCGTAGAAATCTGTGCACTAAGGCAAAAAAGGTTCAACAATAAAATTCTTGTTGGAACAAAAGTGAGTAATGAGACGTTCTCTGGTCAAGGCTCTTCTAACAAATGTGGATTTCATAGCAAATTCACTGGGTTTAAAAAAAAAAGGAAATTAAAAATATGTTTCCTTCTTCCATTCTGTTGCAGTAGCTTTATATCTCATAAGTACTTGCAGTCAAGATAAGTCAAGAGCGCCCAAAATAGCTGACACAGGAATCTGTCCCTGATCCTTAACACAATATGTGTGTAAGTACATGTGTTTGCACATGAATTTGAAAGTGCACTGTCACAGATCTTCTTGTTAAAACAGAAAAGGTCTTTCCGCAAAGTGTTCAAATGCAGTTTGTGTGTGCGCATGTGTCTCACCTTCATCGGTCCAGATCTGAGCACAACTGGGACACAGTGACCACGATAAAAACCAGATGACTGTCAGACACACAGGGCTGAACAAAAGGCTTGGCATCTAGAAAGAGAGGGAGATCGAGTCAGGAATAGAGGTGGCATTATGATTAGGAGTTATTTTAAAGCATTAACATGAGCAGCAGCAGCATTATCATCATCACCACCACCATTCTGGGTCCATTTTGTACAAGAAAATTGGTATGAAAACAAAAATGTGCCCATAAACAACCTGAATTTTCCATTTCTTTTGTCAATTTCCTCACAGCAGAAACTACATACCGATGTATAAATGGCTTAGAAACATGTTCCATGCAATTACTTGACAAATCATGCCGTACATGCTTCTTCCTTATTACTGAAAATTCAGTATCAGAAACTATCCAAGTCCAAAAATGCATAGAGCTTGGCCAAGACCACTGTTTGCCTCCATCTCTCAGTGGTGGAACTGTTGAGAGATTTTTTTTCTCCTCAAAATTAAAAACAGATTTCCCAAATAAAACAAAAGTGAAAATATGTTGGACAAGACTCTAGGTTTCCATTTGCCAAAAAAAAAAAGATCGTCAGCTCCACATGTGCTGGAGAAGTCATCTATCTTCAAGTTTTCTATAAATTCTCCATTTCTTTTCCCAGATGTTCTGAATTTAAGACAATGAAGGTTCAGTGTTTAGGCTCCAATCACAGTGATGATTGGAGCTAAAGTCTAATTATCTGCTGGCATGCTTAAACTAAGATATGGGGCATGATGATGTCCGCATCTGCACTGTTGGCACGCTACATTTCCTAATTAGCACTACATGCAAAGTACAGCTTGATTGCAATTTAGCATTGTGTATAAAATTAAGTCTATAATAATTTTTGGAACACTATTAAGTGTACTCAAGAGACAAAGCACGGTGCAGCCTTGCCACCCGTCATAGCTAATTGACATTGCTTTAAACTGACGGCTGCCAACCAAGAATGTCTCATTTTGTAAAATGCCAGTTGCCTCGACTCCTATCTCCTCGCATCTCTTCCTCTTGTGTCTGAGGTAGGAGGGACTGACGCACACGGAGAGGAGGCGAGGAAAAAAAAATCAAATACGTAGAAACTGCGAAATGAGATAAGGGGATGATACTCTCTAAAAACTTCCTGTTGGAACTTTCAGAAACCAGATCATTTCAACAAACCCTCTCATCATATTTCACACAATGATTGGTCAGATGTGTGAATGTGAGAAAGTGCACCAAGCTTTAAATGCTTTTATCCTTTGTTACATAACCACAGAACTTGCGACAATTTTACTGTAAACAACAAGACGCAAAACTATGGATGTCTTCCTGTGTAGTGTGATTAAAAAAACAGACAAGACAAGGACTTCAAAAAAAAAGAAAAAGAATGTTCCAACTACACACAAGCTCAGGGTCAGTCACATGAACCCTTCCTGACTGCTTCTTTATCTATATGAGACGCACATCAGTAAATAACATATAAAAATGTTTAATCAGGCATGTTTAAAAAAATTAAAAATAAATCCAGAAAAATTGGTTTGACCCACAGCAAAGAATAAGAAGCACAATGATTTTATAATGTTATAAAGTTGCTCATAATTCAACTTCACTCTTTTGAACTGCTCAATGTCATGTTTGTATAAATGAAAATGGAGGGTTGATTGTGGGTTAATCAATAGCCTGGTGAAGTCATCACAATGAGGTAAGAGCCCACTTCTTTTATTTGTACAGAAACTGCACTTCTTTCAATGTCAGAGAGAAACATGGTTCATGAAAGAAAATATCAGGAGCGAGTTAGAAGGCCACAGTGACCTTCAGTGAGCTTATCTAACAGTTTTTTCATGGTATGAAATCCGACGATAACAAGAAACACAAAGAAGGGGAGTAGGCGAAGAAATCAAGTGCTAGATTAATTAACTGCCACCTCCAAATCCAGGGGAGTATTTCTTTTTTTCTTCTTTTTAGTCTAATGTACACTCGAGATTTTTCCATGAGTACATATACTAAAATCACCACCTTGTAGTCAAGTTTCTTTAATATTTACAGTTTTATGGCATGGTCATTATAGAATAGCATAAC
Organism: Pelmatolapia mariae; assembly: GCF_036321145.2. Classification (NCBI taxonomy): domain Eukaryota; kingdom Metazoa; phylum Chordata; class Actinopteri; order Cichliformes; family Cichlidae; genus Pelmatolapia; species Pelmatolapia mariae. The sequence continues at coordinate 31,359,162 of NC_086233.1, forward strand.
AGTGAGAAACATTTCAAAGAGAGTGGTTAGAGGTTCTTTGACCTTTAAGCTTATATACAGTGTTGTGCAAAATGCACCCTATTTTCTCGATGTTTTTCTAGGGCTCTTCTTTAGATCTTGGCTGCATTTTGCTTCAATCTTTGTCAAGGTCATCCCACACTGCTTCAACAATGCTGAGATCCAGGTTTTGGAAAGGCCAATCCATGGATGATAGTGCTCCACTGTGTTTTTCTATCCAGGTATGCTTTTATTGCATTAGCAGTGTGTTTGGGATCATTGTCATACTGAAGAAAATGAAGCCGCTGCCAATCAGATGGTTTCCAGATGGTGGATCAAAATCTCATGGTACTTTTCTGAGTTCATAATTATATCAATTTTGATACAATCCCCAAAACCACAGGCTGAAATGCAGCCCCAATCCATGACAGAGCCTCCAACTGTGAGAGTCTACACATGACTGTAGACACTCACTGTTGTTCCTCTCCCCTTACCTCTTCTCTATATATCAACAACAATTAGAATCAGGTATTTGACATTTGGATTAATCAGTCCTTAACACTTGTTACCACTGATTTTCAATCCAGTTCTTGTGTAATTTGGAATACGTCAGTCTTTTCTCACTGGTGCCCTTTCTTAAGAAGCTTCAGTGAACAGCAGACGAATCAGCTAAAGGTGCATCTCTCAGGTCCTGCGTCAGGTTTTGCTGATTTTCCCCCCTATTTCCTCAGCTGTAAATAGGATTTTGGCTCTTCTTGTTTTGGTGCAACTTCTTTTGCCTTGCACTTGTCCAGTTTTTTTAAGGATACAGTTCACACTATAACAAGATGTCCCAAGTTTTCAGCTTATAGCTTTCTGAGAATCATCTTGTTGGCACAAAAATACTATTTGCCTGTCAAACTGTGTTATCTCACATTTTGACAGGTTCAACTAAATGGAAACAAACTGTACTTTAATGACAGGCTGCTCCTATCAAAGTGTCTGGGGAACTATTAGTCAATAGCACTTTTTAAAAAAATTGTAAAACTCTGTAAAAAAAGAAAAGAAAAAGTTCTTTACAGAGTAAAGAACAGCTCACCCTAAAAAATGAGCTGTGATTCAAGACTTCTGCACAATATTGTATATCCTTTCCAAAGACCACCTTAAAAAAAGCAATCTGAGTCTAGGAATCACTGTTTCGTTTCAGGGGGAAAAAAAAGTTTGTTCCAAAAAGCTTCTGACATACTTTTTGGTTCCTATAATGACACCTACGGCAAGATTTTAGCAATACATGACACAAAAGACATGACATAAACTCTTATTTGACATCAATGTCTTTTTTTCTTAGTTAATGGCTTTTTTAAAAAAAAAATTTCACTGTGCACCAAAATTTAGACAACAGACATTTTCACTGCTACCTTCTCAATCGTTGTGATAATTCTCAACATAGCATGTGTGTGGATTAGACAAACGTAAAAAAAGAATAGGTTGCTAAATATCATTTGTTGAGACTACAAATCAATTTAATAATGAATCCTATTTTACTTTTGTAAATAGTGGAAAAAATAATTCATAGTTCCCTATGTTACCATCTACAGCAGATTTTGAGGAATCACAATACTTCCATCATAATTTTGTGTTATACTAGCAATACAAATATGTCGATGTCTATTCAAAAGCACTTTAAAACATTCACCTCTGGTTCTTGGCATCTCAGCAAAAGAGATCATATGTTTGTTTAAACCATAAAATAAATAATCAGCTTTTCATCTGGACAAGAAGGTGTTGTGTTTGGCTGATGTAAGTGCTGTGAGTCTGCCAATGTCTAAGCAATGGTTACGATGTGTTTAGTAAATTTTAGACACTGATTTAGAGTGTTGTGAATAAAATAATACAGTTAATGGTAGGACTTAATGTAAGCCAAATAGGATGACGGCTGCATAATGATCTCAGAGCAAAACAAAAGCATAGTGATACACAGGGCAAAACACAATGGTACGGTGTAGTGGTGTCGAAACACTCACACCTATTGTTTACCATGTAAACCCACACCATTGGCCTAAAGATACTTAATTATGCCGTTCAGCAGCATCAGTGCAGATCAGCTATCTCGAAGAGATAATGTTCATCATATTCACTCATTGGATTCACACATTCAAGCTACTGTACCAAGTATTGTACAATGTACTTTGTAATGCCTCCATTTTAAAGACTATTTGCTATCTATTTGAAGTTATGTGACAGAATTTTAAAATATTTTTAAGTAATGAAACTTATGCAAAACTATAAAGCTGACTACTTTGTCACAAAAGACAAGTAAACTAAAAAAAAGTAAATTTATTTTAGCTCTACATAATTTCAGATAATCAGAAACCATTTATTTTGATTTAGAAGTCCTACTTTTATATGTTCAGCCATATCTTCTTATTAGTACTGGCACAAGCTCAGTTCCAGGTTAAAACAGTTTAAACCCATGATTACAAACTCATTTATCAGAAATTTACAGCTGATTTAAATCATCTTATATATTTTTTTTCATAACATCTTTTAACAATCAAAATTAAAAAAAAAAAAATATCAGACTGATCTATTGGTACTGCTTCCTTTCTAGTAAGTGTAGCATGTGTGTTTGCCAAAAAACTAAGTCACCATCAGTGTCTCGCAAAATTAAATCCCCTAAAGATGTTTATGAAAACCAGATAGGGGAGCAGAGACTCCACTTTCCACTGGTGTTCTGGCACAGCAGTGTTACATTCAGTGCCGTAATGTCACACATCACACACCCAGCAACTTTAAACCTCAGACTGCGATCTCCATTTTTACACAGACTTAGCTACATTACTTAGGTGCAGCTACCCAACACTCGGGTATTATAACACTAATTCACATAATAATAGTATTATGAAACTTTACACTATATTATGATTTGCCTATTGCACTACAGTATGTGCTGAAGATTCCAATGATAGAGGTCCCACATTCAAAAGTGTAGTGACAATTCAACCTTTGCACAGCAGTGGTTTATGCAGGTATGGTCTTAAAATATGTATTTTCTATGTTTTACCAATCTTTACTATTATTTAATGAGATACTAACAGCAGAAGGTGGTTGTAATGCTTGTATTAGCTGTCTGCCTACCACCACTAAAGAACAAAACTAGAAGAACACATTACCAACTACCAGGTGGAGGACTAGCACAACATGTGTAGCATGCTCAAATCGAATGTTACTGTACTTAAAGACAAAACACATAAAGCCAAAGTCCACTATAGACATCCAAGGATTTTTTCCTTATTTCAAAAAACAAACATAAATAAGGTCTAGTGCAAACTCTGGGCAGCTATTTGAGAATGGATACTGTCTAAAGCTATCACTTTATGAGATCAACAAAGTCAACAATGTTAGGTACACTATGTCTGGAAACAGTTTTAATTTCTCATGGGCGACAGTTTCGTATTTACTGTTGTCTAATGTGAAAAAAGGTAAATATTTGTTGACAGGCATGAATGGGTAAAGGGAATATTGATTCAGATCCTTGGATAAAACAAATTCTAGCCTGATGATCTCACATGAGGTATTCATATTGATGACTGTCCACCATCTCTAGCCTGCTAGCTTTTTCAGACCTGAATAAATTGGGTTTGGGTTTTAACTACTTTACTCCTCAGTGAGTGCTTGGCTATACTCTCCACACAGTAAAACATCCATATTCTGAACACCTTTGTTTGTTTGAGTAAATATTTCATTGCCCATTCCTCATCATACCATAGGCTGATCTAAAATCATTTTGTTCAAGTTTTTAAATAATTTTTTTAACAAAACGTATAAACAAGAAAAATTTTGTACAGTGAGTCATTTGAAAAGTGGAGGTTAAGGAGAGGTACAGCATGCATATCTGTATAAAATCCAGGTTAAATCACCCATAAATGTCCTTTAAAAGGAACATAGAAGCACTCTATTCCCAATGATGCATATAATGTGGCAATGCAGTGTTATCTATACAACACTCTAAGCTAGTTGCTTACTGTTTGAGACCTTGACACATGCTTGTTTTCCTTACTCCGTTCAGCAATGGGACCTTGGCTACATTTTCCACACTGTAAAAAGGCCAAATGAAAATTTGGGACATTTAGTTTAAAGTTGAGTGAGCAAATGTTTAAGAAAACTGAGCCTTGCCAAAATAGTTTATTAACAGCGCAATCAACAGAAAATCTGTGATTGAGCTTAAAAGCTCATCTAACCTAAACTACCAAGTTTATGAATACATAATGTGATTTCCTAAAAATCAAGCAGGGAAAAATGTGGGATAGTGGATTGGCATCATTTAAAAGCAGGGCATACAGTTCTAAGGCTGGGAAGTACTTTGCATCACGTGGCATTCTTCAAAAAGTGGCTAGTCCTTCCAAGAACTGGACCAACCCATCCAAGAAATTAAAATAACAACCCACTGTAACTATAGTCTTGCTGAAATGGGCATCCACCAAAGGAAATGCTGCCTGTTTCTACAGTAGAACTGCGGTCACAAAGACATTGAGTAAAGTTGGGCTCGTTTTTAATAAACTTTGCACTAATAATTGCAAGAATAGCAGAAAAGTAATGCAAAAAGTGACACAAAAGTAAACAAATTAAGTAATGCACAGCTATATAAAATGAGTGATGAGTATTTCAATATATTGTCCATACAGCTGTAATGTCACTGCCTTTCAAGCAATTGTTTAAATATGTATCCGGACCAGCTTAATCCTCTACTGGAATAATACAGCCGTTTTTAAATTCACTTAAGTGCTATCAATTTAAGTAACTGAGTAGATGTAAACAGTGCCTCAGATATGAGAAACTTAAAAGGTCTTTACAACTGCTTGCCTTGTCTTTTCTTTTGCTTTTTTCCCCAAGTTTTTCCTGTTTTATAGTGCCTTCCTCGGGTGCTAGAATGCTCAAGGATTACTATACATAAATATGTCATTGTTTAAAATATCTTACCATATTCCTTGTCCTTCTTTTATCCATAGCCACCAGAGAGCAGATAATGCTGAACTCACTTCCACATAATTTTTTCCATTCACACCTCTTATCTCTGCCTACCCCTCTCAAAACTTTAGAGGTCTCATTTTCTCCCTCCCTGCTTGTGCTTTCCTGATCAGGCATTTTCCATCTCTGTTGCCAGACAGTACAAGGTCCAGTAAATATATTTACGCAAACATTTCTAATTCCTCTTCCCTAATACTTGGAGACAATGCTTCTCCCTGAGACCAAAAAGCTAATCTGTCCTCTCATTAATAAGCAACACATTCCTGCTCATTCTCTGTGTTGACATCCAGGACCAGGATTTCAACTACACGAGTAAATAAACAGTATTTGTGGCTGGTTATGAATGATTTCCTGGGTTTAAAACATTTGTTCATTGAAGAATATTTTCACCACAACTGTAGTTAACAAGTCACTTATTTGTGGACATTTTTTTCCACAAGTTAGCTGTGGTTAATAAGTCACTCTATTATGGAATGCTGCATCATACCCTCGAAACAGTTAACTGTCAGAGTTTGAATCCCTAGTTTAAAGTGTGAATCTGAAATTGGTTAACTGTTCCTGCAGATCTTCAAGATGTTGGAGACCAGTCTGTAGCAGCAAGTGCTATTTACTTTTCTGTTTTCTGCTGGTGGGCTTAGCAACAGTGCCAGATATGCCAGCAGAATCAACACTGACCTTCTGATTCAGAAGGTCAGTGTTGAGAATCTGGAGGTGTCTTGAGTAAGTGAGGGACAGGATGTCACTGAAAAATAATAGATAATCCATTTCACCTGCTCTACTCCATGCTATTGAGGTAGATGAGATGATTTTCCCTCACACCAATTCAACCCTGTATCCATAAAGAATGCTTCTTCTATCTATCTAAATGCAAAGGCATATTTTAAGATACACATGATGATACAGTTAATTGAGCTGAAATCAGGATTACTTTTCAGAACAAGTCATGTTAATCTCTGTTAGATGAAGCTTCTCAACTGAGTTTAGAATTCCATCCTAGTACCTTAAGCTAATATCTTAGGCTACTGTATTACTAGGGATTATTCGTGACCAAAGCTCTTTCCTTAGCCAAAGAAAAGTGAAAACTGATTTACACTGCCCCTTGTATGTTGTTATTTTGTTTGGGGTATTTTTTCCCTTTTTTGAGAACGTTCCCAGCTGTTTAATCTTATAGTAAATGAGTGATTTGAATGTATACTGCTGTGACAACAGGTAAAAAACAAACAAACAAACAAAAAAACATAAGAAACCCTAACTTGCACCTACAACTGCTATAATAAATACAGTATAATACAAATAAGTGAAACTTTTGAGTCCCTCACCCCTTCTTCTATGCCAAAGTGAAATTCTCTCTTTGGTTATTTTTCAAATCTAAATTATTAGCTTAAAAAAATATTTGAACCATCTTCTGAAATTTCATGAAAAACCATGAACTGTGATGATAAATTTCTCAAGGTGAGGCTAAAAGGTACCAATGACAGTTCATTATTGCCACTGAAAGCACAGCTGACCTCGTTCTTCAACCAATCTCTGTGGTACTAGACCTCCGCTGAAGGAACCTGACTGATAAAATCTGTACAAGCCCGGGATTACCACAAAGCACTTACTGAGTAGGTTGAAGTTGTCTTCCAAATGCATAAGTGGAGAACTACGCTTTTATTTAGTGTATACATTATGAGTTAGAGTGAACTATGATGTGCTACTGTGCTTATTTAGTCTAGTGGTTACTGGAACACAAGTCTAAATACAAAATTACCACCACGCCTTAAAAAAACCGAAGGACCACTAAGAGATTCTCCAGTTTCTACTCTTTCTTTTCATAGGTTGTGTGTGTGTGTGTGTGTGTGTGTGTGTGTGTGTGTGTGTGTGTGTGTGTGTGTGTGTGTGTGTGTGTGTGTGTGCATGCGTGCATTTGTGTCTGTTCTCTGACTCACCACCACCAGTCACCTTTCTACTGTAACTCTTCCAGCAAGACCTAGAATAGACAGGGGAATGTAGCCATGGATTCTGTCACTAGGATGCACCCGTGAAGAAAGTATTCCCACATGCCCAAAGATGCAAAACAACAGCTGTCTTAAGTCTATCAATGAGACATTTACTCTTGAAAATGAAACTGCTCCTATTTTTGTAGACTTCTATGCCTTTTAGTGCATTCCAGAGTGATTAAAAATAACTGATACAAGGGAACTTGTAGAAATTTCTTCCAACCCATCCAACAGAGATAACCAGTTCAAAGGTGAAAGTCAAGTTATCCTGACAAAAAGGCAAACAATAACTGCAACTCCAGTAGCTCTAAAATAAGGAAAGTCAAACACAGATGTGTTGAGGTTATGTGTTGTATAAGTCATTTTCATTCAAAAATATGATTATAAAAAGAACTTCATAGTAAAATGAGGCATGCACACACTGACAGTGAATAATCCAATCCAAAAGGAATCTCTATTAGCCAGTCCTCTCGTTGGCAGCACAATCCCACATGGTGAGTCACTCAGACTCTGGCATGCCACAGCACATTCAAACAGCTTTACAAGAGAAGAAACGAGACAGAGAATGAGAGAGAAAATAGAGCAGAAGAAACAGAGAGAAAGGACAAAGAGCAAACGACTGGAGGCTAAAATTTAGGCAAAAATTAACAAATGGAAATAAATGGTAATGTTAAGTGTAAAAAAGAAATGCACAAAAACTATTAGACACACTCTCATACAGACTCACTGTTTTACTGTCCAGTGACAAAAAAAATATTACAGGATGTCCTGTTCATAAAGACGAGTCACTGGAGTCGATATCATGAATCAAACATTAACCTACATGATGTTTAATTTAGAATATTGCCTGCATTGTTAGGTCATCAGCTTGTACATGAGCACGTGTGTGTGTGTGTGTGTGTGTGTGTGTGTGTGTGTGTGTGTGTGTGTGTGTGTGTCACTTCATTCAAGAAAACAATGATGACCAACTGAGGGATTACCTAACCTAAGCATGTATATTGTGTGTGTCTGTGTGAGACAGAGTTAAAAAAGTACACAGTGTGCGCTAAACCAACAACATGGCTTATTGCAAGATGATGGGCAAGGACTACAATGACACTGGTGTTTACCCAGGTCACTATGGCAATCACTGCACACCCGCTCTGTCTGACCTTTCCAGCGACAAAAACACTGCCGACTGGCATGTGTGTGTTTGTATTTCCACATGTCAAGAGCTTCATTATGCGTCAGGCTTCCTGTAAGTTTGTGGACATATGTCTTTCAGCTTATTTGTATGCTTATCCAAGTAAGTGGAAAATACTCACTGATATGGATGCGATTGCGCACCCATGTCAGTGTGAAATAGAGATGCATGCAGTCTAAATGTATCCCAGTCGATTTATCCGTTTGTGAAAGTGTGGGAAACTGAGTTGGTGGTACAAGTGTGAGCAGAAGATACTGATGTCCACAAGTGCACCCGAAACAGAAAAGGTGTGCTGCAGGACTGTGTTTTTGTTGCCTTTTTCTTCATTTATTTTGGTTTTTCTGAAAGGCAGCTCCTTTCAGAGGCTTAAATATTTGATATATTTTAATGTTAGTTTTAAATTTTACCAGCCTGTTTTGTACGGAGCCAATCATTCCATGAACTATTACTATTATTAAATATACAGTGCTCAATAATTGCATTATAAGTGCTCAAATAAGCTTTTTAACTGAATACATATTATTTAATACTAAAATAAACAATTTGTTATCATCTATGAAGTTTTCAATTTACTGTTTTATTAAAAAAAGCAGAAAGAATAGTAAAGCACTTGCATTTTTTTTTTATTTTATTAGAGTTAGTGGTTGACTGTCATGCTTGAGTAACTGAGCAGTGTGCTGGCTCAAATTTGGGAATAAAACCTGAATTCAGTTTATTTATGGTTTCAAACAACTTTTTGACAAATTTCTAAAATATTTGTGTTTTCTTTTTTTATAGGAGTGGTCTAATAAATTTGTGAAGCACTGTATGTGTGGGTTTCCCCCCCCCCCCCCCCCAATCTTTTAATTTTTTTAATTTATACATTTATATTTTTAAATTGTACTTAAGGTCATTTCTAAGGTACATAAAACCAGGGTAAAAACCAACATGGGTGCTATTAAATGACAATAAGGATACAGTCGCAATAAGGAAAACAGATGTGCAATCAAGATTCTTGCCTTTCAAACGGTCACATTCAAGACAGGAACCAAGTGTGAAACCACTTGAAGCGCGTTGCCATCTTCAAACCAACTTTGGTAAGTCAAGACAACAATACAACAGGGATAAAAGCGCAATAAGAGAGTCAGATCTTGACTGAATTGAGTCAAGTTGGCACTTACAGCCAATCTGTTTGTGATAATACTGGGGCTTGCCGTGATAAATCTCAAATCTGTTGGCATCTACAGCCGACATGTAGTGCTATATTGGAGCTGGGGATGGACTTGTGAGCCACAGACAATGAAGACTCCACACATCAGGAACGACAGGTCAAACCTTCACCAATTATTTTCACAGTGACTGCAGTCACTGTGAGTCGGACAGAAACAGGTTGCCTCCTGTATAACTTTAAAAGCTTGGGTTTCACCAATCTTTATTGGGGGAGAACCGGGCACAATACCTGGCCCATTATGATTTTTACCCCTTTGCCTATTCTGTTTTTCCCCAAATTCTTACTTTTTTTTTTTTTTTGGTCCCAGCTTGCCAGGTACATGCTATGTCTCACCTTACAGCTATGACTGATCCAAAAGAGATTCTAGCAACTACAAATGAGAGTTTAAAATGTAATAGGAGAAAACTACAAAGATATTTTAAAAAATGCATAGGAGGGAGAAACACTAATGTTATAGGTACCCAGAGAGGGGAAAAGCGTTCAGTCACGTATCAAAACCAAAACCATGTAATGCAGACGTGTCTTGAGTGCACAAGATAAGAAAACAAGTGAAGTGGAAAGATGAGGTGTCATGATCCTGAGAAAATAGGAAAAGTGATAAGCATGGGAAATTATTCCTTTACAAGGAGGAAAAAATAGGACAATAATAGGGCAAGTATATTTTTATTAAAACTTCACTCATTGTGGAGCTGGAAATTAATTAACACTATTCTTCTGTGTTTTGACATCTTTTTAATAATAGTGCTCTGACCTACTGAGGCCAGGAGAGGAGCTCTAAATATAGAGTTGGACTTTAAAATAGCTCAATCCATACATACATGAAAAATAGACCTATTAAATGTGTTACGGTCAGGACGTAAAGTAGAGCGTTATTGTACTAATTACAAAACAGTTACAATGTCATTACTTGCATTACAATGGTTCTGCGGTCTGGAGGGGTCTACAGCCTTTAAGGAGCGGAAATATGGATTTTACATGTATTTTTATTGCTAACACTTCAGTTCTTAGCAAGCATCTGCACAGAGAGCATGCTAACGTAATAATAGTGAGGAACCCAAAGTGATCTTAAAGCTTAGTGTTTGCTGACCCCAGCCCAGCAGCCAGAGCTGAACTTTGACAGGTAATAAAGTCAGTGATTAGCCGTCAGCCTTGTAGTAGACTCCATTTATGCCTGTAAATGTGTCTAGAATCATTGTGGCAATTTGAAGTCTCTTTGTTTTGAAGGCTTTTCACATACTAAAAGAAAGACAGTATGTGGCCTCATTAGGATAAGAATCTGTGTCAGTGTATGGAACTGGTAATTATGTGAAAATGTGTTTCTGGTCATTTATTCAAATTCAAAGCCTTTATTGTCACTTCATTTGAAAACACAACGAAATCTGAGTTGCATCACCAGAGTGCTTAACAAACACACACAGATGCTTGTGTTCCCACATGTATATGTGTGTGTGTGTGTGTGTATTACTGGAGTAATCCAAAAGTAACAAATTACTTTCTCCATCAAGTAATTAAATCACATAGAAAATTACTTTTAAGAAAAGTAAACCGTCATGTGTAATACATACTTTTTTGAGTACCATAACTAGTTATAGCTGACAATGAAAACAGAGCATGGGACCCAACAGAAACTAAGCCTTGGTAATACTACCCAGCAGTCAAACTGCTTAGGCCTACTTCCAATTTTTGCCCAAGCCTAAACACACAAGAAATAATGACTGCCATCTGTGTACAGAGATAGCACCTAGCCAATCCACAGACCAAGGCCTGAGATGGTGTGCGTTTTATGCATGTGTGTGCAAAATAAGGCAAGAAGAGTTCATTAGGAGGAAAGAGTGGGAGTAATTTTTTTAAGTCATTTTGGGTTATTGCCGAAAAGAGAATTTTCCATCAACTTGTTAGTACTTCCAAATGTAAGATATTATTCTGTGTCCATGACTTTGGCAGAAGTATCACAAACTTGTACTGTTCTCTCTCTCTCTGTGTGTGTGTGTGTGTGTGTACGTGTGTACATGTATGCGCGTGCGTGTGTGTGGCAGCACCAGTATCTTGGCTTAGTTCTACGACGCTGGAATTTCCTTCAGCACTGCCGCCAGGGCTAGATGGCTACCATATGCCAGCTATTCACACACATGCAAACACACACACAGTTGAATGAAGACCGCAATCCTGCTTGCATACAAGTTTGTAATACTGAAGCCAACCTCACATACAAACAAACACATACTGAAAGGCATAATGGGGTGAAGTCAGAGCTAAACACACACACACACACACACACAAAAACACACAGACACACATAACCACACACGTCACTCGGTTTTGTGTACTAGTACATTTTTGTTTGTCATTGTACTTCTGCATGTGGGTGATAAAAGTCACAGTGAAAATTCAAAGACTGTAAAGAAATCGTAAAGTAAAACATCATGCACCTTTAGCTGCTCCTTTGAACTGCTTTGTGACTTAGTTGCGATTTAACAGTAAACAAGTGGTTGTGAAGTGGGTTAACGATGACAGAAAAGCAATGCTAATGCCATAATGTCAAACTGGTTTATAAACACTTCTCCCAGTATGTCATAAAGAAGTTTTCGACATGCAAGAAAAAAAAAAAAAGACTGATATTCTGGTATCGGCCCAGCAACAGTTCTTTTGTGAGCACTCTCACTCCAGCGTGTTTTGGGTCTGAAGTTAAAGATCAGGATAAAAACAGTGCCATTTCTTACATAAACAACCAGTTGATCCCCAGGAAATGAATCAACAGTAAATCTGTTAACTGATTATTGTTTTTAGACTAGGGCTGGTTCCAGCTTCTCAAGCACTGCAATATGCTGATATTTGTGTTTTGTTTTACAGCAGTATACAGTCACACAAAAAAATGAACCTAGAGTAGAAACAAAGTAAAATAATAATAATAATTTTCAGTTTAGAAAAATTCTAAGTGACCTATTTTCTTTTAAAGGTGAAAATAAAAATTACAATTACTTCAGATGGTTGTTTTTGTTTGTGTCTGGGTTACTTTAATCCAAAATCTGAAGTTGTATCCAAGCCTAATCTTTTATATGGAGGCTGTAGTAAATCATCTTTCCAATCAAATTGAACCAGTGTTTATGTGGCTCAGACGTTGCATCAGCTGGAGGGGGGGAAAAAAAGCAATCCAGTTAGATACTGATGGATGACCAATAACAGTTTTGCTGATAATGGACCTTTTAAGCCATGTCTAGTAACAAAGCATCAGCTAAATTTTTCTGCTAGTTCTTCTTTCTGGAGAAAATGTGTGCACATTTGGTATCGTTATACATCTGGTACTGCTTCTTTTTGAATAGTTTAGAAGCAAGTAAGAAACCATGAATCTAAACTGTACACTATGGCACCTGCTTAGCCCCATCCATAGATAATCATCAGCCTCTTGCACACAACGTGGTGTTCGATCCTTAAGAGGAATTAGTAAAAAATATACAAGCAGTCAGAGTCAGAGTAAACACCATGTGGTGATACTAACCACAGCCAGCATTCGGTCTCTTGGTTAATGCAAGACCGTAGTGATCCAAAAAGAGAGATCTGATGAAACTCTTGTGGTTCAAAACCAGTCCCACTGCTAACCGCTGAGGATCTTTAGCTAAACCTTCTAGGAAAACAGCAAACTGCTAGCTTGTAACATACTGTCAAAGAATCCATGATCATTTATTTACATGTAACATCTGTCACAATGGTCTGGTCCATACACAACCAGGTTTATATGCAAATACAACCATCTATACAAATATTTTTATAACCCTTTACCAACTCATCAGTCCTACTGAAATATTATTTATGGGACTAAATTAAAAAAGCAAACCAATGATTGTCAAGCTTCAACCATTAATAATCTTGATGATTTCAAAGAACATGGTGAGAATCAGAAGCCTATTCTTTTACAGGACACAAAACATGGCTTGATCTCCCAGACTGATGTCATTCCTGTGACTTAAAGATTTTTCCAACTAAATATCCAGCCTCTCTTTTGCTGGTAACCAACTTATATAAGCCAAGACATTTTGTTCTAGCTTAGCAGCTCTCAGTAGAATCAAGTGACCACAAACATAGTAGCCAAGCAGATGTTGTCCTGTGGAACCTCCCTGCCAGCACCAGTCAGAACAAACCTTCTTATAGGGGTGTAACTTTATTCAGTTTGAAGTAGTACAAAGTGGAATGAAAACTCCCAGTCATCATGTCACGTACATTTGCTTATCTACGAGATTAGAAAAATGCAACCAGACATGCATGTGTGCATTTCATTTACTCCTCAACTGTGGTCAGACTCGTCGCCTAGCACAATAAGCCTTTCAATCATAAAATATGGTTTCAAGAATTTTATCATTTTTACTGTATTGTGGAAGCCCCATTGCACCACTCATATACAGTTCAATCAAGTAACGACATAAAAAAACAAAACATATTTGGATGCGTCACACAAAATTCTTTTTCCTATTTCTCTATGAATGTACACATGAGTTGTGCAACATACTTTTTTTTAGTTTAATTAGGTGTTTGTAATGTATATTTGTATCTAGGGCTGTTGTATACACCAAAAAAGTTGCATGGTTGAACAGTTTCAGATTTCGCCTTTAAACATTAAAAAGGTGCAATTAATCTAAAATAAGACTGTCAACCTAACCAAATTCAAAAAAAGGTTCTGGTGACATTTGTTTACAAGCTGTGGTTTTCTTGTAAATGTACGGAGTGAACTAAAATAAACTGAATACAAAAAGGTGACAAAGAAAACCTTTCCACTAACAAAAATCAAGCATAGATGTGATCTCACCACTCAACATGTTTGGCTGTGCTTAACTACGCTTAACCGTCTGGACTACGTTCAGCTGGAGTCAGCTGGCAGTACCAGAATATTACCGTAAACCGCAGTCTTTTATTGCCGTGGTTTGGAAAATTCCATAGCTTTAGTGTCCTAGTTAGAACTTCTATTCAACCGTATATTGACCTAAACAAATGTCAATGAATCTATCACTCTGCTAACAAACTACACATCCTAACAGAGAGGTTGCAACAATGAGCTTTTGTATGCTTTTTGTACTGTGAGTTCCAGTTTATACCGTTCGGTCCAGCATCTGAATCAGTACTGCTAGTAGCCAGAAGAAGATGATGGCCCAACAACATCTGCTCTGTATGAGCCAATGACAAGCTCTTTAAACATACACCCACTTACCCTCCCACATCTGCTCTCTGTTATCCAACAAAGCCTTACACACAGACACAGCCAAATGTGATCAATTAGTAGCATACCCAACCCATCATCAGAAAAGAGATATAAATATATAGATAAACTCATACACAAATATATGTATAAACAGCCAGAGACCAAAGGAAAGGAAGGACATTAGACAGACATTTTTGTGACATTGTGACCAATACCATTTGAATTTTATGCTAACTGAACAAGCAGTTGAATTCTAACAGCAATAGAAAATAAGCAAGTCATGTGTCATTTCATGGCTTGCTGTCAAAGACCCAAAAAATATCATACCAACTACACACACATTTACACACAGCGCCTGCACACATATGCTGCTGATGAAAGCTTTATCTAACTCAGTCCAAGTCAATAAGCCAGCAGGTTCGCCGACCAGCAATCACTGCCCAGTTCTGTTTTTTGCCACACTGCTCTGATAATCTGCTGAGAGTTTCTGCATCTGAGTATGTGTGAGTGCGCGTTCATGTACATTTGACTGGCGCCATTCTACGGCTGGGAACAATTATAAAGACATGAAGCAGATAGCTGAAGATTTGTGTTTTGTTCAACACTGAGAAACACACAAGTGCATGAATATACACAAAACAATTATGATGAAGTGGACTGTTTACACTTTTTGAATATTGTAATTTGTTCCCATTGACACTATTTCATTACAGTGAAAAATGTTCAGATAGCAGTGCCTTACCTCATAACAGGTTAGCATCCCTTGCTTTTTAGAGAATTCTAATCTGAAAAATGATTAGTTAAGAAAACAACTGTGAAGTCTAATGGAGCAGAAGTTTAGCATAGAATCAAAACACTTAACTCAAGTTTCTTCTTCTTCTAAATATTAAAAAGACCCAGATTTCAGCTATAATGAACATGATAGATACACATGACTCTCTTGCCTGCTTGTTACACTGCAGTGTCTGTTGTGGCAGCGAAACTAATATTAGTACTAATTAGAGATGCAATTGATCATCCAGTGACTAGAACCGGTGAGATTAAACTCTGATATATCTGATACTGTAACAATTCAATTAGCCTGTGCAGCAGCCTGACATGCATATAATAATCCATAAATATGAGTACATGTCTGCTCGTTAGAAATATGCCATGTATATATGTGTAAATATCCAAACATGAAATATTTTGCAAGAACACTATAATATATTTGCAGAAATATATGTAATGAGCTGTGACTTTACCTGGCTTTCTAATAATGGTAGATAGCATTAGCCTGCCAAACAACATTAGCATTTTGCCATATGGCTTAAAACCCATGTATAGACTCCACTGGTTATTCCACAGGTTTTTAAATGAAATTTAAGCTACCTTTTGTTCTACATTTGTAAGCACCAACTCCAACTTGATTTGCTCAGACTACCTCATGTCATTTCAGTGTTTTAAGCACATGAAGACATTCAAGGCAGTATAGAACCGCTCTACCAAACAGCATTTTAGAGGTATAATTACAGAGCAATGCAGACTTGTAAAACATGTTATATGCAGGTGGATATGCTGCAATTCGCTTTCAGTTAGATTTTAGTTGTACAAAGATGCACTGTCCAGTAACGTGGGGCACTTAATTTTAGGATTTGTTTAAAACTGAAAATACAAACAGTTTGTATACACTGTCAGTTATACTTCTTAGAAAGAAAATGCAAATTTGCTAAAAACAATATGGGCAGGTTGGAGTAGTTTGCAAGTCTAAAAATAAGAAAACACTCAGAAAATACTAAAACTGAGCGCACTATAATGGATGGCATTAAAGATCTGAAGTGTGTTTTTATGTTTTTATCTAAGAAACCATTAATTAGTCTTTATTGGTATAAAAGTATTGTCAATGTAGCTCAAATATGTGGCACTTGGCAGCGTGCATAGCACAGCGCAAACACAATGTCAAGCTAGTTTAGAGCTTCCCATCACAGACAGATAGGAATAATGTTAAAACCCAGTTGGAAGGTGGCTGTGTAACCAACAGTTAACCAGCACTGTATATTAAAAAACAGCTAGGGCTAGGCATGTACATACCTACTCACCCACTTTCCAACCAACTATACATCCACCCAATTTATTGTTGTAAAAAAACAAAAAAAACCCATCTCAAACGGAATGAAAACTCAATGTTTATTATCAGTCTGATGTCAAAGCATTTCTAATGATAACATAGAGCATATGTAACTGTCAATTAACCAAAACAAATAAAAATGCCCAATAAACTTAAGAATGTTAAACAAGAGATAAGTAGGTGCTATAAAGCTTGAGTTTTTGTTTTCTTCTTTATGACACCAATTTATGTTTGCCTGACTCTCACTAACTGATGACCTTTACACAGCAAGCAGAGACCTCTAACTTGTTCAACAGGAAGGAAAAACATGAGGGAACATATACACCCAAACTACACAAACATGTGGACCATACCTACCCACCCCCAACACACACCCACCCAAACGAACAGAAATCCCACCCCCTGCCACCCACTCGCATTTCAACCATCCTACACACATGCGCGACCCCTGTTCGCTGGAGATGACTCACTGTGCTGGGAACTCCATGCTTTTCCGATTACTACAGACCGGCTGACTGACTGTCTCAACACGCTGAAGAAAAAAAAAAAAACGGAAGATTTTATAGTGCAGTGATAAGAGAAAGTGGAAAAGAAGAAGAAAAAACTAAACAAAACACAAGAATAAGTGTGCAAAAGAACCGAAGAAAAACAGTATCATTCCATGTTAAACCTCAGTGGTTGTTCTACTATACACAAGGGCACAGTGAAACAGCCGGTTTTGCCTCCAATCACAACACAGTAGAAACCAAGGAAAGAAAATCCTATGAGTGCTTAAATATGAGAAACTCATGCTTTCTTGATTACTACTGTCTGACTGCCCTTCCAAAAATGCTTCTGGCAAAGAGACAAACAAAAAGAAAGGCACAGAGCGAGAACAATCCTAATGCAATCCACATTTTATATGATGAATGCCTCTCCTGCCAGTCATAAAACTTGACTGAAAAATACAGCAACTGACTATAGGTAAAGATCTTTAACTAAATGCAAAGTCTGTCAAAGTTTTCATGGACAAAACTGTTTTAAAAGGAGACTGAACACTCGTATTTCACTTTAACATGTGTAAGTGCAACAAAGGCCTTTACTTGGAAGGAAACTGCCTAAATTGGCTAAACTTTGACTAAACTCCAAGATATCTGACGAGAGAAGAGGTAAACAAAATTTGACCAGTACTTGAAAGTCTTCTATCCTGAAAGCAATAGACCAATTATAGCAACTGTAACTGTAGATAGAAAGAAAAAAAAACAGAACATCAGCTATGAAATCAAAAAATAAAATAATACCAATTCATAACAAAAAAGCTAAATAAATGTGCTCTTGACCTAGCACCACAGGAAACAAATCACAAACGAATGGAAAAACAAAATCATAAAACACCAAAAAAAAAAAAAAAAAAAAAGCTGTTACATTTAGTTAGTTACTGTATGCCAGATGTTTTTATTTTTCATTTCTACAAAAGCAAAAATAAGTTGCAGGCACGCATACGTTTCATCATTTGCCTGCAGGGTGTAATTTATCCAAGTGATGGGGGCTAATTTTAAAAAATATTCTTTTAAGACTGCTTACGTTTAATTCATTGCAGGCTGGAATGTGATGGAATAGCAATTTAGAGATGTAGAATGAGAAAGGAGGCAACAAGGAAAATAAGTGCAATGAAAGTAAAGCAGAGCAGAGGAAAAACAAATTATTCACAGCACTTAAAGGCTGGCCCTGAACTGTGATCTCTGGACACCTGCATCAAAAACAACATGAAAAAGCAGATTGATTTCTGTTTGGAAGTGAAATGGGCTAAAAAGTCAGTATGAACTGTCAATAACTGGGTTAATTTGCCACCTATGAGCTCACATGTATGTTTTTGTTTTGTTTTTTTTAAGTATTATTATGTATTATGCTATACTCAACATCTGCTACACACTGCCATTAAGAACAGAATGACTGTTATGGTCTTTTTGATCCTGGGTTTTAACAGTTAAATCAAGTCCTCTCAGAGTGGCTCCATAGATGAAGGTTCACACATTCGCCTAACAAGTGAAAGATGCCTCGGTTTGATCTTGCGATGAGACACAAATCCCTTCGGGGCATTAAAAAAAAAAATCCCCATGTTAATAGGGAAACAGCTGAAAGTAGAGCTTTAAATCAAGGTCTCTCAGACTAAATCAGGAAAAAAAATACAGTAAAATAAACAACAATCATATACAGAGTTCTGCTGCAGTGTACACTGGAAGATTTACAGTACACCTATTCAGTCAAGCCAGACACTGGAGAATACAGACCCTATATGTGTCAGGATGAAGTAAATACTCTAAAAGATACAGCAGGCTAACAACCTTTTCTTCCTTAATTACTGGAAGCACTATGCAAGAAACCTATAACAAAGTTTCTTTCAGAATAACTGAGTAACAAAGCCCTCATCAGACTGCAGGGCTCTGCTGCACAGACCTAGATCACAAACAGCAGACTATCAAACGGGTTTTCTTGAGATAGTAAGGCAGATAGCAGGTTGATTTACAGTGCACCACCATGATTTGGTTCCCAAGTTTGTTGATTTTCAGATAGTCCATGTTTGTGTGTTCATGTCTAATGTGTGTGTGTGTGTGTGTGTGTGTGTGTGTGTGTGTGTGTGCCTCTTTAGTGATCCAGGAGTCAGATTATGAACCCTGTCTGAGATCAAAGGCAGACGCAGAGGGAAGGAGATTTTTAAAACCAAAAACCGGCTCAATGTGACACCACCAAAAGGTTTTGGGGGGGTTTTTGTACGAGTTTCGATGTCTCCTCTTCCACATACATTATATATATGTTAGTTTAGTATGTTGAGGTATAGTTTTTGATCTTTTGACTAGGGCTGCCACAAACGATTATTTTGATAGTCGACTAGTCACCGATTATTTTTGCAATTAGTCGACTAATCAGATCATGTATCCACTGGACGTAAAACGTACAGCTTATTGCACCAGCATGCATCCGCTCTTATATAACTATCATTAGCTTACAACTTTAAGTGTTTAAGGTATGTGCTAACTAAAAATAAAGACAAGATGAGATAAGATAAGATAAGATAAGATAAGACTTTATTGATCCCACGACGGGGAAATTTTTGCGTTATCTCAGCTCAGGTACAGATATCAGAAGGAAATACAAATAAGTACAAATAAGTACAACCAATGAAAAAAAGTAAGACAATACACTATATACAACAGTAGCATACACAGTATGTGGTTATGGATATGGTTGTGGAACTATGCAAGACATAAACTATACAGCTTAACATAACTATTGTACCACTACTATTCCTATGTATAGACATGTACACACACACATATGTACACACTAAATATACATATGTATACATATACATACATATATACCTGCACATGTCCATACACATAAAAGGTCCATTATGCATGAAGTGGTGACCGTGGATGTTCACAGTGTCCAGTGAGTCATGACATTGTGATTGAGGAGTTATAGAGTCTAACTGCTGTTGGGATGAATGATCTGCGAAAGCGCTCCTTCCTGTAGCGAGGGTGTTTCAGTCTCTGACTAAAGGAGCTGCTCAGCACACTCACATACTCATGCAGTGGGTGATGTGGGTTGTTCATGATGGATGTCAGCTTTACTAACAGCCTCCTCTCGCCAACCACCTCCACAGACTCCAGAGGACAGCCCAGCACAGAGCTAGACCTCCGCACCAGTTTGTCAATCCTGCTCCTGTCCCTGTCTGTGCATCCACTCCCCCAGCAGGCCACTGCATAGAAAAGGGCAGATGCTACCACAGTGTCATAGAATGTCCTTAATAGAGTCCTGCAGACTCCGAAGGACCTCAGTCTCCTCAGCAGGTGGAGTCGACTCTGGCCCTTCTTATACAGGATGTCTGTATTTGTAGTCCAGTCCAGTTTATTGTTGAGGTGAATACCCAGGTAAGATGATAGTTTATTAAATTTTAATGAAATTTGCAGATTGTTTCAGTGGAGTTTAATAAACTCAGCCGTCTGCTCCTTGCTATCTAAAATATAACAGGACACCGGAGTATATTCTCGAGCATCTCACACTTCTGATAATCAGTTGTCTGCTTAACATTGTTAAGAACAGCTTAACAGCTGTGTAAAAACTACAACTTTAATCTCAGCCAAACCGATTTACTCAGGAACAAATACAAAATACTGAAAAAAGCCAAACAATAACATTTTTAAGTTATCTAAGTGACTTATATCATGTTTAACCTGAGTAGCGAAAGACGGCGGTGGGTTTGAAAACGATTTGCCGGGAGTCCGGTGTTCTCACCGGCTCTAGTGAGCCTTGAACCCCGGCTAGCTATTGAGCTGGTGGGTAACAGACGTCTCCGAAAATGTCGGAGCGCTTTTGAAAATATGTGGTGTTTTGATAAACTGAGCAGATATTTGAGGTTTACACAGCTACATTCTTGCCTGAAAATATGTTAAACATTTATTTTGTGACCCAGAAAGAATAATAAGAGTAATATTGAAACTAACTATTTGCCGCCATTGTTGGAAACTGAGCTGGGCCACGCTATGAGTTCTGGGATAGGTTGGGCCACGAAGTATACACCTGATCCATCCTTCAAATCTGGGGAAATGAAGGGCGCATTTGCCGGCCGCATTTGTCGGAGTCTTCGAATTTGGACAGTCTTCGTCGTGTCGCTGTAACGTAATTAGCCTACTAATGCAGGCACAGGAGGATGCGGTTACTGAATTTGGACACAGCTACAATATCGGACACTGCTTCTTCTTCTTTGAGGTTTAACGGCAGCTGGCATCCTTGTGTGTGCAGTGCTGCCATTTTCTGTTTCAGTCCATTATTACACTCTTAAATCCTACTAATTATTCCTGCGTCTTTTGGGATCTCACAAAGCTTCAAACGATGCGTCGACTATTAAATTAGTCGTCGATGTAATCGTGACTAGTTGACTAATCGTGGCAGCCCTACTTTTGACAATAAGATAATTTGTCTCAGTGCACTGGACTTTGTGCTGCCATTTTGTGAAATCAATTTAACACAGAGATTTCTACCCATGCTTTTGCAGTGTCCCATTGAATGTTATTTAACCTAATGTTGACTCAGGGAAAAGCCTTGATGAAAAAATCATTTAAGCAAACACAGTCCCTATGGACATCAAGTAGTAAGTGCTCGTATAATACAAGTTATAAAAGTATGGTTCTACTTACTAGTAAATTTGGCATTTGATCTAGTATAGTATTTTCTTGCATGCAGTTCACATTACTAACTTTTACAAAATGCCTGTATTGTCTTTTCTGATCAATCTCAAAAGCTATGTTCTTAACACGTTCCTAAACATGCAAAGCATTTCGTGTCAGTATGTATTCTTCCTTGAGTGATGGTCAAAAACATGTATAGAAATATTAAAGCATATATTTGATCTGTTGCATTATTTCCATCCTCTAACATTAATTGACTGTCATCTACAAACAACCTCAATCTGATGTGTTTAGCGCTGAAGATTTGCCAAAGTAAACCAAAGTCTAAGGATCATTTATCACATCCATCTACTCTAAATCACTGGATATTTTCAGAGTTTCTCGCCAGCCAATTTTCTTAAGCCCAGAGCAATGTTGTTGAAATGCATTCATGTCAATGGCATTTGCTTGACTCATTGCAACCAACCATGATAAATGGCTATAAAACTGTCTTCAAATGAAAATTACAATTAAAAAACAAAATCCACAAACTTTAGATGGCAGACATTTCTATATTAAGCAAGCTGTGATCAACTGTGCATTTAAGATAAATGTAATGAAGAGAGATTTGGATCTTTATGATTTAAGCCTTTTTTTAGATGAAGGAACTCTAAGAAGGAAAAAGCAAACATTTAATGTTCAAACTGTGATTGTCTTACAGTGAAAGAACCATTAAACAACTCACAATCAACTCGAAATGTTGAATTATACACATAAATAATATAACTATTATTTATTTATATATAATAATATTACTACAGTGGATGGATGAACATGAACTGGCAAACAAACATGACCTTATTGGTTCCTGAACCACTGAGAATGCAGTGGTTTGTATTCAGATTTTTGTGTTAAGCAAGATTTAATTAATCATTAAAATGTATTTATAAAGTTTTCATTAAAGGTTCAACATGTCGAGCTGCTGAACTGTTTTTTTCCAGCTTCTTCTTTAAGGCCTTGTATTAACATTATCTTACTGATGTAGTGACACACAGAAGCTGCAGTGCATTACCATTGTTTTCTAAGAACTGACACCTACTACCAAAGAGTTCAGAGTACACACGCTGAAAGGGCAGAGGATCAGGTGTGCTCTCACTACTTCCACGCAGGACAACCACATCTGCTGTGATCCTAGCCCATAGTCAAACTGGGCGATATAGCCTCAAAATTGTATCACATTTCAAGAGAAACTGCTTGTAGGCAGTATCATTTATGTGTGAATGAAGGGTATTTTCCATCAAAGGTAAGCACAAAAGTATCCTAGGTAGTGTTTTCTCTGGAATTTTTAAGTAAAACTATAAAATAACTGGTTGACACCAGTTTAACAGTAAGTGAAGCAACTTAATCTTGTAACTCTTTATACTGTACCATATAAAACTGAAAAATATTTTCTACCTGGGATTCATCTGGGTCAAGCCTTTTAACCAGTTGCTTAAAGTCCTGCTTTTCTACCATAAACACCATTTGCTCTTCCTGTCATATGGAGTACAACTATCAAGTGTTCCAGTAATGCTCAGTGAAGTTATTTGTTTACATTAAGGTTGTGCATCACATGCTACTAGCATCTACTCCACCGTAGCATGGTAGTACTCAACTATGTGTTTTTGCCTAAAGTGATGGGACACATTTGTTGTTACTTCCTTTAGCGGGAATAAATTTAATGCTGATTTTGCAAAGGACCAGACAATGTTGGATATTATTGAAACAGTTCTCTTTTTAAGTACTAATTCATCACAAGAGGCCGACTCTTGCTTCATGCCCGGCTTGCCTCACTGACACATGCACCATGGAACGTAAATACAAGTTGTTGCTATAGCAGCGATATCGTAATATGGCATTTTTATCTCACGTAAAAATTTAAACTGGAATTATTGCCAGCGGCATCATGTGGCACAGCCATAGTCCATATAATTCAAATGCATAATGTGACATATATTCAACAATCAACAAACAGCAACAATTCCAAATGCCAAACCACATCATCATACTGATATAATAATTATATATTGCAAT
The DNA here is from genome assembly GCF_036321145.2 of Pelmatolapia mariae. Lineage (NCBI taxonomy): Eukaryota > Metazoa > Chordata > Actinopteri > Cichliformes > Cichlidae > Pelmatolapia > Pelmatolapia mariae. The sequence goes on from NC_086233.1 coordinate 31,383,059, forward strand.
CTTTATGGTGAAAGCTGATTAGATTCAGGCAGCCAAAGCCTTACTGCTTGACACCAGTTCTCATTCAGTTCTACACTGATAGCAAGGATATAACCAAAGCTTCGTCACCTGCAAAAACAAAGATTTCTGCCCTGAAAACTGCTTAAGAAACATTAGCAGTGTATTCAGTTTCATATTCATTTGTTTCTGTCACCTGCCTGCCAAATAAGATAAGATCACCATGCTCGATACACCCATTTATTCTCCTTTCAGACTGCCAACACTCCATGAAAGCAACAACACAGTGGGAGGGGGTGAGGGGAGGAAATAGATACTGAGAGACAGAGGGCATATAAAACAATAAAACTGGATAGGGAAAGAGAAAGAGAAAGCTGAAAAAGGCAAGAAAATAAGGACAAGGGAGAAACAAAACTAAACAAAGCGGAAAAAAACAGACAGCAAAGGGAGAAGACGCATTTTATAATTTGGGGGCAAGTTCATACCTACTTGCCATAGACATTCCAACTGAATTATGTCATGACAGAGACACATACACATACATTTTTTGGACCCCAGAGACATTTTGGCTACATAAAAACTGTCATATAATTTAAACAGACAAGTCTATTCATTATGTATGAGGAGGAAGGTAAAAATAGTCACCTAAAGGGATCAGTAGTGACAGTTTTGCCTTGTCCTCAGTGGCACAAAGAGGTAAAGGACTGTTTTGGAGTGCGCCAAATATTCAAGCATAAAATGAAACAAATCCTAAAGTCTTTGTTTTGCTCTAACTGATGACAGTTAATGCAAAACAACTTCAATTACACAGAGTAAAACATAAGGACATACATTTTAATGGTGTTAATACTTTGTAGCAATAAGAGAGTGGCTATAAAACTAAATAACCTAATGAAAGAAAAAAACAATTTTTTTCAAACTGTTTCAAAGTATTTCAGCCCAGCTTCACACTACCTTCCAATCAGCACATACTTAATCACACAAAACTTTGAAACTACATTTGATGAAAGGAAATCAAAACTGAAAGGACACAACCAATAAACACCGCAATACGTGTTTTTATAGATGCAAGTTTGATACCTTGATATATAAAAGCATCAAATTAGCACAATTAGAAAAATGAAAATTTTATCCGTTGGGCATCTTTCTTCGCCTTTAGACAATAATTCTGATGGCAAAAGAACCAAACGGGACAGGTTTAAAAAAAAAAAAAAAAAAAAAAAAAAAGAAAATTTTAACATTTCTTGTTAAAAAAAATTACGGAAATTATGAAATGAATTAAATGTAGTTGCTATTTATTTTTCCAGTGACTCAACTGATAAATTAAGAGTTCCACCTCTATTCAAGTGAGGAGCTTTTCTCGTACGTCAAATACGTCAAAACAAATCCCACCCCATGCAAATACCAACACAAACAAATGAATGGCAATTCATATGTGGAATACACAAACATGACCCCCCCATCCCCGCCACACAGTGGAATCACTGATGCACAGTGGAACCACTGAATCACTGATGCAAATAACTGAACACACAGGGAGCACTAAGGACTGTTTTGGATTATCAAAAACACACATACATTATTCACACCAGAAAATCTCCCTTTTTAAAAACGTTTGTTTTAATTTTTGACCGTGAGCTTCAACAACACTATGCTTATCAACTCTACAGGTTACCAAAGCCTCTGCCATAGCCACTCTGGGTCAAAGCCTGAACAACATATCTGCATTGCAAACGTTGTCTATGCAAGTTTCCCTTAAGAGGCTGCTGTCTCCACACTGGACTGCACTCAAAATCCATACATTTATTAGAGAAATTACACTTCACTGAAAAAAAATCGCACTCATTTCACTAGTAACTATGGTCAATTGCAAGGTGACAAGGTTTTTTGGCTACCTAACTTATACTGGAGACAGACTTGAAAGCACCACTACTTACACTGACCAACGGCTAAAATAAGAGCACCAATCATCTCTTTCCCCTTTAGCCCTTAGAGTTCTTCCCTGTCTCTGAAAATAAACCCTGCAGAGAGAATAAAGCAAGGACCTCTTCGAATGCTGAAAACAACAGGTTCACAACTTTCAAAACAATATTTTTGACATGGCAGTCATGTTAAATATGACCACCTGCTCGGTGGAAGTTAGCGCTAAAAAAAAAAAAGGTAAAATTTTGGTAACTTTTCCACACCAGCTTGTAATTTAATCCACTGTATTCTTCATGATGGCTTGGCAAATAACCATGCATAATGTGGAGGTAGAATTGACACTATTGCAATCAATATAGTGTTTTTCTAGAACAGACTAAGGTTCTGCCAAGCACTAATAATCTCCCGAGTGAGCTCTGTTTTCAGAGTCAACACTGCATTGGAAAGAAGAGTTACTGTTTATACAGCTAAACCTAATGGATGTTATTTTCACTGGCAAAATGGCAGCAAGGTGCCAAAAGTACATAGTTTTTCAGTCAAATGGACATTAATATTTGATATATGCTGCTCACAGTAAAACAAGCATACACACCTCACAGCACCTTTCTTCATCATCATAGTAAAAGCACACAGTAAAATTAGGGTTTATCGTTCTTTGTGACAAACAGAAAGCATAGTTTCCTGAGAGGGCCTGTCGAGGTCCAGAAGATCATCCAGTACATTTGCAAGGGAAGGAAGTACATTCTTTAGCAGTTATCTTCCCTGGAACCACAAAAACCCTGCCACACAGAAGTTTCTACAAAGAGGCTACCATTGCAAAGACAATGACTTTGCAATGAAATTGCTTTAAAAATGCAATGAATTAAATGAGAATTTCAACCTTGCATCTTTAGGCTTCCACCAATCAGTCATCTGATAAAACAAAGTGTTTATTTTGCTATAAATTCTAAAATGTGGATGCTGTAAATACACTTACTCACACACATACCTTCAATCCAACAGCACTGAAGACACAATGCTGCTGGGTTGAATACAGTACCCTATAATAGTGTCACCAAGTGTGGTGACTGGCCTAATGTGAAACACATGATCACATTTTCCACTTCGGTTCCTTAATTCAAACAAAGTTTGAATTCAAATGTCAGTTCATGACATTTTATCTTATTAGCTTTTTCTGTGAAATGTTGTTACAATAAGCGGCTTAATCCTTGACACACGGGCTGAAAGAAAAAGCACAGGAACAGCACAAATTATAAGCACTATATTTCCTTCACTGCCTTCTCTGTTAACCATACTTAAAGCCAAACCAACAACTATAAATCCTCAGTGGCATGATGACAAGTTTTTACACTTAGATGTATGCCAGAGATCATGTAAACAGTATGCAGCATAGAATGTATTGTGACAATTGACAAAGGAAACAGCTACCTATGACCACAATTAAGGACAACTACCGTATTTTTCGGACCATAAGGTGCACTGTCGATGAACGGGTCTGTTTTCATACATAAGGCGCATTAAGCGAAACAAAACAGTCAGATAAGTCAAATTTTACTCAACTCATTCTTCTTGCTTCCTCCACTTCCATACCATTAATTCATTAATGTTAAATTCTCTTACAGCTGCTCCATTCCCATGTTGTTGCAGTATATTAATGACTAACCTTGTATTGTGGATGGATTATGTAGTTGTTCTCCTGACTTAATTTTGGTCTGTTTACAGCATCCTGCCATGGGACTGCATTAGTCCCTAATCATTGGGAACCCTCACATTAACTTTTATCAAGTGGAAAAAAGTTAGCATTCATCCTCCAGCTTCACTGTGTTTATGTTATGCTGACATAGCTGTGTCGCTAGCGATCACGTAGCACATAATTATATACCGGCTAGCCCAACTTCAGTAACCCTACAAAAGTCACTGCTGTTTAGTTTTCTGTCTTCATTTATGTTGGAAGTGACAGCAGAGCTGTACGTTTTCATTTTTTCAGAAAACTCTCAGTCAGAACATGCTATATCATGTTTAGGTGGAAACTAGCGAGCTAACTTCCTGCTAACTTCTAACTCCGTGAAATTTAATAAATTCTGTTTTCATGGATGCCTGGATGTTAAACTTAATTGTTACATCTGGTAAAGCAGCAACGCTGATCATTTTATTAAAGATGAAAGAATTTAGACAGTTTTTAACTCTCAGTGATGCCGCAGTGTTCGTTTGACTTTGGGACCTGAAGCGGACAGAGTTTTGGACCCAGATTACTCCGCAAGGCTCCTGACTACGGTAATGCTCCGACAATCCATCAAGTGGTCCAGCTTTGTAGCTTACCAAAGTCGTTTGAGCGCCGCATACCACATAAAATCGGTTTGAGGTCAGTAAGCACAACCGGAATTCATACATAAGGCACACTGTTGATTTTTGAGAAAATTAAAGGATTTTAAGTGCGCCTTATAGTGCGGAAGATACAGTAGTAACTATTTTGCATTGGGTAATTGAGACACTACTAAAGTGTGTCTCAATGGCAAGAAACTACTCATTTCCTGCCACTTCTTTACACGGATGGAAAACAAGGTACCAATGGTCCAGTCTCCACCCTGCATAAAAAGATATAAAAGCTGTTCTGATACAACTGATATAAAGAATAAAGAAGATGTTGACAGCCATGTCCAAAATCATGCGTCCTTATGGACTTGCTTTATTTTTTTAATAAACATACTCGTAAAAGACATGTAAATATCTGCCAGATTTGTTTCGAATATTGATGTGGCATTCTGATGTTCAGTTCTGCTATCTAAAACAGATCCAGCATACTTCAGCTTTTCAACACGAGGCCCCATTTATCAAAGAGTGTGTATGTTAACATTTCAGGGCAGCTGGGTCTCAGATGGTAGAGCGGGTGGTCTATCGGTATGTTTGGGCAAGATACTGAACCCCAAGTTGCTCCTGATGCATCTATCGGAGTGCAAGTGTGTGCATGAATGAGTAGAAAAGCACCAAGTTCCAGTCCATTATACATTAACAAGGAAACAATTATTGTAGAATAGGCCCAATTTTTTTGAGATGGAAAAATCCTTACTGGCTAGCAAATATTACACTTTCACCCTTGCTGTCGCCACAGTATCATTGCCCTTATTGGTCAGCTGACCACAGAAGAGAGTCATAGCTCCTAACAGAGAGGACGCATCTCTCTTAAGTGGCTTGATCTTGTGGCTTGTAGCTGTGGGAACTCTTCCAAAGGCAGAAATTCATAAAATATGTTGAAATGAAATGTTTGCCAGTTTGAGGCTTGCAAAATAACTCTTCAAACGCACAGTTAAGCACAGCTCCTGGTGAGTGGGGATAAACTGCTTAAACAGCAGCACTGAGGACTAGAGAGACCCCTATCTAGGCCCCTCAGTGTTGGTTTAATATCTGGCTGGCTCCTTCTGCTCTTTCTTTTACTTACACATGCACACACCAAAAGTATGGCCTCAGACCTGGCAAACAGCCTTCAAGTTCTTGGAGCAGCTTTCTCTCTAATTTAAAGTTGATTGCCATGGCCCTCTGTGAGTGACTAGTGAAATATGAGTGTGGAGAAGAGTATGGAGCCTTGGATGTGCGTTTGGCTCCATGTGCATGTGAATGTGTGAGTGTGCATGCACAAAGCCATTGGATCGTTTACATATATGTGCATGCAGAAGTCTGCGTCAAGGTCTGTGTGGAGCCAGAGCGTATCTGTGTGCGCGTGTGGTTTTTGGCCAGAGCTAGAGCAGAGATTCGACTTCCAGCTAAAGACGTCTGCAGGGAAAGCGAGCTGAATAACAGTACCCTTCTCAGGCTAAAATGAGGTGTTAGAAGGTGAGTTCAACTGAACTGAGCTGTACAGAACATGTGCTCAAGTGAAGAAAGTTAGACTATACAGTCTGGGGTCTGTCTTTATAAACCTGCTGTGAGTTAATGAATACTTCATACAACAATGGGGAAGATTGGGTTAAGTTAAACCTTGTGTATTTCTTGAACGATTAAATTGATTACTAATGTTTTCTATAGTATTTTCATTAGCCAAAACACGCAGGTGTCAGCCACAGTCGACTTGTTTTACTCTAATTAGGATTCTGGATTTCCCTTTCTTTTTTGGATATGTATGTGGTCTGTGATTCCAAAAGGCAAATTTGTTCCCACTATTTTTCACAATGTTTAGAAAGCAAAAAATACCATCAAGTTTTCCTTTTATAGAGACAGAAGGCTTTAATCCGTGGGTAGGCCAACATCCCAGAGGTAAACAACAAGGTGCCCGGTGTGCCTCGTTTTTCTTAGTCAGTGTATATTTAGTTTCAGAGTGGTGAAGTGGTCAAGAAATCTGGTTCTTCGCAAAGGTGTCCAAACTGAGATGCATCCTCCCGAATGAAAAACAGTAAACACTGCTGTAAGTGACACGCATGCTACGGGGAGACGCCAGGTGTTTGGCTTCTCTTTCCACACAGCCCATTGTGCGTCTGACTACGACAAAACAACAATTACACGATCTGTCTCTCTGCATAGAATTAGCTGAATGGATTTTAAAGGAGAAAAATAAACAGCAATCAAACAGGGAACCACTGAAAACCTGGGACAAATTAACATCACAAGACTGGCTTAAGCAACCCCGGTTTTCTGTTTTACTCCCACATGGGAGTGAAGCGGAAAAATGGACTCCTATTGGCCAACTGATAGCTAACAGTACAATTGCTTCCACCTCACAAGAAACTAGAATAGAATAGAAATATCCTTTATTGTCCCTCACTGGGGAAATTCACGTGTTCCAGCAGCAAACTGACAGGCAGACGCAGCATGCAGAGTCAAAAGACAATTTACAACATAACGAAAACAAAGTACTAATGAGAAGTCTTTTTTTTCCTGAAAATACAAGATATCTGAAAAATTCAAATAATAATAATAGCCAATAAAGCAGAAGCAGTTTTGTCTTGTTACTGTCTGACTCCTGTTACTGTCAGACTCCTGAAAACAATATCTCCAAGAATTTAACACAGAACTTCTACAAATCATAACCGATCCAACAGCTCTTACTTTAATATTCCTCTTATCCTCGTTTTCAGTACATGTAAAAATTCTTTTTGTTGATGGCCATGTACTTGAGCCAGTGCAATCCTTGATCAATAAAAGTGGACTCTGATCCTACTTTTCGCTGCATCCACCTCTTTAAAGAATCACAGACGTACACTGATGCTGGAATACACAAAGTTATTGGCAAGGTTCAAATGTTTCCACTGATACAGAAGTACTGCTTACACTGTGGGCAACTATGAGTTTCTTAAAGCCTTTAAGCTCATAAAGACAGATGTTAGAGCATGAACTTTGACCCACATTTTCCTTTTAGCGGGGCTACATTCGAGAAACGGCTAATTTCAAGCAAAAGGCTCGCTGCCTGCTTTTCTGATTTCTCTTCCCACCTTCCTTCCCTTTCCTACTCCTGAGACACCCCCAGGCTTCATCATTCTGCTTCGTCTGTTTGCATTCCTGTTGAGCTCTATTTAAAAGCTTGATCACTCCACTGGGTAGAGGAATGCACATCTGCAGTGAGACCCCATCCCAGTGTCTTTGTCATCTTTTTCTTTTTTTGTCTGTCTCTCTGTCTGCTTATGCATTATAGTAAGTATTTGTTTCTGATTGAGTTCTCAGAGCGTTAGCTTTTGCTATTGACCTGGAACTTGAACTAATTGCAGATATAAATATACAACAACAAAGGGCAGGATGAAGACTAATCTTGTTTATTACATCAACAAGTGCTTTCAGTGGCCATGATTTCAACGCTTCATTTATACTCTGCCAAGTGAGTTCCCGTGCTTGGTTTTCAGAACTGGAACCAAAGCATGTCAATGAAAGCCAGTGAAAGCTGGGTTTTTTCTTTACATTTATCACACTATTTTACTATATTTATAAAATAATTACACAAATCACAAGCACGCTTTCCACAACAATAATACAAAAAGTACACTAGAACCAAACCACACCAATCTACAATCCACCTATCACAACAATATTTACACATTTAAATATCATGCAGCACCTTGTTCTCACTGCATCATTTTTAAATGAAATCTAAAACTAAAACACAGCAACAGAAAGACATTTAATTAACAGTGGAAACAAAAAAGCGGCCATGCTCAGTTTATCAATAATAAAAGAACAACACATTGTAACCAATGCTTTTTGTCCAGGGTACCACCAGCTTTTTACCCATAATTACAAGGCATGAAGTTAAAATACAATTAGAGGAAAAAAGACTGTGGTATGATGTTTAACAGCCTAAACAGGGATCCACATTGAGGCTAGTACGACAAGTCCCCACTGTGAACAACAGTAGAGTACATTTCCCTTCATTCCCTCCTGTCCCGTGTAGTGAGGCGGATTAAACTTTTCGTCCCCACATCCCTCACCAACCACCCCTCACACACACACAGACAGTTTATTAGCCGCTAATCCTCTCCCGCCCGGTTTAAACACTTTAAATGGCCGGACTTACCTTGGAAACTCTCCCCGAGTCAAACAGGCATTATTATATTGTCGCCTTCCATGGCTGGTACCTCAACGAGTTGTTCCTCGACTCACCGATGACACTAGACACGAAGTAGCGGGGCAAGAGAGCAACAAAGTCGGACAGCAACCAGGAGGAGGAGGGAGGAACGAGGCCGGAAAGTGGGCTGCTGCGCCATTGGAGGGGGCGGATGTCAATCACCTGGCTGAGTGGGCGGCCCCTAACTGTAAAGAGATTATGGAGGCTGAGCTATAGGTCTGAGGTCTAATGAGGAATGCGGGATGAAAAACAGAGCGAGGTCTCCAACAGCAGGGTTATGAAAGTTTGAATGTTTTGGTCTGTTTTTAGGGTTTATTTCAAATGTGTGTCTACTATAAAAAATGGAAAATAATCAAAATTCAACTTCAGGCAGTTGTAACTTTTAAAAAATGTACTTATAAAAGCTGCCTCTTTTAATTTCTAATGAAATTTATGTATATAAATTTTTTCCATGGTTTACCTGTTTATTTTTTTATGCACATAGCATAAAATAGGTATAGGTAGTCGGAATAGGTATTGCAATATAAACAATATAAGCACAACACTTTTCAGTAGCAAAGTAATGCTGCATACAGGCAGGTTTTGATTACAGATTTCACCAAACTGACAAAAGATTTTCACTGGATATATTAATTTTATTTAAGGTGATTTATTTTTAAAACATAATATTGTTATGTTAGTTCTGTTTTTATTTTATTTAATTTAGCTAAATGTTTTGTTTAGACATGAATAAGCTCTTATGTGTCAAAGTAACTGAACATGTCTATAACGATGGAAGCAAAACAGCCTTTTACAGGTTTCCAGCTAAAATGTTGATCCCGTCTCATGAAGTGCACCACTGATTTACTTATTTCTTTTTATATTTGGCTTACCTGTTTGTTAATGAGTAAATAACACATTAAACCAATTAATGGTTCCAGTGCTCTGGGCTTCAGCAGCAATAAATTACATGACAGTAACAGCTAATTATTGGAAATAATTCCCTTTTCGCCTCCCCCATGAATGATAGAGGTGGAAAAACACATCTGTTGGTCTAATGCAGTATATTAAAAAACCACTGCTTGTCACAGGGACAGATTTACCACATAACAAAACAACTTTCTGACATAACAAATTCTAGTGCAAAGTCTGTTTTACACTCTTTTTTCCTGTAAACTAACTTTGACCTCTCACCTAGATCTCCTCCACAGAGAAAAAACAGCCACTTGCGCAGCTTTTCGTTCAGTTTTATGATTAACAGTCAAGAACAATTAGAGTGCAAACTGTGGCAGTTGGATTCCAGTCCGCTCATCAGGCATACAAGGGTGACATCAATTATTCCATTGAAAAGGGGATTTCCAATTTCCAAAAGCTCAGCCAGCCCCCCTTACTGACCCTGACCTTTTTAGCTGCGGCTTGGAAGAGTTACATTTTAACATCTCATTAGGAGCAGAAGAGCAGTGATTGCCAAGCACGCGTAAAAGAGATATGAAAGACTCTGGTTGTCCATCTTAATTTATCAGCTTATCCAGTGTTTACATATTTGCAATGAGAATTTTTTTTCTCCTATAGAGTGTACCTGCTTAATGCTTGTCCTAGAACACTTGTGGAGTGAATTCCCCATCACTACAAGCTTTACAAAAATACTGCATTCCTGAAAATGAGCATTCACTGTTTGTTTACTTGTTTAAATTGTGTTTGTTAATTTAAATCTTTCATACTTTTGAAAGAGCAGTTTGTGGCATTGTTGGAGTGTACTACTTTTGCCTTCTGATGACCTATCCATCTGTGTGGTTTGTATCTTCCAGTCTATTATCTTGCCTGGCATCTGTCTTACTACTGCTGGACGAAATGTACCTGTCACTCTGTTCCCATCTGCCTTATCTTTTGTCTCATTGGTTTGTATGTGTCCGTCCTTCATCTGGGTCTTTTTTCCGTAGCTCATTTAGCCATCTGTTGTGACACTTCTGTATTTTCATGCATCCGAAAACTAGGCTTCAAGTTAGCAATTAAATATCTGTTTCTATGATAAACATATTCAAATTTAGATTGAAATTATACTAGTGTCTTCTCTTTAATTTCGTTACAGTAATGCACCTTGTAATACAAACTTTAAAGTAAGTGTAGACTTTAAGTCTATTATGTAGGCTATTATTTGTTGACAAGGACCAATAACCTATATTCAGTTTCTCAAACTCAAATTCTTACATAGAGCTTACATTTAAGCACTCAGGACTCATTATGTGAAATAGCACTAGAGCATCTCAATGAAGTGAATGTTAAAGAAAGAAAACTTTACCTTATTTCTCTACAGTTATAAAAAAAAAAAAAAAGTCAACCACTTGTTGCTTTATGTTCTGCGGTATTGCTTCCCTCTGCTGGACCTTTTAACTCATTACAGAGTTCAATAAGTTTAAAATAAGAACGGGATCAGTCCTATAGACTGTGTACATCATCCACATTTTGTATACCACAGTTTACCACACTTTAACACAAATACTTGAGCAAGCCAGTGTAAATCCACCAGTGCTGGCCTGCTCGCTGTCTCTCAGTAAGATTACATTAAACCTCAGTTCATATGCAGTCAGTTATTAGATTTAAGCAACACATATTTTACAACCAAGTCTTTACCTCCTTGTGTTTTTGAGCTCTACCACCAGTGCACAGTTGTAACTTGTGCATACCACTACCAAAAGTAATCGCAATCTTTCTCTGATATACAGCAATGTGTGTCCCAAGATTTCTGTCAGTACACCCTATGCTTTTAGGCATTTTAACCTGGTGGTGGTGCTAAAGGAAAAGCCAGACAATCCCTTAGCACAGATGCAATATACTATAGGGGCTCCACACACACCCTTCCAGTTTTCTCTAATGGCATATTTACTCATCATACTACATGTTTATATATAACATGCTGTCAGAGTGATGAGCTCAGAACTGTAATTATTCTATTGTTGCAATAAATCATTTAAAGTTGTGAGTTGTTTGACTGAACCATCTTAAATATTTGCTAATATTTCAGTCTGGGTCAAAGGTTTTGTCAAATTGAGCCTCCCATTGCCACATAAGTGATGAGGATTATAAATACTGTGATTTCCCATTTGTATAATTAGAATTTAATGCACTTTCTGAATTTTCTCTGATGTCTGACCTGAGGCTGGTAAAAGCAACACTATTTGATATCCAATGAAAATCACTGGATATTGTTTATAATCGTCTTGAACAACAAAACAAGATGTCACTCTTTCCTTCTTTCTTTTACTTTTTTTTTACTTGGTGTAGCTCACTAAGTGAGTAAACTTAGCATATTCCACTTGCTTATATTGGCAAATCTATTCAAAACTTTCAGAACAGTTTCTTCCATGATAAGAGATATTTTGGACCTGATGTGGTTTTCACTGTTACTCACTGTATGCCAACTGATGTCATCATCTGGCTTGTGTTGGTTCTCCACAAAGTGGCTTATTCAGTGCTTTAAAACAAAATGAGAAGATGGAAATGTGCACATCTAAATAGACACAGACTACACACCCACATGATGCATTCAAAGAGAAACAACAGAGCGCGCGCATACACACAACAATGCACGTCAGACACCTATCCGAACTGACTCTTCCACTTGAATATTTTTTTTCTGGCATTCACACCCTAGGTTAAATCTATGCATGCAGTCATATGTGGTATTAGCTGGGTGTGGTCTTCACTGGCTTGTTATACAGGCCACAGCTGAAAGGCTGAATAGTCACAGGCATTCACTGACGCCACCCTCTCCCTCTTTCACTCTCCTGCCTCACATTTCTCTGTTTCACCCTCTGTTGCTCCAGCACTCACCAGTATTCAACTTCTTTAACAAAAAGGTATTTATATTTCCACTTTCTTTGTAGCATAAACTATACGGATGGATAATCTATATGGATTATATATAGTACTTTGTACTTTTTTCCTTTCAGCTATATTATTTAAAGTTTCATTTCTAGAGTAAATCCTCTTTATCTCTGTCCTCATTTGGGTGCTCTCTTTGTGGACTTGGACAGACCAAATCTAGTGGGACATCTGCAACTTGGTTGACAAGTAAATTGTTCTGCTCATCTGAAGTGTTTTTCTGGAATCCAGTCTTTCTCTTGTGAGGAGCACAGCAGAGTTTGGTGTATAAAGATGTCTCTTCCATTGTCACTGCTGATATGCCTATCAGTTATCCAGCTGGGCTTGGGAGATCAGCTTGTGGAGGAAGTCATCATAACCGGTAAGTAATTATATCGATAAGAAATATAAGAAGCAAAAGCAAATGTGGAGTAATGTCACAGGCAAGCAAGCCAGAAAAAATAGCTTCTGAAATTTTGGGGGCAATACTACAGAAATCTAATAAACGCACATTATTTTTTTTAAATGTGAAGTTTCATGACAACTGAAGTGGCTGTATTTATTATTGTGCTTACAATAATAAGGCAAGAGCCTTACACTGGATATATAAATTCATGAAAAAATATCACTTTCCAACAGAGACATTTGCAAAAACGTTAAGAAGCTGTGTAAAATAAATATGTGAAATATTTGCAAATCACATAAATATCTAGTTAAAAAAATATTTGATTGTTTCCTTAAAATATGCACTGATTTTAAAACCAATGCCAGCAACATGCTTTGTGAAAGAGCTGGGATCTGCAGATGTTTAACCCTATGTTGTAACATCTCTCCTTTTAACAAAACTGTATGAGATCAGCTGGAATTTTGTTGAAATCATGTTTGTCTATTTTTGTCAGATGACGGATGTCATTTGTCCTCCTTTAAAAGAAAATGTGTTCAATGTTTCCAATGAGTAACAATGGGTTCTGGCCAGTTTAGCAACAGGACTGTTTTATTACACAGTTAGTTATGCTGTTGTAAATCATGCAGAATGGGGTTTGGCATTGTGTTAGTTGAAAAACAAAATCTTGTCTGGTTGGCAGCATCATGTTGCTCCAAAACCTGTTCGTGTTGCCCAGCGTACATAGTGTCAGCATGTACAATCAAGCAACCCAATAAAGATATACTGTCCATGATTTCCAACCATAGGACACATTTCCTTTCAAGTCAGCCCATTTTAAATGCACTTGATCCTAGAAAAGGTTGTTTTTCTTTTCCCTGTCTGATCCCAGTTCAGTGCCCATTTAGACCCAACAGATCATGCATGCCGTGTTGGCTGGTTGTTGTGATTTGGGGCTATATAAATAAAACTCAGTTGAACAGAACTGAATTGGTCTTGCTCTTTAGATGCAAATCCTACATGGATAAAAACAGCCACCAGTATATTATTATGTTAATTTAAACTTCATCTAAATACATTATGAGAGGCATCCATCTATTTCAACAAATTAATTTAAATGGGTCGTTTCCTGTTCTGTCTCTTGGATTCTGATTAGTACCTCAACATGTGGTGACAGTAAAGTAGAAACAACATTGGGCTTGAAATGGGAGCCATTCTTATAAAGTACAATGGAGGTATATAACAATGACTGCACTGGAGCGTAGACATCTGTGTCAGAACTATGACTAACAGTCTAGAAACGAGTCAGACAAAACATTTGCAATTCAGCTACTTTGACTTTGTGTATTCATATGACATTTAGCCACAATCAAAAACATGTATTAGTAAATTGCCTACTATAGCAGCATTAAAGAAAAGATGAGATGAAATGTGCATATACACATCTGTATTTTTTTATACAAATGATGAAGAAAAAATACAATAACAAAATTCAGATACCAACCCAAGGTAATAACAAGACAAATACAGAAAAATACGAATGCTAATAGTGAAAATCATATGATAGTCATTAAATATCTTTGTGGCATGATGAGGGAGGCTAGATGTGATCTTCTGTTGTGCTCCTTGGATGTCGTATTTGTTGGAGTTTAAGGGAATTGTGTTTGCTATTATGGTTGTGTAGCTGTTATACGCTTGTTTCTTCCAATGCTACTGTGTTCTTTAATGGCTTACAGTTGTTGTTGTGGAAATGAGATGTTGCACCATGAGTGAAGTTATGCACTGGGCTAATGACACCCTTGGAAACAAAGTGTTAGAATGTGTGCAAATGCTGAATAAAATAGTAGTTGTAGTGACAGCTGAAGCTTCAGTGTCTCTGTGTCAGTTCTTGCATTACAGATTTCTCAGTATGGCATAATATGGTCAGAATACTTCGGATGGTAATAAATAACATTGTTTAAAACATTTCATACAGTCAGGGAGCTTACATTTTGCCTCTTAGTAAGTCTTTGAATGTCAAAACGGCACCAAAATGGCGCCATATTCAATGACTCTGTACTGCAGTCTGGTTGGCTACAGTGAGTCATGTTTACCTTAGTGAGAAGACAGATAAAGATGTTCTTGCTCAAGTGCTGTTTAATTTGGCATGGTGGAGTTGTGGCTGCAGAGTGTTAAGGAATAAAAATAATAAACGAGTAATCCATCAGGAAAACTCAGTATCAGTACTTAGTATGTAAGGAAGATTATATATAGTGCAGTAAAATCTGCAGCATGGATGCAATTTACGCAGAATTTTGAATGCAATGTGATTGTCCATTTTTATAACTTTGGAGTGTTTGTTTTCAGACATACATTTGACAAAATTGCATTTTTCCTTGCGTGTAACTTTAACTTGTGTTTTAAGGGCAACTCCTTGCTAAATCTGTTAAGATGAAAACCATTGTTTTACTCACTGAGTACTCAAATAGATCTACATTAAGGGGAAAATAATTGGGGAAGGATTAAAGGAAAGACAGCCTAGAGAAATTAGTTTCAGGAGTGATTTGAAACAAAACACTGATTAAGCTGATCTGACAGGCCAAAGAAGAATATTCCAAAGTTTAATCTCCACAACATCAGAAGCTCACTTCTTATTTAAAGTAAGAGGTTGGAGCAGTTAAAAGATGAGAAGTCGGCTGCATCTGCATATAATACCTCAGTCGGGCTGATATATATGTAGGCAGGAGCCATGTAGAGCTTTACAGTAGATTCTGATGAGCAATGCTTGGTTTGGCCTAGAAGTCAGTGTGGTTTGGCAGTATAAGACCAGCTCAGTGCAGGGTTTTGTGGTTTCTGAACTAAAATATGGAGTTCAGCATAGTGTATGACTTTGCAAATGGAAGCAGATCCAAGTTAATATTAGGATATAAGAGGATTACTAAGGTAAGTACTTTTAATAATTTCCTAAATTGGCAGATGCATTAAGTGGCACACGGTTTAGTGCAATAAGGAAATGCATCCTCATAATAATATCCATTCATCATTTTTTTTAATCATCGATGTGATATCTTGATGAAATTATGTAAATTAAATGTTTGTGTGTTTTCGTGTGTTTAATTTCATCAAAGAAAACAAGCCTCTTCTGGGTGGCTGGGTTAAAAGGAATCCAGATTCAGCTGAGGTTCAGGAGGCAGCTCAACATGCTGTGAAGCTGTTCAATGAAAAGCCCAAGGGCAAGAAAATGTTCAAATTGATTGAAGTGACTGATGCTCAGAGTCAGGTTAGAATCAGCTTTCACAAACAAACTGAATCAGCGTTTTACTATTGTAATCCCACTACAGTGTAAAATATACATTTACGTATGCTGATGTTTGTAGGTGACCAATACAATCGACTACAAGATTGATGCAGTCATGGGAAAAACCAGGTGTCCCAAGTCTGAAAACCAGGACTTGAAGGGCTGCAGTGCTGTGAAAAAGGTGAATGTTTTCTTTGTCTGCATTTGTAAAAGTCTGTAAAGTTTGTAAAGTCTCTCAACAATATTTTTTTCCAATGCAAAAAAGTGAAAAGCTGAATATTAATAAATATTAAGTTAAAAACAGAAATCTAGAGAAACGCTCCCTTTTGATTCTCGTGTAATATTCATTGTTGTTTCCTCTTTCACAGCATCTGAAGTGCCGCTTTGTGGTGACTTACAACCCCCGCAACAACGAACACGAGCTGCAGAAACAAAAGTGCAGGAAAGTTAAAGACAATGTTTAAACTTTGAACAGCTTTAATTTGAGTTGCTTTTGTAGGCTTGTTGCCATGGCAAACTTCTGTGTTCTTATTTCCTGTCTCTGTAATTTAGATGCATTTTCAGTACTATGTAATGCAGCGCATTATACATGGTGGATGTGGAGGATTGTTCAAAATGAACAAATCATAAATTTCAAATAAAGATTTAAAAGGTTTGACAGAATGCAATTATAATTTGGTTTACCATGGTTGTGGTTCATGGGTTCAAATGCCTTCTTTTTCTATTTTACTTCAGTTTTTTTTTTTTTTACAAAAACATTATGTGTGTGCCATTTGTGCAAAATGTAAACTTGATTCAGTTATTTAGTTATTACTGTGGGCTATTTAGAATAGACTCAATCATATGCATGCAGGTAAGAGTCAAAGTGTTCATGATTTATTCATGTTTATCTAACTAATGGTTTTTGTTGTTGTTGTTGTTTTATAGCTAAATCAGCTGATTAGACATTTTGCACAGGTCATGAAGTTTTTCACAAGTCAATCTCTCTTCATGCTCTTTCAAATGTCTAAAAAGAAGGATAGGAAATGAGTCATTAGAATGATTTGACATTCGGAAATAACATCTCCTACACCTGTTTCTGTAAAAATATCTTCCATTCAGTCAATGAAAAAATACATGAGGAATGAGAGATACATTTCATTATACATTTTAGGAAACACAGTGGGTTGTCTCTTCCATGCCTTTTGTACTCACTGCATTTGTATAACTTATTGATCCTTTCTATATCAATCTTAGACATTTTGTCTGTTTGTCCTATTGGCACAGAATGATCGGGAATGGGAGTAATGGTTTCTTCTCCAGGCACACATTCCTAAGAAATGACTTCATCAATTAAAATTCATCAACAACTAGTAATTCATAAACCAAAATCCAGTGTATATTTAATTTTTCTCCTGCTAAAGAGTAATGTGATTCAGATGCTGCTACCACAGTACTATACACACCCAACACCAGCATGCAAAGAGATGAAGTCAGAAACTAGCCACGTAGAAAATAATGTAACAGTTAGCAGCTAGGCAAGCTACCATTACACTCATAAACAGAGGTACTTCTTTGAAAAAAGAAAAAGAAAAAAAGAATAGCAAAACCACGTTGCTACTTTTCTGGAAACAGTTATGTTGTTGATATAAAGTAATCTTACCTTCCATGATACATCACAGAGGAGCAGTCATATAGTGTGTAAGTTGTCAGTATCCTGTTTATGCAAGTTGAATGCATTCTGTATTGAACAAAGAATAAAAACAGTTATCAGTGTTCATTTCAGAGGTATGAGCTTGTTTTGTCTCAGAGGTATTTTTGGAGACAGTCCTGTTTTCAGTCCAAGATCTCTGTGACCTTTGTATCAGATTTTAACCAAATGTAATATAATGGGATGGTCAGACTTTCTAGATATTGTTCTGAAATTCGATTTATAAATGAAACTACTAGCAACCTTTTCTTCCTTAGATTCAAGATAAATCTGAATCCATAAAGGGGGGAATCATTAACCTCAAACAAGTTGAAATAAATCTCATCTGAGCAGCCAATATTTTTTTCTCATAATTAACTTTTAATGCAAAATAACACTGTAGGTTGTAAGCGACTGCCCACAGGCATAGTATGGGCAGTTAAGGATGCAGCTGAAACATTTTGTTTTGAATAAATAAAGCTTACCTTTGTTTGCTGCCAGAATTTTAGACATTAAGCCTAAATGTTGAGTGTCCTCAAACTTCACGTCTAAAATTAAATGATTCAGTTATCCAACATGAAGAAGCATGGAGTCATAAAATGAGTTAAAGACCCATGATAAGAATATTCAATCACCTTTCTTTTGTGGACGCACCTCCAGAGACACAAATGAATCTTAAGCAGTAAAATAAAACATGAATATTGAAGAATTTCATTTTTTTGTTTTCATTTTTATTCTCTCATCTTACTAGCTTTTTAATACAAACTAAGATTCATGAGAGATTTTTTTTTTATATAACAAAAGCTGACCTTGATTGTCATCATGTCAGGTCCTCCTTAAATAGTCACTCAATAATAGCACATTACAGATTAAAAATAAGAATTTAATGGTTGACTGTGTGTTTACACACACACACACACACACACACACACATACACACACACACACACACACACACACACGTATATATATATATACGTGTGTGTGTGTGTGTGTGAGTGCCTGTATTCAGAGATGCTCTTCTGCGTTCCCTGTTTGTAATCATTGGTGTACATCTATCTGGAATGAGAAACCATTACTTTTCTTCTCAATTCTGATGAACCAGTTTGACCTTGCTATCATGTGAATGGCTGGTTAGACATTTGTGCATGTTTATTAATGGGCAGTTAAACGAGCTGATAAACCAAACTAACTAATAATCTATTTATCTGTATTGCTAAAATGCTCTCTCTTACATAGATCACATATTTGCTCTGCATGTACAATATTATCTCAGTTAAAACTACAAACTTGTATGATTTTTTTTTTAATAAAAAGAAAATTAAATGAATGAACTAAATGAAAAATTGCATTTAGTGGATAAGAATACATTCTTCCTCTTGAGTAAAACCCAATTTTCAAAAACAGAAATGTAAAACCTCTTCTGGGGCTTGCACAGCTAACATCTATGGATCTCCTTCATGATGGAACAGCAAAACTGTGCCACTGGGAACACTCATTTTCCATTTCTTAAAAGTCTACCATTTGGAAACTGGTGCACATGGAAACTCTATCCTACAATAAAACATCTATTTATTCTCATTTAGTCATTCATCATGGCAGAGGAAAATTGCTTAGTAATATAAGGCTGTCTGGTGGGCTGGCAAGCCATTACAAAGTCTTTGCCTCTAAAACTGCAGTGCTCACCTCATTTCACATTCATTATTTAACTATTAGGATGACAAGGTTTTCCATCTGTAAGCATTTTCCCATCTTTCACACACAGACACAGAGAAGCAAAATGAGAGAGGACTTTTATTTACTGGTTTTATCTCCTGTCATCCAGTTTTCCTATTATCTGTCCCCTAAAGTAGCTTATTATTGCATTCACTCTTTGTCATCTTGTTTGTACCATTGTTGATGATTGCTATATTTAATTAAAGTGGCATTTTCGTCATCTTATGATTCATCTTAGACATATTTCCCCCACTTTCAACCTGTCATGTGTGGCATCTTTGGAACGATGTTTGGCTGCACAGAGTGACTAAGTGACAAATTAACCACCAGCCACTTTGAGAGGTTCAGATGAAGGCAAACAAATAAAAAAAAAGGGGGTGGAGGCAGAGAAACAAAATAACAGAGGCCTACAGTAAGTACAAAGTATTATGCAGACTCTCATGGAAGAGATAGAGACACACTGGGAAAACTACGTAGAGAGGAAAATGCAGGAGTCTGAGGAACGTGCAAATGTCAAGACTCAAGGAAAGTTTTGTCTGGATTAAAATTTGACGAACACCACATGCAAGAACTATTTCCATTGTGGTCATTGAGCCAATCAACACTTTATTACAAACCAGTAAAATAAATACCAGAAATCAGCAATAAAATCCATCCAACTCAACCACATATAAAATAACAAAGTACACGAAAAAAGGGTAAAGGTCATAATTTCACTATGGTTTCAGCAGGTTTTTAACAATCAATATAGTTTTATCAAAAGTCTATATACACATATATTGATCATTGATAAAAAATAGAATCCAATTTAACCTTGAGCAGAGTCCAATTAACCCTTGAAAAGCTCCAGTGGCACACATAACTCAAACATAGCAAACAGAAAGCACAAACAGAAGTGGCCATGCTGGTCCCATATTTATTCACGGACACAGTGAACTACAATTTCTGGCAGCAACGTCTTACATTTGCATCTTTAATTTATTTTACAGTTTAAAATAGAAAAAGACACATAAGACTGGAAGGATGATGTATTTTTGTATGGGATATACACCAGCTTCATGCTTCATATCCCAAATTGTTCATCTTTATCATGTATCAGAGATGCAGAATTATAACATTAAAGAATGCGTGAAGAAAAAAAAACAAGGGAAAAGAATTCCTCATATTTCTGTAGATCTTTCATCGTTGAACATGGAAATGGTGCTGTACTGAATGTTGAATCTTGTTTTAGAAAATCAGGTGAGTTGTTAGACACTGGTCTCAATGTGACGTGACATCTTACAGTTTAACATATTGGACAGGACTCTCTTTTGGTGTTTGTACCTGGCACACACACACACACACACACACACACACACACACACACACACACACACGGAGAGACAGATAGATAGATAGATTAAGAGAGAGATGCAGACACCATAAGCAAGCAAAAATATAAATGAGAAAGTTTAAATATTGGCGCCACCACCTGACCTCAAACGTTACTACAGTTTTTATACGTGACTGGTGAATGTTGGTTATGCACATCTTTTTGACTGGTGTAAAGGAAGATGTAGTCATGCATAAGTGGTAAAGCACGCACCGTTAGGCTCTTTATTTATTTTCTCTATTTTCAAAACTTAATTGCACTCGTGAGAAAGCATTTCAAGAGCGTTTAAGCAAATAAAATTGTATACTAACTTGTTCTCAATCCTTTGTATCTCTCTGTTCTCCTCGTCTTTGAGTTTCTGTAAAACTTTTTCAAGGATTGGAAGCTCTAAGTTCAGATATTGAGCTACCTGCAAAGAAAAATATGGTACCATATAGTTTGCAACAAATAAAAAAGCAGAAAACTCCTTATTAGAAGTAAATGAAGGTGCCTTAAAACACTTAAAGGGTAACATTATGTTACCATAAGTTAAGGCATGGCTACTACACTCACATCATCACTAACTTCCTCTTCATCCGCATCCATCAAAAAAATCTTCATGATGTCATCAGAGGGTCCCTGCAGTGTGCGCTCCCATAACGGCTGGTCTGTGTTACTCAGCTTCCTTTTTTCTGGACAAAGCACACAAGTGCCACATTGGTGCAGCATTTTCTTGTGCTATGTCTAATTATTGCATTTCTTGTGGAAAAGATGAACCCACCTCCACTTTGATGAAGACAGTAGAGAGCAAATTCCTGGGGATCGTTCTGTATCTGATGAACATACAGCCAAAGAAATATATAAGTATATACATATTTTTTTTTGGAAGAAGTTATTATGGTTTGATGAATTCTGACTATACATTATTTACATCCCATACTTAATCCATGAGGTTTAATAAGATATTTGCAACCCTGAGAGCAACCCATTATTTCACAAATGTTTGTAGAAGAACTCTATGTGCCTAGTGACTTGATTTTACACACCAGTGGCCCTGGAAGTGATTGGACCACCTGAATTCAGTGACTGATATGGGTGACTAAATACATTTGCCAATATAGTGTACCTCCCTCCCTAAACAGTGCTGTGATTTCTTTTTTTTGACTCCTTCCTAATTTCTTAGATTTTTGCATATTTGTCACACTCATTTATTTCAGATCATCAAGCAAATTTTAATATTCATTTGTGTTCATAATTTTCATTTAAGGGTAACCTGAGCAAATACAAACTACAATTTTTAGATCATGATTTCATTTTTTAAGGGACAAAAGCTATCCAAACCTCTCCTTCAGGAATTCATGATTCCGTTAATTACAAGAAGTCATCCAGGTCCTAGAGCAGCAAGGACCTGGAGGTGCTCTGTTGCTCTGTGCTCTGTAGTTGCTCTGTGAGTAACTACAGAGCATCGCACTATCACCATTGTCTGTTGGTATAATGTTCTTTTTATGAAAAGCTGTGTTAGTTTTTTGATGTGACAGGATATAAACCTGGTTCTTTTGTTATGCCCTGAATGAGGTCATGTTGTAAGTTTTGTAGGGCGGCCAGTCCTGGGAAGTTTCCCCAGTGTTCCAAGTTTTCTCCCTTTGTGGATAATGGCTATCACCTTGTTTCACTGGAATCCCAAAGCCTTAGAAATGGCTTTGTAACCCTTTCCATACTGAGATGTCACTGACTTTGTTTCCTATCTGTTCTTAAGTAGGTTAGGTTTAGGCAATGTGTGTCGCTTTCCGAGCTCCTTTAGCCCGTTTCATCTTCTCAGACAGGTTCTATTTAAGCGATTACCTGATTCAACATGTCTGACAGTAATGAGGATTGGGTGTGGCTGCTGAAAATGAACATGAGCATTCCAAAAAAAAAAAAAAAAAAAATTAATGATTTAACAAGAGGGGACAATGCAGAGATGTGTTTGGGTTGCTGTTTTTCCCTCCTGAAAAAATCAAATCATCATTTAAAAACTGCATTTTGTATTTAAAGGTACAGTGTGTAAGCTATTTGTGACCTTTGAATGAAAAGTTATGAGGTGCATTATATGTGTGCCTGGTCTCTAGTCACATGCATAAAAAGATGGACTGGTGATGTCCATGTTGGACACTGTATTCAAGATAGCCGCAACATCGCGACATTCACAAATGGTGCCCACAACAAAGTATTTTTAATGCATTATTTCTACGTAATTGGGTTTTTGTCTATTAAAAACCTCATAAACTTACTGCACCTTTAAAAACTCAAGAAAGTGAAAATCCTCACAGCACTTGCATGTACACAAAATAAATTACAATCATTTTTTGTACTAGACCTCTGGTACCAAACTTACCTTGAACTTGTGCAGCAGCTGTTCAATGACTTGGTTTGTGGTCATTCTGCTAGAGATACAAACTTTAGTTGGTGTACCAAAGGACGGAGTGAAGATCGAGGTCTGTAGAACAGAGTGAAACAACACTGACCTTAAACTCATGATGAAGAAAAGAAGCCCTGAGGGCAGTTTTAAGCGGAAACCCACTTTGTAATTGTAGAAGTGGCCATTGATTGAAAAGCGATGTTGCCTTTCTTTTTCTCTTTGAGCTGCTGACTTTCCCATGCTCCTCCTTCTTTTAACCAGTGAGGCATCACTCATACAGCGGAACAGGTTGGACTCTGCTTCCTGTTCTGGATTCTTCTGCTTTGGAGGGCGCAGGGTTGAGGTCTCAAAAACAGGTGGTCCTTTAGATTGTGCAAACACCCCCAGAAAAAAAAGGTTCACATTCAACATATGGTGTAACTACAATAAACAAGACAGTTTTAAATGTGTGTAAACAAGTAGACATAACATTCAACTAAAGCTAACAATAAGATTTGATGATAATCCATAAGCCAAAATCTTATGTCCAACAATATCTATAATATACTCTAATTTAATGGTTAAGATAGCATTTTTGAGAAATGACAGAGATAGTGAAGAGAAAAAAGCGTTCACCTGGTAACGGGTTTTTGATTGTTTCTTGTGGTGTCTCAACCATCTCATCTATCTGGTGGAGGTCAACATATTCTCCCCATCGTGACATTCCTCTGAAAGAAAGATTGACTATGAAAACAAAACCTGAAACACTTTAGCTATATAACTACTGTGGTCATGCAGTAGGGTCGCGTGTGAGCTGAAGCCTAGTCCAGCTACCACTGGTTGAGATGCAGGGTACACCTTGGACAGGTTGCCAATCTTAAGCAGAGATAACAGAGAGAGACAGACAACCATTTGCACTCACTTTCACACCTATGGCCAATTTAGAGTCACCAATTAACTTGACCCCACCAATTGTATGTCTTTGGACTGTGGGAAGAAGCTGGAGTACCTCGGGAGAACCCATGCAGACGCAGGGAGCTCATGCAAAGCCCGCGGTCAGATGGTGGAGGCAAACTCAGGATCTTCTTGCTGTGAGGCAATGGTGGCAACCACAGAGCCACTGTTTCCCACCAATACTAAAAATATTGTACAGAATTTGATTTTAACCTCTTGCTTTCCAGTGGGCTGACTGGACTGGTGGGCTCTGGAGAGGTCTTAGGAACAAATGGAAACATTTGTTTGTCATCCTGTATTTTCAGCCTGATTGGTCTCCGTACTCCCCAGCAGATATTCAGCATGCCTTCCACCACCACCGTGCCATCTGCTTCCTGTTACAGAAACACATACACAGACATGTTAAAACAAGCTTCACTATTAGCTATATGGCTAGATACAGTCCCAATCAAAAGTTTA
Organism: Pelmatolapia mariae; assembly: GCF_036321145.2. Classification (NCBI taxonomy): domain Eukaryota; kingdom Metazoa; phylum Chordata; class Actinopteri; order Cichliformes; family Cichlidae; genus Pelmatolapia; species Pelmatolapia mariae. Next base: position 31,407,548 of record NC_086233.1, read on the forward strand.
AGACCACATGCCTTTATAAGGCCAAATCTGTGCAAAAATGTGTATTTTCTGTCAGGTAGTCACACTGTCATGATGTTCTGATGGCAAAGGAAAAAAAACTTTCCCTTTTTGAACATGGTCGGGTTGTTGAACTGCATAAGCAGGGTCTCTCGCAGCGCGCCATCACTGCCGAGGTGGGACGCAGTAAGACAGTCATTTGGAATTTCCTAAGTGATCCTGAGGGTTATGGAACAAAAAAGTCAAGTGAAAGACCCCCCCAAATTTCACCAGCACTGAGCTGGAGAATCTAATTTGCTGTCCGTCAAGACACTGGACGATCCTTGACCCAAATTAAGGCCGTTACAGGTGCCGACTGCAGCCCAATAACCGTCAGATGGCATCTGAGACTGAAGGGCTTCAAAAACAGAAAAGGTCTTCAAAGGTCTCATCTCCTTGAAAGCCACAGAACTGAGTGTTTGGACTTTGCAAGAGAGCACCAAACATGGGACACTGAAAGGTCGAAGAAAGTTTTATTCTCTGATGAGAAAAAGTGTAACCTTGATGGTCCTGATGGTTTCCAACATTAGTGGCATGACAAGCAGATCCCACCTGAGACGTTTTTCTATACGCCATAGTGGAAGGGGCATCGTAACGTCTGGAGTGCTTTTTCCTTCAGTGGAACAATGGAGCTTCAGGAGGTGCAGGGGTGTCAAACGGCTGCTGACCATCTCCAGATGCTGCAGAGAGCATCCCTCATGGCCCTCGTGTGCGTGGTAACGACTGGATTTTTCAACAGGACAACGCTACAGTACACAACACCCGCAGGACAAGGACTTCTTCCAGGAGAATAACATCACTCTTTGGACCATCCTGTGTGTTTCCCTGATCTAAATCCAGTTGAGAACCTTTGGGGATGGATGGCAAGGGAAGTTTATAAAATTGGACAGCAGTTCCAGACAATTTTTTGAAGTGATCAACAATAACGGTGGAGCTATTCGATACTGAGTTCATGTTTGGAACTTTGATTTCTGTTTTGGTGGGGTTTACAGGTTTTTTTTGGGAGGTTTGGTCCTAAACTTTTGATCAACTCTAAAACAGCCTATTTCAGTTGGAACCTTGGTACCTAGTTAAGATCCAACTATGCAAAATTTTTCAACTATGCCATTTTTCAAGTGGTCTTAAACTTTTGATCGGGACTGCATATAGCTATAAAGTTGGAGACTGCATGAGACAACAGAATTATCAAAATTACAGCTCTATCATTATGTCATTGGGGAATCTAATGGATTATAATTGGTTATTATTTAATGGTCTAAGAAACAAACAAGCAAATAACAAATAAATATAAAAAAATAGGCTTATTCTACAAGCAAATGCAATACGCAGTAAGAGCAGCAAGTACAAATGGGTGCTTTGTTTTAGGTTTATAAATTCAAGTTTATAGAATAATAACACTGTTTTAAATTTGTTCACTGTGAACAGGAAAACAGAAAATCAAGGAATAAATTTGTGCATAGGAATCTATATTTAATACTGATGCTCAATGGGGAAACACGGAGACTTTAGAAACTACTTGAGCTTTAGGCCCTCCTACTTTCTGTGCAAAGAAGTCTGGGAGATCTTCCAGGAATGGTGACGCTATTTTCAGGAAAAACTGGCTAGTAGGTGGTGGTTAAATACCTGCTGATCTATGATGTGGAACATAACCTGCTCCTGAGCAGGTTAGGCTAGCAGTGTAAGCTACCATCTACACCTGTAAGAAGTGATACACCTTCACAGTACTAAAAACCCAGGATTAACACTGAAGTACAGGCCTCAGGTCTGCAGTCTATTGGCTACCACAGACAAGGACAAACAATCTTTTTCTGTCAGAGTAGTGTGAGAGAACCCACACACATGCAAACTCCACACAGACAGGCCTAAACAGGCAGGTGCATTTGACCCCAGGAAGCCAAAGCACTAACCATTGAATCATGGTGCTTTTGTATATTACCTATTAACTATCATTACTAACTAGCAATGTGAATATCCCAAGAATTGGGAAACAAAATGGAAACCTATTTCAAATTCTTATTAAATCATACCTGAGCATAAGTGAGGTGAAGTTGACTCTGGTCCTTCAGGAAGCAGTTGTAGGTATTAAACAGGGAGAGAAACTCCGCTCTAAAATTAATAAAAAACTAAATGCAAGGTTTTGCACAACACAGCCCGACAATGTTCAGGTCATATTTATTAGTTTATTATTTTATATTTTGTATTCTTTGTCAGATTATTTGGAACCACTTAAGGGAACATGAAATACATAATACATAAATGACATTTAGTATACAAAGTAACTCACCTGGACAGTGTTCTCCCATTCCCTGCCTTGATGACTGGGAGGAGAGCTGCTTCATTCATGTCTGGTCATCTACTGCTGTGAAAAGAAACAAACAATTTTATAAAGTTAATGAAAAGATTCTGTATTTGCAGTTGGCCGAAAAACTCAAACATATACGTGTAAGCTTGAGTGTAAAACCAGGTGACTAACACCAGATGCTGCCAACTTGTTGAAGAATATTGCGTAGTAGTGCATATGGCTCCATAAAAATAGTTAACCAGCATTATGTCCAACTTGAGCAAGGAAAGACACTGGGAGCTACAGTGCACTTCTACAATCCTCAACTAGCTGTCAGTGTTTCCAAGAACAAATGAAATAAATCGAGTCTTACCTCCTCTAACATGGTGAGTCAGAGCTATCCTCTCTTCTCACTGCCTTTGTGTCTGCCTCTTTCTTCCTTCTGTGCTTTAAATATCTCTTTCCAGTCTCTCTGTCTCTCTCTCTCTGATGTGTTTGTGTTATATTTATCCCTCTCTCTCTTTCTCTTGCTCTCTCTCTCTCTCTAACATGCATTCACTCTTTTACTTTCTTTTTTGTGCTCGTCTCTAAGAGATTTTATAGCAGCACTCCACCCAGCAACCCGTGATGACAGTGTAGACCTAACCATTTGTTTATTCTTTGGTCAGAGACGCCGAAGTCTGTGACCGACAAAGAGGACTACTGGAATATTCATGTTGCCTCATTTAAAAAACAAAAAAGCAAAAACTTCTTTCTCCTGTTATTTTCTGGAATCCTGCAAAAACTCCCAGCAGTCTGAAAACAGCAGTCATATATGTCTATTTCTTTCATTCTTACCAGTTTTCTCTGCCTCAGCCTGTTTGCTGGTAAGTAATATCTCAGTTATTCAGCAGCTGTCATACCAGAAGCCACGGCACTCCTCTTTCTGACTGACGGTTTCCTCTTGCACAGAGAAACGTGCCAGCTACAACGATAACAATAACAAAACTTTAAGCACGCAGTTTCTACAGAAAAACGTTGGTATTTGTATCTTATGTGCACATGAAGATTTGACTGAATCTGGCAACAAACTTTAATGTAAAACTGCATTTAGGCAATGTAACAGTAAAGCACAATGTACAATCCCTAATATATCAAAGAATCAGTCAAGACTCTTTTTTACTCTTTTCTGATAGAAAACACTATGTTTATAACCGTGTGCTACTACTACTACAACTCCTCCTCCTACTAATTACAATAATAATGGTCATCATAATGATAGAAGCTTGGAGTTGGAGTTCATTTGAAAATCCAGGGTCTATGTAACAACTCAACAACAACAACAACAACTGGGCATGTTCGTGTGAATGAAGTACTGAAGTACATGGCATAGAGCAAATGTACTTTTATAATAATGTTTGCTAAAATTGTTTTAAAAAAAAGTATTATCATGCTCATCATTCTGACTCCAGCTCCCGAGTTTGAGTTAAATCCAGCAGTTTGTATGTTTTCCCTCTTAAACATGCAGAGTTTAGGGTTTCCAACTAATTTTAATCAGCAACTCTTTTTAGAATGTATAAATTGCCTATTAATATTAATATGTGTTTCATTTTTTAAGTTTAATAACACTCATTTTTGAGAACATCATCTCACCTAAGAGATTTAACCATTACAAGCATAGTAATTTATCTATTTTTTATTGAGAGTGAAAATCGCAAGAACAAATATAACCGTGTTGAACTATTATAATCATTAATCATTGTCTTCACTTGTTTCACAAAAAAACATTTATAATTAAATCTTAAAGCAAAAAACAAAAAAACAAAAACTTGCCTATTGCAAACTAGTCTGTGCATTCAAAGCATTGGTAAGTCCCGTGCCTTTCTAATCTTATGATCCCACAACCCCACTTATGAGCTCTGTTTTAATCTTAGCTCTCAGTTAGTTTAATCTCAGTTTGCGCGGAATAAAAAGATTCTCATTTGTTTATTTTTAGATTTTTTCCTTACATTGTGGATATTTGTGCTTGTAGTTACAAAGCACAAACAAGCACAGGATGTACTTTCATTTATATATAACCTTTCTGGTCTTTGTGACCACTCAAAGTACTTTTAGCTACAAGTTTTGTTTTAACCATTTAAAATTAATATACAGTATATATCACTTTATCACTTCATAGTGCAGCTCAAGCAATATCCCATACAAATGCCCAATTTAGAATTATCAGTTAAACTAACAGGTATGTGTTTGGACTGTGAGAGGAAGCCAGAATAACCCAAGTGCTCTGGAGTTGGTCAAACATGCAAACTCCACACAGAAAGGCCCTAACTGGGTTTTGGACCACCATAATCCAACCATATTTCAGATCTTGTATCTGTGCCATGGCAATACTTCTCAAGCCACTCTTCAGGCTAAAAGAATGACATTTAGACATTTTTAAGTATTTTATTTGTATATTTAATCTTGAAATGCTCCAAATTTGTCCTGAACAGTATGCAAAGGTTAAATCATTCCAATGGTATTTGCTTTAAGAAATCATAGCACTAATGTGATCTACAAGAACAGTTTCTAGTCATAAAAACGTGATGCATGGTAGTAAGCTGCAGAAAATTTAAGCTCTAGCATATAATAATGTCAGCTCTTTGACTGACTGTTATAAGCCTTTGTAATATAAAGGAAAAAACAAGAATATAAAGAATGCACAGCAATTTACCACCATTTCACACAGCATCCGCTTTCACAGTATTATAGTGTATTCACAAACATGTAATTATTTTAAATAATTTTGTTTTTTGCATTTTGTTACAATGTGCTTATACATTTTTAGAATTAATTCTTCATTTAAAAAATATTTTGCATATTATAATCAAAAGTTTACTCTTAAAGTCTATACAAAGCATGCTTTGAGGGTGGACATCCACTGGAAGACAAGTGACCTTTGAAGTTGTAAATCTTGTTTGCAGGCAAAAAGAAAAAAAAAGAAAAGAAAGAAATTGCCAGCGTCAAATGTGACGTTTGAATAGAACCACGACGTATGTTTATGTTCTCTCAAGAGGCTAGTGGTGAGTAAAAATCCCGCTGTAGGTGAACACTTTACAGCCCTCTCTCTGCTAATCCGCTAAACAAGCCATCAGGAAATTTTTATTTATTTATTTATTTATCTTTTGAGAGGGCATATGTTCTGATAACATGAGATAATCACTCTTTGGCATATACACTTCACACAATTCAGTGCCACAGTTGACTGCTTCACTTTACTTTTAGTACGATGTTATCTGGAGGTTGAACAGATGATTTTGTGTGTGTATGCAGTAAAAGCCTTTTTCAAATTGTCAGCTGTGGTTCTATAAAAACGGAATGAGGCCAAAGAAAACAAACACACACCCATGTATTTGTTTTACTTCCTTTACTTTACTTTACTTTACTTTTTGCTCCTCCCCGTTTTGCCACTCCTTTCTGTATCTTACTGTCTTCATAGCCCTTGCTCTTTGTTTCTCTCTAGATTTGACCTGATTATGTCATTTTAATATACCTTCTGGTTATTTCTTGCACCTGGGCTGCAAAACTTGACAAACATTGTGAAAAAGAACCCAACTTTGTTCTACTCCAGCCAACAAATAAACTGTGCTGTATCAGGCTGCTGTATGACTGGAGTCACATGAGCTCTAGTCTGTGACATTGGTGTCCACCCCATGTGGCTAACATAGAATGAGTATGCTTTTCATTCAAATAATATAAAGAATTCAACTATTACAGTCTTTTAGTTTCTTAATGTGACTGGCAAGTGTTGCTCAGAAAGAGGTGTAACGCATTTCATTTCCATTTTGTTAAGCCAGACACTCTTTGGTTCTTTTACAGCTGCAAAGAACACGCTAACAAACCAAAGTATAAAGTAAACATGTACCAAAAGTAAATTTCCTCTTACCTGACTAGTGTATCTTTTAATCTTCTATCGAATGAAGCAAGTTCACGCCATGTTCGAGCTCTCATGTGTGCATAATGTACATGTGTGTTTGTGGTAGGAGGTCCAGAGTACGGTGCATGTGGCAGGAGGTGAGCGTGTGTAGCACCCCACAGCAGCTGGTTAATTATTACAGAACATGTTGAGACAGCATTCATAGGGAGTGGCTGACTGCCACCAGATATGACTCGACTTAACTGTGCGTTTGTGCATGCATGCCCGGAGAGAGTGAGAGTGGGGGTTATGCATAACACATTACATTTGCCTGCTGGGCAATTTTACAAATTACAAATCAACTGAGATTGTAGTGGGATTGGAACACTGTTGATGTTTGTGTACCATTTGGACTGAACCATCTAGAAAGTCTTCAACATTCTAAATACAGAGTTTATTCACATCCAGCACATTTGTCCTTTTAAAAGTTTAGACCAGGTGTCTTACACTGCCAGGATCAAATATCTACTTTGTTGATGTTCAGGTTACAGCATGTAACACCACAAAATCCTACAAGTCAACATTCAGTATGTTTGCTTTTAAAATAGAACTTGACTCTTTCTTTTTATTAGGTTATAGTTAGGGCTGGATCAGGTGACTCTGAAACCCTCTTTAGTTATGCACAGTAGGCCTGGGCTACTGGGGGGTTCCCACAATGCTCTGAGTGCCCTGAGCAGATGACTGCCCCTCCCTGAGCATGCTCCTACTGGAGGTTTCTTCCAGTTAAAATTGAGTTTTTCCTTCCCACTTTCTCCAAATGCTTGCTCATAGGGGATCATCTGATTGTTTGGTTTTTGTTGTATTAATGTATGCTCTTTACCTTATAGTACAACGCACCTTGAGGTAACTGTTGTTGTGATTTGCCATTATATAAATAAAATTGAATTGAGCTGAACTGAAAAATGTGACTTTGGAGTTTAATGTAATTTTTTATGTTCTTTCAAAAGAAAACAGACATTTTGTTCAAATGTCATAATCTCAAAAGCCTTCGCAATGATCTTTTCAAATAAGCAATTTGTGTCAAATACACATGCATGTGAGCACCAACAAACACATTTAAACAAATACATACATATGAATACATACTAAAATGTAGGGCAAAAACCTGGTAGTACAGCCTATGTGGAGAAATCATAAAAAGTTTTCAGGTTATCAAAACAATGGACGTCTTTAAAATATGTTTGCAAACCTCAGTCTGATGCAAATTGGAGCCACTGCTGTGATTCTGTCAGCAGAGGGAGTCAGAGTATTAGTACAAATATTTAACAGAGCCATCTGGTAATGCTGAGTCAGAGATTCCAGGCCTATCAGTATCAGTGGGATCTTGTTATCTTTTTCAGTTTTATCCTGGTTTGATACCAGGTTAAAACCTGATCTCTTTGATGTGTTTGGGTTACTTTGGTGTTGTAACACTTTAATGAAACAATAAAACTGATTTAAAAAAAAAACTGGACTAATTACACTACATACAGCCCAGTTCTGTCAAGCAGCAGTGTAAACTAATAAAATCCTGTGCTTTGGCAGGGCTGCTGTTTACAGAACATTTACTGTATACTGTTTACTATATAATAGGCTAATGTACTCTTTGAAATAGCAAAGGGTGAATGGAGCTAGACAATCAACAGATGTGAATTATTTCATCAGACGCAACGTTTACATGGACTGTAAGTTAAGGAATTCTCACATTATAGGCTTTTGCTAATTAGCCAAAAAGCCCATAAGAACAGAATGATAAAACAAAACAAAACAAGAAGGTCACAAACAAGCAATCCTTTGTATTTTACGTTTAATTTAATCCGCTTTATTTATTAATTTTTCGAAACAAGCCTCCCTGTGACATCCGTTAAGTCAACAGTTAAACCTACACAGATGACAGACTGAAGCTAACTGTGTGTGCTGATGGAGTACAATAGTAGAGTGTATCTGAAGCAGAATGGATAAGGAGCAAATGAACTGAAATGCCATTCCTTTCCCAAAATAAAACAGGACGTACAGGCTGGCAGGCAACAGGTGGGCACAAAGGCTTCCTTCTGGATTGTGTGTGTGTGTGTCAATATATAACAGTAAATACATGTTAAGTAATGTGCTAAAATAAGCCTGTCTATATATTTTTAAAAATACGTATTTGTAAATTTCTTTATATATTAATATTAATAACTTGGTATTAATATTAAAAGAGGATACATCTGCAGATAAAATATACCTTATTTTTCTTTTGATGGTTGACATGAGCTTTCTCTTTAGTGGCTTTTTGGCTATTTTACGTGTGTATTTAAGGATCACACCTCTGACCAGATTTACATGGGGCCATTGGTGCATGAGAAAAAGGATAGTATGCCAATGTAAAGTAATTTGCACTGCATATAAAGTTTCAGAATTTCTGTGTCTTTATGTATGCCCATACTGACCAAAACTTGTACCTAGTGTCTTATATGAATATGATAAATAAACACTGTTTGTTGATTACTTTAAATGTAGTTAACACACCAGCACTGGAGCCTGTGGAGCTTAGAGCAGAACTACACAACCTGAGTGACTGTACATGAGGACAGCAAGCAGCTGCCGCCGTCAGTTACAAAGTTAAAAGACACACGCGCGCACACACAGATACATACGCAGAGTGATTGAGCTGGTTCTTGCTGAGCGCAGAGCTCATGGCTGTCCCTGGCTAAGACACACGCAGATGCACATAGGAGAGAAACACAACAAGAACATCTCTATATGTACTGGGGGAATCTCACCATAGTCTCATTATGTATCTGCTAGATAATGGTCTGACCAATAATTCTAGAGCAAGGATGACGACTGTGGAACACATTTTGGTCTTTATGCTGATTTTGATCCCTTCATGTTACAACATGCAGACAGGTAAGTGAGACTCCTACACCAGAGGTCCTTCAAGCATGTCTTTTTAAAGTTTTCTAAAGTGTCTTATTACACTAACGTGGTGAATAATTAAAAGAACATGAAGTTTGAATTAATTATGCATGAAAGCTGCAATGTGCTTGCCAAGTAACAACAGCAATCCTAATAAATGTCACAAAATGTAAACAGAAGAACAAAACGAAAAAAAAAGGTCAAGGATAAACCTTTTAAGACCGTACCTTTGGATGGGTGCACATGTGAAAGTGAATATAATGTGCAGAAGACAAAGAGAAAGCAGTCTGAGTTTTTCCTGGCACATGTAATCACCTGTTTCCCACTGCACATCCTGCAGGGAAAAGGAGAAGGTGTTTATAGGTCAACATAGTGTAAATGTGATTAAATCTACATCCTTCCTACACTTTGGGATATCCTCTCTGAAGCATATGGTAGAGGTGGTGGGGAACTAGCTATTCCTGCTTCTTCTTCACCACATGTCAGCCTGATTGGGACACCTCCTGCTGAGCCACATTGGGAGGAAACAGCAAACCTGAGCTTGTTGTTGAACCAATAAGGTCAGCTTCAGGGTCATGAGATGCAAGATGGAGATGAAGTCATAGATAATACACTATTACACATTGGAAATTATTTAATGACTACACACATAAAGCTATACATGCTACAAATCGTCTCATAGAAACAGGTGGTGCAGATGCGGTTTCTCTCTGCCTGGGAGGCTATTGTAACAGTCAAGCTACATGGTGGACTGAAATGGTGTAGGGTTAGGTTTGACTGTAGTTTTTTCCTGTGGAAGTCATTGATCAGAAGGTTGAATTGATGTGCATACCTTCTTCCACATCATTGCAGATCAACTACTGTCAAATAAGAAAAGAAAAGTACTTCTTGAAGATTTGATGTAAACAATATCTACCACACATTAACATCTTAAACTATTCCACTGGATTTACAATAAGTCTTTAAGTCCTCATTTTTTTCTTTTGCTTCCAAGGACCCAGACTTTCTTGTACGTTTTAAAGCGGTCTAAAACAAGTTCTCCAAGCTTTCTGAAGGTCTTTCAAATTTTCTCTTTGGACACTGGCTTCTATTTTAATTATTTTCAGTCCAATCCTTGTACTTGACTATTGACAGAGGTATGTTTTTTGCTTTGTTTGTTTGCTCGTTAAGCTACTTAACACTGACCTATGAATCACACAAGCATAAAAAATGCATCTAATGCATCTTTAATGGATGACGGACAGATAACAGAAAATTTTGAAACCAATTTTAAATTGTGTCTTTATGTGCTTTGTTACAAGCAGCCTCTCACAAAAACATAGAACTCCTATTTTGTTTAGTTGAAGCTTTGAAAAATCTAATAGATAACACATTTTAATGGGTCTGAAATAGCATTTTTGCATTCCTCTGTGAATTTCACATTCCAGTGGCAGAGTGCCAGGTGCTTGCTCAGACGCTAATGTTTTTGTCACTTTTTACAGAATCAAACTCAAAGTAATATCAGTACTTCCACGCTTTAAACGCTGCATGGTCGTCCTCTCTCCTGCACTCCATATTATCCATTGTTGATCTACACACGTCTTTTGCTGCCACGGACGTCGCACGCTCGCTCGTCATTGTCAAGAGACACTTTCACAAACAAAATCATGGTTTAGGAACGCAGTAACACAGTGTGCTTACAGGAAAGTAACAGTAATATAATTATTTTTTTGCAATAGTACTCCCTTACTTTACTCGTTACTTTAAAAAGTAATTGGATTACAGTAAAGCTGTAATTGGATTACTCTGCTGTCAAGGAGCAATTATTAAGAAAAGAAAACAAGGGGAATGGCTGAGGTAACCCAGACAAGAACTGCATTGAAAATCAGTGGCAATAGGTATCATGGAGTAATGAATCCAAATTTGAAGTTTTTGGTGCAAATCTTTTTTACTTTATAAAGAAGGTCAGGAGAGAGGTCCAACTGTGCCTGTCTACAGCCCATCTGTAAGACATGGTTTGGGGGTAAATTTCAGCAGTGGTGCTGAGGATCAAATTCATGGAATTTTAAATGCAGAAATGTACAGTCAGATTTGGATCCACCACAGTATACCTGGAATCTGGAAAGTATCTAATTGGCAGTGGCTTTATATTATAGCATGACAATGATCCCGAACACACTGGTGGTGCAGTAAAAGCAAAAATCTGGATAGAAAAAACACAAAAACACAATGGAACATTGTCCATCATGGATTGGCCTCCTCAGAGCCCAGAGCTCAACATTTTTGAAGCAGTGTGAGATCATCTTCATAGAGAATGGAACAAAAAGCAGCCAACATCCAAGTTAGAGTTTCAAATGTCCTTCAACAACCCTGTTGAACTATTCCTGAGGAGTTCCTAATGACAGTACTGGAACACTTGCCTTGAAAACTTGAGAGTTCAAAATGTGTTTAAGAACAAAGGTGATCATACTAAATATTGACTTTTGCTTGTTAGAACTGTACGAACTATGTTTTTCTCTTATATACTGTATTTCTGGGATGTTTGTACATATTTCAATAGATCACTGAACCTATTTCCTAAATATGAAGCTAAATATAAAGAAATGAAGGGTGCCTCAAGACTTTTGCACAATAGCGTACAATATTTGAGTTTAAACATCTGTGAAAATTAAATGATCATGGGTGCACTTTTTAAGATCAAGTGTTTAATGACAGAGTTTATCTTATTACTACTGGTTGTTTTATTTTGTGTTTTTTGAGACACTGATTAATTGACCAAAGCCAATATGGCTGGCACAGAAATATTGATTGTCATGTCATGCTGTCTTTATTTTCCTGTGTTTGGTTTAATTGGAAATGACTGCGAACCAACTGTGGTGACACATTGCAGCATTGCCTCACAGTAGAAGGTAACTGGTTTGAGTCTCCTGGTCAGCTGGGGCCTTTCTGCGTGGAATTTATATGTTGTGTCTCTCACTGACAGTCGAAAAGTATACTTGATAGTTGGTGGTTGTACAGGTAGCCAGTCCAGGCTTTTTTAGTAGCAGAAATCTGCACACTGGATTATGGTTTCAATCTGTATCTGTCAAGTTAACAAAATTAGACTTTCAATATGTACACCTTCAGACTCAATGTATAATTGTTCACATAAGTAATTAACTGTGCTGTAAGACAGTCTATTCTCAGAATCAAGATCACTTATGGATTCAAAAGCAGCCTGATTAGTTAAAGAGGCCTTTTAACGTTGCTCAACATGCCTGTGTAACTGAACTAGTATAAACAATGGAAGAATCCTTTGCAGACATCTGAGCACCAGATACACCATGAGAACAATGCTATTTTTTTTTGTTCTCATTTGTCCAAAGTAAAAGTCAAAAGCTTCTATCTGGTCTGCACAACAGCATCGAAGTATGCCTGGTTGTGTGTGTGTGTGTGCGTGTGAGAGAAAGAGGATAGTATTTACAATTTGTCTCTGAGCATGGAAAAAACCCGGAGGATAAACTTTTATTCAAGGCAAACTCCAAAGGAACCAAAGGTTATGAGTTACAGGCTGTATGAAAAAAGCACATTTTATGGGATAAAGATTAGGAAAAGATACATTTTACCAGGACATTTCTTGAATTACACACACATTTCTAAAGTGCTGCACACTAGCATAAACAAGCTGGTTGCTACTTCTTCAGCCAATCAAGATCAGCATTAACACAGCAACACTAAAAATAATAAAGGAACCTGCTGTTAGTTTGTATAGGTTTGTGTAATGCCAATAGCAAAGGCCAGAAGTGATCACTGTAAGTGGCCTCCTCTAAAGGCCTTGACAGCCTTGAGTCATTTCTGGTATCCAAAAAACATTCAGAGATTTTGGAAAAACAAAATCCTCTGACGGGGTCAGATCCGGAGAGGTTCTCGTTTGCTTTAAGTGATGAGTCATTTGGCTTCAGTCTTCAGATGTTACCCATCTGTTCAGACATAATATTGGCAATGGAAAGACATTGCAGACAGAAACAAACAGTCTGCAAAACTTCTCCAAATCTGCTGCAACTTTAATACAACATAATACTTGAAAAAAATAAAGAAATTAAAGTTCTTAAGAGGAAGTGTTTCCTGATATTCAGCCTAGTCCTTAATCCACAACAAGGGTAACAGCAGTTCAACATGTGGTTAATTGCCTTTAATGAGATGGAAAGTTATTTCACCACAGAATTAATTAGGATTTGTTCTCTTGGGACAATGAATGTCCACACAAATTGACAAGACAATACATAGAATAGTTCATTGATACTGAGTTCATAGACCTCCATCTTACTTTGACTTTAGCTACAAATATATCATTTTTCTAAAGACCAAGACTTTTTCAGTACATGAGTATGATTTATAATAGATTTTGTTTTCATCAGTCAGTAGTAAGTCACAGCAGCAGTGACCTTGAATTGAGGGTGGGGATGTGGCTGCTTCTCCCAGCTATGTTATTGTGAAATCTTGGTTTCACCAGAGACAAAACAAGCACAATGTCCTGTAAGCCATAATCCTATCATTGCTTCTTCTTTCTTCTTCTTCTTCTTCTTCTCTTTCCATGCTCTCACCCTTCCTCCGCTCTCTCCTTTCATCCCTCCGCTGGTTTATATTTTGCCTCTTTCTCTTCTTAGTTCATGCAAAGTTTAAAACAACCCTAACTCTCTGAACTGAATCCTGTGTTTCCATCTCCTTACTTCTCTTTGTCTTTTAAAAGTGTGCTTTTTGTATCTTTCTTTTAAACCCACTACCAATTCTCTACTTCTCAATATAATAACCTAGAGCAACAAAACAATGTTGAAAATACAAGCTCAAAATCCCTGCAACTCCCTGTCCGTTATTAAGATGGAGTAGCCAAATAAATATTGATCACATCTTTAGTCTGGATGGATTTACATCACAAGAGATGTGTAATATTTTGCATAGTCTTTGTACACACAATTGGTGACTTATTCACCCTAGTTTTAACAAAGACCATGTGCTGAAATCAGATAGTGGAGAACATTGGGTGCTGTGGGGATAAAGGCTTTCCTTGAATGTTAAATTTCTCTGTTGTCTTTGCTTTAACCTCACCAAACTAACAGCAACCCTCTAAACACTAGATAAAGTTCAGCTTCTATACTGGTCTCTCCTTTTGTGCTATCCTCCCTTCCTCGTCCTAATCCTCCAAAACTAACCAAATCCTAAATGTTCCAGATGTAATTCTGACAATAAACATGCTTCTTCTTTTTCTTTCATTATCTGAAGGTCAAATTCTTCTGCATACTCAGGTCAAAACTGTGACAAAGCACAAAACCTCTGACCCTGTCTCATTAGTCAGCAGTGTTAGCTGGATCCTCACTGACTAAAACAGATGACTCAGTCCAACAGAGGAATGCCAAGAATGTCAAATAATTTAGCTAAAAAGATGCAGCTGTTGAGACCTCCTTATCACTTATTATAATGTGCTTGAATCATTATATTGCATGCTGAAATAAATGTAAAAAAATAAAAGAAAAATGCACAGACTGTGAAATGTCCAATATCTATTTTTGTCTAACAACAGGGCTCCTTATAAAATATGAAAGCTTTTGTAATAGTATTTTAGATTTCTAGACACAGTTTACTTATACGGTATCTAATGACTAACTAATAACTACCAATATAATTCTAAAATTGCAGTCACCTATAAATTAAAAAGTAATTAATTCAAGTTTTGTAGCTTCTGCACCCAAAATCACAGCAAATACAATGTACTATCCTTACAGTTCTTCATTCAGACTTTAAGGGTAATAACATATAACCAATAAACATTTAACAGTGTATTATGTAGCATAAAACATAATTCAGCATATTATGTTTATGTATTAGCTCAAACACAAACTGCTGCAACTACAACAACAAATAACTTACATATATATAATTTTTATATATATATGATTTTTTTCCTTTGGATCTTTTTTTCGTAGCACCTCGTATCATCACATTATTAGAGACAGTGGACGTTCTACTGGATCACAATGCCACCTTCATCTGTGAGGTGGAGTCACACCCCCCTGCTGAGATCACCTGGACCAAAAATAATCACCAAATTATGTAAGTTTACAGCTTTATTGAAGTTCACTGTTGTAGTTTAATTAAGAAATTTGCTATGATAGTTTTTATACATATATATATATGTATATATATATATATATATATATATATGTATATATATATATATATATATGTATATATATATGTATACATATATATGTATATATATATCATCTCTTCAATCCTCTGTCACCATGATGTCACCTGTGTGTGTGTGTGTGTGTGTGTGTGTGTGTGTGTGTGTGTGTGCGTGTGTGTGTGTGTGCGTGTGCATATATATTTAATCTTACAGCTTATTTTTCACTAATGAACTGCAATGCATATTATTCTTGACACGGTGCCTGCACTGATTAATCTTAAATATACGTTTCTATCTATATTTATATATCCATCCTTTTTTCCCCCCTGTTTTTTATTTATTTAATTTTGATCCAATTTAGAGTTGGGTTTGGGGCTGGAGTCTAACCCAGGAGTATTACATATAAAACATATATCCAGTGATCACTTCTTTGCTTTGCACTGTCCTTTTTGTCCCATTAGGTACTATGACACACGGTACCTTACCAAGGAAAAGGGTCAGATGTTAATCATCCCACATGTAAGAGAGTCAGACAATGGGGAGTACTGTTGCCTTGCCAGTAATGGCATTGGAGAACCTGCCAAGAGCTGTGGAGCGCTTCAGCTAAAGATGAGTATGTTTACTTTTTTCCGAGGATGTATGACTGGAGTTTGAGCAAATCTGATCATTAGTTCACATTTTTGAAAAAATATAACCTCATACCAAGGCATCATTAAAAGAAACACATTCCAAGCCACTGTTCTATGTCTTGTTGGTCTCGTCATCAGAGCCACAGATCAAAAGGCATCCCACCAATCTAACACTACTGGTAGAATCCAAAGCAGTGTTGCCCTGTGTTACCCTTGGCAACCCTAAACCAGATGTCACGTGGCTCAAAGATGATGAGCTTATCAAGGTACAGTTGCTGCAAGTTTTCTAGGTAAAATACATGCAGTTCACTGACGTATGGAGTTAATAATAACTGTCTGAGAGTACCGTATACTCATGAGTAATTCATGTTTTCACTATTTGACCAGAACTGCAAATAGCTGGATAGTTTTCAGGTGTTCAAAACTGCAAGACATTACTTAAAAAGGAAAGTTATCCATTATGTGTTTTTCAGTTTGCTTTCTTGTGTCTCATAGCCTGTGTTGACAAATAGTTGCTAATATATAATGCTAATATATCAGTTCTATTTTTAAAACAAACGATAACTCTTCCAGGTCAATGACCGTGTTACTATTCTCGACTATGGGGCATTGAAAATTCATAACATACAGAAAGAGGATGCAGGACAGTACCGCTGTGTGGCCAGGAATAGCTTTGGTTTGGCCTTTTCAAAGCCTGTCACCATAGAAGTACAAGGTATGTATTTTAATGTAAGCTGTAGCTTGCAGTGGAACCATGTGTGTTTTTTGTCTACGCAATTGTTGTTTGTGTGTGCCCTCAGCTCCAGCACGAATCTTGCGGGTTCCAAAGGACAAAAGGGTGGCGTATGGCAGCCAGATTTCCCTACAATGTAATGCCACTGGAAATCCAGTCCCAACCATTACCTGGCTGGAAAATGGGAATACTGTGAGTACTCAACTTGTGTGTGTGTGTTTTTGGGTACCTGTACAGCTGCTGATGCTGATATTTTTATAATATATACTGATTTTTTAACAAAAAGAATCTAATTTAATCAAAATATCCAGCCAGCTATACATATCCATTCCTTGGCCTCTGTGTGATCCTACCAGGAATATGCTTGTCTCCCCCACAGTGGTTGCAACAGTGGTTGAATTTGGCTCAAATGTCAGTCACACACTGCCAACATAAGAGAAATTCTAGCACGTAGCTAAAATAGTGACACATTGTCAGCTGCATAGCCGTACATAATGGGAAAGTGGCAACAATAATTGATTAAATGTCCAAGCTGTCATGTAAGAGAGAGTGATGTTACGATTACAATTTGTATTCATTATAACCCCATATCAAAAGCAAATTAATAGTTAAGTATTCTCGGCTGTAGGCATAGATATAGAACTACACAAATAGTTATTGTCTAAATCCAACACATTATCATTACCCACTTTTTTGACTATAGCTAAAGAGATGACAGTTCACTGGGTAAATGCAAATGCTTACGAGGCACTCTTGGAAACAAATCCATTCCTTGGTTTCAGTTCTCCAGTAAGAATTATAGTATCCAAGTGGGCTTGCCTTTTTTAGTCTATGGGAACGACATGGGCTCTTCTCTAGTTTTAGCCAAGTGATTTTTTTTTTCTCTTTTTAGACAAGCTTGCTTGTGTGTAGCTCTGCAAAATAGGAGCGGTTTTATTGATATATGTCCATCTGCAGATGACTGAGTAAATGACACAAAAGTAAAAGGAGTACTGTTTAAAGTTTGCAGCTGGGCCTTATTATCGCTACACTAGCAAAAAAAAACCCCAAAACCAAACAAAAAAACCCCTTACACTGGAAAGCTAAAAAAACATGGTACTGCTATATTAAGCAGCTACTTCTGCTACTCCTGTACATAAAACAACTAATGATTTAGTAAGAAACTGAACACAAGCTATACTTTAAAAATCAACACTAAATGTGGGTTTTGTCTTGGCTGTCATAAGCAATATTCTATGGTTATAAAAGCAACTGTCCATTTTACAGTTTGAGTGAACATAAGGATTCCTCCTTGTTTTTGGGATTTTTTTTTTGCTTTATCAGAAATGAAATCAGTTAGAGACTGCGCAAAGTAAAAAATAAACATTTAACTTACAATTTTAGAACATATACTATAGTAGCTTCCACCTTTTCTTTGAGCTTTGCCCGAGACCTACTCATACAGTGAAAAATTTATTTGTGCAATCCTTGTACATGTGGCAACAAAATAATTAGTCATGAAGCAAAGTGAGCATTAGCAAATATACCTTACCTGAGATTGTATGCATATATATGTAAAATTACACATTTAACCTTTGCTGTCTTTATCTGTCTCTTTCATTCACACACACACACACACACACACACACACACACACACACACACACACACACACACACACACACACACAGACATTATTTAATGGCTTTGAGATCACAGCAAAGGAATTATCATGATGGTGACAGAGGATTGAAGAGATGATCTTGCATTTAGCTTATAATACACTCTGTTATTAGTGTTAATTGGGTTTTTTTTTTTTTAAGTGTGAGAGGGGTATTGAAAGATGGGGTTGCTTTTTAACGTTTTTAAGGGGTTGGAACCTTAAAAATGCATGAAATTCAAATTGGAACAATGCAAACTTGAACGTGTATGTGACCACCTTTAAAACAGGGCTTTTTTTTCATCAAGCAGCAGACATTTTTTATGCATGCTGTTGCGGTCGACATACACCACATAATGTCTGGGTATTTAATAGTCTTGGGTGCTAGCTACAAAGTGATTACATGCTCTTAATGCCTGTAAATACTATGTGTGGGCATGTGCTGATTAAAATGACTGTGAGAGTTGTTTTTCTGGCAGCTTGGTATGGTCATTAATTTCAGTGGATGGATGGATCGAGCTTGTCCTAAAAGCAGGCGGTGTCAGACGCAGTTTCAAATATAGACATAGCCGCTTAATAGCACCTCTCACACACACACGCACATGCACACACTTTAGTGGTCCTCACATATCATTTATAAATATATAAGTACATACATGAATCGTCTAAAAACAACAGATACATTTTATCTGGCTAGATTTACAATGTGTGAATACTTTGGGAATTTCAAATCTGCTAAAATAATACAAGTGGTTATATCAGTGCCAGACACGTACTGAATGCATTTCATTTTATGAGCTTAACACAAAGGCTATAATGATCAGCGTATGAGGAGTTTACACACAATTATTTTCTGTCATTTAATGGTCGGGCATTGTACAGCTACAAGCATTTCACCCCTATGTCATACTGTGTATGGTTGTGTGTGTGTGACAAATAAAATTTGAATTTGAATTTGAGTATTTATCAATATTGTATATAAATATTTAATAAAATATGTAATATTATATATAAATAAATTGTCATGCAGCACCCTGTATTATATAAATTATTGTTAAAATTCACCTCCCATGCAGCAGTTATGAACAGGAAAGCTAGGCAGAGAAAGCAAAACCTGATATTTATGTTTAACTCAGCAGAGGACTCAATTCAGCCTCAAGTGGCCATTCCAGGAAGTGCAGTTATTTTTTCCAGCTCTGTCATCTAAGCTTAGGATGCTCTCACAGAAAGTCTTCATGCATCTCTGCACTGTTATATGCAAATTGCTCATTGCATGTAAATGACTGATTTTTACAACTTTTATCTTTTTGTCTCAATGTCATTTTCCTCCAGATCTCCGGAGCCTCAGTAGAGGAGACATTAGTGGGAGAGGTGATACTCTCTGTTCTTAAGGTGACGGTGACTAAGCCAGCCCTATATACGTGCCTGGCTTCCAACAGACACAATGCTGGAGCCAACACTGTCAAAGCAACTGCAAAAGTCACTGTTGCAGGTGGCAAGTTTTGATTTCCAGCTTATACTATGGTGTTACATGTTTCAAATTTGCTGCAACCTGCTGCTATATTACAGAAAAAATGTCTGCTTTCTTTTTAGCTTCTATCTCGGTGTTTATTGTTACTGTCAGTACTACCTGCTGTTATGCTAGCTGCCAGTTATATTGGTTGTGCTTTGTGTGGCTTCAGCTGTTTGTTGCCTACCCCATTTGGCTACTACTCCTCAAACAAAGCCACTCCTACACACACACACACACACACACACACACACACACACACACACACACACACACACACACACACACACACACACACACACCTGTTCCCCAACAAAACACACTGTCCTTCCACCTGGTTGCCCCTCAGTCTCTCCACAGTTAGAGATGACTTGCAGAGAGTAACATCATGGTTGATTTTCTCATCCTGCTAGGACTATTTTTCATCTATGAACCATTTCTCATCACTCTGTCTCTCATCTTTTTCCCTCTTCTTCTACTTGCTCCTATTCATCCCGTGTACTCTGGATACTGCCACTTCCCAGTAGAGTGGAGGTAAGAGAAAAGACCTGTGCCAGATTTGTGTGAAGTTGTCTAAGCTTTATTTCTTTTGTTACATCTTTTTGTATATATTACATCTGAATTGATTATAAAAAATGTTTCAGCTCATTTGACCCATGTTGAATCAGAATAATTTCACAGTACATTGCCTGCCACTATTTTTTTTTTAAAAGTAAGCACCATAATTGTCTCTGTGTTGCTGCTTCTATTCGTTTTCCTGAACATGCCCGTATGCCAAGAAGAGAGTGGGTCTCTCAATCACCCATATGGTGTGAGTTGAATTTGAACTGTTCTGAACCTTAACACAGCTGCTGTTGCCACATCTGGACTATGTAACTGTGAAGAGGGAGAGAAAGAGGGAGACAAGATGCACATAGAAGGAAGCAGAAAGAAAGAGACTAAAATAGAAATAAAATAAGGAAATGTTGGCCTCAGGGTCTTTGATGAAAAATGAAGTACATTAAGGATAGAGGGCTGTAGGTCACAGAAAGGCAGGTTTAATGGCTGCATTTATCTTGATCTGCCCACTTGTGACCACATCTGGACTAGATGCACAGAGATCTGGTGAGGAAGAAAGAGAAAAAAGAAAGAAAGAAAAGAGTGAATTGATAGATTTACAGGGCACCTTTGAGTTTGATAGTTTGGCTTGAACTCTGCTGAAGCACCAACCTCCCCAAGAGGGAACATCTGGAGTCTGTAAGAGAATGCAGACAGGCAGCAGTGATGCTGGAGTGAAGGTTATCAGAGTACATGCTGTCAGAAAGACAGCAGTGTGGAGCAGACAGAGATAAATGTGGATCATAGCAATGCTTGAGGACTAACAGATGAGAAAGCATTAAGAAAAGGAGGCAAACATAGGGTGAAAGAGGAATACAGGGACTTTGTCCCACAGACATTCAGGTTTATGCAAAGTAGGTATGACTGAGCTCCAGCAAGGAAGTTGAACAGACAGGATGCAATCTCACTTAAACTTTCTCGAACCTGTTTCATGATCAGCATCTGGATGATGTTAAAGAAGATATTTCAAGTGAAAGATGATTTCTTTTTACTTTTTTAGTGGACACTTGCTATAAGCCAAGACAGTAAAAACAGACCACTCTGTACTTTTAGTATGCAACTCTTACTGGTTTTCTTTTCATTCATTTTGTTAAATTAAAATATGCAAATAATAAATACCCAAATTACACAAGGAAATATTACTAGAAAACGGTATGGAATATGGTCAAACTCCAGTTTTTGCTGCATGACTGAATTACACAAGGCATTTTTTCTATTAGAAATAACATGCTATCCCAAATACATATTAATGAATTAGGCACTAAAGTTACTTTAGCAAGTTCCTGTTCTTAGTTAGGTTTAGGCTCTTAAATCTGTTTGATGATGTGGTATTCGATGATTAGTAAAGGATCATGGTTATGGTCACTCCCCATAACGGTAGATGTTGAAAAATGGTGATTTGGGAGTGATCTCATGTGTTATAAACCTTTTCATCACATACTGCTAAGAGAGAAGGGGTATCTTAGATATGTAGGAGATTTGAAAAAAGCAAAAAAAAACAAAACAAAAAAAAACCCCAGGATAATTTACTCCCCAGGAATTAGTATGGTAGAGATGTGTTAGATAACACGCCTACAGTGGAGCTGTATAGAAATAAAAAAAAAATGCATTAGAACTATTTTGTTGTTCTAATGCATTTGGCCTTTAATTTGCCAAATGTTTGTATGTGTGTCTCCTTTAAACAGACTATATAAGGGGATCGCAGGCTACTGCAGTGCATATCGTGGAGATGTTTGCCGCACAATATTGCACGACGATTTGCTGGTTTTCTTTAACTCGTCCTTCTCAAACCCTGAGGACACGCAGGAGTACTTTCTTCAGAGCTGGTGGGCAGAGGTAGAAGGGCTCAGTGGTGTGTGCAGTCCTGCATTACGCTCATTGCTCTGCCATGCTTCCTTTCCTGACTGCAACCCATCAGGGCTAGGACCTGCACCAAAACCTGTCTGCAGGTAGTATTGTTCTCCGTGGTCTCCCTTTCACTTTGTCTTTGCACAGTGTAGAAATAAAACTGAATGGGTTGATATAAGTTGTGCACAACATATGGTTGTATAGAAGGCCAGGAGTGCTGAAAGAAAAACATAAATAAATATTTCATTAAATGTCTCAATAATTAATTAAAATTGGAAATACGTGTATACATAAAAAAAATCACATTTAATTATGTAAATATGTCATCAATTGATTAAAAAACCAACTCATTTTATTGACAACATATTTAATTATTTTATGGTTCCTGTGCTGCAGTGTATCTTATCTGTAACTGTCACTGAAGCTCAACCATAGGCCCTAATATTTGGTGGGTTACCATAGAAAACGAATCTAGACAGACTGATCCCAGATAATGGTGATAATATTAGTTAGGAAGTAGTTAGCTTGATTTGTTTTTGATTAAAATAGAGACTATCTCTGAAAATGCTCCAATGTTTTCAGAGATGTCAGGTCCCCCTAACCTGACAGTCAGCTCATGATACCTGATAAGACCAGCCTGGTTATGGCAGGCTGTTTTCAACCTCCACTGACCCTCTGAGTGAAGGGTAGTATAATTCACTTCTAAAGTCTAACAATGCTTGTCTTGTTTTTGGTTTAAATTGGTGTTTTATTTATTTTAAAGCAAATTGGTTAGGCTAACATTAAAATTAAACTTCATAACTTTATAGTTTTAGTGAACTTTAATGTCTCATTTTCAGTATATTTTGAACTGATTCATTATCTCATCTTTATTTCAAGATGTTCAGATGAGTTGGAACAACTTATTTTTAATTTAAAATAAAAATTTTAATATGGGAACGCAAGCATTTTCACCAGGATCAGAAACACCTGGACTAGCATAATGGTGACTGGTGACTGATCTCAAGCGAGCTCCAGAAATGATACATTTTTCTATATTTAATATTTAATCAACTAAATTCCGAACATGAGCTGTCTGTTTTGAAAGTTTTGAAAAAGCCTGCTAGAGTAAAAATAAAAAAATTAATAAACTAACATTAACAAGTGATATGCATCTTTTTTTCAGTAAGAGTTATACATACATGCATGATGTTTTTAAGAAAGAGCTGCTTAACAGTCTGTTGATTAAACAGTAATATTTAATTTAATTTAATATACTGCTGTACAGTTCTCAGTCACATTTTTCAAAATCAGTCTGGTCTGTGACCTTTCAAAATAATAATGAGAAAATAAATTAATGATGGGTTGCAGAACACAAACCATTTAATCACATCTAAATAATTATTTATGCATTTAATAGCTTGTTTACTTATTTCAAATTCTCATTATTTAATGATGCATAATTAATTACTTATTTAAGTAAGTATTTATTTATTTCAGTTTGGCACTTTTGGCCCTCCATAGTTTTGGACCCATTCAGATTTATTAAACAAAAGAAAGAATCACTGAATCTGATACACTTTTTCTTCATAAACAGAGAAAGCTGCCTGGCAGTGAAGGAGCTGTACTGCCATAAGGAGTGGCTGATAATAGAAGGCAGCAGTTCAGTCCAGTCTGGACTCTTCAGCTCTCTCACCGGGTCCCAGGCTCCCGTTTCACTGCTGCCAAAATGTCAGACCTTACCAAGTCTTCACACAGACCCTGATGGTTGTACATATGTTCCTTTTGCAGGTAAGACAACCTGAAGTGAAGTTTAATTAGTTTGTTGAACCACTTTAGTTGTAAAATTTGTTAGTTTGTTAGTTGTAAAATAAGTTAGGCAAAGACTAACGTATTTAAGAGCAAACTGACCTTGTGTTCTTTTGCACAAGTCTGTTAAATTAAAGATTTTTTTTGTTTTTGTTTTTTAAAAAGAACATTGACTTCAGCTTTCATTAAACTAAAAAAACGCAGCTATGAAAAGTAAATGAAGCATTATGTAAAAGAAAGTTGGCTGGGTACAGCTGCGTGTGCTAAGGGCCAAATAAAGCATGGTCTGCTACACTGCAGGTCATTGATACTGATGAGGTCATTAAGAGGGTTTGTCTGAATTGAGCCAAAATATATAGCTGCAGGTGTGTGTATCTCTGTGTTTGTGTGTTTCAGTGAATCAGTACTGATCTTCTGGTTCAAATGACTTCATAGTTCCTCTTCTTCTCAATATTTAGATTCATTTTTCTTAATCTTTTCTACATTTCAGACATCAAGAAAGATCTAATTACAAGTAAGTACAAAATGTTTTTCAGTACATCACAATGAATTTGTTTCTAACTGCCATAATTAGTCCAATGCAAAAACGAATTACTTTATTATTTTAAAAAGTAATTGCTACAGTTAACATTGTTATCTTACGGTAAACTGTTCTGTTTGACATCAACAGGAACGTGTTACAATGACCGAGGTTATTTCTACCAGGGTAGTGTGAATGTAACCAGGTCTGGGACACCATGTCAACCATGGAACCAACAGGTATTGTTGTCTTTGGGTACATTTGTGTAAATGTTCCTAGAGCTACAAAACTACTTAGATATTTTATAACTAAAGTATAAAACCAGCAAAAGTATGAAATAACCACATGTAATCAAAAAACAGGACACACTTGATTGATGACCAAGACATGTAGTGTTTTCAGCTGATTTTAACCAAGAAAAGATGCTTCACTGATATTTTGTGTGTGTGTGTGTGTTTTCAGTTTTATGTATGTTCAGTTTTATATTAAAACATTCCTTTCCCTTACTCAGAAGCAGAAAAGCATACAAAAATGCTTACATGTGCAAACACCAGCAAATACAGAGTCACACAAATGTGTTAAACACACACACACACACACACACACACACACACACACACACACACACACACACACACACACACACACACTCTTCCTGTAGCCCAAAAGCCCCTTTATGTTTTTATGGCTTTGCTCAGTGAGAGGGTCTGTTTGGGTGAACTGTTACTACTCTCCTGTGCAGTGTGTGTGTGTGTGTGTGTTTTGTGTGTGTGTGTGTGCCAGGTCAGCAGAGAGGGAGGTACTCATTATGTCACATCCTGCCTCTGGAAGCAATTAGCTCTCACACGCATATGTTCCACATGCTCCGTCACTAAAACACACGCACACACACCCACACAGACACCCACTCCCACTTCAGCATATTGGATTTGCTCACGCACATATACTCTACTATCTGCTAACTGTGAAAAAGCTTGCTTTCTAATGCAGTTCTCAAATGTTAGTACTTACACTTATGTTTACTACTGAACTGTTGTTGTTTTCTTCTTCACCAGCATAAGACCACATGAAGACAACATGAATACCACATTTAACCGTGTCTGATGTAAACAAGTAAACATAAACACATAGGTTTGGTTTTGTATTCTACAAGAATTATATTCAGTTCAACCATCTTCACTCTTAAAACCAGTGACATGTTTACTGTTCTCGATACTGGATGACATTTGCCAGAGATGCTTGTGTGTCTGTGTGCATGGATTGGTTTGTGCGGAAATATAGTCACTGTATATTACATGTATTTATGGGAAAGTCAAGACTAGTACCACTATACCACTAAATGTGCAGTTATTTTAGCTTCAGAATGTTAACACCCTTTCTCTGCAAAATTGAAATGTATTTTAATTAAAGGCAGGCACTGGAAACATTACCAAAAAAAGAACAAATCCTTCTCCAAAATCCTATTGTGGTAAAGGGCTCATTTCATGAAACATTCAACAAACAAGTGTCAACTTGCAATATGAGCTCATCTTCTTTCGTGGTAAATTTCAGTGTATGTCAAAAACAGAATCGCCGCATCACACCTGAGCTTGGTGAGAGTTATGTAGGAATAATAAGATTACCTGCACTGTATGAAGGGTGATCATTTGTGGAGGAAAATGCAGACAATCCCGTGGAATTGAATGTTGAATACTGAAAGTAAAAAGGTGGCATTGACTGTTTTATTTTTTTATTTGAACTGTAAGACTTTACAAATACCCTTTAGTTTGCATCCTATCTGCTAATTTGAATTGAAATTAGCTCACTTTGCACTGTTATAGCATAGTGACAATAACAATGCACACCGTCCTTTCAATTAGAATGTTCTAATCATCTAAGCTCTATGCATGGCACTATGATAAGAACAACAGTCTATTCCACATATATCAAGTCTGGTGCTTATCCAGCCTTATTTTTCCTTTTCTAAGATAGTCTTGTTTAAATTCTAGATTCATTCCAGAAGATTTTTTAAATTATTATATTTAAGACATTAGGGAAAATGTTAGCTCCTTTACATAGCCTTTTAGAACAGATTGGACTAAGTGTAATCTTTTGTTTGGACATGATATTGTACAAATGAAGAAGCCTGGATTTTCCGAGTGTGTTTTTTAATACTATAGTCTTGAATTGTGACCACAGACTCATCAAATTACTCAGAAATTTGAGAAGCAGGTCTGAATTGACATCATAAACTTCATAAGTGTTACCGGAAAACAGAGGGCTTGGTAAGTGGTAAGTGCAGAAGCACTAAAGGGAGCAGGGCTTAGCAAACCAGTGCTGTGTGTTGTCTGCACTAGGACAATAGGATTGAAGCTATTAAGAAGACAGAGTGACATCAGGAAGTTAGGCTCTAGCCCATGCTGCTTCCAGGAAAAGACTGTTGCTTTCTGATATAATGTCCTGGCTGAACATAAGTCAGAAGGTGAGCTGTTAAACATGATGGAATCATTTTGATGATTAAGCTGAAGTTCCTGGCCAGCACCAAAGCTTTCATTTCCTCCTTGTAAGCAGGATATAATACCAGCATTATTGGGGTAATGTCTCTTGTAACAATTCTCCCAAGGCAATGTTAATGTGATTGCACAATTTTGAACTCAACAACCATTTTTTTTTCAGTAGATGTTTTCAGATAGACCTAGGTGGTTGGGGATGTGTACTTTACAAGTTCATAAATTTACTTGCATCTCATTGTCATTTTATTATAGAAAATCACACAAGATTTGTGTTAAATATAAACATCAGAGTGAAATCAGAGGGTGTTAAACTAAGAGTCACACCCAAAGTGTGATACATTATAGGGCAAAGTAGCTGCCCCATAACAAAATGACAGCCACACCGAAGTACAAGACGCAGAGTAAGGAGTTAATAAATAAAAATGGTTACTGGTTACAACAGTATGTATGGTCTGACACATCCTTTGTTTAAAGATTGGAAAGTAAGAGAATGGTAGGCAACTGACCAAACCACTGAGGTACATATGCCAAAGTCCATCCTTCAAAATTCAAAAAAACAAAAAACAAAAAATAAAAAAATGTTGTGAATTATTTTTTTAATCAGTAGCTTTCATTGCCCATAATTGTAAAAATGGGGGCTTTAGCCTTTAGCCCCACCCCCATTTTACCGCCTGTTTCCTTTGTCTCCTGTTTACTTTCATGATTTTCTTTCCTGACTTTCGACACCTTTTGTTTAGAAGACGACTGCAGCAAGTTGCGCATGCTTTAACCACAAATATAAATGTTTACAGAGCTATGTTAACATTGCATTCTGGGTGAGCAACTCATCAATCATAACTGTGCCACGAATTTCTCCCTTTTATAACTGAATGGGTTTCAAAACTATAGACTTTTAAAATGTTGTTTTCACATATCATATTAATAACTATAATGATCCAAAATCTACTTTCACTAGCCAT
Organism: Pelmatolapia mariae; assembly: GCF_036321145.2. Taxonomy (NCBI): domain Eukaryota; kingdom Metazoa; phylum Chordata; class Actinopteri; order Cichliformes; family Cichlidae; genus Pelmatolapia; species Pelmatolapia mariae. Next base: position 31,435,536 of record NC_086233.1, read on the forward strand.
CTTTTTTTTCTTTTTTGTTGTTGAAAGTAACACCACACACAACCTAAAGTAAAATTACTCTGTTAAACATATTGTTCACAGGCTGTAACAGCATTAACTTTCTGTGTGAAGGTAGGAGCTTTTAACAGTTTTCAGTAACGTGCCATGAGACCATTAGGCATTCATTTTTTGTATTTGTAAAAATGACAACTCGAGATTACTAACTGATGTGGGAGTTGAAAGTCATGCTTTGTCTTCTATCTTCTACACATCAGAGAGCATATGCTTTACATAAATATTTTCATAATACAAATGATCCCTAATCAGCTCTATGAGTTTTGTAGGAAATGAGCAGAACACTGTAACGTTCCACAACATATGCTATTCTGCTTAGAATGACTTCTGTCTCTCATAAAAATCACATTTCCGTTCAGCACAAACATGTAAACTGTAAAAGTACATGATACATGAATGGAGTAACTTTGGTGCCATTTTGTGCTGAGTCATAGAAATACTGCAGACGATGATTCACAACTTTATTGCAGGGAAAAACATTGCTAACGAACTAAACATACTATACAACACTATCATTCTCATGGTATATATATGACTCGGCCTAAGAATCATCCATAAAATAATAACACAGTGGCCACTAATTAAACATTAAAAAGGGTCGAGTTCTCTTTCTTGCAGGAAATGCAACTTGATCCACTGCTGGGGATTACTTACCAGCAGAGATCATTTGTTTATGCTCCAAAACCCCCTTTCTGCTAGACATCTTCTCTCTCTATGGATCTAGAGTGTTGCAGAATAGTGTTGCAAAATGCAAAATGCCTGCAGGAAGAAGATTGGGGAGGATGGTTGGTTGTATAAAGTGTTACACTTTGACAACGGAGGCTTGCATCCCATTTCCTGCCAAATGTCAGTGTATTATCTTGAAAGGCGACGACAAATGGCCTAACTTGTCATTCTAGTGTGAAGACCTGTTGTTTTAAGCATTCCTGGCACCAGTTAGGAATCAACCCCATGCTGTTGACTTCACACGTTCAGCTACAGCAACATGTGTTGAACCCAACATTTTCAGTTCATGTCTTCATGTCTCTTGGGATAGAGTTGGCCATTGCTCTTTTCATGATTAAAGCTCATGACATACAAGCCCACCAGATGTTCCATATTTAAGTTGGCAGTCTAGATTCCAGGAACAGTCACGCAACCCCTAATGTCCCTCACAATAGCCCATGGTTATTGAGCTGTAACCTTACTACACAGAACAGAACCTGGAAGGTCATCTTAGCTTCACTTTTGATTTGAGACTCACAAGTTTTAAAAACTATCCATCCAAATCAATTCTTTCTTTCATAGAAAACTCTCTAGAACTGATCCCTCAGCAAAGGTAGATTTCCTCTTTACCCCCCCCCCCCCCCCCGGAATACAGGGTCAGCAGCAGAACAGAAAATAGATCATGCATTACACAGACTCCAGCCCTGTACTCACAGGCTGCAAACTATGTTTATTCACCAATTAATATACTTAACCTTCCTTATTGCAGTATTTATGTAGGTGATTTTTCTTTTTTGGTAATATTTTATTCCTCTTAGTGGGAAAGGCCTGATAAAGTGTATCTCTTTTTTTGATCCTCACTACTGTGCTTTATTCTGCAGGTCCCCCACCAGCACCATTTGTCAGTGGATGTCATTCCAGAGTTGAAGAATTCAGGCAATCACTGCAGGAACCCAGGAGGAATCAGTGACAAGCCCTGGTGTTATACCTTAAATCCGAACATACGCTGGGAGTACTGTGCTGTTCCACAGTGTGGGGAAACAAGCATAGCATCAGGTACTGCCCTCTGCATTCAGAACTTTTTCCCCCACTTCACCTGTTTACAGGTCCTGTTTTTCTTACACTTGAAACCAACAATTCACCTACAGTAGACTAAAAGCTACCCAGTAGCCAAAATTTTGACTGCACAATCTGGATTTTAGACAACCAAGTTCTAGATTTGTCATTTGTCCAAGTTTAGTGACTTTTCCTATATCTGTGCTTTTAAGTAGTGAAGCCAGAGTCTAGAGACCCTCTCCAGACCCCTCGTTTCCCTCCCGTGACCACAACATCATCTCCAGCTTACTCAATGTCTGTCATCGTCGTTATCCTGACTGCTCTTGCAACTGCAGTATTTCTTGCCATTATCATTCTTGGCTGCCGCAGATGGAAGAAGCAACTGAGGAATCGAAAGAGGTAAAAGAAAGATGATAAAGATGGAATATGTTTCTTTATCTAGTGTCTGTTTTTATCCTTGTAATGCTCACGCTTATATTTATTTATTTTTATTAGAAGAGTAATAGAGACCCCGATGTTGAACGCCCTTCCATCAGAGCTATTGCTCGATCGACTCCACCCTAACCCCATGTACCAGCGTGTTCCCCTGCTGCTGAACTCAAAACTGTTGGCCCTTGAGTATCCCCGAAATAATATTCAATACGTCCGAGATATCGGGGAAGGAGCCTTTGGACGAGTTTTCCAAGCCAGGTGAGAAAGAAGAGAGAACTGGGGAAGGACAGCATGGACAAAAGAAGAGATGAACAAATATGATAAAAAGAGAGATTAAGGGGAAGCAAGAGTATTTCTCATCAAATGGTTAGAGATTGAAAATGATGTTTTCTTCCAGTGCAGCACTGCTTCTGCACACTAATATTTAATATTGCCATGTCATAATCATAATCGCATCCAGGGGCTAAGCTGATGATGCTGATATGTCTAAGGCAGAGGAAAAGGGGAAGGGAATGAGACAGGACTGAGACAGAGAGAAGGATGACATGGCTAAACAAGGTCACTGGTCATTTTGAGAACTGCTGCGTCATTCACAAAGTCACAAGGCAAGCTGTTACAGGTGTCACTTTCACTGCACCCTGAGCCTGTTTACAGCATGACATGAATGCTGCAAACGTATCTCTTTAATCACACTCAATACCAGAGCTGGGTCATATGGTAGTTTTATTTCTAAAAAGTCACAAATCTGTCATGAGCATGAATCTAATTTTTTTAGGCTTGATAGATAGCAGTCGTCAGAAGTTTGCAGCGCTCGTTATCAGTCAGAATGTTGTAATATTGGTGTAATCTGCTTAAATTCATTATGACATACAGTGGCATGACTCCATGAAGCAAAAATAAAGCATAGCCACTGAAACCTATCAAACCTCTTTGACAGTTTTTAGTAGTTTACTAAAATAACCCAAATCTAATTATTTGTTGGTTGTATTTTACAAGGTTTACTGAATACAGGATTTCACAATCGCAGCTATCTATAATTGTTTGCTGTCACAGCCAAGAATTCAGGACAGCAGAAGTGAATCAGTTTAGATCTTCTAGATATAGGTTTTTCAACTTTGTTAGACTCCCTCTTATTCATGCACCACAGCCTTGTCACCCATATGACGTCCATGACTGTGCTACAAAATAAAGAATGTAAAGCTCAATGCTCAACTGCCTATTTTGAAAAATAAAAAAAATATTTGATTAATACAAGAAAAAAGGAATCTCAATTTAAACAGAATTTCCTATTGTGTTGTAAGTAACATGATTATAACAAGTCAACTCAAAGCAACACATGATAGACAACATTTAAGAAGCCACATAAATATAATGCAATAGATAAACGGAGGCATCAAATCACATCATATGATAGCTTGATCACAGAGCAGTACAATAATAGCATGCAGCATTATGACAGTAGCACCTGTAGTGCATAGTCAGTCAAATCTGAGAGATGTCCTTAGGGCTAGATGATAATCCCTCTTTGAAAACTAGAAAGGTGCAGTATATAGACACCTCTGGGACCATAATGCGCACACTGACTTACATGAACACAAATACATACTCTAACGCACACACTTGTATGATTATACAACTATGATATGAAACCTCCAAAACAGACGTTTCACAGGAATAAACTCATGTGCACATGAAGTACACAGTATGTATGTGCATTCTTTAGTACAATGTAGTGTATGTATCTCAATCTAAATCAAAAGCAAATACAAGCTGTTTCCTGTGTGCACATTCACTCAGTAAATACATGACTATAGAGTGCACTTAATCATTTGTGACACACACACACACACACACACACACACACACACACACACACACACACACACACACACACACACACACACACACACACACACACACACACACACACACACACACAGCCACGTGAAAGATAGTTACTTAAATAGACCTGAGGAAAAAATAACTTCTTCTCTGACATCAGCGCTTCAGTCTGTTTTTTGAGTGACTCTACAGTATGTGTGTGTGTCATATCATTGTTTATATCAATATTATTGTCCCAACTATATCTACTTTAGGAAACATCATTTTGCACCTGAGCCAAAAGAGGAAGTATTTCTCTGTAGACCTATTGTATGTATGTATAAATATGTGTTCATATAAGTGTTTCATTCATATTTCTAACACTTAAATAGCTGTGTTGTTTACTTAGACACTTTTGGGTAAAGCTAAAATACACATTTGAAACATATGGTAACAAAAGTCTGGTTTATGCATTAGTGACAAAAACATTAACAATACAATACAAATACTGATAATATAATAGTTTCGTGCTCAGTTCATGAATATCTTTGTTTGTGTCTGTTTCAGAGCTCCAGGCCTGCTACCCATGGAGTCTTTCACAATGGTTGCTGTGAAGATGTTGAAGGAGGAAGCTTCAGCTGACATGCAGAATGACTTCCAGAGAGAGGCAGCACTCATGGCCGCATTTGACCATCCAAACATAGTTCGACTCTTAGGTTAGTGTGTGCTTGTGTGCAAACGAGAGAGAAAAAGTGTGCAACGAAAAATCTGATTTCCAAAGAGACAACGCTCACAGATGGAGTTTACATTGAATAATTGCCGAATCCCTGAGTTTACTTCAGGGAGAAGTAAAGTAAAGTGGAAAAACAGAAACATGGAAATGGAGGAAGAAAAAAAAAAACTCAAACAAGATTGAAAAGACAGAATTGGACATGTAAAAACTGATAGAAATCAACATTTATTATTTGGTTTCAGAGTTTTATGGCCTGAAAGTGCATTTAGGTATCTAAAATAAATCAGTTATTTAAAAGAAGCCGGACCAAACAAAGAGCTTTTGAAAAGAATGCTTTTCAACTCATAGAAGAGTCTTTTGGGTCATTTAAAATAACATTTCTATTCAGTTGTTAGTTTTCACCTGCTTATGTTAAGCAACAATTTAACAATAAACTTTCAAAAAACTGTAGAGCTTTCCTTAAAAAGAACTAAATAATAAAATAAAAAAGAAAGGATTGCCTCTTAGTATTTCCCTGAGTCTGATTTTCCAAACAGCAATTTTTCTGAAAGGATTTACTCTCTTCAGATGCTTTTTTTTTGTTTGTTTCCCACTGTGGACCTATCAAAGTCCGAGAATAATCCACATAGTGCTGTTTGCCAGTAAACAAGTGCTGACTGACAACTAATGTGCCTTTGTTGGCCAACATAAAACAAATGTGCTCTATTAAAATTCCGTATCTTCACTAATGCAGCTTATCTAATCTAATACAAACAGCTCACATCCAAATATATTTCCAGAAAGACATTTGGAGATACAGCATAGTTGGTGCGGTCAGCGAGTAAACAGAGCTGTTGATTACTGGCTGTGCTCAAAGAAGTTTTCTTTTGCAGCTCGAGTCGTTGTGCAATATATTTCTTCAAAATTAGCATTCAGTCACTCCCTCACTCACAATCACTGCATTATCTGGTATTTTTTGTTATTTTCTGAGTGGCATTCATTTTAGATGACTCATCTGGAGAGTGACACACTAACAGCAAAGACTCTGGTGTGCATGAAACTGGAGTTGATTAGATTATTTCCTTAACCTTTAATTACCCTCTAGACTAATAATACAGCCGTAAATCATGTGCAGGAATATATGCATCATCCAAAACACGAATGCGTCAGAATTAGATATACCATAAGTCTACATGTGTCTTGTGCCGTGTGTGGCCTCTGTCTTCTATATATTTAGCAATGAGGGAAACATTTTAATCCAGCTACCGTCCTTTAGCAAAGGTCATTAGCACTAAATTACAACTTGTTTCCCCCCACCCTGTACACAGAAGCACATACACCCAGCCACCTTCACACACAAACACACACACACACACGATAATTGTTCTCTGGTGAGCTGTTCTATCTAGTGACCCACAGGATATGAATTAAGTGAACATGACCTCCAACCTCCTCCTCGCCCCTATAGTTCATTGGAAGCATGTTGCAATCGCAAAAAAAGTGAACTACAACTAAATACAAATACTTTAGCTTCTGGCTTCAGTTGTTCAGAAAGCTCACTATAGATCAGAATAATCTGGATTTGGATCAAGAAATCTCACATTTCACGATCCAGGATCAGGTATTCAATCCCACTTTTCTGCCTGTACAATTATCCTAACAAATGAGTGCATACTTTAAAATTCTTTTTGATTTGTATAAAAAAAAAAAGGTTCATCACTCAATTAAACAAAAAAAGATTCAGATTTCTTCATTTAACAAATTTTTTCTTTATCTTTACCAGATGAAAATGACTTCAGTGCACTTTCATCTGCTAAGGAAGAGAAACTGTGCTTGGGATTATCTCAGTTCATGGTGTCATTATAATTAGAATGATGTGATTAATGGATGTTTCATAAATGATGCTACATAAAATAAAACTGGATCCAAGTTTTCTCAATCCTAAATTCCTGAAATAACTGTGTGCTCAAAATAACAGAGTAATAATAATAGTAATGATAAAAGAGTGGATTACATAAGGTTGTCTCATTCCACAATCCTGAAAATTTTGAATCTATTTTAACATTTTTGATCCAATCAGATTTTAAAAAATCTAATTAGATTATGTCTGATCAACTGTGCGCTGAAGTACAGTGTTCCAACTCTGTGTTCCACCACTGAGCTGCACCTATATGAGCGCTCCCTTACTTGCAGTGGACATCCCTGGAGGGCAGTGCCAAATGCAGTCCAAGACCTAACTGTGCAGTGATTTTCCATCAAGCTAAATAAGGCCCTTCATTGATTTCCCCAGAATTCAGCATGACACATTTCATAATTTGTGTGGCTTTGGAACCTCAACAAGGAGAGGAAATAAATGTTACTGGGTTTGAACAAAGTTTAAACACATTTAAAATTACTGGCCTACCAATGGGCCATTGAGCTTCCAATTTCTTTCACTGAAAAACACAAGTTGGTACATTTCAATGCACTAACTGCATAAATTACACTATTCATGCACTAAAGTGAGAAGAAAAGAAGAGTGAACTGAAACCACTGTTTGAATAAAGTGGTGTATTTCTGTTCATCTAGCAATATATTTTTTAACTTCTGCTGAAAAGAACTGAAACTTGTTTGTGAACCATACGGATGGCAGATCGGAGGGCTATCGGGGCTCTGCAAAGTCTTGGCAGTGTGTGCTCACAAGCTGCAACAAGTACTTACAGGAATGGAAGAACAAACAAGCAGACAGACACTCTTTTATAGAGTTGCAGTAAATAAGGAGGAAATAAAGTAGAATGAATTTTGTCACTTTTGCCAAGATCCTGTTTCACCAAAGACCTCAATCATATGCTTGATTTTTGTTTTGTTTTTTAAAGTTGACATCTCACTCCTGCAGTTTAAGTTGTTGTCCAATAAGTATGGAAGTTCTGTCAAATAAAGGTTGAATGCCCACTATATTCAGTATAAATTGGCATTTAACAAATAAATCCATGTCGTTTTAAAGATACTGTAGCACTGTTTGTTCTGTCCTCATCAAACATCCAAAGCCTGTGGAAGCCCTTACTGTTAAAAATGTAAACACAACATTTCAAATAACTTGTATTTATCACAAGTGATATTTATATCATGACCAGCCTCAGTCATTACTCTCTCAATTTAATAATCTGCCTTCATTTGCCATCATTTCCCCAATACCAGCTCAGGAAAAAAAGTCCAGAAAAAGTAGAAACTTAATTTGCCAAATATAAATATATCATATTTAATTCAAAGATCCACTAAAGTAGAAGTAGAAACTTATGCATGACTTATTTGTGAGTACATGCCCATCGGAGAAGGTCTCATCTGTGTTTATGTCTGGGTAATAGTTTTGTTTTGGTTTTTTTTGGCATTTTAAGGTGAATGAACTCATTATGTGATACTGTAGAAGAAAAACTGTTAATTTCAATTTAATTAATTGTTTTCATTGATGGGACTGATGTGTTTATGGTAAATATTTGTGTTTGTTCTTTAAAAACATCTGTGGTGGGAAAATCAAAAGCAATAATCTATATCATAGGCCATCAAATAGTTTTTTGTGTGCTCTCTCCTCAGGTGTGTGTGCAGTGGGTAAACCAATGTGTCTGATGTTTGAGTATATGGCCCATGGTGACCTCAATGAGTTCCTGCGTCGCAGATCTCCAACCCAGTCAGTGCGCACCCTCAGTCGTGCTAGCTTGTCGGGTCGCAGTTTCTCCTCTGAGCTGGAGGCCGGGCCTCTCTCTTGTACAGAGCAGTTATTGATTTCCAAGCAGATTGCTGCAGGAATGGCATACCTGTCTGAGCGCAAGTTTGTCCATCGTGACCTGGCAACACGGAACTGCCTGGTTGGAGAGGAAATGGTGGTAAAGATTGCAGACTTTGGCCTCTCCAGAAACATCTACTCAGCTGATTACTACAAGGCCAATGAAAATGATGCCATCCCCATTCGCTGGATGCCTCCAGAGTCTATATTCTACAATCGCTATACTACAGAGTCAGATGTGTGGGCCTATGGTGTGGTGTTATGGGAGATCTTCTCCCATGGGATGCAGCCATATTATGGTATGGGTCATGAGGAGGTTATTTACTATGTGAGGGATGGTCACATCCTTTCCTGTCCTGAGAACTGTCCTTTGGAGCTCTATAATCTGATGAGGCTCTGTTGGAGTACACACCCATCAGACAGGCCCAGCTTCAGTAGCATACATCGGATACTAGAACGTATGCATCAAAACAGACTAAGCATGAATGCTCACACTGAAGCTGATGCTGACTGTTAACTGGTTTTCCCTGTACAAAAGGCATTGATTTGCTGTTTTAATGATTTAATGAATACTTACATTGGGCCCAAGCACTCAGTGCTGGGGAAAAATTATTTGTCTCCTTCATGATTTCTTATTTTATTTTATTTACTTTATTTTATTTCATTTTTGCATATTTGTTATACTTACATATTTCACTTGATCAACCACATTTTAATTTTAGATAGAAATAGCCAAAGCATGCAGTTTTTAAATGATGCTTTAATTTATTAAGCAGAAAATGCTATCCAAACCTACCTGGCCCTATGTAAAAAAGTAATTGCCCCCTAAACCTAATAACTGGTTGCACCACCTTTGGCTGCAAGAACTTGTACGACACACTGTGGAGGAATTTTTTTACCCACTTTTCTTTGCAGAACTTAATTTATTGGAAGGTTTTCTAGTATGAGCAGTCTAAGGCAATCCTATACCACTCCAAAACCTTCGTTCTATGTGCTCTCAGTGGGCTGGCCACTCCTGGTAAGTGTCAGGACATGATTTTTTATTTTTTTTTATAATATGTTATTTCTTTAGGATGGAACACTAATAAGGAGCTGGGTGTAACTTCAGGGTGGCCTTTATACCAAAACAACAAACAAAAAGAAACAATCTGAAATATTTATCAAACTTACCTAAGCAAAAAAATAAATAACCAAATTGCAATAACTGACCTCCGTACATAAGATAAGGAGAGAAAACTAAAATAAAAAGGCAGTCCACAGCAGCACTGTACTTTGCATGCTCAGCTGGTTAAGTAATTGCAGTCATTTTCTTTTTGTAGCTTGTCTGTTCAGGAGACTGAACATGGCCATATTGTAGTCATTTGTATGTTGCTACTTCAGAATTCAGGATTTCAGTTTCTGACTGTTTACTGGGAGCTGTCCATCTGACAGGCTCACTTTAATTTTGAAAAATGTTAAACCTGAATCAATTAACTCACCCCAGACCCTAAGTCTCTGAAATACTTGGAAACTAACCATACAGATATACCATGGACATTTTTAGCAGTAGTTGCTCTTGTACCTCATTCATCTGTTTTTTTTCTTTTTCTCATTGAGAGTTTTTTTTGTAAACTTTGATGAAAATTTAGCAAATGCTCTGAATAGGCTCAATGTGACCCTAAAGTTCGCTGGGCAGAAAGAGAGAATCTACACTTGAAAAGTTTTTTCTTTAACAGTGTCATAGAAAGGGATTGATGATATATTTATTATAAGATTGTACACAGCATTTCTCTTCAAGTCAGCTTGCTTATTCCACAGTGGCACACAGTCACTTTAAATCACTGATGATTGTTTTGTAGACAAGTTGGTATTCCACTACAGGGCATTCTGTTTTTATTTGTGTTTCTTTGGTTTTGGTTTATAGATGTGTTTTAGATTGTTATTGATATTTCTTGCACATATGAGCAAATTACAGTAGGCATAAGTTCATTAATTCTCCTCACTTTCATTTACATTTCTCATAAAGTTCCTCACTGAAGCACTAAAACTCACATATTATGAATATAATTATTAATGGGACTCATTCTACTGACTTAAATAGACTCTTGTAAGTGACAAACTGCCAACATGTCTTTACATCCTCATTTTGAAAATATAAATCTAGAATGGAAGCTTATTAGGTCAGCTAGGTTAGAGATCATACTTAGTGCTCGTACTCTTTAACCTTTTTTCTTTGGTAAAAATTCCATTTTGGTTACATTAATAGAATAAAAAAAAGCTAACATATTGATATCTAAAAAAAAGTTGATTTTGTCTAAGAATGGCTGACTTAACTGTCTTCTTTTAAAATTTGCCATGTTGTTACTTTTTTTTTTTTGATGTATTTGTTGCATTATATCAATAATGTTTTGGGCTTTTCCCCTTTTTTTTGCCATACATAATTCACATTAAGTATATTTCTTTGTATTGCTTGCAAATAAACAGAATTATTGAACAGTTTGTACGTCAGATCTAAATGTGACTTTTTTTTTTAGAGTACAATGAATCGTTTTTCACAAGGTCTGCATGCATCTGAATTTAGGAAGTTAGAAAGGGATATTTACACTTGCCATCATACCTAACCCAAAGCACCTCTCTAAAGAAGAAAACCCAACAATGTCCACAATCACTTTCAAAGGTGTGTTGCTCTGGTTCAGGAGCTCCTACTGACATTATCACTGGTAGAGTTTTCTCTCTCTAAGCCCAAACTATATCTTATTTTATTTCATTGCACGTCTCTCTTTATACAAGGCCCTTAGTATCTTATTATGTCAGTTTTTGTTGTTGTTGTTGTTGTTTTTCCTCAGTGCAAGAGGATGCATTAGAGAAATGGTGCTACACAAAGCATTTTTACCATGAATTTCTATGTGCCTGCAATAAGCCCTGTTTATTTGCATTTGTACAACTTCATCAAAATGTCTGTGTTTGCATCACAGTGCAAAAGTGTGTGTGTATACAAGTTAAATGGAGGACATCTATGTGCATTGTGGGGGATGCCTAAGTGTAAACTGTTTAGATTAGACTGTATGGAGTCTGGCCTTGCACTTTCATCCGTCTTTTTCTTGATCTACACTTTGGCTCAGAGTCTTTCAATCCTATCTCCATCACTTCTCCACCAATGAATACAATACAGAGAGAATCGTACAATGGTATGTTAGTATGTTTTAGACGCTCTCCATGTGGCGCTATCATGAATATTATGAGGTGATCACATTCATTATGAACATGCTACTTCCGAATACATAATCATTACTCATTCTTTGTATTTTTATTTTTTAATCCTAATCACCTAATCATCCTTAAACAGTTTTGTTAATGAATTGAAATGTTTGTTTTATAAAATGCTAAACAGTCATTTGTGTCATTTGTGTGTGTGTATAACCACATCATAAAAAACAGAAGCAAAGCATTTTGTTGCTCTTCTTTGGTGTGCTGTCCAAGGATGCAGATTAAAATTATTTCACAGGCAACTCTATCAGCCATAAAAATGCCTCTGCAGAAGATATGTACTCGTTAAACAACACTGGCACTTAATCCTGTAGGTTTATCTATTCTGTCAAAGGTCAACACTTTCAGGATGGTTTGGAACTCTTGAACAAGTATTCACAGGTCAAAGTTCACTGAAGTTGAAATCTATACAAAAGAGCCATGTGAATGTACTTCCTAATTTCCTTCCTATTTTCCTCCAAGAGTGAATCCATGATTGTGGTGTTTTGCTTCTTATCTGCAGCCGTTGCAGTCATTTCCTTGTCCTGTCTCCATCTTCTTTGTTTTGTTAGTGTTTTTGTTTTCAGTGTGCTGCAAATCCAGCAGCTGATCCTTACTGGGAGGTAACACTTATTCACAGTAAATTAGTAAAATAGAATTATTTTTGTGGCCTCATGAAAAACAGATCTTCACGTCTGGCAGTCATATGTTATTATAGCTAAGAATCACTTCCTGTTTTGTCAAAACTCTGTGTTAGTGTAACAGAGGAAGCTGGTATTTTCTAAATGTTCTGGATGTGAGCTGTTCAGCAGATTTTTAATGTCTTGTTGACTTTTCCATCTTTCATAAATGTAGCTGGCAACATGATCCTCAACTCTATTCATTAAAGTCATTATCCAAACAGGCAGTAGGACATTTGACTAATGGGACAAATTTTTCACTCAGCAAACCATGGTAGGAACTATGGAAAGTGTCTATATTGACTTTGTGACTAAGATTTTACATCCCCCCTCACTCAGCAACCGTACAGAGAACTTCCTGCGTGGCCACACTGGCCCTGATTGGCCTTTTTGGGCAGCAACAGGACGTGAACAGACGTATATCAGTCAACTGGAGGCTACCACTCCAAAGTTGTGGAACAATAAACATAACAGAGCAAATGCCCTCTCTCTCTCTCTCTCTCTCTCTCTCTCTCACACACACACACACACACACAGAAGGGGAGACAATGTTGTTTTCCATGGAAACATCTCTTTGCTGTTGCAAGGACTGCTGCATAGTTTATGTCAAACATGACACAGACCCTGACCACTCTTACAGTGTTAGTAAACATACAGAAATACCATATTTGTGCTCCGTGTTGTCTCTGCTTCACACCTGTAACCACATGCACATGGTGCATTAATTGTGCTACACTAAAGATGCAAATTTGACCTCTTTTCCACCAACGCTGCACCAGTGCTGGTACAATGCTAGTTCTTTAATGATGTCTTTCTTTCAGAAGTTGTGGCAAATCATGCTGAGCAGAATCCGTGGGCTACATCTGGTTAATTTCTCATGTATCATATCTTGTAGCCACTGAGCAAATTGTTTTTTTGGTGGAAACATATAGAGATGGTTCTAGACTGGGAACTGGCATTGTGTCAATCGAATATTTTGTCACAAATTAAATAAATTGTTTTCCATATATTCACCAGATAATCACTAACTTTTGTATTCCAAAATAATCAGCCTACAGAAGCCAAAGGCCAGTATAGACTAGATAGAGCATAAAGTAGTCATAAGAGTTTAATGGTAGTTCTACATCGTTATAACTTTATTAAAAATGAGAAAACCTGTTCCATTTATCAATCAATCTATCAATCAGTCAATCGAATCTTTATTTTGAAAATATGAGTAATGATTGTAAATACATATAGCAAAAATAAACATGAAATCACTGAAAGCCATCCTATTAATGAGGAAATAAAGAAAAGCAAAAGTAAAATGTTACTCCAAAAATGTCTTGTTCAAAAAGCAGAAGGAGGAAGCATATGCTTATCAGTCCCTTCCCCTATTCAGCTTGTCCCAAATATATCTTTCATGATTATACAACCTAATGTATACACATATGCTATAAATAAATATGCCTGTCTAATACACATTTTACATTCCAAAATCATCTAAGATGACTTCAAGTTATGGCATCACATGTGTCTAATGAATTGTTGTCAACACTGCGGGTGGGTGGGCCTTCTTTCCTGTTTCACTGACAAAAGTTCAGTGTAAACCAATCCCAAACTGTCTGCCGAATATGAGCCAAGTCCAGAAACACTGCCTCAGGAGACTGTGTAAGCTTTGGGAACTTATTCATTCAGCATTTTCTCACTATGCAAAACAGTCGCACACAGACAGCATTGAGAAGAAATGTGTTCCTCCTCCAACAATAAATACACAGTCGCACAAAAATTTCTGGTAACAGTTAAGGCTGCCCAAACTATGTTAGCAGGCTCATTTTCCACAAACTATTTAATGGCCTGGGAAAAAATGACAACAACAACAACAACAACAACAACAACAACAACAATAAAAGCCTGTGTCTTTCTGTGTTCCCCATTCTGTTTGGACAAAAGCACAAATATTGGCATGAAATCAAACAGAAAAACCATAGTATGATAGAGTCTTTGTTTTGGTTGTTTGTTTTTTACATAGGTCCTTCATTTCATATAGATAACTTTCACACACTTTCACCTGGAGTCAGACTGATGTTTTTATTGTATCAACACCATGACTGTGGTTGGACATTTATTAATATTGGACTCTAAAGTAGAGATAATATGGAAATCACATTGATTTTTTTTCACTATTACTTAAAAATATAAAACATGTGGTGCATGTTTTGTTTTTTTCTTTGCCTGGAAACTTTCAACATCATTTTATTGTTATGTTTCACTTTGGAAAAACAAAATGTTCAGATCTACAGCTTTGTTATTTGTTTTGTTTTTTATTAAACACATCAGTTTTTTTTGGTATTACAGAGTGTTTCTGAACTGCATCACACAGTGTTTGTGTCAAGCAGCATCAGTTGAAGGCCACAGCAAACACAGCATACATCATTCAGACAAAATAAGAAGCAATCAGGGTAAAATGGCCATGATGTTATAATCTAAGGAGATAAAAGTCATCACACCATTTTCTGGGCAGTTTCAGGAGGCCTGTTGTTGACATCTGTAGCTCTCTCGCGCTCTCTTTCCCTCTCTCTCTCTCTCTCTCTTTCTCCATACATATAACTAAACACTGGCATAAAAGAGGGCAGGCACTGTATCCATACTGATACTTGCATTTCTACATTGGCTAACAACTTTTAATTTGGTAGGTTGTTAGCCACAAGCTGTGTTAGCTGCATGCTTCGACTTGACCTCTAGATGCCACTAAATCCTACACTCTGTCCTTCTGAAACATATGCAGGACTGGTGTATTAGCAAGCTTAAAAAGTAACATAACACCGCTCATTTTTTTTTTACTTTTCTCACTGCTGCAGTGTTGTACAGGTGCATACAGACAGCACTGATGGGTGTGGTTACGGCTAAACACTTCTGGGTATGATTGGACATGTTCTAAGCTTAAAACTTTCAACCAGAAGAGGGCGAATCACTGCTTTTCTGCTGTTAATTGACTTTTTATGGACAGGAACTGAAAAGCACTGCACTCATAGATATTGAATTTTGCATCACAAACAAGTTAATGTTGCTGTAATAGTGTTTATGGGAAAGTCATTATTTAGGATCACAATACAAATGGCATTTAAAAAAAAACCATACAAACAACCCTACAGTACATCTGGACAGAGTATAACACAGTGAAATTTACAGACACAAAACATGTTTCCCTTTGGTGATTAACTTTGCATAATATATTTTATATATACATATTGTACACACATACTTACAAAGGTACACAAAGACTGACACACTAGTAAACAAAGACACTGAATGTTTAGTTGGTTTGATATAATAACCTGAATTAATACTTAAAAGAAATGTTACAGTGAATTTCAAATATGGAGCGTTGGGTCCAGAGCCATATATTGACAAAATCTGGTCAAGATTTTTATGACATTAAAGTGTGAAAGCTGTACAAATTTAATACAAGAAGTTTGCTATGGGGGATTGGTTCCTTAGAATATTTCTCTCATTTTGTCTCAAGTAGAAGTACAGCTAGAGATAAAAAAAAAAAAAGCACCGGCACAGGAAGGAAATGACTAATAAAAGTGATGACTAAGGTGCCCTAGACCACAGTGCTTTATCTCACACATGCATCAAAAATGTATGCAAGTGTTGCAGAGTGATGGTGAAAAAAACTTTTTGTCTGTATATCACAACATAAATTGCCTGATTAATAGGCCAAACATCTGGGCAAAGATACCTGGTGACTTAATGTTAACTCTGCAGCTGAAATTCCTGAAAAACATCTGGTTTCCTGGAAAACGTTTGACTGTACTTTTGGCAGTGATTCTCACTTCGCTGTCGGTTTTTGGGAGGTTTGTCTATGTATTTTGGCCAAAATGTGTTTTGATTTAAAACATTCAGTTTGCAATTTTTAACAATGTGCATCATAGCATTGCCATGCTGGATTTCAGCTGGCACAAAATCGCAAGTTAATGAGAGCACTTGTGGAAATATTACACCATTCGAACTGCACTGGCTCATAAGTGAGTCAGTTATAAAGGCACCCTAAGGCGGGAAGATAAGAATAGACTTTAATTTGTCATTGCTGTCATAAAAATCAAAATAAGCTACCAATAATACTTTTAATGTAAGCGTCAACTATCTCTCTGACAGAGACACAAAATAAAACATGTTTTGGTTGGATATCTGCTTACTTCATATCACTGATACCAATGTTACAGCAAGTAAAAATCTATGCTGGTCATTCAGATTTTGTTAAACAACTGCAGCATTTGCTAAAGCTTAGTGCATTTCTGTGTCTGTGGGGTTTTAGTTCAAGAATTCTCTAAACAATTAGTTCAAATTCTTTATTTTTAAAAGAAAAATGTGTATTTTCCAATGGAGGTGAAAAACACAAAAACTAAACTAAACTCAAGAGCACTGCTTTTGGCTAGCTTTCACTGTGTACCACTGACAAATTACAAACTGCCTTAAAAGTGTAAACCTCTGAGGAATTTGACACAACAAACTGCACAGCTTGCTGCTAATTAAGGTTATGTTGTAAGTCATTAACCATCCTAACAGCATAGTCATAGCATTGTGACACAGTGGCTAGCATGGCTACAGAATCAGTCATAAAGGTTTAAACCAGCCATTCTTGCTATTTCTCTACCCCGCTTGGTATAAATTCACCAGAAGTGAGGTAGGTAAATGCTCATGTATCATCATTAGTTCATGAAAGCTGGTAAAAATAGAGTGGGGGAAGGAAGTTTTGATTTTCTTTTTTAATTTTAAGTTGTTCTGTTAAAGAACCCATTCTCAAGGTACCACAAAGCAATTTGGTACTAACTCAGGCGATACTTTCACATTCACTTCCACAATTCCCCCTTTTCCCTCCCGAGGTCAGCATCAGGGGACCAAGGAAAACACTGAGAGGCAGTCTGCTCAGCACATTTGGTGTCATAATATGAAGTCTCTGAAAGTGCACCAAACATGACTCTCATCCTGTCTTCACATAACTGTCCTCCTCCTACTCTTTTCCCTGGAACAGCTTGCCTTTAAATCCTTAGAGGGAGTAAACAATCCAGGATTTGTAGCAAACATTGGATCCTTACTTTATTTAAACTGAATGGAAGCAAAAACCTGATTTAATGGATTCACAAGAGCGTGTTCATAAAAGAGGATAGGTAGAATAGAATGAAAAAAAAAACAAATCTGGTTGTACTTTGTAACTTACTTGTTGCTAAACAATAGATGACAACTCTACAGCAGAAAATGATAATGTTTGAGGTTATTAAAATACTGTGTTGAATTCATGGATGAAACAGTGTCACAGGGTTTTGGTAGATTGTAAAACATGGAAAACAAGTGAATATAGGCAGGATTTCACTTTGGATGACATCTTTTGAAATATATATAACATTGGTAACAATATCCTGCCTCGAGCCTACACCACATCCATTTAAAGTTAAAGCTTCTGCCCAACAAATGGAGATGAAAATCAAAAACACTATGTTGTAAATCTGGGATCAGGTGAGTCAGCAACCAACAATAACATAAATGTAGGATGTTAAGTTCGATACTTTTTATAATGATGGGACTCTAGACGAGTAATAGTACAAACCTACCAGGCATAAAGTTAGGAAGATTGGATAAAGAGGATGGGCTATACTGGCAATACTCTACTTCACAGATTTTAAATAGATCATATCATCTTTACCTGTGACAACACATTTAACACAAATGGAAATTAACAAAACAAAATAATAACAGCCTATCAGAGTTCTCTTCAGCTCTGTCTTCAGGCAGCTTGAGTCTTTTCAGCTTTCACTCTAGTTGCCATATTCTTCTTGACATACACTCATTTACCTTCTCTCAGTCTGTATCTCCTGTAGAGAATAATCCCTTCAAGATGGATTCATACCCAAGACATTGGGCTTTTTCTTTTTTCTTTCTTTTTTTTATACCACCGAATGTTCATTGTGGTGGTGATGGTGGTGCATGGTGCTGCCAGTCAGCACCGTGTGATTGATGGAAGATGCAGATCGGTCAGATCCCTCTGCTGCCGTCCCATTCACATTCTCCTGCCTCTGGCAGCACAGGATCTGCCTGAAGGTTGCGCTCATCTCCTTGTCACGGTAGGAGTAGATGATAGGATTCATGGCTGAGTTGAACTCGGCGAGTAGCAGGAAGAACTTTTCGTAGGTCAAGACATTGCAGCTAGCGCAGAAAACATCAAGGAGGAGGATGACCAAACCAGGGGTCCAGCAAATGATGAACGCACCTAAAAAAATACAAACTGTACATATTAGTTGAGGTAATTGACATGCCCATCAGATAACCAAAGCCTACTCCATCCTTTCATACACTGCGCTACATAAATGATAACTGGACTGGTACTGTTCTTAATTAATAATGCCTTTCTACTCAATCTGAGTATTCAAAGCACTCCTTTTTATATAAGCCTCATTCATTCATTAACACACATTCATATAAGTGCTTTCTTTCTATTTCACTTTTACATTCAAATTCATACACTCACACTTTGATGCATCAGTGGATACTGGGGGTTCAGTATTTTGCCCAAGGGTACTTCGACATAAAGGTTGGGGGAGCTAGGGATTGAACCACTCACTAACTCCGGAGTAACAGCCACCTCATAATGGAATATAAACCTTAAAAGTAATCCACATCACAACTGTTTCTATATTCTGTTTCTATTTAAAATTGTCATAAGTATAATACTTACATACTTGGAGCTAACGTGTAATTTTGTGATATGTATGAAAGAAACCTTTTTGCCTTAGACTGAACAATTCAATACTATTTATTTTATTTACTTGTCTCTTCACATGAATCAAGCTGACTTCTTCCATTTTCTGGAAGTGGGCCACGTCAACTGAGTGTTTAGTTCCACAGATGATGACACTAAGATTCATCTCATTATGGCACCATGAATTTACAAAGTAATTTGTGTTTGTTTTAGGATTTTAAAATTGTAGCACATAGCAGTTTTTGATCTAAGTATGCAAGATTCATGTAAGTAACGGTCATGACTCATGAGCAACATTTGGGAACTGATTACTTGGTTTGGGCTTTTGCTAACTTACACTTGAATAATAATGAGTCAGTACAGGCAACTTGGAAATGGGTCCTTTCGGTGCCACATTAGAATTCATCCCACCACCTCTCATAATTCTAACAAAACACTATCAATCCACTAACAATGCAACATCCTGTGTTTGAATCAGATAGATATTTCCTTTTCCAATCACAGGGCCAGGGACCCCATTAAATTTGACGCATTGATTGCTTTTAGACCACCACTGAGGTCATCACACATCTATTTCTGCTGTTATGGTGGCGATATCAACTACATTATTTCCAAGAGTTATAGGTGTTGCCACTTATGCAAACCCTAATCATTAGTGCTGGTATAGCAGAAGAAGCTTTTGCCACAAAGTCCTGTTTTGTTTTTTTTATACTGTCGTAACATCTCCTTCAGGGCTTCTATACTGATATCAATACAATGGTGGTAAAAACCAGCACAATCACACATTAGTTTCACTCTACAAACTGGCAGCAGCAGTGGCTGAGCATGGAAGGTCACAAAAACTGAGAGGTGCGCAACCCTATGACACTGTTTTTGTCGTACAGTGCCATTCACGAAGTATAATAGTCTTCTAACACAGAAAATCTCTCTCACAAGCAAATGAGGCCCCAGCTCACTAGGAGGTTTGAACCAGATACCTCCTTAATGTGAGGCAACAGTGCTAAACACTGCACTATGGCGTTGTTTTAGTGCCTCTCTATAATGAGCGCACGTAAACCCCACTGATAGCCTTCCTGTCCTTTTTCTCAAATGTTTTTTGTGTATCTGTTGAAACAAATAACAATCACTCTACAACCACATTAGCATCACTTATGAACCACACCACCATTAGTCAAGAAAACAAAGTGCCAATATCTCTTTATGACCAAATGTAAGTAAAAAAAGGTTAATAAGGTCAAAAACCTCATTAAAAATTGATGAAAAATAACTTAGATTTAAGTGATTTGAATGACTGTGATAAATATTAAATATTAAATATAAATAATAAATCAGCTATGCACTTTGTTCATTAAAGTGGACTCTTCCCCGAGTAGATGAAATATGTTAGCGCTGTGGAAAGGGTCACTGACATTACTCGTGCATGTCAAGTGCTGTGAATTCAGTCATCAGACGATATTTGTCCTAACTATACGACAACTATAGGACTTAGATGGTAAAACAAAGAGTCTTGATGAGAAATTAGCAGAGTTGACAGAGAGAGAGCGAGAGAGGGAGAGCAAAAGCGAGAGAGTATTGACAGGAAGGTCTGTTATCTGTTAGTGTTGTGCAGGCGGCAGCTGCAGTGGAGCTTGACCTCACTTCCTAACTATGCAAGCGGACTCTCCAGAGTTGGATAAATTTCTCAAGCAGTTCATTGCCCAGCATCGAAACTATTTCAACTATTTGTCTCTCAGTGAAACATCTTACTCGGAGCAGGACCAGACTCAGCACAAAAAATGCTCAGAGGAAGCATTTAGAATTTCCAGTCTGAAAAACAAGAGAAAAAAAGAAAAACCTTGACTCTAACACTATGACTGCTACTGTATTTTCTGTTTTTACTGTCTTACTGTGTCAGTGTTGATGTAAACATTTATTAGTCATCCAATCTATCTTCTATCTATCGATCTATCAATCTATCTATCAAAATCCATCAAAAATAATAAATGAAATAATCTGATCACGTCCAGTGAAAAATATATAATAAAACAGTATATGTGCATATATGTAAAGGAAATTTGTTTTATTTCCACTCAAAATGAGAAAGGAATGCCATTTTGTGATTTTATGGCCTTCGAGGTTAACCCTCAAATTCTTTAATTTCCTCCCTGAATCCTAGAGTATATAATTACCTTCATTACTTATCTTTATTGAAGAATTTCCTCTTTACCCCAAAAGAATATGGCTGGTTTACCATAGCCACAGTGTACAGTGTTACTACCATGCCAGGTTTACAAAGGGTAAACCAGAGTTTTGTTTATGGAAGCAACATGTGATTTTTTTTTTCTTCTTTTTTTTTGCCCCGTCACTACTTAAAAATGCCACATGGAGGGAAAAGAGGCTGGAGAATGGAAAGTCACTGGAAGAAGGTAAATAAACACAGCTCTGAAGCAGGCCTGGAAAGTGTATGGAAACGTAGGAAAACTACTTTGGCACACTCGTTGTCTTATAAAAATAAGTAATTACATAGAAATGTGTTAAGATGTGTGTGGCTATTGCAATGACAAACTACTATTGCAACAGTTTCATAAATGACACATTTTCCTATTAGTTTGTTAATGGCTCATGTGTCACCAGAATGCAGTAAATAAACCTTCAAAGGAATCGTTTTGCTGTCAAAAACCTGATAAAGAGCTTTAGGGGAGACATTTTTAGTTTGGGGAATGATTCTCAAGATTTACATAACTCAAACCAATTGTTAGAAACAGCAGCGCACAATGGATTAACTGTGCCATTGCTCATGAACAACATATCAAAAATGTATTGCTTCGAGGGGGTTTATAAAGACTGAGCTGCAATTTTACTTGTTCAACTGACTCTCAACACAAATATCTAATTAGCCAATCAAATGGCTTAAGGCATTTAGACATACAGACACGGTCAAGATAACTAGCTAAACTTCAAACTGAGAAAGAAAGGTGATTTAAGAGAATTTGAACATGACATGGTTGTTGCCAGATGGGCCTGCACTCCCATAAATACAGTTTCTGAAATACTGGCCTGGTCTGAGTATTTATGAAACTGCTGCTCTACTGGGACTTTCCCACACAACCATCTTCAGGGTTTATAGGGAATGGTCTGAAAAAGAGAAAATACCCATGGAGTGTCAGTTCTCTGGGCAAAAATATTTCACTGATGGCAGAGGTCAGAAGAGAATGGCCAGACTGCTTCGAGCAAAATAATCACATATTAGAACCCAGGTATGCAGAAGAGCACCTCAGGATGCAAAACATGGCGAACTTAGAAGCCTGTCAACTAAGACGAGGAAACTGATGCTACAATTCACACACATTCACCAAAATTGGACACCAAAGGATTGGGAGAATGTTGCCTGGTCCAATGAGTATCAATTTCTGCAGGCATTTGGACAGTGAGGTCAGAATGTGGAGTAAACAACATCCATCTATGCGTAATATCAACACTTCAGGCTGATGCTGGTGATATTATAATGTGGAGACTTTTTTCTTGGCACATTTTGGACCCAGTAGGACCAAATGGACATTATCCAAGCACCACAGCCTACTTCAGTATTCTTGCTGACCTTATCTATGCATTTGTGACCACAATATACAAATCTCCTGATGTCTGCTTCCAGCAAGATAACACACCATGTCACCAATCTCTCACTATCTCAAACTGGTTTCTTGAACATGACCGTTCAAATGGGCTCCACTGTCACCAGACCCCAATCCAAAGGAGCACCATTTGGATGTGGCGGAATGGGAGATATGCTTCATGGATGTGAAGCTGACAAATAAGCAGCAACTGTGTGATGCTGTCACATGAATATAGAACAAAATCTCTGAGGAATGCTTCAGTCGTCTTGTTGAATCTATGCCACCAATTAATTCGGTACTAAGGGGAAAAGGGAATCCACCTTCGTACGTCCTAGGCGAGCCTAATGAAGTATGAGAGGTTGTTCCTATACACTTTCTAACTATGCAGTTTCTCAGATTATCATTTAGTTACTTAAAAGAAATTTTGCATGGTGCATTTGTAGAAATGTTTACTTAGGACTATTCTATCCTATAGCATGAACTGCTAATATTAATATGGATTGCTTTATCCAAGTGTATGATACAGCAACAGTTTTTTAACCACCACCATGCTCTCTTTCTTATCTTAAGACTTTTCTTAATGCTTACATGGCAATGTAATGGCATGAATGGTAAGTATGGTACATGTTTTTTACTTTTCCATTATTTTCCACAACTTTTATCCTCTGTTTTTTTTCCTTACAGAAATAATCTTTTATTAGAAAAAGAACATGGATCTATGGCCTAGGTAACGAATAGGTGGACCACAGATGCATTTCTTTATGCACCCATACCTATTACTACATATTTATCAGACCATTTCTATTTTACTCTGTGCAACCTTTGTCGTATTTATGGTAGGGTTATTTTAATCCTGATAGATAAGAAAAAAGAAGAAAAGGGGAAACTCAAACTACACTTTTTCATGTTTTTTTTTCTTTAAATAAGCCCTTTATTTAAAGACAACTTCTTGAAAAGCTATTTTTAAATTTTGAATGTAAACCTTGCTTGCTTTACTTGTAAAAAGAACATTTTATTATGAAAGTACCCTCCAGTTCAGTGAAAATAAATAGGAAACACTAGTTCAACAATGGTGAATTGTAATTTCTTTCTTTTACTTCACAACCAGTTGTTGCCTGTTTACAGACAAGTGTTAGGCTATTTGTAAATATACTGCATTCAATTATAATGCATAAGGAACTTTAGCATATTGTGGACCTTTGTTTGAGGAAACTTTCTCTATCCCGACCTCCTTAAATTCTAATTAAGTATCCTTGGTCTATGGGAACAAAAATAAGGAAATAATAGAGGCCAGATTATGGCAGTGAACCCTGCACTCCCACAAAGACACATGCACGCAAAACACACATGTAGAACTGAGGGCAGATAAACACTCACATGTGCAGACACAAACACATGCAAACACTCACTTACTTAATTATACATGGCACAAAGACAGATGGGTTAAATATTTTGACGATGTTGAGAAAGCACTCACAAAACTTTATTCCATCCTTGAATCTGTTGCCTCACACCAAACACTGTAATCATTATTATGTGATGACATTTAGGGGGCTTTGGTGTCATAGCACGTTATCTCACTAAACATATTAGTAAGTGTGGGTCTGGTTCTTAATCTAGCATTTTATTTCAGCAACACGTTTGCTCTAAAAACTGGTCAGGTTTCTATTATTTTTCATTATTAAGATGCTGGTCTTAGTCACACAATGAACAACCAAAGAACTGTAAAAATATAACATCTGTGATTATATGTCTTCTTTTTCTCCTCATTCTCCAACAGGCAGTAGGCTGCCTCTCTCTGAATAAAGCTGGCAGGATGTTCTTGTTAATATGGAGTGCTTTTACCCTACTGTCACCAAGATTCATTCATGTTGTTTGTTTTTCTAATGCTATGCTTATTTGGGAAAGACTGGCGAGACTAATACGACTACATTAGCCAATCAGACAACTGTTAGGCTGGCTAGGTGAAAGTGAATAAAGTGTTGGTTGATTTTTCAGTTACTTCGATTTCTTTACAATGGTCATAATGACTAAATTAGAAAAGAAGATGGCTACATTGTTAGATGTTAAATGTGTTTACTTTTCAAGTGAGCACTTATGGGCTGATATTTTTTTACAGTAAGACTGAAACACACATACTTAAAACAAACTCTACTGCTAACACCGCCCCTGCTACTTTTCTTTTCTTTTCTTTTTTTGTTCAAAAGCTAAACTCATAAGTACTCACAAGCTAGGAAGACTAAGCTAACACTAGAAAAGAAAAGTTTTTGTGCAAACATTACAATTGCATGTTTGCATTACAATTTTAGTTATCCAATATTCTACATCCAGTAAAATATTACATTCAAGAAACAGCTTCCTATTCTTCTGTCTTACATTTTCATCACTCAATTATTTTGGAAGGCTCATTATGCCAGCTTAGGTTTCCACTAATGTGAATTCTCTGTGGCTCTTAAAAACACCCCAAATTGAATTATTGCTTTCATCTTCTGTGAGTCTCACTCATTTTCCTACAATTAATCTATTTGTATCATTTTTTATTGCTCTCCTCAGTTTCTTTTCCTTTTTAAAATCTATTGTTTTTCAAAAATCCCTTTATGAATTTTAAAATCTTGAGTTTATCCTTTCTTTGTATCTTGGTTTTTTGGGGTTTGTTTTCATTGCACGTCTCTTTCTGATCGTGGTCATGTTTTCCTTTCTGCAACCTGTATTCTTGTCAGCCATCCCCTGCTTCATCTTTTACTTGTATCTAACATTCTGTCTCAACTGTCTCTCTAACCCAATCATTATCTGTGGTCATGACCATGATCCCTATATATATTTCTAAAAGGGCCCATTAGTTTCCCGTTTCTCCACAGAAGGATTTCTTTTCCCATTCCCCTCTTACCCACATCAGTGCTTCCACACAGAAGATTAGATTAAAGTTCACATTCAATAGCTGAGAGTCCACAGCACAGAGTCCACAAAGATGCTTGTGGTGTACACAGTGATGGAGTCTTGTAGTGGTTTCACAGTGATCTAATGGTTAGAGAAACCAGCTTTTGACCGGAAACACAGTGAGTTCTTTGAAATAATGGCGTTTCTTTCCTGCTTGACCCACACAAAAATAGCCTATCTGTTTATCTGCAGACATGTTTGCTTGGCAGCAGTGACTCATGTGTAGGCACTGAGACTTTTTTAAATCTGTCATTTTTTAATAAACTTGGAATAAAAAAAAAAATCAAACATCAACATCAAAAGGTCTACTTAGGTTCTCTCAGCTGCTTGATAAGAAGGCAACTGGACTTATTTTGGTTTGTGAAGATGGTTAGCCTCTCTTGTCTTTTAGTTCTAAAACAACTGATATACCTTTTAACCTTTTAACTGAAGATGCAGACACCCTAACAAATGCAGCATGAAAATCTTTTTCAAATTTTGTGGGATCAGATCGTTTTTGGAGACGTATTGTAACTTGTATTATAGAAAAAGATACAGAAGACAACAGACATCAAGGCGGGAATGAAACGAAGGTCCCGGTTTGAAATGAGCAGCAGGTTTTGTGTTTAAGATGTATATGTTTTAACAAAAAAGGAAATAAATAAAAATTAATTTGAAAGAATAAGAAAACTATATTATTTTGAACACAATCTAAAAGCAATTTATAACACCTTATATATTTAACTGTTTAACTCTAAGTCAAGTGTGTCATATTGGATATATGAGTTTTTGTGAGTTTCTGAGACTTCTACATACTCAGTGTGACTTTTTTCCCAGAAAAAGTCCAAATAAAATCTACAATTCATTTTTGAGGAATGCATTGAAAAAGAAAATGCCTTATGTAGCAAATATTATACAAATTTAAATGGCCTCAAATGTAAAAGGGTTAAGCAGTGTTTAAAGTTTGCCTGAAAGTAAAACCCCATGCTGCTGAAACCACATTTGTAAGGTGTAGATCCTGCCATAGGGAGTGATTACAAAGACTGTATTGGCTACAATTATTTCTTACATTAAGTGACGTACACAGATGCACACAAACTCAAACACACAGAAAACAGGTGACACTGTGAGATGCATGCCAGTTGTGTTTTCATGCTGACAGTAGATTGGAGCGTTCGGCTTGCGGTTTTTACAGATTGGTTCTGCTCAGCCAGAAAATACACTAGCATTATAGCAGAAAATTATAGAAATGTCTGTGTATGAGTAGGGCACATTTGTTAGTGTGTAATCATTAATTTCTGTCCTTCCATTGAAATCTAGATACTGAAATAAGTCCTCGGGGTAAATACTGACAGCTTATACACTGTAATTTGGAGACAAGTACAAGTCTGTGATATGGCATCTGCATTTGTTTGGGCATGGTATTGCTTGGCACTCCATGCTGTCTGACGATGTGACCTCATACAACACCATAAGCTTTAAGATAATCAAATCATTCACAGAAGACTCCAGCATTTGCCAACAACTGACACACACACACACACACGCACACACACACACACACACACACACGCACACATGCTGAACAAGGAACATGGCCAATTTGACGGCTGTTGGCTCATTTAAGAATAATGAAGGGAATCTCTGTCTATGTGATTCAAAAACTTTTTTTTAAATAAACACAAAGTGGGTAAAACTAGCAAGGCTATCACAATAACCAAGTCTATAATCTGATGCACTACAATTTTTCATGATGAGTGCCAGTTCACTGAATTTGGTTGTTTTGTAAGTGTAAACACTTGGTACTTGTCTAGCTGGGAAAAAGACAATCTGATTGCAAATCAAAAAAAGTAATCACAGAGAAAAACTGGTTGCATCATTTGTTTAGAACTTCTTTTGTGGGCTTTTTTCCAATGCTGTTCAATCAAACTGGTAATGGAAGTTCGTTTTTTTAATCTACACTAACTGGTACTGAGACTCTTTTCTCAGACTTTCACTTATTCGGATAGCATAAGGCGGAGGTGGGTTGCAAAGAGGTTTGGAGATGCAGAACAATTATATGCACTCTGAAATAGCTTAGAGAATTTTCCCTTATGGTAGATTCCCATTTGGGTGCATGGAAGTATATTGGCTCCACTAGATGATGTGAGCTGGTATTTGCCAGGATTGCTCCTGAGCTTCACTTCTTGCTCAGCCTAAACATATTGCTGATTTGAGATTTTTGTGTGGTACTAAATTTTGAAGAATTGGGCTTTAAAAATTGGTTGCTGTGACTGCATTAACAGTTATGGGTGCTTTAGACTAAAAACAACTGGAATTTTACATGTTCTTTCCTGGAGATGGAAAAATCCTTTATAGTCAGTTTTTTGGCACGTACTGATATGCGTATCAGCTGAAGCTAAAAAACAAATTTGTTTTTATTAGTTTTTTTGTTTAATGAAAAGTAAGAGAAGTCCAAAGGTTTTCAGTGCGTGTACAATGAAACAGGCAAGCAATACAAGGGAGAGACTTAGTTTGGGACATGGAATTGAGTGTTCTTGATAGTGCTTCAAAATGACCTCATTTAGACTAAACCAAAATAGATCACACCCTCACTCAAAAGACTTACTTTCTCAGTAACATGTCGGCTTGAGTAGAGAAGAACAAATGTGGCTTGTTCTAAAAATTTTAAAACAATATTTCAAATTTATGCTAATGATTTACTGATTAAACTGAAAAGAAACTGTAAAAACATAAAGCTATTTTTCTATTTTCGGTAAAGAACATTCATCTCTAGTCCGAAATACATGAAGCTAAATGACTGTAACTTTGTTTCTTAACGTTAATTCCTGAATCCTAATGCTTACTATTGTTATGTGATTATAAAACCTGTGTTTTCTACCTAGATTTATAGAGTGAGTCTTTTGCAAATAGCTATGCAACCTTGCATTAACATCATTAAAGTTCATATGAAGCCAGTTATTAGAATGTTCTTACATCCACTTAGCTTTCATTTTTGGATGACTCGGTCTTTTTCCTGTATTAGTATTTGGGAAGCTGAATAGAAAAAAGCAGCTGTAGGATAGTTGTAACGACACCAGAGAATTGACATTTTTATTTATCCATTAGACAATAGATAAAGACAGCAATAATGCTGGTTTCTATTGTTAAAAAAAGTTTTTTATTTTTTTTTAGTTGTATATTCGCTACTGATATTTTACTGCTAAAAATGTGCTTACACATGTAATATAATTTATAGCAATGGAAGAATCAGAGAAAGCAGATTAAGCGTCTTTTGTTTTGACTTTTTTTTTTTTTAGTCCTGCTTCCTCCTAGAGAAATCACATTATCTGCAAAGAAAACTATGACAGTTAGATTTAATTCATACCATGGTATATAGCTTCCACCCTATGGCCATTAGGAAACATACACCAAAGTTAGCAGATTAATTTCAGAACTGTTTACCTCATAGGTTACCAAAGAGGTAAAGAAATAAACAAAACATCTCTACACAGCAGATGTTCATTCTCTGCCTCTTTAGCCCATACTATAGGCTCCAGATCATAGTCTCCTGTCCACTACTTTGAGTTAAGTTTGGAGTAAAGACAACAACAGGATGAGATAGCAGAGCACATAGGAGAGAGATCACTTGCAATCCTGTGGTATGTTTTGTCTAGGATGCAACACATCCTGCTTCCAGGCACTAAGAAGCCTTTTCCCCCACAATTTTTAACATACTATAAACATAACTGAGTTGGTCTGCTAATTTGTTCTAGTTTTAAATGAAAAAAGAAGAAGAAGAAGGCGTAGAGTCTGATTATTACAGAGTCCTGCAAAGTATGAAACATATCTGTGCTTAATGCTCACACATAAAACTGTCAAGACTGCACACGCAGCTTGGGTGATAGGTTAAACAGGCCGAGTTTCATCTGCAGCATATAAACAGACACCAAAAAAGTTGACCACACTGCAGCATTACAGTAAAAAAACAAAAAACTGCTGCTGTTCATTGCAACTGTGTTTTTAGTTTTAGTTTGGAAAGCTGGACTGAGGCCTGCTGTATCTGTAAGAGAACTGTAATCTGTTTTTTTAAGCACAGCCTAGATACCTCAGACATCCGTTAGTGTTCTTTATAGGTGAAAATGAAAGTACAGCTGGAGAGTAATTGAGGGTATTTCACAATTCTTACCAAGAAAACAGGACACGTTAGCACTACAAAAATTCTTCAGAACTATAAAAGATGGGATGTGGGATTAATCAAATTTCCTCATAATCTGTTGGTAGTACAGATGCTGTTGCTTACAGACTACCAGAAAAGTTCTTTTGTTTTGTGCACAATTGTAGTGAAGCATAAAGCCTTAAAGGCACTTGCATGGACATGTGCCTTGGTACTTTTGGTATATGCATCTTCTAAAAGAGACATAATCTACTATACTTTAAATCAACAAAACCACATTATTCAAAGCACTATGTTTATATATATTTTGCTTGCATATATTTAATTATTTTCATCTGCATTAGGCTATTTGCCATCATAAATTTAAAGGTGACTTCATAACTAAAAATCTGAGCATTTTAATAATGATCATGGGGAGCACCACTGACCAATATGATTTACTATATATGAGGTCTGCAGTAGTGCTAGGAGGACATTGTGCTTGGATTCAGTGTTGAATGTAACAGCCTCATAGTTAAACTGATTAACACATGCATTGTTTTGCTGCTGCTGACGACTTCAGATGTTGGGTCATTGCTACAAAGACAAATACATATATAGGCAGTGGCATCCTGCTAGAAAGTCTAGGTTAGTGACTATCAAGAGATCAACAGCTACAGTACATAGACTGAAAGTGAATGCTCTTACCCAACACAATGACCACAGTCTTCAGAAGAGACATCATGGTATCTCGGTTGCGACGTGGTCCAGAGCTGTGCCGTGACATCCTCATGGTTCTCTGCCTCACATACACAAAGATGTGGGCATATAGTGTCACCATGACAACAAAAGTCACAAGATTAAACACTGCCCAGAAGACCAAGTAAGAGTTGCTGTAGAGAGGTGCCATGTTGGAGCAAGACTTAATGCTACAGATACAGTTCCAACCTACGCTGGGTATCGCCCCCATGACTATGGACATAGTCCAGATAATGACAATCACAACCACCACGCGCCGGTTGCTCATGCGTGTGTGTAACTGCATGCGGAACACGGTGATGTGGCGTTCAATGGCGATGGCAAGCAGGTTGGCTACAGATGCAGTAAGGCTGGTGTCAATCAAGCCCTGACGCAGCAGCCATGTCGAAACAGTCAGACGTTTTGTGTTTGGTCCCGTGTTGAACATCAAGTAGAAGTACGCCAATCCAGCAAAGAAGTCAGCAGCTGCCAGGTTGGCCATCAGGTAGTAAATGGGGAAGTGGAATCTCCTGTTGACGTAGATGGCGATCATTACCAGAAGGTTGGCGAGCATGATGAAAATGCACACAGTGATGCCAAGGCCCATCACCAACCGGCTGTAGGTGTCCCAGTCGTTATAAAGAGGCTTGTCGCTGCGGTTGTAGAAAAAGGTGATGCTCTCATTATAGTAGCATTGTTCCTCATCCATGGTTGTAGTGGTGTTTACTAAAATGAGAAAAGACATGAAATACATAAAATTTTCATATAACACAGTCTTTTGATGTATATTTGAATACCATAGATTTAATTTCAAAAGGGAGGTTTATTTTTCACATCCATGGAGCTGAAACAACATGCACCACCTCAAATCAAAATCTGCATTATGAAGTTAGTGCTGTTTAAATTTTTTATTGTTTCCTTTACTTGATCACCTCGTGTAAATCACACCTGTGATGTTAAATCATCACAGAAGGAGCATTAAACTAAACAAAGAAACACTTCCACTGAATGTTCAAGTAGGTAGGTTCAAAAGCATGTGGCATATGTGAGTATTTCACCTTATTTGATTATCTGATTGCACTGCTGTGTGAGTGAAACATAAATCCTTTTCTCAGATTTTATCTTGACAGGCTGATACTTACAGAGGTTTTGCTAGAAATTGTTACAAAACAGTAGATGCAGTGTGATTAAAACGCCTTTGTGTGCTTTAAATGTGAGAATCTGGGATTATTCATTACTATTTTGATGTGAAGCAATCTAGTATATTAATCTACATCATAAGCATGCTCCATGTTAGTTGTCATCTCTAGCAGTCACTATTATCTCATAGAAAACATACAGTGTCAATTATACAACCATGTGCAAAATGAAGCTTGTGTTGCCTACAAGTCACAGAAGTTTACAAGTTTACAGAAACATTACACAAAGGTGCTGTGTTTTTGTGCCTGCAGGCTTGCCTGATATGTGTGAGAAGACGTGTGTGTTTGTATGTCCTGTCCTGTGTGAAAAAGCCTCAAACATGTTTTTTTTTTTTTCATCTGGTTGAGGTTTACGAGTATTTATGCTTAAAAAAATGCATGAGGAGGAGACTGAGTGAATGTGTGTGTGAATGGGTGGATGACTGAATGTAGTGTAAAGCGCTTTGGGGTCCTTAGTGACTAAGTACACCACTATACAAATACAGGCCATTTACCATTTTACCATTTACTGAGAAAATACGTAGAAACAACAGCATCATCTCTCTCTCTCTCTCTCTCTCTCTCTCTCTCTCGCACACACACACACACACACACACACACACACACACACACACACACACACACACACACAAACACACACACACACACACACACACACACACACACACACACACACACACACACACACAAACAATACTCACATGAGTATATGTGTTTGTAATAAAGCTCAAGTCCCACACGGATGCTGGCTAGTCTCTCTCATGCACCTAAGACCGGAAACAGGACCTCAGGGCATGAGTAGTCTGTTTGTGTGTGTGTGCTAGAGATACAGACACAAGGAGGACTGGAGAAAGATGAGGGGACAATGACTGAAAGAACAAGTATTGGAAGTTTTGGGTCAAAGGCTGGTGCTTTCTTTTTTGTCTATCTTTTAAATTTTCTTTTCTTTATCTTCTTCTGTAATCATCCAAATTCTTTGAAACCCTTTTCCTTTTGCAGTGACGCACTCTGCCAAAACCTAAGTGCAAACATGAAGAAGCCCCCCCCCCCCACATGAACAATCAAAAATCATCCTGGGAAATGAAGCAATGTTGAAAGCATTGAAAACTTAAGCTTGCCAAAGCTATTTGTTCAAATTCTGCAACTCAACTTGGTAATTTGCATTTCTGAATGTTATATAATGGAGAGCGAAAACCTGCAGGTCTAACCAATAATTTTGCTCAAGACTGTGCAATTGTTCCATAGTGACTCATGCGTTAAAGTATAAGTTTGGTATTAACAGCAGAATGACGGCAGCAAAATGAGCAGTGTGTGATATACCTACATTGCTTAGGTGTGTATTAGACGTTGGAGTGCACCAATGGCAACTTAAAGGAAGTTGAAATCAGTTAAGCAAATGCTTTTCTGGATTTTATTTAGATTCCATTTTATTTATTTATCTTTATTTTCTTAAAGACTCCAGCTGCAGCCATATTTGCCTGAAGCACCAGTAAAATGTTATTTTGTTTACTAAAATAGCAGTGGTACATTGTATTAGCAGTATTGAATTATAGCTAGTACTGGACTGTTCCAGGCCTACGGGATGTATCTGCTTCTTAATTTCTAAACACTAACCAGACCGCGTTTGAAAGTAGGGCCTCCTTTTTCAGACATGCTTATGCTTATTTACCAATGTTTTGTTTTGCTTTTTTTAATGGTTTTGTCTATGTGTAAGCAACGATCATTCCCTGTGTTAATACAGGTCATTTAATACACTTGTGGAGAGGCTTATGAAACTCTTTCGCAACTGATTAACTATGGAACCCTTGGACCTTGGTTCACAGCTGTTTTCACTACATTAACCACCAATATGTAAACTCATGTGGTCCTTTGAGATTGTGTTCCATTGTTATGCTGATGATCTACAATTATTTACACCAATTTCTGGAAAAAAGTTATATTTCTGGAAATGGATATGCCTGTTAATTTTGGTGAAAAGATGGTTTTAAATCTTAAGTATTACTGAACTAAAACTTGGATGGACAGGAAAGCATTTATTTATTTTTATTTATTTATTGTTCAAGAAAACCCTTTTTATTCATTCAAATAGCTTTCTTTCACCTGAGAAGTTTTGCTAAAATCAGACGTATTTTGTCGTTCAAATATGATGAGGATCTATTTTATGCCTTTGTGGCATCTAGTTTGGATTATTGTATTGTTTTACTATTAGGATACCCAAAGAAGAGGTATGTTAGAGGTCTGAACGTGGTTTAGAATGCAGCAGCTTGCATTCTTACTGGTTCATCTAAATATGATCATTATACTTCTGCGCTTTGCCTCTCTTAATTGGCTTCCTATTTATGCAAGAGCAGACTTTATATCTGCATTACATTCTTCTTGGAAGTTGAAAAAGCCAGAAAAAAACAGGATTTATTTTGCCCCTTAGCAAGGTAGAGCCATTCATTCATGATTACTATAGTGCAGTGCTTGTTTGCTGCAGCGCAGTCATGGACAGAGCCTGGTCAGTGCACTACATATGGCTTATTTAGGAAGTTCCAAATACACAACAATGGCAGTATAGATTACAAGTTTTCCAGTTTTACTACTCTTTACATTCACTGCTGCCAGCTTGGATTAAGTTGTGGTTAGCTCTGTTAGCTCTGGTCTGTGTTTTCTAAAGGACTATGATGGAAAGCACTCTTTAAATAAATATATTATTGTTAATAAAGAGGGTTTTCTAATTAACCTGCATAGTTCTTCCATACAAAAATTAAAATATAAAAATTTTAAAAGAAATAATATAAGGAAATCATACAAAGACCAACATTTTAAAATGACTGACAACAGGAGATAACTTGCAGAGGTTTATAGTATACGGAGTCCAGCGAGCAAATCATTTTCAATGTAATAATGCGCAGTGTCCAGCCCTGTAAGGAAAGTGCATTGTTTTTGTTTTTTTTGTTTTTTTATGTTTATGTTTTTTTAAACCAGGATTCATTTAACCATCTGGGGTCAAAATCACGTGACCAATTTAAGACGACACAGCAACAAGATGCAGCAAACCAGAGTCTCCAACTTGGGTAGAAAGTGCGGACTTCAAACTATATACCAGTTTTTAAATTATGTTGATAGGCCATGTAAAACCGGAGTTATGATAAAAAAAATACATGCAATGTTTTTTTCTGAGTGTTTTGTTTTTTTGGGGGGAGTGGCACAAATAATTTATGTGGCATCTTATTTGATGCAGCACACCTGATTGTTCTGTAAATAGTTTTAAATGGTTATATAAAAAAAACCTGAGGCATTTGCTGCATTTTTAGGTAAATAGTACTATATAACTTCGTTGTTTGCAAAACTTGTGCATAATTTTTAAAAAATGTACAATTTGTATTTGCATTTCAAGTTTTGAAAATGATTCGTTAAACATATTTGTGGTTCTTACAGTAAGAAATATAACTTTTTTCTACTCTGATTTTAAGTTTTTTGTCTGAATTTAGATCAATTGTGCTAATACACTATGTCAAAATGAAAACATAACTCCAAATTCAGATATGTGAGGTTGTGCTGAAAAGAATGATACCAAACAAGGCAAGATAAACAGTTTTAAAAGGTGAAATGTAGAGGTCAAATCAAAAGTAGTCAAAAACGGCCAATTTTACCCTGGACCCCAGAGGGTTAAACAGAAAGCTGTATGGCCTCATTGCAAAAGAGTGTTATTACGACATGTGAAAATAAAGAACACATCTGTTTTTGAAGCAAACTGCTAAATTTGCAATACTATCCCCTTTCCTGTTTGTAATGGGTGTGTTATTTCCTTTTGGTGTCTATGGAAGTTTTTTTTTTTTTCTTAAAGAAGTGACAGTATCATTCCTGCATCTAATTATTAAGATTTTATTCATTGCTCATGTAAGGCAGTCAGTCAGCAATAAGAAGAGGCATTATGAGGAATAACTAAATGACAGCAGCAACACTAATTTAAAAGAAAGTCACAGGTATCGAGTCTCCATTTACAATGACCACAGCGGATGCCCATGTCGTCGTCTGCAGTTTATGGCCATTAAATGTCTGGAGGGAGCAATCAACAGGGCATTAGATGCCTGAGACAAGTCATTATCAAAAGAAAGTGGAGGAAGTGTCAGTGACCTCTCAGTACACATTCCCAACACTTTCATCAGACCTTCGGAGCCTGTGGAGGGAGATCCTGTCATTGTGTATGTGTATGTATTTGCATACAACAGTTGATAGCTGAATATTGTACAAGACTGTGTAAGAAAAAGGACATCGAATGAGGGGAATTTCGTTTTTTGTTCCTGAACAAAAAGTATGTAAACAAAGAACAGTGCAGTGACTTATTTTTCAAGAATTTAAATGTGTTTGAGAGCAAGAGAGGAACGTTTGGGAAGTGTGTAGAAGAGAACAAAATGCTCACTGTGCCCAAGTGTGTGTCGACACACTCTTCAT
Source organism: Pelmatolapia mariae (assembly GCF_036321145.2). Lineage (NCBI taxonomy): Eukaryota > Metazoa > Chordata > Actinopteri > Cichliformes > Cichlidae > Pelmatolapia > Pelmatolapia mariae. Next base: position 31,471,741 of record NC_086233.1, read on the forward strand.
GCTTGTTAGTAATGTGTGATAAAGTCTGGCTGTGCGGAGTGAGAGACTCAGTGTGTGTTTTGTGTGTGTAAGTGTCTAACAGGCTATGAAAGGACCACCCTGGAATCCATAGATGTGAGGTCATTACTCAAGGATCAACAGCAAGGCTACATCCGTATATTGTCAATGTACGCCTAACTGACACATGCATAGGGGCTAGTTGTTCTTCACCATTACTTATTCACGCTGCAATAAAGTGCTAAATTGACAATAAATGATGCAGCCTTGCAGGGTGAGATAATTTTTCACCTTTGAAAAATTGAGCTACTAATACTCAATCACAAAACCACACGGTTCCTAGAATATGCATTCATTACCACATACAATGGATGCTATAGCTTGAAATGAGGTAAACAAAGGACCATAGATTTTTTTTTTATTACTATTAAAAGATTTATGGAAATCTTCAACACTTTGCTTTAGGTTAGCTGTAATAGAAACGGGCTCATGGCATTTAAATCTGTTAACACACTTTATGGTATTAGTAGAAAAGCACTGAATCAGGACTGCTATGTCAGCATGTGCTACATAGGAAATTGTTTATCCAGCCCATTCTCATTGCAAGGACATTAAATCTGTCATTTTCTCTAAATTACACACAGGGCGTCTTTTCACACGAGTGGCTGTGGACCGGGTTTAGGTAATAGTCACGCAGATCTGTTACATCTGTCAGATACACTAGGCAAATGCCATATTTCAATGTGTTGACTTAATGCTGTGAGCTCAAACCACAATCTTTTACTAAATCTAAGTAGCTTTTAGTGTCTGAAGTGAAAAAAGTGAGTTCAAATCAAACAAATCAGCAAGTGAAAACCAAGCAAAACAAAGTTCAGAAAGTCAAAGCTTCCAAACAGGAAGCAAACCACAGTTTCCTGGCAGACACATCAAGCACTCGGCCTTTGCTTTTGCTTTTGAACTACATGAGGACTATAAAGAAATAATTCTTGGGTGTTGATTTTCTTTAACAGTTTGTGCTAACACGGCTCTTTTCTGTCAAGATAAAAGAAGATGCACTTAAGATTTAGTCAATTTAGCGATTTTTCTACTGGCCTTTTATATTTACATTTGCAGGAAAATGTAAATTAAATAAAGGTTGTTATCAGGTTGTTACCATTGTTACCAAAAAAAATACATAAAGTCATTTGCACTTTGCACTTCATGTTTAAATGCAATCCTCCATATTTGAGCTCCTCAATACTTGTTATTTTAGTGTCTAGTCTTGCTTGTTGCAAACAGCTGGCTGTGTCAAATTCTTTCCTTTGACTTTAATAAATATCCGCAGCTTCACATAGCACGCACAGAAAAAAGCATCCACTTACAAAATTATAAGTTTAATAACAGCAGACTGGTCAGGATCTGATTCTAAATATTGCTGCTTTGTGCTGTCTTCACATGTGACACACAGATTTGAGATTTATACAGCAGAATAATAATGCAGTCCTAATGCTAAACTCCATCTGAGCTGCATCAGCTGAAGAACGTACTCATTTTCTAAAGTAAGAATTTTTTTCTTGTATCAGAAAATGGAAATTTTACATGTCCTCTCCGACCATACGTGGTTCACTCTGATATTTCCTGAGAGAAATACTTGCCTGAAACCTATGCATATATCAGCTTGTCAAATAACAAATATGCAAAAATCATCTTGTTTCTCATCCTTTTGCTACCCATTTGTTTGTGTTATACTTGGTTAATTGCGCTGATAATTATTGAACTAAAGTGGCTGCGAGTTCATAGATGAGCATATTATGATTGGATTATCTGAAGAGCTATCCACTGTAAATTGAGTTCTTATGCATCACTGCCTCATGCTCATCTGAACAGCTGAGCAAATTTGATACTTTGTTTTGTTGGGTTTTTTTTTGCTTTGTTGTTGTTGTTGTTTTTAATTGGCTCCAAAACAAATGTTGCTTGTGAATGTATTTTGCACTTTTTTAACCACTGTTCTGACAAGTGCCGAGATAAACCAACTTCAGTCACTGCCAGACAAGAAGTCCACTAAACACTTAACAGTAGAGTCTGTTCCCACTCTCTTGATAATGCATCATCCAGCCTTCTGGCTGCTGTTATTGAAATGCACCCCTGAGAGAAGTACCTTTAAGAAAATCACCCTCAGATATGATGTTATTCTTACACAGAACAAGAATTTAGTCTGTTTTAACTAATATTTATTTAGACACACGTTGAGACCAATCACTGATCTGGGATTCCATGCTAAGGAACATATAGCCCTCGTGGAACTCATGAAAGAGAAGAAAAATTTTATGTATCATACATTGTTTCACCCATAGTGATCTATAACTCACATGTGCATTAAAGGCTGTATATGAAGTATTGTAGTCTACAAATTGTCTCTTTCTTGAATGAGTCTCACTGATGTAGCATTTCACCGGGAAACTTCTCTTCTCTTTTTATGGAGAAAAGGATACATCTTCTAGCTTTGGAGTTCAGACAAAAATATGACCATTTGAAGCTTGTTTATATGTGAGGTCACACACAAAAAAGCTAATGTTCCAAACAGGATCCCTGCAGTTTATCAGTGTTGTACTCCAGAGTGAGCTCTTGGCTCTGAGGTTTTTAACTTTGAGAAGAAGAATTATTTATTTTCATAAAAAGTCACGAAACATGTAAGAATGATTACAGAGAAGCATAAATTATCAGACAAAGAAAAGGGAGTCATTTAGTGCACAGCTGGGGTGAAATCATGATTAAAAAAATGTCTAACTATTTTTGGTACATAAAATGAATCCTGTGGAGCTTTTTTCAAATTGTACTTTGATGTGAATGATTTATGAGACACAGGAAACATATGAAAGTGATAAAAAATGTCTTCTTTGAAAGCTTGCAAGGGGTGCATGAGCTAAGGCTCTTCTCTATATGTTTACTTAAAGCATACCTCACAGTAGTAAGTGAACACCTTCCCTCTTTTCCAATTTCTAACGTTAACAGTGTCAGCTATTAAAATATTATATATACTTGCAACATAAAGAGACTTCACTTAGTCTGAGTAAGTTGCTGTTGACCCTTACTTTGCACCTACTCTACTGCTAAGCTAACTAGCTGTTTTCCACAGAGTTTGTAGTTTGCATTTTATAAACTACATATTGACCAAAAATAACTAAAATGGAGGAATTTTATTTCATACTATGTATCATGGTACATTGTATGAATCACTATGCAAGGCTACCCATATGGTTGGAAATGTACTTCAAATGGGTTCAAAAATCTTTTTTTTTCTACATTTCAATGCATTTTAGATTATCTATAGGAAATATTTGGTTGCAGCTTGATTATTGGGAATTTTAAATGTGTGTCTAATCCATGTTCAACTCAAGTGAAACCAAAAAGTCTCATAACTTCCCACGGTTCTTCCATCCCTCACCTCCAAATCTCTTTCCTTTTCTCTTTCCACCTCTGTGTCCCCCTCTCCTCTTTGCCCTTGTGCTCATCTTCTGCAATCTTTTTCTTCTCAGATTTCCTCTCCTGTTGCCTGCTTCTTTTCCTCCAGCTCCCTCCTCCCATCTTTGCCAACTCTCTACACAATGTGCCCATTGTTTCCATCTCTCCCACCCCAGAAAGTAGAGACGCTGGGCTTCTACAAGCTAGCATGCACACAAACACTCAGCCACATAGGCTTTCATTCTTTAACTTTATCTTTATCATTACAAACCACACACACACGCACACACTTGCACATACACTCAAACAGTTGCTGCGTACCGACAGAACTCGGAACAAGGATTGGATTGAGAGCCTGTGTTGAGTCATGAGTGACTGCAGGCGTGACCGGCTGATTCACAGCTCATCAGAGGATGATACCCTTCGAACCACTTCCATCACAGCACACATGGCCCAAAATGGTCATTATACTGGAATATAATAGAATAGAATAGAATAGAATAGAATAGTACACTTTTGTATGACTATTAGTGTAATCAAGCACCACAATTGCATAAATAAACCAGAATGCAATTCAGTAGTGAAACACATAACCAACATTGTTGGCTTGCTATAATAGTCTCTTTAATTTTTGCTTTGCTTATCTCAAAAAGAGCTCTCTGGTAGTGATACGAATGCATTTAGGAAATGTAGGAGCTTCAAACATACACAATATTCTTTAGTGACAAAAACCACACTAAACAGTGATAGGCTAAATATATCAAATATACTATGCATAATATTGAACAGAAGTTTCTACCAAAACATTATGGTAGTAAAATAAATAAACAAATAGTGCATTTTAAAAGATGAGAAATCATATTTCAGGCATTTCAAGGATCAGCGTTTCATCACACCACCAACAGAAGCACATTGGGAACGGTTACTCCTGGATGCACTGACAAAATAATGTTTCATTTCACCAGGAGGAGTTAACTTCTAAATTACATAGAGAGAGGCGGCTTGGTTTCACAGTGGCTTTCGGTTTTTCCAAAGCCACTGACAGCAATTTGTTATTTCTAAATAATGGGCAGAATCATAAATAACATATAAAAGCTGTTTTAATTTGGCTATAAATTCTCACAGGGATCATAGCTTTGGAAAGTCTAGTGACAACCAAAATCCAACTCTCTAGTTATTATCTATGTAGTGGCATATAATGCAGCTTTTCATTTTGGAACTGTCATGTAACTCAGATTATTAGCTTTAAGATCTTTCTGATCTGTCCCACATGTTTAGGTAGAGCAAATTTTTATGCTAGAAGGCATAAAAAAGGGAATCTGCTATTAAAAATCCTCCTTCTTACACTGGTTTAAGATATATTTTAAAAAGAAACTGTGAAAGAAAGAAAAAGATGCTTAAAATAGATGAATAATTGATGGACGGTTGCGTGAATGCATTTAAAACAGTCTAAGAACCGTTTATAACAAGTGGTTTTATTATAGTAACTGAAGTATTTAACAATGACTGGATTAAAAAAAAATTACCTAAACAGTCACTACCATATGTATCAGTTTGTTTTTGTTTGTTTTTTTCTGGATTTTATTAATGGGCGTGTTCTCTAATGAAATTGCACTATTAGAGACAGATTCCACAGATTACATCACTGGAGCTCAGATGCAATATGGGATTGCATCAGTGTGGTCTGCAGAGATTTCAGGGTTTGACTCAAAAGTGTTCTTCAAATTCATCACTTTAATGACCTGGCCTGTCAAAACCATTAATGCACTGCACTGAATAAAAACAAATGTGTGCATGTGGTCATAATTTAAAATGATAATTAATTTGTGTATATATCTATATCTACATATGCATAAATGTATGTATATGTCTGTATCTTCATCTGTGTATGCTCATTGGATACCTTTTTTATTGGATACCAGATCCCATTTTGTCTTCCAAGCTGCCTTAATCCTTCATGGCTGAGATTCAACAAAGTCCTGGAAACATTCCTCAGAGATTTTGGTCCATAGTACCATGATAGCATCACACAACTGGTACAGATTTTTCAGCTGCACATCCATAATGGGAATATCCCATTCCACCACATCACAAAAGTGCTCTGTTGGATTGAGATCCAGTGACTGTGGAAACCATTTGAGTACAGTAAACTCATTGTCATGTTCAAGAAACCCGTTTGAAATGATTTGAGCTTTGTGGCATGGAGTGTTATCCTACTGGAAGATTGGTAAACCATGGTCATAAGAGGCTTTAAGAGAAAAGTCTGACCCTACCATCGAAATGATCCAGGGGAAATTCAGACTTATCACACTAGGTAACATTTTTCCAATCTTCTATTGTCCAATTTTGGTAAGCCTTATTTGAATTGTAGCCCTGGTTCCTATTATAAGCACACAGGATGGACATTTGGTATGGTACCTTTAAGCAGATGTGCTACTGTTGTAGCACATCTGCTTAAAGGTTTGATGTGTTGTGCATTCAGAAATGAGTATCTTCATATCTCAGTTGTAACAAAGGGTTATTGGAGTTTCTGTTCATTTCCTATCAACTCAGTCATCTACCACACACTGGATATATTCTTTAACTTGGGTCATTTTCTGTAAACAGTAGAAACGGTTGTGCGGGAAAATCCCAGTAAATCAGCAATTTCTGAAATGCTCAGACCAACTCATCTGACACCAACAACCACATTCAAAGTTACTTCATTGACCTTTCTTCCCAATTTTGATGCTCACTTTAGCAGGTTATCTTGACTATGTCAGCATGCCTAAATGCACTGAGTTGCTGCAATCTATTTGGCTGATTAGATACTTCCAGTAACACTATGAGTAATGTGGGAGTCATTTCAATCAAAATATGTCCTTTGATACCCACAAAAAATATGTAGAGCGTCTTTGTACAGTTTCTGAATTTAGAGATGCACAACATCTCTAAATGTATATACTTCTTATTGAAATCGATATTGATATTGAAATATCGATTCTTCCGATACCATACCAAATATTGATATTTTAGTACTCTGGGGTAAATTTGTAGTTTTTACAATTAAAAGGAACACAGTGGAAAGAAACTACATCATTCGGATCGTCTAAATTGGAAGGAACTACTTCCTCTTACGCCTTTCATAGTCATATGCGAAACACGGCTGTATAAATGTGTCACAGCCCCTGGTGTGTGCACTCACAACAATGGCTGAGCATAAACGGAGCCATGTGTGGACGTATTTTACCTTCACAAGCAGCCAAGACGTGGTTTGCGATATATGTGGCAAGACAGTGAGGTGTTGTGGCAACACCACTGACCTCGTCAAACACCTCAGAGTAAATCATATCACAGAATATGATGAGCTTATGTTGAGGTGAACTGAAGAGGAGGAGAGGGACAGGTGCTGCTAGGGCGAGACAGACGTCTCTTGTGGAGTCCTTTAGTGCTGCAGGCAGCAACATGTTCAAATAGTGCACAACTTCAGGTTTTTTATTTCTATATGATTATTCTGCATCATTAAGCAATGAGAACAAGTAGTCTGATGTCCTGTAATCATTATGAAGCTATATTATTATATTATTATTAAAATTACATAATGCAATTATATATTGTATTATGAAATACAATGAAACATTAAGTTTTTGTACAGAGTATCGGTATCGGATCAGTATCGTCGATACCACCCTGAATTTTACTTGGTATCAGATCGGAAAGGAAGTCAGTGGTATCGCACATCACTACCAGGAACAAAAAAGACTTTCTCATATGAGAAAAGAAAAGATATTTCTCATATGTTAGCTTCTCTTCATTGGCTCCCTGTTAAATTGAAAATTCAATTTAAACTCCTTCTGATTACATACAAAGTCTTGAATAATCAGGGCTCCTCATATTCTAAAGACCTCATAGGATTGCATTGTTTTAAAAGAGCATTTCACTCTTCGACTGCAGGCTTACTTGTGGCTCTGAGAGTTTCTAAAAGTACAATGTGAGGCAGAGCCTTCAGCTATCAAGCCAGTCTCCGGTGGAACCAGCTCACAGATTGGACTGAGGAGACAGACACGGTCTCTAATTTTAAGATTACACTTAAAACTTTCCTTTTTGCATTAAGATTATAGGCTGGATCAAGTGACCCTGAGCCATTCTTTAGTTATGCTGCTATAGGCTCAGACTGCTGCAAGTTTTCATGTAATTCACAGTGATGCACTTTATCTCCACTCACCTTTTTTCAATCCCCGAAAGTTTATATATAGTTTGTCTCCTCTCTCCCTCCGTCAGTGCTTTGTCCTGTTTCCCTATGCTCCATTTCACTTTTCTCTTCTCTTTCTTCTTTTCTCTTTCATGGCAGAGGGCTGCCCCTCCTGATTGGGCTGGAGGTTTTAGTTTTAGTACTTGATCATAGGGGGTCAGATGATTGTTGGGGTTTTTCTCAAATACTTCAGAGCATTTACCTTGGGGAAATTTGACTGAATTTAATTACTGTGTCCTTACCATAATTTGGCTGAACGAAGCATTGAAGTAAGAGCAATCTGTCTGAATTTTGAATTATACTACTTTAAAATGCTATGTAACATCTGAAAAAAGGGTTAGTGTCATTGTTTCACTTCAAAAAGAGCGTGGTGAAGTACAGAACCAAATAATCATACTAATACAGTACCCGCAGAAAGAGTCATGATTTGTGCTGGGTTGAAAAATAATTTCCTCATTATGGTGTTTCTTAGTTTCTCTTTCTTTCATGCATGACTGACACCGTTCAGATGATTTTAACCGTCTTCTGCCTCAAAGCCACACATGATCTGTTGCAAGGAAGTTAATGAGTGGTCATTAGAGAAATAAGTGGTAAGTGCAGGATCTATGTCTTGAACCATGTTAGCATGAGAGCCACTGAATGTGTTTATCTCTAACTGATGTGGTCCAATGTCTGGCAGCACGAGCCTACAGTACTGCACCATTGTGGGTTGAGCTCCTGACAATGTAAACATCACATGGATGAACACTTGACTTTTGGTCACACTGACCATTATCCCTTTAAGCCATTAAAGCCTGCCTCTCAATAAAGAAGAACTTAAGTAAAGTGGTAACATAATGTGACTGTTCCATATTTTGGAGTGCCAAAACATGTACTGTATGCATCCAAAACACTTTGCAGTAAATACACATCTACCCTTTGTGCAAGCGATTGTGTATTCTAACCTAATTCATGTAATCTTTCTGGGTAAATATCGGGTCCATTTTCTTTTCTGTTAGCACTAGCTAAACTGTGGAATGAAAAAACAATACCTTAGACGACAGCATAATAATATGTACACACTGATAATTGTGAGCAGTTTGTGTATAGATTTACCAAACTGTGCAAATCTGCTTTCTTTAAATATTTATGAATGTTTCCAGCATGCCATGATGTTATCTGAAGTTCGTTTGGAATATACAGTAACTACATTAACATCAAATATATTTACTTCCCAAAACAACATTCATTGTGTATCACTTGTAGCTATGCAACCACAGTAGTGTTAATCTGACAGCTGTCAGTTTCCTGTCAAAACCACAATTTATTTTTTCCATTTATCTAAGGTAAAAAAAAATGAATGGTAAAGGTAGAAGATGGCAACAAAGCTCCCTGTGGATAAACAGAAGAAATGGCTACATACATTGAGAAAAACACACGACTGCCTCCAAATAAGTAGTTATGAGCAAATTCTATCAAAGTCTATCTATTAAAAGCCAAAGGTAATGTTTTCAGAAGATGAGATATGAACAATAAAGCACAAATCAAAAACCACTGTGAATGCCAAACGCTATCTCACACTGAAGCTAAAATGTTGCTTTGTGCAACACCTTTTGGCTGTACAGAAAAAAAAAAGATTACAGCAATTTGTCACGAGCTTTGGTCAACTTTAAAAATCATAGATCTCCAGATCTGCATAACAGGCCTCTTCAAAAATTGACAAACCCTCCCAGTACTTGTATGGACCAGCTATAATTACTTGATCCCAGAACCAAGAACAAGCTGAAGTTTGAGAGATATTTTCACATATTGTTTATGTTATTATGTTATTGACAGTAGCTGATAATAAAATATATCACAACTACTGTATTCATTTTAGATTTAAGGTCCTTATTGCATCATTTTTAAATTTTGATTAATTAACTTCACAGTAATGACTCAACTGTTGGACATTTCTAATCTAATCTTACCTAACATAAATGTGATACAAGGCATTGAACGCTAAAGATGTGCAAAGGTCAAAGACTGTGCAGACACTGAGGAGCATAATATCTGTAATTCATGTTAATAAGAATGCATGTATATGTAAGTAAAAGTCAAGATAACTTCGGAGAGAGTATTAGTGATTCTAAAACCATATATAACTATTTGTTCTATCTTGTGTATATTTTTTTATAGCTGTGAACATGTCAAAGGCTATTTTGAATTACTTCCCTGTTTAAATGGCCCTTGAAGAAATTTATTTTCTGCAGCAACTGCTCACTAAATGGGACTCTGCTACCTGCATGAATGTGGAAACAATCTGGACCTAAGGAGTAAGAATGGGTGGAATGCAGTTCCTTAGAATAGGGGGAGGAAAAATCAGGGTTCCAGTAATGACAACACAGATGTTTCAAGAACCCAGGCTTTTGACGGATGTCAAAGCTCATGAGGGGAAACATAAAGCAGTCATCTTCAGGGGAGACAGTAAGTCTTTGCAATGGGAGTTCTGTTTAGTTTGATAAAAGAGGTCAGAAGTCAAAAGAATCAACTTCTCTGGAATGACTTTCAGATGAGTATGTTTCTGTAACCCCATCAAATCTATCAACAACAACTTTAAGGGCTAAGAACCTGAGGTGCCTCTCTGAGCCTCTCTGAGCCTCTTTACTTTGCTTTACCCATATTTTAAGTGCACTTGACTAGTAAATAAAAAATGTTTGTATCACATGACTAAAATGTGTCATCGTTTTAGAAAGTCTGCGTTTTCGAGTGTCCACACTGTGACGGGACAGCTCCGTTTAGAAATGTATTAATTTTTGAGAGCGTTTTCAAAACGCTACGTTTTTCCTTGGGGAAAACGCTGTCTCAGTGTGGACGGGAGGCCAAAACGGAGAGAAAACTATGCGTTTTCAAACAAAGACGCATTAGTGTGGACGTAGCCAAAGTCATTTGAAATCTCTCTTCAGGAGTGCTAATGGTCCTATCACTCTCTGGAGCATCAAAGACCCCCTGAGACCTGTGACAGCGGGTGGTAGGTAAGCAGTGGTCTCACTCTCTTGTGAATACACAAATAAATACACCCACTCAGACACAGAGACACCATTTGAGTCCCAAATTAGTGTTAATCAGGAAACATCAAAAGGGAGTGACAGCATGTATCAAGCACCTTTTTTCCCTTACGAAGACCTTCTCAATCAGTTCAAATTTACTTTGATGACACAGAAACTCTGCGGTCTTATCACATATCTTGGGTGCGTGTGGAAACTTTGATTAAAAAAAAGGAAGGTTGTGAACTTAATAAACTGTTCTGGTCAAGTTTCAAGGTTTTTTGGTGGGTGTATAACACTCTTCAAAACAATAATAATACTTTAGAAGGAATAGGCATATAATGAGCAAACTGCCAATAACAGAAACTAAAAGGAGCCAGTAAAAAGCATCACATCAGCAACACAGCTGTGAAGTCTTTTGTCACTTTCCAAGCAAGAACACGGCCAACTGTGTTTATTTGAATGCATGACCCAGGCTAAGGTAACAGAAATCCATCCCTGAGGTCTGTGGAGATTGATGACAAACCAGATGTATGTGGCTCAAAAGAGCTCTTTCAGGAAACATAAAAGTACTCAGTTATGCCTTTTTATCTCTTGTATAGATGTGAAATGGTTCATCTTCAAATGGAAATTTGCCATGGGGAGTTTTGACTAAGAAAACTCAAGGAAGGACAGAACTCAATGGCTTTATTTCACCCTATATCATCAAGAACATCTTAACTCAGCTTAATTGTTGGACAAGTTAAAGTTTGAGCAAACCTGTTCTAAATTAAGTCCCACGGGTCTCAAGGGAGATTCAGATTTTTCCATTAAGTGTGTTTCACAGTGCCAATAACAGAAACAGAGCTTTTAAGATGTGCTTTTGTCCGATAACAGTCAGCAAGGTCCCCACAAGAGCTTTTTCATGTATATTTATCTCCAGTTTGTTATGCATGACTTATTATGACTAACCGACAAACAACACAGCATCTGATCAGAACCTGTCAGATGAAAAAAAAAAACCCAAGCATTCCATCCCAGTTGGTCTTAAGATGTTGGAATTATTGCTCCTTTTGACTTTTAGACTACAAGTTGGACCTCTGAGCTATCCATCTCTGCCATAACAGGTGAAGCCTGTCTACCCTAAATTCATACAGTTAAACTTAACTATCTTGTGTTCGATAAATAACTAAATCACTTTGTTTCCCAAAGGTGTTACTAAAGTCTGCTAAAATTGTAACAGTTACAGTTGATTTTTAGGACTTGAGTAGGGTGGATTGACGCCTGCCGGCAGAAGACAGAGTCAAGGCGTTTTCTTTGGAAAGACGCCAGCACTACAAGAAATGCTTCAACATGCTGGTGGTGGTTTGGTCATCTGTAATACTCACACTGACAGCACAAGTGTTTTCTCTTGAATAACCGATGCTGGTTAGAATGAGTTTAGATTTGATTTGGGGGAGGAAGACGCAGAGATTCGATAAAGAAGTCTAAAATAAGATCATAAGAACACATTCTCTATAACGAGATCAGCGTGGAAAATCTAAACAGATGTCAGCCTTTATAAACTCCTACACCCAACGCCCATTTATTTTTTTCCTCTCACTCCCATTTACAAGTGTTGTTCCAATCCCAGAGTTTGATAAAGAGCCCAGTTCTGGCGCAACAAGTCCTTCATTCCACCCGCGTCCCTGTTCTCACATCCTCTATAGACGCACAACTGCGCGTCTCCCGTTGAAATAACGGTGCGCTGAGGGGCTCCAGGCATCTGCTAATACCATCAAAGCCTTTATCTGAACTGACTGCTCTATCGCCACGTCTACGTGGCAGGTATACTTTTGATTATGAAAAGATGCCCACTCTTAGGCATATGTGCACAGTGAGACACAGCGGTCCACATAAACCTATACATGTACCCCCCTCTATGTAACAAATGTTAAATTGTGGGGAAATCTCTCAACAGTGAGGATAAGATATCAAATACTTACAGTGTCCTGCATGCAGTGAGAGCAGTGGGTAGGTGGTTTAGCTTACTCCCTGACTGGTTCCTGGATGTCCAACTCAAGTTTGATCCGGAGTGTCTAAAATTCCTCCAACAGACAACTCATACAGACTCTGCCTGCGCAACTCTGAAGTCAACGCCGCAGCGGTGTAATATAAGATTTAAAATCCAACATGCAGCCAGGTAACCCTTTCATTTTATGTCCGTGCAGGGGAAAAAAGCGAAAGATCGGTCAAATTTTCCCACCGCTATGTCCCGATTTTGTTTGTTTTTTGGCTTTGTTGTTTTTTGGCTGTTTTTTTCAAAAATGCAAGTTGTTTTAATTTCCCCCCCAGATGTCGAAGCCTTTGCGCTCTCTGCTTCGTCTCCGTGCCTCTCTGCGCTGGCGCGGCTCTCTCCTTCTCTCTCTCTCTCTCTCTCTCCCCCTCTCTGTCTCTCTGACCGACAGACTGCCACACAGACTGCACAGGACGGGACCTTTGTCTGCATGTGACGTCACTCACACGTGCAAATGCCATATCTTTTATCAAGACAGGACAGGCATACGTTTACAAACAGACTACATGCACATTGCAATTTCATTTAGAGAACAGGATGACACACAGTTACAGCTAAAACCTGCAAACACGGTGATGGCTGCACACTGAAATACAGTGCACAGAATACACAAGCAGCTTTAATACAGCTGAGTGCGTCACATAGCGTCACATAGCACTGTCTGCTCCATTCCCACAGCTTAGACTAAGGAGTTTCTTGAAATGTCCCTCTATAATCCAAGTGCAAACAATATATACCCAAAGGTACCATAACCGGAGCCTTTTCTTTGTGTCTTGATCTCGACAGATCAAAGTGAATTTTATATTTTGCGAACTAACACCTAGTTAAAAATAAAAAAGCTCTCTTTCGCCAGGATGCTCTCACAAGTTGTTCCTCTTTAGTGAGCCAGAAAGCTAAACAAGTAGAGTGAATATTCATTAGCTGGTGAAAAAAAGTATGTCTATTTGTCTGAATTGCCTGTGAATAACTGCATTTCATTTGAAATAGGGCTTCATGAGTTATACTAGAAAATCAACAAGTTGTTCAGTTTGCACTGCATGCATAGTGGTGTATTGACCTTGACCCCCTTATGCTATGAAAGTCATTTCTATAAACAGATTCTGTATATGAATCTGTAGGTGGGCTGTTTGGTACCAGCAGTTGTGTGGTATCCAAGCTTTACTTGTAGGCCAAGTAAACATGTCTATGGGAAAAGAGGGATTGCACATGCTATTGCTTGAAGATTTTTTTTTTTTTTTTGACTGGCAGATGGAACAGGAAGTGTATGTCTGTCAGCTAAAGTGAAGATTTTTACCTCAGGCCCAAATCTATGCCTCAGATACATTGCATCTGCAAACCCCTCTCATACCCTACAACGTAGTCGTGACCTGGCGTGCACTCTTCTGGAAAAGTAGCTACACATTCTAGCAATGCAATCATAGTGGCAATATAAGGAATCACAAAGGTCAGCAAACTTACAGAGGGATAATGCCAAAACTATCAGAACAGATGTGAGGAAATGTACAAAGAAGTAGAATAATGTGTGAGAGAAATATGTCTGTCTTTGAAAGCCACAGTCCTCTACAAAGTCCTGGTATTTTCTAAATTGGTTGGCATTTCATGTAAAACACGACACAGCTACAAGCTAATTAGCACATAATGTACCACATACAACCATAAAGGATGGTAATCATGCAGACCACCTATGTAGGTTATGTGACTTCCTTGCAGAAGTCTAAATCAGGCATAAGGCCAGAATTGCTTGCCTCCAGGGGCTACATTAGCATGTAGCTAATTGGTTACAAGATCACAGCTTTCTCTCCGCTTTGGCCTCCCGTCCACACTGAGACGCCGTTTTCCTCAAGGAAAAACGCAGCGTTTTGAAAACGCTCTCAAAAATGAATACATTTCAAAACGGAGCTGTCCCGTCACAGTGTGGACACTCAGAAACGCAGACTTTCTAAAACGATGACGCATTTTAGTCATGTGATGCAGACATGTGACCAATTAAACAAAGATAGCGGAGTGCATTGTACAGCAGTTGTTTTGATTGCTCTCAATTTTGACAGTCCTAAAAAAGATTAATATCAGTTTGTACATGCTCCAGATAGCTTTTCTTCAGATTCTTTAATTCTCACTCGCATTTGCGCATGCGCAGGACTGGAACGTAAGCGTTTTCTGCCGTTTCAATGTGGACGCACAACTCTGTGAAAACGACTGAAAACGCTAGAGTGGACGCGGAGCGTTTTCAGACGAAAACGCCGTTTTCAAATCTATCCGGGCTACTGTGGACGTAGCCTAAGAGTCACACTTCTGACACACTCACCGAAGCCTGATGCACAGTTTCACACCATTTAATAAAACACAGTGAACACGCCCATGTTGCTGTAAACTGAATGTGATCCTGCAGTTTTGGAATTTTGGGAAGAACCAAAACCACAGGGAAAAGAAGGTGTCTAATTTGATATATCAAATCTGGAAAAATGTGTTATGTTTTTTCTAAAAGGTGTGGCATCCTAACTCAATAAAGCCTGAGCCTGCCCTTAAATTTAGTGCATGTGAAACTTTATTGACAATAAGTGCTGTTATTTTCTCACTTAAGCTATCATGTAAAAATGCTAGCCTATAGAAAAATGTAAATGTCCTCCTACCAAAGACATTTCTTGTAGTATTCCCTGTCAAGAATTGTTCTTTATCCCTGCGCACCTAATTGGAAACACATTTTTTTTTTCCTGGTAACTTGTTAAGAAAGAGACAGGAAGGGAGGGGTGGGGTGATGCAGAGAGAGAAAAAGGCTTGAGACCGAGTGACTCAAAGACATATTGTATTCCTTGCCAATTAACCCTCCACATAGAAATATTTCCGTCTGTCTGCCTGTGCGTGTGTCCAAGTGAAGTTAAACCTTCTCATCTGAAGTTCCATGACTTTGAAAAAGTGTTTGGCAGGGACAGTTATGTCTGCCAGCTTCACGCCATCTGTGAACACTTAGCGAGGTGTTTGCAGTAAACCAACCATCGAGGCTGAGGAATGAAATCAAGCGTTAAAGTTACACACATTGAACTATAAGTCATTTTCTCATTTGTTTCATTTAGTTAAATATGTCAATTACATTTAATAATATGTAGCAGAAATTTCCAAGCAAAGCAAAATAATGCAGCTTTTATTTTTTCACAAGTTGTGCTGGTAGCAACACTCAGAGATTACACAGACCACAACTGGAAGCAGACTACAGGCCAGATTAAGCATAGCTGGAGAATTTGTTGAAAAATCAGAAATAACAATTAAAAATTAAACTTTGCTTTGGTTGCTTTTCTAATCCCATGTGGCGGAATATTTCAGTATCAAGCATATATCTTGCAGTACCTAATGACAGCATCTGTGAGACAATAGCTACTTTTAGCTGCCCCTGTGCCACAAGGGGTTGCCACACCAGATAGCTCTGAACACATGCCCAAAGGGGATTTGTACGGTGGCCCTGAGAGGTCAAATGCACTGCAACTTAAGAAAACACCAGCAAATAGAAAAATGCTGAGTAAAGCACAATAGAAATATAGGGTGTATCACAAAGAATCATCCAATTTCAAAGTGTAATTCTGTAGCTGTTCACTGGTAAACGTGCCCTTAGAAAGGGGTGATTCATGAGTTTCACACTGTTAGAAAGACAGGAGTCGTGAGTTTCACGTGGTTGCTGGTAGGTACCATAACATCGCCAGAGGATGCAGTAACTCCAGACAAAAGTAAGGGATGATGCAAAAGCTTAAAAAAATCACAAAACAAAACTGAAGTGTTTTTGTGGCAATAATAATTCGATGGAACAGCTGTGGAAGTGACAAGCTAACTGTAATAGCAAACATGTTCTTACAGTATACGAACACACGTTACCCTGCATCTTTTTCTCCCTCACAACACTGAGGAACCCTCCACTTGTTTTACGTTTCAGTGCAGTTCTTAGCATTTTTTAGTTACTGTAACTTCCATAACTTTACGTAGGGAAACTTGTTAATGTGACCCCAGAAACACTTACATTGTGTTTTGTGAGATGCTTCTGTTAAATTTCTATTATGTTTTCTTTAATTCCATTGTGTGTGTTTTAATTTATTTATTATCACTGTTGTGTTTTATGTGCTTTTGCAGTGTTTTTCTATTTGCTGATTCTTCAGTCACTGTGTTTTTGACCTCTCAGGGCAACCTTAGATTTATATCTCCAGCTGGAGTCAAACCAGTGACCTTTTGCTTGACAAGTCAATGTGTGCACCACTGCACTGTTATAGACACCACCTATGACACAATACGTGTTGAAAAAGAATAAGAAACTTGTATGATTGTCCTCCAGTCAGCGAGAGCGTTTTCTAAGACTGCTGTGCCCGCTTTACAATTTGTAAAGGTTTTGTTAAACACAAAAACTACTACTTCAAGGTTAACAAAATAAAACAGCTAAGAATTTCAGAATTTGTTCCAGCGTTCAAAGTGTAGTCAAATACACTCACGAACCACTTCAGTCGGTATATGTTTAACTACTCGATAGCAGAAATATCTAATCAGACAATCATATGGCAGCAACCAAGTGCATTTAGACATTTAGACATGGTACAGACAATAGGATATCAAATCACCTCAAACTAAGGTCTCTGGTTTGTCTCTCTGCGTCACCACATCTCAAAGAAACAGAGCACCTTTGAGAAGTTTGGGAATGGGAGATTCATGTAATGGATGCACTGCAAATCTGCAGCAGTTGTGTGGCGCTATCAAGCCAACATTGACCAAAATCTCAGAGGAATCTTTCTTGGCACAGTGGGTATCAAAGCTCTCTGGAGTGAATTCGTCACCTGTCCTTTTGACCTTCCTGAAAAGCTGATCCCAACATTAAGGAAATGTGAAAATTTATCACATTTTTCAACATTCAGGATGAGCTCAGCATCCTGAATGCCACTATAGTTGTTTGTTCTCATATTCCATCTATGTAATCTGGCCCATATATACACCATACCTATACCATAATAAAGTGAAGAAATGAAAGAAAAGAAAGATCCAAATAAGAAAATACTCATAATTATGTTTCCAAGATATGAAAGGCAGTAATATGATGTATTTTAAGCAGAAGTTCCTGGCACACTTAGGGGTGAAAGAGGAATGAACTACAATGAACCTAGTGATGGGGGAAATCCGTTTGCTTTGAGTGATTTGTCAAAACTGTTGCATAACCTCTATGCTACATTTGTGCTCTTGTTGTAACAGAAGACCCTCTATTTCACACAAGTTTAACAGACCAAATTTAAACTATGGTGTCCCACAATGGAAAGCAAACATCTGCAAGTTGGCCAAAGGAGAATCCCACCTACTGTACACAGTGAAGTCTCACGTCTACATGGCTGCAAGCAAATGAATGCCTGTTTGTAGCCTATATATGCTTCTTATATGGGACTCAGTATTCCCTTTAAGCAATGCTCAAAGCTTGGATTCTTTATTCTCCAGCTACAACCATCAAGTATTTTCAGTCAAGTCAAAAAGAAGTTATGTGAGGATAAAGAGCCAATAGTTCATATCTTGTCACTCAGTCTATAAAATATCTATATGGAGAAAATTCTTGTCAGCGAGATCTGCAGCCCACTGTTTTGGCAATGCCTGGACTGGGCTGTGTCCTAAAATTATTTCTCACAGTTGTGTATGTTTGGGTCATTTATTTTAGTATATGTGCATTAATCCAAACTAGAAACACCCAAATATTAAAACAACAACAAAAATAATCTTTTACTTAACACATATAGTACGTATCAGAAAACTCATAAGCCTGCCCATAAGACTTGTTTTTATGTGCGACACCCACAGACCCATCTGGTAGCCTTTACTGAAATGTGTTTTTGTAAATAGAACCAACATAATTGTAGGAATTCAAGAGAAGAGCAGAGGTTACAAAGTACCTTATGTCTGAAGTCACTAGAAGCATGGACAAAGTGGTGTAAGTCACATATTGGGAGAAATAGGCACATCACTTACTCTTCATGATGTCTTCCTACTGCCAAAAGAGCACACATGAATTTTTACTCACTATGGAGTTACGCACTTTTGGGCCCTGTGAAGCTTTTGGGCCCTGTGCCAGCTATTTAGACATGAGTCTAAATAGCTGGCATATGCTTCCAGGTAGGTCAGTCCAGAAAAAAACTGTTTTGAACTGCTGTTGAAGAGTTATTAAGGATGTTTCAAAAGAACTGCATTATGATAATGGGATTAAAGGAAACATCAAAAGTTCAACATCCCTGAAGTGCAGCAAATTTAAGCTAAACTCAGTATATTTCAATATGTACGGTTTGACTTTGCACTTTAGCTCTCCAGCAGGTAGGACTAAAAATGTAATTGTAGTGTATGCTTCATTATGTAGTCACTCAGTTAGGGCTTAACCACAAGACAGAGAATGCAGAGGAGGCACAAATAGTGCCAGATGGCAGTACCCTTCATGTTTTTGTGGATTTCAACCGTTTTACAAGATATCCGGTCACAGCAGACTTGTATCTCCAAATAAATCTCAAACTTTAGTTTTTTCTGATATAGATGTTTTTTAATGTTGTTATACTGTATCATCAATATTCAGTTTATTAGATTCCAAATGTTGTACTAAGAACATAATAAAAATCAAGCTTACACGCACACACAAAAGACCACAAATAAGAGATTATACATACAGCTCTCACTTTGGGTTAAAAACCAAAGAGTAAAATGGGTTATAAGATGCAATTTTAAAATTTGGAGGCTAAGGGCAAGCCTAGCATGTAAGTGCGACTCATTTTACAGTTTAATGGCCATAGTTCTCTTCTTTTGTCCTCAGGGTAAGAAGAAGTAACAGGTCAGTGAACCAAGTGACCTTGACGAGACATAAGGTGTTAAGAGGTCGGCAAGACTCATTAAGAGATTAAAAAACATACAATAAAACAGTAAAATTCAATCCTAAAACAAACAAGAAGCCAATGAAGGGAGGCCAAAACAGGCATGTAGCAGCATTTTAGATCTATTGTATGTATGAGACAGAGGCCTGATTTACACTAACATAAATGACAGAGTCGTGATATGTATAACCCTCTTGACATTTTTAGACAATGAATAGTACTTGACCTTAAAAAGAAGTATTAATAGTAAAAGCCATATTTTAAAAAACTTTGTTTATCCTTTTTTAAAATAACTTACATAATTACATAATAATAACAATGGTCTGAACATACTGAAAGGTCCAAGGGTGCTCAGGTGTAATTTTGGGGGCAGTAGTTTTACTGTCATCTAAGTTTTAAAATTTTAAGTCTGTTCAGGCTTCATTGTCACTGAAACAACCCAACAACATTTTTAAGGAGCGACCATCATTCCTTTTAAGTGGCAGGTAAATTTGGGAATCATCAGCATAAAAGTGGAAAGACATGGTATATTTCTTTTCAAAATGGATCTTAGAAGGAGTAAGTAATGTAGAAAATAATTGACCCCAGAAATGAACATTGGGGAATTCCACATGGGAGCAAAACTTAGAGGGAACTAAAGCCACTGAAACTGACCTTCAAACATCTATTTGATAAATGTGACCTAAAGCTGTATCTTTGATCACCGCACAGTGCCCCGGGCAAGAAATGAAGATACCATGGTCAGCTGTTTCAAGACAGCTGTAAAATGTAAAAGCATTAGAAAAGCTAGTCAAATAGTCAGATCTAACAACTGTCATTTTTGGTTTTGGTCCAACATGTAATTTATATGCTTTTGGACCTCAGTTTATTTTAGCAATGCAACCACCATGTCTATATTAAAAGTAGTGTGGGTGTGTAGGTCAGCTGAACACTTTCATCGAGACCAAATCTACTGCAAGAATGAAGCACAGACACTCTAGATGCTCAAAGGATTCATCTTAAAGATTTTTGCGATCAGATGGAACATTTTCACTCACATTATAAACATCTACTGCACCAACTGGAAGCAAATGCTGCACAAATGGTCATAGGTTCGCTGTGCTAAACACATTTGAAGATCAAATTAAACCGTTTTACCCAAATTTTGATATCAACAGTTGCATTTTATGGTACTAATATGAAAATATTAGCATGCTACCATTGTGAATTAATTTGTTGAATACGACAAACACTACACCTTTTGTCTGCTAACACTGAAGCATTAAGTTAAAAAAAATTGCTGTACCAATGTGCAGACTAACAAAGCTGTGAATTTTATTTTTTAAATGTGCCAAATATAAATAACTATATATATATACAATGCCATGCCAAGTATTTGCCCCTTTCTTGATTTCTTATGTTTTTCCATATTTCTCACACTTAAGTATTTCAGATCATCAAACAAATTTTAATTAGTGCTGTCAGCGTTAATCTCGTTAAAATGACGTTCATGCCATAACCGCATTATCGCGGCAAATCTCCGTTAGCGAGTTAATGCGGATCGCCACGTGTGTGCGGCTGCACGGTGTCAACGCGTTAGCATGGTTAGCTCGTTAACGGGTTAGCGCCGTCCAGCCCCACACACACTGACAGCACTAATTTTAATATTAGATAAAGAACAAAAAAATACATTTTTAAATAATAAATTCCATTAATTAACAGAAAAAGTTCCAAGCCTACCCGGCCCTATGTGAAGAGCAGGATTCATGGTTCCATAGACTACACCAAGTTATTCTGAAGTAGCGAAGGAGACCCAAACCATCACACTACTATAACAATGTTTAGCTGTTCGAATGATGTTCTTTATATGAAAGGCTTTGTTAGTTTTACACCAGATCTAACGGAGCTCACACTGTTCAAAATGTTCAGGTTTTGTCTCGTCGATCCACAGAGTACTTTCCTCAAATTCTTGGGGATCAACAAGATGTTTGTTGGCAAATGTGAGATGAGCCTTTGTGTTGTTTGTGGTCAGCAGTCGTTTTTAACTTGAAACTTTCCCATTGATGCCTTTCTGCCCAGTTTCCTTCTTATTGTTGAATCATAAACACCAACCTTAACTGAGGCAAATCACACCTGCAGTTCATTAGATGCTGTTCTGTGTACTTTTGTGACCTCCTGGATGACTCGTCCTTGCACTCTTGGAGTAATTTTGGTAGGCCGTCCACTCCTGGGAAGGTCGACCACTTTTCAACTTTCCTCTCCATTTGTGGATAATGGCATTGTGGTTTACTGTAATCTCAAAGATTACAGTAAACAGATAAAAATGGCTTTGTAACCCTTTCCAAACTGATAGATTTTAATGACTTTGTTTGTCAACTGTTGCTTTAGATTGTGCCACAATCTGTTGCTTTTTGAGATCCTAGTATACCTTATTTATCACAGTTTTTCCCCATCAGCAAGTAATCATTGTTTAAAAATTGCATTTTGTATTTAATCAGGTCATCTCTGTCTAATGTTAAACACACGTGCATATTTGTCACATTTAAGCGCAACAACTCTGTAACAATATAAGAAATCAAGAAAGGAGCAAATACCTTTTTCATGGCATTGTGTATACATAAATTAACAGTCAGTTAGTATTTTACATCACTGGAGTAGCAGTGCAGTATTTGCCTAATCCAAAAACCGTGGTAACTCTTAGTGGTATATTGACTCACATGCCTTTATAGGTCACACAGCCGATCCCTCTCCACTTGACATTTAGCTGTTGTTTCAGCTGTTGATAAGGGAGTCTTGACATTTTGAATTTGCATTATTAAGACAAAGGCACTCTCATTACGCACAAACTGCATTAATAACTATATAAATTCCAACTCTTAATGCAAATGAGACAAGGATGCTGACAGTGAGAGAGTTCAGTCAGAACGAATTAAGAGGCTTTCACATGTGCCAGCCAAAGGAAAGACAAGGAGGCCCAGGGTTTCAACGGGGAGTTGAGTTTCAGCTTTGGAGCCAGACTCAGAGGGCACAGGGGTGAGGTAGGGTAAAACAGGGGAAATGGAAGGAAAAAAGTAGAGAGCTGGATGTACTTAAACAGCCCGTGGCAGGGACATGAATGATGTCACAATGTAAACAAAAAGTAGGGGAAAAGTGGATTGAAAAAAAGATGATTTATGAGCTATTGCTGATATACAGCAGACACAAATACTGAAAAGTGGATGTACGAGAAATGGCATACAATAAGTGCACGAGTATACGGCTACTGTCATCAACATCTCTGATGTGGTGTGTGACTTCAAATTCAAAGGAAGGTTATTGAGCAAGCCAGTTTCTGCAATACTTAATTGTTCCTCATTATTCTGACATCAAGAAACAAAACTTTTGATTTACAGCTGTTGACATAGAGAACGTTCTGTCTATTGGGTGGAGGCCTTGGCACTTGAGTGATGAAAACTCTTTAAAAAAAAGAAAAGAAAAGAAAAAGAAAATATGTAAAATAAGTAAAATAAATTTCCATTTGTCAGACTTGGAACTACTTGTAAATATATTCTGTCAAATGGCACTGTTTTCTTCTCCGTCCTTTCCTGTTATAGTTTTTTTTTTTTTTTCCAGTGACTCAGATATTTTATTGTTGTGGTAATTACATATGATGCACATGATGACAGTGAGACTATCTGTGAAACAGTGTTAGCGTGCGTCCTCACATCTATGGCTCATCTCTTTGATATTGTCAAAGTAGAAAGGAGCTATTACATGGAGATAACAGATTAGCCACGGTGACTTCCTTCATTTCAGGTGGTGAGACATCGTAATGGCTTCTTTCCACTGATGACTGTGTTAGTGATGAAGTGTTTCTTTTGTAATGGACTCTTGTTTACAGTTTGTCTTGCAGTTACTGGGTCCTAGAGCACATTGTGTTTTTGCCAATGACAGGCAGTCACTGTAAAAAAAAACAAAAAGAACATTTAAATGCAGTGAAATTTGATTTCAAGAAGAAGTTTGAACACAAAAACATGGGCGTTAACAAACTTGGGATAAGGTCAGTGATTTCAGCAATATGGTGATAGATCAAAGAGATTAACATTTTATATCTCACAGTTTCCACAACTCATACTAATGGTATTGCTGTCACTGCAACATGCCCACAATGGTCTTATGTGTTATCAGCAGATAAAACAGCTCTCAAGCTCTCTTCGAGTTTCATGCGTAACCCCTTGTGTTTATATCACACACACTTGCCTGTTATGAGACAGCTGTTTGTTATTGAGTCAGTGAAGTCATTGAGGTCTAGTGTTTGTAGTGGTTCAAACTCTGACCGTGGCACCCGGGTCACTGCACTACTCTGTGTGTATGTGCACTAGTGTGTGTTAGATAAAAACATGTCCCTTGGAATGCAGATGGATTTGAAAATGCTTCCCTGTTCCTTTTCCCACTCCACCTTCTGCAATTTTTCACCCCTGAGCATTTGACATATTGGGAAATTTATTAGTTTTCTTGCCGACAGCTGATCTGTGGAGAGGCTGACTAAGCAAGGCTTGGTTGAGGGGGGTGGGCATAAAAAGAACAAGCATACTACAGTGCAAACAAACAATCTTGATGTGGATCACCTTTTTATCAGGAGAAATCATTAGGTATCTCTTATTTATGTTTAGACTTAAGTGGAATGCCAAACAGGATAAGTATAATACATGTAATTGTTGCAGCAACTCTTTTAAAAGCCATCCATGGCTTGTGATGCTAATCGCACCACAACAGTTGCTGCATTTGTACTATTGTATACTTTCTAATTCAAAGCAGCTCTTGAGCTACACTAGGATGCTAACGCTGCCCTGATCAGAGCAGTGCAGCATGGAAAAGTCATTACAGCTGACAGAGGGACCTTTTATTTGGAGAACTAAGCACAGGTTCACATCAGGAACCAATTACCTTCAACTGCCTTAACCAGAAACCAGCTGAAGAACCCCCACCTCTACCGTCTTCTGTGTCCATCCCCCATTTCTCCCTCTATTTTTTCCCTGGCACCTTAATTTTCACCTAAACCCTCCTTTTCCTTCCTGTCTCTCTTTCTATCTGCCCTCAGTAGTTTCTCCTCCACCCTTTCCTGCAGCTGCACATACTTTTTTCTCCTAGTTTTCACACTTTTTCTAAAAACAAAAATTCTCACCACTTCATTTCTCTCATAACCTTTCCTTGCCCTGCTTCTTGGTTCTTTCTGCACTTCACTTAGACCATGTTTGTATTTCTAATCCCCTTCTATGTTCTTATCTCTTTGTTCCCTGCTACTCTGCACCCCTTGCCGTCCACTGAGCTCCCACATTTCCCCTTTTTCTGCTTTATAACCTTTCTTACAACAGCAACAAAAAATGTGGGATTAGAAATCAGCAGATCAAACTTTCATTAGTAAACTTTGGTGTGGATTCAGATGCAAAGTTTGTTACAATACAGTGATGTGGAAAATTAAGCATATATCCAATACTGATTCCTTTTGTTTTGTAGCTATACTATATTAAACTTTGGTGAGGTCTTCAGTCTAATTTTAACATAAGTCAAAGGGAGCCAAAATAAACATAAAACACAGGTTTTTAAATGATGATTGCATATATTCAAGCAAAAAGGTTGCCCCATACCCAAATCACCAATGTCAAAATGTAAATGCAATCACCTCCCTGAACCTAATAGCTGCTATGTTAAGCTGCAGCAGCTTTAACCAATTGTTTCAGATACCTGCAGATCAATGTCTGACATCACTGGGTTGGAATTTTTGTATGTTGGTATCCTGTAGTGTGTTTGTTCTACGTCTGATGTTATTTTTTTTCCTTTCATCCATCCACAAAACATTTTCCCAAAAGGTCTTCCAAGTAATCAAGGTGGGCTGATGCAAGGAATCTTGGACGTGGTATTTCAGTTTTCTCTTTTTGAGGAAAATGTCTCCCACTGTGGATCCAGAGTATTCAAAATAGACTGTAAAACATTTCACCACATGTCATCTGGAATTTCTTTTGGTTCTTCCAAAGTGTATGGCGCAGCATTGTGGGCAAAAATGATACTACTGAGAAGTCAGAGGAGGCTGTATCCTTGCTGAAACCAGCTACTGATTTAACCAATGAGAAGCTGGCAGTGCCATAAAAGGGGGCCACTAGTAAGACCTTTTAGGCACCGATATATGAGGGCTGGTTGCAGTCAGGCTCCGGTATGTTGAGCCTAGCTGCAGCCACTTGTTAATATAGCATAGAACCTTATCATACAGACCCAGTTAGCAATGGTTAACAGTTTTGCTTCTATATATACTGTTATCATTTAAAACCTGCTTTTTTGTGGTTTTTATGTGTTTTGCTTTTGCTAGATTTTAAAAATTCTGTCGTAGAATTTGAGAGTGTACACAAAAATATGGAAGAAATTAGAAAAGGTTATGTGCTGTTTCATAGCATAATATGTAAAGTTAAAATGCAGAGCTAGCCTTAACGCCAAGACTCACTGTAGAAGCATTAAGCCATTAGCCTGTTTGTCCGACTTACAAGTGATATTCATGAATGTTTCAGGTCTGTACTTAAAACAGTGTTTATTAATGCCAAAATTTGGTCATTTTTCATTGACCATAGTTTACAAAAGGTTTAAATTATTCGTACAAACATTTTTATTGTGTTAATAATGCAAGTCTCACACTTTATGCTTGTCATTTCTTCTTAGTATAGTTTTTATTGCTCGCATACTGTAACATCCCCTTTTGAAGAAGGCATCGTGACATGGAGACATAAAACAAATGCAGACCCTTTACACAGGACTGGGTTTTGCTGTCTTATATGTGACCATTATTATATTCAGCTTTTTATTTTATTCTCAGGTTATGTCCACATGAACAAAAGGGTTTTTTTTTTTTCACTTTCATTTTGAAAAACATCTTCGTCTACATAAAAACACAAAGATGAAGTCAAGCACTTGTTACGTGTGTGGCAGTATAATCTTAAGCATACTAAAATTTTGGCCAATTAAAAAGCATAAAAACAAAATCATAGTGAAGAGTCTGACTTCAACAAAAGAAATAAGGTTTCCTTGTCCACATGCAAGTCAGAAACTTTCAGAAAATCTTCACCCTGGAAGTTTTTTTCAGTGACCAGCTCAAAACACATAGGAAAAAACAAATGTTTACCAAAATACTTGTGCACGTGTTGTTCACGGCCTTACTTTCATTTTCACCTGTTTGGTTAAGTACAGGCACACAGACAACATTGTTATATAAAGGAAAAGTTTATGGTTTGGTTTAAAATGTCACTGTTAAAATTAACCACATGGCAAAAACTACAGTCATCAGGGTAGTTCAATTAAACAGGTTAAGAAGTAATCTTTCAAGGGTGAAAAGATGCCAGTTAATGTTGATTTTGAATTTTTTGTTTGCTAAGGTATATATATTTATACTCAGTTGGTGTAAATGATAGAATTTCATTTGAAAACAGTAAGCGACAGTGTAATCCGATGATTACTGGCACAGATGTACATGGGATTTTTGTTCAGATTCCACCTGCCTGTGAAACTAAATTAGTCAGTGATTTGAATAAATCTAAGTTTTCATCATAAAATCACAGCCTTCATACTGGAACATATTGACTGTCTACCCACAGGTATGCATGTGGTCAGTGTTTGAGTAACATGGAATACACTGAGAAGTGCCATGTCTGTGGTTAAAAGTCTAGTGGTGTGGTACCATGTAAGCATACCACTCAGAGACATGGTTGCGGTAACCCTCACACACTGTACACTCTATCCCTCTCTGTCTCTGTTTAGCTTTCTCTCCCCCTTTGTCTTTTCCTCTCAGGGACTCTACTTTTCCATCCCCTCTCTTCCTTTTCATCTCATGCTGTCATTCTCTGTTTCCTCTCTTTTTCTTCTCTTATTCCCTGTGACTGATTATATCTGCACATTGTAAATGCAGTTTAAAGATGCCTGTCATATACAACATCCAATATAGTGATTTACTCACAGTGTTGTCGATGCTTGTAACACAATTGTACCTTTCTTTCATATCTGATTATCTAAACAATCCATAACACACAATACTGTCACGGTCTGCGGTGGGCGGACCGTGTGTGGGAGTGTGAGGTTCCAGGTGCAGACATAGACGAGGAGACAGTACTGAACTTGAAACGAAAAGCGAGCCTTTATTTTGGCTGAGTAACGTTGCAAACAACAAAAAGCACTGAGGCAAACTAAACTAAAAGCTGAACTGGGAAAACTAAGAACTGACACTTAACTCAGACAGTAGGGAAGGCTAAGACAGGGTGACAACGATGCACATGACGGAGACAACTGTGAACAGGACTCTGTGCTGGAACAACAAAGAACTATGAAATGTATATACGTAAGTAACATGGACATGACCAGCACAGAGTCCTGAAACCTGGCATAACGTGGGGGAAGTTGAACAGACGACGCGGCGACGAACAACGGAAGACTGAGGACTTAAATACACACATGAGGTGATCAGGGGAAGTGGAGACACATGAGAACACAGCTGACTAGAATGACACATAATGACAATACAGGGGAGAGTAACACTAACTCCACTGAACAAAGAACACCATACTCTTTCAAAATAAAACAGGAAACACAGAGACATAGACATGGAGATAGAACATGAAGTTAACCTAACCAGAGACGTGAAACATGACAGGTAGACACACGGACCAGGGAGAGATGACAAAAGGGACTAAGAAATCAAGGACTAAACTGCAAACTAGAAAACGACTAGATGCGTTAAACTACACATGTGGGTACAAAAATATGCATTATAACTTAAATCCTGGGCCTCATGGCCCAGTACTGTGACACAATACAATACTTTGCAGTATTTGATCTATTACAAAAAGCTTTATAAACAGCATGCAGTATAATATGGGTAGCCTCACTACCTACATTATACTGCCTGCTTTGTTCTTACTACTTTATGCATTTTATATAATTAAAATGAACAATAACAACAAGTAGAACTTTGGTTTTGATCAAAAGTTAAGGCACAGTTGTGCTAGTTTTAAGTTTACATGTTACTACACGTATCTCTACTCTTTAAAGACCAAACTCTTGGTCATGTTCACCAGGTAGCTGCTAAATTTGTCAGCATAACATCTGATCCCTGTTGACATACAGCTTGTTTGTGTAGCCAGCTAGAAACAAGGGATCTATGTACAGGCTGTAAAACCAAAGCAATTAGTTGAAATGTGATTGAATTTTAGTAATAGAGCTAAGGTTGATTGTAGAATCAGACTTTACCCCTTTCACATTACACCTAGTTCTCTGATCCCTTGTTAATGAAAAATTGCACATACGACAGCTTCAGTGATGTTTTTATTTCATTTATGAAAATATTGACATAGTCTCACACACTCTCTCTCACACACGCACTCTGTACACTGACATCCTCATATGAGAAGCAGGTAACAGACATGCACACTCTCCCCTGTAGGGTAACTCACACACTCAGACATTCTTGGGGAAAGCGCTATTTGTTTTAATGGCCAAAGGGAGGATGTGGATCTACCACCCATTGTGGCACAATGCTGACTGTTGCGGTTCTCAGGCATTGTGTGATGAAAATCAGCCCCTAAAACTCCACATTAGAGACAATCAACCCTAAAAATGCCATGTTGACGCCTCAGCAACAGCTTGAGATCAGCAATGGTCTGCACAAGTTTGTCCAAAGAAAATCCCAGGTCAGTACTTTATATATTGGACAAACAATATTAAGCCAAATAAGAACAATCAATATCCTGTAATGTGGGCTCTCTATATGGTGCAATAATCGTTCAAGTACACACACATAAATTATTATTAAGCACACTAAATTCTAGTCCAAATTAAACAGCTTTAGTCTGCCAAACCCGCAGCTAAAAAATGAATATATAAAGCCTCGCTTAGTCCAGGGAGAACCCTGGAGGTCTTCTTGTACTGGCTGATTGGTGTCAGCTGTTAGCGGAATCCTTTATGACTGGCTCGTTTACAGTTGTGTAGTTATTAACT
This sequence comes from Pelmatolapia mariae, assembly GCF_036321145.2. Classification (NCBI taxonomy): domain Eukaryota; kingdom Metazoa; phylum Chordata; class Actinopteri; order Cichliformes; family Cichlidae; genus Pelmatolapia; species Pelmatolapia mariae. Next base: position 31,501,294 of record NC_086233.1, read on the forward strand.
TCCAGTCATTTAAAGCCCTTGACATTATGACCTGACGGATATCAATGTCCCTTCTATTAAAACAACAAAATAACTTCATGCTCTAGCTTCTGTTTCTCCACTTGCATATAGTGATAATGTACATGAGGGAAAAGATCGATTGGATGAATACAGAAGATAGAGACGGAAGTTACAAAAATAAACTTACTCAGGGCTTGGCTGGGAACTCCCTGTTTATTCTATGGCAAATTCAATGAAAGACTGACATTTACTTCTGCTGTTACTCAACTCTTTCCACCCCACCTCTGCCAAAAGCTTCTCTTTATTAAATTCCAGCCAGTTTGACACTCTGTAGTAAAGCTACAGTAAGTAAAGTATATGTTACTTATACTTCTTTTGGGACATTCCTTACAGTTTAAATTCAACTTTCATGATTCCTTGTATCTCCTCCTCTGTTGTGGCTGTGTACACGTATGCATGTGTTTCCCCTGAAAAATGGTTAGTGTGATTTATAGGGAAGTTGCAGACTGTGGAGAGACTCTGGCTTCAGCTTTGAAGTAACAGCAACCACAGGACCTCTGGCTAACACACACACACACACACACACACACACACACACACACACACACACACACACACACACACACACACACACACACACACACACACACACACAAGGACCTGTGGATTAAACACACACTCTCAGTTGCTATGCCAGAATCCTAGAAGAAGAAAGTGTGAGCATGGGAGAGATGTGATGGCCAAAGAGAATGAGCGAGAGAAAGATGGCAAAGAAAGGCAAAGGAAGATGTTGAGGAAAGATATAAAGAACCTAAAAAAATCTAAAGAAAAAGGTGGGATAGGGGAGAGAGGGAGGAAGGGAAAAGAGGGGAGGGGGGGAAATGGTCCCTACGCATGGAGGTAAAAGAACCCCTTGTTTCTTTCAACAAAGTCACATTTCAGCTCTGTGTAGTTCAGTCTCTTTAGTTTGGTCTAGCTTGTCACCAGTTCCCAGGCGCTCCATATCTTTCACGCTTCAGCGAGAGAAAGTCCTCACTGTAACTGTCATACTGTAGGTAACTGTTTTACATATGAAAAAATAATTATATGAAAATTACACAGCACTTTGCAAAATATAGAATTTATGAAATAAGATATTAAACAAGGAATTTGATTACATAGAAATTAAATATAGAATTTAAATTTGTAAAATCCATGAAATTACTCAACTAATATAAAGAGCCTCAGACATTATATCAAGTTTTAAATACTGCCCAATTTTTCATGTTAAATACTAAATAATAGGTGTATATTGTAGCTCTTAGTGTAAAAGTGAAACAGTACAATAAGAAATACCCATTTTAAAATGACACGAAGCTGTCGCTTTAAAAGCTGATGAAGTAATCAATGCTACACATTCTTGGTGTGAAAAATACTTGCATTGAGATTTGGAGGTTTTCTTAAGATATGACTGATGCGTGTGAGACTGGACATTTGTATCTGTGTGTGGCATTTTTTTGTGGCATGCTAAGAATGTGTAAGAACACACACACACAAGCTGTTGTGCTTTTACATCAAAGTGGTGACATTTTGCACTCCACTTCAATAAGAGGTCAATCCCAGCAGATCACCCACCATCAAAGCAAAGTGTCATTCATTTTTGTGTGTGTGACACTGAAAGAGACTGAAGGAGAGTGATAGAGAGGGCATGTGTTTCTGTGTCACAAGGTTAAATGAGCCTGCTAGCTCTATCTGTCAGTGAGTTCACTAACACACTTTGAGGCAAGTCAACGACCTTACCTGCTGAGTTAACCATGTTTGAACATATAGACTTTAGGAACTAGCCCATACTAAAGTTGGCTTTATGGTCGAGCGGACATCATCCACTTCCAGAGATGTGCGTCTTGGAGGACTCCACGGCAACGCATCTCACATAGGTGAAAACCCCTCTCCCCTCTCTGTCCAGACAGACACATTTGCGGGACTATAAATCCTGCATAAGCCAGTGGACACCTGTAAGTGTTGATGTCTGATAGCATGCTATGGAGACTTGTGCAAAAATGTTCTTTAAAAAACAACAAAACTTTTTGAGAAACCAGTGCCTAGAGGACCTCGTGCACAGATATATCCTCGCAATGATGAATTGCAGTTTGTTGGCCTGGACCATTCAGGTGATCAGTAATGATCTTAAAATATCAATTGTAGCTGCCCATGAATCTTTGGATGGCAACTTAAGCTCCATCATTCCACAGGGAGAAAAATTATACACAAGTAACATACAAAACAGTTGCCAGTCTTCCCAGGAGTGGAAATAGACCAAAGTGGAGATGTTTTACTATAATGAAACAAACACAGCATATCAGCACAAACACCTCATACCAGCTGTCTGGCAGTGGAATGGGGACATGATGATGGGGCCACAGGAACTGAGCACATTGCAGTCACCGAGTCTGTATACCAAAGTATTGTAGAGTCATACAGCAGCAAATCTGCAACAGTATGGCTTTCAGCAAGAAAAAAAATCAAGCTGTTGCAGTAGTTCAATCAAAGACCTGAACTCAACCGGATATGGTGTGGGGACCTTAAAAGAATTGTGCATAAACAAATGTCTGCAAACCTTTAAAAACTGAAGTAATGTTATAAAGTATGAGCCAAAAATACTCCACAATGTGAGAAACTGACAGAGTAACACAGAATACAATTACAAGGTAACATTTTTATTAAAATTGTTCTATAGCACAGTGGCGGTGATTAGCACTGTTGCCTCACAGCAAGAAGGTCCTGAGTTCGATTCCATCATCAGGCAGGGGTCTTTCTGTGTGGAGTCTGCATGTTCTCCTCGTGTTTGCGTGGGTTCTCTCTGGGTATTCCACTTCCTCCAGCAGTCCAAAGACATGTAGTTAGTGGGGTTAGGTTAACTGGTCATTCTAAATTGCCCATAGGTGTGAATGTGGGTGCGAATGGTCGTCTGTCTCTCTCTGTTAGCCATGCAACACACTGGCCACCTGTCCAGGGTGTACCCTGCCTCTCGCCCTATGATAGCTGGGATAGGCTCCAACCCCACATCACACTAACAACGATGAGTGGAAGAGACTGCATGGACGTTTTATAAAGCTGCTGAACCAATAGCTGGTCTCTGTCTGTTTTTCACACACTGTTTCTGCATTTTGGGTTAGTTTTAATCAAATAAATAATTAATTAAATTGAGGGTCTCGAAAAGTGCTATATAAATGCAATCCATTATTAAATGGTGTAATATGTCATGTGCTGTTCATCTGAGGTGGTATTTACATAATTTTAGAAATCGGTAAGAAGCTGATTATTTTTCATTGTGTCATGATATGTATGATTTTTCAAGTGACTAAAAATACAAATTATTTCAGTAACCTTTTGTTAAGGAAGCACCTTCGAAGTGGCTGTTCTGTCAGCTGTGGTTGTTCCTCACAGTCTAATAATTGGGGAATGCCTACCTTGACTGAGAAATGCTCACTTCTGCTCTGCAAAGAATGTTATAGTTTTTGGCAACATTCCTAACATGTAAGCACTATATCTCACTGAATTTCACATAAATCACTCATGACACTTAATGACAGCGCTATGTCAGATTTTTTTTTTTTTTTTTTGGCATTTTTTGCCTGTATTGGATAGTGAAAAGGAAGACACACGAAATGCAGGAGAAAGAGAGCGACAGGAAAGGGCTGCAGATTGGACTCAAACCCAGGCTGCTACCCTTCACCCATGTGGCATGTGATTGCTTGCCCTCCCACTGAGCCAAACTGGAACCAACTTTGTCAGATATTGTATTTATAGATATTTATAAAAAAGGTCTGCTGAACCAAGTAATGACAATGATTACAATGTTTCCATACCACATGGACACTTTTCACTCTGTATACTAAAACAGCAAGCCTGTAGGCCAACCTAATTCTAAAGCTACTTTAGAATTAGGTTGGGTCTTCAGTTAAAGATCCATGCAAGTTAATTCCGTGTGTTCCATGTGTTGATGTATCCTATTTAGACGAAAAGCACATTAACCACAGAAATGTAAGACGTGCTTTTTTCGATTGCAATTTCCTGGAAGTCAGCTCTAGTTTTTATTAAAGACAATTGAAATGTAGTAGCTGATTTAGTTTGAAATGACTGAAAAAAACCATTGCCATTTTAGAAATGCAGGTGGTTTCTAAAAAGCAACACTGGAGCCTTTATAGGAAAGGTAATTTGAATGGCATCAATTTAAAAAAAAAAACTATCCAGTACTAGCTGGAAATGAGCAATTGTGGTTTGGTAAGTCCTCTTCCATGTTCCTCTCCTGTGATATCATGCCTTTCGGTAAGCTACTTCATCTTATTGCAATAAAAAAGAACTGTGCAGTTGAATGCAAAATGGGTGAAAACATACTGAGTCAGTCAGTAATAAAATGATTAGTCAGTTTAGATCACTTGAAGAGCTGTACAAGGATGCCAGCATTTCTCTGGCTTGCATCTTGTTCTACATAAGCGTTTTTGTTTCAAGTCTTTGGTCTTTGTGGGAAAATTCATAGTAAAAGAAAACAAAAAGCATATTAACATTTATACTGTTCAGGTACTTTTTCCATCACCATGGGGGACTTCCAAGGGACTAATCTTTGAGAGAATTGCTCAATCAAAACCAGCTGAACATGAATATTTGTTCCAGAGCTGCCCAATTCTAATCATTCAGTCATCCCAAAAGTTGGTTTACTTGAAAAAGTTATGTTTTTAAGTCAACAGTGCTCAGTATTTGACCTTGGTGTCTATTTTACACAATTCTTGCTGTGCAAAAAGGTATTTATGCATCACAAATGTAATTATTTACAGAGGAAAATCCTTGTTTACTGCCCTACTTTCTTTGTTTGGACTGTGAATGTTTGTTTATCCATTGGTTTGTATGTATGTACAGAGCTTCATTACAATGACGTTTTGTTTCAGAATTTAAAAAAAAAACATGCCCACAAGAACCAGTTTAACAACAACATTACTAAATAACTCAGTAAAAGGAAGTACTGGTGTTCTTTTGTATGGTTGAGATTACACTCATACTATCCACTTGTAAACTTTGTTCATTTTGTTCAAAATTTTAGTATTTTGTTAAGCAACTCAAATTCTCATGAAAAAATCCACAGGTAATAAAAAAAGAGAAAAAAAAGAGCTAGAGCTGAATGAGATGTGTTCTGCTCTCAGAAAGAAAGCTGAGTCACGTTCAGAGATCCTATGAAAACATATATTCTGGCCAAGGCAAACAAAGCAGAGCCTTTTAGGGAGAAAGGGACATAAAATAAAATGAATTTATTTGTGTACCCCTCAAAATAATTCACTTGTATCACTGCGAATTAAAAGTGAAGAAAGACACTCAACAGAAAGTATTATAGCTGTGTGTGACACAAAAACAGGTTGTGGCTGGAAAGGGGAAAAAAAGAGAGAAAGAGAGACTGGTGTGCATGACCCTGAACACTATTTTAGCTAGAAACTTCTTGCTTTGATGTTTATTGATATTAAGAGAGAATTCTGGAGTGATTCAGGGCTATCAGCTATCAGACTGCAAGATTACCATTTCAATCAACTGCAAACTCACACATGCAACAGTTTTCCTACAAATATAATTTAAATTGGATAGTCAAAGGAGAAAAAATGCCAAAAATTTTACCTTTTTATCCCGAAGGCTAGTATTAATAATACCAGCAGTCCTTTAGTCTCCTGTAGTTTCTATTTACCCAGGTCTTTGTCTCTATAACAGGAGTAAATTATTGGTCCCATAGAAGTTTCTGGCACTCTTTGTTTTTATCACTTTCATCACTGGTTCAGTCTGAGGTCAGGGGGAAAAACACAGCGTGTTCCTTTCTCCCACAGTCATCCTTCGCTGGTTTTTCTCTCCAAGTCTCTGCTTGTAGATCAAAAAATCAAACTTTTTTTGAAACGCTAATAGTCTCCCTCTACACATTTTACAAAATATCAACAACAATATGTTTTCTCTTTCATAGTTTTATTACTATCTGTAGACCAAAAGTAATATCTTGCAGCCAAATTATGTGACACGATACCTTGAAGTGAACTACATGTGTGTCTTAGCTCTCAGGAGATAGATAGACATAGACAAAGAGAAGAGGAAGTACATTTACCAAATGGGACATCCTCACAAGTAACAACACCACATTCAGGAGCCAGCAGTTACTCTTGGCATGCAGGGTCTCAATGGTGCTATTATGTCTGGAAAGAATAATAATAATAGAATCCTACATTTCAGTAACAACTAACAAATCCCATGAACAGATATAGTAATTGTGACCTTATGTAGTTCTTATTCCTGATAATGTAGGAGCAACTATAACTGGGACGCTGCTTGTATACAGCAAATATTGTATTTGAACCAGACATTCCCGCATGTTTCCTAAAGTCTCCACTGTACAGTCCAATCAGATCACTTGACCAGTAACTAACTGTGTCAGATTGTATGGGTGTTGCCATCCGTTAAATCTTTACAGAGGATACAGCTGTGGTTCCTTGCTCAAAGTCCCACTGGGACCTTCTTCTGTCCTCGCTCTGAGAAGCATTTGAAGGATTGCGACATCCTCGATGGCAGCAAACCTTGATCAATTTCCAGGTCAGGAGCTTAAGGACAAGAGGGTCGAGGACAGGAAGAAGTATAATTAACTGCACAAGTATAATTTCTCCCTCCTCCCTTCCTCTCCTCTGTTTCATTTTCCACCTGCCCACTCTCACTCACAGTTTGTCTTTCCCAGAGAGAACACCACTATCTGTCTGAATCACCAGTATGACAAGGTACAACTACGGTATTATCCAGTATCAGTATGATAGGTTATGATGGAGTGACTGCAGGTCTTGATAAGTTTGATTTCACAAAATTAACATTGTGCACATCTTTCTTTTTCATTATTGTTAGCCTATCAGTTACTCTATGCATTTCTTTTCTTTCTTCTCTCTTTCATCTTGCTATTCCTGTTTAGCATGTGTTGTTACTCTTCCTGTATTATTCAATAATTTGCCAATCTGACTGATTACGTTTTAATAACCAAACATAGTGGTTTCCTTTTGTAACAAATACAGCAGTAGCCAACACTTCCATTTTCTTTCCAATAACAGACCAACGTGTAAGAAATAAAAATAAAAATGACATAACCCTTTTCTGTAGGTGGGACACACAACACTGGAAGATTCAGTTAAATTGATTTAGTTCCCTGCTCCCAGTTGCAGTATCATGTGTGGGGCAGAGAGACACAAAGACACTTGAAAAGTGAGTTGTGTATGAGGTAGACTCCAGAGTGGAAAACCAGGGTTTTGGAAACACGATTTCCTGTGGAAACAGTGATGTAATGTGTCTTTCACAGTTTCATATGCATACACGCACACACATACACACAGGCATTGTCTGTGTAAATCGGTTTCTTGTTGCAGTCACTCTGTTAATGTCATTAACATGGCTGTTTTTGTCAACTGGGCTGTATACTGCACTGGTTTATGGTGGGATTTTGGACTTTACTACAGTGGTTATGGAAGAAAGTTTGTCAGCACAATTCATTTGAGACTGATAAAACACAGCAGCAAATTCTCACAAATCTTATAAATCTGTTATGTGCCTTTTTGGTGAAATACCACAAAGTTATTATTCTTTTCTTAATTGTCTTAATTAAGGGTTTTTTTTTAACCTATTGGTTAATTGCACCTTAATTGCGTGTCATAAGGTGTGTATTAAAGGTGAGAGGACCCAAATGCAGCATGTGTGAGACAATGGCAATTTTATTTATATAGCACATTTCTTTACATGTAAACTCAATGTGCTTAACATGAGATACAAACATAAAAACCTATGTAGGTGTACAATGACTTAAGGCAATTGAAGTAACAAAATAGACAAAAACTACAACATACATACACACACGCACAAACACAGTAATTAAATGCAACTCTGTGACAATTAAAAAAAAGGTTTTGAGTCTGTTGTTTCAATTAACCTCTGATCACCAGGCAGCTTGTTCCAAAGAACAGGATCACAGTAACTAAAAGCATCATCAGCTCACTTAGATCAAATTCTGGGAATAGTTGGAAGGTCTGCACCTGATGACCTGAGAGGTCTAATCAGGTTATAGACACTGAACAACTCAGACATGCACTGGGGGTCCAAACCGGTGAAAGCTTTATGAACTAACAGAAGGATTTTAAAGGTAATTGAGAACTAGGAGCCAATAAAGTGACTCCAGCACTGGGATAATATGTTTCAATTTCCGTGTATGTTGGTTAAAGTTGTCCTGACTTGCTCACTGTGTTTCAGAGAAAGAGATGATGAATGTGAACAAATATTTCAGTCTCGTCTCTGTTCATTTCTGAGAAGTTTCAAGAGATCCAGCAGTTAATGTAATCAATGCAGCTCACTAGTTTATAAATAGGGGTTAGGTCACTGGAGGAAAATAATAGAAAAGAATCTACAAAACCTTGAGTGAAACTTAAATAGAAGAAGAATAAATGCTAGGGTGTGTAAATAATCTCAAAATCTCAAAAAAATAATCAAGAAAAACAGAGAACAAGGAACCACAAGTAAACGAAATAGAAACCAGCTGTAAGCAAGAATTAAAATAAAAAAAACACCAACAACAAAACAAAACATATAAAAATCTCCAAAAACACCTCAAATCCCAGGGACAGACCACGACCATGCCATACTGTGGTTTGTAGGCTAACTGGGACTGTTTTAACAAGCTTGACGGCACTAGCCACCCACAGTCTGTCAAGGCTTTCCACACCTGGAGAAAATGATGTTGAGAGTTATTAGACTAGGATACAAGATGAGGTGTCAGATGCCAACAAAAAAGCATTAAAATAATCAAGAATTGATGAGAACATAAGTTAATATAGCTATCAAAGTGGGTTGTCAGAAAAGCAAGAAGGAGGATCTATGTGGGGGTTTACTAATAAATACAAAATCAGAAGCTCACAGACAATATAAAATGCTGGCAGGTTGACTAGTTGGCTGGCAAAGAAAATGAAGGCAGCAGAGATTAAAAAAAAAAATAGGTAAGAGTTCAGAGCAAGAAGAGAAAAAGTATGGCTGGAATTCTAAATTCTCAGCTGGAGTGGATCTGGAGTGCTCTTGTAATGTTAATGAGGGAAAAGGTGAGTTGACTGGATGACTGGGAGAAATGAGGCAGGTGAGGGAGATGTGGTGGACTGCACCTCGGGAGTGAGAACGGGCTGGGACTGCAAACTGGGAACAGACTGAGAGAAATCTGATGGGTTCAAAAGGTGATGCAAGGGAAACAAATAAAGAGTCAGAAGTTAGCAAACTCCAGTTAATGGTTCAGACAGGCACAGAACAACAGCTGTGTGTTACAGTTCCCCTTTCATTTTGATGGGTAAAATTTTAAAGAGCCCCATGACGTAAGGGAAAACACACTGACCACTTCACACCCACAACAGACCCATACCACACATATGCCATCGGTGATGATGATGGGTGCAACGTTAGACATGTCAAACTGGAGGCCCAGGAATCTAGTGACAATGCCTAAAACACCGTAGGCAGTGTTACAAAAGTAACTGGACTGAAATGTTTTGACTATGTTTTAAGCCAAGAAGGTGAACTCAGTCAAATAGGTATGCTGTCTCCGAGACAGAGTTGGAAAACAACTCTAGTGAAAACTAATGCAGACACACACAATTGCGTTTTAGTATATAATGATAGTACTGGATAATTGTGCACATTAAATAAAAGGAGCTGGGACTCGGCCCTGGTTGCTTTTTCCAGCAACGTAACGCTTTAAACTAGGTCAGCTTTCAACGGACTTAGCTGAAGAAACTGTATATATATGTAGCCAAAATGGCTTCAGCTATTTTAAAGACTTCTGTGTGTGAAGTTTAGCATGTTGCTTTTCACCATCTTGCTTTTGTAGGGAGGCAATACAGTGCAAAATTATCAGAAAAAACTGGCTAACGTTTATAGCAGCATGCATACTACTCCTGCTACTACTAATAGTGGTGCTGTAGTGCACAACATAGTGGTTGGTGGTTAGCATTGTTGCCTCACAGCGAGAAGGTCTTGGGTTGAAATCAGCTGGCTGAGGCCCTAATGTGTAGAATTTATTATGTTCTCCCCTGCTTCCTCCTCATACTCTGCAGTCCAAAGAGGCATGGGTTAACTGGTGATTCTAAAGTGTTCATGAGTGGGAATGGTTGTCTGTCTGCGTGTCAACTCTGTCCAGGGCATACATCGCCTCTTGCTAAGATAGGCTCCTACAACCATGAATTGGATGAGTGGAAGAAAATGAAAATGTGTTATAGCTTAATATTGAGAGGATGTTTCTGTCAAATAATTACTGTAATCTCAGTTGTGGAAAAATGTCAAAACAACAAATGTGGCCAAGAGGTTAAATCCTCCACAGTTGTCAGGTACTATAAATACATGATAATCCACCATGTTGAGATTGTTGAGATATTTTCAGACTCAGTGAAACTGTTGAAGCCAAGTATTATCATGGTTAAAAAGATTTCTACTAGCCCGAAGCTTTCTGCTGGTTCTGCTGTCAGTTCGCTCTTTGTTTTTTCTCCTTTTGCCTCAAAGCAAAAGCACTTCTACTACTGGAAATGTACTCACAGAAGAAAAGAATTTTTCTTGGAAAAGATATTTGCTCTGAAGAACAACTCATGTAAAAATTTTTCATGACCTCATTATAGCTTTCAAATCCATAGTTGATCCCTCAGCTGCAAGGTTAAAGAAAATGTTTGGCTTCAAATGGCCCCTAGACAGCTGTTTGTGGCTATGCTTTATTGATATCCTGTTTCAACCTCTGATCTGATCGATTTCAAATTTAACCTTAATTAATGTCTTTGAATGTCACTTGAACTCCAGTGCAATAATTCCACATTTCATTGCCTGTGTTGTGCAGTTCTCTTTTGCTAACTTGCCAAGCAGCAAAAATGTCTCTTTCTTCCTGTTTTCAAAATCCCAGGTCATTTATTTGAGCTTGATGGATAGCTATTCAGACCGCATTTATGCAAGAAAAGGATAGAAATGGGCAGTTTCATTTTGATGTCTGTGGGTGGCGTGGTTAAGTCATTCCTCCCTTACTCACTCTGGCTCGAGCTTTCCATTCTGCCTCACTGGCACAAATTCAGCTTACAGTCCATGACCTCTATGTCTGTTTCTTTTCCTGCTCCCTGGTTTTTTTTTCTCAGTTTCTTTCCATATCTCTGTATTTGCTGTCTCTCTACATACAGTACAGTTCCCACACTTCTTTGTCCTTCTGTTCATCAGTTTCATTTATTTCCACTGATTTCATTTAATTTGTCTTAATTACATATTGGCTTATCATGCTCTCTGTATTCCCCGCTATATTTCATCTTAACTTATGACAGCTTTATTGTTTCACTTTCCTTCTGTTTTTCAATGTAGTTCTCATATTTCTTCTCTACTGTTTTCATATTTTCTCTGTTTCTGCTGCCCGCCTCTCCTCGTGCTTGACCTCAGCAATCCATCTCGCCTTTTATTTTCTTGATGTCTCACTGTTACTAAAACACACGCTTACAGACACACAAGGGAAAGTAAAGAATGTGAACTCTGAAACGCTGCCATAACATGCTATAAGCATTTCCATCTGAGAACTGGCTCTCTACATTTTAGTTATTACACAGATATGACTTTCAAAATTAAATTCTGCTCTCAGCTGTGACATATCACATCACAGAAGCTTCAAAAATGTTCCAATTGTGGTTAATAAAATTAATATTTGTGTGGTGAATTTCCTGGGTGAGTAACACTAGTTCACTCTCACTTCCACCTCATCTGAAAACAACATACACTGTGTGTGTGTTTGTGCGCTGTATGTGTGTGTGCATGTGTTCAGAGTGTACAGACTACGATTGTTCTCCCTGGGTGTTAGCTTTCGGTGCAGGAAGTGCACATGCGGGTCAGAAGGGGGGATCTAGGCACGCTTAGTCTGCCCACATCTGTTCAAATACCAGAGACTCTTGACACGCAGGAAATGTGTGCAACTTTGTGCACGCGTGTGTGTGTGTGTGTGCCTGCGCACAGGCAAGGACTTGCTACAGAAGACTCTCTTTGTGAGTCTAATTTATAAAACATATTTGACATTTCCCTGCATAACAGGTTCCCATAATAAGTAACTGAGGGAAACTTATCACGTACCTGATTATAAAAAAAGCACAGACACACAAAAAGCACTGAATAATATGTTCCAGGCCACCAAAAGTAATAGTTATGGAAAAGAGAAAAATAAAAACAAGGAAGAAAAAAGCTTCATAACCAACCACAATAAACCATAAAACAAATACAGGGTGTATCACAAAGTTTACATTTTATTCACCTACCTACATGTATTGTAACTTGTCTGTACATGTTTTTAAATTTACATCAGTTACTGGATTTTTGAGATGCAGTTAGAATTTTCCTGTTTGGTATTATTTCCGATTCTTATTTAAGTATTTAAAATATGAAAACAAAAAACCTGTTGAAAAGTTTTTCCAGTATAATGTGTCACTCCTTTAAATATAGATTAACAAAATTAAAGACCTTTAGTCAGACTGGATTGCTGGGTGCTTGACTGTATACACCTGCAGCCATGGGACTGAAAGCACCTGGAATCAAAGATGATTCGTAGATGATGGTGAGATTCAATATTTTTGTCTATATTGTGTATTTAACAACTTGCACAATCAAAAAGGTCAGTAATATGCAGTGCTTTCACCACAACTTCGCCAGTCCAGAGCATTTGAACTTTTATTTAAATAATAGTATTTTCTGGGGTCAAATACAACCCCAGCTTCAAGAAATCTCATACACTGTGTAAAACATAAATAAAAACAGAATGCGATGATTTGCAAATCTCACAAATATTAATTTTATTCACAACAAACCACAGAAAACATATCAAATGTTTGAAATGAGAAAATGAAACTTTTTATGAATATATCAGCTCATTTTGAATGGGATATTAGAGTAACCCCTATAGACATATTTACTAGTATTTTTTCGCGTTATATTCCAACACCCCTTGAACACACCGTTATTTGTCGTAGTCCCGTGAATGCAACATAAGCACAGCTGCTGAGTAAGCTAAACAAGGCAGAGCAAGTCACGTGGTAACCACTGTAACGTTGTCAAAAAGAAAAGAAGGAGTGTTATATTTTTAATTTTACTGCCTATTTGATTAAGCACTTTCACAAATGCACCGAAATAATGTAAGATGCACTTTTCTTTTAGTTGTACATGTTAATCAGTGCCTTTTGTGCACTTTGTCATTTCAGTTATGGGTTAATTCATATTAATAAGTTGCTTGAAATTAATTAAGTTACAAACATTTCATAATTTGATTACACATGCCTTAAAAGAGGGTATATAAATATATTTGATCATAATTCTGTAAAGCAATACAATTTGAATTCATAGAAACAAAAATGATGTTAAAACAACAGTGTAGCTGATTTTGAATGACATCTCATTTTATTTAGAAACAACTGTAAGAACTATTTTGTTCATTACTCTGTACTGTATGTGCAGACTGGGTTTTTTGTGATTCTGGAGCCTGTCCCGAAGTTGGTTCCGGATACTGATGGCGAGCCAGACCCTGTGAAAACTCTTGGCAGATCCAAAAGCAGTGTGGCCAGCTGTTCTCGATGCAGGAGTAGATCTACAAACTGAACCACTTCAACTTGCAGGATTTCAGATAACCAAGAACAAAACCACTTACTTCCATACGGATCGTTACTTGGAAAAGCTATCGAACTCACCATATCCTGTTCATCAGGACTTATGTCTAAAGAGACTTACGCCTTTTATTTTATTTTGCTTTTATTTTCTAAAAAGTGCTCTTCTCTGTTATCTATAATTGTTTATCATATCATTGTAAAACTGTAATAAACCTGCCGGCTGTTCAACATTCAATTCTTTCAAATCCCCTTTACTTCTCTCGAATCTAGTCTATAAGCCTAGTCTAACTATACTAAGTAGGTGTTATATTAGCAACACAACTAAAAACAATTGAGATGGGGATAACAAATGGTACTAATTAGAAACAGCTGAAGAGATATTTTGCAACTTGTTGGGTTAATCACCAACATGTAATAGGATTGGATATAAAAAGAGCCTCTTAGTGAAACAAAGTTTATCAGATTTAAAGATTAGGTTCAGCAGTCTGTGAAGAAATGTCTCAATAGTACATAATATCACCAAATTAAGATTCAAGATTCAAAATCAATGTTGGACGCCTGTGCTCTTTAGACCCTCATGCGGCACTGCATTTAAAACAGTTATGATTCTGTCATGAAAATAACTGCACAGGCTCACAGACTGCATACAATCCTTCTGTTGTTGAAATTCTTTTTGGAAAACATGGAAGCAACTGGACCATCTACCTTGTTATCAGCCCTCAGTTCAAAAGCCTGCAACTTGAGTTTGCATCAGTGCCTATGGAATTACCAGCTTGCACATCTCTCCAGATGATGTCTAGTGAAGGCTTTTGATATTTCAGAAAGACAATACAGTTAACAACATGGTTTCATAGTAGGATAGGCCAGGTGCTGAACTTGCCTGCCTGCAGTCCAGACCTTTCACCAACTGTAAACATTTGGTGCATCATGGAATGAAAAATATGACAAAATGGAGCCAGGACTGTTGAGCAGTTAGAATCCTGCAGCTAGAATTCTTGCCAGACAAGGATAGGGCAACATTCCTCTCCCAAAAGTCCAGCAACTGATCTCCTCAGTTCCCAGACATTTAACCTCCTAAGACCCGAACTCTTCCACGACATGCATTTTTAATTTCTCTTTGATATTTGGGCATATTGGGGCCCAATGAATGTAAAAACAAAGAATTTCCAGATTTTTTTTTTTTACCTTATTTTTGTTTTTAAGAAAAATGAGAGCCACAAATGAGGATATTCATTTAAATAGAACAGTAGCAGTATAATGTCCTCGTAAGTGGATATCAGGCCCATGTAGAGCAAAATTTAGTATTTTGGTCTAAATAACGCAAAATGTGATGTCCACATATGTGGATGGCAGGTCCTAGGAGGTTAAAGGCAGTTGTTAAAAGAAGAGGGGATTCTACTGTAAACAGTGGGAAACAATATTCGACATGTTTTCAATGGTATGTTTTCTGTTGCGAATGAAATACACGTTTGTAAGATTAGTAAATGTTTCTTTTCCAAGGAAATTCTCTTTAATTTAAGAAATTTGTATTTCAATCAGTTTCACTGACCATCTGTTTCCCGTCTTCATTTGTCACTTGTGATTTTTGTTCTTTGTGCATTTAGTCTTTTGCTCTTCTTTCCATGTTATGGGTTGTATAACCCTGTTAAAAGGTTCCATAAGCTTCTCATTGTATTTTTTAATCTTTCAATACATATTTATAATATATGAAGATGATGAATATTCTCCATGCCTCTCTCGATATATCACATGTCAACATTAAAGTTCAGATACCTATGTAGGCTCAAGCATGACCCTGGATGGATGGAATGATGAAAGATACCTATTATTTCAAAAACACAAAAGCAAGGTGTTGGCTTTTCTTCAAAGCTACTTTAATCAAATCCTTAACATTATTGTTTTGGTTGTTTTACTGCTACTCAATGGTATTTTTATGGATGCTAGCCATTTTGCAGGAATCATTGCAGTGTGTTTGTAGTGTGTTAGCACAATTTTTTCAGAGCTGAGAAGACATGGATTTAAAAAGATTGCTTAAAATCTGTATAAGCCATAGCATTTTCTCCACCAGAAAATCTGAATTTCCCAAAGTGTATCTTAATAGAGCTTTCTTTAAACACTGTCTTATGGGTAAATGCACAGGTCCTGAACAGCTACATATCAATTTTGCTCTCTTCACATCAAAAAGAACAAAATACTGCTATAAAGAAAACAAAGAGGAAATGAAATATAACTGCATTGCAGTGCTAAACAGATTTATACTGAGAGCAAATATTGTTTAAATATACAGTTAATATTATTCAAATATGCCATTGTAAAATTTGTTACAATACAGTAAATCCAAATTCTGCAAAAAGAATGTAAAAAATTCAATTTTTGTGCAGTACTGTTCAGCCAAATCTGCAGCAAAACTGCCTTTTTGAAATATACTGTAGTTGTATATTGCTTGTCAAGCACAAAATAATTGACACCAGAGTCTGCCCAATACAACCTTTAATAACTTTATTATTGTCATTTTTAATGAGGTGCCATGTTGTGCTGATGCTATGTAACATGTTTCTGCCATGGTGTCTGCATCATTTTTTGCACACACCAAATAGATTCGCCGGCTTTTGTAATAGCAATAAAAGCTGTCTGCTTTAAACACACCCAGTCAATTAGGAGTCAGTTAAAATGTCGACAACAGGAGGGAAGGGAGTGGAAGCGTTACAAGGGAAAAAACATGGATGCACTGAATGTGAGTAAGAAAAAGGAGGGCACGGATGATATAGGAGGGTGTTGGAATTGGATGGGAACAAAAGGGGTGGGTGGGGAGAGAACAGGCGAGATGAAGAATCGGTAAAGGTTCT
The DNA here is from genome assembly GCF_036321145.2 of Pelmatolapia mariae. Classification (NCBI taxonomy): domain Eukaryota; kingdom Metazoa; phylum Chordata; class Actinopteri; order Cichliformes; family Cichlidae; genus Pelmatolapia; species Pelmatolapia mariae. The sequence continues at coordinate 31,517,807 of NC_086233.1, forward strand.
AATGTGCTGCCAAAACTAGCATAATGGCTATACCTAGAGGAGAGGAAAGGAGGAGATCAGATAAATGTGTAGTAAATGTTGAAGACAAGACAAGAAAGGAGGACATAACAGGAGATGAGATAAAAGAAACTTTTAAGAAGGGAGGGACAGTGGAATGATTATGGGAATAGACCTTTGATATTTAAAGATCTCTTAAATAAATAATCTGTCAACACTAGCCTGAAAAACAAAGGGCAGCGCCACAAATAGAATATAACGCACAAGCTGAGTAAGTGCCCAAAGTATGTTTCTGTGCTCCTCCACCCCTGTTTCACCACGTTTACAGGGACTCCATTTAATCTTGGGAAAGAAAAGCCCTGACAGTCTAACTGGAGCCGGGGAGAGACCAAATACCCAAGGTAATAGGTGACATTAACTTGTGAACAATACAAGGGAAAAGCACTAAAATTGCTTCATTGTTCTGGGTTAGTGCTTTGGCTAACATTAGAATTATTTCAAGGATGATGGGGGAGAGAACCAGGGAGGGTTGGATGATGTGAAATTCAAGCATCTTTTTACAAGATGAAGTAGGATAATTCTGCTCATCATTAACATTATCACAAAAGAAGATTTCTTCTTCACAAGAATAAGAACAAAATATTTGCGTATTACAATTCATACTCTGGATCTACTTTTCAAGGTGATATGCTTCTTGATAATGGAGTCTAAAAAAGTGATCTAAGTACCTGTTATCATACTTTAACACTCATAAAAAAGGTCCTCCCATATGGATCACCCTGTGGTCAACTCAAAGATTTGTTTTGGAAACAAACTGCTTGTTGCACAGAGTGAGACAAGCCCAGTGGTCATTATTGGTCTAAATGTGACATCTAGTGGATATTTCAGGGTTTTATACTACTTATATATAAGTAGTATATAAGTAATATGTAAGTGGTACAGGATGGGGTTTTAATTTATTAATGATATCACCATAAAAATACAAAAGTGCATGAGACAGTGAAATAAAACATGAATTTTACATTGCTATAATAACATATGAACAACTAAAACTCAGTTAAAAAAGAAAAAAAGTACAGACATTTTATGTTGAACAGTTATATCCAAATCTATTTTACAATATCATCAACATTAATATTTTCAGCTTAGTGCTGTGTGCTGCTCTGAGTTCTCGCCTGCTGATGTTTATTTTTAAAATAAAGACATTTATTCTAAGGCCAAAATCTCACTTTAAGAAATATTTCAAAATTTTACAGTCTTTTAGTTTTCCTTGACTCTTTCTAGTTAAACATAGATTCCATCTAAATACTTGTTTTTGACTGTCTGTAAAATCAGTTCTATTGAAAGTTTAGAATGTTAATCATTTGCTGCAATTTTCCAAAATGGAAACAATAGTGGTTATTTAAGATTTTCTTGCTTTCAGTGAAAACGGTTTTGTTTTTAAAGGTTTATTATATAAAATAATTATGTGAGTAAAATTTTTATTTTATTTTTGAGGCATGATTATGAACAAAAGAGTAAACCATGGTTTAGCTTATAATACATTTATTAAAAGCAGTTAAACGAGAAAGTGGATTCATATTTGAACAGTTACATTAAAATGTTTCATTTGACACTGGTATAAACAACAATCAGTCCATGTTTTCAGGTTAGTCCTGTGTGCTGCTGTGTGTCTCTGTCCTGCTGTCTTCTACCTGTGAACACACACTCTGCTGTGCTTTGTCCTCTGAGCTCCTCTTGATAGTCAGCTCTCTCTCAGCCTCTTCAACACACGGAGCTTTGGCTGCCTGGATGTGGAGCTTCCCATCTGGAGACAGGTGGCAGGTGATGGCTTGAGGGTTCAGTCCTTCAGGCAGCTCAAACTCCTGTCTGAACTCCTGCAGTCTGTAAGAGTACGAGCCTTTCCCGTCCTCCTGCTTCTTCTCTGTCTTGCCGCTGACTCTCAGCTTCCTGCCCACCTGCCTGACAGACAGCTCCTCTGGAGAAAAGCCTCGAGTGTCCAGCATCAGACCAAACTTGTCTCCCTCTTTCTCCAGCTGGTAGGAGAATGGTTCTACAACCATGCTGCTTTGGAAAGGCTCTGTCTCCTCCAGGATCCTGTGTTGAAGTTTATCCATCAGCTCCAGACTGCTGCACAGCTCCTGTAGGTTTCTCTGCAGGAGATCCTGCTGGTAGAACAGAGGCTTGATCTCTGGCCACAGACAGCGTACAGGCCAGTAGAAGTCCATGAATGGACTGAGTGCAGACTGGACTCCATGAGAGCACAGCATCTTCAGTGGGTTTAGTGTTGAGTCCTCTTGCTGTGAGATGAAACCCTGTTCAGGTGTCTGTTTTCTTCTTGGTGTTGCTTGTCTTGCTTTCTGTCTCAGCAGTGAGACTGTCCCAGTTTATATATACTAACTGGAGGAGGTCCAGAGTCTTCAGGAACTTTCCTGCATTTGCCACAGATCTCCACTGGATGGAGCTGTTTCCCAGGAGTGCTTACTTCACTCAGTCTTTCCTGTTCCATCAGGAAGTTCGCTACTAGAATTAAATTCCTGACAGTGCAGAAGTGGTTTGGGATGAACTTCCAATTTCTCCTGGGTGGTTGGGGTTCGGTGGACCAATTGAGTATAAAAAATAAACTTCATCTTTGAAACCACTTACTTTGTTTGTAAAACAAGTTCTCATACAGGTAGACTGGATTACATCATAGCTCAATAAATTTCTCACAGTTTAATAACAGACAAACGGTCTCAGCAGGTTAAGCTCATGAACGGTTTTACCAGTGAAAGTAATTATTAGCTGTAGTGTGAATGATAATTTTGAACAATATTTAAAGTACAAATAAACTGACATTAAACATGATTAAATGCATCTTTGAATCATTGCTATTTTATGCTTGAATGTTTGCACAAATGTCTTCAAATTCATGAATGAAAGTGAATTTAAAATAAAAAAGACTTAGTGAACTTCTATAAATAACCATGTCCTTTGTATGTTTGTATGTTTAATTTTTCATGTCTTTGTGGATTGCCTACTGAGCTGTTGTTTCTGTGTTTACAGTTACTCATATTTTAAAATTAAGGGTCCTATTTTGAAAACAGTTGATGTATGCTGAAAAGAAAACTCGACCAGAAACAAATTTAAGTGAACCATTCATTATTGGTTTGAATTTCATTTTTTTATACTTTACATTCATTCTCAATTACTGCAAATCAAATGAAAGATCAATTTAATGAAATCTTTCTTTCATTTTGACTTGAAAATAAAATGTTATAACAATTTGGATTGAATATATGCTTAAGCACAAGTTAAAAACTGTTTGGCAAAAGTGTTATATCCTAAAACTGATATCTCAAGTAGACTGTTTTTACTACTTAAAGACATATTTAAAACTCGATTTAATTTATTTGAAGAGTTTAAATCATTTTTTTCTTTACTTTCCTTTATTAAGCATTTCATTCCGGAGACATAATTGAAAAAATATATGAACACAGTCACTGACCATTTAATATATTTATTTCTTCATATTCAGTTATAAAAATAAACAATTAATATTTATATTTCAAAAATTACATTAAAATGTTTCATTTGACACTGGTATGAACAACAATCAGTCCATGTTTTCAGGTTAGTCCTGTGTGCTGCTGTGTGTCTCTGTCCTGCTGTCTTCTGCCTGTGAACACACACTCTGCTGTGCTTTGTCCTCTGAGCTCCTCTTGATAGTCAGCTCTCTCAGCCTCTTCAACACACGGAGCTTTGGCTGCCTGGATGTGGAGCTTCCCATCTGGAGACAGGTGGCAGGTGATGGCTTGAGGGTTCAGTCCTTCAGGTAGATCAAACTCCTGTCTGCACTGCTGCAGTGGAGGAGACGGCAGAAAAAATATCCAGGTTTCCTGAAGTTTCTGGTCATTTCTACATTTCTCCATTAGGTGTAGCTGCTACTCAAGTTTTTTGTAATATAATAACGTTTTTTGTTTTGTTTTGTTTTTTAAATAGACCACCATATTTATATAATTTTGTACGTTATTTATATAGTCACCTTATCTGTTATTTGGTGTACCAGTTCGTGTTTTTATTACCATTAGGTAACACCTATAACCTTTACACAGAACACGGCTATTTCTGGTCACTGGTGACATCGTGTAACAAGATCAATAACGTTGGCCTGCACGTTTCACCGGTCTCATGGTACATAGCTCATGGACCCTCGTTCAGATATGGAAGATGTGAAGGAAAGCTCAATTAATTATATCAATTTCTGTCATAAGTCTTAAAAATGACGCACTGACCCCAGAAATGTAGACTTCTTATGAAGGACAAATATTATTAAATACAGACCCAGGCTTTCCACAATATTGACTTTTCCCCCCCAGTGGCACTAAATCCTATCAGCCCACCCCGTCATGTCCGACTTCAAGTGTGCAGCGATGAACGTGTGCAGTGGTTCGTCTGCGTTTTATCAATGAATTCTGCGCTCCCGTGATCCAATCAGCCAATGAGCAGCTCGCACCTGCAGCCGTTCACAGCTTGGTAGCTTCAAGAGGTCACTACACTTTGAAACGTGGAAGGGAGAGCGTGGTGAGTTTTTAACAGCGACAGCTTTCAGCAGGGCCTTTAAACAGATATTACAGCAGAACGGCTCATTCTTCTTCTTTTAATTACAGATTGTAATGCCGTTGAAAAATAGCAACACCGTGGCTTTGGAGAGACGCGTGGATCTGGCCTCGCTTTTCTGTATGATCGGGCGGCACGGCCCAGCCGTGGCTCTGGCCGTGATAGCCATGGTGTCCGTGGTGGCGGGTTTCATCATCTACCGAACAGTGAGGGGGAAGCGGAGAAAGGCCACAGCCGGAGCCACAAGCACCGACAGTGACAGCAGGGACGCCGGAGCGGAGACGCCTATACCGCCGGATCAGGAGCCGGAGCCGAGCCCGGAGGTTTTGCGCATCTCGGCGGACTCAACAGGTAACAGATTCGGATGAAACGTTAAAAGCTGCGAGCTGCTGCAATTTACTAGTGCGGGAATTTACGTATAACATGATCTATATTATTATTTCGTAGCTTTGGTGGTAGATTCAGCTTAAGCTGCGTGCGCACAGACGTCAAAACCGAGCGTCCTCCCCTTTCTTTCTGAAATACAACACTATAAGCAGCCCATAATGGACTACAGCTCACAGTATACTGGTGTCTAGCCTTGTAACAGTCACGGCTAAGGAAACCAATTTGAATTTGTTTTATACAAAAGATGAGCTCTAAAATCTCAGGCAGATGTCCAAAAACAGACTGTGTTATTATTTTATTTTATTTGGATATAATAATAATTATTATTATTGTTATTGTTGTTGTTGTTGTTGTTGTTGTTACAAAATTGAAAAAGGCTCCTCACACATTGTTGCATTAGTAGCTAAAAGTAAGATAACACCCAGAAGGGACAACCTTGGAGGGTCTCGCCTGTTATATGAATTGTTCCTGCAGGAACAATGCAACGTGTCTTTAATTACTTTCAGTGTTTGTCCTTTTTTTCTTTTTTTTCGTCATTGAGGAAGCACCGTGATATCTCAAAGTGAATGGGCACAAGAAATTTAGCTAGAACAAGTCTGCGTTTTAACATTTGGTGCAGAAACACTCAAACTGAGATACAATTGACTGAGGCTTTGCAAGAGGTTATGGCTAAAGAACTGTGCTGATTACTTTTAAGACTGTTTATTTCATGAAGAATGGAAAAATTGATAAGTTCCAGCAATGAATGAATGAATGAATACATAAATAATCATCTTGCCTGACTTATGTCTGATCGTTAAGAAACTTGTCAAGTATAAGCTACTCATCCTGTCAAATATTAATAGACCATTTTAATAAAATGACTGCCAGTGATTAGTAATGACTTTAATTTTTAGAGTGCTGTAATTTGGGTCACTTCTCATCTACTCTGACTAAAATGTATGAAGTGATCTAGATTATGCAAATCAGATTCAGTACATTTTAGAAATAAATCAAAATAAACTTAATATTCAGTGTGTGTTTGTGTGTCTTTCTCCTGATGTCATAGTTGTGAAAGCTGAAGGCTCTTTAGATGTGAAGGAGGATACTGCTCTTAAAATCAGGCATCGGCGTCTCACTGCTGAGAAAAAAACGCCACCTGACCGTCAACCCAAAAGTGACTCGGTACAAGACAACAAGCACAGTTCTTCAGTGGAGCAGGTAGCAGAGCTGCATGCAGAGGAGGAAGACAAAGGTGCTGAAATTGATGTGGAAACTGATGGCACAAATGGCACTATGAAGGATGCTGATGAGCAAGGTGAAAATGAGGTGATACGGAGCCACAAAGAAGAACTGAAGGTAAGCGGTTATCTTTACAAATTTAAGCATATTTTGCCACAATTAAATTCACTTTTGTTAAATGAATGATTATCTTGGAGAACCACTGATCATGAAATTTTGCCATGGCACATGTATTCTATTGTTTAGTTACCCTTCTGTCTAGATCCCAGCAACAGCAGGCACCATTGATTAGAAGCCCAGCAACTAATGACAATGGAAGCTGGCTACCAGTGGGTGGTGAAATAATGTTAAAGGTCTTGAACCCTTACATTATCACCAACCCATTATTGGTTGTTTTTTACTGAAATTGAGATATTGGGGTCTGAAAACAATCAGGATATTTTTTATTTTTATTTATTTTTTTAAGTGAAAGTCAAACATAGATTTAAAGAAGCTAAACTCCAACTTTAGCATGAACACTAATATTGCTTCAGGTTTTCTGGATTTGTAGTCATTTGTTCCCACAGGCAAAATAACAACTGATTCAGCTTTAATGCAATTATGCCTGTTTTGCTTAGATGGCTTTACATCTAATCTTTCTTTGCTCTGTATTGGTCAAAAGCTGGGAAGTGGTTAGCTTGGCTAAAGTGATGGTGTGACTTGGCAGCCATTTTGAATGTTTTGGGGTTTTGTTTTTCCCTTTGGTAAAGCCCCTATCTGAATGTCTCAGCTCACCAGCCCTTTCTATGGTTGAACATAAAGACCACATGCATAGATTCCCCAATGACAGGCAATTTAAAAAAAAAAAAAAAAAAAAACACACACATTTTGACTTTGACCCAAAACATTGCTTGTAAAGCATTTCAAAACATTCTGGCTTCATTATTGGATCAATCAAGAGTGCAAACATAAACAGCTTTACCGCACATGATTAGCTAATGTTTCATGCTTGGATTGTTTGGCTCTTTGGGTGCAATCTCAGAGGTTAGTTTAGTGCAAAGACTTGCAATGGGGAAATGAGTGATTTGATAAAATCTCTGTAGTTTACATATTCTCCATTAGTTTAACTGAAATGCTAGTTTGGTGGTGGTCTTTAATCCTTCATATTTTTCTAACTATTGTGTGGCTGAAACATTAAGACCTAAAGATTAAAAATATGTATTTTATGCATCTAGGTACTACAAGAAAAATGCCAAGATGATGATGTGCCTACTGAAATGGATGTGTCGAATAAGGAGGCCAGTCAAGAGGAGGAAAACCTTTTGGACATTTCAAAGAGCACAGAGGCCAACTTGGAAGAACCTATCGTTCATATTGAAGACGTACCTGTTGCTTCCATCTGTTATTTCAAAGATGTGAAATTTGAGGAAGAGAATCTTCAAGGTGTCACTGATTTCTCTAATGATTATAGCAACAATCACCCTTTTCCGGAAGAAGAAAAGAAAAGTGGTGGTGAGGAGGCAAAAGAGGAGTTGGTAGATGACCAACTGACTTCTCAACAAGCTGGGATCAGCTCCACAGTGTTTGTTGAAATAACCAAGCTACAGGGCCAGTGTCATGAGGTGATGCTATCCTTTCAACAAAATGCAGATGAAGACAATGTGAGTGATTCAACGGATATAAACTTCAACAGTCACCTGCTACAATTGGCTGAACAAAACAATGAAAGTGAGCTTGCATGCAATCAAGACAGTGATGTAAAAGAGGATATACCCACTGAGGACATTGCCTCACGTGATGAAGAAAGTAATCCTTCAAGTGTAGTACTGGACCACACCCTGCCCTGTTTGAACCATATGATTGAGCCAGAAAGCATTAATGGTGATGATAGCCCAAGCAGTATAACAAAAGGGGAAATGCCCACTGCTGAGGATATTACCTCATGTGGTGAAGAAAGTAATAGTTCAAGTGTGGTACTGGACACCACCCTGCCCTGTTTGAACCAGATGATCGAACCTGAAAACGCTGATAATGGTGATTCTAGCAGTGTAGTAGATGGTGCAAAGGCCCAAATCTCTGGCATTGGGGAAATCTCCAGCTTGTCATCAGATCAACAGCAACCACAAAGCAACATAAATGAAGATGACATTTCCCAAGCTCTGGGAGTCACCAGTGGGGCTGCTCCTGTCACATCTGAAGACTGTAAACTTCCTGTACTTCAGATTCAACTGCCCTCTTTTGAGCAAAGTGAGCCGACTTGGTCATCCTCTGGTCTTGGTGGTGAGAGTGGAATTTCAAGCATGACTGTCAGCCCTGATTTGCCAGATGTTATCGGTGAATATGACATGCCAACTGAAAATGTGGCACTCACAGTAAAAGATGATGCACAGTTCGAAGAGCACACTGAGGCTCAGAATAGCCTCCTTGATGATGAGGCTCGATCTGCCATGAATGAAGATCTAGCAAATGTGGTATCCAGATCTTACCCATCATATTTTTCCCAGCAGCCCCTCATTGAGCAAACTGACTGGGCTAATGACAGTTCTTTAGCAGCCAATGAAGACATATTGGGACATGAAATTGAGGATCGCTACTATAGAGAGATGGACCAGGCTATGGAGCAGATGGCAGCCAATGTTACTAGCTTAACCGATGAGTTCGCAGTGAAAACAGACATGAAGGCTGATATCAAGGTTGTTGAAATCAATCAGAAGATGGAAAGGGCAGAGAAAGAGAAGGAGGAAGAGGACTATGAAAAGACTGAAATCAGTATCATGGAGGCAACTATGGACAATAATGAATGGATCACAGATGGAAACTACCAAGTTCTTCCCTGGATGAACCAGTCTGTCCGTCCTTTTGCCCAAAACCACACACAACCTGACCCAGTTTCTACTGAAGATGACCATCCAGGTGCTTCTGTCACAGGTGCTACTTGTATAGATGCATCTCTGTCCTTGAATGATGTGAAACAGGCTATCCCGCTTTCCCCTGTTCATGAAAATGGCAAAAAGGTTGTGGCAGTCCAGCCCATGTCCCAGAATGTCAATGTGACTTTCCGCATCCATTATCTCACCCACTCACCAAACCAGAAGGTGGCCATCACAGGGAGCCAGCAAGAGCTGGGGAACTGGAAGAAATTCATCCCGCTCGAGAGAGCCAAGGATGGGAATTGGGCCACTGTTGTCAGCCTGCCTGCAGAGAGCATTGTGGAGTGGAAGTTTGTGGTGATGGACAAGGGTGAGGTGTGCCGTTGGGAAGAATGTGGAAACCGCCTCCTGGATACGGGCTACGGAGACGACCTGCTTGTGCACAAATGGTGGGGATTATTGTAAAAGATTTGTTGAAAATGCTGCAGTTTGAGATCAGCAGGTGCACCAGGCTTTCAAACTGTGTTCACGACCAGGTAAAGTTGTGTTTATGTTTGTCAGTAAATTGATAAAACATTATGATTAAATTTGGGGCACAAAAGTATTGGTTCAAACTAGGCTAATTTTGGTTGAAAGAAACTATTTCTACTTGCTCAGATTGCAAATTTCCAATTTTATAGAAGAAACAATAAACGATCTTTTAGTGTTAAATTCATTAGTCTATTGAAGTGAAATGCTCTTGAGCTTTTTTTTTTTTTTTTTTTTTTTTTTCTTATTATTTGTACAAGCAAAAATGTCAAACTTGAGCCTTGCGGTGTGTCTTTGTTTCCCACATACCAATTCTCTTGAGAATGGCTTTGACTTCTGCAGTTTTAAATCATTTAAACATCATTTTACTAATATAAGACTTTGAAACATGAAATTTCAACCAGATTTATTCCAGTATAAACCTAGATGCAGTATACAGGTGATGGAAACTTCCAGCAACACAATTCCCTAACAGACTAGCTCTTATAAAACATCTGATGGGACCTTCTAATAGCCAGTAATTAGGTATGCGTTTTCAGGGAACAGGAAATATTTTGATCAAAACACTGAACCATTACACAAGATGGCTTGTTTCCCCTTTTACAATACTACTGATTATGCAAACTACTCCTCCTTAACAGGATGATTTAATGCAAGCGTGAATGAAGAGATTACTGTCCATATGCTGCTTGAATATGCCTATCTATAAGGATAAATGCACATAATTAAATTTTACTAAAGCAATAAATACAGCAATAATTGTTCTGTACGATCGTTGTTACATCAGGTACTCTTAACGCGTTTACCACTAAACTGTGATAGTTGTAACTTCAATGCTGCTTTTATCTCATGGGACTATTTGCATGCAAGACGGTCCCATTGTTGTTCAATAAATGTGCCTTGTGAAAATAATTTTCTATAGTGTTGTAATGCATCAAACGTGTCTTTTGAATAATTTGATTAGCTAATTATCTTAAGAGAAAATTATTCACTACAGTTATCTGGTTCATCATTTGGTTTTTAATTGGTGTAGTATATAGCCTTTGTGTCTCAGATTCTATCATTGTATCCGGATATGAAATATTGTGATGATGCTACTTCTGAATGTTGGTTATTGTGGAGATGGTTATTAAATAAACTAATCTTAAATCTCATTCCGGAATGTTTCTTAAGCATGTAAATTTATTCAAAAGTATCCCACCCTCCCCCAAAACTCTTTAAATGCTTTAATACACATTTAAGAAAATAGTGCATTAAGCACTACATTTGAAGAACACCATTTTATTTATTTTAACAAAGAGCTAACATATGAGGATGATATCCTTTGCTGTCTGCTAATCATTTACAGCAGTTGCAACAGACCAAACCAGATGCAGTTGGTTTTTGAAGTTGTTGCACCAAAAAAAAAAAACTTTCAACTTTCAGACCACCTCTATTTTCCTGTTTTGTTTTGGTTTTTTTTCTGGGGGGGGTTTCTTTCTTCTTTCTAACCATTGGCAAAGACTGTGACCTTGTTTTGAGTCCAGCTGGCACAGAGGTGTCTCATGCAGTGGAAAGCATCATTAGCGGGGATATTTTCATGCCAGCTTGTCAGCTCCATTCAGCAGTGAGCTGAAGGTGACTCTGCTCTATCTGGAAAGAAATGTTTTTGATCTTCTGGTCTAGGAACTGTGGATGGTGACTAATCTGCCTATAATACAGGCCAAAATGCAGTCCTGTTAGTTATCAATTCTGCTGCACAGAATAGGGATGTTTTGTGAAATAATCTAACAGTATGAAACTGTATGTAAGTACTGAAAAATTTAAAATGCAGTATAGAAGCAACGGCCCCCCTTCAGTCATTTAATTAGATTTTAAGTGCTCATTTAATTGTCAAATCAAACTCAAAGTAAGTCATGCACAAGAATTGCTCACAAAAGATTTAAAACAATTATTCTCATTAGCACAGAGTTTAATGTGATTGGAATTTGAGCTTTTTGATGGCTTCCTTTCCAATCTTACAATCATGAGAACTTGCTTTGCGCCATCCACTTGTAAATGTGTATGAAATGTGAACTGTACATTTGGATAGCTCATGTCAGTCCAAAGTGATTATTACTTAATAATGTTGGCTTGGGTATTGAACCTTTGCAGAGTTAACATCATGTTCCTCATATTTAAGCAATACCTTCTTTGACCCACTGAAAATGAGATCAATAGGACTCTGCCCAGCTCTAAGTCACGTGATTTCTGTTGTCTTCTATTTCAAAAGGGAAACCTTTGCCTCTTTGACCCAAATTTACCAGAAGATGTATTTATACTGCACAGAGACTCTAGGTTTACATTGATGTAGACATGTAGTAAAAGTGGGGTGAAAAATGATCTTTAAGTTAAACCTTTTGCAAATAAATGAGATACATTTTACAACACGCAAGATTTTGGAACATGCTCCCTCACTTGTGCTAATGTGCCAGCTGGGGGTTGGAGCACCTTTTATTGTAAAGGGTGATCCTTTATTTAGATACAAGGCTTGCAAGTGACACCACTTAGGCCAGTGGTGTCCAACTCCAGGCCTCAAGGGCTAGTGTCCTGCAGGTTTTAGATAGCACCCTGGGTCAAAACACACCTGAATCAATTAGTTCATTACCAGGCCTCTGGGAAAACTTCGAAATGTTGAGGAGGTAATTTAGCCATTTAAATCAGCTGTGTTGGATCAAGGACACATCTAAAACCTGCAGGACACCGGCCCTTGAGGCCTGGAGTCGGACACCCCTGACTTAGGCTCTTCTTATAGATAACTCATTTCAGATCTCTTTCTGTCTCTGCATGAGCCTCTATACTCACAGCAGGTGAGTATCAGTATTTGTCAAATAGCTAAACGCTTAAGCCACCATTAAACTGTTGTTTGAGCTCCTGTAAGGCCGGCGTCTTAACACTGAGTCACCAGTCTAATCTGGAAACAATTTCAGGCTCTTAACATATTTAGACTGCCTAGACTGAACAAAGCCTTCAAATCAACACTCTCAAATGGTTAGTCAGCTGTTATATTTATGTTCCCCTGTGAAGTATATTCATGTGCTCTGGATGGGGAATGACCTGCAGGGTTACAGTCCAACCAGCTGAATGTAGTTTTACTGAACTCCCATTCACATAAAGTGATTTCCTTAGTTCAGAATTTACTGATCCCACTTTCTTGAATATACTAGAGATGATTTCAGATGGTTTCTTTCCATGATTAAAGCATTTGAAAATCAATGTGTTGTTTTAAATACACAGCCTTCAGACCTGAACAGCATTGACTCTCAAATAACAGAAGTACGTAAAAAGCTGATTTAAACCACTGCAATACCACGGATTTAAATCCGTGATATTGCAGTGAAGCCCAGCTCAGCAAAGCTCAGCAATTTTTAAAATATAAAGGCCATAACCATATTGATTCTTGAATATGATAGCAAAGAACACTCAGAAATTCAGAAATGCTTGGTTTGTCTTAAGCGAATGTGTCTTCAGACACTTAAGTTGTTCTTAACATAAACCAGAGCACTGTCTCCTTGGCTCTACCACATAACAATCCTTAGTTCAAGTTGGACTGCCAAGTGTGAAATTCTTTCTCTTGAATTTCAGGCTGCTGTCTCTTCTTACAGAAGCCAACCAGTAAGACAAGGGGGGGGGGATGATAATGTCAGACTATGCCAGTGTGTTTGTGGGTGTCTGTTCTGTTTTTATAACTTACTGTCTTTAACAAATTCTTTGAATGTATGTATTTTCCCTTCACTCCCATTCACTTTCTCTTCTTTCCTCCATTTTTCCAGCTTCTATGTTCAGCAGACCATTTTAAACCAGCACTGTTGACTATATCTGACTCAATAAATATTAATGGGGTAAAGGAATTATACTGCTTCTTTTGATGCTTTACTACTGGTTTTTATTATTCTTACGTGATTATTTAAAGATATGGGACGAAGGGTCGATTTCTAAAATGTTAATACGAAATACAAAACTTAAGTTATTCCAAAATGCAAGAAAGACCAAGTTAATAGTCATAATGCCATGTCATAGTTAGGGTGTGCCATACATGCAGGCTATTAATAATACAACATGCAAGAACTTCTCCCTGTTCCGTACAGTGAGATCCTCTGATGACCTTCACTGGACTGTCAAGCATGCTGACTGTGCTGCATGGCCACGAAAGGAGCAGTCAGTGTGGGTTAAAGTGGAAAGGAAGGAAGCTACATGAGTAGAGTTTTATCAGCGTAACACAAACTGATTTCCAGTGTTAAAATACAATTTAACATGGAGACTTTTTAAGAATTTTATTCGTCATGTCTTCACTCAGTGGCTTTAACAATTATTTTATTGGCCTACATGTTTCTTGTCTACTTATTTTTGGTCTTCTATGCAGTCCCTCGGTTTCTATGTTTAAAAAGAAATGCACTGCTCCATAAAGCTCCAGGCAGTATAAACTGACCTGTTTCTTTATTTTGTGCATCAGTAAGCCAACTAAAAGCTCTTCTGGATCTGTGCCACACTGGGACAGCCCTCTGTCAGTGAGGTCGTTGCTCGCCGTCTCAGAGGACACTGCAGTTGTGGGATGAATGCAGCTGTGTTTGTGTACAATGGGAAGTGTTAGTGAAATAAGTGATTGTGAGGGACAATACACACAGCTGCACACATATTGCAAAAGAATCTGTGTGAATCTGTGCTTTGTAAACAAGGTCAGGTTATGAATTTTTTTTTTTTAAATTGGCACATCTTTGGGCCTCTTGCAAATCCTGACAACTCTGTTCTCTGATACAATAACTATGTGTATATAATTTTATTGCATGCATGTTTCAATAAATCTACAGTACTTGTATATTTAAACAGTCTTTGAGGTGTCACTTCATTCTGAAAGACAAAACTGCACGAGTTTGTATTTTTGCTTCTTCCCATCTTTCCTGCCATGTCACAAAAACTCTCTTATTGAAGTGCGAATTTCAGTCACAGGCAACAAAATTTGTAGATTTTATAATTCAAATGTGTTGCCTGGTGACCCCTGATCTTTCCCCAGTATGACACTTCAGCTTTTACAGGCTCTATTTCGAATGTTGTGAAAATGTGAACACACAGTTACAGAGACAACACTGACCCCTGGCTGTAATTGGAAGATGCTGAGTTTAAGCTAGTGCCTCAACAATCAAGAACCAAATGTTAAATGAACAAATAGATAATAAGGAAAAGAACAATAAAACAATGTTCAAATATCTTTATGTAAAAAGTTATTATAACTAAAAACAAAACAGTATAATAGATTTCAATTCAAATTAAATCACCAATTGATAATTGTTCAGATTAACATCTGAAATTTCACCTGAGAAAAAACATGCAGTAAAGATAAGTAGTATAATAATCCAGCTGTTTCAGTTCAGCTGGTGGCAAGTTCAACATTTTAAAAATTAACAAAAAGAAAACAACGTAGGACAGAAACCAAGAACAATGTCACATTTTTCTGTGTCTTTTAACTAATTTCAGGTTAACATTAACATATTTTCAAACAGATCAAACATATAGCCTTCTTACCAAACCAACATTGGCTCAATTAAGCCCTTTGAATCAATCATACCATATGATTCTTAATTTTTTTTTAAATCAACCATTATACAGTGCTGTCCATATGTCTTGAGAACCAGTTTCTCTTAATTTTTTTGAAATGTTTTGAGCAATAATTCCCCAGGCTTTCTAATGTTTTTTCAAAGTTTTTCTTTGGATATTAACTGCTTTTTCACCCATTCAGTCCTATCCTCATGCCTGACGATTTTCAGACGAATGTTTTTGTTCATTAAGCCAGTTAACACTGACCAATGAATTTTTTAAAGTTTTAAAAAAACAAACCTAACTGAATGAACCTGGACAAATGGAGGACTAAAGAAGAAGTGACAGGTCAACCAACTATCTATGACACATGAACAGTACCTGAAAATCCTGAACTTAAGAAATAGGGGAGAAAATCCACCAAAGACCTGACACAAACCTGAGAGATGCCTCAGGCTCTTCAGTTGATCCATCCACTGTTCACTAAAGGTTAATCAGAAATGATCTCAGTGTAAGACTGGCTCTCAAGCAGCCTTTGTTAAGAAAGGAAAAAAGGTTGGCATAGATTAGCCTTTTCCCAACTACTCAACTTAGTAAATGACAACAGGTCTTATGGATTAATTAATCCAAATTTAATCAGTATCAGTATCACTAAATGTCATCAATATGCACAGTGGAATCAGTAAAGAGGTCTACAGCCATCTGTAAAACACAGTAGATGCTCTGTGATGGTTTGGGGCTAGATTTTAACCAGTGCCAGTGGGAACCTTTGAGAATTGATGTAATTATGAACATAGAAAAGTACCGTCACATTTTGAGCCACCATTTCCAGTATGAAAATGATGTGAAACACACTGTCAGAGTATCAAAAATAACAACAACAACAACAAAAAAAAAACAATCATAGATTGGAGCACAGACCTAGACAGTGTGGGATCATCTTGATGGAGAAGAAGAGCTTTGAATGTCCAGATTGGAGAACTATTCCTGAAGACGACTTAACTACAAGAAGGCTTGGTTAAGAGAGCTAAGGCAATGCTGAAGAATAAAGGTGGTCATACAGATATTGACTTTCAAGCTTGTTAGAAGTGTACAAACCCTTTATAGAGTGTATTTCCATGTATTTGTGTTTAAGTTAAAAAAAAAAAAACTGTTGCACCTAGTTCCCATTTTGAGGATTGATGCAAGATTTTTTCACAGTACTGTAAAACACCATGAATTGTTATACTGACTCAGTTTTAAGTATAAAAGTTTGACCTAGAAAGCAGAATTTACCCTGTGTATCCTCTCATGACTGTTGATTCAGCTTCAGAATTATGTAATATATATATATATATATATATATATATATATATATATATATATATATATATCTGAAGTGTTTCAGTCCCTGCAAACTTCCAGGCTATGGGCTCTGTGACTCTGACTCCTCAGTAATAGTGCGGTAGTGCTGTGGCTGATTTTGAACCATGGGAGAATCTGTGTGGTCAAACAGAGCTAGCCTTCTCATGTGTCCTTTCAGCAGGAATTTTTGAGACATTACCAGAGCACCATAGCCCTGAGAGTGTGAGAAAGCATAGCCTGACCGCCTGGTGACACGCTTTTTCAGTGTGCGACGAGGAGCAGGTGCTGGCAATGCCTCTTTTCGCGCCTTAGCTCTCACCTAGAAAGAAACAAGTTAGATGACTTTAATATTTATTTAGTTTATTGCACAACATTACATCAGTTCACATCCTTATTTACGGTCCACCAACTCCTACACATAAGATGTCTAAAAGACAAGATGGCTTTTATGTCTATCTAATATTTTTCTCACCTCGTCATTGATGGTAGGACGAAGCTGTATGAGAATGAAACGAAATGCTACCACAGGCAGGACACAGAGGAGCGAACTCAGGAATATGGTGAGCCATATGTTAGGCTGGTTCAAAGAGTTTCTTGCTGTGCCTGGAATCCAAACAAATATTGGACCAGCAATTAAAAACAAAGTAAAAGAATTGTTGTAAGTTACAGCATTATAATGTACGTATGTAAGTGATAAACACTAAATCCACAAAAAAATGGAATACGTGGAAACACTGACCTATTTACACTGTATCAATCAGCCAAATGTTAAAACGGAAATAACTTAATAAGGTTTAATTTCTCAAAAATCAAGTGGACCACAGCAAGTAGCCTCCATGGCAGATCTACTTACCAGTGAAGGGGAAAGCAGACGTGAAGATCAAAAACATGCCGCTGCTGTACATGGTGAATGTGATGGCAAAGTAGACCGCAATACTTCCCCACACAAATAATTGGTTTATTGCTGTCCAGTAATAGGTGTCAAGAAACAGCTGAAAAGAATTAGTGTTTTTAAATGTGTTCAGTGACTGAGATAAGTATAATTTTATACTGTGGTATGGGATACATACATATATAAATTAAAAAGGCAATCCCACAAATATAATGTTTACACATTTAAAAAGCTGTTCACTGATTTGTAGTGCAAAATATTACAGAAACAGAGGACGAACAGTGTTGCAACGTCACTATCATTTTCTTTTATCGCAAGGCAAATATGTCATTGCCAAGCATGCTATAATGCTTCTGACAACAAGAGTTGTATTTCTTACCTGTGCGAACACCACAATAAGCAGGCAGGTCTGTGCCAGTAAAGCAAACGACTGATAGTCGGCAATGTCTTTTCCGTCATCTCTGACTGTGTCATGCATGGAAGCCCAGGGAATAAAGAAGAGGATCAAGGAACTGTAGCAGCTGTGCATCACACACCTCACAAAAGCTTTCTTATTGAAGTATTGGTTCTTCTGGCCTGGAGCGTAGAGCTGAGGGTGCTGTAAACTCCAGCGATCATTTACATCCTGCAGAAAACAAGGTTTCGAGAAAGAGATGAGAAAGCCTGGTTGATGCAGGCACTGGGATATGACATAAAAATTACACCTAAACATGGTGAATTATTTTCTGCTGCATATGTTACACAGTGGAAATTTGTGTTTGTTTAATGGTTTATGTTGTTTTGATCATAATGTGTACTGGTGCATAGAGTACTGATTTTATTTGAATGGTTTTATCCTGATATTTATATTGCATGTTTTAGTGTTGTTGCACGATATCCTTTTAATCCAGTGTGGACTAGGGGGACAATAGTAGGCACTTGTTGAAGTGTGGGTGTGCCCTGAGGCGGGATATTAGCCACCAAACAAACTTGTTAGAGAAGACGGTGAGCTCAGAGAGGAGGAAGGAAGAAACACATGCAAGCCAGCGCCTGCCTGATCGTGGGGTGCGACGGGTCATTCGCGACGGACCAGCCAGCGTAACGCGGCGACCCAGTCCCGACAGCAAGAAGAACGATATTGGGAGGCGACGTGTGTAATCGACAGCAGGGAAGAGGTGCACCTCAGTGTGTGAGAAATGTTGTATTATTTTTTTGGAATAGTGCATATTTATGAATAAATGGTACAGTATTTAAGACCTGCTTAGTCTCTGGGCCCTGAGCGCTGATTCACTTGCTCATCCTTGTATGTGAAAGAAATTTAAGGTGGGATATTTACACTTACCAGCCTATGCTGGCTACACATACCTGTTCAAAGAGGCTCAAGCCGAGGACAGGAAGAGCTGTGTAAATTGTGTTGTAGAAGGTGATGAACCACTCGTCATACACAGTCTGTAGATAATCAGAATGTGCATGAATGTAGCATTAAAGAAATTATATGAATTTACTTATATACATTTGTCCTCAATTGTTGGTGAGGAACTGGTTTTCAGTCTGAGATAGAGTTAAATCATTAAAAAAAATCTCCCAGCACAAAAACTACAACAGTGTTTAGATAAATAATTAACACACCATGACTGACTACAGAGTTTGCTTTTTGCTTGTGAAAGGTTTAGTTACAGCTCTACGTTTATTTTATTTTATTTAAAATTCTCTCTATTTCTTTGTTTTTGTGTTGTTTTGGGTAAGTTTATATTATATGCAAATGGCAAACTTCCAAGGCTGAAAAGAAAGCCAATGCAATAAAGGGCCAAAAACTGTAGATCCTTGAAGCTGGGTCAAAAAAGTAAATTCCCATAGTCTACCTTATTAAAATGCATTACAGCATGGTGTTTACAGCCTGCATCCTCCTTCATGGCAGCCATACAGGATAGCCTGAGTTGTGATAATAATCACCCATTTAAATTATAGTGGGATAAATGATTTGCTGTGTCTGTGCAATGCAGCTATACAGACCATGAATGCAGCTTGCTAAACAAGATGCTAGCATAAACTGATAACTGAGCACTCTAACCTGTCCAATACAGGGCTTCAGCAGCCAATCAGCAACTGACCGGTATATCCATGTTTTTCTGCAATATGGCTATATGGTCTTTTTGTTATTTTGCTCATTTTTCTTCCTTACTATATTTCCTTCTGTTTTCTCAAACTGCATATAAACATTTACATTTCACTATACATTTACAATCCATATGTCTCACCTGTGCTGAGAAACCGCAAAAGAAGGCGTACCAGAAATGCACAAGGGTAAAAGTGAAGTTCTTGTAAAAGAAATATCCAAGGAACTTGCACATGCGGATGTAGGACCAGCGGCCATGCACCAGCAGGAGGCGCTGAAGGTAACGGAACTGGGCAAAGGAATAGTCACTGGACAGAACTGCCTGCATGCCTTCCTGTCCACTGATACCTACACCAATATGAGCAGCTGACACACAGAAAAGGAAGAAATAAAATACATAATAAAATACACAATATCAGCTACATATTTCCCAGCTAGATAGTTGTAGTAAAAATACAGTTACCCTTTATCATGCTGACATCATTGGCTCCATCCCCAATGGCAAGAGTGACAGCCTGCTTGTATTTCTTGACCAGCTGAACCACTTGGGCCTTCTGCAAAGGAGTGACCCTGCAGCAAATCACTGTCTGACACATGCATGCTGTCCTCAGCAGCTCCAACCTCAAGTTCTTCTCCAGTGCAAAGGCCTGATGATGAAGGGAAGAGGGGATTACAGTAGTGCAATGAGGTCATCTGCCAAGCCTCCCTGGCGCAACCTCATCACCTCACAATGGACACCAAAAGGAAAGTCTCTTAAGGCAGGTAAATTTTAATAATCATAGTAGTATAAAAATATTAAATTCCAAAGTGTATATGTTTAATGCTAGTTACATTTAAATTAAAATTCTGTAAATTTCTCATTTTAATCACTTAAAAAAATTCTGTGAGTAGTTTTCAGATCTGGACGACTCGTTTTAATTACTTGCACACTTCAGATTTGGTGCAGTTTACTGCATTCTTAAACTACTGGTCTCAGAGCACACACACACAAAAAAAAACAGTGAATGTAACATGTTTGTCATCAGTGCTGCGACTGGCTAAATCTGACTAAGGTTATACTACTGGCAAGCTGAGGTACCAAGTAGAAGTACCAAGATGAGGTAATTCTGAGCTTGTGTCATTCTAGCAGCAGCACCCTGTTTGTGGCTGACTTTACAGGACTACCCCCGCCACAACTCAGCCAGTGTATCACAACCTGTTCAGGATCAGGAGCATAACCAGACAATTTTTTGGCCAGCATTTTGTCCTGATATGTGTCCTATTAAACTTGCCTCTAACATGCTATTGGATGTGTTTATCAGAGGAAGCCACAACGGATGATCGCTGCTCAGCTGCAGGCTGCACTCATCCAGGCATGGAGAGCAATTTCTCAACAGAATCAGATACTTATGCAGTCCATGTGCAGACAGGTGGCAGCTTATATCACAACCAGAATAAGTCGTACCTCAAATTAAGCACCTTCTATACACATATAAAATCTATTTCAAACATAACATTGGGTGATTAATACATGTATGGAAGCACAAGTGAGAAGGAACAACACAAGAAACAATTCTTGTGGCTTCAGAAGCTTCTTACCAAACTGTGTCCATTTATAATTAGGCCATATTCTCCATCCACCTTCTCATCCTGCACAGTCTCCATTTTCTCAACCCAAAACAGGCCTCCGCGGGATGTAGTCACAGATGGCTCCTCTGCTGCTTCTGGACACATTTTCCTTCGAGCATTCCTGAAAATATGTGGACAGAGTAAACTATTTTAAATATATTTAAAAAAAAACCCTTAAAATCTTAAAACTCTTAACCCAGCTTCTTCTTTTTCTTCATTACTATTATTTTTATCTTATGTCAGATTTTTACGTAATTAATTTTTTTATGTTAGAATTAGCTTATGATAGTTAGTTAAAAAATAAGATGGTGACAGTTTCTATTATTTTATGGGCTATGTTTATTTGAAAGAACAGTAACAAAAAGCTTCAAATATGTGTCAGTTTGTTCCTAATTAAAGAATGGTCATAACTTTCTTAGTTATTTTAAGTATGTTTAAATTTCTACTAGACTCACAGTAGCTCCTCTTTGACTCCTTCAGCAGTGTTTGCTGAAACAAAGAAGATGTCCTTCATCTCCTCTCTTAGCATGTTACAGGAATAGCCAATGTTTTCTGCTGTCTCTGTTTCAAAAAAAAAAAAATCTCAGTCACTTTGGTGTAATACATTTTTCTAACTGTATATCATATGGCAGTATTATTTATCCATTTTGAAATGAGTGGTTTAAATAGATTACACAGTATGTTGACACTGACCTTGCTTATCTCCAGTTAACACCCATATTTTGATGTCAGCTTTAGCCAGTTGCTCAATGGTCTGTGGCACACCATCTTGCAACTTGTCCTCCACAGCTGTCGCTCCCAACAACTAAAGCCACAAATGTAGTTATCATTTAAACTGATGCTGCAGAAAGTAAAGCAATGAAGCCATCCTTTGCTTTTATCGCAAATGATAGTTAAAGAATGCGCATTTAACTGTAACTCTAGTGGAAAATCAAGTATCATTTCTGCCAAAGTACTCACAGGCAATCAACCAGCAAACTGTGGTCGGTCTATCTAGCAACATGGCAAGGGTTTTTGGACTAACCATCATATCTTTCTCTATCTCTTCATAAAGCTCATCAAGTTTTTCTTCACGTCCCTCCATGGCGATGCTGGCCTCATGGTGGCGCTGTGCCCAATCTTTCATGTAGCTCTCATCTAAATCCTTGTAGGCCAAAGCCAGTGTACGGAGGCCATCACCTGCATACTCCTATTTTTGTTTGATAAATGAAATTAATTAAAAAAATAATACTACTGACTTTAGCTTCAAGCTGCTGGTATAAGCTTTTGATTGCTCACATTGAGGTGATTTGTGGTCAGCTTCATCAGTTTGTTACAGGAGGGGTCCAATCTTTCCAAGATGATGGTGTCTGCACCTTTGCAGTATAGAGTCAACTTCCCCTCTGGGCCACGCACTGTAAATGACACGGAAAGTTACAATTATGTTATACAGAAATGTATCACAGGTAGGTACCGAGCAGCTGGTCCTAGGTTATAAAATAAAAAGTTGAATGGAAAGACAATATTTTTAAATTATATTTTTAATTATAATATTATGTAAATAGATCTTTAATCAGAAAATTAATAAAATATTAAAGAAAATTATCAAATATCTTCCCTGTGATAAAAAGAAACTTTAGAAATTAAACATCTTGCTGCCCCTTTATCTCACCTATCACTGACATCCTCTTCCTCACATTATTGAAGTCCAGAACAGCCAGAAGTTCATAGATGACTTGTCTGCCCATCTCTACGACTGTGATGGTTTCTGGTGTGCGTGATCGGAACACAAATCCAAAGTTTCTTGCAGCAGTTACCAGAGCGCCTTCATCAGGTGACTGAGCCTGATAATTGAGCTCTCCTACCACATAAACATTATAAACGATATTAGTGTAGTGGTAAGTGAAAATGTGAAAATTGTGCATTTGAGGACTATAAAAGTCAATTTGTTGGGTTTTGTTTTGTTTTTTTATATGCCCTACACATATAATGGAGAACTTATCCTTAAATAGTAATAGTGGCGATTAAAAGAAAAAAGAAAAACAGTCACTCTGTATTATTCAAGACTAGGGTCTATTAAAAAAACATATTTAATTATCAGGACATTTGCTGCAAAGCAGTTCTGCTATCAACTGCTTTTAAAGAGTTTTATTAAATAAAAGATGTCTTTTAGGGGACCCCTCACCCTCTTTCTTTTCCTCAGGCATGACAGTGTGACACAGGGATAGCAAGCGGAAGAACTCCTGAGTCTCAGGGTTTCCACTTCTCACCATCTCCACCAGACTGTGGTCATGAAAGCTGAACTTTGGATCAGCCAGATTGTTCCAGGAGAAGTCCACTCTTTCTGTCCTCTGCAAGAAAAGCCAAAACAACAAAGTTGGATCAACACTTCCTTTAAACAAAGTTCACAAACAATGCAATGGATGTAATTTCCTCTCACCTCTGTAATTTCCACTCTTTGTCCAGAGAAATCATAGAGGTCCCCTGAATATATGATAAATGTACTGTTAAATCAGTTGTTCAACCAATGTGTTTCCATTTGCCTTACAAATTTTTACACAAGCAAAGCTGCTCACCGTAAGCTTTTCCATTAATGGAGCACTTGTTGAAAGTCATGATGTTCTGTGTCAGAGTGCCAGTCTTGTCACTGAAGATGTATTTAATCTGGCCTAGCTCCTCACTGAGTGTGGTGGTTCTTGCCTGAGCTGGAGTATCTTTCTTAGGATAGTACATCTTCCTGTCCCAGTCTATGAAGAAGCTGTTTCCCAGACGAATGACTTCCACGCTAATATTGTAGCAAAAATTGGTCAGTTGGTCAAAACATGAAACAATTGTCAAGGTTTTTCTGTACTGAAACTTACCTGACGTAGAGAGAAATTGGTACCACTGTGTTAAGAACGATGACATAAGACCAGAAGGTGAGGAATGATGAGAGATGAGCATCAATGCCCTCTTCGCGAGGAAGAAACACAGTGAACAAAGAGCCCTCGTTTGCTTCCCAGAATGCATTTAAAATGGCCATAATGGCACAGATAAATGCCAGGAAACCGAAGATCTGATAGAGTAAAGAGATCACAAATCTGCATGTGAGTAATTAATTTTTTTATGAACGTAATATATATTATGAGTCATCTTTAAAACATTTATAGATGCGTGTGTATAAACTCACACACAGCACAAGGATATTCATCAGGTGATCAATGCTGGTCCGTTTGAATACTGACTTTCCGCTGTTCTGCATCAGCTTAGTGTCAGGACCTGTAGAGGTTCATGTTGTCATGTTGAGACACACTGAAAATACTGGTGTTACAGTTACAGTTTTTAGAAGGTTTACAGGCTGTTTAGTAGTAGGAGAAAGTAGTAAAAGAAAAAAATACAGGGGTTTTTTGTGCTTTTACACAACACACTGTAGTAGACTTTAGTACAAGGAAGAGACCCTCACCTCTATAATAGAAACTGTGAAACCTCTAACAAATGTGTGAATTTGGTTGAAGTTGATTCTCAGAAAGAGTTTTTGTGAGTCCCATAATAGCCTGTACCTCAAAAAGAGATATGCCAATTGATAGATGTATTCCCAAATTATTTCTGGACAAAACAGTAATTGAGATGGCAGTTAGTGCGACACATTAAAGCTAATTCTTCTATAGTCCGACTGGTTAGAAGGAAGATTCAGAGGTTAAATTCCTTCCAAATTAAATTCCTAATTTAGCTAATAAATTTGCAAAAAAATTGTAACAATAAAATAAAATAGTATTTTATATATGTCTACTACAACTGGTTTTACAATGCAGGTAAATATAAATAGTTAGGCTATTTCACTTTCAAAAGCTGGACACTTTAACAAGTCTAATGTGTAACACTCGCACACTTTACTCAAGAAGCCCATCCATCCTCTACTTTACTGTGTGTATTTACATTATTATCAGAGTAAATCATAAAGGTTAAATCCAAAAAGAATCTTGTCCATTGCAAACTGTACACAACTGCAGTACCAGTAGCCAGCTAGCATACCTCCAAAAATTACCAAACCGAAGCACCACTCAGTGTTCCTGAGAGTGCAGCCTCTGAGCAGCATTTTGTCATTGTCCAAAGCATAGATGTCATTGTTCACTGTCAGGGTCCCTTTGAACTTGTCCAGACGGTTGTTGGGAGGTTCACATCGCACTTCACCTGAGAAACAGAGGTGTCAGCAACAGATTTTGGATTAAAGTTCCCAGGTTTCAAGGGAATAAGCTCACATATAGCTCCACTTCCTCAAACCTAGCTGTTTGCAGAAATTAAAAAAATACTGAAAATAAATACATTCACAGAATACAATTCAAATTCAATGTGACAGTCTTTTAAATTCTCTAACATATTTTTTGGGTCATTTTGAATGTGATGGGAGCAACTTGCATGGGCCTCATAGGGCAGGAAAAAGTGTGACATACTAGCCAGGGCACCAATGGTGGGAAAGGCCCTTGCAAGCCTGGAATAAAATGTTTGCTTTAGTTTGAATTTCTTCCTTTTATTTCTGTTGTAATTCATTTGCCTGGTCAAAAGATCCATCCCTTCTTCTTTACAGCACAGGTAATTATTATTCTATGTACACTAGGTTACTGTTAAAGGACATTGTGAGTGATAGCTTTCCTCATAAAAGTATATTTAGAGTATCAAGAAAGAAATAAAAGAATGAATAAGGAGAGAATAAGGAGAGAAGTCAGCATTTATTTAAAAAAGGTGAGCTGGTGAGCAAGATAAACTACACTCAAACTATTCCACTTTGAAGCCATGCAGGTTGAGGTTTAGCATCTTGCTAAAATATGCAAAGCCTATCATTTGAAAAAGACACAATCTGGATGGGATGTTGTTTTAAAACCTGGTTATACCTTTTATCCTCAATGGTGCCTTTCCTAATGTGCAGGTGTCAATTTCCCATCCACTAATGTACCTCTATACGACTTGATACAGTACGCAGTAATTGTATTTGCTGCTGAACAAGCACTCTCCTCTTTAATACAGAAGATGGGGCTTTATTTTTCTAACATAACTTGAAATTTCAATTAAATTTGGCCACAGAAAAGCAATTTCTGAAAATGTTCCTGAGCTCGTGCAGTGATTTTATTGACAGAACCATGCCCGATTTTAATGCAGTGCTACTAACATTAGTAAATATTCATGAAATTGTAAAAAGTCTCAATTTAAAAATTTGATCTGCTTTTATTCTGTCTTGCGGGTATTTCTGAGGTATGTTATAAGTTTGTTATATGACAGATCATAGTCATTGTTCTGTAAGTAATTGCATCTACGTGTCAGTAAATGTTTTTTTCCTGATCTTCTCATGGCAAAGTCTGCCATCTAGTGGGTTAACATGGGAAGCACCATGTAAGAGCACAAGCGGGAGTTTTTCTCCCAGCGCTCGACAGGGAAGGTCCATTTCTCTGTCTCTGACAATTCCTGCATCTATTACTCTTGAAAAGGCATAATCTGTAAGTGTGGCGAAATTGATTGATTGATCTCACTTATTAGTACCTTGTTCAGTGAAGAGATGACTTTCTTTTGTGTTTAAAAAGTTTGTTACATTACTAGTGTAAGCTAGCTGTTGGTGCTTTGTTTAGCATGTTAGCATGAAACATACTAGCGTATGGTGTTAGCTGTATTTCTTGACATGCGATGCCAGTGTATTGTTGATGTTGAAATTGTGTAGTGGCTGTTTACTCATGACAACAATGTTGAATGTACCATTTGTGTATTTGTATGGAGACTAAATACACCATACTCTATTTCTGTTATTACAGTTTTACAAAAGAATGAAAGAATTTACAAATGGCGCAAATCAGTGAAGCTCTGAGGAATGTGACACAGTCTCCTAAGTGTTCACTGAAGTCATTTAATGTGTAGCTTTCTGCATAAGTCGGATAGAGACATTCAGCTGAGGGCAGAAGAGTTTTGTTGCATCATGATAATGCATATCATTGTATTTTTTTGCACAGTGTCATCACTTTTTTGAAATTGGGATTTTATAGACATTTATAGACAAAAACATTATTTACAGGAATGTACTGTAAAAATTTCATTCAAGACTATTTTTTTTTCTGTTGTTTCTGTTTCTGCATCTTCTCACCATTAAAGGCAGCCAATGCCTCAATGTTGTCTCCCAACTCTCCGGTTGCAGTCAGAGCCTGTTTTACCTTCAGATTAGTTTCTCTGGGGGAGACCAAGAGGACATGAAAAAGGTAAGGGAAATGTAAGGCATTGTTAGAAATTAGCCATTATGCTAACATACACAGGCTTTTGCACAGTACTCCACACTCACCCATCTAATTCAGCTGTTTCCACATAAACTAAATTAAGGGGCTCACTGCTAGACAGCAACAGAAGGTCTGCCTAAGAAATGAAAGCAATAAGTATGATCCAGTAGATTGAAACTTTTGAATTTATTGCTTTCACTTGCTTCAAATCTTTACTATAGCCTCCCAAAACGTACTGTGACAAACTCATTATTCTCCAGTTTGACTATGTCCCCAACCTGAACATTCATCCATTTTTCATTTTTTAGTCTGTCGGGAAAAGGAACAAAGACGTAAAACACAGAAATGAATCCAAACACTGCATAATTCTTTGAACAAAAGTTGTTCTTTTTTTTCATTTGGGTTTCCAAAGACTTACTGGCCATCCACGAGGACGTCCACCTTTCGGTTATTCACTTGTCTGTCACATTTGTGTCTGTTCTGCTCAGTTGATACAAGAGAAAATATTGTTTGCTTACAAATCAGATTTTAGTTCCTTATTTTTTCTTTTCCCTAATATTGAATGAGATTCTTTTTTGGTTAAATAAGATTTCAATTCTGTTTCCAATTTTTATAATTTCTGCTTACTATGTCATCATTGGCATCCTTGACTGCCGATATAGACAGCACAAAAACCAAAGGGACGGCTGTGGTGAACCACGACAAAGAGGAGATTTGTGGGATTAACTGTGGACACACACACACACACACACATTACTTTAGTACAATGATCATTTAGCTTGATCATCTGCAAGCTAAATAAACTTAAATTGCATTACATATGGACATTTTACTGATAATGTTTGCACAATGTGCAGAGATGGTTCTACGCTTTCTGTAGAGATACCTGAAGGATAAGAAGGAAGAGGAAGTAGGCATTAGCGAGTCTTCTGAACTGCTCAAATAAATTAAGCGGCAGGAAGGTGAAGATGTTGTATTTGGAGGTCCTGATGGCATTGTTCTAAAGTAGAGGAAATTTCCAGATATTAGTCTCTGAGATGTATGTAATTTTCAAAACCAAATAACCAAAAAGAATTAAAAAAAAAACTCAAAAGACACATTTGTGATTGACAGCATTTAAGTATGTCTGTAAATGTTGCAGTGAAGTAGCAATCTGTGCTTTCGATCTCAGTACGACTTTCAGTCTCTAATATCCATTGTATTTAATGAATATTCATAATAAGATTTGTTTTTATACTTACAGCATAGCCATGAGATAAATTGAAAGATCTGTCATTAGCTCTTAAACGTCTCTCCTCTGTGAAAATAAAACATGGAGGGTGAGAGTTTACAATAAGTTAAAGGAGCGCTAAGAAAAAAAAAATCTACTCTGAAAAAAATGTTTACTCCAATTCATACTTACCACTTAAATTTACAAAAGTTTCAAAACCCAGTAGTCCAGGAATATTTTCAAACAAGAAAACCCGGATAAACAAAACAGTTATTCAGTGCATAGCAGAAATTCTGCATGCATCAGAGCTTACCTTCGCTTTTCCCTTTTCCACGTACCCGGTTAAAGCGTGACACTACCGATCCCATCTTTATCTCAGTATTTCCATGTTTTACAACCTAGGGAAAGCATGCATGTGTTTTTATGACAGTGACCTATGTAGCTAGGCAAAGGTTAGGTTCCTTTGTGGCTTACATATATCGAAAAAGCAAGTGAATGGAGAAACTGTTGCAAAAACAAGAGGGAGTCAGTTAATATATGGAAGGCCATGTTTGAGTAGAATTGTGATTCACTGTAAAAAAAAAAAAAAAAAAAATTTAAAAAAATAAAATATATATATGTAAATATTTAATGATTAATAGGATTCAAGGATTAATAGAAAAAAGTACAAGTGGCCAACATGTAGGGAACACTTGGTATAACAGACTTATGAAAGTGATATGGAAATAAAAATGAGAAAAAAAACAACCTTAAAAGCTCTGACAGCATCTTAAAAAAGCTTAAAGTTTTACATGCAATCTGTTCAATTCATTATTTTTTTTGTTGTTGATATATTGGGTGTATATAGCTGCTGACTGATGACAGACACTATCACCAAAAGAGTGCCGATGATGGTAGTAAACAACTACAATTATCTACATACTATATCTATCTAGCTATACTTTATTTATTACTACTAAATAGAACTATATAGATATAGGGTAAATAGATTTGAAAATTAGACAAGAGTAAATACAAAATGCAATTTTTAAAATGATGACCCTTCCCAGAAGTGGCCATCCTAGCAAAATTCCTTAGAGATTGCATGAAGCCACAGACAAATCCAGAAAAATACATTTAAGAACTGCAGGCCTGACTTGCTTCAGTTAAGGTCAATGTTCAAGATTCAACAATAAGAGACTGGACAAAAATGGCGTCTATGGTAGAGCTCCAAGGTTAAAACCATTGCTGACCAAAAACAACACAAAGACTTGTCCCAAACCTGCCAAAAACATCTTGACAATCTTCAAGACTTTTGGGAAAACATTTAGTGGACTTACTTGAAAAATATATCCGTTACATCTGGCGTCAAACTAACAAAGCATTTCATAAAAAGAACATCACACCAACAGTCACATATTGCTGTGGTAGTAGCATGATGGTATGTGGCTGCTTTTGCTGTTATCTAGGCTGCTGAACCTGGACAACTTGCTGTAACAGATGGAAGTATTAATTCTGCATTCTACTAGAAAAAAATGTTAATGAGGGAGAATATAGCCATAAGTTTGTGCCATGAAGTTCAAGCACACTCAAAAACACACCAGCATGACATTCATGCTCAAAAACCCTCCAATATGTATGAATTAAAACAATTCTGTAAAGAAGAGTGGGCCAAAATTCCTCCCCAGCCACGTGAAAGACTCATTCTCAGATATTACAAATACTTGATTGCAGTTCTTGCTGACAAGGGTGGCACAACCTGGTGTTATGATTAGGGGGCAATTACTTTTGCAACATAGGCTAGCTTACCTTAATAAATAAAATCATCATTTAAAAACTCCATTCGCATTCTCAGTTATCCTAGTCTAACATAAAAAATTATTCTGTGACAAATGTGCAAAAAAAAGAAATTAAGAAGGAGGCAAATACATTTCACTGCACTGTACACCCACTCTCCAGACTTTATTTGTGTTACTAAGCTATAAAGACATAAAACCACTCCTGTTTTAACCGTTTGTGCCAGTCATTCAGGCTTGTTCATCACCCTTAAGTTTCCATTATAACATACAAGTACTGTTTGTATTTTTCATCATGTTTTCCTTTTGCAAAGTAAAGTTCTGAATAGAAACAGTGAGAATAGGAAATGTTGACAGTGAAATCAATAGCAATTTAACAGTAATGAAGTGAGTCTGAGGTTAGACACTAACCTCTAATGCTACCTAATACATTTATGGAATCTTCAAGCATAAAAAGAAGCCAACAAACTTTATTAAGTTTCATTTAATATTTCTTCACTCACAATAATATTAAATCAGTCCAAACTATTGTGAATCTGACCTGGCCGGAAATCTAGGTCAAACTTCAAGGGTTCAAATTGTGAGCTTGTTTGTGATTATTATTAATGACATTCAGGATATCAAACACACTTCCACGGTCTGAAGTGAAAATCAGCCACATACCTCAACAAAATTATGATTTCCTCTGTCCTCAAAGTCCTGCTCACACACAAGCACAGGCTGGAAAAAAAAAAGAGGTTTTTAAGATTTTAAAGTTTCCTTTTATTTCTGCCTTTGACAAAGTTAACCCACGCTAGGTACCAATCCAGGTACCAAGTGGTGGGAGAGGTGCCTACAGTAGAGATTTCAGGTTCATCCAGGAAGAACTGGGCTGGGATGCCCCTCCACCTAGCAACTCAGGGCTTGTTTGAACAGTGCAGTGATCTTTGGACCTCGATGGCGACTCAGTGTAGGATGTAGGTGCGGTAAAACAGCAATAACTGGGAAGAAATTCAGCCAATCAGAGGTAGCATTACGGTTGCGACCTGGGCGGTCAGGTATGTAACACACCCCGTGCCAGATGCGCATGCTCAAATTGAGCAGTTGACTTAAATTCAGGTCACGTTTTGACTCATTCATAAGCATGAAGAAATCATGTATTTCTTCATGATTGTCACCAAATATGGAGCTTGCTGACATTTAACAGTCTGATCTCAAAATAATGGAAAGGCATATCATAGATAAGTTATTTTATTTGTCAAGATTAAAAGGAAGTCTGTGAGGAAAGATAAAATCTGATCTGTGTCCCATTAGAATTTATTAACTGTTGGAGCATAATACAGAATTAGCAGTAATGACAGTAAAACTGAAGGGCCGGTTCATTGATAGAGGCCATTAGCTGGTCCAATGTGGTCTAAACTTGTGAATACAGTGCATAAAGTAAACTGTGTTGATCTACAACACAAGGATGTGAAGTATCAGAAAGAAGGCTGAGCTTTGTAATCTAACACTTCCTAATGAAATGGATGAAACCACACGTGAGACAGATGGTGGTAGAGCTGATTTAATGGAAACCCCAGGAGCAGAGGGATGATTCACAACAGGTAGATGTTCTGTCCTGTTTGAAGCCACTGAAGATACAGTCAGGAACTGTAACAACCTCTTGAACATTTTCAGCAAATAAAATGCTTTGGTTTTGATTGATAAAGGCAGTAAAAAACCACCCAGGTGAGAAAGTAAATTTTGAAGGGCTCTACTGGCAAACTGTTTCAGCAAAGAGGAAGTTCACACACACACTATCGCAGCCCCACCAATGCTTCTGTTTTTCATAAACAAATGTATTGCAGCTCTGGTGACTAATGATGATCAACTGGAACTAAAAAGTGCAATTTGTCACTCAGAGTATGAGCAGTATGAGAAGTCTTAACTTGATGAAGAAAATGAGTGAAGCCATCCTGACGCATGGATTAACAGCTGTAAATGACTATAGGCCTAATCGAAATCTGCTTGAAGCCTGGATTACAAATGATGGATATATCCTTTTTTAGACACATTTTCCAGATTTGTAACTGACAAAATACATAACTCACTTGTTGTTTTGGAAGTGTTTCTTTACACCTTTGGTTCCTGTTTTTAAAGATAGGGTTATGAAAAGGTAAAAAAAAAAGTTACAGAGATAAGACTAATGACTGGCTGTACACTGTGAACACTGTGAATGTTGTAGTATCAGGTTAAGTCACACGTTCATGAAGGACTGAATGTTATTGTTAACACAGAATAACAGCACACACACACAAAAAATCCTCATGCAAATAACCACAGTGTGTCAACTATACATATAAAAATGAAGGGGGGAAGGGAAAAACAGATTTTCAACTGGAAGCAAAATCCAAAGTTTCTCATTTTTGCTCTTTACATTTCACCATATAGGAAATAAAACAACCAATAAAGGCAAAAGAAATGTGTGTGCAGCACACAAACTCATTGCAGTTGCGTGTTTTGTATACGTTTTTGTATGTTTTTCTCAGAATGATTATTACACTACTGTATGAAGCCATGTTTTCTAAGGTGATCAGCCACTCACCATACACACACACTATCAACAAGAGGCAGTTTGATGCATAGAGCAGGATACTATCATTTTTTTTAAAACCGGTTTAACTTTAAAGCTTAAGTTTTATTTTAAATCTACTTTTATAGTATATTAGAAGTGAACTGTGTTCTCATTTAAATGTTTGTTATATACATTGCATTAAAAGTCAAAATAAATAACTTTTTACTTCTCAGTTATGTTGTTGGAAAATCTATTTCAGAACCAAGCAAATTTTAGGGGTTTTTTAGGTTGTTTTTTTTTTTTTTCATTTTTATAATGACTCAGCATTTTACATAAAAACTTATCAACATTCACACATTGTAAGACACCATTAGTTTTTATGCTGACTCAGTGTTTCACATAAAGACTTTATCTGGAAACCACCATATATTTTAAATTTACCCTGTTTTGTTTGTCTTCAGTGTCAGGTTGGCTCGAAAATTATGAAGTTATGTCTGTAGTCTTTCAGTACCTGTGTACTGTGTACCAGGCTAAGGACTCTGTGGCTCCTCAGGCTCCTCAGCAATAGTGCGGTAGTGCTGTGGCTGATTTTGAAATATGGAAGAGTCTGTCTGGGTGAACAGAGCTGTCATCTTTAGGGGGCGTTTCATCAGGAATTTTCTAGATGTTACCAGATCACCGTAGCCCTGGGAGTGAGAGAAGGCGTAACCTGACCGAGTACTACGCCTTCTCAGTAGGCGACGAGGTGCAGGTGCAGGCAACTCCTCTGTACGCATCTTATACCTCACCTAGAAAAAAGAAATATGGGCTTGTTTTGTTTTTTTGTTTTTTATGCAAACTTTTTTTTACTATGGATACATTGATTCAAACTCAGTTAAATTACATGCTACTTTATAGTGCACAGGGTGCATAGAAGACAAGAAAGTCTTAGATGCTTTATGTGTTCAGTTTAGTTTTTTCTTTTCTTTTTTTACCTTGTCATTAATGGTAGGACGAAGCTGTATAAAAATGAAGCGGAAAGCAACAACAGGCAGGATACAGAGGAGGAACGTCAGGAATATGGTGAGCCACACATTAGGCTGGTTCAAAGTGTTTCTTGCTGCGCCTAAAATCCAAAAAGGACACAATCACATGAGTCACATACTCAGGTCTTCTTTAAAGTACCAAAATTTTCGAAAAGAATAAAACTTCAAAAAGTTAACATTAAAGTGGCCTCCATACTAAATGCAGTAAATGTACTTACCAATTAAGGGGAAAGAAGACGGGAAGACATAAAACATGCCATTGCTGTACATGGTGACTGAGATGGCAAAGTAGCCTATCGTGCTTAACCACACAAAAAAATGGTTCACTGCTGTCCAGTAATAGGTGTCAAGAGACAGCTGAAAAGTGGAAGATTATTGTTATTATTATTATTACTACTACTACTACTACTGTAGTAGTACTGTACTATTACTACATTATTGTTAGTGTCCTGGTGCACAATTAAAATGACTGGCTGAGATGGAATGGAAGTCTATCTGTTACAACAGACTAATATACTGCATAAGTGTCCACTTTGTTAGGTACACCATTTCAACTGAGTTTTTTAAAAACTGCTGATCTACTGGGATTTTTCTACACAAGCATCTCTATGGTTTACAAAGAATGGTCCAAAACAGAAAATATCTAGGGCTGGGTATTGTCACTGATTTCTAGAATCGATTCCGATTCACAAGGTCCCAATTAGATTCGATCCATGATTTCGATTTGGTTTGATTTGAATATTTATCAGTACTGACACTTGTGAGACTTCATCAGAGGTGTAAGCATCACAGCAGATGCCTTTGTGTCAAACTGAGGATAAAACACAGAAAAACATGAAGGAAATTTTTCCTGGCCTGGCTTTTTGTAGCAGATAACCTTAAAAATATTCTGCAGTAGAACAAAAACGGAAGAAAACCATGACTCAACATATGAACATTACCTGACACTGCTGAAGTGAAGCAGAGCAAAGTTACAGAGGTTTTATTAGAGACACAGCTAAACATTTTGCAATTTGGCATAGTTTTAAAAGGTTTACATTCCTTCGGTATTGAAAAACAGAACCGAGGCTTTCTTGTCATTAACAAAGAAAAAAAAAACAGTGGCCAACAGGGTAGACTGGTGGGCAATAAGCAAGCAAATAATGCAAAAAAACAGAGATTTTTAAATGGGAAACTGTTCTTAAAGTACACTGAGAGAGAGAGCTGTGCAGGAAGTGTGATTTTATCATAGTGGAAGCAAAACAGCAAAAGTAAGAAGGAATTCATGATGATGTTTATGGGAAGCGAAATGTGAAACTTAGTTTTGATCTTGTTTTGCTGCTAGGTTAGTTAATTTTGGTTGGAGAGTGATGAAACCTGCAGCATCAGAATCTAGCGCAAAAAAGACAAACACAAAGTGCGGACCCGACGCATCAGAATCTGAGCTATCGGCTGTCACCTCCAGCTGCGTGTCCATGTACGTGCTGTTGGGTAAGAAAGCCACATCTCACTGAGTCGGTTCTCCACTTTTTCTCCACGTTTACGTAAATCTGTTTACCTGCTCTCATTTACTGCTTTAGCTGTTTGGTGGTTGTTGAAATAGTTTTTTGAGGTTTAACCTGAGATTCTGGCGTTTCTAGAAAAATACATTTATATTTAAAAATCGATTCAGGATTTTAATGAATCGATATTGCTTTATTTAAGCTAAATTTTAATTGGAAAATCAATTATTGAAACCCACCCCTAGT
Organism: Pelmatolapia mariae; assembly: GCF_036321145.2. Classification (NCBI taxonomy): domain Eukaryota; kingdom Metazoa; phylum Chordata; class Actinopteri; order Cichliformes; family Cichlidae; genus Pelmatolapia; species Pelmatolapia mariae. Next base: position 31,553,356 of record NC_086233.1, read on the forward strand.
TAGTACCAGCTGAGGATTGTTTAGTACTGATGCTGACCATGTCCATCTCTATATTACCGCAGTACTCCCATCTTCTGATGGCTTCTTCAAGCAGGATAGAGCACCATGTCAAAACTCAAATCGTCTCAGTTTGGTTCTTTGAACATGATAGTGACTTCACTATACTCAAATGGCCTCTACAATTGCCAGATCTCAATCCAACGTGGCCCTTTTTGGAATGTGGTGCAATGAGAGAATTGCATTATGGATGTGCAGCTGACAAATATGCAGCAAATGTGTAATGTTGTCATGTCAATATGGACCTACATCTCTGAGGAATGTTTCCAGCACCTTGTTAAATCTTTGCCATAACGATTAAAGGCAGTTCTGCAGTGAAAAAGGGGTCCAAACTAATTGTAACAATGTGCACATAATGAAGTGTCCAGCAAGGGTGCATGAATTTATGATATAGAAGTCTATAAATGAAGCTGCCAAATGCAATGTTTTCTCAAGCACTGTAGTTTACTGACAAAAATAGAAAGAAGAAAAGGGATAAATAGTTCTGTGATTCTCTATGTTCTCACCTGTGTGTGCACCACAATAAGCAGACAGGTCTGTAGCAGGAAAGCAAAAGATGGATGGCTCACAATGTCTTTTCCATCATTTCTGACTGCATCATTCATGGAAGCCCATGGGATAAAGAAGATGATTAAGGAGCAATAGCAGCCATGAATCAGATAGCTCACAAAAGCTTTCTTATTGAAGTATTGGTTCTTCTGGCCTGGAGCATAGAGCTCCGGATGCTGTAAACTCCAACGGTCATTTACATCCTGCACAAAACAAGGTTTAGAGAAAGAGATGAGAAAGCTCAGTGGACACAGAGACCTGAGTATGAGATGATAATCTGGTTTATGTAAGTCAACCAAAAACTGATAGTTACTTGTAATCTACATACCTGATCAAAGAGACACATGCCAAGGACTGGAAGAGCTGTGTAAACCATGTTGTAGAAGGTGATGAACCACTCATCATACACAGTCTGTGAACAACCATGATGAACATTTAAGTACAACATTAAGAAAAGGTGAATGTGATGCAATTCTCTCATTGAGATTGATAAATACTTTATGTCCCATTACAAAAGCTACTTAAATTACATTATAGTATAGTTACAATACATATATCTCACCTGTGCAGAAAAACCACAAAAGAAGGCGTACCAGAATTGGACAAGTGTAAAAGTGAAGTTCTTGTAAAAGAAATATCCAAGGAACTTGTACATGCGTATGTAGGACCAGCGGCCATGCACCAGCAGGAGGCGCTGAAGGTAACGGAACTGGGCAAAGGAAAAGTCGCTGGACAGCACTGCCTGCATGCCTTCCTGCCCACTGATACCCACACCAATATGAGCAGCTGACACACAGAAAAGGAAGCAAATAAAATACCCAATATCAGCCACATATTCCCCAGCTGGTTAACTGTAATGAAAATACAGCTCTGTATATTGGTGACTTCACAGGTTACCCTTTATCATGCTGACATCATTGGCCCCATCTCCAATGGCAAGAGTGACAGCCTGCTTGTATTTCTTGACCAGCTGAACCACTTGGGCCTTCTGCAAAGGCGTGACCCTGCAGCAAATGACTGTCTGACACATGCATGCTGTCCTCAGCAGCTCCAACCTCAAGTTCTTCTCCAGTGCAAAGGCCTGATGATGAAGGGAAGAAGGGATTGGAGTTAGGTCCTCTGTCAAGACTCCATAGTGCAACCTTAAAACTTTAAGAGAATTCCATTCATTTCTACATTCATGTCTAAATTTAAGAAATATAAGAGAATCAGGCTTTAAAAAACAATATGTACTTTCTGATCACACAGTTTGTGACCTCTACTGTTGAAGCTACATAAACAAAATAAACTAAACAAAACAGGTCAACCTGCAGAGGTTTTTCAGTGGTTGCTGAAAACAAGCCTTCTTACCAGACTGTGCCCATTTATTATTAGTCCATAATCTCCATCCACCTTCTCATCCTGCACAGTCTCTGTCTTTTTAAGCCAAAACAGGCCTACTCGAGATTTAATCACAGATGGCTCCTCTGCTGCTTCAGGACACATTTTTCTTCGTGCATTCCTGAAAATATGACAGAGAACATGACCTGATAAAAAAAAACCTCACAATTCATTTGTTAACTACATTTTTCTTAAAGACACCAATGAAGATATAGAATGAGCCTAGCACAGCCTTAAGATTAACAGGCTAAAACACTTCTCTGTGTTCAATTTAAAAAAAAAAATACTATACATTCTCTTATTTACAGTTTTTAGCAAACCTTTTGAGACTTACTCTATTTTTACATATAGCATATTCATTTGTATAACTATTATTTTGGGGTTTTATTTTCCTCTATTCAAGTATCTACACTGGTGAACATGGCTGTGGCTTGACTGTATGTTAATAATCCATCCACCATTAATTTCCTGCCACAGTCTAAGTGGACAAGACCTCCCTGGCCAATAAAGGGGACACTGAGGCATTCCTATGCCAACTGAGAGAAGTTAGTTCTCCAACATGTTCTGCATTTGCTCCAGGGCATCCTAGATTCAGACATCCTAAGATGTCTGAATCTTAGGATGTCTGATTCAGACATCCTAAGATGTCTGATTCAGACATCCTAAGATGTCTGATTCAGACATCTTAGGATGTCTGAATCAGACATCCTAAGATGTCTGATTCAGACATCCTAAGATGTCTGAATCAGGTCAAACTGGCTTGTTTTGATGCGGCTGAGAAGTGGCTCCACTCTCTATCCCTCCTCATGACTAACCTCCTCATGCTATCTCTAAGGTAATGCGTAAAAAATAACATGTCTGGCTAATACAGTGGTAGTCAAATACCACTTAGGAAGACATTGGCTTGTGAGGTTACAGGTTACAATTAATCATACAAATGCTTGGGAACATTAAAATGTCAGATTAATGATTTTTATAGATTTTTTGTCTTGTGATATAATTAGCTTATGGCTATGATAAACTGGCTAGTTTAATATTAGTTTTTCATTTACAGTAGGTTTTTCATTCAGTTGTGGTAGAATTAGCTTATGATAGCAAGTTATGAAATCTGGCAGCAACAGTTGTTAATTTGTCTTATAAAATCTATGGTCACTAGTAGGAAATATAAAGTCTGATTTCATTTTAATTAAAACAAGGATCTGTTGTTTTAGAACGGCAACAACTACCTATTTCTTTTACAGCTGTAGAAAAGTAACTAAAGGGCAGGGTTTTGTATACAGGAAAAGGAACGCATGAAGGCTTGAATTTGTGATGAATGAGTTATTGGTCATGTTTTTCCAGTATTTTTTAAGTTTATTGAAGTTCATAGTGACAAATTATCTCACTGATTCATATGCTGAAACAGCTTCCGATTGGCAGAACACAATCATCATCTGGTTCTAACTGACTCACTGTAGCTCCTCTTTGACTCCTTCAGCAGTGTTGGCTGAGACAACAAAGACGTCCCTCATCTCCTCTCTTAGCATGTTACAGGAATAGCCAATGTTCTCTGCTGTCTCTGTTGAAGAAAAATAAAAAAAAGAATGATTCTCAATCACCTAGGTGCTAGAAATCTTTAAAGTCAATCTTACAGCAAACAAAAGCTGGAAGGACTCTCAGAGCATTTGTTGATATGTATATTAGATCTATGACTTGAAACCATAGAAACCCATCAACCAAAACTGTTGATGCTCTGAGATTGTGCATAGATTAATGAGGGCAGGAACATAAGAATGTATTACACATCATAATGCAGTCTTTATCCACTTTGAAATGTATAGTTTAAAAAGAAAAAGTTCCACCGACCTTGCTTATCTCCAGTTAACACCCAGATTTTGATGTCAGCTTTAGCCAGTTGCTCAATGGTCTCTGGCACACCGTCTTGCAACTTGTCCTCCACAGCTGTCACTCCCAACAGCTAAAGCCACACATGCAGCTATGATTTAAACTGATGCTAAATAAAGCAAAGCAATGAAGCCATCCTATACCTTTATCACAAATTATGCTGGTTTCAATGTAACATTAGTGTACAATATAAACCAGGGGTGTCAAATATAAAGGCCTGGGTGCCAGAACTGGCCTGGCATAGACTCTAACCTGACCTGCTGGACAGCTTTGGAAAATGTGAAGAATGGAATTAATTTTGGACTTTCACTTGTATTTTCATAGGTTTTTGCAGCTTTTCCTACTGATAAAGACCTCCCCCATGGCCATATGCATACTACACCAAGTAAATTAATTAATAGGTAAACAATTAAATGTTAGAACAATTCCTCTGAATTAACAAAACCTTTCTATTTTATAATTACAGGACAGTCTGGTCAATGAACTTTTCTGTAACTTTACATATTTACTTCTTACAATTTAAGCCCGAAGAGTCATGCTGATACATTTCTTTCATTTAATACAGAAGCATTTCTCATCATATGAGAAAATCTGAGACGTACTGTTGAAATTGCACTTGGTTTTCTTATTGGAAGATATCTCAGGGATTAAATGTGTAGTAAAACACTGACAGGGGACAATCTGAATTTCACTGGTCCAGCCCATTTAACATGAAATTAGGCTATATTGTGGGCCGTAATGTAAAGTGAGTTTCATATCTCTGGTATAAAGTATAACTACCAATAGATAATCAAGCAGCAAATTGGTATGTCAGGCTATCTAGCAAGTGACAGTTTTCAGCACGTGTACTAACCATCATATCTTTCTCTATCTCTTCATAAAGTTTATCAAGTTTTTCTTCACGTCCCTCCATGGCAACACTGGCCTCATGGTGGCGCTGTTTCCAATCTATCATGTAGTTCTCGTCTAAGTCTTTGTAGGCCAGAGCAAGTGTACGTAGGCCATCACCTGCATACTCCTGTTTTTGTTTTGATAATTGAAAGAAGTCAGATGTTAAATTACATTAATTATAATAACATTTCATTGACTTTAGCTTCAAGCTACTTTTATATGCTTTGGATCGCTCACATTGAGGTGGTTAGTGGTTACTTCCATCAGTTTGTTACGGGAGGAGTGCAGTCTTTCAAAAATTACTGTGTCTGCACCTTTGCAGTATAGAGCCAACTTCCCCTCTGCGCTGCGCACTGGAAGTGACAGGGAAAGTTACAAAGTTTGACGTAATGTCATGCAGAAATGAGAAATATATTCTGAATATATGAAGTGTGGTCACTGAAGATAACGACACAAAAAAACCTATCACTACTTCCTCTCACCTATCACTGACATCCTCTTCCTCATATTATTAAAGTCCAGAATGGCCAGAAGTTCATAGATGACTTGTTTGCCCATCTCTATGACTGTGATGGTTTCTGGTGTGCGTGATAGGAACACAAATCCAAAGTTTCTTGCAGCATTCACCAGAGCGCCTTCATCAGGTGACTGAGCCTGATAATTGAGCTCTCCTACCAGGTAAAACAGAGATGACAATTTTTGACAACTGGTATATATTGTTACAATTTGGAAATTTTCATGGTGGAGCACATTATTACCTCTGTGTCTATGGATGGGATTTGAGTACTGGCGCTGTTCTCTATAATTCAGTTCCTTGAAATTTTTAGTTTGCTTGCCTATCTCCCTTTCCTATCTGTTTATTTTATTGCACTGAATTCAGAGTTTGGGATATTTTAGACTTTACAGTTTAAAAATCTTTTCATAACTATGCTATAGAAATATTCTGGAATTTGCGCCTATGTAAGGCTTTCTAAGTTGTTACAAATAACGGCAATTATTCAGGACTATTTATCATAAGGAGCTGCAATGCAAATCTCCTGAAATGTAAATGACATGAAGATGTCTTTTAGGGGACCCCTCACCCTCTTTCTTTTCCTCAGGCATGACAGTGTGACACAGGGATAGCAAGCGGAAGAACTCCTGAGTCTCAGGGTTTCCACTTCTCACCATCTCCACCAGACTGTGGTCATGAAAGCTGAACTTTGGATCAGCCAGATTGTTCCAGGAGAAGTCCACTCTTTCTGTCCTCTGCAAGAAAAGCCAAAACAACAAAGTTGGATCAACACTTCCTTTAAACAAAGTTCACAAACAGAGTAATCATGTCTTTTCCTCTCACCTCTGTAATTTCCACTCTTTGTCCAGAGAAATCATAGAGGTCTCCTAAATATATGATAAATGTACTGTAAAATCAGTTGTTCACCCAATGTGTTTCCATTTGCCGTACTAATTTTTACACAAGCAAAGCTGCTCACCGTAAGCTTTTCCATTAATGGAGCACTTGTTGAAAGTCATGATGTTCTGTGTCAGAGTGCCAGTCTTGTCACTGAAGATGTATTTAATCTGCCCTAGCTCCTCATTGAGTGTGGTGGTTCTTGCCTGAGCTGGAGTATCTTTCTTAGGATAGTACATCTTCCTGTCCCAGTCTATGAAGAAGCTGTTTCCCAGACGAATGAACTCCACGCTAACAATGTAGCACAAATTGGTAAAATTTCAAAATGTGATACATATTAGCACAAGTCTCAAGTGTTCAAAACAACTTTGGTTGTTTTCTTGTTTCATTATTTTTCTGTGCTGAAACTTACCTGACATAAAGTGAACTTGGTATCACTGTGTTAAGGACAATGACATAAGACCAGAAGATGAGGAACGATGAGAGCGGAGCATCAATGCCCGGTTCACGAGGAAGAAACATAGTGAACACTGAGCCCTCGTTTGTTTCCCAGATTGCATTGCCAATGGTCAAAATGGAGCACATAGATGCCAGGAAACCAAAGATCTGATGGAATAAAAATATCACACTTCTTGATTATTCAAACAATATTACTCTTGTCACTCAGGTGAAAAACAAATCACTGTCTTTAAGTTCTATATCTATAAGCTGAGACTTTGTGTGACTTTCTTTGTATTTGCGCTTGTGTAAACTCACACATAACACCAGGATATTCGTCAGGTGATCAATGCTTGTCCGTTTGAACATTGACTTTCCGCTGTTCTGCATCAGTTTAGTGTCAGGACCTGGAAAGGTTCAGTGTGATGTTGAGACACACTGACAGTGATGCAGATACAGTTTTTAGTATGTTTCCAGACTGGTTAGCCTTAAAAGGAGAATGGCCTAAATGAGACACCACTGATATGTCATTACTGTGATGTTGTTGTTTTAAGAACTTCACACTCTAGAATCTGTGGCAGATTATCTTCTGCATACCTTTGCAGATGTAACTATATCCCCTTCCTGCTCTAGTCTCTTATGTACAACTTCAAACATTATTATCAGAGAAAACAATAAAGGCTAGACCAAAAAAACATCACTGAAATTGCAAATTGTACACAGTTGCAGTGCACAGTGTACCTCCAAAGATGACCAGACCGAAGCACCACTCAGTGTTCCTGAGAGTACAGCCTCTGAGCAGCACTTTGTCGTTGTCCAAGGCAAATCTTTCTCCGTTCACAGTCAGAGTCCCTTTGAACTTGTCTAGATGGTTATTGGGAGGTTCACATCGCACTTCACCTGAGAAACAGAGATCAGTGTCAGCAAATGATTCTGAACAACAGTTCACAGGATAGTTTGAGGACAGCTCGAAGCAGTCTGTGTAGTCTCCTCCGACCTCTGGTATCAACAAGGGATTTTCGCCTAGAGAACGGCTGCTCACTGGATATCTTCTCTTTTGTGGACCATTCTCTGGAAACCCTACAAATGTGGGTAAATCCCAGCAGATCATCATTTTCTGAAATACTCAGACTAGCCAATCTGGCGCCAACAACGATGGAACATTCCAAATTCTTTAAATCAACTTACTGCCACATTTTATAGTCAGTTTGAATTTCAACAGGTTGCTTTAATAATGTCCACATGCCAAAATGCAGTGGATTGCTGTCATCTGATTGACTGGTTAGATGTCTGTATTAATTAGCAGGTGGACAGGTGTACCTAACAAAGCAAACAAATAAACAATTAAATAAAACCCAAGATCCCATTGTTACATTAGTAGAAAAAAGTAATGCATGAGGAAATACAATCACTCAGTACAAACTTAAACAGTTCAAAAGTGAAATACTGCTCTATTGATTGATTGATTGATTGTTAATTTATTTCAAACATGTAAACAATATACAGGTACATTTAGTAAAGAAAATAAGAGAGAAAAAAATAGTGAATAGTGAACAGATTTCTGATATAATATATACTATATACTATAATATCACATCATGATTTTTTTTAAATAGAGACATTCACTTAATTTCAATATTTTCCCTTTCTTTATAGTTCGAGAAGATCATATTTTTATAACTCTTTTTGAACAGTTTTATGTTTGGACATTGCTTTAATTCCATATTCAAACTGTTCCACAGTTTCACTCCATGAACAGAAACACAAAAGCTTTTTCTTGTAGTACGTACCTTCCCTGTTTTGAAGTTACAAAAACCCCTTAAATTATAACTTCCTTCTTTCAAAAAAAACATACTCTGAATATTACCTGGCAGTTCTTTATTTTTTGCTTTGAATAGAATTTGTGCTGTTTGAAATTTCACTAGATCGGCAATTTTCAATATTTCAGACTGCAAAAATAGTGAGTTTGTATGTTCCCTATAACCTGCATTGTGGATGATTCGAACTGCTTTTTTTTTGAAGAGTAAAAAGTGAATGTAATGTGGTTTTATAGTTGTTGCCCCAGACCTCTGCACAATAGCTTAAGTATGGTGAAACCAGTGAACAGTATAGAATATGAAGTGATGTTCTGTCTAATACCTGCTTTGCCTTGTTTAGTATTGCAATGTTTCATGATACTTTGGAATGAATATATCTTACGTGAGCTCTCCAGTTAAGTTTTTCATCTATTATTACCCCCAGAAATGTATTTTCACTGACTCTTTCAATATCAACACCATTTATTTGAATCTTAGCATTTGTATTTAAACTACTATTTCCAAATAACATAAGTTTAGATTTATTCAAATTTAATGATAATTTGTTTTTATCAAGCCAGAACTTCACTTTACTTATTTCATTAGTCATATCCTCCAATAAATTCTGCAGATCATCACCAGAGCAAAAAATGTTTGTATCGTCAGCAAAGAGAACCATTTTTAATACTTTGGACACTTTACAGATGTCGTTAATGTACAAGTTGAAGAATTTTGGACCCAAAACTGATCCTTGGGGTACACCATAAGCAATGTCCATACATAAGGACAACCACCATTTATTTTCACAAACTGCTTCCTGTCACTTAAATAACTCTGGACCCAATCTAAAACTACCCCTCTGACACCATAACGTTCCGGTTTTCTTATTAATATATCATGATCTATTGTGTCAACTGCCTTTGTCAAGTCTATGAATAACCCAGCCACACATTGCTGTTTGTCTATGGAATTTGTGATGTATTCTATTGAATCTAATAGTGCCAATGATGTTGATCTGCTTGATCTGAATCCTTACTGACTCCCGGTGAGTAGTTTATGTTTATCTATAAATTTTTCCAGTCGGTTGTTAAACAGTTTTTCAAGAATTTTTGAGAATTGAGGTAGTAAAGAGACAGGCCTGTAGTTTGTGAAATGGTGTTTGTTGCCAGATTTATATAGAGGTATAACTTTTGCTATTTTCATTCTGTCCGGAAATTGACCAGTTTGAAATGATAAATTACAGATGTATGTAAACGGTTTTATAATAGCCTCAATGACTCTTTTAACCACTATCATATCAATATCATTACAATCCAAAGATTTCTGATTTTTACATTTTTTGACAATCTCAAAAACTTCATTTTCATCAACGGCTGTGAGAAACATAGAATATGGATTTCTGTCTATCAGTGTATCCGGTTTTTCCTGTGCTTTCCCAGGATCTATCCTGACAGAATTTTTTTTCTTTTTTTTTTCTTTTTTTTTTGCATTTATGCATTTATGCATTATTTATTTTGGTACTTGCATTAATTCTTAATTCAGCCAAGGGCTATCAACCTAAAAAAAAATCTTTGTTAGTTTTGGTCTCCTCTGACATTTCCCAATGGCAGAACCAGGTTTCACTTTTGAAAATCAGACTGTGTGTTGTTTCATTGAGAATCTCACCATTAAAGGCAGCCAGTGTCTCAATGTTGTCTCCCAACTCTCCAGTTACAGTCAGAGCCTGTTTCACCTTCAGATTGGTTTCTCTGGGGGAGACCAAGGGAAATCCAAGACAGTGTCAGACATTAGTTGTCAACTTAGCATTTACACAAACACCACAGTACAGCACACTTACCCATCTAGTTCAGCTGTATCCACATAAACTAAATTAAGGGGCTCACTGCTAGACAGCAACAGAAGATCTGCCTAAGAAATACAAGCACTGAGTTTAGTTTGGAACTTACTTTTGAAATGAATTTCTTTCACTTCCTTCAAATCTTTACTATAGCTTCCCCAAACTTACTGTGACAAACTCATTATTCTCCAGTTTGACTATGTCCCCAACCTGAACATTCATCCATTTTTCATTTTTGAGTCTGTCAGGGAAGGGAACAAAGGCATACAACACAGAAATGAATCCAAAACTGCATAATTCTTCATACAAAAGGTATTATTTTCTTTTTCATTTGGGTTTCCAAAGACTTACTGGCCATCCATGAGGACGTCCACCTTCCGGTTATTGACTTTTCTGTCACATTTGTGTCTGTTCTGCTCAGTTGACACAAGAAAAAGATAGTGTTTGCTTCCAAATCTGATATTAGTTCCTTATTTTTGGTTTTCTCTGTTGCTATTACCGATTTCAACTTACTATGTCATCAATGGCATCTTTGACTGCTGTTATAGACAGCACTACTATTAAGGCGAAACCTGTGGTGATCCATGAGAGAGAGGAGGTTTGTGGGATCAACTGTCAACACACATACACACAAAGATTAACACACTCTTTCAGTGCATAGATAATATCTTTTCTTCTTCTTCTTCCTAGCTGTTCATATCCCGCGATGCAGGGTCCGCTGTTTTGCATGCTTTCCTCCACTTCTTCCTATCCAGGGCATCTTTTGGTGTAACATTCGCAGCCTTCATATTATCTTTGATTCGGTCCATCCAGCGCTTTTTTGGTCTTCCTCGTGGCCTGTTGCCACCCAGATCTAATTGCTGGGCTGTCTTTGCAATGGAGTTCTTATCGCTACGGGCAACATGGCCGTACTATCGGAGCCTCGCCTCTTGTCTGTGATCAGTGTCACTCCCCATCGTTTTCTGACATCTTCGTTCCTCGCTCGGTCTAGTCGTGTGAGACCCAGAGGCTACCTCAACATCTTCATCTCCATGGTGTGAAGGGCTTGTTCGTGCTTAGTCGTCGCTGGCCAGCACTCTGACCCGTAGAGCGCCACTGGGCGCACGATCGACTTATAAACTTTCGCCTTAAGATAGATTGGTATTCTCTTGTCGCATAAGACTCCACTGACCTGGCGCCACTTCATCCACGCTGCGTTGACATGGAGTCTGGCGTCTGGTAGAGTTTCGCAGTCCGAGGTGACAAGGGACCCGAGGTACTTGAATTGGGCAACTTTAGTCAGCGGCTCGCCATTGATAGTGATGGTACTGTTGGTCTGGGGGCCGCGTTCAAGGTACTCAGTCTTCTTGATGTTCAGGTGCATGCCGTTTTCAGAGAGCCAATCTTTCCACGCTTGTGTTCAGGTTTGCAGGGCTAGGCAGTTTTCTGTTTCTGATAGACACACATCATCTGCATACAGGAGGCTCCATGAATGTGGTGATTGCAGATCAGCCGTCGCGGTGTCCATACAGAGGGTGAACAGCATAGATAATATCTTTCAAGATTCTTAAAACTGAAAAACTTAACAGTTGCTTCATTTTATTTATGTATGTCATGTATGTTCACACTTAATAACATTTGGGAAAAAACATTTGTTAAAAAAAAATCTATTCATAAAAAAGCAAAAGAAAGTGCAAGTCCTTTCACATTTTAAGTCAAATGAAGTTTGAAAAAGGTATGGTTGAATATAGAGAATGAACTCTGAATGCGGTATTTGCATTCACATAACTATCTGCAGCATAAAATAACTATTTTTAAGCATGCAATTCATTCTGACAAGAATGGCAACATGTCTACCTGAAGGATAAGGAGGAAGAGGAAGTAGGCATTAGCGAGCCTCTTGAACTGCTCAAAAAGATTAAGTGGCAGGAAGGTGAAGATGTTGTATTTGGAGGTCTTGATGGCATTGTTCTGAAGTTAAAGAACAACAGAGGAAAGTTACATGACTGATGTCAGTTTAACAAAAATCACTGTGATTTAATATTTAAATGTTTGTAATAAAGTTTTTTAATGTTTAATTTATATTTGGCAGACATACTAACAAAAAATCCTAAGATTTCTAGGATTGCACTATTAATTTCCTAAAATTTCCTATTTACTCAAAAAACGGTCTTTGTGACACTTGACATTCGTTGTGACAGAGTAATCAAATCCAAACAAGCAAAGCATTGAGCTGAGGGTGTGTCCAAACCTCCTCTTGTCATCTGCTGAATAGGCATGATAACATTTGTTTATATACTTACAGCATAGCGGAAAGATAGGTTGAAAGTTCTGTCATTAGCCCGCAAGCATCTCTCCTTCTCTGTGAGAGAGTAAAGCAGTCAGAGCAGGAGAGAGTTTATGCTACTGTATGTTACAGCAGTACTGAGGAAAGACAAACTCAAATTTAATTTATGCAAACATTTCAGTGCTGTTAGTCCAGCAACATTTTGAAATGTGCACTGCATGTCACAAAAATAAATAAATAAAACTAAAACTGAGACATCCATAAAGTAACTGAACAATGCAGTAAAGTAGAGCAAAGTTTAAGTGCATCTAATCTCACCTTCCTTATTTCCATGTCCACACAACTGTCCAAAGCATGACAGCACAGTTCCCATCTTTAACTCAGGTTCTCCATGTTTTATAACCTGGAAAAAAGTCCACATTTCAGTCCTAATTAGTGAGTCATTTCTTTTTTGGTATTATATGTCGATATAATAATAGAGTGCATTTATATAGCGCTTTTCGAGACCCTCAAAGCACTTTACATTTCCACTATTCATTCACTCTCACTGGTGGAGGCAAACCACAGTTGTAGCCACAGCTGCCCTGGGGCAGACTGACAGAAGCGAGGCAGCCATATCACGCCATTGGCCCCTCTGGCCATCACCAGGAGGTGAAGTGTCTTGCCAAGGACACAACAACCAAGACAGACAGAGCTGGGGATCGAACCGGCAACTTTCCAGTTGCAAGATGAGCTTCCCAACCCCCTGAACCATGGTCACCCAATGGATATAAAAACCAAAATGGGAAACTGTGGCAAAAGCGAGAGGGAACCAGTTGCTATAATATTTAAGGATTAATAGTGAAAAGGTGGAGCTGTTTAAGATGTACAGCACACCTTGTAAATTGGATATGAGGGAAAGACAGATGCAAAACATCCCAAAAATAATAATTCTGAGGTTTCACAACACTCAAAATATATCTCCATCCATCTATAGATAGACAGCCATCAGTCACATACTTGTCAAGATTTCCACTCCTCCCTATTTTATCTGTTCTACAAAGCTGTAAAGATATAGCGCAACTCCCTTTCAACTCTTTGTACTATAGTTAAATTTAAGAGGTAATAATCCCTAACTACACAGATAGAGATAAAGATTTATCCTTGACCATTTGACTTGTTCAGTAATCAGCCCATAATAATATGCAGGTATTGTATTTTTCAGGAATTGTTGTGGATAAATGTTTTTCAGTGAGACATAAAGAATATGAATTGATCACAGGGCAATATAAAAAATATAATTAACTGCTTCACTTTTCAGTGGTCTAATGCTACCTAATTTGTTAAGAAGGAAAAACAAATTCATCCATGAGCCATGAAAAAATCAAGAAGCCCTCTTTTGGCATGTTTCATTTGATCCTTCTTCTTCCACTTGCAAAAATATTAAATAGGTCTGAATTACAGTAAACCTAAAGTGATTTAAATGGTTCTTGATAAGAACTAATAAAATGCAGCATTTTCTAATAGTTTTTTAAAGTCTGAAAACAATGAAAATCAACCACATACCTCAAACAAAAATATGATTTCTTTTGTCTTCTGGGTCCTGCTTGCAAGCAGATACAGGTGCTTGAATTTTAAGATTTCAACCCTCCTTTTACTTCCATCTTTGAAAAAATAAATCCAGGTTTTTGTCTCTTCAGAGCATGGAAGGCCATGCACCAGTTTAATCCTAAAAGGAGAAAGGAGGATCAACTGAGTCTTCTACCAGGATAAAAGACAACAGGAACAACAGGTGAAATGTTGTAGTTGCACCTACAGTAGAAGTTTTGAGTACATGCAGGAGGAGGAAGGATTCTCTTGCAACTAACTGCTAAGAGGTT